>NC_045617.1:27087258-28299758 GCF_009829155.1 Mustela erminea
AGTGGCAGTAACAGTGAGCAGTCCCTGCAGCAATGTCACATGCCCCTCGCTGAGGATATTCTAGATACCAGATCCAGCGCTAGGTGTTTATACGCATTTCATACTTGCTTCTCATAACAACCTCGTCAGACATTCCTTATAGATTCCCTACCTTACAGACAAGGGAATGAAGCTTGAGGAGGTTAAATAACTCACCGAAACACACATTGCTGGCACGTAGAGATGGCAGGAGATGAAGCCAGGTTGGTCTGATTCCAAAGTCAAAGCAATTCAAAGCTCTACACTCCAGTGTCACTCCCTAAATACTGTGAGTGCTTTTATTTATATTCTGAGATGCTAACTTTTATGCAGCTCAGTGGAGTCTAAAACATCTATGTTTCATATTTATTTCCTTTTATTTTCTTGATAGGAATAACAGAAAGGGAAGAAGGAAGGAAGATAAAGAAAGGAAAGAGGGAAGAAAGAAAGATAAGCTCACTTAGGTTAAATCCATTTTTGAGGGTTTTAGTTCTTATTTCTTGACAGGATGATATACTTCTGTTTTTAAAAATTATCTGTTCTCCTTCTGTAACCAATTTGTTAATCATGTTTTGGTGACTGACTTTTGGGCATATTTCCCAGAAACTTTAAGGCAACCGTTAATAAACACTAATAAGTCTGCATGCAGAAGAAGCCTATTATTATTCATGGACAGTATTACATAGAATTAAACTTTTGGAAACTGCACCAAACACATTCAGCTAGACATGAAAGTAAGCTGAATTTCCATTTGGTTTGCTTCTTGCTGAGCCTTCAAATTATAAAGTGAAGCAAAGCCAAAAGATTAATACAATGAAAACAAAGATTGGGAAATTAAATGACACGATGCAATTTTCTGCCTCATCGGGCTGGCACCAATAATATGCAAAGGAAAGTGTGCTTAGTGTTGGTTAGCTGCTGTATAAATGCAGGACAATCAGTCTCCTTCTCGAGGGAGACTATTTTCTTGAATCATATGGCCATTGACTCTTCCAATTACCAGAGCCCCCACACACAGTTATGCTCTATCTATTTTTTTAACTTTCTGCTCTGCTCTGCCATGGTAATATTATTATTAGCATTTACACAGGTACATGCTTTTATATTATCTGAAATATTTTAGTGATAGCTTCAGTGTATACATAAAAACTTGGAGCCTACTGCCACATTCATAATTAAATAATAATAATATTTTATAAAATGGATCTTTGTGGGTAGTTGAAGGGCATAATTCTCTCTCTTTATATCATGCCTATCAGAGAAACATTAGCTCATTGTTGATGTCTCACATTTGGGCTTCTGTGGGCATGCCACCCATAATGTATCATTGCTGATCATTGTCAAGATTCATTTTACAGTGATTTGGGTGATAAGAAATGGCTCTAAGGTACTCTCAGTGTTACTTGAAATTACTTATATCACAGCTGTATTCAAAAGCTGTCATGTCTATACTACCAAAATTCTCCAGATGATGCAGACATCCTCTAGAGAATTAAATTGTTCATTAACTTTCAAATTTCCGTCTAACTCTGCCAGACAGTATCAACCAGTCAACAGTAATCAATCTCCTGTAAAGTGCAGAGCATCATACTTGATTGGAAGAAGGTAAAATAAAGAATAGACTGCTGCAGGCCTCCTGCACCTTGGAGAGGGATAGATCCTTCAGTATCACTTCTGGATCATCTTAAGACACTGGACAGAAGCCAAGTCAGGGCCACCCACCTACTTCCCTCATGATCCAAGACCTTCAGTAGGATCCTTGGTCTTTTCTGCCAAAGGAAAATCCTTTGAAAAGGAAAGAATGTGCGTGTGAGTGCATACACACATGCATGTGCATTTGTTTCATTCTTTGGAGTAATAATAGAGGGCAAAATGTTAGAAGAAATCTATACTTACTATAGAGGATGATCATATCTCTACTTGTTTGGTGGGCTTGATTTAGTTATTCCACTCTGGAATTTCTTATAAATACTTGTTTTTAGAAATCAATTTTAAGTTTCATCCCCCTTCGGATTTCTCAAGAGTTTCTGGAGCTATTGATTTCAAATTTTCCATTTAAACAATCAGAATGTTTAGAAGATGTGTAAAGTCCTTTCAAATCATGGCAAATGGAAATCAAAACTGCTGGATGGTCAAGCATCCAGAAATGGGAGGGGAAATCATAAAGAGTACAGCAGAGGGAGCAAGAGGATCCATATTCCTGCCAAATTTTATTTTGTTTCCTTTTCTGGTGTCATTTAAAGGTAGACATTTGAATTTTAAAACCATTAGATTGGGGTTTACTTAGTTTTTGCAGAAGAACATGACTTGTTTTGATTTTCTGTTTGCTAGACTTCTAATCTGTATGTTGCTTACCCCCCAATATGATTGGGATGGAGATAGTTAAAACCTGCTTTGGGGCCATCTGCTTTGAGACTCTGATGTGGGGATTTTGAAACAGGAAACTAAACCCTAAAAATAATGAAGCTCTAAGAGTGAACATCTCAGCCTGGCTCTTCTCATTATGATGTTTTTTCTTAACAGAAAGTAACCACCTTTGCCCTAGAAAAAGAATACTTTGTATTTTATATGAAATTTTGAAATAAATTGAGGATCCACATTATTTCACTTGAGAGAAATTCACTGAGATGTGTAATCTTACCTTTTGGGACCTTAATAAGAATACACAGAAACTCAATGACTTTTTTTTGGGGGGGGTTCATTATTAAAATGAAAACTTCGAGTTGTCCTTTCTACTTTTCTGAAGATAATATGATGTGAATTAAGTGCATAGGCTCTGGAGAATGGCTGTCTTGATTTGAATCTGGTCTCCACCACTGATAGCTACTGACCTTGGATAAATTATTTTGCCTCTCTCTGCCTTGGTTTCTTCAGTTTTAAGATGGGAATAATAATAGGATCTTTATTATAACATTGTTCTGAGTGCAAATTGAGTTAATACACATAAAGTGCTTAGAATAGTTTCTCTCTATCATCCCAGATATTTTTTCCTGATCTAAAACATCTTAAAAGGTAAAGTACTTAAAGAAAAATTAAAATTAGTAACAAACTCTTAATGATTACTAACAGTTTCCTGGGCTGTGAATGCTCCTTTTGATTTTCTTTGTCCAATATTTCAGAGGCTCTTGATACTTTCATTACCTTGGTGGGAAAAAAAGAAGATATGAAATGCAAAAGCACAATGGGCAGATTTTTAATACGAAGGAACATTACAAGTGCTATAGTCTTCGTTATAATATATGGCTGCTGAACTTAATAATAAATACATTTTGGCTTCATCCACTTTTTTGGTTTAAAGAGAAACATTATCTTTGGTGCATTGTCAGGAAAGAAAAAAGCTTTATAAGACTTCAAGGCACCTAAACAATTCCTACAGTGGTATGAATTTGTTCTCCTGAAAAATGGCTGTATACTGTAAAGAGAAATAAAATAAGGAAGGATTTTGGGAGGCTTCTTAACTTCTTAGATTCTATCTAACTATATATTTTTGACTATTACTAAAAAGCTTCTATATGGGACTGATGGTAGAAATTGCTGTGATTTCCTTGACTTCAGCTGAATTTTTGCTAAAATCATTTATCTCCAGTGGTCTAAAATGGAAGTGGATGTCCCTGTTCTCAGCCCTGCATGGTTCACTCCTATTGAAACATCATCCTGTAATGCACTGATTTTTCTGTTTCTATGACAATGATGGGGTTAGCAGCATTTTTTTTTTCTCTTGAAAATATAGAGCCGTTGGGCAGAGCCTAAAGCCTATAGGATTCTTTTTATTTTGTTTAAATTAAAATATATTTTGATAATGACTCTGTAAATGCTACTAGTAAAATCAACGCTGGCTTTTGGCATATGGACACATACTTTGACCTATAGTTTCAAGATGCCAGTCGTGGTTCAAAACAGAGAATGCCTCCTTTCCACTTAATTCATACTCCACTGAATTACAGAAACAGGCGTTAACTCTGCCAGAGTAGTAATTTTCAAGTAAGTGACCTCAGGAACCACAAGGTCAGGCTACCCTAAGGTTATTTAGTATAGTTTATAAAGTTTAAACTTTTACTTCAATCAGTCCATCAGTCCCTGAAGGGTTAAAGATGAGCTTGGGAAAAGGACAAGGGGACTTTGGAGGTGATTTCCTCAAGCTTTCAGCATTTGTGGCAGGTTGAGTCACACCAGTCTTTATTAAATGATGCATAATTCAGTGATAAATTGGTTTAGCTCTGCCTGTTACAAGTCGGGCCTGAGGTTTTACAGGGGTCAGTCTAGAGGCACTGTGGCTGTTTCATGTCATTAGTTTTCATTCAGTTGCAATGTGTAGCCACTCTAGCACATGTCTTTCATTAGTGGGTACAATGCATGCTTTGTGTGTGAACATCCTTAGATGGTAAAAGCCAATTTAGAGCTTTCTCACCTTCCTTTTATGTCCTTGGATTCCATCAGACCCACATGTGTATGGAGCTAAAGTTTTTCGTGATGGGGTCAGGCTCATTTCCCATTTGCATTGCATCCTGCCCATCTGATCCAGGCTAGAAGCTTTCTCTGAAGTTAATGGGTGTTGAGCACTGAGTAAGACCAGAGTGTCAACTTGCCAAACTTCCTCCTCTCTGGAGTTTAGAAAGCTCATGTAATCCTACTTCCTTTATAAAGCTTTCTTTTGCTAAGTGGGAGAAAGAGAGTTATTTTTTTCCATTAACTCAGATATAAAGCCCAGACTTGTTTTCTATCAACACTTGCATCCCTTGCCCGCCCCCTACTGTTCCAAACACTACTAACAATGTAATTAGCTTTGGAAAAGGTTTTGGTGTGTGCAAGAAATTATCTGCATGTTAATTAATCTTTCGTAGACATATGTAACAGCAATTACTACAAAGCTAGGAATTTTAAATATTTTGTGGGACATCTCTAGTAACCGTGAACACATGGACATTTTAGGGGCACCTGGGTGGCTCAGTTGGTTGGGCAGCTGCCTTTGGCTAGGGTCATGATCCAGGGTCCTGGGATCCAGCCCTGCATTGAGCTTCCTGCTTAATAGGGAGCCGGCTTCTCCCTCTCCCTCTACTGCTCCCCCTGCTTGTGCTTTTTTTCTCTCTCTCTCAAATAAAGAAAATCTTAAAAAACCAAAAAACCCCCAAAAAACACATGCACATTTTATAAAATGAAATTGTTTTTTAGAATTGTCTTTTCGGTTAAGATTACATTTGTTTGGGAAGAGAGTAATGTAACTGTAGTGGGACAGATACTCTCTGAGTGAGTCAGATAGTCATCCTTATACATCCTTATGTACTCAAATTGTGTACCTGAATACCTAGTATAGTGGAAAGAATGCGGCTTCGTGTTTAGACCAACAGATGTTCACATCTGGCCTTTATCACTTCTGTATGTGGTATTCTGGTGTGATTATCGGAGACTGTTTTCTCATTTGAAACATGGATATCATAATACTTCTCTCTCAAGTTTGTTGAAGGTATGAAATGAGATAATATATGCAAATAAGCCTAGAAAGGTGTCTGGTACACAATTGGCCCTCATTCATTCATTCAACAAGTATTCTGAGGACTTACCATATGCCAGGCACTGTTTGAAGCATAGAAGAACAACAGTGAAAGAAAGGGACACACACACAAAAGGCTTCATAGTGAGATAAGCAAGATAATACATATAGCAAACCATGTATTACAGCATATGTTTGGGTGAGTGCTATGGAAAAAAGCAAAGTAGGGTATGAAGTATGGGAGCGCAGGGCAATTCCAGTATCATGATTAAGAAAGTCTTCTTGAGCAAAGTGTCATTTCAGTAAAGACTTGAAAGAAGTGAGTAAACAGTATGGATATGTGGAGGAAGAGCATTCCAGAAAAGGGAACAGCCAGTGGAAGGGGTATGCTTGCCTGTGGTTGGGTAGTGTGGTAGGGACAAGAGTGGTAGGAGATGAGGCAACTGGGCCATATCACTTAAGATGTTTAGGCCATTATAAGGACAGTGGGTTTTATATGAAAAGGAAAGTAATTGGAAGTTTTTGACTAGAAAAGGGATGTGACCTTGATTGTTTTAAGTCCAGTTCTCCTGGAAATAGGCTCTGAATAGGCTCTTGGTTGTGTGTGGTAGGTTTATTTTGGAAATATTCTCAGAAGCAACCCCTCTGAGTGAGTTGGAGAGCAGAACTGGCAGGGGAAGGAGCTGAAACGGATGCAGTTGCACAGAGGCCTCTGCTGACCCTCCGCAGGGAGCCCTGCAGCTGAGGTGGCTCCCACTGAGAAAAAAGGCTGGAGCTTTTGTATCTCCACACGGATCAGTCATTGTTTATGCCTTACGGGAAAGGCAACACTTCAGTGAGGCAGCTCCCATTAGATGAGGGCAATTCTAAGAGGAGACTCGGATATAAGCCATTGACAGCCAGTGCTCCAGTCTGTTGGCATAGCAAGTAGTTCAGTTCTGAAGAGGCCATATTGGTGGTACCCCATAACATACACCACACTCAGGTTACGTTGAGCATATGCCATGGGAGAAAGAGTAAAAGGAAGGTGACCAGTTAATAGGTTATTGAAAGAACACAGGAGAGGGATGGTTATGGTTTGGGTCAGGGTGTGGAGATGAGAAGGTACAGGATTCTGGATATGTTTTGAATGAAATACTGACAGAGGTTGCTGATGGATTGGATGTAGGCTGTGAAAATAATAAAGGAGTCAAGGATAATTTTAAGTTTTTTGCTTGAACAAGGGGAAGGAGAAATTTGCTCTTACTGGAGGTAGGGAAGACTGTAAGAGAAGCAGGTTTGGGAGAGGGGGAGTAAGTTTTAGATGTACAAGTCAGGGGTACCTATTAGACATTCAAGTGGGTGTATTGAGTAAGTAGTTGGTTATAGAATCTGATTGGGAGAGGTAATTTTGGAATCCTTGGCATGTAAATGGTATTTAAGACAAACTGGATGGGATTACCAAGTGCAGTAAATATATAAGAGAAGTTCTGGGGATGACCCCTTAGGGCTAAACTTCCTTTGGCCACCTTTATGATTAGTAGTAAATTAGTTCCTTAGGTAAAAAAGATCCTAGCTCCCCTCCTTCCTCCAGTGAGCTGTGATAGTTGTCTAACAGAGAATTTGTGGTAGACAGAATCACAGCTCCCTAGAGATATCCCATGTCCCAATCCTCAGACTTTGTAAATATGTTACCTTATATGGCAAAGGAGCTTTGTAGATGGGTTAAGGATCTTGAGATGGGAAGAGTAGCCCAGATTACCCAGGTAGACCCAATGTAATCATGTGGATTCTTATTAGAAGAAGGCAGGAGGGTCAGAGTTAGAAAAGGAGATGTGATGTTGGAAGCAGATGTTGAAGTAATGTTCACTGAATATGGAGGAAAGAGCCATAATGTAGGGTTGCAGGTAGTCTCCATAAGCAGGGAAAGGCAAGGAAGTGGACTGTCTCCCAGAATGCAATTCTGCCACCAGCTAGCTCATAAAACCCATTTTGGACCTTTGATCTCTAGAACTGTAAGATAATACATTTGCTTTGTTCTTATGTGGTAATTTGTTACAGCAGCTATAGGAAACTTTTTTTTTTTAATTAATTTTTTATTTTTTATAAACATACGTTTTTATCCCCAGGGGTACAGGTCTGTGAATCACCAGGTTTACACACTTCACAGCACTCACCAAAGCACATACCCTCCCCAGTGTCCATAATCCCACCCCCTTCTCCCAAACCCCCTCCCCCCAGCAACCCTCAGTTTGTTTTGTGAGATTAAGAGTCGCTTATGGTTTGTCTCCCTCCCAATCCCATCTTGTTTCATAGGAAACTTTTAAGCTAAATATTGTCTTCTTTGTCCCGTAGGGGCTAAATTGTGTTTCGGAAATTAGGAATAGATAAACTTTAAGGGTCTAAAACACTGATGTTTGCTTATAAATGAAGATTCCTTTCAGTTGTTCTGTCTGCCTGTCTATCTGTCCATCCATCCATCCATCCATCCATCCATCCATCCATCCATCTTCTCTTTCTGGTAAATAAAGGAAGTTACAAAATTGTTACAAATTGCTTACTTCTCTAGGGTGATTTTACCATTTTGTGAACATGAGACTTATTCTGTGTTGGCTGAAGGTCTCTGTTCTCTTTTATTTTTTAAAAAGATTTTATTTATTCACCTGACAGATCATAAGTAGGCAGAGAGGCAGGCAGAGAGAGAGGGAAGCAGGCTCCCTGTGGAGCAGAGAGCCCAATGTGGGGCTCGATCCCAGCACCCTGGGATCATGAACCGAGCTGAAGGCAGAGGCTTAACCCACTGAGTGAGCCAGGCTCATCTCTATTTTCTTTTAAATAAATTATTTTTTTCACTATTAAGGGTACAGATAGATAAATATAATATTTACAAAAATATAATAATTTATTTTGTGTTTCTGTTAGATGTGCTTTGGGTTGTTTTACATTGTCTATGAAATGCTTTGAAAGATATCTGATCATCTCATGCTTGCCAACATTAATGGTGCTAAAAGTATAATATGAAATTCACAAAAATTATTTTATGTTGCATTTTAGCTTAAGTTAGTGAAGTTTGTTCTATGAATAGGTTTCTTTTCTCTTTTGGGTGATTTTAAAAAATGGAATTAAGTGCCTCCTGTTGTTTCTTAATAGTTTTTTTTTAAGATTTATTTATTTATTTGAGAGAGAGCATGAATGGGGAGGGGGCAGAGGGAGAGGATGGGGGAGAGAATATCAAGGAGACAGAGAGAGAGAGAGAGACAGAGAGAGAGAGAGAGAGAATCTTAAGCATATTCCCCCTGAGTACAAAGCCTGACATGAGTTTGAATTTCATGACCCTGAGATCATGACCTGAGCTGAAATCAAGAGTCAGATGTCTAACCAGCTGAGCCATCTAGGCACTCTAATTGTTTTTTTTTTTAAACATCTCTATTGATAATTACAAATCCTTGCCTCCTAAGAAAACTGTAATTTTATATTCCAAGATATTCTGAATATCAGACTCAGTAGAGCAAAGTGGTTAGGAGTATGGGTTTTATCTATTAAATAATATCTTCTTCACAGGAGTATTCCTCATAGATTAAGTAAGAGGATGTATGTGTATTAGGGTTTTGTAGAAATACAGAACCAGTAGGATATATCTAGGAAAAGATTTATTATAAGGAATTGGCTCATACAATTACAGAGGCTTAGAAGTCCCATGATCTGCCATCTGTAAGCTAGAGAACTAGGAAAGCCAGGGGTAGAATTTAGCCCAATTCTGAAGGCTGGAGAGACAGGAACATTGAAGCCAGGAGAAGATCCATGTTCCAACTCAAACAACCAGACAGGAAGGGCCAAATTCTTCTTCTACTTTCTTCATCTGTTTTTTTAAACAGGTTTTTAATTCCAATTCACATATATTTCACATTCAGTATTATATTAGATTAAGGTGTACAATATAGTGAATCAGTAATTCTGTACATTACTCAGTAGTGCTCATCATAAGTGTACTCTTTAATCCCCATCACCTCTTTCATCTGTCCTCCCACCCCCAACCAACTCTCCTCTGGTCACGATCAGTTTGTTTTCTATAGTTAAGAGTCTGTTTCTTGGCTTCTCTCTCTCTTTCTCTTTTCCTTTCTTCATTTGTGAGTAAAACCATAAGGAATTTGCTTTCTCTGACTGACTTATTTAACAGCATTATACTCTCTAGCTCTATTCATGTCATTGTAAATGACAAGATTTCATTCTTTTTTATGGCCGAGTAATATTCCATTGTAAATACTTGAATATATGTATACACACACACACACACATACATCACATATTCTACCTATTTATCAATACATGGACCCTTGAACTGCTTCCATATCTTGGCTATTGTAAATAATGCTGCTATAAACCTAGGGCTGCATGTATCTCTTTGAATTAGGGTTTTTATATTCTTGGGTAAATACCCAGTAATGTAATTGCTAGGTCATAGGGTAGTTCTATTTTTAGCTTCATGAGGAAACTCCATGCTGTTGTCCACAGTGGCTGCACCAGTTTTTATTCTCATTAACAGTACGCGTGTATTCCTTTTTCTCCACATCCTCACTAACACCTGTTATTTCTTGTGTTTTTTATTTTAGCCATCTGACAGGTGTGAGGTAATACATCTCATTGTAGTTTTATTTATTTATTTATTTATTTATATTAACATATAATCTATTATTAGCCCAGGGATACAGGTCTGTGAATCGCCAGGTTTACACAATTCACAGCACTCACCATAGCAAATACCCTCCCCAATGTCCATAACCCAACCACTCTCTCCCTACCCACCTCCCCCTGGCAACCCTGTTTGTTTTGTGAGATTAAGAGTCTCTTATGGTGTCTCCCTCCTGATCCATCTTGTTTCATTTATTCTTTTCCTACCCCCCCCCAAACCCTCATGTTGCTTCTCGACTTCCTCATATCAGGGAGATTGTATGATAGTTGTCTTTCTCCGATTGACTTATTTTGCTAAGCATAATACCCTCTAGTTTCATCCACATTGTCGCAAATGGCAAGATTTCATTTCTTTTGATGGCTGCATAGTATTCCATTGTGTATATATACCACTGCTTCTTTATCCATTCATCTGTTGATGGACATCTAGGTTCTTTTCTCATTGTAGTTTTGATTTTCATTTCCTTTATGATCAGTGATGTTGAGCATCTTTTCATGTGTCTGTTGGCCATCCATATGTCTTCTTTGGAGAAATGTCCATTCATATCTTCTGCCCATTTTTAAATTGGGTTATCTGTTTTTTTGGGTGTTGTACCTTCTTGATCTGTTGGGGCCTTCAGTGGATTGGATGATGCCGACACATATTGGGGAGGGCCATCTGCTTTAGTGAGTCCACTGATTTAATGCTAATTTCTTCTGGAGCACCCTTAATGAAGTAATGCTTAACCAAATATTGGGGGTCTCATGATCCAGTCAAGTTGATGCATAAAATTAATAATCATAGTATGTAAATCCAGTACTTGGAACATGACAAGTACTCAAGAAATGGTGACTCTAATGATAGTTATTCTTATCCTTCCATAACAGCTGAGTTAGGAATTAGAAACCTCAACACCTTTCTGAGAATTTTCCTTGTTATGCCCTTGTGCTCCTTCATTTTAATAATCCGTGTATCAAGCCATCAGTATTCTGCTGCCAAAAGAATTTATAAGCCAATTAACCCTGGTGGCTGGACACTTCCAGCAGCATAACATTGTCCTGCATGTCACAGTCAGTGCAGGGGAAGAAGAGTGCATGGTCTCCAGAGGCACATTATTCATCAGCCCCTTTGCCGTAAAATGTGCTATATTTGTGAAGCATTCCTTGGTTATATTTTTATTTTACAGCATCCTGCATTGACCATTTTGTAAAATAATGATGCTCTCTCCTTATCAGCTCATCTGTTGCCAGTCAGTAATTTATCTGAATGGATTCTTTCAGCATCAATATACAATACAAGTCCAGGTGAGGCATTGGCTGTAATAACAGTGGACCATGGTGCAGCAGACAGGATTTAAAGTGCCCATTGCTTACACTGGCAAAATGGATGCTAAGTAGTGTTTGTTGTTTTCTGGAAGGGAAAACATCTGGACCTATGTACAAATTGTTCCCAGAAGAAAATGCACCTCTGAATGTGTGTAAAAATCTGAATGCTGGTGTTCATTCGGAAGTCTGGCTTTTATGTGTATTTAATATTATGCTTTCTGCTTGTTTTATGTCTGAGGAATAAAGCTTCATAGCGAGGGAGACTGGTATAATATAATCAGGTGTGTTTAGTAACTTTTGGGGAAAATACCCAATCCTAGACTATAGTTCTCTTCTATCTCCATCTTTTTATTTTCATTCTGAGAGCAGTAATTACTTCCAAAATTTCTTCAAGGAAAGTTTGAGTTTCTGTCTGTTGACCCTAGTTCCCTTTCCAATTTGGAATGATTTTTGAAGTCATTTAGAAAGATGCTGAGTAAGTGCAAAGCAAGTGCAATGAAGTGCTTGCTTCATTAGAAAGCTGTACTGTCCACTACTGTTCTTGGGGTGGGAGGGCCATGGAAGCTGTAGGGAGAGAAGGAATGCACTTCCTTATAGGGGTGCAGCTTGTCATTTCCCCCAATTCCTCCATCTTCCCTCCTCAAAGGATAATTTTGCTGTAGATGTTGAATTGAACTTTATTTCTTGCCTCTACTTCCCCCCACTCCCCATAACTTTTATGTCAGCTAACTGCTAACATGAAAAATTGAGTGGGATTTTTCCTTATAAGCTTGAAATATTTGACTGCCTGTTGTCAACTTTGATTTTGTGTGAGGCCATGCTTGCCATGTCATAGCTGATGGAAGGCATTTGGCTTCCAAATAGTTCCACGTAGGAACTTTTAGTGTGGTTTATATTCATAAATTTAAATTATCCTTAAGCCAATCCAGTGGTTGATTTTCCCCAAGTTTAATAGAGCAATGGATTCATGAATTACCCCTGTGAAATTTTAAGAATGGTCTTGTACTGTCAAAGCAAAGGGTAGTGACTCAAAGCATTTGCCATTGTTTGGTTATGAATTACACAATGATACCCATGCACTTGGAAGCTTCAGTGCAGCTGCAGTGAACAATGATGCTGGGTTTCTTGAGGAACAAGGTATCATGGCTGTATTTACCATCTGACTGGAGACTGTGACTTTGTTCTGAAGTCCTATCTGTATGATTCCTATGGTGAAAAGAAATTTTCCAGAAATGGGAGTCTAGGGAAATAAGAATTATCTCTTTTATGCTGCCAAGACTTGAGTGTCTGTTCAGCAGTCCTGTTTAAATTCATAACTTGTGAGGAGTTTTAGGGCAGCTTTTGTTCAGTTGTGAATATAATTATGTATTCAGCTAGCAATGGAGGTATAAATAATTCACTTTTGAACATTTTGTAATTAGCTGAGACATAAATACTGGATCAAGGGTTTTACTGACAGAATTTCCATTGGAGTTCATGACTTTTATTAATTATTTTCCTCTGATACACTTAAAATACTCCTAAATATACTTGAGCATATGTGCATATGTAAACACAAATGCTCACATAGGTAGGAGTATCATATGCTATGTCCAACCTCAAAAAAGGCTAAAAAATTTAATGAATAGGGCAGCCCTGTCATGAATCCTAACTGTTTCCTGATGAGATAAACAATGACTCTTAATTAGAAGCTAAAATTTTTAATTAAGATGATTCTGCAGTAATTATCTCAGTTGTCTGCTTCACTGGATTTTAATGAAAAAGATTGATTAGGTATAAAACTAGTAGCATAATTAAACATTCAGAGTTGCACTGGCCACTGAGGTGAAAGTAATGTGATTAAACCCTAAAGTACATTAAAAAAAAAACACCACCCAACCCCTATAGTATATTCCTTAACAAAGTTATTTTAGACAGTCAGATCTAGTGCTATGTCAGTAAGCTTCATTTTTATGAATAGCTTCAACATCTTAGGGTAAAGACAGGTTCAGCCACAGTTGGCTTATTTACACAAAAATATTGAGCACTTACTATGTGCCATAGTGATGCGGTAGCATAAAGCATGCTCCTTAGAATTAGATATACTAGTTCAAAGTCAAGTTCTTTTACTTAGCAGACTTGGGATATTGAGAAAGCCATATAACCTCTTAGAGCATTTGTTATCCCATATATAAAGGGGGACAAATAATGCTTCTTTTTGTGGTTTTTGAGTTCATAAATGAGTCAACAAATATTTAGCCTTTATTAAAGTGCCTGGTACAGAGTAGATTCTCTATAAATAAGGAGTTATTATAAGTATAGCTTTTATTTGAAAAATGTTCTAGAATTTCTTTTGAATTAGTATATGTAGTGTGCAGACTCCTACTACTTTACAAAAAACTTAAGCAAAGAGAGAAAATAATGGTGCCAGTGGGTGATACTGATGATTTCATAGGTTGAAGATATTATTAATTTTCTTTGTGACAGTAATGAGCAGTTGTTAGGAGTTAAGAAAATATTTTCAAAAGCTGGAGCAAATTCTCCCTTTTTGCCATAGTAACACTTTCTTCCTGGATATGCAGAGTTAATAAGCTTCTAGAATTGCTTCATTTTCATATTTGCCTTAAAATGTGGGGTTCAATGAACAAGTTTCTGGATCTGCCAGGATCCCTTCACATTATCTTAACTAACCTCTGTCAGCCTTGGATATTTTGTTTGCTAGTAGGTTGGTATAAGTTAAGAAGATGTGCATAGTGCTGGATGAATTAATCCAAGCTAACTTCATAGACACATCCTAATCTTATAATTCTTCTCTCCTTAGCACTGTGCTATAATCATCTGAGCTAGCCACTTAAGACAGAACCAGCATAGGGCTGAAGAAGAAATTCAGAATAATTCAGGTAGGTTGAGGTTAATAACCAGATACTTTATAGAGCACAGGACAAGTTTTAGGCAGTTTGACTTAGGAAGTGGTTAAATTTCTCTGCTGAGGAGCTGCTAAGGCATCCTTGAATACTGCCATTATAAACATTATATTTGAAGCCAGAGGGACGTGACTTTGAAACTTAGATCCTTGGGAACACCTGGCTGGCTCAGTTGTAGAGCATGCAACTCTTGATCTCAGTGTTGTGAATTTGAGCCCCACATTGGGTGTACAGATTACTTAAAAAAAAAAAAAATCTAAAAAAAAGAAAAGAAAAGAAACAAGATCCTTGATTCACTAGTGGCATAATCTTGTGGTAGATACCCCTTTTGTCTTCTTACTAGCATAACTGAGACTCTGGTAGATTTAATATCCTGGGACTAAAGTGAGAATCAAACAAAACAGCGGATGTGGAAATAACAAATCTATCAAGGTGTGATTTATTTATTCCTATATTCATTTGTCAGTTTTTTTAAACAACTGATATATATATCCAAACACCATGGCAGGCAGCAAAAATTCAAACATGAATGAGATACACTCAAGCCTTCTAGGAGTTTTCAGTCTAAGTGGGGAGATGTATGAGTCAACAGAAAATTAATATTCAGTGTGAAAATTTTTGTGCTAAAACTATGCATGGAGTGTTTTGAAAGCCCAGAGAAGCATCTAATCCAGATGGAAGTCTGGACTTGCTTCCTGGAGAGACTGACACTTGATCTGAATTCTGAAGGATGAAGACGTTTGTTTGAGCAATCAAGGTAGCAGGGGTATCCTAGACAGAGGGAACTGCTTGAATGAAGTCCTGGAGGTGTGCGTGAGAGAGCATGGGAGGTAGGAACTGCTTTGGTAGGTATGGAGTTTAATGAGATTTCCCTCGGGGCAGCACAGGCAAGACAAGTTGTTGGCATGAATACAAGGCAAGTATTTGGCATGTTATCCTGAAGGCTTTTAGGTATCGTAAAGGGATTTTAGCCAGGCACATGGCACGATTTGTATTTCAAGAAGATTATTTTGGTAGCATTGTGGAAGGTACATTAGAGGGAAGAGACTGGTGAGAGGAAGAAAAGCCAAAAGATGCGTTCGTTCTACAAACATTTTTTTTTCTTTGACTATCTAATATATGCCCGGTAGTTTATAATGTGCTGGCAGAAAAGGTCATGTAGGATATGATACCTGCTTACAGGGAATTATAAAATACTGTCTCATAGAAATATAGGTGAATCATCACCCATAGGGCTGTGTGATAAGCACAGCATATCCCCGATGAGAAGTGATGAAGTGCTGAACTAAAGCTGTAGCAGTGGAGGTGGGAAGAGGGGATGGATTTAAGAGAGAGAAAATGAAGAGGTATCATTGTCAGGACTGGTTTACAAATGGGCAAGTAACTCTCTATCTAATTCGTTGTGTGAGTCTAGACCAGAGGATGGATGCACACCCCATTAGAACCTTGTAACTGTCCCAATCAACCTGAACCTGAGATGGCTACCTGGGGATTCAGGGCCTCCTTGAACCATTAGGGAACTACATGGAGATAAGGACTGTGTTGGCCAGTTTATTCAGTCATACCAAGGAGAGTTAGTGCTTCCTGCTTTTTGCAAAAAAGTGAACAAAAAGGAATTGCAACCTTAAGCAACTAGGGAGGGCTCAGTTCCATTGGGTTGGCTTGTCTCAGGAGACCATGGTCCTGTGAGGCACTGGCTGAAGGCAAGAGGAACATAGAACAGATTGTAGAAGAGGAAAGACCTACGTTTAAGCCCCAACCTTGTGTTCATTTGCAGAGATGAAAGGTGGCTTCCTCTACCCATCCTCTTTTTCTTTTTCACTGCCTGGGTATTTGGAAATGAAAAAATTACCAACTCCTCACTCCTACTCATTCCAGCCCTTTCCTTCCTTTTCTTTTTCCCCTTTCCAATACATGTCATAGTGGTCATGTCACAGTTGTATATCCGGTGTGGTGGTAGTGGTTAGATAACCATTCAGTCTATAGGTTACAGAATGACAAAAAATAGGTGTGGATAATTTCACAAGAGGCCTAGGAGAGAAAAGGATGTCACCTAGAGACCAAGAAACGAAGGTTTCTAAGACTGGCAGCCAGCTTCTCAAGTGACCTGAAAAATATATCTTGGATATAGTTGATAAACTTGACATCAGGTTGCTCTCTAGTTGAATTCTAGTAGAATTCTAGTTGAATTCTAGTAGAATATTTGAGATTGGGCAGTGGTGGTTGGATTATATTAGAGGGGAGACTCTCTTAATCTTCAGATGCAAGCTGAAGTTTCCTGTGCCAGGCATATTGTGTGTACAACACAAAGTACATCAAGCCATTTCTAATGAGCTAGAAGTCCATGAGGAAATTTGGCTCTGAGGAGAATACTCTAGTCACTATGAATTACTAAGAGGACAGGGATATCCATGCTGCAAGGAAGTTCTGCTCAGCCTCTCCCTGGCCTGGCAGTTGGCATCTGAACAAACAAGGATGCTGCCGATTCCATTTTTGTGTCCAGTTATTCAGTATAGACTCCTTTTGAGGGAAGACCATGGTACACATCCATTCTTAGGAGAATATTAGCTAATGTTGTCTGCAGAAGAAGATACTTGTAGTCATTAATGTTACCATCTTTGATGAACGTTTTTGGAGTGGGCGGTAGTTCATTATTTAAATATATGAAACATGGGAGACATAATTGAGGAGACCTCCTGGGGATAAGAAAATAGCAGACACAGAAGATTCTCTGTAATTTGTTAGTTTATGAATCCAGTTAATTTCTGTTACGTTAGTATGGAATGAATGAAAGTTCATCACCTGGTTATTTCTTCTAACCAAAATATATATATATATATATATTTTTAAAGATTTTATTTATTTATTTGACAGAGAGAGATCACAAGTAGGCAGAGAGGCAGGCAGAGAGAGAGGAAGGGAAGCAGGCTCCCTGCTGAGCAGAGAGCCCGATGCGGGACTCGATCCCAGGACCCTGAGATCATGACCTGAGCCGAAGGCAGTGGCTTAACCCACTGAGCCACCCAGGCACCCTAACCAAAATATTTTATAAGCATTTCATAATACTTATTTTCCAAAACTGAATATCCATTTTGTGACACCCAGAAGTTGTGTCCTTTTCCTGTGTGCATTAGTAAGTGGGATGGCAGGTGGGAAGTGAGTGGCTGTTTTACATTAGTGCCTGATTGGAATGGAGGTTTTTATTTATTAATATAAAGAGATCACTTGTTTGTAATTATAAATTACAGAAGCACATGTGTCTTTTATTAATGGGAAGAATTGGGAATTTATTAAAAAATGTATCTAACATCAGAATTTGTCTTTATTTTCCATTAGTCTGTGAATTCCTTAAGGCAAAGTATAGCATCTTTTACACTATGCATTAGTTAGCATTCAACAATTTGTGTAGAAATGGATTATTTTATGATACAGTGTTATGTTTATCATCATAGAATCACACATAGGAGGGGCGCCTGCATGGCTTAGTTGGTTAAATGCCTGCTTCTCAGGTCATGATCTCAGGGTCCTGGGATCTAGCCTTGTATTGGGCTCTCAGCTCAGCAGGGGGTCTGCTCCTCCCTCTCCCTCTCTCCTGCTCCTCCTCTCTCTCTAACTCTCAAAAAAAAAAAAGTCTTTTTAGGAAAAAGAGAAAAGAATCACACATAAGAGTCTAAGAATTGACATTCAAATTCTTCACATAGTTTGTAGCTAATCTGTTGTTCCCTAGGTGGTTGGGTAATATTACGAGATATGAATTTATGTTTTTTGTATCTGACTTTTCCTTTTTTATTTCTTCCTGTACTTAAACATTAAATATACTTTAATCAATAATATACTTAATATACTTTGTTTCTGATAGTCTTCAGATGTAAATTTATAACTTTTGAGAATTGTGTTTCATAATCCACAGTTGCAATAAACATTATTCATGTTGTCATTATAATTTTTTGGAGGGGAGAGGGGCAAAGGAAGAAGAGAGAGAGAACCTTAAGCAGGCTCCATGTCCAGTGTGGAGCCTGATACAGGGCTCGATCTCACAACCCTGAGATCATGACCTGAGCTAAAATCAAGAGTTGGATGCTTAACCAATTGAGCCACCCAGATGCCCCTATAATTTTTTAATGTGATTGTACTGAATATGTGAATTTCAGTAAGTACAGCTTCTTAAAGGAGCAGCTTCTGAGAGAAATTAATAGGTGTATCTACCTTCTTTCCCTGGTCATGTTTTCTCCCATCAGTCTAATCTGTAACCTGGTCAACAGACACATGAAAAGATGGTCTTCATTTACCATCAGGGAAATGCAAATCAAGACTATAGAGAGGGGATTAAGGAGCACACTTGTGATAAGCGCCCAGTGTTGAATGGAAGTGTTGAATGACTCAACTGTAAACCTGAAATGAATATTATGCTGTATGTTAACTAGGGGAATTTAAATAAAAACTTAAAGAAAAACTACAATGAGATATCACCTCATACATGTCAGAATGGCTAAAATCAAGAACAAGAAACAAGAAAACAACAGAAAAAACAGGTGTTGGTGAAAATGTGGAGAAAAAAGGAACACTCGTGCATTGTTGGTGGGAATAAAAACTCGTGCAGCCACTGTGGAAAACAATATGGAGCTTCCTTACAAAGTTAAAAATAGAACTACCTTATGATCTAGCAATCACACTACTGGATATTTACCCAAAGAATACAAAACACTAATTCAAAGGGATACAAGCAGCCCTATGTTTATAGTAGCATTATTTAAACTAGCCAAGATATGAAGGCATTTCAAGGGTCCATGTATTGTAACTAGATACAGAGGATGTGGTACACACACACACACATGCACACACGTACACAATGAAATATTACTTGCCCATAAAAAAGAATATTGTAATTTGTAAATTTAAGAAATGATTTCTTATAACATTGCAAACTTTTAACATTGTGTAAATTTTGTACAATTTGATAAATTGGTATACATCTGTATTGTAATATAATCTACATAAAAATGTTAATACATCTACTATCTCATATAGTTGCCACTGTTTTTATGCATGTATCGTAAGGAATTTTAAGATCTACTCTCAGCAACTTTTATGTATATAGTACAGTAGAGATAAACTTCAAAGGTCTTGTGGGTTTTGTTCCAGACCACCTCAATAAAGCGATTATCTCAATAAACTAAAAAAAAAAAAAAAAAAAAAATGAAATCTTGCTATTTGCAATGACATGGATGGAGCTAGAGAGTATAGTGCTAAGTATAAGGTAGTCAGAGAAAGGCAAATTCCATATGATTTCACTCAGAAATGAACAAAGGGAAAGAGAGAGAGAGAGATAGAAACCAAGAAACAAAAATGAAACAAGCTGGGATCGGGAGGGAGACAAACCAAAAGACTCTTAATCTCACAAAACGAACTGAGGGTTCCTGGGGGGTGAGAGGGTAGGGCTAGGGTGGCTGGGTTATGGACACTGGGGAGGTTATGTGCTATGGTGAGTGCTGTGAAACGTGTAAGCTTGATGATTCACAGACCTGTACCCCTGGGGCAAATAATACATTATATGTTATAAAAATAATTAAAAAAAAAAAAAGAAACTAAGAAACAGACTCTTAGCTATAGAGAAAAAACTGGTTACCAGAGGGGAGGGGGGTGAGAGGATGGGTTAAATAGGGCATGGGGATTAAGGAGGGCACTTGCTGTGATGAGCACCAGGTGGTGTGTGTAATTGTTGAATCACTATATACACCAGAAACTAATATAAGACTGTATGCTAACTATACTTGAATTAGAACTTAAAAAACATCTAATCTGTAACCCTGTAAGGACTGTGACTGGCTTTTATAATGAAAGATATACAGCTAGAAAAAATCTTAGAAATTGGAAACATGGAATGAATGAAGATGTATGTTTATATATATTATATATATATAGAATATATATATGTTTATATATAACATACGTGTTTATATATATATAACTTTTGAAGGCTTCAAGTAAATTAAGGTTTGAGAATACAGATTATATACTAAGCTGGTCTAAATGCAATGAAGGATGTACTATAAAGATGGCTGTTATAGTTGGAAGAAACCATGGCTGTGACCATTCTATGCATAAGTATGACAATCTTGAATATTTATCAAAAATATGATAAATTTAGGAAAATATTAAAATGTCTCAGAGAGAAGGAAATATTTTCTCCACTGTATAAAGAAATTGGATGAATGTTTTTTCAGTGCTATTTTAGAAGCATATAGATTTTAGGGTCTATTAGTAGATAGTGCTTCTGTGTCTATTTGAAAGGATTAAAAAGTGTTAAATGATGATTTAAAGAAGCATGTCTGATAAAAATTAGCTTTTTTAAGAAAAAAATCTTAGCATGAATATTAGGATACAGATTACTATTAAACCTTAAAGAAGAAAGCAAACCCCAAACAATTTTCCTATGGGTAAAAAGGAAGCGTGTATGTCATTATAGTAATTATCAGAGGTCTTGGAAACAAAACAATATGCATAAATAAACTTAGAGTACTTTGTAAACATCAAGAGACATTGTCTCGTGTTTTTACAGACTATCTCAGTGTGACCTTCAGTAAGCTCTAGAGTTAAAATGAAATGACGTGGCTCCCCGCAGCCACTTGTGAGAAGGTTGAAATGATTCTAAGATTGTCAGGTAATATTGACAGGAAGTGAGTATGCTGAAGACACTTCCATTTTGACAGCCCAGTAATGACTTGGAGCTAATTTTAGTTGGTTTCTATTCAGAAAGAAATGAAAAGGCTGTGTAGAATGAAATCCCTCATCTTTGGATTTCAAAGAGGGTATTATGATAACCAGGAACCAGTTTAATTAATCTATAATCTTCATAGTAATTCTATCAATGGAACAAAATGCAGAGTAGAGATATTATCCTCTTCTCCTGCCAGGTTTCATAGTTGCTGGCCCATCAGATACATCCAGTATGAAAATAACTCAAAAAGTAGTACTGATCGAATTAGAAGCCAAGTTCTTACTAAATCACTATTCAGAAGTAAACACCTGCGACCTAGAAAATTCATGACCTGTAGCGCTCCAAAATTAACCACATGGATCCTGAGAAAATGGTACAATCGTGATACCATCAGAAACATTACTCAGTGATGCGAACATTTGTTTCTTTCATTCAGAAGCTATTTAATGAGTGTTACTTTGTTTCAGGCATTGTTTGTGGTGCTGGATTATATAACAGTGAACACGTGGCCGAAACCTTGCCCTTATAGAGCATATAGTCTTGCTGACAGCAGAATTCAAGAGTAAATAGCAATTATAGTGTCCAGGTAGAAAAGCATTGGAGTGTCACCTAATCTAGATTTGGATCTCACAAAAGGTGTTCTGAAAAAGTAGTATTAATATCACACAGGGCAATCGCTGTCATCAGAAGAACTAGTTCTGTATCGGCTGGATGGAGACTATTGCAGTTCAATCCATTAGACATGCAGGAATAGGAATGGAAAAAAGAAAGAGAAATAAAATTTAAAAATTGTTACTAGAAATTAGCTTATGAACCGAAATTTCAAAACTTATGAAAAAAAATGTGATGCTAAGAAAGAAACCACAGACATTTCTGCAAAGAAGACATCCAGATGGCCAACAGACACATGAAAAAGTGCTCCATATCACTCAGCATCAGGGAAATACAAATCAAAACCACAATGAGATATCACCTCACACCAGTCAGAATGGCTAAAATAAACAAGTCAGGAAATGACAGATGCTGGCGAGGATGCGGAGAAAGGGGAACTCTCCTACACTGTTGGTGGGAATGCAAGCTGGTGCAGCCACTCTGGAAAACAGCATGGAGGTTCCTCAAAATGTTGAAAATAGAACTGCCCTATGACCCAGCAATTGCACTATTGGGTATTTACCCTAAAGATACAAACGTAGTCATCCAAAGGGGCACGTGCACCCGAATGTTTATAGCAGCAATGTCCACAATAGCCAAACTATGGAAAGAACCTAGATGTCCATCAACAGATGAATGGATCAAGAAGATGTGGTATATATACACAATGGAATACTATGCAGCCATCAAAAGAAATGAAATCTTGCCATTTGCGACAACATGGATGGAACTAGAGCGTATCATGCTTAGCGAAATAAGTCAAGCGGAGAAAGACAACTATCATATGATCTCCCTGATATGAGGAAGTGGTGATGCAACATGGGGGCTTAAGTGGGTAGGAGAAGAATCAATGAAACAAGATGGGATTGGGAGGGAGACAAACCATAAGTGACTCTTAATCTCACAAAACAAACTGAGGGTTGCTGGGGGGAGGGGGTTTGGGAGAAGGGGGTGGGATTATGGACATTGGGGAGGGTATGTGCTTTGGTGAGTGCTGTGAAGTGTGTAAACCTGGTGATTCACAGACCTGTACCCCTGGGGATAAAAACATATGTTTATAAAAAATAAAAAATTAAAAAAAAAAAAAGACAACCACATGGGCAGAAAACAAATGATCAGAACATAAACTTCTGATTAATTTTAGAGAAGCCTGAGAAATAATTTGAAATGGTTATTAAAAGAACAGAAAAGTGTGAGACAAAAGTAGGAATAAAATAATGTATTAGTAGATTGAATCAAATATCTTGGAAATAAAGTAGTCAATGAAATAAAAATATAATATATTGAACAGGCTCTTGAAGGGACATAGTCAAAAAGAGAAAAGTAAGCTTGTAGAACTCAAGTGCTCTTCCTCATGCAGCATAGACAGACAAAATATGGAAGAGTAGTAAAGAAACATGACAGATTAATTGAGGAGCTCTATTATTTATTTAATATAAGTTATAAAATGAGAATAGAAGAAATATTAAAGAATCAATACATGAAAGATGACTGTTAATTAAATTTCTAAGCCTGGTGGCTTAGTCAGTAAAGTGGTGGACTTTAACTCAATTTTGATCCCAGGGTCCTGGGATCAAGCCCTGTATTGGGCTCCCCGCTCAGCAGGGAGTCTGCTTGTCCTACCTCTGCCCCTCCTCCCACTCATGCCATCTCTCTCATAAATAAATAAAATCTAATCAATCAATCATTCAATAAAATTTATAGAATTTACAATTATCCCTCAAATACCCTTAGTATAAAACCATATAAATCATAATGAATTCACTTTAAGAAACATTATGAGATGAGGTCATTAGGAATAAAGGAAAATCTTCAAAGTTATCGGAGAAAGTACAAAAATAATGTGCAGATTAGCAGCATTTAGACAAACAGCAACCTTTTAGTTTGGCAGTTGATGCCAGAGAGAATGGAGTGGTAATTCAGAAGTGCTGAATAAAAAATCTTAAGTAAACTTCGAATTGTATATACAAAAATCATGTAAGAGTAAGGGCAAATAAAGCAAATTTGGGTCACATAAAGTGTAAGAGAATTTCTTATTTGCATCCACTAAAAGAATTTTTCTTTGGTAAGAAAAAATAAATGACCACAGAAGGAAGATGTGGAGCATGAGAAACAAGAATGAACATAGCATTTAATGAAATATGTTGGCAAATTTAATTAAGTATTGATTACAAAAAGTGCTCTATTTAAAAAGAGTAAAAAGTGAAGCTCTATGTAAAAATAATAAGATGTCGAACTTTAAAGGGGTTTCAGTGTACTGTAGTCATTGTTTTAGTTACAAATATAAGTATTACATATTTCAAGTTCTTGTTAGAAAGATTTTAAGTTTGAATCTTAATACGCTACTGACTTGATTATAGCTCAGGTCATGATTCAGGGTCTTGAGATGAACCCTGCATCCCCTCCATGCTCAGTATGGAGTCTGGTTGTCCCTCTCCCGCCTCCTCTGCCCCCTCCCGTGCTTATGCTCTCTCTTAAATAAATAAATAAATAAATAAATAAGTAAAATCTTTAAAAAAAATCTAAATATGCTAAAATGAATCACCAAAATAATAGCAATGCAATCCAGTTTTTAAATGAACAGGAGGAAAAAATACAGGTATACAGGCTTGGGTCATGATCTCAGGGTCCTGGGATCAAGCCCCACATCTGGCTCTCTGCTTAGGGGCAAGCCTGCTTCTCCTTCTCCGTCTGTGATCTCTCTTGCTTTTACCCTTTCTTAAATAAATAAATAAAATCTTAAAAAACAAAAACCCAAACACCTCAGTCAGCTGTACCCTGCATCCAAGTGAAATAACAAAACCAAATGATACTGAAAAATTGAAATTGCAGGGATGCCAAGATCTAATGTGTAAATACAAATGAAAGAAAGCTGAGGTCCTCAAGTGAAATAGCATTTAAACTAAAAGAAATATATGCGTGTGTGTGTGAAATATATAATGAAACTGGGAGTTGAAGAATATTAAACAAGTAGGTTATGTAAGCATTAAAAGTAAAATTTAGGGGTGTCTGGGTGGCTCAGTTGGTGTTAACCCTCCGACTTCTGATGCTAACCCTCCGACTCTTGGGTTGGTGGTGAGATGGAGCCCCACATCGAGCTCCACACGCTGGGTGTGGAGCCTACTTCCAGATCCTCTCTCTCCCTCAACCTTTGCACCAACCCCATGCTTGTGTGCATGCTCTCGTGCATGCACGCTCTCTCTCTCTCTCTCTCAAAAGTAAAATCAATAATCTCTTCGTATATCTTTAACTCTGTATGTACCTCTTTATATCTTCTCCAGTAATGGAGAATATGTATTTTTAGTTCTCTGGCCACAAGTGAGTAAAAAAGCTGGTTGAAAAATTGCTATGCATTTGATAATATTAAATCCTATTTCTAAATAATACGGGTTAAGGAAGGAAACACAATTCAAAAGCTGTACAAAAATAAACTATCAAAACTTATGAGATAGAACTAAAGCAGGATTTACAGGTAACTTCATTAAAAAGAAGGTCTGAAGATAAATGATTCAGATTCCATCCTAGAAACTACAAGGATGAAAATAAGAATAAATGAACATAAAACTATAATAAGAGATAATAAAGATGAGAGAAGTATTACTGAAGTAAAAAAAAAAAAAAACAAATAAAGAAGATCAACAACTAGAAGATCCCCAACTAGTACTTTGAAAGAATTTTTTTCCTAGAGAGAGCGAGCAAGAGAGGAAGCAGGAGAGGGGCAGAGAGAGAGGGAGAGAGAGTCTTACGCAGCCTCCAGCCCAGCATGGAGCTTGTTATGGGGCTCAATCTCATGACCCTGGGATCATGACCTGAACTGAAACAAGAATCTGTTGCTTAATAGACTGATTCACCTAGGCACCCCGAGAATTAATTCTATACAAACTCATGATTAAGAAAAAGGAAAGAGGGCATAAAGAAACATTTTGGATTTTTTGGGGGTAAGAGTATATAAGAGGTATATAGATTATATATGGATATATTTGAAAAAGGATATGAGTATAAAAGTGAAAATTAAAAAAAATCATAAATGAATAGTAGGAGCAAATTTATGCAGGAAAATGGATAGTTTCTGAGAAAAATTGCATTACCAAAATCACAAGAATTAGATAGATAACTACTAGAAAAATGGAATTAATAATCTGCTGGGAATGGCCAGCAATCCCTGTACTGATAGATGAAAGATTACTCTGAATTTTGCTGTGAAATAGAGAAGGCAAGGGGTTCAGACCTTTGCCTTTCTTTGCTCCTACTTTTATTGGTCCTTCAGAATAATCAGAAATCCTTATCACTGTTTCTCAAGCACGTGTGTGACAAGGGGTCTTACTGGAACTAGGAGGATCTGTTTACGGGAAAGATACCAGTGTTCTACGAGTTCTGCTAAACATGGCGCAGAGGAGGATGCAAAATCTCTTAGATCACAGGAAGGCTCTTTGGGCTGAGAATCTTCCAGGAAGGCCATTCCCCAATGGCATTCCTATAGTGGAGTAGGAATTCCTACCACAGGCCTCAGCATTCCAAAGACCTATGGCTACACCCTTCTGTGTATTGGTGGCCTCCGTATTACATTTTATAGAGCCAGGTATTATGGCTGATTTCATGCTCTACATTAACCCCAACAATAATCTTTCTTTCTTTCTTTCCCTTAAAGAGACAAAGTGTAGATTATTCTCTAGGCTAAATCTTATCTTTAAATAACAGAAATTCTTATTTTATATATTCTCACTCAGTAACTAGAAAAAAGAGAAAAACTTAACCTACCTCATTTTTATAAGGCTAGTATATCTTTGACACCAAAACAACAATAATAAAAGCAGTATAATTTATAGTTACAATTATTTTTAACCATAGATGCAAAACACAAACATTAAAAAAAAGGAGGAAATCATAAGCCAGATATGTATAAAAATTGCATCACAACGAAGGAGAATTTATCCAAGGAACATGAAGTTTTTCAACTCTAGAAAATGTATTGATGTTACTATGTACCATTTTGGAAAAATTGTTGGAACACAATTCTCATGTTTCCACACATCTTGCAAATTGAGACATTGATTCTTATTTGCTTAGGACTATCTGATAACTATGCATGTAAAGTGAATGACCTTGGAAAATAGAGATAGTGTTTCCCCCTGAAGCAAAAGGCAGGCATGGTTATTGTCTGCTATAATAAAAATGTCTCCCTCTGTAGCAGAACACTAACATTTTAAGACTTGGTTCTCTAAACTTAGGTTTCATTTCGTGTAATGCAACCTACCGCCTTTTCAGGCTCCATGTGGGTACCTCTGTTTTTCCCATGGGACTTTGGGGCAAGGGGAACCT
The DNA here is from genome assembly GCF_009829155.1 of Mustela erminea. NCBI lineage: Eukaryota > Metazoa > Chordata > Mammalia > Carnivora > Mustelidae > Mustela > Mustela erminea. The sequence goes on from NC_045617.1 coordinate 27,114,329, forward strand.
GACAAAAGTATGCTGACATTTGTGCTTCTTGCTATGCCATGGATAAAAAAGTCTCTTGATTCAGACCCTGGAGTCTCATGTCTTCTGCCAGCCACCATGGATTTGTGACCATCTAACTTAACCTGCAAGTAAGGTAAAAGCTCACATTCTTCAGTTCTTGACTACAGCTATAGAACTACCATTTGGCAAAATCCAAAATTAATTCATGATAAAAATATTTAACAAACTAGGAATCAAAGGGAATGACCTTAACCCTAAAGCATATGTATCAAATGGCCAGCAATCCCTGTACTGACGGATGAAAGATTACTCTGAATTTTACTGGTATCAGTGCATTCTTGCCCAAATCATCCCAGGTGATTCTTTTCATGGAGTGTTGCCTGCTTTGCATTTTCACACCTCTATCTCTCATTCCTTGAATTTCCGGAAATAGTTATATACAGGTTAGGTACACTTAATACAATACTTGGAATAGTCTGTTAGCAAACCTCTCCATCCATACCCTTCCATTTCAGATCTTGAGACTATCTATCACTCAATGCGATGGTTAAAGTTAATGAAAGTTATTCCATTCAGACTTTCTGACCTGTATGGACTGTATCAGTGGGGTCCTCTGCCACTGGCTTTTGGTTAGGTTTGGCCAATGTCCATTCTCCTACCACCCCTACCGCAGCAGGAGATCAAGGTGGTCGGTGCTGTATACACTTGTACTGTCCAGCATAGTAGCTGTTAGCCACATGTGGCTACTGAGCACTTGCCATATGGCAAGCTGAAATTGAGACATGTTGTAACTGTAAAACACACACTGGATTTCAAAGACTTACAAAAAAATAATGTAAGATATCTCATTAACAATTTTTCTATTAATTAAATGTTGAAATGACACATTGGATTAATAAAGATTAATAAAGAGCACTATTAATTTAATTTGTCTAATGTGACCAGTACAAAAAGTAAATTTTATGTATGGGTCTCTTTCTATTTCTGTTGCACAGCGCTGGTCTGTGAAATTTTTCTCCTCCTGGGCATTTATAATCTCATTTTCCCCTTATCCCTTCAAGCCTGGGTGTGGTTATAACTCTCCTACTGCTAATTCTGAGTTTCTGCCTTATCCCTGGTAAATTTCCTCATATCCTACCCATTCTACTAATCTTATAATTAGAATATTTGTAAGTATTCTTTTCTGGAACTTTTCCTAATGCTGACTGTCTCTGATTTATGATTGACTTACGATTTTTTGATTTTAAGATGTTGCAAATGTAGTAATATGTAGTATAGGCTCAGTAGGAGCCTTCATTTGAATTTTGATTTTGGATCCTTTCCCAGGCCAGCTATATGTGGTAGATACTCTTGTGATGCTGGGCAGCAGTGGACTGCATCTCCCGGTCAACCCCACAAACGGAAGGGTTAACAACACATATGCTTAGAAACATTCTGTACCTACACAGCCCTTCTGTTTTTTACTTTCAGTACAATATTCAATAAATTACCTGAGACATTCAATACTTCATTATACAATGGGCTTTGTGTTAGGTGATTTTGCTTAAATGCAGGCTATTGTAAGTGTTCTGAACATGTTTAAGGCAGGCTAGTAAGCTAATGATATTCAGTAGGTAAGGTGTATTAATTATATTTTCAAATTAAAAAATTTCAATTTAGGGTGGGTTTACCAGGATGTAACCCCAAGGAGGCTCAATTTGCGGTTATTAAATAATTGCATGAAAATATTTATAATAACTTTTAACATTTCTTTAGTGCCTCCTAGAAGCAAGACATGTATCTATATTAGCTCATTAAATCCTTACAGCAGTTCTTAGAAGCCGATATTATGACCCCCCATTTTATAGTTGAGAAAGATCTGTAATTTATTTTTTTTTAAGATCTATTTTTTTATTTAGAGAGAGAGAGAAAGTGAGTATGTTAGCAGGGGAAAAGCAGAGGGAGAGGGAAAGAGAGACTGTGAAGTTGACTCCTCACTGAGTGTGGAGCCTTATGTGGGGCTCCATCTCAGGACTCTGAGATCACAACCAGAGCTGAAGCCAAGAGTCGAATGGAGGTTCAACCTACCGAGCCTCCCAGGAACCCAGATCTGTAATTCTTTTTCCTATTCAGACCCTGATTGATACCATGACTATATGACATAGGCTGGTAGATGATCATGTTAACTGTGGCTTATGCCTTTGACCAGAAATTATGGATGACAGAACATGGTTGATCTACTCTCATCTGATTTCAAGATGACTGTAAAAGGTTATAGCATAAAAGCACTTTTGCTATTGTTAACATTATTAATTATATTTATTTCTTTCCACGACCTCCAATTTGGCTAGACTTATACCCTCAATGGAATTAAAGATTTATAGAAAGCCAATAACCCAAATATTTTTTAAACACTTAAAACCTCCTTTGGTATTTATCCAATAATATCCAAAGTACTGATAAGGTCAAAAAAATGGTTTTGGAGGATAATGTAAAGACGTTAAGATTTTATTTATTTATTTGACAGACAAGAGATCACAAGCAGGCAGAGAGGCCAGGAGAGAAGCAGGCTCCCTGCTGAACAGAGAGCCCAATGTGGGACTCGATCCCAGGACCCTGGGATCATGACCTGAGCCGAATGCAGAGGCTTTAACCCACTGAACCACCCAGGCGCCCCCAAAATAGTATTATTATTAACAACAACCATAATAAATGCACTTTTGCATATGTGGCTTTTTTTTTTTCTGCTCATTCTAATTCAGATCAGATTGGTGTGCATTGCAGTAAATAGAAAAATAGGAAGCAAAAATAAGATAGGAGGTTAGGATAAAATGAACCTATTTCTCTCTTCCTCCCTCTGCAACAACAATACCACATATTTTATTTTACCTCTGGTAGAAGTAAGGGTCTTTCGTGACTTAGCTCCCAGTAGGAGATTAGAAATTGTGGTTCCAGTAGTCTCAACACTTTCTTGTTAAAATACTTCTCAATTTTGTTCACAATAAAAATTTCCAGAGATACTTTTTTGTTTGTTTGTTTCTAGGATTACTGAATGTTTTTGTGGAGAAATACTTTTTTTTTTTTTTCCCCCAAGTTGACACTTGGAGGAGAATTTCTGGATATCAAAATACCTTTCATTTGTATAGGCTAGTCATTTTCCGGTGGTGGTCTGAGTCCTGCTGGGGTTCCGTCAATCGGGAGAGGGTAGAGCAGGCAGGAGGGAGGCCACACAGGTTGGGTCCTCGCCTCTCCTTGCGACCGCCTCTTTCAGCTAGAGTAGCTCCAGTCTCACACCGAATACTTACTTGTTTGAAAAAAAAAGTTAACTTTGCTTTAAAAACTTTAAGTTTCACTTCTGTGAGTAAGGGCAGGCCTCCTCCTCCTCCTCTTCTTCCTCCTCCTTTTCACTTCAGGAAAACAACCTCTATAATTCGGTAGGGCAGAAGCAATGTTCTCATTTATAAATGAGGAAACTTAGATTTGGAAAGTTTATGTGAGATTGTCTAAGGTCACAGAAAAAGACAAAGTAACTGTTGTGGGACCTGGCTCCCCGTCTCTGATCTCCTGTTCTGGACAATTTGTTCCACTTTGGACAGTTCGCTGCAGTGCCACTTTTGGGTGGATCCTGATCAGTGTGAAACAGGGCAAGCCAGCGGGAATGGAGTTTATTTAGATACAGATGTTTCCAAATGCTACTAAAGCAGTTGGTCTAACACAAACACAATTAAGCTTATGCTGTAAAGCTTTGGATAGCCTGTTCAAGGTGCCTGCTGTATTAGACTATCCCCTTCTAAAATGTTCTTATGCCTTCCAGAACAAACTCTTTGCCTTGGTAGTAGGCACCAGCCACGGACATAATCACTTCTGATTGCATTAGAGATGCAGTTAAGTCTGGCAGAGAGTTCCAACCACGGGGAGCTCTTCCATCTAGCTGGGGAATGGCTAATTCAATCAGACCTCCTCTCTTAGAGAGTTTGAACAATGAGACAGAGCTGGTGGTGGGAAGGTTCACAGAGATAAAGTAGTAAGAGGAAAGCTGGGAGTGGAGGAGAGAAGTGTGCAAGTTGGTCCACTGAGTAGGGGTGCTGAGAAGCTGAGTCACTTTTTGAGACACAGGGAGTGGTGCCACCAGAAACCTCAGTGGTCCTCTTTTCCCATCTCTGTGTCCAGGGACAGCACATTTGCAGCTTGAAAGGCCCTGAAGGGAATTTTTTTTACCCAAAAGAAACCAGCAAAAGCTTCAAATTAAGGCTCCTCATACAGAGCCTACTGGTAAACATTTCCCAGCACGGCATTGTGAGAGCACTTGAGGAGCCAGGAATGGATGTCCCCCAGGAGGGAGCGACTGCTGAAGTTCCTGTCCAATTGCCAGACCCCTACTGTGTGCTTCCAGGCTGACGAATCTCTGTGAGCTGTGTGGAAAGTGAATTGCTCCCTTAGTGGACATTAGCTCCCTTACCTCTGTATCCTAATTTTCCATTTAAGGTAGTGCAGTAGCTTTCATTTTTTTTTTTTTTTTAATTTGAAAGATTTTATTTATTTATTTGACAGAGATCACAGGTAGGTGGAGAGGCAGGCAAAGAGAGAGAGAGAGGAGGCAACAGGCTCCTTGCTGAGCAGAGAATCCTATGCGGGGCTCGATCCAGGACCCTGGGATCATGACCTGAGCCAAAGGCAGGCACTTAACTGACAGAGCCACCCAGGCGCCCTGCTCTCAATTTTTACAGCGTGCAAGAGCTAACTCGTCTTCGTGGTGCCAAGCAACTGCTTTAGCTCAGAGTCACACCTCTGTCTGTTGTTCTGGTATCTTTTTCACCAGGCCTCCAACACTTTCTAAACTTAGTATGGATATACCTGTGTCCTGATCCTCTTAGGAAACTCGTACACTTGCCTTTGACAAGCATACAAGTCAGCAGGGCTTTGTTTTCGAACGGTCAGAGTTAGCAAGCTTCTTGCTGTGTTTATTTGCACTATATGAAATAGCTTGCAGCATGCCAACGCATTTCTTGGCGTCTCTGCTGATGATCATTATAATAGGAAAGAATTACCGAACCTGCGCTGGGGCATTAGGGATCTCATTTCTCATTATGAAAGCTGCGCCCATTGGGCTCGAGTGCTGGTGTTCTCCACTGCAAGCGTTCCTTCCTTCTCTCCCACTTTTGTTCCTCTCCTGCTCTAGGAGGCCTTCCCAATAAAATGCAGTACTCTCTATTCATGCCTTTTCTCTATCTCTCTGTTGTATCCCTATCACCCTTTTCAGATTTATATTTAGGTGGTTCTTCTTGGTTTCCTGTTTCTGTGAGTTGCTGTTAGTACAGTTAAAGGATAAATTCCTTGGTGATGGAGAAGTTGCTTCTTTCTCTTGTTGCTTCCTACACCTAATACCCAATTTGTAGTTATTAAATAATTACATGAAAATATATTTTAGCATTTCTTTCATGCCTCATGTATGCAAGACATGTAACCTGTATTAGCTCATTAAATCCTTACAGCAGTTCTTAGAAGCTAATATTCAATCCCCATTTTATAGGTGAAGACATTGAAATTAAGGATAGTTAAGTAATTGCTGAGGGTACTCTAATGATACTCTTGGATATGAGTTACCATTCCTCCAGACTCTGGGAGAGGATTTTTAGTTTGTTTTCTCCAGTTCTCTTTAAATAAGGCTATTTCTTCTCCACGCTCTCCCATGTGAGAAAGGGGTAATTGGGATAGGAGTCTGCAGAGTGTTGGGTTCCAAGTGACCTTATTCCCTGATCAAGCCTCTGTTGTTTTTTCCCTTTTCCAGACTGGATGACACTTTGTCAGTAGGCCTTAGACTGGGGCAAGTAGGACTCTGGCTCTAGGACCTATACCTCAGTAGGCCCAACAAGTGAAGGGTGCTTTTTGCTAAGTTTCTAAGTCCCCTTCTGGGGCCACCCCCCTGCCAGGGTCCTCAGTGCCATCTAAGTGGAGCACCCTGGGGGCTATCCTGGAATCCATTTGGGCGCTTGTCGCATTCAGCCTTCCAGGGGCACTTTTTGACCCTCTCTGTCAACGTGGGCTCAGTCAAGGAGCAGTAGGACTCCAGCCTATGAAGTTCTCCCAGGGCCCCATGACCGGCTTGGTCCCAGAAAGGTAGTTTGAGGGGGAAATGGCTCTGACTAGCTGGCATAGTATTTTTTTCATGGAATTGTCCAGGTGGTGCTCACAGGCTGATTTTGGGTGACTTTCATGTGAAACACAGAATGAAGAACATTTACATGCGTTTCCTAGACAGTAAATAAACACCAAAGTACCTCCTCTCTGCCTATTATTATAAGTTTTCAATGTTAAATCACAATATCTCACATGAGGCTAAGAATTTCATTATGTGTGTGTGTATTTTTTTTTTTTTTTTTAAGAGGGAGAGGGAACAGGGGAGGGACAGAGGGAGAGAAAGAATCTTATGCAGATTCCATGCCCAGGACAGAGCCCACCATGGGGCTCAGTCCCACAACCCTAAGATCATGACCTGAGCCAAAATCAAGTTGAAGTGTCCAACACTTAACCTTGACTGAACCACCTAGGTGCCCCTCATAATGTATTTTTATTTTTATTATTATTATTATTATTATTATTATTTTTTAAAGATTTTATTTATTTGACAGAGGGAAATCACAAGTAGTCGGAGAGGCAGGCAAAGAGAGAGAGAGAGGAGGAAGCAGGCTCCCCGCTGAGCAGAGAGCCCGATGTGGGACTCGATCCCAGGACCCTGAGATCATGACCTGAGCCGAAGGCAGCGGCTTAACCCACTGAGCCACCCAGGCGCCCTCATAATGTATTTTTAAATACAACTTTATTATTATTACTATTTTTAAAGATTTTATTTATTTATTTACTTGTCAGAGAGAGAGAGTGAGAGAGTGCACAACAGGCAGAGTGGCAGGGGGAGGCGGAGAGAGAAGCAGGCTCCCTGGGGAGCCCGATGTGGGACTCGATCCTAGGACCCTGGGATCATGACTTGAGCTGAAGGCAGAAGCTTAACTGACTGAGGCACCCAGGTGCCCCTGAATACAATTTTAGATAGGCAAAACACCAGAAAAAATATTTGCCTGGGGCCATACACACTGTAGACACAAACTTGCCCTTTAGGGTAGGTGACATGGTTCTTCCCAATATTCTTGATAGAATCTGCTTTGTTCTTTTGGCCTCAGCTTTTGAATTCCAGAAATTTGGCTCTTAGTAGTAAAAGGCTTTGGCTTTTAAAAATATGGTTTCTTGGGTGCCTGGTGGTTTAGTTGGTTAAACAACTGCCTTTGGCTCAGTTCATGATCCTGGAGTCCTGAGATTGAGTCCCACATCGGGCTCCCTGCTCAGCGGGGAGTCTGTTTCTCTCTCTGACCCTCCCCTCTCATGCTCTCTCTCTCATTCTCTCTCTCTCAAATAAATAAATAAAATCTTAAAAAAAAAAAAAGAAAAAGAATAATGTTCCTTTCTTTAAAAAAATAAAAGAATATGATTTCTGGAGAGGAGGAAGGAGTTAAGAAAAGGAATACTGGGAGGCAAAAATCTCACAGTAAAATGTATCACATTATTGAATTACAAGATTCTTATCAGTCTGCTATGATTACAAAGCCTGTGTTCCTTACCCCTCATGACATGGACACAAACTTTATTCTGGATCTCTGCATAAACACCTTGTTGTTCATCACTCATCACAGTTAAATTGATTCAAATGACCGCATGAGAAGAAATAGAATTACTAGTTAGCTAGGGAATTGCTCAGTTTTTCTGTCACTGAGACCCTGGGGCAGAGAGTTAGTGGGGAAAGAGCAGGGCAGTATTAGCAGTGGGTAGATATACGGGCACAGAAGCCAGATAGTCCAGGCCCACGTCCTCATCTCACAAGTGGCTTGTAACACTTGGGCAAATCATGGAACCTCTTGAAACCTGTTTTCTCACCTGTGGAAGGAGAGTAAACATTGAATTATGCTTCTCTAGTAGGGTTGAGGTGAGGGTTCATTAAGAAAAAGTACTTGTTAAGGTAACTCAACCATTGTTAGATAATTAAATCATTTTTTCTTATATTTCTAAAAGGTTTTTTGTTTTATTTTGTTTATTTTTTATTTTTTATTTTTTTTGGTGCAAATGCAAACATTTTTTTTTAAATTTTTTATTTATTTTTTTTTGTTTTTATTTTTTAAAATTATATTATACATACAGTGTTGTATTAGTTTCGGGTGTACAATATAATGATTCAAAAATTCTATACATTTCTCAGTGCTCTTCAAAATAAGTGTACTCTCAATCCCCTTTATCTGTTTTACCCATGATTCCACCAATTTCCCCTCTGGTAACCAACAGTTTGTTCCCTGTATTTAAGTCTATTTTTTGGTCTCCTTTTTCTTTGTTTTGGTTCTCAAATTTCAGATATGAATGAAAGCATATGGTATTTGTCTTCCTCTCACTTACTTATTTTGCTTGGCATTATACCCCATAGGTCCCTCTATGTTGTTGCAAGTTGCAAGATTTCATTCTTTTTTGTGGCTGAGTAATATTCCATTGCATATATATGCTACATCTTCTTTATCTATTTATTTATGGATGGACACTTGGGTTCCTTCTGTATCTTGGCTATTGTAAACAATGCTGCAATGAACATAAGGTGCATATGTCTCTTTTGAATTAGTGTTTTCATTTTCTTGGAGTAAATACCTAATTACTGATCTTATGGTAATTTTATTCTTAATTTTTTGAGGAACCTCCATACGGTTTTCCATAGTGGCTGCATTAATCTACATTCCTACGAACAATGCATCAGGGTTCCTTTTTCTCCATAGCCTCACCAACACTTATTATTTCTTGTCTTGAGTTTAGCCCTTCTGACAGGTGTTAAGTGAATTTCATTGTGGCTTTAATTTCATTTCCCTAATGATTAGTAATATTGAGCATCTTTTCAGATGTCTGTTGGTCATCTATATGTTTTTCCTTGAAAAAATGTTTTTTAGGTCTTTTGCCAATTTTTTAAAAAAGATTTTATTTATTTATTTGACAGAGAGATCACAAGGAGGCAGAGAGGCAGGCGGTGGGGGGGGGGGAGCAGGCTCCCCACTGAGTGGAGAGCCCAGTGTGGGGCTCAATCCCAGGATGCTGGGATCATGGCCTGAGCCAAAGGCAAAGGCTTTAACCAACTGAGCCACCCGGGCACCCCCTTTTGCCAATTTTTAATCAGATTATTATTGTTAATATTATTATCTTGGTGCTGAGTTGTATGTTTTTTATATATTTGGGATATTAATCCCTTAGTGATATATCACTTGTGATTATAGTCTCCCATTCATTAGGTTTTGTTTTGGTTTTGTTGTTTCCTTTGCTGTGCAAAACCTTTTTATTTTCGCATGGTCCCCATAGTTTAATTTTGGTTTTGTTTCCTTTGCCTGAAGAGACTTATCTAGAACAATTTTAGGATTATTTGTTCTAATTCTGTGAAAAATGTTGTTGGTATTTTGATAGGGTTTGCATTAAATCTTAGATTGCTTTGGGTTAGTATGGGCATTTTAACAATATTCGTTCTTCCAATCTATGAGCATGGAATATCTTTCCTGTTGTTTGTGTCATCTTCAGTGTTTTTCATCAGTGTTTTCTAGTTTTTGAAGTATAGGTCTTTCACCTCCTTGGTTAAGTTTATTTCTAGGTATTTTATTGTTTTGGGTGCAATTGTAAATGGAATTGTTTTCTTATTTTCTCTTTCTCCTGCTTCATTATTATTGTATAGAAATGCAACGATTTCTGTATATTGATTTTGTATCCTGCAACCTTACTGAATTCATTTATTACTTCTAATAGCTTTTTCGTGGAGTCTGAGAGTTTTTATATATAGTATCATGTCATCTGCAAGTTGCGAAAGTTTTGCTTTTTCCTTACAAGTTAGAATGACTTTTATTTCTTTTTGTGGTCTGATTGCTGTGGCTTGGACTTCCACAACTATGTTGAATAAAAGTGGTGAGAGTGGACATTCCTTTTTTTTTTTTTTTTTAAGATTTTATTTGTTTGAAAGAAAGAGAGAGAGAGAGCAACAGCAGGGGGAGGGGCCAAAGGAGAGAGAGAATCCCAAGCTGACTGACTCTCACCTGAGATGAGCTGACCTGATTTGAGACTTGTTCTCACTATCCCAAGATCATGACTTAAGCTGAAATCAAAAGTCAGACGCTCAACCAACTGACCCAGCCAGGTGCCCTGAGAGTGGACATTCTTGTCTGGTTCCTGATCTTAAAGGAAAAGCTCCCAGTTTTTCACCATTGAGTATAGTGTTAGCTGCAGGTTTTTCATGTATGGCCTTTATTATGTTGAGGTATGTTCTGTATGAGCCTATTTTGTTGAGAGTTTTTATTATGAATGAATGTTGTACTTTGTCATATGCTTTTTCTGCATCTATCAAGATAATCAGATATTTTTTCTTTCTCTTGTTAATGTGCTGTATCATGTTGATTGACTTGATTGATTTGTGAATATTGAACCACCCTTGCATCCTTGGAATAAATCTCACTTGATCGTGGTGAATGGTTTTTTAATATTTTGTTGAGAATTTTTGCATCTGTGTTTATCAGTGATACTGGCCAGTAGTTCTCTTTTGTAGGTCTTTATCTGGTTTTGGTATGACAGTAATGCTGGCCTTGTAGAATGAATTTGAAACCTTTCCTTCCTCTTCTATTTTTTTGAATAGTTTGAGAAGAATAAGTATAAGTAAGTAAGTATAAGTATTAACTCTTCTTTAAATGTTTAATAGAATTCACCCTTGAAGTCTTGGACTTTTGTTTGTTGAGAATCTTGATTACTGGTTCAATTTCATTGCTAGTAATCAGTCTATTCAATTTTTTGTTCTTTCTTTCTGATTTAGTTTTGGGAGGCGATATGTTTCTAGGAATTTATCAACTTTTTCTAGGATAATTTGTTAAGTTTATAATTTTTAATAAAATTCTCTTATAATCCTTTGTATTCCTGTGATGTCAGTTTTTATTTCTTCTCCTTCGTTTCTGATTTTATTTGAGTCCCAAAAGGAATGAAGTAAAAGGTAGTTTTCATCAATTGTTTGTGTTCTTTGTAAGCACGATTCTAGCTTATGAGCACCTCCCTTCACTCATCTTACCAACTCCACACTGAGCCGCATGCAGCAGGTACTCAATGTTGCTCCATGATGAATGAGCAAATTCATTGAGAAGGGTGAGTCATTCATTTGAGCAAGTGGGAAAGCGTATGCATAGAGAGAGAATTTCTTAGCAGTAATCACAGATTATATGAAACAACAAGAAAGTCCTATTCATCTACCATTTTGTGGAAGTTCAGGGGAAAGGAAAGCCTGTGAAATAACACTATGGGGAAGTAAGCAGCAAGATCCAAACTACAGAGAACTCTGTAGCTTGTTGAATAAACAAATTTTAAGAAGGAAAATAAAAAGAAGTGGGAACCTTGATTAAGTAACAGAAGAGACCTGTTGACCAATCACCATGTCTAGAATTTACTAGAATCTAAATTAAAACATATTTAAAAAAATAAGTCAGTTGGAGAAATTTGAAGAGTAATCAAATGTTTTAAAATATTAAATAATCACTGTGAATTGTTAAGGTGATAATGGTATTGGGTAAAATATTTTAGAAGTACAATTGCATTATTTATAGATAAAATGATATATCTGAAATTTACTTTAATAATCTGGAGTTTGAAGCACTGAATATGTTAGAGCTAATACCAGGAGTAATTGGTGGGGCAGAGTAGTGTTTACACAGAAGTTTATTATACTATTCTTTTTTTTTTTTTTAAAGATTATATCTATTTATTAGAGAGAGCATGAGCAGGGGGAAGGGGGAGGCAGAAGAGAGGGAGCAGCAGACTCACTGATGAGCGGGGAGCCTGATGTGGGGCTTGATCTCAGGACTCTGGAATCATCCTGAGCTGAAAGCAGATGCTTAACTGACCGAGACACCCAGGTGCCCCAGAAATTTTTTATACTAACTATTCTTCAGTGTATGTTTTGCATAAACTTTCCATAATAAAAAGTAAAGATAAAATAACCAAAAAAAAAAAAAAAGAAAGAAAGAAAGAAAGAGAGAAAGAAAAAGGATGAAATGAAAAATAGGGAGATCTATTCAAACAATTCAATGTTATTTCCATTTAGTGATAATTAGCTTAAGGACTCTGGCCAGAACTTTTGATAAAATCTTACTACCATTCAAGTTTCTGGGAAATAACATATTATTTTCAAATATAAAAATTTAAAAAATAACACTATGTTTGCCATCATTCTTATAGATTTTTTTTAAATTGAACTAGCGGATAAAACTGTACATTTCTTACACTCATGTCTAAAAGTACATCAAAAAAGAAGACTATTGAGGGGCGCCTGGGTGGCTCAGTGGCTTAAGCCTCTGCCTTCAGCTCAGGTCATAGTCTCAGGGTGTTGGGATCAAGCCCTGCATCAGGTTCTCTGCTCAGCAGGGAGCCTGCTTCCCCCTCTCTCTATGCCTGCCTCTCTGCCTACTTGTGATCTCTCTCTTTCTCTGTCAAATAAATAAATAAAATCTTTAAAAAAGAAAAAGAAAACTATTAGGACTTTTAAACTCATATTAATATTACATGAATAAAGGAAATAAACTTGAAAAGTTGTACTTTGTGGAAGCAGATAAATGTAAATCTTCTGTTGAGGAGACATTGGTTCCATTAGGTTTTCCATGCTCCCTCTCTACCTCTCCCTTGCTGCTGAAACCATGCCCCATGCCTCTCCTTTGACCCAGGAGCCTCCTGATTGCAGCAAGAGTTGCAGATGGTGAAGCTTCTTGCCTCTGATCAATTCCTTGGCTTGTGACCACAAACCTTGTATGTGGATTTTAGCTATTATTTGTGACTCTGGCTATTAGTTGTGACCACTGGAGAATTACTTCTTCTTGTGTCCTTCTTGTGTCCTGTCTTGTGTTATTCCCCTGCTTTGTATCATTTCCATGGCTTTGTTCTTTAGCTTGGCCCAGGATACCACCTAAGATTTTCTCAAGGACAGAAGGTAAGGACCTGAGGCTAAGGCAAAAAATTGAGGTCCCAACCCTATTAAAACATTTTATGAACTTGGTATATCACCTAACCTCTGTCTTAAGTTTTTTTATCTTAAAATTGGATGTAATATTAACTATTCATCCTGGTTGCTATGGGGCATAATGATATAATTGATACAAAGGCCAAAAATGGGTGGGGTAGATTCTCATACCAAAACATGCTTTATAAAATCCCGACATGGCACATGAATTTACTATTGAGGAAAAAAAAAAAAACACCAAAAAAATCCCCTATGATAATTTCCTGTAGTTTTAAGGAAAATAAGGGTACCCTTATAGGTTAATTATCTTGCTGAGAGGTAATAAATTATAGATCCCTAAGGCACACATGGTTTTGCCCTGATTAGGAGACTACCTGCATTCTTAAGAAAGATAAATTATATGATGTTAATAATTATGAATCGTAATTAAAATTGAATTTTGCTAGAGGACCCTGGTAGAATGTTGGTCTTTTAGAAATGAATTTCTTCCTGAAACCATAGGAAATTAATAAAGATAGGTAGGAGAGGAGCTAGAAGTTATAAATATTTAACTGAAAATATTTACTGCTTTTTGTTTCCATTAATGTTATATAAGTTTGATGAAAGTGATTATTTTTGTTGAATTTAGTTTATCTGCATACTAATAGAAGGCAGAATCTTATTCAGTGATTACATAAGTGGCAAATTTTAACTGCTGAATTATCTTTTTTATAGTATCTGTACCATATCCTTTATTTCATGTTGTATGGAGAAAATGTAAAATGCTACTACTTTTTTTTAAATAAAGATTTTATTTGTGTATGTATATATATATGTACTTAGAGCACGAGCAAGGGGAGGGACAGAGGGAGGTGAGAGAGAATCCCAAGTAGACTCCAGGCTGAATGCAGAGCATGATGTGGGGCTCGATCTCACAACACGGAGATGATGACCTGAGCCGAAATCAAGAGTCAGGCGCTCAACCAACTGAGCCACCCAGGCGTCCCTCAAACTCTATTACTTTTAAATAATGAGCTTTTTCTTATATATGTGGTATAAACCTCTTCATACAAAATTCCTTAAGTAAGATCTGTAAGTCTCAAGTTTACATTTAAGTTTACATTTAATTTTTTTCCAAAAATACTTCCTTAATTTGTATGATACTCATGCACTAGTTCTCAAATTTTTCTACCAAGGTACCACACTCCAACATACATACACAAACATATAGGTGGTGCCCTTCTCTCAGGCTTTAGTTTTCTGTTGCTGGAGGTGGAAGCCAAGGAGCCAAGGTGACTGTGAGAGTGCTGATGTTTGTCTAGGTGGGCTCTCCTGCAGTGTCGACTCTGAATCTACACTTGCCGTGGCTGTCACTCAAGGCTAATAACAGTGCCTGAGGCCTCACCATTACCTGTCACGTTTTAGGCAAGAATAAAAGTGGGTCTTGGGTTGAGTGCTGAGCAAAGAAAAATTGAAAAACAAAAAACAAAAAACAAAACCACCAACAACAAACAAAAAAGGAGCGTTACCAGGTAGCACTGAAATAGTATCATGCTTTGTACCCTTCATAGGATTTTTGTTGCTACCAAAATTCTGTAATTACGCTGTTGTAGCTAGTGAAGATCTTTTGTAAGATGTCCAAATGTACTGTGTGTAAATGAAGTATTTATGATCAGCACACTTGGGGATGTTTTCCTTACAAAATACTTTCAGGGCCTTCATGAAACAGTGATTGTCAAAACCACTTTCGTGTGTGTTTTGAAGCACATATAGTACCCATCACTATCTAAGATGTCCTTTTAGTTGTTGCTTTTGGTGTTGTTCCTTGTGTGTTTGTCTCTCTCTCTCTCCACTAGAATATAAATTCCAAGACCACAGAGACTCTTATTTACTGCTGGATGGCCAGTGCCTAAAACAGGGCCTAGTTCAATAAATATTTACCAAGTGACTCCTATTGGGGTAATTACATATTTTTGCTGAATATTAGAGTAGGGTAGACACCACCGTAATACAGATAGAAGCACAAGGTTAACTCAAAAGCCGTGCACTCATGCTCTATTTAAAAAAGAAAACTCTTGGTGAACTATGGGAGTGCATTCACGACAGTTTTGAGAAAAAGTTCTTTTTCATGATATATGTTTACGAAAGGCAAATACAGAGCTTGGAAATTTTTGCATTAGATGAAAGGTGAGAAGAACAGGTATTTGGAAGAAAGAAATATTTGACATGACTAGATACCCACATTCAGATATACAGGGAGAAGGGGAGAGTGTAAGGAGGAGGGGGGAGGCAGGAAAGACGGATTGACTCTTAGTGAGAGCTGGCATGAGGGAAACAATGGAAGAGTGATTTCTAGAAGCACCGTGATAGACAATGTTGACAATCTAGGCAAGGAATTTAATATTTATTTTGAAGGTAGTACAAAGTCAAAGGGGAATTTTAGATATGTAAAATCATTACAGCATAGCATTACATTGTAGATAATTTAAACATGTGGTACGAAATTGTGATGATCATCATAGAAGGTATGTTTTTTATAAGTAAGAAAAACATTATACTATGAAGTTAGATTATTATTTCGATCCAGGTATACTATTGGAAATGGAAAAAAATTGCTTCCACAACAAATGTGAAATAGCTGTGTTGGGGAAAACCACAAGTATTAAATCCAGGAAACAGAAATCAGCTCCTTTGATATTTGTAATGAAACATATAACTTTTTTTCCTACCTTTTTTCCAATCTTAATAAATCTTTAACTTCTCTTTAAGATATATTTTTTTTTCACATTGACTTTCCTTTGCAAGTTTTCAATTCATGCATAAGTCCAAAAGTGTCTGAATTAGGTTTCTCTGGGGGATGATTTAAGAAAAGGAATCAAATATAACTGTTTTTTGGCAGTGTACTATTTTGCCCTCTGATAGATTTGTATTATTCCCTTTTTATATTGAATTTCTTTTTAGCTCAGTGAGTGGGTATAAAATCTAAACCAAGAAATAAAATCTTAGAGCAGTAGAGTGTGTGCATTATAAATAAAATTGTTTACGGTGAACCAATGGGCTTTTGATCATTTAAGATTTTTCTATATTCATCAATGAACTAAGAGTATTTAATACCTAGCCGCGTATGAGGCTTTGCATATATCATTTCCGGTCTTCACAGCGAGTGTGTAAGGCAGTACCCAGGCCTTAATTTTGGCTCTCTCCTCTCTTCTCCCTTAGTGTTGGGATAAACTGTGGGTCATGTCAACACCTTTTAAATTATTATAACATTAGACTATAAGACTCTGTTGCACTATTCAGCTTCCGAACTGTATGCTGTAAACGTAAAATATTAATAACTTATCATTGATTTAGTTATGTATATCACGCATTGTGCTAAGAGCTTGACATAAATTATCTATAGAATCCTCCCTACAGTCCTGTGTGATGAAGGCAAGTGATTCTCTCGAGTTCACATCCAGCTGGGTCCGGAAGCCTTTCCACCTTCAGATTCACACTCTGAGTACTAGGATAGATTGCCTTCCATCATAGCTGTTGTTCCACTTGATTTCCTTGCTAAAGGTTCTTTCTGTCTGGAATCTTATAATGGCAGCTGAGTCATCATCTCCTGTGAGCCCTTCATGTAATGGAGGAAAAAAATAGCAGCCTGGAGAGGTTAAACGACTGGCCAGGTGTCACCGGCAGACAGCTCTCAGAATGAAATGGAGGTTTCCTCGTGCCATGTCCTGGTTTCTTCTGTCTCTCCAGTGTTTCGCTGATGCTTTTTAAATTAATTGGAGGTAATGAAATGCTTAGGTTTATCATTTTTTTTTTGAAATGACTAATCATGAGTGAAACTAACTAGCTACCAGCATTATTTGAAGACTATTAAATGGGGTCAACGTGCCCCAATTCTGCATTTCAATCACAGAGGCATAGATTCAACCTGCAGCTTGAAGCCAGGCAGTCAACCTCAGGGCTGGGTCTCTGCCTCCAAAGGGAAGAAAGTGCAAGAAAATTATCAACATCAGAAAATATGTACAATATTTAACTACATTTTGAAGATTGGGTAAGGGATCAGTACTGTGGTGTTTCAAATTCCTGGACTGCTTCCCTTTAAGGCTTTATCACTTGCTTCTGAATTAAACAACTATTAAATGACCCTTACTGACAAGAGTGGCCAATCCACTGAAGCAGGGCTTTGTAAAGGGAATTAATGGCTATGTAGATACAGGAAGTACTGTACATTTGCAAGCATTCACTGTCATTACCTTAGGCTTTCTTTCTTTCTTTCTTTTTTTTTTTTTAAAATTAATTAATTAATTATTTTTTAAAAAAGTAAGCTCTATGCCCAGTGTAGGGCTTCAGCTCACAACCCTGAGATCAAGAGTCACGTGCTCCACTGACAGCCAGCCAGACCCCCCACCACACACACACATACACGTAGACTACTTCCACAGCTGCGTGCTCTACATGTGCAAAGATGCAAAACCAAAACAAAACGTTGGACAAATGTTTCAAGTAATATTTTGTGTAGACACTGGATTAATGTCTTATATTAGATATGTTAGTTGGTAAAATGCTTTCCTAAAAATGTTTTGAAGACAGAATTAAGCAGGAACTTCAAGAAAGATAACTCAGGAGGATGTTTATCAGTAATTCCTAGGAAGTATCACTATCATCCTATTTCTATCTCATTGAGGCGTATTTTTTAAATTTTGTTTTAACTCAAATTAAGAAAACATTCTTCTAGTAGCCAAGAATATAGAAAACATAGAACAGAGTCAGATGTCCCAGCAAGGGACAAACGGTGTGTGACACACAGAGAAGGCTCAGCAAAGACAGGTGGAAGAAATTAATTCACGCCCAATTTGAAAAGAGAGTTTTCTTGTAGCCATGCTTAAAGTATGATTTTTCACGAATTCTTTGGCTAGGATGACCAGGAAATTGAAATCAGACATGCTTTGCAAAGCTTTCCTCTTCTTTTCTGTTTTCTTTCCTTTTCTTTTTCTTTTCTTTCCCCTCCCTTTCCATCTTCTCCCCTCTCCTCTCCTCTCGTCCCTACCCCGCCCTCCCTTGTTCCTTCCCTTCCCTCCCCCTCCCCTCCTCTCCCCTCCCCTCCTCCCCCTCCTCCCCCTCCTCCCCCTCCTCCCCCTCCTCCCCCTCCTCCTCCCCCTTCTTCTTCTTCTTCTTCTTCTTCTTCTTCTTCTTCTTCTTCTTCTTCTTCTTCTTCTTTTTCTCTTATGTAAACCTAAATGACAGTAAATAAAATTCTTGTTTCCTACCCTGGGTTTAATCCTCTTCAGCCAAACTCTTGGCTTTCTGTTGGCATGGTAAAAGAGCACTTGCAGGAAAGGTAAGAGGTAGACCCCTGTTCTGATTCTTGGTTATTCAGATAAAGATTTTGATGTCTAAAGTGGCAACCTGAGGTTGACAACAGCTCAAACACAATTTATATCTATCTGGATGTGCTCACATTATAAACACAAACATTTTATATACAAATAGTTTAAAATTTATGAGCATAGGAGCAGATACAAGGGCCCCTTATTCATTTCATTACACTGGCATGAGATCTTTAATCTCCTAATATTGCCTCATCTTACCTCTGTCTTTCTTATTTTCATCTTCACTTGAACATTTACACTATTTCTTGTAATGGCTGTTAAAGTTATGGCTTGACTCTGGTTTGTCTTCAATATTTTGTGTATTTTATTTATTTATTTATTTTAAAAATTATTTTTATGAACACAAATTTATTATTTGCCCCAGGGGTACAGGTCTGTGAATCATCAGGCTTGCACATTTCACTGAACCTACCATAGCACATACCTCCCCCAAAGTCATAACCCAACCACTCTATCCCTACCCCCCTACCTCAGCAACACTAAGTTTATTTTGTGAGATTAAGATTCTCTTATGGTTTGTCTCCCTCCTGATTCCACCTTGTTATATTTTTTTCTTTCCCTGCCCCTCACAACCCCCCGCCCTGCCTCCCAAATTTCTCATATTGGAGAGATCATATGATAATTGTCTTTCTCTGATTGACTTATTTTGCTCAGCATAATACCCTCTAGTTCATCCATGTCATTGCAAATGGCAAGATTTCATTTCTTTTGATGGCTGAATAGTATTTCATTTTATATATATATATATATATATATATATATATATATATATATCACATCATCTTTATCCATTCATCTGTTATGGACATCTAGGTTCTTTCCATAGTTTGGCTATTGTGGGCATTGCTGCTAAAACATGCTATAAACATTCGGGTGTACATGCCTCTTTGGATCACTACATTTGTATCTTTAGGGTAAATACCCAGTAGTGTGATTGCTGGGTCGTAGGTTAGCTCTATTTTCAACTTTCTGAGGAACCTCCATGGTGTTTTCCAGAGTGGCTGCACCAGCTTGCATTCCCACCAACAGTGGAGGAGGGTTCCCCTTTCTCCGCATCCTCATCAACATCTGTTGTTTCCTGACTTGTTAATTGTAGCCATTCTGACTGATGTGAGGTGGTATCTCACTGTGGTTTTGATTTGTATTTCCCTGATGCCGAGTGGTGTGGAGCAATCTATCATGTGTCTGTTGGCCATCTGGATGTCTTCTTTGCAGAAATGTCTGCTCATGTCTTCTGCCTATTTCTTGATTGGATTATTTGTTCTTTGGGTGTTGAGTTTGGTAACTTCTTTATAGATTTTGGATACTAGCCTTTTATGTAATGAGTCATTTGCAAATATCTTCTCCCATTCTGTCAGTTGTCTTTTTTTTTTTTTGACTCTTTCCTTTGCTATGCAAAAGCTTTTGATCTTGATGAAGTCCCAGTAGTTCCTTTTGTCCTTCCCTTGCCTGGTAATGTTTCTAGGAAGAAGTTGCTGTGGCTGAGGTCAAAGAAGTTGCTGCCTGTGTTCTCCTCAAGGATTTTGATGGATTCCTGTCTCACATTGAGGTCTTTCATCCATTTTGAGTCTATGTTTGTGTGTGGCATAAGGAAATCGTTCAGTTTCATTCTTCTGCATGTGGCTGTCCAATATTCCCAACACCATTTGTTGAAGAGACTGCCTTTTTTCCATTGGATATTCTTTCCTGCTTAGCCAAAGATTAGTTGACCATAGAGTTGAGGATCCGTTTCTGGGCTCTCTACTCTGTTCCATTGATCTATGTGTCTGTTTTTGTGCCAGTGCCATACTGTCTTGATGATGACAGCTTTGTAATAGAGCTTGAAGTCTGGAATTGTGATGCCGTCAGGTATGGTTTTCTTTTTCAACATACCTCTGGCTATTTGGGGTCTTTTCTGGTTCCATATGGATTATAGGGTTATTTGTTCCATTTCTTTGAAAAAAAAAAACTGATGGTATTTTGATCAGAATTGCATTAAATGTGTAGGTTGCTTTAGGTAGCGTAAACATTTTCACAATATTTGTTCTTCCAGTCCAGGAGCATGGAACATTTTCCCATTTCTTTGTGTCTTCCTCAATTTCTTTTGTGAGTACTTTATAGTTTTCTGAGTTCAGATTCTTTGCCTCTTTGTTTAGGTTTATTCCTAGGTATCTTATGGTTTTGGATGCAATTGCAAATGGGACTGACTCCTTAATTTCTCTTTCTTCTGTTTTGTATAGAAATGCAATGGATTTCTCTGCATTGATTTTATATCCTGATACTTTACTGAATTCCTGTATGAGTTCTAGCAGATTTGGAGTGGAGTCTTTAAGGTTTTCCACATAAAGTATCATATCATCTGCAAAGAGTGAGAATTTGACTTCTTCTTTTCTGATTCAGATGCCTTTTATTTCATTTTGTTGTCTGATTGCCGAGGCTAGGACTTTTAGTACTATTTTTAATAGCAGTGGTGATAGTGGACATCACTGCCATGTTCCTGACTTAGTGGAAAAGCTCTCAGTTTTTCCCTATTGAGAATGATATTCACTGTGGGTTTTTCATAGATGGCTTTGATGATATTGAGGTATGTATCCTCTATCCCTACACCATGAAGAGTTTTGATCAGGAAAGGATGCTGTACTTTGTCAGATGCTTTTTCTGCATCTATTGAGAGTATCATATGGTTCTTGTTCTTTCTTTTATTAATGTATTGTATCACACTGATTGGTTTGCAGATGTTGAACCAACCTTGCAGCCCAGGAATAAATCCCACTTGGTCGTGGTGAATAATCCTTTTAATGTTGGGTCCTATTGCCTAGTATCTTGGTGATAATTTTTGCATCTATGTTCATCAAGGATATTGGTCTGTAAATCTCCTTTTTTTCTGGTTTTGGTATCAAGGTGATGCTGTCCTCATAAAATGTGTTTGGAAGTTTTCCCTCTATTTCTATTTTTTGGAACAGTTTTAGGAGAATAGGTATTAATTCTTCTTTAAATGTTTGGTAGAACAAACATTTGTTCTGTGGAGCCATCTGGCCCTGGGCTCTTGTTTGTTGGGGGATTTTTGATGCCTGTTTCAATTTCCTTACTGGTTATGGGTCTGTTCAGGTTTTCTCTTTCTTCCTGGTTCAGTTTTGGTAGTTTATATGTCTCTAGGAATGCATCCATTTCTTCCAGATTGTCAAATTTGCTGTGTATAGTTGCTCATAATATGTTCTTATAACTGCTTGTATTTCTTTAGTGTTGGTTGTGATCTCTCCTCTTTCATTCATGATTTTATTAATTTGGGTCCTTTCTCTTTTCTTTTTGATAAGTCTGGCCAGGGGTTTATCAATCTTACTAATTCTTTCAAAGAACCAGCAGCTCCTAGTTTCATTGATTTGTTATACTGTTCTTTTGGTTTCTATTTCATTGATTTCTGCTCTGATCTTTATGATTTCTCTTCTGCTGGGTTTAGGCTTTCTTTGCTGTTCTTTCTCCACCTCCTTTAGGTATAGGGTTAGGTTGTATATTTGAGACCTTTCTTGTTTCTTGAGAAAGGGTTGGATTGCTATATACTTTTCTCTCAGGACTACCTTTCCTGTGTTCCACAGATTTTGAACAGTTGCGTTTTCATTTTCATTTGTTTCCATGATTTTTTTCAATTCTTCTTTCATTTCCTGGTTGACCCATTCATTCTTTAGTAGGATGCTCTTTAGCCTTTGTGTATTTTAGTTCTTTCCGGCTTTCCCCTTGTGATTGAGTTCTAGCCTCAGAGCACTGTGGTTTGAAAATAAGCAGGGAATGATCCCAGTCTTTGGTACTGGTTGAGACCTGATTTGTGACCCAAAATGTGATTGATTCTGGAGAATGTTCCATGTGCACTAGAAAAGAATGTGCATTCTGTTGCTTTGGGATGGAATGTTCTGAATATATCTGTGATGTCCATCTGGACCAGTGTGTCATTTAAAGCGTTTATTTCCTTGGAGGTCTTTTGCTTAGATGATCTCTCCATTTCAGTAATGGGTTGTTAAAGTTCCCTACTATTATTGTTTTATTGTTGATGTATTTCTTTGATTTTGTTTTTAATTGGTTATTAATTTGTTATTAATTGGTTAACCAGTTGGTTAATTGGCTATTAATTGTTATTAATTGTTTATATGATTGGCTGCTCCCGTGTTAGGGGCATAGATATTCAAAATTGTGAGAACTTCTTGTTGGATAGACCCTAAGTATGATATAATGTCCTTCCTCATCTCTTATTATAATCTTTGGCTTAAATCTAATTTGTCTGATATAAGGATTGCCACCCCAGCTTTCTTTTGATGTCCATTAGCATGGTAAATTGTTTTCCACCCCTCAGTTTAAATCTGGAGGTGTCTTCGGGTCTAAAATGAGTTTCTTGTAGACAGCATATTGATGGGTTTTGTTTTTTCAATCCATTCTGATACCTTGTGTCTTTTGACTGGGGCATTTAGCCCATTTACTTTCCAGGTAACTATTGAGAGATATGAATTTATTGCTATTACATTGCCTGTAAGATGATTGTTACTGTACATTGTCTTTGTTTCTTTCTGGTCTATTATTTTTAGGTTCTCTCTTTGCTTAGAAGACCCCTTTCAATATTTCCTGTAGGGCTGGTTGGGTGTTGGCAAATTCTTTTAATTTTTGTTTGTCCTGGAAGCTTTTTATTTCTCCTTCTATCTTCAATGACATCCTAGCTGGATATAGGATTCTTGGCTGCATATTTTTTTCATTTAGTGCTCTGAATATATCATGCCTGTCTTTTCTGGCTTGCAAGTTTTCTTTGGATAAGTCTTCTGCCAATTTAATATTTCTACTATTGTATGTTACAGACCTCTTGTACAGAGTTGCTTTCAGGATTTTCTCTTTGTCACTAAGACTTATAAGTTTTACTATTAGATGATGGGGTGTGAGACTATTTTTATTTATTTTGTGGGGGATTCTCTGTGCTCCTGTATTTTGATGCTTGTTCCCTTTGCCATATTAGGGAAATTCTCTACTATGATTTGCTCCAATATACCTTCTGCCCATGTCTTTCTTCTTCTTCTGGGATCCCAATTATTCTAATATTGTTTCATTTTATGGTATCACTTATCTCTTGAATTCTCCCTTGTGGTCTAGTAGTTGTTTGTCTCTCTTTTGCTCAGCTTCTTTGTTCTCCATCATTTGGTCTTCTGTATCACTAATTATCTCTTCTGCCTCATTTATCCTCGGAGTAAGAACCTCCATTTTGATTGCTCCTCATTAATAGCTTTTTAAATTTCAACTTGGTTTGATTTTAGTTCTTTTATTTCTCCAAAAAGGGATTTTATTTCTCCAGAAAGGGATTCTCTAATATCTTTCATGCCTTTTCAAGCTTAGCTAGATCCTTGATAATTGTCATTCTAAACTCTAGTTCTGACATATTACCAGTGTCCGTATTGATTAGGTCCCTAGCCATTGGTACTGGCTCTTGTTCTTTTTTTTGTGGTGAGTTATTCTGCTTTGTCATTTTATCCAGGTAGGAATATATGAATGAGAGAGTAAAATACTAAAAGGGTGGCAAAGACCCCAGAAAAATATATACTAACCAGATCAGAAGAGACTCGAAACTGGGGGGACAAGAAAGGGGGAAAAAAGTTAAAAAAATAAAAAATATAATAGATTGGTGAATATAACAGAGCCATCCACTTGATTTTTGGATGTATTCTGGTCTTTTAGAAGCAGCTATCTTCCAACATTTTAAAGAAAGAAAAATTTATATGTATATAAAAATAAGGGTAAGTACAATGAAGGGATGGAATATGACTGTAAAGATGAAAATTAAAAAAATTCTAAAAAAGAATTGATAAGATAAGGTGGTTAAAAAAAAAAGAAAGAGGAAAGAATGTGCTTAGGCTGGAGACTAGAACAAACATGTGCTAGAGTTAGGGTATATTTTGATCTGTTAAAAAAATTATATCCCAATATTAAAAAAAAACTATATGTATACAAAAAGTGAGGTTAAATACAATGAAGGGAAAAATTATGACTATAATAATGAAAAATTAAAAAGATTGTTTTAAAAAAGGTATTGCTAAAATAGTTAAAATTGGAAGGGGAGTTGAACCATGAGAGACTATGGACTCTGAAAAACAATCTGAGGGGTTTGAAGTGGCAGGGGGGTGGGAGGTTCGGGTACCAGGTGGTGGGTATTACAGAGGGTATGGATTGCATGGAGCACTGGGTGTGGTGCAAAAATAATGAATACTGTGATGCTGAAAATAAATAAAAAATAAATTTAAAAAAACGTTAAAAGAGGAAAGAGAAAGAGTTTAAAAAGCAGAATAAGAAAAAATAAAATTAAAAAAAATCTTTAAAAATTTGACTTCATGGGGTGCCTGGGTGGCTCAGTGGGTTAAGCCTCTGCCTTCAGCTCAGGTCATGGTCTCAGGGTCCTGGGATCGAGCCCTGCATCGGGCTCTCTGCTCAGCGGGGAGCCTGCTTCCCTTCGTCTCTCTCTCTGCCTGCCTCTCTGGCTACTTGTGATCTCTGTCTGTCAAATAAATAAAATCTTTAAAAAAAAAAAATTGACCTCACAAGACTGAAGGATTATGGGAAAAAAGCCATAAATTCTATGTGTTGCTTTCTCCTAGCTTTGGAGTTCTATAGATCCCATTGATCAGTGAACTTGGTCTTGACTGAATGTTCTTGCTGATCTTCTCAGGGAGGGGTCTGTTGCAGTGATTCTCAAATGTCTTTGCCACATGCGAATTGCACTGCCCTTGCCAAGGGCCAGTCTAAGTGATCTGCTCTGATTCCCTGTTGGTACAAGCTTTTGTTTCCTGAATGCTTTCTGTAGAGCTTTGGAGGATGGGAATGAAAATGATGTCTCACAATCTCTGGCCCCATAGGAGCCAAGAGCTTGGGTCCCCACTCCTCAGTGCACCCTCAGAGAGAACCATTCAATCCCTCCTGGTTCCTGGTCTCCGGGCACACTCCAAGCTCATCTAGTCTGTGACCAAGCATTTCTGTCTCTGGCACATGACCCCGTTTGGAGTCTCCAAACCCAGCAGATGCCTGCTGTGTACTTCCGTGCTGCTCCGCCTCGGGGAGGAAGGGGAATGTCCCCAGATCTGCCACTTGTGGGGTCCCTGCTCAAAGAGCTATGGCCTGACTGTGCCTTGGATCATGGTTTAAAGTATTCATCCTGAATCCCAAAGGTTAACATCCATGGGAAATTTGAAAATATTATTTGTTGTCCTCATTTGTAAGTTGAATTTGGGGAAGAGCTACATCCAGATTTCAGCTTGCATGAGTGAGAAAGCAAGGAAATCAAAGGCAAGCAACTTCTTTGTAAACAAGTGGGCAGAAGACATTTCAAAGGTTGACAACTCCACATTACATCATATATTGAAATTGCCAATTTGAGAACTTATTTTATTTTCAAACTTGTTATATCTTGTAACACCATTTGTAAGATTTATATAAAGTATACTGTGCATATAAACTGATTAATATTTATTTGTGGGGATGACTCACCATTAGCAGTAGACAGGGCTAGGAACATACACTTAAAATGGAACAACCACTACCAACAGGACTGACTATAGCAGCCACTTTTCCTTTGCATCCCTTGAATCAATTATTCTATATATTGAAAATTTTGAATTTTCCCAGGAAAATTATGATACTTTTTCCTGACTTTTCAACTTAATTTTCTCAGAACGCAGAATTTGGAAAAACATACATTTTCCCCAGCATATACAAAGAAGGAATTGCCCTTGGAAGAACGAACCAAGAGAATGGTAGAAGAACAAATAACTAGAGCTCCCAAATGATCATGGGGAGAAAAGCTGCCTCGCAACTTTGAGTGGCTGGACAATGACTTGAGAGGGAAAGAACATCAGTCTTATTTAAACTCTTTTATTTTGGGGTCTCTTTGTTATAGCAGCCCAGCCCTCCCTTAACTAGTTCAGAAACTCTAAAAGATTTATATCCAGGACTACATAGCTACCTTCCTCATAAGCTTGTTCAAAAACTTAGTCTTAGTATAACTTTGAATTGAAATACATCTTAGAGATGATCTAGTTCAACCCCCTTATTCTATAAATGAGTTATTAAGCTCAAGAGATAGTAATTTTTTGCTGTAAATATTTTTTGAATTTTTTCAGATTAATAAAACATAGTTAATAGGAAAGCAGTTCTGTTGATATAAGTTAATGTATAAGAATATGCAAAATGTCTTCATGTATGAGTAAAACTATAATTTCTTTTGTAATATTTATACTGGTACAGAGTAGATGTGACAGTGTTCTTTATCCCATTATTGTGTTGTAATTTTTATTTCTTTGTATTGTCTCAGTGTCTAGAGATCTGGATGTAGATGGAATGAGGGGAGTAAATGTGAGCTATATTATGCAGTAAGCATCATACATATGTTATTTCATTTATTTAGGCTTCACAGAGACCTTGTGAAGTGTCATTAGACCCATTTTACAGATGAGAAACTGAAACTTAGAATAGTTAAGAAATTATCCTCAGGTTGTATACTTTATGACAAAGCTGTGATTTTTGGATAAATAATCGGATACATGAAGGTAGGAAACTTTGAGGAAAAATATAATTTTTAACAATTAACAAGTAATTTTTCATGATACCCTCTTGTTATATTGTCTGGTATTAGTACACACAATAAGCCCTTTCCTCACTGCAAAGGTACTGGTCAAGTTCACAAGGAAGAATGAGAGGTAGATGGTTCTTGTTATTTCAAACACTTTATTGTCTTTCACCTTTGGATCCTGTGAATTTTTAAAGTACACAGTTAGTAAAGAGATAAAAAATTATTTTGTGCAACCAAAGTTCAGTGTAGTTTAGATAAAAATGGGAAATAGAACTATGACAAACTACAACTGAATTTTAAATGAGTATGAAACTATTATAAAGCAATATTGATATCTTGAAACCCAAGTTCTATATTAAGGTCATAGTAATGACTTAGTGTTTTATGAGCCTGTGTGGTGTTAGCGACATCATCTCTTTAATCTTAACTTTGCCTCAAGCAAAAATAAATCTTAATGTTGTAAACTGTATGGTAACATAACTGCCTTGTTCAGTAGGGATCATTTTTCTCCTAAATGTCACTAATATCTTGCTGTGGCTTAAAAAAAAAAAAAGAGGAAAAGAAATATCCGTTCCACTTTGTTGAAGTGGTAAATATTTCTGCTTTTGAAGAATGCCTTATAGATATAAGCTTTCCTATTTTTGTTTTTGCATTAAATTTTTACACAATTATGATATATATATATGTAAGGCTAAATGTAAAAGACAGATTCTACATATTTAAATCACTCAATTGCTAGATTGCTAATTAATGTTTGGATGTTACATTTCTACATTTTAAAGGAGAGTTTGGAACCAAGCAGGTAGGTACAAGGGACAGACCAGAAAGAGGCTCAGCATTCTTGGAAGAAAGTCAAAGTTGAAGGAAATGAGGAGCATCTAGAGGTCACAGTTTACTGGGAAATACTAAGGCACTGGTTTCTCTGAAGCTCTGTAAGAAAATATTTCAAACAGTTATGACCCAGAAAGTCTTAAAGGTGGAAATAAAGAAACAGTTTTTCTCAGTGTATAAAGAAAAGAAAATCTTAAACAAGCAGAATTATTAAAGATGTGGGTTCTTGATTTATAGTTAGAATTCAATATTTCATTTGGTCCTTAAGCTAAATTACATGATTCATAATTAGAAATATGTGTTACTTTCTTAACAAGGAATTATGTCTTTGTAGGAAAAATTCAACTATGTGAATTCTAAATTTTATCCCTAGTTCTTCTGTGTGCATGCCTGAAGAAACTCTATGCATTAGGTCTAAGCTTTTGTGAACAGACAAAATTCATTGAGTGAGAACTATTGAAAATGTAGGCATAGGTAGAATTCTTCTTCCAATTAGGTAGGAAACCTTAGACCTTTCACTTTTGTGAAAAACCCATAATTGTAAAGGAAAGACATTTCTATTCTTATAATCTTAATTGTCAGATTCTTTTGGCTTTATTCTTTTTCTCATTAGGAGAGGATTTATTTTATTGGATTTTAGTCAGAATATAAATTTTATAAGTTCTTGTTTATAGTATATGGGGTAATATTTAAATTTAAAAATAAGGAAAATAAGATTAATATTTTAATGTTAAACTGGTAAAATCCACAAAAAATATGAAAATAATTAGTTGCTTATGATAATAAATCCAGAAGTTTAATTATCTGATTGAAGAGTTTAGAAGCACCTCACATTCCATATAATATGTGGGAAATGGCGATGCAAGCCGGGGGAAAATGATTATAATTCAGTATCAGAAAAATGAATAATCTGTACTGTACCTTTTCTGGAGGAAGACACTGTAAATGAATTCAGGTTGGAAGAGGAAGGTCAGCAAAGCTCATAGAGAAGGGAAGTCCCAAGAACCAGCTGTTGACAGTGTCTATTCAGCAGTATCCTCAAGAGGGGTAGAGATAGAAGGACAGAAATATGGGATGGGTATACACTTGAGAGAGGTGCTCTGTTGTAGGGCTGTGATCATTTCTGATGGCCTTGAGATTAGCCATCTTTTGTTATGTTTGTCAGTCAGGGTCCCAAAAGAAATGAGATAGCACACTCAAGTCTAGGTAATTCAAAGAGGCTATATAACCTAAGAGATTATTATAAAGATATAAGTAGGATGTCAGAGAATTACAAGAGATCGCACAAGTGCCCAGAGTTAGGGTGAAATTTTTATCAACCGTTGGCTTAAAGTGTGGAAAGGAGGAAGAGGTTAACAGAACCTGGAAGGAGAGAGTTATGTGGATCAGGTTGGTTTGAGAAATGAGGTGGCCTTCTGGTCAAGAGTCATAGCCAGATAGAGGAAACCTCAGAAGAGGGAATCAATATCCTCATCCCATTCTTCTTCCTCCCTTTGATTTTCTGTTAGGCTCCCTAACCTGAAGAATGAAGGTCTAAGATCTATTGCTCTAATCCACAGAGATCAACTTATATTAGAAGAGCAAAGAGAAAGATATTTAGTAGAATCACAGTATTGTGCACACACACAAAATTTTGCCAACTGTTTTTTCCCCAGTTTTGCTGATACCAGGAACAACACGTTATGCGTGAAGGACATTTATATTCTGGTCCGTGGAAGAAAATGTCTCCTTTGAATATCTGTAAGAAAGTGGTGTATTTTACTTAAGAGCTTGAGAAGCTGTGAGTCATCTGGATGAATCTTGTCAGTTCTGTAGATTTGATAAAGTTAAGGTTAGATTGAAGTAAATTTACTAAGGCTTTTGAGTTCTCACAGAAGACTAGTTATTGGGTCTTTTTTGGAGAAATTCAAATTTTAACATGGATCCCTTCCAAAATATAATCGGATCAACTTGGTAAAACTTGCTTTATATTTCTACTTAGAATATCTCACACTGAAACTAGTTCTGTTTTGGAATTTTTAGTATTCTTTGATCTAGATGGTTAATAAAGCAAGTGCAAAAAAGTGTAATAAATGATATATCTTTGAAATATAGTTTCCTGAATCCATAAAACATGAAATTACTTCATAGATTTTCCAATGTGCTTCTGAAAATTCAGAATATGAATTGACTTTTATTACTGTGCTCTAAATGAGAAATTGAATAAAGAGCGCATTTCTTCATAAAAATGATTTTATAACCTTGTAGTCTACTTTAATGACTTCACTGTGTATTGAAGAGTTGAGAAGACCCTCAGTGTCCTGTAGCTGAAGTATTCATTTCAAAGTATCACTCTCAATATTGAATTTGATTCAAATAAAAGATTTCCTTGGGAGCAAAATTGTTTTTAAACTCTTTAGTTTATTTGGTTGAGGGTGGATTTTCAAAAGAATTTGACACTGACTTTATATTGCAAAAATAAAATGAAAATTTCCAAAAGTTGAATCTTTGAGCTTCATAAATGTTGTGCATAATACAAGGAATCCATACATTCACTTGATGTTTACTGATTGCTCACCATGTGCACCGTACTGTACTGGGAGCTTAGAATGCAGGGATGGAAACCACCGTCTGTTCCCTCCTAGATCTTAGAGTCTGTCAAAGAGAAAGACAGATGGAGTGCCAGCCACAGCACCCTGTGAGGAGAGGTCTGAGGAATGTGAGCAGAAGGATCTCTCTTTCCTCTCCTTCTGGATTAACTCCAAGGACACAAATGCTAGATTTTTTTGTTCTAGTCCCACAATTTCCTGAGGCTCTTCTCATTTTTCCCCCCAGTCTCTTTTCTCTCTGTTGTTTAGGATGGGTAATTTCTGTTATTCCATCTTCAAGTTTATTGATTCCTTTCTCTGTCATCTCCTTTCTGCTGTTGAGCCTGTCCACTGAGTTTTGAAATTTTAGTTACCCTATTCAATTCTAAAACTAGAGGATTATCTTTGTGTATTACATTTCTTTGATGAAAAATTTTATTTCTTTACTGAAAGCCTCATTTTTTTTTCATTTGTTTCAAGTGTGTTTGTAATTGCTCACTGAAACATTTCTATGATGGCTACTTTAAAATCCTTGTGAACAAATTACAACATCTGTGCCATCTAAGTATTGGCATCTGTTGATTGCCTTTTCTTATTCAGTTGAGGTTTTTCTGGTTCTTGGTATGATAATTTTTTTTTTGTTGTACCCTGGATGTTTTGAATATTATGTTGTGAGATTATGGACTTTATTACATCTTGTATTTTAGAAGACCTCCTTCTGTTGTCATGCCAGCAAGGGAAGGGGTCATGACCTCATTACTTCCAGGTGAAGTGGAAGTATAGCTTTCCCACTTGGTTTACCTTGATACCCTGGGGGTGGGAGGGTAGGAATTAGACATTCCTCTTTACTGTTTTGTGGTTGTGGGAGTTCAGGTTCTGAGTAGGCCAACACTGATATCACCATAGCTGGGAGGAGGAGAAGGGCCCTATTACCTTTCTACAGTTGGTTTCCAGTGACACCATGAGGTGAGGCCTCAATACTGCTGACAAATCATGTCTTCACCACCAAATGGGAATGGAAGTCCAAGCTACCTATGTGACCTTCTAAGACACCATGAGGGAGAGACTTTGCTACTGCCCAACAGGAGTGAAAGCTCCAGCTTCCTACTCAGCTTTCTCTGATATCACGCCAATGACCATGTTTGACATGACCCTATAGACTGGTGAGGATGGAAGGCAGGTCTCCTTATTTAGTCTTACTGACAGGAGTATGGGTGGGGTTGCTATTTTTTCCATGCTCTTTGGCTGGAGTAGGGTTGCTGTTGTCTAAATTGTCTTGGTGTAGTGTTCCCTTTTCTGATCCTTTGGCTGAGGGCAGGTTTTTTTGGTGGAGGCAGAGGGTGGGGTAGTGGGGTGGCGGGGGGTTGGGTTAACTTTTTGTCTGCAACAGCAGTGTTTATGAGTTTCTAGCTTCTCCGGCTCTATGTCTGGGATATACAAGGCAAAAAAAAGCCAAACCAAGCCAAACCAAACCAAACCAAAAAACCCAAACCAAACTGAACAAAAACACTAGGGAACTCACCGTGGTGTTGTTCCTTGGATCCTAAGGTCTGAAGCCAATCTGCTTTCTTTTCTCCTTTTAGAATCTCCTTATTTCTTTACTTTTTAAAATTAACATATAATTTATTATTTGTTTCAGGAGTACAGGTCTGTGAATCATCAGTCTTATCCAATTCACAGCACTCATCATCCTTATTTCTGTTTCATATATAATGACCAGAGTTTTTAGCTGTACTATAGTGGGAGGAATAAAGAGAAGTGCCAGATGACTTTGTTTTACTTCCTGGATTTAGCCCTGCCTAAAGATGACGTTGAACTTTTCAGTTAAAAAGCTAGTAAATTCCTTTTTCATTTGTTAAACCAACTTGAATGGATTTGCAGACACTTGTCACAAGGTTCCTTGGAGTAAACACAATGTCCTGGAGTGAAGAGATGGCATATGACGAGAGCCTTCCTACCTTGGAATACAGGTCTATTTGGTGTCAGCCTTTAGGCTGAAATACACCTCACCTTCCTCTCACATGGAATTTTACAGTTTCTCTGTTAATATGGAAGGTTCTAAGAACATAAAGTCATTAGTTATGCTCTGGGATTTCTTCAACCGTAAGATCACCTTTATCCTATTAAATCGTTGGTCAAATAAGTAAGGGTGGTGGGAAATAAAAGGCATGAACTTAGCAGCTTGGAGTTAGAATCCATGCTTGCTTTTGTCAGTAGAGATACAGGCAGCTTATGACCAATCATTTGTTCTCTTTGTGCCTCAGTTTCAATTTTTGTGAAATGGAAGGGTGGGCTCTAGATGGTTTGTAAATTTGCACTAGCTTTCAAGATTCTGTGCCTATTAATGAGAGTGAAAGAAAGTTAGGCAGAGCATTTTACACTTGGTTTCTTTGTGATTTAGTATAAAATACCAGAAAATTAAGGTTGACATTATTTATCGTGACTTACCTTCACATGGAATGCAAGGAAAGGTTATTGCTGTGCTAATACAATGGAAGGTGACATTTTCCTACAGAGCAGCAGTATGAACACAGCAAAGAAAATGAGTAAACAGGAGGTATCTTGGCCACCTAAGGTCTCGATTGTGCATTGATGGCATATGAAGGTTAAGAGCTGTCAAATACATTGCGCTTTGAGTCAAAGTTTAAAAAATTATGCCAGAGACAGTGTTCATTTAAATAATTTAATGCAGAGAGGAAAATGATCAAGACAGAGTGCTAGATAGATATTTCCTATGCTATAATTATTCACAGCAATAATAGCCTCAAAAATAGAGTAGCAGATTTTCTTTACTTTTGTGTGCTTTTAAAAAAGGCTTTATTTTATTTATTTATTTATTCATTTTTGGAACAGTTTTAGATGCATAGCAAAATTGAGAGGAAGATACAAACATTACCCCCCCGTATACCTCTACCCCCACATATGCACAAGCTCCCCCACTATTGACATCCCCTATCAGGGTGATACATTTGTTACAAAGGACAATCCTATATTGATACATTATAATCAAATTTCATACTTTCACATTAGGATGCACTTTGGTGTTGTACATTCTGGATTTGGACAATTGTATATTGTATAATGACATGTATCCATACTATAAAACTGTATAATATATAATGACATGTATCCATACAAAAAGAATGTAAAATGTGTAATGACATGTATCCATTCTTATAGTATCACGCAGAGTGTAATAACTGCCCTGAAAATCATCTATGTTCCTCCTATTCATCCCTTCCTCACCCCTTGAAACCCCTGGCAACCAGCAACGTTTTGATTGTGATAGTTTTGCTTTTTCCAGAATTTCATATAGTTTGAATGATATAGAGTTGCTCTGATCATGACACCTATTTATGAATGACTTTGCCCCAGGAGAGGATGTTTCAAATGATGATATTCACTGTTCTTCAAAAGAGGCAGCAGTGGTGGCAATAATCAGAAAGCACCATAATTCAGTTTCCCATTTGGGGGTTCAAACTCACCTTGAAGGAGTTAATTCTTCAGCAATTTATATGAAACTTAGTGAAGTCTCATGATATTTATTTTTTTTTCTTTTTAAGATTTTATTTCTTTGTTAGAAAGAGAGAGGAAGGGAGAGCACAGAGGGAGAGG
Source organism: Mustela erminea (assembly GCF_009829155.1). Classification (NCBI taxonomy): domain Eukaryota; kingdom Metazoa; phylum Chordata; class Mammalia; order Carnivora; family Mustelidae; genus Mustela; species Mustela erminea. The sequence continues at coordinate 27,148,292 of NC_045617.1, forward strand.
GAGAAACAGAGGGAGAAACAGGCTTCCTGCTAAGCGGGGAGCCTGAATGGGGCTCGATCCCAGGACCCTGGGATCGCAACCTGAGCTGAAGGCAGATGCCTAACAGACTGAGCCACCCAGGCATCCCTAGGTTGGCTTCTTTTGCTTAGTAATAAGCATTTAAGTTTCCTTCATGTCTTTTTTTTTTTTTTAAAGGTTTTATTTATTTATTTGACAGACAGAGATCACAAGTAGGCAGAGAGGCAGGCAGAGAGAGAGGAGGAAGCAGGCTCCCTGCAGAGCAGAGAGCCAGACGTGGGGCTCGATCCCAGGACCCTGGGATCATGACCTGAGCCGAAGGCAGAGGCTTTAACCCACTGAGCCACCCAGGCGCCCCTCCTTCATGTCTTTTCATGACTTGATGACTTCTTTCTTTTTAGCACAGAATACTATTTCATTATTTGGATGTACTGTAGTTTAACTATCAACTCACCTACTGAAGGATATTTTGAGTTCCTTCCAAGTTTTGGCAGTTATGAATAAAGGTACTGTAAATATCCATGTGCAGGTTTTGTGTGAATGTAAGTTTTCACCTCATTTAGATAAATACCATGGAATGTGATTGCTAGATCATATGGCAAGAGTGTGTTTAGTATTGTAAAAAACTGCCAAACTGTCTTCCAAAGTGCCTGTACCATTTTGCATTCCCACCAGCAATGAATGGGAGTTCCTGTTGCTATACACAGCCTTATCAGCATTTGGTGCTGTTAGTGTTCTGGATTTTGGCCACTCCAACAGGTGTGTAGTGGTGTTTTTGTTTTTTTATTTGTATTTCCCTTTTGACATTTGATGTCAGGATCTTTCCATATGATTATTTGTCATCCGTATATCTTCTTTGGTACCTACTAAGTTTCTTTTTAAATTGGGTTATTTTCTTATTGTTGGGTTTTTAAGAATTCTTTGCATATTTTGAATGGTAGTCCTTTATCAGATGTGTCATTTGCAAATGTTTTCTTTCAGTCTCTGGCCTGTCTTACTCTCTTGGTATGATAGTCCTTTGGTCCTTTGACTGTTCTTTTTGGTACTGATGTAAGTCTCAACTTGTTTATGTGGTCTTCTTATATGTATCGATTATGGACTCAGTGGTAGAAAGAGATGCTGGTGAAGAGATTTCAGGAGAACTTAGTCTTGTCCTTTCTGTGTTACTCCTTAGGGAAGAGCTGGTTAAGTGTGAGGAAGAGAGGGGTTTGCCTGCTCACGTGACATCCCCATGTGCTGGTGGGACCAGTGCATAATTCTGCAAGCTAGGGTTTGGTCTTAAGTCAGGGGGTGAATTTTAGCACAGAGAATGGGTTTTAAACCTGGTGATTCACAGACCTGTACCCCTGGGGATAAAAATATATGTTTATAAAAAATAAAAAATTAAAAAAAAGAGAGAATGGGTTTTATTATGTTTCTTCTTCTCTTATTTCAAAGACAGCCAGAGGGAAGTGATGAAATTCATGGAATTTAAGGTGAACAGTGTAGTCTCACTTTGAATTTGTGGTGAGTTACGATAGTTATTATTGCCGTTAAACCAGCCTGTCCTAATTTATAAATGAAGTTTTTTCCAAAGAAGGAACTTATTTTTGAGTCACAGAGAAATAAAGCAGGAGTTTTTCCTTACCAGAAGAAGCCAGGGAAGTTGTATCACACCCAGGCAGCTTCGGATTGTTTTCTCAGATGCTATTCCTTGTGGTTGCCAATATGGTTGGCAAGATGCTCATTTCAGTTACAGAAGTCTTTAAACTAAACACTCACCTGTTCCTTCCCTGCCTTGTTAACAGGCTGTCATTCAAAACTGTATGCTGCAGACTGTTTTTTTTTTTTAATTTGCAAAAAAATAAAGCTGCTCATTCAAAAGAGTTAACAACAATTTAATTATTTTACATTTTGGTTTTTAAAAATAAGATTGCTTTTATGAAAATTACTGGAGTGAACAGACATGCAAATGTGACAGCTAATGCAGTGACAATTTATGTTTTAAGTTATTTTCTTCCTTATAATTATGGATTTGAGTGACAAGATTGCTAGCATTGCAAATGCCAATATGGTTTAGAAGAAGAGGCACCACAAAATAAGTGCTCCAAAGTGTCCTAAAATGTATTTGGTGCTTTTCAGCTTTATTAAAATGAGTATAATATACTTTCTATTTTATTATTCATTCTCACAGATAAGTAGATAGTAGTGTGTGACTCGGAGCCGTTTTGCTGAGGAGAATTCCAGATGACTCACAACATCCACTTGTGACGGGACTCTTCACTCCTTGGACAAGTTGAGTCACTAATGCATGGCTGTTTCTTTTCGTTTACTTAGGCCATCTGCAGTGCCATGCATGGCTTCTGCCATCTCTGGCAAATGCCATTACAAGTGTTTGTTCTTGTTGCTGTTTGGCTTTTTTTTTTCCCTCCCACAAGAAACAAGCAGGAATGAAGCTGATGGAGCTAGTAGAGGTTTGGGATTAGTGATTTTTTTAAAAAAGAAAGTCATGGGTTAGTCTCACTGAAGTTAATAATGTCTGTTGTAGTAAATGTTTTGAGACCTCAATAGGGGTATTCAAGTTGTCTTTGATTTTAGCATTATTTGACTTTTTTTAGTTTAGAATGATAGTGAAGAAGGTCCCTGGATCATCACAGATGTCACAGAAAGTGACATTGGACAGGTCCGTAAAAAATTATGCAGTAGAGACCAAAGAAGTCCACTGACTGTACAAGAATTTAGGGTCCTTTCCCCTTAACCATATGAAATTAGGACCTTGCCTATTCATTGGTGAGTCATTTGTCTCAGGAGAAGAGGAGACTCACTTATCAATATCATCAGCCTTGGGGATGCTGCACTGTTTTCTTAGAAAGCAGAGATGAACCAGTCCAAAGCAATCAAGTTTTGGGGAGCAGGGGTGGGTGACCCCATCTGTTGAGCTGCCAACTCTTGTGACCCCATCTGTTGAGCGGCCAACTCTTGTTTCTGCTTGGGGTTGTTGGATCAAACCCCATGTTGTGCTCAGTGCTCAGCGGGGAGCCTTCTCTGGGTTCTCTCTCTCTCCCTCTCTTTGCCTCCTCTTGCCACCAATGCTCTCCCCCCCACTAAATAAATAAATAAATAATTTTTTTTAAAAATAATTTTTTTTTTTAAGGAGTTTTGGGAAGTGGGGAGCTGGAAAGGGGGATTGTGCCCTATGAACCTTAGTTGAAAGAAGGAATAAAAGCATGAGCATTTGAGTTGAATGAATTTTCTGGCTAAATTCTTTCATTATTTGCAGATATGATCTGTCATCTTACTGTTGGGTGCAAGTGCTGTGTAACATTTTCTGTTGATGGGATGACTCACTTAATAATGTACAAGAGACCTTGTCCATCATCTCTGACATGATTAGGAAAGCTAGATATGATCACCTGTCAATATTCTAGGAGTTTCTTGGAGGAGATTCAGGAAATGAAACTTCTTACATAGATTATGTATGTATAGGTTTATTTTATTTCTAAATTAGAATCTATTTTCTTTGAGTACTTCTATCCCAAACATGGCAAGTGACAACATTATCATTTGATTTTCTTTCTTTGGGGGAAGAGAATTAAATGTGTAACTTAAACACCAGAAACTTATCTAAAAAAGCTTTACAAATATATTCCTATCTATGTTGACAACTATGGAAAAGTGTTGTAAATTGCTACACTGTATTAATATGAAGAGACAAAGTGAGGTCAAAACATGCAAGGGTGACTCCATTGAAGAAAAAAGCTTGATTAAAATTCGACTGTACTAGGAATGGCCTGCTTGTTCCTTGAGAACTATTTGAACCATTTTTCCACTACCAGATTTGGAAATTGAAATTTTAGACAGCCAGGGCATGGAATAACACAACGTCTAACTCCCCCTGTTCCTTACCCCTGCTCCCAACTGAGGTCTCTTCCCTTCCATTCCTATGGATTGTCTTTCGATCCCTTCACGTATTATTTATACTTCTCTGGTAATGAAATAAAGAGAAAAGTAATGAAAGTGAAAATGTATATTGGTCTGTTTGAATACAAAGGGGTTTTAAACAACATAGATTGTAATGTATCCTTTTTTTCTTTTTTTTTTTTTTGTCTCAAGTAGTAATGAAGTTTTAATAGTGCACAGTTGGGCTCAAGTTATAAGATTATTCCCCCAGTTAATACAAAATCATCATGTTACATTCTGCTTCCATTTTTCTAAGGTGAAACAGTTAGGAGACACTGGATATATCAGAAATTCCAAAATCCAAATATTTTGCAGTTGTTATGAATCATTCGCTCATGTTGTGTTTTTTCTTCATCTATTATTATATTCTGTAGGATGAAGTTTTATTGACTTCATATTACTTGACCAAAATATCTGATCTGTATATTTATATTAACCCCCAAATAGTTTGAAGAGGTGGTAAATATATATGAATATATATATATATAATATCACAAATATATAAATATTTGTGATATTTTTAGTAAGTTTTAAGAAATCTCCTTTGTCTGTCCATCCCTAAGCATTCACTAACTCTGTGAGAACAGCACATAGTAATTTTAGACGTTGACATTCAGAGGTAACAGACAGGAAGTGTTAGTTCATTAAAAAAAAATAAAATGCATTTATAAACATTTATTTTCTCTCTCTCTCTCTCTCTTTTTAAGATTCATTCTTAGGGGTGCCTGGGTGGCTCAGTGGGTTAAGCCTCTGCCTTCGGCTCAGGTCATGGTCTCAGGGTCCTGGGATCGAGCCCCGCATCGGGCTCTCTGTTCAGCAGGGAGCCTGCTTCCTCCTCTCTCTCTGCCTCTCTGCCTACTTGTGATCTCTGTCTGTCAAATAAATAAATAAATCTTAAAAAAAAAAAAAAAGATTCATTCTTAAATGAGAGAGAGAGAAGAGGGAGGGGAATGTGGGAGAGGGAGAGAGAGGATCCCAAGCAGACTTTGTGCTGAGTGCCAAGCCATCATGACCTGGGGCTCAGTCTCACGACCCAGAGATCATGACCTGATCTGAAATCAAGAATTGGATGCTTAACTGACTAAGCCACCCAGGTGTCCTTGAACATCTGTTTTCTTAAGAAAAAGTCTAAAACAGGAATTTCAAATGCATATACTTAAGGACCCAAGAAGATAATGTGAATATATTAATTCTAAGATTTTACAGTAATGGCAATGCAATAAATATTTTACTTTTCTCTTAGTTCTGCTCTAAAAAAACCTAGCGGTACCAGCACGTGATAAATAACTGTTCATCCTGATCTTAGCAGAGGGCAGACAACAGTCAGGACCCAGCTGAGGTAGAAAGGGGCTACTCAGGTCTTTAACTGGTGCCACAAGGGAAGCTTAAAGTGGCTAGCTCTCCCAATTTTTCAAGAGGTGTCATAAATTTGGATTTGTGATATTTTGCATATATTTTACACAATGGCAGCATAAAAATAGAATAAATAATTTTGAGCATCTCATGACAGGGCTTAGGAAGATAAACAAAACATTGTCTTCACTCCAGACTTGAACCATGTCTGTCAGTTTGCAACCTCTGGTCTATGTGCTGGTTATTCTCAAAAGTATTTCTCTTGTCTTGGGTTGCAGTCTTATATAGAAATGTGCTGACTGGTTGCATATCCCATAAATTAACATGTTCATGGGCTCCCCTGCCCTCAGCCAAGCCTACTCCCCTCCCCAAACTGCCACCCCCCTCTCAGTGGTCTGTTCAATCAGTGACACTGCTGTGGCATATTTGGATACTGTCATCTTACTCACTCCTCCAATCAGTTGCTAGATCCTCTGAGGTCCTCCTAAATATTTTGTGATTCTATGGTTTGTCCAACCTCAATTTCTGCTGATCATCAGTCTCTGGAATTGCTATATAACCTCCTATTGGTCTCCTGGCTGCCTGAGTCATTTATTGAAAATGCAAGTATGACCTTGCCCTCTCTTGTTTAAATGTGCTCCAATGGCCGGTCTTCATCTGCAAGATGTAGACCCTGATCTTGGGCTGATAAAGCCCTGCTTCTGCTGCCTCTCCAGGTCTAGGGCTCACCATTCCCTATCTTGCATCTTGTTGATATGAAGGTCTTGTCTTTCTGCACATTTCATGCTCTTTAATGACTGGCTTTGCTTATGTTGTTCCCTCTTTCTGGAATTCTCTATTTCTCTTCTTCAAGTGACTCACTCTTATCTGTTCTTCAGGACTCTGCTAAGACCTCATGTCCTACAGGCTGCTTTCTCCCAGGCCTGTCTCACACCAGTTAGCACAGCACATTAAAATGAGCTGTTCATCCTCCAGGTGGGAACATCCTAAAAAGCAGAAAGCACACATTATTATCTTGGATTTCTCAGTTTCCCAGCATTGTTCCTGGCCAAAGGAAGACAAACAAATGATGTTTGTTGAACTGAGATGAACTGAGTGGTCCCAGGGTCTTTGGGGGGAGCAACAGTAAAGTGGATCAGCATATTCATCGGGGTGCTAGGGAAATACAACTGTTGAGACAGTGTGGGTCAAGTACTGGCCACACATGCATTCATATACTCACATGCTCTCACTCATAGAGGGGTAATGTATAAGGACCAGCCAGTTGGATGGTGGGTTGAGAAAATGTTATTAGCTTTGGTTTAAAAAAAAAAAAAATCCCTCCCTAGCTGATCTGTGCCTATCTGTATAAGAATTTAGGAAAGGTGAATATAGGACCTGAAAACTACCTGGTTAAGTATTTTCTTGAGTGCTGCTGCCATGTGACTTTCAGTGGCATCCAGAAGAAGCATTTTTAATTTTTAACCCTTTCCTTAGGGCAACTGGCCAGGGACCCCTCAGGGCATTACTATCGGACTCTCCAGGTTGCTGGTATCTGTTAATTCTCTAGTCCTCACTCATCATCTACTTTTTGGATAAAGCCCTGAGAATGCCCAGAAGATGCTCTTGGGAAATGCTCAGGTGTGGGGGTGGTAAGTAGGCTTCACCCCACATGCCAATCCCCACTGAATGGTAGTAACACTAGTGAAACACAGTGAACCCAAATCCCTGTCCACAAGGAGACATACAAACAAGCAGTTATGTTGTAGAACACAAGTGCCAAGACAAGACAGGGAAGAAGGAAGACTCACAGTCCAATCCAAATTCTAGAGCAGCTACTCAGTGTGGTTTCTGACAATAAGGAATTTGCTATAACATAAATCAGTGCACTGTTTCCTCTGTCTACGAAGTCTTGCCACAGAAAGTGTCAGTGGACTTCAGCAGTGTGTGTAGTGATGTAGCCATTTACGTTCAGGTACAAGCTCCATTACTCTGGGTGCGTGGATAATAAGCAGTTACTCACAGGAAATACAGTGGTAGTGTTCTAGAAAACCCTTTAAGATAAACAAGGGGGGGGGATTGAGATTTTGTTAGAAATACAGCCTTTGTCAGCAGAGAGACCCAGGTTTGTAGCCTCCAAGTCTCGTAAGTGGGGTCTTAGTGTTTACTTTATAAATTTGTGTGAGGATTATGTGAGAAAATGTTTGTAGACCTCTAAGCCCAGTATTGGCCAAGAGCGCTCATCTAAGGTGTGTGTGTTTTATTCCCCCGCTGTGGAGTCAAGATATGATTATGCCTGCCTCTCCCTTAAGTTTGAAGTTAGCTTCATGTGTATCACATGCCAACACCGAGTCCAAATACTGCCAATCGAAATAGACCCCAAAGGGTACAACTTGCCAGATGTGGGTGCACACTCATTTCTCTTAGACCCTCAGCCTGAATCTGTTTTCTATGGCTGGTATATAATGGTTTCAAACTCAGAATTCAGACATGTCTGTTCCCTAAAAAGAGTTTCTCTAATTAATATTCATTCTTAGAGTCACGACCATGGGAAAATTAGCTTAAGCCCAATAAAATATTTTATTTTCTTAGCAGAACTTTAGTCCTATTTGCATGTACAATAATTTCCTTCAACAAAATAGTCTGCCTTATTTCTAAAGTAATCTGTAATCCATAACTTAATAAAGTAAATGTAAGATGCAAAATAGTTCTACCTACATGTAATACGTACGTTTGAAGTGAAATAACCAAAGCTGGCTCAAAAGTAGTTAGTTATTGTTAATTGTCTTTTGTATATATTAACTGAAGAAAACGTTGTAGTGTTTGTTTCTATAGAACAGGGGAGGGGAGAGGAGTGCAATAAAGAAAAAGGCAATAACATTTATTGGATGTCTACTATTTTTCAGAAAAATTCATATATGCCATCTTGTTTTATCTTTACAACCACTCTAGAAGGCTGGTGGAGTCTTCTTGCTTTAAAAATGAGGAAATCCAGAGTCAATTAATTTACATAACACGGTTGTTAACTAGCCAGATACAAGAAGGCAGAGCCATTGTTTATTGGCTAGGTAAAGAAACAGAGGAGTTTTTTAGAATGCTATGCTGAATTCATTGAAGCGCTATCGAGTGCCTCTTGCAAGGGAGGCACCAAACCAGATACTGGGAGAATTAAATAGATGTGTGGAACTGGCCTCAGGGGTTTGGTGAAAGAGCCATTATAGACCTCCTATGCTTGTCGATGCTTCAGGAACTAATTGCTTAGTTCATCCATTAATGTTCATTTCTGTTTGTTGATGTAATCATAACCTAGAGCAATTATTTTGGCCTTGATTGCAGATATCATTATTGGTGAAACTGAAATAATCTTAAGCCTTCAAATTTCATTGCTATAAATATCTTCTTTAGCACTGTGACCATGTCCATGTTATAGCACAGATCAGATGTCCAGTGGACTGGTGTACTTGAGGTTGGGTCATGTTTATGGATAGATGTATCCATAGTGCTTGGATGCCTTGTTCATGGCGTGGCATCTGATAGGTGTTCAATAAATATTGTTGAAGGATTCAAGGTATTGCTGGAGCAAAACGTTTAAAAAAATAAGTAAATAATTAGTCTTAATGATAGAAGTCTAAATTAAATTCCAGTTTAAAAATTTGTTAATTGCTTTTCTCTGCTTAGTTATTAGCCAACACATATATATATTATCCACAATCTAATAATTGTTGTGCAGAGAAGTTTTTAACCATTGAAAATACTATTTTTTCCCTGACTCTACATTTTAATGAATTTTTGTGAGCATATTGCATTGATTATTAGAATATTTTTTTCTGACTTTGGTTTTTACATTATCATAATTTTTGCCTTTGTTTCTAATATGCAGCCCAGGGTTATTGCCAGAGTTAAAAAGAAAGCTCCTTTGAAACTTTGAGTATTACTAATACTCAACCTTTATATATATATATATTTATATTTATAAATATATATTTATATATTTAAATTTTTAGATATTAAAATATATAATTATATATTTCTAAATTTTATATATAATATATATTTAAGTTTTTTAGATTTTAAATTCAAGTTGTTAACATGTAGTGTATTTTTAGTTTCAAGGGTAGAATTTAGTGATTGATCACTTGCATATAACACCCAGTGCTCATTATATCAAGTGCCTCATTAATTTAAACCCATCACCCAGTTACCCTATCCTTCCCCCACCTCCCCTCGAGCAACTCTCAGTTTATTTCCTAGAGTTAAGAGTTTCTTAATGTTTGTTTCTGTCTCTGTTTTTATCTTATTTTATTTTTCCTTCCCTTCCCCTATGTTCATCAGTTTTGATTCTTAAATTCCACATATGGGTGAAACCATGTGGTATTTGTCGTTCTTTGACTGACTTATTTTGCTTAGCATAATACCCTCTAGTTCCACCCACGTCATTGCAAATGACAAGATTTCATTCCTTTTGATGGCTGAGAAACAGTCCATTTTATATATGTATATACTACATCTTTATCTATTCATCTGTTTATGGACATCTGGGCTCTTTCCATATTTTGGCTATTGAGGACACTGCTGCTATAAACATTCAGGTGCTTGTGCTACTTCAAATCACTATTTTTGCATCCTTTAAATAAATACCTAGTAGTGCAATTGCTGGGTTATAGGTTAGTTCTATTTTTAACTTTTTATGGAACCTCCATACTGTTTTCTAGAGCAGCTTCTCCAGTTTGCATTCTGCCCAAGAGTGTAAGAGGATTACCCTTTCTCTGTATCCTTGCCAACATCTGTTGTTTCCGAAGTTGTTAATTTTAGCCATTCTGACAAGTGTGAGGTGGTATCTCCATGTGGTTTTGATTTGTATTTCCCTAATGATGAGTGATGTTGAGCATCACTCATGTGTCTATTAGCCATTCATATGTCTTCTTTAGAGAAACGCCCCATTTCTTCACTAGATTTTTTGTTTTTTGGGTGTTGAGTTTGATAAATTCTTTATAGATTTTGGATACTAGCCCTTCACCTGATATATCATTTGCAAATATCTTCTCCTATTCCATAGTTTGCTTTTTAATCTTGTTGATTGTTTACTTTTCTGTGCAAAAGTTTTTTATCTTTATGAGGTCACAATTGTCCATTTTTGCTTTTGTTTCCCTAGCCTCTGGAGATGTGTCTAGTAAGAAGTTACTATAGCCAAGGTCAAAGAGGTTTCTGCCTGTGTGTTCCCCCAGGATTTTGATGGTTTCCTGTCTCACATTTAGTGCTTTGATCCATTTCGAATTTATTTTTGTGTGTGGTATATAAGAAAGTGGTCCACTTTCATTCTTCTGTGTGCAGCTGTCCAGTTTTCCCAACATAATTTGTTGAAGAGACTGTCTTTTTTGATTGGATATTCTTTCCTGCTTTGTCAAAGATTTGTTGACTATATAGTTGAGGGTCCATTTCTGGATTCCCTATTCTGTTCCATTGATCTATGTGTCTGTTTTTGTGCCAATACTGTAGTGTCTTGGTGACTACAGCTTTGTAATAGAGCTTGAAGTCTAGAGCTGTGATGTTTCCAACTTTGGTTTTCTTTTTCAACAATCCTTTGGCTATTTGGGGTCTTTTTTGGTTGTATACAAATTTAGTATTATTTTTTCCAACTCTGTGAAAGATGCTGGTATTATTTTGATAGGGGTTGCACTGAATGTGTAGATTGCTTTGGGTAGCATAGATATTTTAACAATATTTGTTCTTCCAATCCATGGCCATGGAATGTTTTTCCATTTCCTTGGGTCTCAATTTCTTTTGTAAGTGTTTTATAGTTTTCAGAGTACAGATCTTTTATCTCTCTGGTAGGTTTATTCCTAGGTATCTTACGGTTTTTGGTGCATTGTAAATGGTATTGATTCCTTGATTTCTCTTTCTGATGCTTCATTATTGGTGTATAGAAATACAACAGACTTCAGTGTGTTGATTTTATATCTTGTGACTTTTCTGAATTCCTGTATCACTTCTAAAATTTTTTTGGTGGAGTCTTTTGGATTTTCTACATAGAATATCATGTCATCTCTGAAGAGTGAAAGTTTGACTTCTTCCTTGCCTATCTTGATGACTTTTATTTTTTTTTGTTGCCTGATTTCTGAGGCTAGGACTTCCAGTATTATGTTGAACAACAATGGTAAGAGTGGACATTCCTGTCATGTTCCTAACATTTAGGGAAAGGCTCTCAGTTCTTCCCCATTGAGGATGATATTAGCTGTGGGTTTTTCATATATATATATATATATATATATATATATATATATATATATATATATATATATATATATATATCTCCTTTATGATGTTGAGGTATGTTTCTTCTATCCCTACTTTGTAGAAAGGTTTTTATTAAGAAAGGGAGCTGTATTTTGTCAAAGGCTTTTTCTGCATCTATTGAGTGGATTTTATGGTTCTTATCTTTTAATTAATGTGGTGTATCACATTGATTGATTGATAAGTGTTGAATCACCTTTGCAACTTAGGAATATATCCTACGTGGTAGTGATGAATAATCCTTTTAATGTATGTTGGATACTATTGGCTCATATTTTGGCAAGAATATTATGTCCATGTTCATCAGGGATATTCATCTGTAATTTTCCTTTTTAATGGAGTCTTTGGTTTTAGGATCAAGGTAATGCTGGCTTCATAGAATGAATTTGGAAGTTTTCCTTCCATTTCTAAACTTTGGAACAATTTCAGAAGAACGGGTATTAAATCTTTAAATGTTTGGTAGAATTCCCCTGGGAAGCCATCCAGTCCTGGACTCATGGGAGATTTTTCATTACTGATTTAATTTCTTTGCTGGTTATGGCTCTGTTCAGATTTTCTATTTCTTCCCTTTTCAGTTTTGGTAGTTTATATGTTTCTAGGAATTCATCCATTTCTTCCAGATTGCCTAAATTGTTGGCATACAATTCTCATAATATCTTCTTATAATTATTTGTATTTCTGTGGTGTTGATTGGATTGCACCTCTTTCATTCATGATTTTGTTTACTTGGATCCTTTCTTTTTTCTATTTTGATAAGTCTGGTTGAGGTTTATCAGTCTTCTTAATTCTTTCAAAGAATCAGCTCCTAGTTTTGTTGATTTGTTCTACTGTTCCTTTGGTTGCTGTTTCATTTGATTTCTGCTCTGCTCTTTATCATTTCCTTTCTCCTGCTGGATTTAGGCTTTATTTGGTGTTCTTTTTCCAACTCCTTTAGGTGTAAGGTTAAGTTGTGTATTTGAGACTTTTCTTATTTCTTGAGGAGGGCCTGTATTGCTATATACTTACCTTTTAGGAACACCTTTATTGCATCCCAAAGGTTTTGTACTGTTGTGTTTTCATTTTCATTTGCTTCCATGTACATTTTTATTTCTTCTTTAATTTCTTGGTAGATCCATTCATTTTTTTTTTTTTTGAAGATTTTATTTATTTATTTTTCAGAGGGAGAGCGAGAGCGAGCACAGGCAGACAGAGTGGAAGGCAGAGTCAGAGGGAGAAGCAGACTCCCCGTGGAACAAGGAGCCCGATGTGGGACTCGATCCCAGGATGCTGGGATCATGACCTGAGCCGAAGGCAGCTGCTTAACCAACTGAGCCACCCAGGCGTCCCTCATTTTTTTTTTTTTTTTTTTTTAAGATTTTGTTTATTTACTTGACAGAGAGAGAAAGAGCGTAGTAGCAGGGAGAGTGCCAGGCGGTAGAGGGAGAAGCGGGCTCCCCACTGAGCAGGGAGCCTGACGTGGGGCTCGATCTCAGGACACTGGGATCATGACCTGAGCTGAAGGGAGACACAACTGACTGAGCCACCCAGGCACCCCAACCATTTCATTCTTTAGTAGGATGTTCTTTAACCTCCATGTATTTGTGGTTCTTCCAATTTTTTTCTTGTGGTTCACTTCAAGTTTCATAGCATTGTGGTCTGAAAGTATGCATGGTATGATCTCAGTGTTTTTGTACCAGGTAAGACCTGATTTGTGACCCAGTATGTGATTTGTTCTGGAGAATGTTCCACGTGCACTTTAAAAGAATGTGTCTTCTGCTGCTTTCAGATGAAATGCTCTGAATATATCTGTTAAGTCCATCTGGTCCAGCAAGTCATTTAAAGCCCTTGTTTCCTTGTTGATCTTCTGCTTGGAAGGTTTGTCCATTGTTGTGAGTGGGGTATTAAATTCCCCTACTTCTCTTGTATTATTATCACTGAGTTTCTTTAGTTTATTATTGATTTATGTATTTGGCTGCTCCCAAGTTAGGGGCATAAATATTTATAATTGTTATATCTTATAGAATAGACCCCTTTATTATGATATAGTGGCCTTCTTTATCTCTTATTACAGTCTTTGGTTTTAAATCTAGTCTATCTGATATAAGGATGGCTACTCTAGCTTTCTTTTGATAAGTGGTTCTTTTTTTTTTGATAAGTGGTTCTTTGCCCCCTCACCTCTGGAGGTGTTTTGGGGTCTAAAATGAGTCTCTTGTGAACAGCATTGCTTGGAGCATAGAGTCCATTTACATTCAGAGTAATTATTGAAAGATATGGATTTAGTGCTATTTTGTTAGCTGTAAAGTCATTATTCCTGTAGATTGTCTCTGTTCCTTTCTAGTCTTTATTACTTTTAGTCTCTTTTTCCCACTTGAGGTGTCCCCTTTAATATTTTGTCCAGAGCTTGCTTAGTGGTCATGAACTCCTTTAGTTTTTGTTTGTCCTGGAAACTCTTTATCTCTCCTTCTATTATGAATGACCGCCTTGATGGATAGAGTATTCTTGGCTGCATATTTTTCCCACTTAGCTTGTTGAATTATCATCCCACTCCTTTCAGGCCTGCAGGGTCTCTGTGAACAGGTCTGCTGCCAGCCTTATGTGTCTATCGTTGTATGTTAAGGACCTTTTTTCTTTAGTTGCTTTCAGAATTCTCTCTTTATCTTTGTTTTTAGGAAGTTTCACTATGATATGTTGTTGTTTTGACCTGTTTTTGTTGATTTTGGAGGGAGTTCTCTGTGTCTCTTACACTTGAATGCCTCTTTCCTTCCCCAGATCAGGGATGTTCTCAGCTGTAATTTGTTCAAATAAACCTTCTGCCCCTCTCTTCCTCTCTCCTTTTTTTGGGACTCCTATGATATGGACAATATTGTGCTTTATGGAATCTCTGAGTTTCCTATGTCTGGCTTCATGATCTAGTAGTTTTCTTTCTCTCTTCTTTTCAGCTTCTTTAATGTTCATAATTTTATTTCTTATATCATGTAGGTTCTCCTCTGCTTCCTCAGTCCTCATTGTGATTATATCCAGTTTGTTTTACATCTCAGTTATAGCATTTTTTATTTCAGCCTGTCTAGTCTTTAGGTCTTTTATATCTGTAACAGGGTTTCTTTTCTATGCTTTTTTCAAATCCAACCACTATTCTTATGACTATTCTAAATTGTTGTTCATATATATTGCTTATATCTGTTTTGAGCAAGTCCCTGGCTATGGTACCTGCCTTACCTTTCTTTAGGGGAGATTCCTCCGTCTTGTCATTTTGGCTAAGTTTCTATCTTTTGCATGTTATGATAGCTTGTTATGTTTCCTGCACCTCAGAGTAATGTTATATTAAAAAGAGGCCATACACTATTGAGGGCCTTGCACTTTATGAAGTGTTTCTGGTGTATGCTTTTGCTCTCTGCTATTGTGTTTTGGCTGCTCTTTCCCACTGCTCAATCCTCTGCAGAGTTCCTCCTTGCTTGCAGTGGGGAGTGCTTGGATTTTTATCTAGGTGTGCTTTGATTTGTTTGTTGAAAGCATCCTGCGAAAAAAGGAGAGAAAGAAAAAGAAAAAAGATAGGGGGAGGGAAAGCATGCTTAAAAATAAAGAGAGAGAGAGAGAGAGAGAAAGGGAATGAAAAATCCCAATCAAAAAAACTATAAGCCTGATTCCAATGAAAAAGAAAGGAAAAACAAATAAAGAAAAAGAAAAGAAAAAAAGAAGCCTGATCCCTCCCCTGCCAGAGAGAGAGAGAGAGAGAGAGAGAGAGAAGGAAATGAAAATACAGACTAACAAACAAAAAAACTATAAACCTGATTCCAAAAGAAAAGTAACCAAAAATAAAGAATAAGAAAAAAAAAATATATATATATAGTCTGGTCCTATTTCCACCAGAACTGAAGGGGATTTTGAAGTACTATATTATTAGTCGACATGGTGCTTGTGGTGTACTGCCTGCTTTGCTCTTTTGGGGGAGAGGCCTGCTGTGCTGTCTCAGAGTGAATCTTACCCTTGTCATAAAAACACTTGGCAAGACTTCTAACACTGTGTTGAACAAGAGTGGGGAGAGTGGGCATCCTTGTTGTGTTCCTGATCTCAAAGGGAAGGCTGTCAGCTTTTCCCCATTGAGGATGATATTCGCTGTGGGTTTTTCATAGATAGATTTTATGAAGTTGAGGAATGTTCACTCAATCCCTATACTTTGAAGTGTCTTATTTTATTTTTTTTTAAAGCCTTTTTTTAAAAAAATTAATTATTTATTTGACAGACAGAGATCACAGGTAGTCAGAGAGGCAGGCAGAGAGAGAGGAGGAAGCAGTCTCCCTGCTGAGCAGAGAGCCCAACTTGGGGCTTGATCCCAGGACCCTGGGATCATGACCTGAGCCGAAGGCAGAGGCATTAACCCACTGAGCCACCCAGGCGCCCCACTTTGAAGTGTTTTAATGAGGAATGGATGTTATATCTTGTCAAACACTTCTTCTGCATCAATTGAGAAGACCATGTGGTTCTTCTCTCTTCTCTTATTGATTTGTTCTATCACATTGATTGATTTGTGAATGTTGAACCACCATTGCAACCCAGGGATAAATCCCACCTGGTTATGGTGGGTAATCTTGTTAATGTACTATTGGATCCTATTAACTAGGGTCTTGTTGATAATGCCCTTCAATGGATGAATGGATAAAGAAGATATGGTCCATATGTACTATGGAGTATTATGCCTCCATCAGAAAGGATGAATACCCAACTTTTGTATCAACATGGACGAGTCTGGAAGAGATTATGCTGAGTGAAATAAGTCAAGCAGAGAGAGTCAATTATCATATGGTTTCGTTTATTTGTGGAGCATAAGGAATAGCATGGAGGACATGGGGAGATGGAGAGGAGAAGGGAGTTGGGGGAAATTGGAGGGGGACACAAACCATGAGAGACTGTGGACTCTGAGGAACTAACTGAGGGTTTTGGAGGCAAGAAGGGTGGGAAATTGAGTGAGCCTGGTGGTGGGTATTGTGGAGGGCACGTATTGCATGGAGCACTGGGTGTGGTGTATACACAATGAACTCTGGAACACTGAAAAGAAATAAAAAAAATAATAAAAATTAAAACATTAAAAAACAAACAACACTTGCCAAGTATAAGGGGGCGAGGTTTGTTGTAAGTGGCCCTTATATTCACTGCGGACTGCTGTGTTGCTTTTTGATGTCCAGCTGTGTTGGTGGTGGTGTGGTGGCGGTGGTAGGGTGTGGGAGTGGTGGGTGGTGGTAAAATGGTGTCACCCCACTCTCTCTCTGGGGACAGGGGATCTCACTTCCCCACTGTTTAGGAAGTCCTCACAGAAAAGCAAAGGCCCTCAGCACACCTGGTACTCAACTCCCCTACATTTTATTTTTGGCACAGCTAGGACTCAAAACTCCAAATCTTAAAGGAGCCAAACTGCTTGCATATGTTATTCAGTCTCCCTCCAAGCATGGAAATCCTTCTTCCAGTTCTCAGGTCTATTTTCTTAGTGTTCCTAGTGATCTGACCTCAAGACAGCTGAGTTCAAGGGACAAGAAAAGCCCAGGGTCCCCCTACCTTTCCATTATCTTAACTCCTTGATGATGCATGTATTTAAACAGAGCTGCAGAGTCTGCCTTTTTTTGCATGTACTGAATTATTTTACACAAAAGATTTTAGATATATTAATATTTTCTGTGTGATAGAGCATATTACCTGCAAATAAAGCTAGCATACTGTTATCTGAATAATCCTCATTTAACCAAGTCTGATCTTGTTCTTTGGAAAGGAAAACTGAGACTTAGATTTCTTTCACAAGTCCTCCTGGAGTTTCTTTGACTTTTCTTACTTCAGAATAGCATTGGCTGTATAAAATTATATAGCTGTGCTTTGTAGGTTGATATTTTTTAATATGCTAAAGACCTAAATCCTTATTCTTTGTAATATTGGTGTTTGCATACTTATTATTTTTTCTTTATAACCAACATTTGTTGAATCATTATTATATGCTAAGTGCTAAAGCAGGTACATAAATTAGCTCATCATGCCAACATTAATGGAGAGAAATATGTACTTTCATTATTCCTACTATAATGAAAGAACTGAAGATTAGGGAGGTTATGTTGTTAGGGATGGGGAGAGCTAAGACCAGATCCCCGTGTATATGAATCTAGAGCATGGGGTCTCAATTTCCAGATTGTACTGTGTACTGTGGATGAATTCTGGTAGTTATAATGTAAACACAAGAGAGGATTCTAATATCTTGACATAAAATTACATGGATAATTAAAATAGTTAAACTTAATAAAAAAGTCAGGGTGTGAGATTATTCTACTTGTTCAATTCAATTTATACTTTGGCTTAATTATTTATTTATTTTATATTTGTATGGGTCCTTTTCTTCTGGAAATACAGTGTTTTTGAGAGCTACTGAGCAAAGAACCTTGGCTGCTATATCAGATGAAATGCATTCAACTGCAGATAATATATTTGTTGTAACAAAATAGCTTAAAGAATAAAGATATTTATTATTTTCCATAAGTGGAAGCCCTGAGGTAAAGTGATTCTAATATTCGACGACTGTATGGTTCATTCAATAATGTCATCAACAATTCAGATTTTTCCATCTTTCTGCTCTGTCATCCTCAGTGTGTTGGCACTTGTCCTCAGATGACCCTCATTGTTTCAAGATGGTGGCAGCAGCTCCTGGTGTCACTACAAACTCCAAGGCAGAAAGAATAATTGTTTTCTCTGATACAACTTGTTTTTAATGAAAAAAATTTCCCCTAAGTCCTCCAGCATATCCCCTTCATGTGACTTTTGCTAGAATTTTAAGGGACTTAAAACTGACCATTGAAAGTTGGTCTCTAGCAGGGAGAAAGGCATGATCATGACTGCTTTATAGTAATTAAGATTTATCTCCCTATCCCCCCCCCCCCCACCACCACCACCAAGCCCCCAGGGCTGGAAGAGGGTCTCTGCTCTCCTAAGGCATGTGACTACCAGAAAGTGAAAAAAAAAAATAATCAGGGTTCTTTAGATAAAGAAGAATTTTGTGTATCTGTGTGTGTGTTTGTGTGTGTATGTATGTGTATGTGTGTATTGGAGGTTGGGTTTGTATAGCTCTTGGATAACAACAAATAATGCATAAAATAATTTTCTCTGAGCAGGAGGAATCAAATGAACATTTTATTCTAAGAGAAAATTGTCATATACACTGAAGCCTAATGCCCAGTCTGGGGCAACCATATTAATATCGCTGTAAGGTTCTAAATAGCTAATAGTGGAAATTTGGTTACAATGAGAACCAGAATAAGGATGATCAAAGATTCTATTTTCAGTACTTGACAGTGTCTGATGCATTTTAAGCAAAGCCCTTTGCTTTCACTTTCATTTCTGGCAAGTAGCTTGTCATTGGAGTCTGTATGCATAATCTTCTTCACACTGCCTGCAGGTCATGGGGAAAAATGATGGGGGGGTCTTTGTCATTGTCATTCATCTCTCCATTTATGAAATCAGTGAATAAGGAGGTACTAATAGTTGCATCTAGTCCAACTTATTATTTTGTAAGTTTTGGAATCTTTGCAAGTTTTGTCCTCTGTTACCACCAATTTTGTGAGGTTGGTGTGATAGATTGAAAACCTCAAGAAAAATCTGGCAACCGGTGTGGATGTGGAGTTAGTGTGCTATTTTTCATCCCACGGATACCTGTCATTAAGCTTTGCAGATAATATTATCAGTTGCATGCAGAAAGGAATATTGAATAGGAGAAAAAGTAGTTTTTGCTTCAGAAACTTATTATTGTCAGCAATAATTAATTACTTTTACAAACAAACTTATAGAATTAATGCAGGATGATGTACTCCAGTCACTACAGGGTAGTCTGATAGAATTTTAAACATGCTTCTGGTTTAAATTATGTATTAATTGGTTCAGGCACCAAGTTGAAAGGCCTGGCACTAATGATAAACCCAGGTAAGCAGACTGATTAATGAAAGGAGCTGGGAAGAATTTGCTACAGGAGCTGAAGCACTTTGTCTAGTAGCACTAATCATTGTAATTTATTATGGAAAGCTTCTTCCATGGCCCTGAGTCATAGCTGTTGTTCCTTCTGTAAGAATATATTGACTCACAAGTTTAAAATGATTGCCCAGAGAGGGGAAAGACTGCTTATTTTAAAATGAAGAAAAGAAAATATTATTCTCCTTTTATTATGAGAACCAAGGATGGGAAAAATAAAATGGGTTACACAATGATATGTGGATCCATATTTGATAACTTGGTACCAATTAGAACAATTGATGCTGCATTGGGTTACCATCGCACATAATATTAAAATGTTGATAAACATTTCACGCTTCTTATAACAATAGTAAGTCCTTATTATTCTTATATTGTGAATGAGATCATGATGAGAATGAAGAAACCAAAGGGTGTTAGAAGACAGAACTGGAAGGAAAAGATTGACATTGAGGTTGTTATTGTGAAGATGAAGATAAATAAAGTTTGTAATGTAAACATTTTAAATATATCCTCCTGGCCCCAGAAATTACTTGTTATTTTTTCTATGCCACCTGATATAGAGATATACTTCAGCTGTATCTATAGAATAAAAATTTACAGTTGTGTTGATAACATTTTCCAACATATTTCATGTTTGGGCTCAAGTGGAAGAGTTGGTTGAGAAAGTAGAAGATGGTTTGTCTGATCGTACCTTTGTAATTATCCTAACAATAGAGTTAGTTGCTTTTGCACCCCTCTTGTGCTGCATGCTGTTTTTCTTTTCTTTTTCTTTCTCTCATATTATTGCAACAGTTGCCAGAGTTCTGAAATTTTCTGTCCTGTTTTCTTGACATCCAGTGGGAATCAATTCCCTGGGCTTTGCCTTCCCTGGGGACAGAGTTGCTTTAGGGGGCACTGCTAAGTTGCATTTAGTTGTCAGCCTACATCATTCATTTACAGGGAGGTCTTTTAGGGAAAATGCATAAGAATTCATAATAGTGAGGGAACTGTTTTTGGGAAAATTCCATTTGAATGGAATGTGAGTCTTAAAGGCATAGATTAGAAATCATGAAAAAAAGACATAGCTAAGATGCTTTGAGTTAACAAGAATATGCATTTTGTGGTGGCAATGGTACAGCTATTGGTGGTGAGGATGGGCAAATAAAAAAGAGGGAGACAGATGAAAAGGAAGAAGTAGCCAAGCAATTTTATAAAATGACCAGATGACCTCAATAATAGGTACATCTAATATTCCATTTGAAATTTTTTCCACTGCTGTGATGTCAACCTATCAGCAGAAGATCAAAAATATCCTAGATGACATCTGAGTGACATGCTTATTAAATATGTATTTGAGGAACATCTACAGTATGTCTAGTGGTGCTCGCGGTCATCATAGGGCACCCAAGCAACACAAGAGGGCACGCAAGCAACACAGAGGAGGAGCCCTTAAGAGGGCAGTGGGAACTCAGGTAGTGTGGCTGGAATAGGGAATGCCTGAAGTAAGGTGTTGTTGAAGAATGAGTATGAATTAGCCAGTGAAGAAGGAGAAGGATGTTCTCACTGAGGCATGGAAGTAAGAGAAAGTAGATTGTTCCGCACAGCAGGAGGGTGGGGTGTACTGAATCAGTCATGGTCCTGATTGCATTAGCCCAGGCTGGTGGATATGTCCTTGCGTGGCCTTTCCTCTGTGTGTCTCTAGGGAGAGTGAGAGAGGGAGAGGGCTGTGATTCTTACTCTTATTATTCCCCAGTCCTATCAGACTAGGAACTCTTTTTCATGACCTCATTTAACCTTAACCACCTTCTAGAAGGCCTATCTCCAGATGTAACCACATTGGTGTTAAGGTCCTCATTGGCCTCTTGGGGGGATAGAACTCAGTTCATAGCAATGATCACATTGGATTTGACATACTTTGCCAAGGATTTTGAACTTGAAGCAAGAGTGACCTATTTTTAAAGGGAGTTAAATAACAATAATGATAACAGCAACATCATAATTATAATTATAATAAATAATAAAGCTATGCTTTATTGAATTCTTCCACATGTGCACTCTGTTTTAAATGGTTTACATGTATTAATTCTGTTTTGTGAATCCTCCTAATAACTTTTGGGGTAAATAGTATCACAATCTTTTTATAGATAATGAAACTGAGCCACAGAACTTTGCCTGAGAACCTTGCCCAAGAACCAGCTTTGAATCCAAAAGAGGCCTATTGATACTGACATTCATTTATAGATTCAGTCCACATTATTTCCAGCTTGTGACATTGTGAGTTACGGATAGGCCCTCATGGAATTTAAGACCAATACTAGAGGTAGAGGTAAGTAGAGAAGTAAGGAAAAATACATGTTTGTAATTTGTGATGACAAATGCAAAATGTGTAGAAATCACTGAAAAAAGGAGAGACCAGAGCCAGGGAGGCTAGTTACAAGACTATAGCAGAAGTACAGGTGACACAGTCAGATGACCAGCATTTAGGTCAGAGTACAAGCTATTAGAGGGGGTCTGGGGAGCAGGGAAGGTTTGATACAGATTTGAGAAATAAAATTTGCTAATGTCATTAGGTTCTCTCTATGTGGTCCTCTGGAATCCTGGGGGTGAGGATGGGGAGAAAGATAAGACAGAGCATTGTCTGGTTCATAATTTTATGCAACTATCATGTCAACTGTCATGGGAGAAAGGTTTTATCTCTTGTCTAGCTCAAATGGATTGTATTTTGATCAAGGCTTAACCATGTCTCCTATTTTATTTTAATATTAAAAATATCATCCAGATTTTATTACTTTGTTTGTGGCTTCTCGTACTCTGTTTGTTTCACATACTCTTTCTGTCATTAGAATAACCTGCATCTGTGGCAGGTGGTCTTTATCATAAAGCAGGGAGGGGCCCTCTGTGTTCTAAATTCATTTTTGGATGTCTCATTTTCCTTTCAGCTCTCAGCATATAATGTTACAGATTTCTCCACATATAGCCAGACTTTACTCAATATCTTGACATTAACAGTATTATCTGGGTCCTCACGCATGTCTACCATCAAGAGACCAAGCATGTAAATCTTACATTCTACTAGCAAAAATGGGGAAACAAAATATTCTGAAACAATAGGGAGCTCTGCTTATTTCTATGTTTAATGCATATGGGAGGCCAAGAAGACACAAAGCTCTAACAGGATATCCTCCTGGAGAACAAAAGAGAATACAGTATGTCCTTAGTTCTAAGTAGTCATGTCCTCCCTGCCGCTGGGTATTTCTGAGTGGACATTGGGCATGGATATGACATTTGCTCGCATCATAGAACTGAAAAAGACAACCCCAGCAGCTTTGACTCTGATTCTTACCACTTCAATGATGAATCCAGAGTAACAGCTCCTCTATTTACAACTAAATCCCTCTCATCAGAAGTAATGACATGGTAACTGACTAAGTATGTTGTGTGTGTGTATGAGACAGAGAGAGAGAGATGGAGGCTGACACATTTCTGGCTACACTGTGCTGCTGGTGTTGCCACTCACCAAGATGAGCTCTTCTGGAGAGGTCTTAGATGTGTGGGCCAACTGGGAAGTCCAGTTTTAGGTCACTCTGGAGGTTTGCTTCCTATAGAGCAGAGGAAGCAACTGGATGAGGAGCTGGGACAGAGACAGATCTGGGCATTTTCAGCATGTTAGGGAATAGAGCTGCACTTTGGTCTCAGGGTACGGGGACTTCGGGAGCCGTGTGAGGAGTGCTGGGACACATTATGAAGGGGTGGTTGCTGATCTTCCCTTGTGATCATCCTCCTCGGTGTGTGAAAATGTAGAGAATTGTGGGAAGTGTAGAGAATTGTGGGAAGTGAAGACATAGGAGGTGCATGACACAAAGTCACACTGATTTAGGGTTGATTTTTATGGTTTATTAACTTTAACCCCAGGCACTGATTATGTTTGCCAGAGTTTGAAGACCACTACTTTGCAAAGCCCTGTGACTCTAGTACCTGGAGTATTAGCCAGTATGTGGTGCTTCGTAACTAATTGTTGGATAAATGTTAAAGGAGAAACAGCACCAGAAAGTTAAATTGCACAACTTTTATGTTGATGTTAAAAAATCATTACAAAGAAGAACATTGTAAATAATTAATATAAATACGATTCCTGTGAGCCTTAGTTAATTAGTCAGTGCTAAGTGTGGGTTCTGTTCTTTAATCCAATTCGTGTTGTATATAAATAAATATGTAATCAGCATGTCAAAACATTTTAAACATGAAATAGTCCTTAAAAATTCAGTTTGAATGTAATTTGGAAAAACATTTTTTACAACTTGCTTGTGATATTAAAAAAAAAATCAAACAAGGTATAGTATATTTGGTACCACTTGTTAATTTTATGTGCTGATGCCTTTTTAGATTCAGTGTTGTCTGATGTATCACAAGGTTTCAGAAGTGAATGAAAACTTGCCAGAGGACTAACACACTGTCTCTGTGTCCTGACCACCACCTTTGCCTCAGAGTGAATTCTAAACCAGTAGAGCCATGGCCCTTCTATGAGTATACTGGCAATCAGGAGGAACCCCCTTTGGATCTTTGCTTTTGGTTGGTAATCCTTCCTTTGGCAAAGAGAAATAACTCATAGTCTAATCTACTAAGTCCCACAATTTCTTGAGTGTTTCAGGCTGTCCTTTCCAAAGTATAAGGTCAGGGAATAAATCTCCACCACAGAAAGTCATGAGCGACATCAGCCAGAGCCTTTGTGAAAAAGAATTTGGCATCACACAGATATACAAAGGCAGACATAAACCCTGGACATAGCCATATATAACAATCATGTCAGTCAGGAAAACTTAAAGTACTCATGAAATAAAAGCATTTGCTTTGTAGTGACCTTAATATTAACCTCTTTTCTTTGCAGGTGAATGTTGCCAGCATACATTGAAATCTCTTTGCAAAAGTAGCATATTTAATATTTTTGAGGAATGCGTTGATATGGAAACTTTGGGTCTTTATGGCTCTTATCCTCTTAATTCCTTGCTCAGAGAGCTTTGGGTTTTATCCATTTTCAGTTAGTGAAAATTTCCCAGTCTGCAAGTTCTGGCCCTATTCCTTGGTTGGGAATTTGCACATTTATTTTATTTTTTTTGTAAGAAACATTCCTGTTAACCAGTGAATTCTGACCTTGACTTAGTATTGCCTGAAGAACTGTAGTGTCACATAGTTCTTCTAACTTTTTGATAAGTGAAAACAAATGAGAAAAGCTTGCAATACAACTTGCTTTGAATGGCCATATATTTTGAAACTTGCTAAGGCTGGTGTAAAGAAGACAGAGAGCTAAATCAGCCCAGCTCAGTGTGACACTTATGAAGAAAGACTACTTGTACCAGAAATAAAGCTAAATTTACTTATGCCAGAAAAGCCTACCTTGGGAGCAGAGTCATAAGGGCAAAACTATTTCAGAACAGGGATGGACTATTTCCAGTATCAAAGGAACTCTCTGATGTTCTTCTTCCTTTACAACTTAGTTCCTCTTACAATCTTACTCAGAATAAGGTTTGCAGTTTAAGGCAAGAAAAATGGTTGTTTCAAATGCATTATATTTTTTTAAGCTAAACTCTTCCATGAATTTAACTGGTGTGTGTGTGTATATATGTGTGTGTTGTCTGTCTTTAATCAAGAGAGAATGATTTGTTAAACCATTAGTTAGGTTGGGTTTTGTTTTTGTTAATAACAGTTAATTTCAAATATAATGGATTTATCATACCAGCAATTTTTATGTCATTTTGATTTTTGTTAATGCATACATCAGCTTGAGTACTGGAATGGCAAGCACTGGTTTATTCACAAAGAAAAGTGCAGCTTTTATATAAGATGGCTTCATAATGGATGAAAGTAGACATTCTGATCTCTCTATATAGTATTAGAAAAAACAAGCTTTTTTTTTTCTTTTAATTATGTAGCTTCTTGGATAGAGCTCTGGGATATAAAATACTTGGAGCTTAAGAGAACACACAGCAGCTTGAGTCAGTATTGTCAAATGAATGTACAAATGAATAACAATAAACCCCATAATGAAAAGTTTTTCTCTTCATTTAATTCTAATATGCTATAACACAAGTGTGTTACTGGGAATCTTTTCACATGTAATTAAACTATTGAGAGACAAAAATTTTGAGTAAACTGAAGGCCAAGGAAGGACAGATAAAAGAATGCTAAATCCCACGGAGCATTTTATCAGCTTACTACCATTCGCTCTGTAGTCTGATAATAAGATGAAAAAAATCTAGTACTTAAAGGTCTGGTGAAAGACTGCATATAACTGTATAAACATCTTATTAATTATGGAAATAGCATTTTTATTTTCAAAATGTAGTTCGTGCTCTTAAAAATGCACCAATAATTTCTAACACTTGGAAGACAGCCACTTGCAGCCTTTCTAGGGGTTTTCAACCTGACCTACATTGTTAAGTGATGCCACTCTTTCTAACAGGGTGGATATCACATCAGTTTCCTTTTTCTCTTTGCTGAATCTTTTCACAAAGTTATTTAAAGATATGTCTGTGCCACCCCCAAAGTGCCAAACTGTTCCGTGAATGACAGTCCTCTGCCATTAGGAGAATTGTCTTATATAATGTAATTACATGTAGCAAGATATCTTGCAAGGTTAATCTGTGTGCTTTCTTGTACATGACCCTTTCCTTACTCTGTCGTAGGTATTCCCATTACTCTAAGGAGAGAGAGTTTTATTGCAGAGACACAAAGAGGATTATTTTTAACAGGAATAATATTTTTAATAGCCAAGTCTTTTGATTCATGAGAGATTTTTTTGGGAAAAGAAAAGGATCTTGAAAATTAAAAATTCTGAAACACAATTGATCGTCTCCAGTGCTCTGAGATTCACTGAGCTCTGTATGAGATGCTCTTGTAAGTTACCTCTTTATTAATGTCCCTAGAGCCTCAGAAGAACCCTGACACAGAGAGTGAATTCCTTGGCCCCCACCAGCACAGCAATGGTCATGGCACAGAAAATCTTTAGCACTCATTCTTGGGAAGGAATTGAATACAGAGAAAACTTACTCCCTTTATTTAAGTATTAACACCAGCCTTTTCCTTAACTTTCTAAGTGTAGGGGAAAAAAAAATTCCAAGAATATCTCTCACTTTCACTGATAAAGCAGATACCATAATGAAAAAAACAACCCATTTAGGAGAACAGCTCACCTTAGATTATGATGAACATCACTGAGGGTCAAAGGGTCAAAGAGAAGTCATATTAGAATCATAGACCTACAAAAGACTTTCAACTTCACCTACTTCCACATTCTACCCCACATTAGAATCTTGGCTGTCCCCCAGCTGACATATGTCACTCTTTCCTGGAATAGCTTCCCCCATGGAGAACTCCTCATTCAGATGCCAGTCTTTATCCTTGTTGACGCCTCTGGTAGCTAAGGAGATTGTCATTCTTTTGGAGTTTCACTACCAGTTTTACATCCTGTGTATCTTCTGTATGGTATAAAATATAATGCATTATTGAATTGAAAGCCCTGTTTGTTAACCATCCAGAGAAGAGAAATATTTTTGGGGTGGGGGGTGGTTGGGGCATCTTGTTAGAATTCATTGCATTTTCGATATGCTGCCTTATTAACACTAAAGATCGACCTGAAAAAGAAGCAAAAGTTATTAGTGCCTTTTCAATTAATATAGAAACTGAAGCAGGAAGCAGTTAAGTAACTTTCTCAGTATTACACAATCAATGGCACAGTTGGGAGAAGGTGGCAGAGAACATTTTCAGTGGAGTGGGAGTTAAGAAGGGAGATTAAGGAAGTATGTCTTTGAGAATCTGGTTAAGCAAGTCACAGTGTGGCTGCGTTTTGGTAATGTGGAATGTGTTTACTTGAAACATCAGGAAAAGTACCTCATTAAGAAAGCCTCTTTGAATAATTAATCTTGCATTATGGGCTCCTAAAAAAGAAGAGGGTACAAGGTAGTTGGAACTCCTTTGAGGACAGGGGCCTTGTCCCTGTGGTGCAGAGAGGTTTCCGAGGGTGTGGTTGGCAAAGTGAACCCACCAATAGGAAAACTACAGATGAAGGCTGGACAGAGGCCCGCTGAGCAGAGGACAAAACAGGTTGAGTCTTTGGGTGTTTGGGAGAAGAGAGAGGCAGGACTCTCTCTGAAGGTCCTGCTTTAGGTCCTTGCATAGGCAAGAGGGGGAAGTGTTGTCTCATTGCCCCATCTTCCTAGAAGATGGTATAAGAACAGGAAGAACAATATTGTCAGCCTCTGGGGTTTTCAGGAACAAAGATAGAATAGCTTTATTTCTTCAGTTGGCTATTGGTGATTCCCAGTCTTGGGAAGGGGTCTGAGTACTGACTGGGCTTCTGGGGTTTCAGGTTTGGGACTCAGGAGACAGTGCTGTACAGTAGGAGAAATGGCTGGATCTTGGGTGTAGAGCTTTGGGGGAAGGGAAGGTAGAGTCTGTGGCCCAGAGGAGGTGTTGATCCAGAGCCTGCCCGCAGTGCATTAGATCTTAGATAAAGGTAAAACTAGGGGTAAAGAATGGCTTGAAATGCTAAGGACAAAGCGTCAGGCAGAGAGCAAACTGAGATCAGAGTGAAGACAAATTGAGGTCGAGGTTAAAAGAAGAGGGAGATGCCCATGTGGTCAAGTTCCAGAGGCCTAAGAAAGGTGTCAGGAAAATTAGGGTGTTAGGGTGCCTGAGTGGCTCAGTGGGTTAATCCTCTGCCTTCGGCTCAGGTCATGATCTCAGGGTCCTGGGATTGAGCCCCACATCGGGCTCTCTGCTCGGCAGGGGGCCTGCTTCCTCCTCTCTGCCTCCTCTCTGCCTGTGTCTCTGCCTACTTGTGATCTCTGTCTGTCAAATAAATAAATAAAATCTTAAAAAAAAAATTAGGGTATTGTTTCAGTTGATCAGGAGGAGGTCATGAAAAGTGTTCCTAAAGCAAGGGCTCTCAACTGGGGCAGTTTGCCTCCAGGGATGTTTGGCAATACTGGGAGACACTTCCGTTGTCACAGCTGAGGTGGGGAGTGCAACCAGGATCTAGCGGGTAAAGGCCAGGAATGTTGCTGAATACCCCACAGGGCACTGGGCAGCCCCACCGTTGGGTCACTTTCTGACCCAAAGTATCAGTCAAAAGCAGAATCCCTGTCTTTAAGGACTCAGTGTGCAGTCCTGCTTTTCTTTTAAGGTGGGTAGAATGTACTTTTTGACACTTCATTTACTTTGAAGCCATTTGCTGATCATTCCTCTCTGAGCCGAACTGCTAGGACCGGCTCGACATTGTTCCAAGACATTGGTGTGACTGTCATGCTGAGCAGAGACAGTCTTCACTATCATCCCTACTTGAGGTGATTTGGGGACTACCTCAGTTTACCTTCTGGTTTACCTGTTGTGTCTGACCGGTCCAGCCCTCATCTGCGGGCCACCCACTCTCCTCGTGGCCACGTTTATAACCTTCTAGCCTTTGCTTTACCTGTTTCTGAGATGACCATCTACTGGAGAACTTTGGTGCTGATGCTCTTCTGGTCCAGCCCCCTCAAAAGATGTAGAAATTGAGGTCCCTCTGCAGTGTACTTGCCCAAAGTGGAATCATTTCTCCTGTCATGTGATTCATTTATTTCAGAACTGGGCTCTGGATTTCATGTTTCCTCCGTATCTTCTCTCTCTCCTCCACATGGAGAACTGCTAAGTAAGTTTTATCGCTGATTTCTTCTTGCTGTAAACTCTCAAAACTTTATTTGCCTAACCTCAGATGAAATGCTTGTATTTGGACTGTGCTGTGAAAATAGATATATATTTTAAAAGCCTTATTGAGAAATCACTGTGGAAGATCAAACTTTCCTGTGGAGAGACGACAGTTCTATTTCCATGAGCAAGGAAGGAAGCATCATGCAGAGTGGGTAGCAAGGCATCTGGGGTTATTGATGTGCTGACACGTGGGGTTTGTGAAGTGCCGAAATAGCGCTCCTCACCGCTCAGGAAAGGGCCCCTCAATCCATAGCAATCTCCTGTGCATTTGGTCAAGATAATGACTGAGTTTTCTGATCTAGTTCTTTTCTTGGAAGGAAGGAGGGGTACAAAGCTGCTCAGTGATCTTAGATGAGGAAGGGGATTTTAGGGAAGGTTAAAGTAGAAACAAAAGGTCTCAGGTTTGCCATCGACGGGCAAACCCATGGGCAGATTTAGAGTAAGACCTCTGTTTTTGTGTTTTGGACATTTTTCCCCAGAGAGAGAAGAATGAGATGGAGAAAAAAGGGAGAGAAAGTGTTACCTATGGAAAAATAGTACACAAGGCTAAGTTCCCTGTGCTAAGTACACAGGGAAGGATTTTCTTTTTACACCAAGGTCAAAATGCTAGGATGCCAGAGGGCACCAAAGGACTGGGCTGGGCATGGTGGCAGGCCCTCTTTGGGATCCTGGCAAAGAAGGGGACTTGATTCTGTGTGGACACTTGGATGACCATTTCCACATTTTTTTTTTAAAGATTTTATTTATTTATTTGACAGACAGAGATCACAAGTAGGCAGAGAAGTAGGCAGAGAGAGAGGAAGGGAAGCAGGCCCCTGCTGAGCAGAGAGCCCGATGTAGAACTCGATCTCAGGACCTTGAGATCATGACCTGAGCTGAAGGCAGCGGCTTAACCCACTGAGCCACCCAGGCGCTCCCCATTTCCACATTTTATCTATTCCCCAAGTTTGAGGAATTTCAGCTGGGCCTCCTACTAATCTCTAAAAGCACAAATGGTTTTTTTTGTGGGGGGGTAGATTTGACAATGTAGGGGAAGTCAGTTTTTCCAAGCTTTACTCCGTATCTCCGCGTGGGCCTGTTCTGTGTATACCGGATGCTCTGGCTTAAAAATAGATTGTGTTCCAGAAGTTCCTTTAGGTCAGGATTTCTTAACTGGACTAGCATGTGAATAGGCTTCAAGGGGCCGAAGTCCCTTGACTATGAGCAAAATTTTGCATGCATGTGCAGATCGCATCTTTCCTGGCTGGGAAGTCTACTGTGCATGGGGTTCTGAAAGGATGTTTTGACTCTCTGATATTAGAAACACTGTTTGGTAATCAGCTATTTGGAGCTTTTAATGCATAAGTCAGAAATGGATTCTGCCTCAAGAAGCTTAAAACCTAGCAAGGGAGATAAGACATGCATATATAAATATCAGTAAAGGTTTGACAGAATGTTCTTGTCAGTCTCAGGAAAGGAGATGAGTTTGGGCCGTGGGCATCAAACGGCTTAATGTTTTTTTCAGAGCGTATCAGGGCTATATAGAAGAGCCAATGAAGAGAGCGACTTTAAGAGAGTTAAGGAAAGGGACTCATTTCTATGTGAGCAGTTTCTAAGCTAGGTATTTGTAAATCTTTCCCGTAATGATACTAAGATAACCAAATTATATTTATGGCTGCAAATACCATTCCTTCATCAAATATGAAAAACTATATGAAAAGTGAAACAAGATAGAGAGCTCTACGATTTTATTGTTCTCTCCATGGACCACATCCGTATAGAATACATTAAAAAGCAGAGGATGGGGGCGCCTGGGTGGCTCAGTGGGCTAGGCCTCTGCCTTCAGCTCAGGTCATGATCTCAGGGTCCTGGCATCAATCCCCGCATCAGGCTCTCTGCTCAGCGGGGAGCCTGCTTTCCTCCTGCCCACCCCCGCCTGCCTCTCTCCCTATTTGTGATCCCTCTCTCTCTGTCAAATAAATAAATTTTAAGGAAAAAAAAAAAAAGCAGACGTTGTATCTCATAGTGATATGACTGGATATGCTCTCACCATCATGTTTAGAAGATAAGAGGTACTGGTTTTTGCCACAGTGCACCTGGAAGTGGAATCGGAAAGCAGAACGTCCTGCCCCCTTTTCGGCCCTTCCCACTTTATTCCTTGCCCAGTCTAGCCCGAGGTGACATTCTCTGACCACTAGATGGCACTCCTGCATAGAAGAGCCGAACCCAGCTTTTCCCCGGGATTTTCCCCGGGGCGGGGCTGGGCTAAACTAATCTTCCACAACCCCAGAAAGTGAGGGCTGCATCTGATAAATGAGGGGATGAAGGAGGCAGAAAGTCAAATACAGTTGTGTAAAAGAGACTTTCATGAAATCAAATCGATGATAGTTGAGGTGACAAAAAGCAGGAACTGCCTGTCTGCTTTTCACATTTACATTTTTTTAAAAATGTGAGGTGCCTCAGGCATGACTGTCACCGAGCCATAGGTATGGTAGATAAATTAATATGCATAAAACTGAATTTTTAGCTTCCCTCCAAACTGGCTCTTCTTCCACATTTTTGTTTCTCTTCCAGCGAACCCGTTTTTCCCAGGCTCCCAGGCTAAGTGATCTCTGACTTATATCTTCCTTCCTTACCCCTATTCTATGATTAAGTCCTAGATGTTTCTTCAGAGGGTCCTCTGGATTCCGTGTGGTCTCATCTCCTTTTCTCTGCTTTCACCTCTGCATCGTTTAAATGGTAATTACATAAATTCCTCGGCTAAAAGAGCGAGGTATTGTTCTAGCGCTATTTTAGATTAGAAAGGATTCCTCAAACACCTGTGAATGTGGGTTCCTGCCCTTAAGGATGGCAGACAAGAGCTGATAAGCCTGTAAGATCTCTGAGGATGGAACTGGGAAGAGGGCTCACTTCTTCCTATGTGGAGAACTGAGTTGAACTGACTGAAATTTTGATAATAGTTGTTGAGTTGGTCTTTCTATATTTGTTTGTGATTAGCAAATTGATTTCCTGTAACACAATTTGCTTCCCCAATAGTGTACCCATAATAGGTACACAGTAAATATTTGTCAAACGAATGAATTAATAAAAAGACACGACTTCAAACTCTTCCATAATATTCACCACCATAATCCCAAATAGTCCAATAACATAGAAATCCTGCAAATCAATAGTCTTTAAGTATTTGTTGAAATTTCCTTGGATGGTTCTGAGCGTTTCCAAGCCAAAAAAAAGAAAGATTAATACAGCAAACACCTGAGTACCCTGCTTTTTCAAAGTATACCATTTTGGCTTATTTGCTTCAGATCTATTTTTTTGTGTGTTTCTACTGTTTTATTTTTTTCCATTTTATTTCTTTTCAGATGTATTTAAACAATTCATGGTATTTTAATCAAATTCTTCGTGTAAAGAAAGAGTAAAATTGTTAAAAGAAATAGTTGGCATAAAAAATGGTACCACTCCACCTTCCTTTTCGTAATTTCTTGTTCTCCAGAGGCAGCCACTTTTAAATATTTTAGTACTTACTTATTTGGATTATCATGCTGTGTACTCATTTTTCAGTTTTGACTTTCAGTTGTAGAAGATGAGGATATAGAGGTTTTTCACTTCTTCAACCCTTATCCCTACAATTTTTGGGACATATTCACACAAAAAAAATTATTACCTATTTATCTGAAATTAAAATTTAACTAGGTATCTTGTACCTGCATTTTTATTTGCTAAATATTGCAACCTTAACTTCCTAACACACACGAACCCTTCTTGCCCCAAGTTCTAAATGTGGTTACATCTTAATTTTAGTTTGTTGATTTTTTAATGTTTACATTCTGAGAGGTACACAAATACTAATCAAAGCTGAGCTAGAGAGCATATAAAATATCATTCATTTTCCTTCCTATTTTTTATTTCCTTGTATTTGAAAATTGGTTTTATGTTTGCTTAATTTTTTTTCATATCTCCCACAATTTACCCTCAAACTTCCCCAAGTTGTATATTTTTTCATCTGAATATGTTCAATTAATTTTACTTCTTAAGGAAATTTCTCCCGGTGACTTCTGTTCTAGTTTCAGCAGATTATTCTTCAGACTTGCTGTAGAGGGGCATGCTGGGGAACCTTTGTCGTGGGGACCCTTGCCACTACCCTCCTGGGAGGGAGCTTCTGTTTTTTGGGCCCCTAATCTATCTTAGTTTATTCCTCCATTTGGGTGGGAACTCCATGAGAAAGTTTGCCTGGGAGATAAACAGAATGAGAATTTGCACATGTGGAAATCCATTTATTCTATACTCTTACCTTTTTTTTTTTTCTTTTTAAAGATTTTATTTATTTGTTTGAGAGAGAGAGAGAGACATAGGGAGAGAGGGAACACAAGCAGGGGGAGCAGGAGAGGGAGAAGGCAGACTTCCCGCCAGGCAGGGATCCTGATAGAGGCCTTGATTCCAGGATCCTGAAATCATGACCCGAGTTGAAGGCAGACACTTAATGACTGAGCCACCCAGGCACCCCTATACTCATACTTTTTGGCCAAGAATAGGATCCTGTGCTGGGAATTATTTTGTTAGTATTGTTATATTACTTTCTAGTGATGTTGCTGTTGAGACCTAACTTTTATCTTGAAACCCGCTTCTTTCTGCCTGCCCCAGTTATTCCAAAGTTTTACACGATGTGTGTGCCCTTGTATGAGTCCATGTTCAGTGGTCCTGGATCTTGGTGGGTATCTCAGTCTCCAGACAAAGTTAGGAAAAGAAGTTCAAACTTTGTTAACTGGGAAATAACATTCAGAACCACTTTACACTAGGAACGCTAATTTTTCTGCTATTACCTTTAAATGATCAAATTACATATTGTTCTGACTATTTGACATTATGTGGAAGACTTCACTTTAAAAATACAGTACTGAAATCATCCCTAATAAAAATCCAGAATAGTTTTTGAACATATCCTACATTGTTGCCTAACCATGCACACACTACCCCTCCTTTGAAATTTTAACCCAATTTAAATTTAAAATCAAAAGTTCTAAAAACTGGACTAATTTTTAGGTGCTTGGGTGACTCAGTAAGTTAAGCATATGACTCTTGATTTCGGCTCAGGCCATGATCTCAGGGTCCTGGGTTGGAGCCCCAAGTAATGCTTTAGGCCCTGCAGAGAATCTGCTTGAGATTCTCCCTCTCCCTCTTTCCCTCCCCTGCTCAGGATCTCTCTCTTTCAAATAAATAAAATGTTTAAAAAATATATAAAAAATATAAAAATTAAACTAAAATTGTGTTGCTTGGTGTTAACTTTTGTTAAAAACAGAAAAAAAAAACCCAGCCAAGTATTAGTTATGACCACCTATATTTAAAATATCCAAATCAACACAATTTTCCTGTTTCAAAAGTTCTGAAATTGGTCAGATTTAATTTTGTGGAGAGGGAGTGCTGAAAGCCACAAAGACTTCGGAGCCTGGCATGATTTAATTTTTGGTTCACCCACTAATCATTGCAAGCATAGAAAATAGACTTAACCTTATTGAGTGT
Organism: Mustela erminea; assembly: GCF_009829155.1. Taxonomy (NCBI): domain Eukaryota; kingdom Metazoa; phylum Chordata; class Mammalia; order Carnivora; family Mustelidae; genus Mustela; species Mustela erminea. Next base: position 27,183,056 of record NC_045617.1, read on the forward strand.
CACCCCTTAAATGGTTTCTCTTGGGAATAGCAAATAAAAAAATCACAATTTCCAAAGTGCCTTGTGCCTGCCACCTAGGACACACTTGTGAAGGACAACTGGGGCCAGGTCTTCCAGGCGCGTGCTTTGAGTGAGACTGTGGTGGGAAGATGAGCACCAGGAAGTGACAGCAGGGAAGACACTCCAACAGCTTGTCCTTTCTCTTCTGTGAGAAAAATCTGAAGAGCTTCAGAGAAATCATGTACATCTTATAGCTGCCAAATATCTCATTACAACTTCGGGGCATGATGAATATTTAAATATTAAAAAGAATAATTTGGGAAAATCAATCATACATTATTATTTTTTAAAAATATTTTATTTATTTATTTGACAGAGAGAGATCACAAGCAGGCAGGCAGAGAGAGAGGGGGAAGCAGGCTCCCTGCTGAGCAGAGAACCTGATGCAGGGCTCGATCCCAGGACCCTGGGATCATGACTTGAGCCGAAGGCAGAGGCTTAACCCCTGAGCCACCCAGGCGCCCCAATCATACATTATTTTTGAGAAAATGGTTTTAGTGGCACCAAGTTGATCAAAAGAAACATTTTTTTCTAAAGATTCATAGATTCTAAAATTATTGGTGAATACCATCTCCCAAAGAAAGTGAATAAGCATCTATGTTCTTAGCTGGTGCTTTTCATAGTGTTATAAATTAGAGGTTAGTAATAGTTAATACTTGCATGAATAATCTCTGCTGCTGAAAGTACCATAATATTTCACTATAATACATGTCCTCTTAAAAGTATATCTTACGGTTTGCAAAGAAAGAGTTTAAAAAATTTCTCATTGCTGTACATCTGAACTTAAGCAAGAAATATCTGGCAACACAATAACTTGACTCATGGTATGGAAAAATTTTATTTAACAAATATTTGTCAAATGGTAGGTCTATTATTAAATGAGATTTTTCTTTTTGATATAAAATGATTCTTTTTCTCCATCTATCATAATTCTTTGAAATAGCCACTGGCATTTAACATTTGTTAGGGATTTAGGAGAGCATGTTTTTAATTGGATTATCAAAGGAAAATATTAAAAATATGAATGATATGGGGGTACCTGGGCAGCTCAGGTCACAATATCAGGGTCCTGGATTCGAGCCCCCCATTGGGCTCTCTGCTCTGTGGGGCGCCTATCTTCCCCTCTGCCTCTCCCCTGTTGGTGCGCTCCCTCTCTCTCTTTCTCAAATAAATAAATTCTAAACAAAAATGAACAATATGAAAAATTATAAGTATCATATTTTTCATTTGTGTGATAAAAATGAAGAGGATCTACTAGGTTTTCCATAGTTAAAAAGCCACTGTTTGTTCTTGAAGAGATTTTAGCCAGTGCCTTTTTTTTTTTTAAAACTTAGGTTTTAGTTGGGGGTTTAGCTTTCTTTTTATTTTTTAAAGGCAACTGAAATTCCAAGTAGAATTGCTGTAGTGGGCCTGAGTTTCTTTCACATCCTGGCACAGAATATTTTCCATGCCACTAATCCCCAGTGGGTGCATTTCACCCACCTTAAATGGGATATTTCTAAACATTACCATTTCAACCAAAGTTATTTGATAGATCACTATTATTTATTGATACTGTTATAAGTCTTGCTGCCAACATAATCTTAATAAGTCATTACAAGTCCACTGGGTAAGCTATTTTTCCATTTCTTAAGCTTTAGTGCCTGTGCTGTATGGATTTGGCATTTAATAAATCACTGGAGGGCCAGCAAACACATTATATTCCTGTAGTTGAGACTGTCTAGACAAAAGTGCATGGAGAGATCTTTCCACTCTAAGTAGCGGGAGAGCATTTGTTTGCCACAAATTGGTTCTGAATCAATTGCTCAGAAACTTGGCATATCCAGGCTTACTTGGATACAGGAGGAGGGCTAGACTAAGTGCTGCATGGGGTGCTTTTCTGCCTTCTAGTTTAATTGAATAACCGAGAAGCAATGCCTAAGAAACAACACTCCTGTGGGAAAATAGCCTAGAATTTTACCCTTTTCAGATTTAAGAGTTATTATACCAGTCTTTCTGCTATATGACCTTCGCTTACAAAATGTATGAAAGGTATCTTAAAGCAATTATGCAAGTGATACTATTAAGAGTGTATAGCAAGGGCAAAAAAAAAAAAAAAAAAAAGAAAGAGAAAATGTGATTTCTTTTCTGGTAAACATATTATGTATGTATGTGTATTGGTATTTGTTTTCCCCATATAGCTTTTAGTGTGTGTGTGTGTGTGTGTGAGAGAGAGAGAGAGAAAGAGAGAGAGAGATAGATCTTCAGTGAACCTTAATGATCTGGGATTATGTGCTTATGTTAGGGCTCGGTTTTCCCCTTTGAACTAGACCACTAGTGATCTCGTAACTATTGCTATTCTTGGAAGTCCAATCAGAACATGGGGAATTTCAGAATAATAGGAGTTTCAGTGTAGCTCTTGGACTGACCAAGGCATTTCCTTTGCTGTTACTTCTTCTTAGTTATCTTTACCTCACTATTCTTTTCTGCTGGTTGTGTTGCACTAAAATTTCCATTTAGAGTTTCCTCCTTGATTGATTTTCTTATAGATAAGGTGTTTTCAGTAGAGAAAAAGAATTATGAAAATAACTGTAGGATCATTCCAGCCTCAGTGACACCAATAACATAGAATTTGTATTCAGAAACATTTGGATTACATATCCTAACCATACATTGCCATAATAGTTGGCCCCTTACATGGATTTAAAACTGTTTTTATCTTTACATAAAAAGAAAAATACTACTTGCCACGAATTTCCATTATTTGGGAAGTGTTCACTTCACAGGTGACCTGTAATGTACGTTGGTTCGCTATGTAGAAGTTCATTTGACTGTTTCACGTGTGAATATATTTTCCAGCCTAAACTGTTCACATGTGTGAATGCTTCTCAAATTCTGCCTTCATCTCTTCTTTTCATTCCAAGATATTTGAATGTTGAAGACATTGTTAGACAACTACATAAATGACCAATATTTGAAGGATACAGTTGGGCAGCAATGACACTCAAATTTAAGTCCTGTGTTACCTGAGGGCAGAATGAATATCTCCTGTCATGAACATTTTAGGTACCTCTTAAGATTTAGGTGAAAGCAGAAATCAGGGGTTTTATATCCTGCATAGAAGAAAACTTTTCAGCAGTGATTGTAGAATCTCTCCTGACTTCTGTAAATAGGCTTAAATTCCCGTGTTTCTTGATGTGATTCTGTATAGCTCTTTTGGTTGTGTACTTAAGGTCTTTGACTTCAGAATGCTACCCAATCCAAATTCACAAATCCTCACATCATCTTCTAAAATTGTGATTAAGCTTGTAATTGGGTACCTTTATGATGTAATCCAATGGAACTGGGACTGCCTGTCAGAGTATTTGTGTTCATGGAGTTATTAGCATCATCCAAAGACAGATTGTATGGTTACGGATATGGAGAGGTAGGACAGATATCCAGAAAGCTCTTCTTATATCCTACTGACTACTTGACACATCTTTTTTCCAAAAATATTTCTCTTGCATAAGGGTTCTAGACCTCCTCCTTGAGAGAAGTTTGGCAGACTTCACTCCTATAATATATTCAGAGATGGGCCAGGAGGAAATATCTGAGCTTTTGGTAAGCAGAATGGGGAAAGGAGAAAAAAGTATTTCTGAAAGTGTTAGTTGGATAGAGAAAGAGAAATTGAGAAAGTTAAAGGTCTTAGGGGAGATTTTCTCTTACCCTGTAGCATTACCTATGGCCATACCTATGGCTACAAAGAGCATTTCTTGACTTGGTCCTGTTTTTCTATATAGAATCCATGTTCTCCAAGGACAGAGACTTAATATTTAAGTACATACGTCAAAGAAAGAAATATTGAGTTTTTATTCTTCATACTCAATAGTAAAAATCAACCCCTTTTACCGATGTCAACAGGGCAAAAATTCCATAAATTAATTTTTTTTCTTTCAGTCAAGAGGAGAAAATACTGAGTAACATCCTATAACAAGAAAATATTTCTTTTAGAAATAAAATTTAAGAATCTTTTGGAACAATGTTCCTTTTTTCCTCTCTTCCATATGTTTTGAGCATGTGGATGCCTGGAATAAATTCAGTTTAGAGGCCATTCTGAAAAGGCAGAAAAACCAACTAATTCTTATGTATGATTGGCAAATCTTAAGAGTGCTAATTTAGAAGAATGCTAATAAATCAGGATGCTTCTGTGAGTTTGGAATGGCTATCTAAAGTTTTCAGCTGCCATCTGAAGAACAGTGGAACCCTGTGAGGAACACTTTGGCCAAGTGTTGTTGGTGTATATCATGCCTCCTTCTTTGTCCCACTGTATCAGTGCTGAGAACATGGGGGGTGATTAGGTATTTGATGAATCTGGATCATGTGTAGAGAGTCAGTTTGGAGAAATGGAAGTACCTCATAATCTAATAATTTGAAGATCCCACAGAACTTTATCACCATTAACTGTCCTGAAAGAGATACTGTGTGAGGTAGATGTTGAGAATTATGAAACTACTTCTTAGAAAAAGTATTCTGAACTTTTTGTTTGTAATAATAATATGGAAATAATGGCTGGCTTTTTATATATATTGCATCATTGATATATATTGACTCATTAAATCCTCATAACACTCAATGAGATTATTATCCCTATTTTATACAGGAAGCCCAGAAAAGTGGTTTGCCCAAAGTTACATATAACTATGTGGTCATGCTTATTACCAGTTAGTTTGGCTCTAAAATCTATACATAACCACCATCTGTATTACTGTATTCTACTCAAAGAGAAAGCATCCCAAATGAGGTGAGCCATAGAAAGTATATGCTATAGTATCTCCCTCAGTATTGCTAAAAGGCATCTTTCAGTAATGAATTCTGGCTTTGGTGCTAGAGCTGGAGCTGGTAAGGGAACATCTTCAAGGACCAAGGTGGCCACACCTCATTCATCCCTCTGACTCTCTCATGGTCTTATGTCTGTTATCTCTCACGATGTCTGCTTTACATGCCAGCTTTTTCTCTGTGGTGCATATAGATAAAGATGGCTGCCTCCACCCAATCTCCACACTAGAATTCGAGAATTCTCCACTATCTAAGTGCTGCTTCTGGGCTCATCCCTGGTCCAGTCATCTGAAAATAAGATGGAAGATGAAAATAAGATGGAAGATCAGAGAGGATGCAGTTCTTAAAGAATGTGCTATAAAAGGGAGACAACAGAAACCCTAAAGAAGAGGGGTTTGTTTAAGTTTTCAGGGTAGCAATCTTTCCTTAAGACCCCACTGCTTGAATGTGTGGACAGTGATACTACTCTTTCTCAAGTAGTAATCTTTCCTTAAGGGTAATTTTTTTTTTTTTTTTTTTTTTTTTTTTTTTTTGGTGTGTGTGTGGGAGTAGAACTTTAAATACAAGTCCACACAAATGGCAGGATTTCTGTAGGCCCAGTGTTCAGCTGCATTTCAAGTACAGCATTTCCTCCTGGAATGGATTGGCCCACTGAGTGGTGTGTAGGCATTTCAAGGCACCAGAGAACACAGATGAAGACAACAAACCTTCCAAGGGTCTCCTGTGGCTCTGGGTTCCCACTCACCCTTGCCCCTCTGGTAGTGGTAGCTGTCTCTATGCGTTCTTGGCTGTTGAATCATGCGCTTCTGAGGAGGGGCTGCTGGGACCCTCTTGATCGTCTGAAGAGGGGACGCCACCGCAATCACGACCTGAACAACTGGACCTGGGCCAGGCTGTGGATGTGTGAGGTGGGGGCGGAGAGAGGCGAATTCAGAGCTCCAGCCTCGGGGCTTGGGTTAGATCTGATAGAGGAAGCTAGAACAATGGGAGCTTTCCCCCAGGACCTTTGTGTAATCTCAGCCTTGCCAAGATGCGTGGGGATGGGAGAGAGTTGAACCCAGGCGGTAAAAGACAGACGGGGGCCACCTGGACCAGGGGTGGGGCATGGAGGAGGAAGCCGCGCCTGGAGAGAAAGAAATAGGGCGCTTTCACAGCAGATAAGGGTAAAGATAATCTTTCCTTAAGGGTAGCAATCTTTCCTTAAGACCCCACTGCTTGAATGTGTGGACAGTGATATTACTCTTTCTCATTTCTATACCTCAGAACTCATTCTACAGGAGGATGATACATGCCTGCCCTATTGAACTCAGGGTCGTGGAAATGTCAGGAATGCCATGTGTCACTTCTGAACAGAAAATTTAAGAGCCAGCCTGTGTCATCCTTGCCTTTCCTTCCTCTGCCATGATACTTGATTGAAGTTCCAGACAGAAGGAGTAAATATGCAGTGAAGAAGAGCTGCATGTATCCATGATACACGGTATCACGGCCAGGTAGGCTTAAGGAAAAAATGAACTTTTGCTATTTTAAGCCACTGAGATTTTAGAGTAGTTTGCTTTTATAGTTCATCTGAAATGAATATATTACACCTTAAATCATTAATATCATTTAAACATCAGGCAGAAATGGGGAAAAATATACTCTTACTTGATAACCCCACTGAAGTAGAACTTTAGTGACCATGTAGTCTAATTACACCAAACTGGAATATCTAGTTGTTACCTACTCCCAAGTCCCGGTTTAGGCAAAATGATGAAATTTTTTTACTTCCTATTTGTCCTCCTTCCCCAAATTCTGTGCTTTCCCCCTCCCCCACCATGGGGACCTCTACCATTTGAGAGGCCATATCCAGACTGCCCTTGGCCTCTGGGCCTCACCTTTCCGTGCTCCCAGAATGCTATCTCATGTTTACCTCTCCACCTTTCCTCTTATATACTTTCTTCTGCCAGGCTCAGGTTCAAGATACTATAAATGTATTAGACAGGGTTCTCCAGAGAAACAGAACTAAAAAGATAGATATAGAAGAAATTTATTGTAAGAGCTGAGTTATGTGGTTATGGATGCCTAGGAGTCACAATCTGCTGTCTGTAAACTGGAGGGCTGGGAAGGCCAGTGGTAGGATTCAGTTGAAAGTCAAAGGCTTTGAGAACCAGGAATTCTGATGTCCAAGGGGAGGAAAACATGGATGTCCCAGTTCAAGAAGAGATAGAGAATTCACCTTTCCTTCACCTGTTTTTGATCCATTTGGGTCCTCAGTGGATTAGATGGTGACTAAGGTGCATGTGGATCTACTTTATGCAGTCTACTGAATCAAATATGAATCTCTTCTAGAAATATTCTTACACATGCAACCAGAAATAATGTTTTACCAGCTATCTGGGTCTTCACTGGCCTGGTCAAGTTGACACATAAATTGACCATCACAATAAGGCAGTAGTTCACTCATATTCTATTATAGCATTGTCCCATAGAAATATAATGCTTGCCACATTATGTTGTTCAGATTTTTATATTTAAAAAAGCCATAGTGAAAGAGTAATAGGATACAGGTGAAATGAACTTTAATAATATATTTTGTTGAACAAAACATATCTAAAATATCATTTTGGTATGTAATCCATAAAAATATCATTGATTTTTTTTTTCACTTTTTTTCCATAGTAAGTCTTTAAAATCTGGTGTGTTTTTACACTTAACAGTATATCTCAATTCAGATCAGCCACATTTTAACTACTTAATAACCACATGTGCCCAGTGGCCACAGTATTGGAAAGCACAGCTCTTTAACATCCAGTCCACTCATAGGTGGTTAATAGGGATGCCATTCTTACCCTTCCAAGTAATATAGGATTATTTTGTAGCATTCTCCTGGAGGCAAGGGGTGTGCTTCTGTTTTTTTAACCAAAAGAAGTGGCTACTGGTGAAAGGCTTTCTGACAGACGGGATTCCAGAGGAGAAGAATCTCTGCTGTAGGTATGTATCTATTTGAACGTCTGGTCATGTGGGTTTTAGACCTTCCTGAGGGTGGATCTCACCCTCTACTCCTTGTGGTCTAATACCGTGGCCCAGGCTTCTCTTGGTAAATTAAAAGCAGATTGTCAGGCTTTCCTCTGGTGCATAGTATATAGATTTCTAAACGTTGGATGTTATTGAGGCTACAATTTTATAAACATTCCAGTTGATTCTTGATCCTGCTTGAACAGTCAGAACTTAGAAGGTGGAATGGTCCAGGTCCAGGAGGGAAGTGGTTTCATAGGGGTGGAGATATGATAGCTCAAGTTTTCAGGGGAAGTAGATGGAAGAGTGCTATTTCTACCCTCTTTCCTTTCCCTAACTTCCATCATTTTAGTTTGGAAGGTGTGTTTCGTTGCATTCTAGTAAAGTAAAAGGGGAAGTACAATTAAGAGTAATAACCTTGAGAGGGGAAAAAAAATCCAATGCAAAAAGTGAGACAATATCATGAAAAACAAAACAAAACAGTACTAAAGGAATTCTCTAATGGTTTCTCCAAAGCAAATTTAAAACTTTATGCAAAGGAGTAATTTAAATGATTCATAGTAAAAGTCGAGCAAATTTATCCAATCATCAGTCAGTATGCCAAATGATGGTGTTAGAAGAATTGCACATCAACAGGGAAAATCAAGTTATTTCACATAGCAACTGGGTTGTTATCCAAATCAAATAAGCAAAATGAGAAAAAGTTATGTCCTCCATGGCTATAAATCAACAATAGTGGGCTCTACTGCATTTTTAATTGGCAGCATCTTTCCCTTTATACATCCAAATATGGATTCAGGAAGTATCTCTTTAGCTGCCTGGGCATTTTTATAATGCTCATCACTATAAAACTATAGAACCAAGGGAGGTAAAAACGGGACCACATGAGACAAGAGCTTTTGTGAGGATTGTAAATTACAAGCTTTAATGTCATTAAGCCATTAAAAAAATTCAATTTCTATGTGGTTTTAAAGACAATTTTTAAAGTCAACTACCTACCAATTAATGCAAAAATAAATGGGGCTGTTATGAGAATTAGTCTTTAGCTTTGAAGAAGGTTTGTTTCAAATGTCAAGGATTTTTCCTAATGAATACTGGAATCAGTGAATGTTTCCCAGCAGAAAAGAAAATTTCCAAAGATGAGAAAAATCATGTAGTGTTCTTTTTTAAAGGCAGTTGTGTGTGATAGAGTTAGAATCACTTAATATTTTCAATATTTGCTTTGAAAATTGGATGAGTTCCATACCACTGATAAAACAATCTTTTTCTAGAAGCATTGTAATGCCCCATGGAGACCCAAGTGCTCCCTTACAGTAGAAAGCTAAGACCCTGCCAATCCAGAGCATGCATCTTGGTAGTATAGAGTAGGGCTTCTCACTGCTGCCTGAGGCATGGTGCTAGGACGGTGGTCCCCTACACACATGCCTAGGTGGCCGGAGAGGACCTTCTGTTTGGGGAGAGAAGTAAAACTGGAAAGTTCCTTTATTTACCTGACTCCTCAACCTGAGCTTATGTATACCAACCAGCAAGTCTCTGAACCAAGGATTCCATCTTAGGAACTGCCTTAGTGTAAAGGAAAAAAGGAGGTTATCCTGATTTGAAAATATAACACATTTTAAATGAGCAGCACATGAAATGGAATATTTTCCTGCAATGTGCCCAAATGCAGACCCATATCGAGGTGGAAAGAATTAGAGAAGGTGGGTGTATATAAGTTCCCAGAAGAAGCGATGGGGTTGCCCAGAGAGCCTCTGTCTGTGGGGCATTCACTGCCCAGGTGAAGCCGAGCGTGGCACTGCAGGAAGTTTTTAGATATATCAGAATTCCAGATGTTTATGTGAAATTGCCCGATTTTTAAGTGTTGGCAACAAATTCATATAAGAAAAACAACAACCCAAAAATGAAATAAAAAATCCTTTGCCTGTGTTAAACAAAACCAGCCTGTGAGGCAGGTGCAACTAGCAAGGCTTCAAATTGCAATCTCTGTTTTAGTGCTTTGAAAAATTCCTATATTTAAATAGAAAGAAAAACTCCATGATCATAATTTTCTTTTTGAAAAGAGTTTATTGTCTTAAAGTAGGCCTTAATTACTCATCTGTTCTTATTTTACACAAGACCTGTTCTGGGTCCATTTTACTTTGGATTGAGTATTTTCTGAGCTGTGAAATACTCTCAGAATCCTCAGTCACTTAAGTTCTGCTCTGAATGTAGATTTTTATCATAAAGCTATCTTAAATCCCTTTTCCCTTAAGCCATCTCCCACGTAGTTTTTAAAGCTCATCAATATAAATGTTTGTGTCTGTCTTATTTGTTTCTCATGTTTAGAAGGGGAAAAAGGAGATTGATTACAAGGGTCATAAAAGTAATGATGCATTTAATGAAAGCATGTATTTTATAGATAAAATAAACTTTAAAAAATAACTTGAAGCTGATATCCAAATTAATGGAATGAAATGACCTTCAGAAGGCATTTTCTTTATACTCAGGTCATTTGAGCCCTTTTCCTGTTTTTATTTATTTTTAATTTGATTTTTACATTTTGACTTTGACAACTTTATCCTACTTCCTTTGGATCCTCTATAAAACTCAAAAAGTTTCAATGAGCCTTCCAAATTTCTAAGTTTTATCATAGTTACAATGTTTTTTGACTGTATAGAGTCCAAATGGCTTGTTGCTGACAATAAAGACATCAACATTTCCTTCATAAAATATGTGTTTATTGAGTCCCCAACATAGTAGGGTCAGTGTTCTGGGCGCCAAATTCTCTGCTTCCACGTAGATTACATTTCAGTGATGGAAAACCAGTAATAAGTAAATAGAATTGGTTTCAGTTGCAGTTCAGCCTGGAAAATGGAAACAAGTCTGGGACTTTTGAATGTGGGGAATTTAACATTGGAAGATTGTTGTATTGCTGCTAGAATAACTGAGAAGCCAAGCAGGATGTTGAGAAATCCCAAAGATTGCAACGGTAAGAAGCTCTTACCATCCCAAAGCCTGGATGTGGAGGATGTGGAGCTTCCACTGCTGGAAGGGATGTCCTCCAGGGGCGGCTGCCTTTTCATCTTCTCGTGCTTCCATTGTCAAATCCTACTCTGGAGCCAAAGCATAAGAGAGCCCAAGACGTATCGGAAGCTGTAGGAGTATCTGGATGAGAGAAGGTAGCTTCACTAGCAATTTAGGATGTAATTTGGAAACAGAATAATCAGGATTTACTAATTTACTAGATGTGGAGTACAGGGGAAAGAGTGGAATCAAAACGGACTCCTGGGTTTGAGGCCTGACTCCTAGGTTTTGGGTGGATGGCGTCACCATTCACTGAGATGGTGAAGCCTGGTAAAAAGGGGTGGGGATGAGGCAGAAGTCAAGAGTTCTGTTTTAGACACATTAAATTTGAGATCCTCTTTCAACTTTCAAATGAAGGCATTGAGGAGGCAGTTGAAGATGGGAGCTTGGAGGCCATGTGAGAAGTCAGAGCCATCAACATACGAGGGATATTTATCAGCTGTGGAACTGAGGTTGATCACCTAAGGAGCAAGGCCAGAGAGTAGAAGGCCAAGGAGCAAACTCTAGAGTAATTCAGTAATTAAAAATCAGAGACAGAGGGACTGGCAAAGGAGATTAAGAAGGGTGGTGAGGTGGGAGGTAAACATAGGGAGAGTTTTGTTTTAAGAAGCTGAAGTGTTCTATGGAGGATGGAGCATTTACCAGTATCACATATCACTGAGAGCTCAATTAAGATGTCAGAGAATTGATGATTGCAGAAAGGCAGGGAATGACTTTTCTAATCATTATGAAATCTGATTTAGTAGAGTGGCAACCAAGGAAGCTCAAAAGGAGGAGAGAAGGTGAAGAAACAGAAGCAGTGGTTTTGAACAACTGGAATTTTACTGTGAAAACTAGTGTTCTGTATGAGAGTGGCACTGGCATCTTAACTAACTGGAAGCCGGAAGACAATGGGGGAAAGCTTCCAAAATTAGAAGGAAAAATTATTTCCAACTTTAAATTCTACATGGAAGCAAACTATCAATTATGTGTGAGGGTAGAATGAAGATCTCATACATGCCAGGACTCCAAAACTCTGCCTTCAAGGCACCTGATCTCAGAAAGCTACTGGAGAATATTCTTCATCAAAATGAGGGCATAGATCCCAAGAAGAACACATGAGATCCAGGAAACAGTGAAAAGAGCATAGGTATATACAGAAGAACATCCTAAGACAGCTGCAGCAGGAAGATAGAGGAGTCCAAGAAGCAAAAAGCTAGTATTTGGGTAGGGAATGGGAGAGAAGGATAGAAGGGATATGTAACATCATATGAAAGACCAAGTGAACTATGCAAAAAACCATATAGAAAATAAAATTAAGGGACACTTTTGCAGATAAATATTTGGGAAGGACAAGAGCGAGAGAAAGAGACAGTGAAAACTAAGTAAATAAAAAAAAAGGTAAGTTTGTGGTTAAGAAAAAATTAGAGTTGTACGAGAAAGGAAATCTGATCATAAGACATCTAATATTGCTCAGCAATGAACACTGATGATTGACTTAACAAAATGTTATGAAATAATTACGCTGGCATAATTTGGAAAGACAAATGTGGTAGTGGGGTAAAGAGCTCAATCCTCATTTACCACAAAGGGGATTAATACACGTTGTCTAAACCAGGGTTTAGAAAGAGGGAGGTCAGTATGGTAATGTACCCAAAGAACTGGAAATTGCTGCCAGGTATTGGGGGAGATCACAGAGTGGGGCAGCCAGGGCCTTGTTTTTAAGCCTGTACCATTTGCGTATTTTCTTTCTTTCTTTTTTTGTTCATTTTTTATTTTATTTTATTTTTTTAAAGATTTTATTTATTTATTTGAAGAGAGTTAGAGAGCACAACTTGGCAGAGCAGCAGGCAGAGGGAGAAGCAGGCTCTCCGCTGAGCAGGAAGCCTCATGCGGGGCTCAATCCCAGGACCTTGGGATCATGATCTGAACCGAAGGCAGATGCTTAACCAGCTGTACCACCTAGACGCCCCTGCATGTGTATTTTCTTTTGAAGAAAATAATAATTCTTACTCCTTTCCTTAAACATCTTTTAAAAATGTCAGGAGGTAGCCTAAAGAGATATAATTGATACAGTATTTGGTTGATAATTCTTCCATGACACTTTTTTTTTTTAACCTCTCTTAACTGTTTCTTGTGGATTTGTCTTATTTTTCTCTATAATACCTGTGGCTCTCAAACTTCTGCTTTCCTGAATTGTGAATTGCCACTCGCAACAGTAAAAAATGACTCTTTTTAGGTCATTTATAATGGAGAGTCTTGTTTTTTTTCTATCTTTGTGACACCTACCTAGTAGGTATTCACGTTTTTTTGTTGTTAAATTTAATTGAATAATGAATTATTTTTAATTGGTCATAGGATCTAGAGTAAAAAAAAAATCCCTTTTAACTAGTTGCTATAATTTTCACTAAACAAGGAGATTGACGATATGGTTTAGACTCTTTAGCTCTTTCTTTCTTTGTCTTATCTAAGACAAAGGCCATCTGAACATACTATTTCATTTCAGAAGTGAATTGATTTTAGTGGTCAGGGGTGCATTTGGTAGCTAAACTTCCTGGGGCCCATGAAAGTTCACAGTGAGTTGTATGATGATTGTTTTATAGTAGAAGTAGATGATGGATAATACCTGCCCTCAACTTCTCCAGGAAAAAAGGTAATATTTTTCATGCTTTGTATTGTCAGACTCTAGGGCTTTAATGACAAATTTGTTTGAGTGCCTGAACAGATCTAATGCTCCTTCCTGAAAGCAGTTTGATGCTGCTGGCAGGTATGTTCATAGCTGTTCGTTAGGACAAGGATGTGTCGATCTAGATAATATTCATATTGTCTGGGCAATCCTTTACCAAACGGGCAGATACTTGCCATTTGGTAAAGAGGTGCACCCTTGGGAATTGCATATTTCTTCATTGGCTATATCAACACTTGTGTGCTTTTTCTATGCTTGACATTGTGCTAAGTGCGGGGGTAATAGAGTGGTAGCGAAGTACGCTTGTATCAATTAAAGAAAGATAAACTGTGTATGAGAAGCTCTATAATAGAAACATCACAGAGGATGCTTAAGGAACATAATTTCTATCCCAATGCACTTCTAAATCTCTTATAATAGAATTTCAGGTTGCAGGTACCTCCTAACAAGATGGGAAAGATGTTTCAGGTAAGGAGGACTTCAAATTGCACCTCCATTTCTGTTGCCTATTTTTTATTGTTGTTGTTTTGTGTGTTTTTTTCTGTTTTTAATTCTTTATTTAAATTCAATATAGTTAACATATACTGTATTATTAGTTTCAAGGGTAGAATTTAATTTTCATCAGCTGTAGATAACACCCAGTGCTCATCACATCACGTGCCCTCCTTACTGCCCATCATCCAGTTACCCCATCCCCCCACTTCCCACCCCTCCAGCAACTCTCAGCTTGTTTCCTAGAGTTCAGCATGTCTTATGGTTTGGCTCCCTCTCTATTTTCATCTTAATTTATTTTTTCTTTTCTTTCCCTTCATCTGTTCTGTTTCTTAAATTCCACATATGAGTGAAATCATATGGTATTTGTCTTTCTCTGATTTATTTCGCTTAACATAATACCCTGCAATTCCATCCATGTCGTTGCAAATGGCAAGATTTCATTCTTTTTGATGGCCGAGTAATATTCCGCTGTGTGTGTGTGTGTGTGTGTGTGTGTGTGACATCTTCTTTATTAATTCATCTGACATCCGGGACATCTGTGCTCTTTGCATATTTTGGCTATTGTGAGCATTGCTGCTATAAACACTGGGATGCAGGTGCCCCATTTGAATCACTTTGTTCATAGCCTTTGGATTAATACCTATTACTTATTGCTGGTTTGTAGGGTAGCTCTATTTTTAACTTTTTGAAGAAACTCCATACTGTTTTCCATCTTTTGCCTATTATCGAAAGCAAATTGATATTTTAATCAAAAATCCAAAATATCTGAACTTCAGAAAAAGGCCAAGAATATCAATCTCGATAAGCCTCTTCTTTGGCTTCACACTGAACTCCCATTCTTCCCAGCTCTAGTACTCTCAGCTCTAGTACTGTGTCAACTTCAAACGTGGAAATCTCCATGCCTGTGCTGTAGTACTTTAGCTCTGCATAGAAATGCCTTCACAGACTCAAAAGTTAAATTAGGTCTTTGGCTTTTATCAAAGACAAGCAAGACACACATTCATAAGCCTCTGGGTGTTTCATAAATGTGTATTTGAGGTCTAACCATTAACATTTTCTTTGGTTTTCCCCTAAAAATTCCTTTGACAAGTTAGTTCAGATTTCAGATTCCTAATTAGCAGGACAGTATCTGGTCCATAGTAGGTGCCAAATAAGTTTCTGTTGAAGGATTAAGTGATTGAGCTAATTAATATTGAGCGTACTATGTGCCAGCATCTGCACTAGATGCATCATTCCTTTGATAACAAACTTGTATATTGTAAAAGCTGTTAATAAAATAAAGCTCTAAAAATCTTGCTGCTTCTCTTTTTCACCTTTCTGCAGAAAATATAATCATTTCTTTATAGTTAGTTCACAGGCAAAACTACATACCCGACTTTCATCATTTCCCTTCTTTCCTCCCCCACCACACATGTGTGCACACATGTGTACACACACGTGTACACACACATACACACACACACACACAGCTCTTCTTACTTGACCTTGTTTCCTTTTTGGAAATATATGGAGTATAAGTAATAAAGGACTGGAGAGATTCAGGTTGTACATTGCTGCCATGTGCCTTTAATTCTGTTCTGTTTATTGTGATAAGGGTCTAAGAAGAAGTTTTCAGCTTTTTAGAGCACACAGCTTCAATAAGTAACACTGAAACACATAAGTAGCTCTGAAACCAATACTAATTTGCTCTCTTTCTAATATGAAAGAAATGCTATTATTGGCTGTGAGTATTGCTATTATTGCTCTTATTTCAACAGTAAAAATGGCATCACACATGCCATTAGGTTGTAATTCTCAACCAATACTTAATTGTTTTACCCTGCCTATCTCATAAATAGAAACCGTTAGGGTGATCATGAAATATGTAGATTCATTAAGTATAGCAATATCCAATAGTATTCCAAATTAAATTCAAGCAATTAAAACTTTTTTCCCCCCTTCATATTCAAGCCTACTGAGCATAGGAGCTGGGTTTTCATGTACACAGAGGCTTTATAGTATTCTTCTTTCCTGTCTGAACTTCTCTCCCTTGAATCGTTTTCTTTCAGTTCTGTTTATTCAAATTTAGTTGCCTCAGTTCTGGAATATTCTTCAAGTGCCTTAAGTTGAGCAGATGGCTTCCTAAATACAAGACTAGTAAATTTCACTGTACCTGTGAAACAATAAATCTGCCATAAGTCAGGCATGGTGGCACATTTGAGATTGGAAATATTTTGGATCCTGAGGTGCTTTTCAGAAACAAGTTGGTTTTCACACTAGGCAGACACTTTTCATCTTTTGAAGTACGTGATGGTCCTAGCATACCTTAATAAACCTCCAGGGAATTCACAGGGGGTGTTTTACAATGCAAAGCTGAAAAATAAAAACAGGGAAGATTTTAAAGCATCTTTCTTCACAATCTGTAAGACAGATAGTTTTAGAGATAGATGAGTAATCTTTTCAGAATTTTAAGATTTGGGATTTGGAGGCAGCTTCAACTACTTTGGTCTTTATCTTTAATTGCATTATGTGACAAGTTTAAAAATGCAAGCAATATTATTTGTCTTGAAAAATACTGCCCTATATATTGGGAGTACAGAAGGGGAGGAGGGGCTTCCGGACAAAGGGGCAGCCCTTTGTTACTGGGAATTGATTTTGAAATTTAAAGTTCACAAATGAAAGCTTGTACCACAAAAGCTACTTATGGTTTCAAAATATTAGCAATTTTCAGGGTTAAATAAGCCAATAAGGAAGACCTTCAAGAAAATTTATCTTTGTCCAATCTGTCTCCTGGGAAGATCAAGATAACTGCTTTTCCTTTATTTTATTGGGTTCAAGCAACCATGTGAAAAGCTATGTAATCACCAAGTAAATATTGACCATGTAATTATAGAGTAAATATTATTTTGTGACACAGTAAGTAGCAGATAGTTATTTCTGCCTCCTGAACTACTATCTACTGATCATGTCCTAACATTAAATATTAAATGATAATTATGTTTCTAATGTCTTTCAATACTCTTCCTGAGCATTCTACCTGTTGGTGGAGTTATAAAGGTGGTAATGTTCTCTAAATTACTGTCATTTTATGTGACAACCTAGTGTGGTTCTCTATGTAGCTTTTTATAAGGATGTCCAAAATAATATTCTTTATAATGTCTTATAATTTTGAAAGGACTTTCACACATACCTCCTATAAGTAGGAATAAACAGATTATTCTTCCAGATTAAAAAGCCCTGAAGTCCAGAAATATTACCAGAGTTGTTTAAATTCATGCAGTGCAATCTGCTGAATGGGGGCTGATACATTTTTCTGATTCTTTGGCCAGTGCTGTTTTTGCTTATTTATGTTCCTTTTACAATAAACATTAACTAATGTGTGTCAGGGGCTGAGGATTTGCTTCTGCTACAGACACAGTGTCATTTCTGGGGCTGAAGGAGAAGGCAGGTGAATTGATAGGTTAGTGTCAAGCCCATTACAGAGATCCAGATTCAGGCAAAGTGCCTGAAATAGAATGGAATATTGGGGGCGCCTGGGTGGCTCAGTGGGTTAAAGCCTCTGAATTCGGTTCAGGTCATGATCCCAGGGTCCTGGGATCAAGCCCCGCATCGGGCTCCCTGCTCGGCGGGAAGCCTGCTTCCCACCCCCTACTCCTCCCCGCCTGCCTCTCTAGCCATCTAGGGTGTGTCTATGTGTGATCTCTTGCTCTGTTGAATAAATAAATAAATAAATCTTAAAAAAAAAAAAAGAAAGAAAGAATGGAATATTGTATGTGAGGGATGATGATGATTTCCATTTGTTGTTCTTATTGGCTATGTCAGTCGGATTATCATCCCTAAAAGAGCATCTTCAGCCAAATAGAGGCTTACTTACCTCATGCAGTATGAAGCCTGGAGGTCCAGAGGGCAAGGCAATATAGTACTTAAACCGTTCAGTGAAGAGAGCAAGGTCCTTCTCACCTCCAGTTACACCATCTTTTGTAACGTTCAAGAAAGCTTTGGTGCCACAGATTTTACTACTGAGACCCGTTTCTTCCAGCTGTTGCTTAGAATAATTACAGTTCAGCGTGTAGGTTTGGCTTTTTTCAAATATGCAGGACTTGACATTGTGGGACTCTTAATGGAGCCAGCCTGCAGGCTTCAGGCAGAAAGCTCCTCCTTCAGCCAAGTGGTTCTTCCTTCCATTTCAGTTTATAGACTGGTGGCCTTACTTTGGTTCATCCTCTCTTACAGGACATGGCTGAAAATAGCAGAGTCAGCCAATGCCAAATTGATGGAGAATTTCCCCCATTTCTTCTAACACTATCTTGGGTGCTGCCTGCTGTGTATTCTGAATCCATCAGGTGACTAGTGTGACCAAATGTCTCTCCAGCGCATTTTAAAGGCCAGCAGCTTCCCAGTTCTCAGTGAGCCAATTTCATAATTCTCACTTTCAGTTACCAGATTCTGTGTTATTCAGAACTGAGATGCCTGTGAATGACATACACGTGACCAATGCTCTGCAAGGAACCAGCCTCGGGTGCAGGTAAAAAGAACAATAAGGCAGGAGAGAGAGTACTTCTTCCATTTCATCAGTCAGAACTGAGTTGCTCTAAGGGCTTCTAAGAAAGTGAGGTTTAGAAGAGGAAAGGGGGCGAGAATAGGTGCTGAATACCTACTGCCTGCCTCAGACATCTAGCATTGGAATCTTTTTCTTGTATTTCCAGTGTTCCTTATGGCTCAGATAGAGGATCAGAGCTCCACCAATCAGATCCAACCACATAAGACATTAAGCAGAATATTGGTGATATGAAGAGATTAGGATAGTGCAGAATCTGTTCTGGTAAGAGTGACGGTGGCAGGAGTAGAAATAATAGAGTGATTTGTGCCCATTTCCCAGAGACATCAGACAGAAGCCACAGTTCCTGCAAGTGGGATCCCAGCCTAGCATTCTTGGTGTTTGTGATGTGAGCTGTGTGACCTGCCTCAGGATGGTGGCAGTTGTGTCCTTGTAGGGTGGGCACCATAGCACAGTTTGGGGCGTTGTTCCTCGCTCTCTGGTCTCCTTCTCTGGCCTTCTGAGCATTTTATGAGTGAGCCAACATCACTGAATGAACTTTGATATCACCTAAATGAATCAAGTTTGATTTAGCTATTTGCAATTTAGCACTTTGGGGAAAGGATTATTTTAGCTTGGTAGCTGCTAGAATTTCAGGGGACCAAGGATAAGGAGGAGTAAAATATGACTCTTGTTCTAAGACCGGATAACAGACAAATAATCATCTGATTATATTAAGTTCTAGTAGCGAGTAACACGGGGTAGAAGTTGTCAAGCTGATCATGACATGTTGTGGGAATCCCAGTGGGGGAAAAAAAAATCTAGCAGATGGGTGGTGATAAGTGTCAAGAGCTTATGAGAGAAGACAGAGCTTAGTATGTGAGAGATCTGAGCTAGACCAGATCCCCCAAATTGGGGCAGCTGTGTTAGAAGATTGGTGAGAATGACAAAATAGATTTAGGTTTCAATGGCCCCCACTTTGAGTTTTTATTGAAATACGAAATGAACAAAGGATATATGAGGTTAGGATAGAGGTAAATGGATGCGTCCATTTACCTCCATTTATCTCCAAGTCAGATGCCTCCTTATTTCCTTTTGGAGGAGAGTCCATAATTCAGTGGTCAGTGGAATCCTCATGGAAGGAGAAATCTTCCAGGTCAGAGAAGGCCATCCCAGTGTACTTAGTTTTTATGCCATTAGACTGGTGGAAGTCTTATGCCAGTGTGCTAGGGTCTACCCACCACTCTACAAAGCAATCCTGTCCACACCACAGTGATGTATTTTCATGTCCCGTTCCTTACTGCATCTTTGGGCTTACGGCAGGCCTGGCCCTGGTCCATCAGAGCAGTCTAAGCATTTTGTTAGCTGAAGTTAACAGATATCCTGACACAAGAAGATAAGGCTGTGGTAATCAGCTTAGGACCTTGTTGAGGCATTCAACATCGATTAATTATGAGGAGCACAAGAGCCAAAGCAAAGAGCATCTCTATTAAGTTGGCAGGGTCTGTAAGTCTTGGACAGCAAAAAAGAAATAGTTGCGGTGACCCTAGGGCTTAATTGTTGGAGATCGTAGTTTTTCACTTTGTAGCATATGTAGCATACTAGCATTCACTAGTAGCATATTTAACAGCATTGCTAGAATTTGCCAAGATAAATACTGCATTTAAATATAATGCCAGGTATAAAATGTGAAAGAGGGCAGCTACGAGCACATTCTGAATTGTCCAATTGGGAGATGGGGTCAACATACACACGGCAACATTTTTGGGTGAAACATCTAGAGTCGGTAGCATAAAGCTTCCTGCCTGCATGTAATATTTGTGTGATTTCCAGAGATGTTTCTTGATTTAAACCCTGGAAAATTGCTTGCATCTTTCAGGTCAGAAGAGTAAGTTTGAATTAGATTTTACATTTTGATAATGGGTATAGAAGAGCTTGGCTAACTGACTACAGTTTGTGTTCAGAGCTATATTGTATTTTTCAGACTCCAGTATTTTCAGACTGCAGTAGGTGTGGCCATGTATATAAGTCTATGGGTCATTTCCAGTCCTGACCCAGGGAACCTCTCGTGCATCATGTCCCTCTGCACTCGTGGAGGGAGCCTAGTCCCTAATCACTAAAGGGAGGAATGCTGCTTGCTGACCAGGAACATCCGTATTGGGTAGTGGGTAGAAATAAACTCTTGAGTTGAGCTGCATAGATGTTTGGGTTTATGTGTTACCCTACCCAATGCAGACTACCCTACCCAATAGAAAAATAGCCACAATTTCAGGCTTTGTTTGTGTTTACCTTGGCTCTATGAAGTTCAATCCATGTTTAGTAAATCACAGAGTTCTAGTGACACATCTAATTAATCACCACAAGTTCTTCTTGTCAGAACTGTTTACTGTCTACTCTGACTGTTGGACTTCATTTCTCCGTGAAGTCTTACATTCTCCATCTTCGGGTCCATTGGTTACTTGGGTTCAGTTCTGGAGCAGAAGAGAAAATATGGACTAGACATTTAATTGAGAGCATTAACCACCCATGTGAGGCTTTTTTTTTTTTAAATTTTATTTATTTATCAGAGAGAGAGAGAGGGGGAGAGAGCGAGCACAGGCAGACAGAATGGCAGGCAGAGGCAGAGGGAGAAGCAGGCTCCCTGCTGAGCAAGGAGCCCGATGGATGTGGGACTCGATCCCAGGACGCTGGGATCATGACCTGAGCTGAAGGCAGCTGCTTAACCAGCTGAGCCACCCAGGCGTCCCCCATGTGAGGCTTTTTAACTACAAGTATTTTCAGGGGTTATACATAGAGCAAAAGGATAAACATCCAGTGGTTGGGCTGAGGCAGAGGTTTTCAGTACTACCTTTCCATATAGCTGTCATCAAATCATACAGATCTGTCCTAAAATATTTCTGGCAATATATCTGTTTTGCAAATACTTCTTGAAAATACGACTTTGAACTCTGGGCTTCCCAAACTCAGTTGTAGAGAACTAATGATAGCAGTCAATCTATTCCAATAGACGGAGGACTGGCAAACTTTTTCTGTAAACAGCCAGATAGTAAATATTTTAGGGCCCATCTCTGTTGCAGCTACCCAACTCTCCTCAACCCTTGAAAACAGCCACAGATGATATGTCAACAAGTGGGCGTGGCTGTGTTGTGGAATTCTTCTTTCTAAAAGTAGGTGGTGGATCTTCATCTGTGAACACTTTCACTGGATGTCCAGATTTTATATCTGGATTAAACCAAACCATTAAGGAGCTTTGTACCACAGGACATTTTTTTGGTCCCTTTGGAATCCGGTTCCCTAAATTTTGTTTTGATATTATATACTCAGCTTGCCCTGAGGGACATGGTAAGAAGCAATTATCCAGACTGGATATCATGTTTCTTGTCCTTGATTATAGGAAGTCTAGCACAGGATGCAGCACCTCCTTCAGGGTGCTCAGCAGGAGAAAATCAGTGGTTCCCCTGAGGCCCTGGAAGTTCCTACCTATGTACAAAGTAAATCTTAGTCAAACACAGTTATCTTTCTGCTTTGGCAGCAAAGAAGCTCAAGAAGGTTCAGTCTTCCATCAATCATATATGCCATCTGCATTCTGATGCCACTCTTATCTTTATCTTAAGTATGCAACACCTGCAATGAGATAGGTGCTGGTGTGCAGTAGAAGACACAGTAGCCGTGGCCTCTACCCTCATAGAGCACATGCTCTTTCTAACTTTATTTTCCATTCTCTTTGATTTAAACAACATACTTATTTTTTTAAAAGATTTTATTTATTTATTTGACAGAGAGAAAAATCACAAGTAGGCAGAGAGAGAGAGGGGGAAGCAGGCTCCCTCCTGAACAGAAAGCCCGATGTGGGGCTCGATCCCAGGACCCTGAGATCATGACCTGAGTTGAAGGCAGAGACTTAACCCACTGAGCCACCCAGGCGTCCCAACAACATACTTATTTTTTAAAACCATGCTGGATTCTACATGTTTTTATGAGCTGCCCGACATCCTTATTTGGAGTGAAGTCAGGTATATAAAGACAAACAGACAGATGTCAGAGAATGAGATTTTCAGAAGTTGATTTCCCAGTCCCCTAGCATCTACCGTATCTCTGTGCTAGCCCTTCTGTAAACTATGGGTCTGAGTCTTAAAACTTTATAATCCACATAAAGAATAGTTAGATTATGGCACAACTCTTCTGTCATTGAGGAATTCACTGTTGCATTTGTTCTGAAGAAACTATAAAATCGCATGAGATCTTCACAGCACTAGGTTCAATAGGCCCAATCTTTGGTTCTGAGCTCGGTAATTATATGTGTGCTGAATTCTTGCTATGAGAGCCAGGATATTAATGCTCATGTGGAATGTTTATCACAATAAATCAACAGAGGAGGTTATTGACAAGGCATTTCCAGACTTTATCAATTTGGATTAAGGGTTCTGAATTTGAAACCCCTAGAAATCTGAAGGGGCTATAAATGGGTTTGAGAGAACCATGAACCATCTGTATTACATGCATAATTTTACACTGTAATGTATATGGAAATTATTTTCTGAAGAGAGTGTCCATTGTTTCAGTCGGCATTCTCAAGGACATCAGGTTATGATGGCCTAAATGGTTTACATCAGCTTTTCAAATGATCTATGCCGAAGTGCCAGCTTCTTTCTTTTCTAAAAAAATTTGTAACCTAAGTAGATCACCATTAAAAAATATGAGAAAAATAAATTATTAGAAAAATTAAATGCTGGGCGCTGCAGCAATATCAGAGTGCTATGTAAGTTTCTAAATGCCTGCTCTCGGTTTCTGTAACTGGCAAGTGTTTGGTATATAAATTGAAGGAGAAGGGATTCAAGGATTAAAAGGAGATCTCCAGCTTTGGCAACTGGAGAGATGATGATGAGAAGATATGGTACATAAAAGAAGCAAGTTTGGGTAGCAGAATAATGAGTCTAGTTGGGATCTACTACGTTCAAAGTATCTGCATGACACGCGGGTGGCTATTACCACCGTTCCAGTAGTTTTTGCACATGGGCTAGAAACTCAGGCTATAGCTAGAGACACTGACCTGAAAGTCATCAATAACGACTGAAGCCATGGAAGCAGATGATATTACATTAGGAAATGATGTAAGGTGAGGAGAAAAGAAGAGTAAGGGTGATACCTATGGGATACCAATATTTAAGGAATTGGTAGAGAAAGAGAAGAAAGAAGAAAAGAGAAGTTCAGAGAAGTAGGAGGACAACGTTCGGAATATTACAGAAATTAAAGAGTAGAGTTGCCAGAAAAGAAATATAAGATTCTATATAGCGTTCTGGTAAGATATCCAAAAAGAGGCCAGTGTATCAGGATAGCAGTTTTTGAGAAGTGTTAAGGGCCAGCAGAAACTGGATACAGAAAGTTGAGGAGTCAGAGGGAAGCAAATGGCATTGGGGGTAAAAAAACAAAAGCAAAACTAAAACACTTTCAGAAAGTTGAGCACTTTTGTACAATGTAGGTAGAAAAAGGAAGAAAGAAGGTACGAAAATTTCCTTGAGGAATGGCAAAGTTATGCAGAGAAGAAGCAGCAGAAGAGAGGCCAAGAAAAAGGCAGCAAGGGCATTGGACACCTCACGTGGCAAACAGTAGAGGAGAGGGTGAGAATCGCAGGTGCCTAGGTCAGCCTTGGAAAGTTAATGTTGTACTAGTCCTCCAAGTTGGCTTATAGATGGCCACCCTTTTTTTTTTTTAATATTTTATTTATTTATTAGACAGACAGAGATCACAAGCAGGCAGAGAGGTAGGCAGAGAGAGAGAGGAGGAAGCAGGCTCCCCGCCAAGCAGAGAGCCCGATGCAGAGCTCGATCCCAGGACCCTGGGATCCTGACCTGAGCCGAAGGCAGAGGCTTTAACCCACTGAGCCACCCAGGCGCCCCTAGATGGCCACCTTTTAACTGGTTGAACTACTGGCTCTTCTTGTTATGACTGTTACCTTATCAGCTTGTGTCATATCATCTTCATATTTTCACTGAGAGCTAGAACTTCTATAGTATGTGAAGGCATTGTGGAAAGAGGCACCTGATTGGACATTTGAATCTTCTTAGCCCTTAGTTCTGCTTCAGTTTCATCTGGCTTATTCATGACATGAGTTTCTAACTTATTATGAGCACTTAGAAAAAATGGTTATTTTCAAAACTAAACTGATTCACCACTGTTATGGTTTAATATAGAAACAGGTATATTTGTTATGGGGAGATTTGGCAAGTTGGTCTTTGTGAGAATTCATACACTTTTAGTTTCAGAAAACATTGTGTAATTATTTTCTACATGACTGATTTTCTGGGCGCTTTTTATTCTTGATAATTTATTTTCATCCCCTAGAATTCCAGTAGAAATAATTCTTCCTATTTCAGATACCTTAACAGCAACTGGTACCCAGTTCAGTCTAATGTGTTCTCCATAAGACATTAAAAATAATCAATGTGAGTGCTGGGTAGAGACTAATAGAAGAAGGATAGAGTAGCCCACTGTTTCAAACCATTTGCATCATTTTTGGCATGTCTATCGACAGCATTCACAAATGAGGCCAAAGATGGAATGGCTTGGAGCCTATGCTGCTTTTAGGCTCTGGCTAAAGCAGTCTTTAAATCACGCTCCAAAGTACAATTACCAACAGTGAATTTATACATCATAAAGATGGGGGAGAGCAGAAAATGGCTTTCACAAGACAGCTCCAACTTTAGAGACTCTGTCTGTGTGACTCCAGGAAACCCTGATTCGTATCATCTTGAGCAAGCTCCCTGCTACAGGGAGCAGCTACCTTGGATTTCACCTCTCTGCCTCCAGTTTCAACTTAGCTCAAGGAAACAGATCTCCTTTTACTGTGACTACTCCTCAGAGAACCAAAATATTGTTTTGTTTTTATTTTTATTTTTGTTGGGAGGGGGTGTATAGGGGATGTGGGGTAGACCTAATAATTCTATTCTCCAAAGACCATTTCTCTGTACTTCTGTTTTCTCTGTACCTCTAAACTCTGCATCCTAAACCACAGAGGAAAAGGCAGTGGTACACTGTGTTGGCGCTGAAGAAAAACATTGACCAGACAGAACATTTTCCCCACAGTCAAACTGAGCTCTAATGACCGGGCTTTTTATTTCTCCCAGGAAAGAGTAATATAATTGGTCCCTGTAATACAGTAATCGGTTTGTTCGTTCTTTGTTCAGTAGATGATTATTTGGGATATAGGTCTCACAGAACAAACTGGCTTTGGGATAAAGTCTGAGAATACATTAATTTCTAAATAAATCTCAATAATCAAATCAATTAAAAAAAACACAGCAGGAGTAAACAATACAGTTAGGAGTACCTGAAATCAGTACATTTATGTATGGCAATTTACAAGTAATAATTATCTTAGGAAACATCTTGGGTTGATTTTCTCAAGGGCATCTGTGAGCAAGGAACATTTCTGAATTAGAATTTCTGTCATGGAGTAGAAATAAGAAGTAAGAACATATTTTCGAATATGCAGTAAAAAGATCACCAGCTCCTCTAAAGACCTGACACTGACATTCATCTTAGTACATAAAAGAGAAAATACGCTGAGGATGGGAAATGCAGGAGCTATAACAACAGCTGGAGAGGTGACTGATTCTAACGGTTTGCTTGTGTGTGACATCAGTGCGCCGCTGAATTTGGCGGGAAAGTAATTCACAGAATTAAGGCAGCTGCGTTAGTGTTGTGTTCTCTTATTAAAAAATGTCAACAGCTCATTGAATACAGGAAAATTTCAGGGATTTTGTTTTGCAGGAAGCCATTGTAGTATCTGCAAAAGTAATATCATGAAAATGATGTGCATTAGGGAATATGCAGAACCTCGGCTGGTACATTAGTTTGAGTTATTCTGCCAGTCCTTTGAAAGGGTAATATCCCATTTGAATGACAAGCAAAGGAATTCAAAAGGATAACAGGCATTGTTTTTGTTGTTATGGTTGTAGTTACTTGTTTGTCATTTTTTTTATTAGCCGTATTAATCTAAGGCCGTTTTTTAAAACTTCTTTTGGATATCATTTTGTACAATTGCAAATCTAGATTCCTTTATTCGTTCACGGATTTTAAATGATGTATTCTGTATGCCAGACAACCTGCTCAAAGAGAAAAATGTAACCTGTACTTTAACTAGTAAGCCCATCGTAAAACACCCTTACACATGAAGATGGAACGCTATGTAAATAGCAGTTGATAAAATTTTAAGAACTTGTATTTAAATTTAATTTTTTCTGCAAGTGCAGTTAGTATTATTTTTTTCTCACTGGTCTCTGATATACTATTTTTGAGGGAGAAAAAAATGTTTTTGCTACCATAGCAACAGTATCCTTTTGCTTTCCATCACAAACCATAGTTTCTGAGTATAACTAGGAAATTGAAATGTGGGTAGCTCAGAACGATAAGACCAAGAGTGGTAAGCATTCATCTAAATGAATATTTGTGTCATTGTTCTTGCACTCACGGTAAGATTGGAACTTTCAAGGTCAACATGTTTGTTCATAGTTTTCACAGCAGCCCTCATAAAAGATTATTATCACTTATCGGGCAACTACTCCTTTCACTAAATGTCTTATTAGTATGATTTTCCGAAGATGATAGGAAATTAAAACACTCCATAGCACAGTTTATTTTATAGTGTTGAGGAAATGTAATACAAAGAAAGGGCACACACTCAAGTGAGTGTGAGGAAAGAAATGATCTGCAACTTGACCTGGAGTGTGTGTAGGGGGAGGGAGTGCAGCAGAGGCTTGGAGAGAAGCTGATTGAGCTCATTCTGTTATTTGTTTCAGGGGTGATTCTGAAATGGTGCTTCTCTCTGTGATGCCCTTGCAATAACAATATTTTTTTTATTTTTCTTGATCTTTCACAGCTCATGGATATTTCAGCTTGCAAGGTAAAATATGTTTTTGCTCCATGGCCAGCGTTTAAAATCCTCTTTTGGCTCTGCTCTGACACTAGATAAAAACAACACAACCTTAACTGCCCCTTGGCTCTGCTTCATACCTCCTCTCCCTTCAGCTTTTCCTTAATCTCTGTCTACATTGACTTTAAATCTGGAGCCTCTTTGCCTAACCCCATTTGGATGGGCAATTATATTCCGAACTGGCTCCGCACTCCTGCCTTGGCTCTGTTCTCAAGTAATTGTATTGGGGGGACACATACTATACCTACTGGAGGCAATCTTGGAAATACTGCAGTGTCCTGTTCAGGCTTTGGGGACACCAGCCTGCTGGGGTCTGCTGTGCTCTCTGGGTTCAGCTTGTCCATGGAGGAGCAGAGAGAGAAATGTGTTTACCGGCCACAGACTGACCGGGACCTCACAGCAGATTTGCTTCCTAAGTAGATGACTGTGTATTTTTCTGCCTTGTCAAGGACACATCTAACTACATTTGGCAAATTCCAGGCTGCTTCACTCACAAGACTGATGAACCAGGAGTATATTGGAGTCTCCTTTCTTATCCTTCACTATGGTCAGGGTTCAAAATAATCATTCAGTTCCACCTTAGCATGAATACGTGTCCAGGGAGATGTTTGCTGTTCTTACCCAATGAATTGATTCTCTTTGTCCAATTTAAAGGAGTGCAGGACGCTGGTTTGAGTATTTTGGTCATATGACAACAAGAATGAGCTCTTTACCTGGCTGCTTTAATTAGAGCCACGGGAAAGGCTTTGTAGAGTCAGAATGCACTCAGTTTTGGGTCATACCAAAGCTTTAATTGCCACCTCTGTCACTAACTAGGTATATCACTTTGGGCAAATTATTAAGCTCCTTTAAAATGGAGATATAATACTTATGTTGGGCTAATCTGAAATGCAAAGTGTATTAACTACATTTGAGCAGTACCTAGTGCAGAGGACTTTATTACATCGTTTTCTTCTAATAGGACTGAAAGGGGTGTGTATATGGCTGCAAATTAATTTTGTATTTGTGTGCGTCTTTTCTCTATCTGCATATCTTCACTTAAGAAACTTTCTTTATCCAAGACAAAGTTTTGCATGTACGAGATGGTCATATGTAATTGCTTTGACTTTAAAAAAAATGGAAAGAGATTGATTCCTAATTTTTTGCATCAGAATTACTCAGGCAGCTGTGAAATCTGGAAAAAAAAAGTGTCATCAGATCTTGAAAAAAAAAAGAACAGAATGGAGACCTTGAATTCCTCCTCCATTGGCCTAATAACTCTTAAGGCAGAATAGGGCATGTCTGAGGATGTAAAATGGCTGGCCTATGGCACGGCCAATCCATTCCTTTCAGTCTTCTAAGAATTGATGTGAGTTGCAGCCAGATCAATTTGGCTGTGGCGATTGGTATCGATTGTGTAGACGGGCAAAAAGAATGGATTTGCCATGTCACAGAATAGTTAGTTTGCCTCTTGTAGATACAATTGTAGCCTAGAAAAAATTGCAAAGTAGTGAGAGTCAGGAAAGAGGCCTCTTCTCCTGATCCTTCCTTATCTTCACCTTGCCCTGTGTGACCACAAGCTAGACAGCGCTCTGTAGATGCCCCCATGGAGTTTTTGAACATGTTCCTGGACTCATCTTCTTCTCTCTGAAATTACTTCCTACTTGTTGTTAGGGGTACTACCATAGAAGGTTGAATGCTCAATATTTTCTTTCACTTCCCTCTCTCCTTTTCCTCCTTTCCATCCTCCATTCTAATCATGCATCAACTTCCTTTCTTAGGAATATACCTCAAATTCTGATCAAGGTTTTCTATGCCCTTTGCCAGCTATGTTGTCTGTTCTGGAAAATATTTATTCTATTTGCAGTCCTGCTGGATACTGCTGCCTGTTTTCTTTTTTTGAATGCTGCTTTGATTATTTCATTCTCTGACTTAGAATGTTCCCCAGCTCTGTGTATTCCAGCCTGTTGTAGTACCTTTAAGGAACTCTCACGTTTGGCTGACTGCAAAAAAAAAAAAAAAAAAAAATGAACATTTCACCTTCTGTACTTTCTTGGCAGGCTTGGTGTGACAGAGATAGAGAGCAGTCCATCAAAATGCATTTTCCTCCTTTAAAGCCTAGAGTTGTCACTGAAAGTGACAATTCAGGCAGGAGCTACATTTTCTAGTGTCTGCTTAAATCCTGGTATGACCATTGTACTGTATTTACCAGTGCAGCATGAGCTGAAGTGGTGTATGTCTGTTCCACACCAATGTGCTTGAGAAGTGGATGTATGTTCTCCAGACTCTTTCCTTCTGTTGGCTGGAAAAGACTCTGAGGCCTTGGGGGACACTGAGACTCCAAAATGGAATGACCTTAGATACCTAAATTGTGTATGGAGGAAACATCAACCAGGGATATCTTCATTGAACTCTTACACAAGCAGGAAATAAGAGCAGTGGTTTTATACCACTAAAAATTTGGGGTTTTCTATTACAACATCTTTCCATCTTCCTAGAGCACCCTGTTCATCCCTCTCTACTAATCTTGGTCTACCATATTCAGGTTTTACTGCTATTAAACCTTTCCTAATTATCATAAGCCAATTTGTTTTCTCTAGTCTTTGAATTTCTTCATTGCTTATTTTCCACAGTGCTATTTGGTTTTTCTATGGTAATTATCTTTTCCTTTGTTCTTACACCAATTATGGAAGCAAAGTCTACTATGTTTCCAATTGCTAGTAGAGCCAAAGTTGAAAAATGCTTATGTCCTATTTCCTTAAATTGAGTATGAAGGCAATGTCTATGTCTTCTATATTACTACATTCTTCAAAGTGCCTGGCATGCTGGATATTATTATTTGATATCACTTAGGGTTTTATTTCTCACAGTTCAGAAGGTTTTTTGGTTTTTTGGTTTTTTTTTTTGGAATAATCATGTTAATTTAACCAAGTACATTAATAAGCACCTTAATGAGTGGAGTCTAAGGCTGTGGTGTTCAAAATCAGTGAAGGTGCTGACTCTTAAATTGAAGAGGAGAAAGGTTGACTTAGATCACTTTGGTGGTACAGACTTAGTAAATTCCATCTTTTGATTGGAATTCTAGGTGAATTTTACCTAAAGCTTACATGGCTAGGGAATAGTGAAAACATAGTACTCACCATCCTTATGAAAAGGATTCTATTTCTTAGTAAAAGAAGATCCATATATTTTCTCCTTAGGAGGAGTAGGCATTAAAGCATGAAGAGAAAAGTTGAGTTCTTCTCATTTAGATTTAAAAAATAACAGGTTGTTTCCCAACTATCATTAAAAATAAAATAGGAGCTAAGAAACTAGAGAAGGCAGAGGATTAATGCATACTGTGTTCCCTAGTGGTTTAATGATGTTTGATACCAATGCCCTCCCATCAAAATGACTAAATAATGACTCACAGTTCTTCTTTATCTTTAATATCACTACTACTTTCTTTTTCCTTTTAATAGATTTTTGTATTTTTTTAAAAAGATTTTTATTTATTTAACACACAGAGAGAGATCACAAGTAGACAGGCAGGCAGAGGGAGAGGGGGAAACCGGCTCCCTGCTGAGCAGAGAGCCCAATGCAGGGCATGATCCCAGGACCCTGAGACCAGGGCCTGAGATAAAGGCAGAGGCTTTAACCCTCTGAGCCACCCAGGCATCTCAGATTTTTGTAGTTTTACTTTGCTGTTGGCTGACATAGAAGAATAATTTCTTTTTCTTAAACGGGATAATCTGAACTTTTACAGCATAAATGCTGAATATGTTAGGAAAAGATGCTGCAATTTAATAATGCAGGGGCTGTGGCAAACAATGCAAGAAGAAACAACGGTCTAGTTTGAATTTGGATAAACTGCATCTCTAGGTAGAGCATTCTTTATTATGGAAATGTCAGAAAGATATATTACAATAAAATTGACTAGTGGAAAAAGTAGAATATAAAATAAACACAGCTTCAGCGTAGTCATATTGGTTTAGAATTCTATTAAAATTGGTCAAAAATGAGACAAGCTTAATTGTTAGTGCATTAGAGTCACAAGTAAACCTTAATTTCTCATACTGTCTTTTTAATCAGGATAACAGCAGCATTGTGGATTGTAGGAAAATCATTTTGTAGTAGTATGACCAAGAGTTTGTGATAGTTTAATAATCTAATAAGGAATAAGATGGAAAGTTGTTTGAAAGGACAGCTAGCTGCAGGCCTACGAATTAGATGCATTCTAAAATGAGATTTATCTATGATGCAATAAGATGTGTTCCAAACAAAAAAAGGAAAATTAAATTTGGGGAGGAGGACATTTTTTTGGCTCAATTTAGTTTATGGAATAGTTAATCAGAACAGTAAAATTCTCAAAATACTGTTTACACAAAATTTTTTTTTGGACTGGAGCCATATTGAATAAAATTTCTTTCTGTTTAACTTGTGTAAAACTAAAATTCAGCAAATTTAATTTTTGAAAATAAGTGACAAAACAGTTGAAGAACAATTGCTACTGAGTTTAAGGAACGGAATGCCAGAAGTATCATTGCCAGATTATAAACTCCTAGAAAAATGGCAGGTATAGAAAAGACTATGGTTGCTGCTGATAGGATCTGAAACATCATTATGATTTAGTGGAAAATTACTGCCTTTGGGTAGGAATCAAGCCAATGTCCCTAACTGATACTTATAAAAATGAACCAATCTGCTGTGCTCTGAAGGAAGAATAGCAATTATTCAGACCCAAAGCAGTGTGTTGAAAATGTAGATTTATCTTCTCATATGTTTTCTGTAACTTTTTACTAGATGGTGGCATTTGCTTCATCTTCTAATATTTAAAGCCTAATTACTATATAAGGCGTTGAAAGAACACAGAATAAGAGACTCAGTCAACTGCAGTTTTTCTTGATTTAACTGATCACCAGGACCAACTAGCACAAGGGTGGGCCTACCATCCACTGCTGGCCAATTTCTGTCCTTGTCGGGGTAATTTCCATTCTGTGTCTGGGCATTCTCCAAAGCCTCCTTTTCCTTTAAAAATCACATATGTTCAAACATTAGTGCGCCAGTCCTTGGATCATGACTATAACATGACTCCTGGGGTCTCAGTTAATGTGAAAAGAGCCAATCTTGAAAAACTCAGGAATCCTATTCAGTGTGAACATGAAATTATTCCAAGATTTAAATGTCACTAAAATATTCAACAACAAATACTTATTATCTGGATGAGGTTTTTCAAACACTTGTTTCTTGAAACCAAATTCTGTATTACTCAGGGTTTAACCTCAGAAGCAGACTGTGTAAATCTGTATGTGTATATATAACATATATCCATATATTATATATAAATACCGTGTGTGTGTATTTGTGTGTGTATTTAAAATTTTGTATGTTTGTTTGTTATATGGAACTTGCTGACAAGATTGTAGACTGGTTAAACAGTCTCTGTAAGGCTGTTGTCTCCACATCTGATGCTGGGGCTCCGAGGGCACACAGTGGGCAGTTTGGAAGGGAAGATCCCAGACCGGCTGGAACCCACAAACCTGAGCTGGAATCCCTGCTTTGCTCTTGTTGCCTCTGCCCTTAGTGGTGAGAGGGTCCTATAGAAGCTGGGCCTTTGTCATAGAGTTAAACCCAAGCACCTGGGCCAGGAGTCAGAGAAGCTGAAGGAGGATCCAGGCAAGGCAATCAGGTGCAAGCCCTGATGTTGTTGCACACCCACCAGGTGAGCCAGCAGGTCTGCGGTGATGGGTGTGTCAGCTACACAGTGGCGGCCTGCTTCCTTCTCTCCCTCCCTTCACCTCGGGAGCGCAGCTGGAGGGCAACTAAGTCCCTTTATAAGGAGCTGTAAGAACAGAGAGAGGAAACTGGTCCTGGACCAAAGAGGAATGTGAATTGTTACTATAAAATAATGTAACAGTGTGTTGTTTATGTTCTTAACGTAACATTTATTGATATCATGATGGTACATTTTAGTATTCAGCTCGCATCTTTTGTATAGCTCATATGGAATATTCTTCATTTAGAGAATGCATTTTTGTATTATCTTATCATTATCATTATATGATAGAATGAAAAAAATATATATATGTTATATTTTGTTCTCCTTTGACTCTCACCTGGCTAAAGCATGTGAATTCTAGCATATTCCTATGTCTTTTTTGATGAGCGGACTGTGAAATATCTGACAAAAATTGCAAGTTGGTAGCAGAAATAGATTAATCACAAATAAAAAAAAATTTCACAGTTGCCTTTTGTAATATGGCTTAAATTTAGTGGCTGGTATTCAGAAGAAAAAAAAAGGAAGCAAATGGAATTATGGAAAGTGGATGGAATTGATTTTTTTTTTAAGCATGAGGAATTGTGAGGAAAGACACAGCCATACTGATGTAAACGCAGCTTCCAGTAAATCTCATTTCTCTTAGCTGTAATTATGAAAATCCTCTTGAGCATTTCAGTATGTTGTGAGCTGCTTTGCTGTTTTTCACAACAGAGACAATTTCAGTTATCTTAGAAATCTGGAGCTGCCTTCAGCCCGAAGCCCAGAAGACTCGCTGGTTCTGTGCTCAGGGTCAATTGTTGCTTAAACTACTTTTAGAGTCTATTCAACATGACAAGCAGATCAATCTTTTCAATTCAGAACTGATGAAATTCTACATTTTAGAAAGCATTGCCTGGAGAGTATGAATTCAATAGATGTTTTTTAGGACTATTTGGTGTTTCTTTCAGCTATTTTACTAGGGCTTCTCTAAATGCAGAATACTAAACTCATTTGGATCTTTTAAGCAGGCTTAGTTCTCTCAATATGTACATATTGTTCCAGAATATAGGGAATTAATCTTAGAACATCATCTTTAGTATAACCCCGCATTGACACTGATTCTAAGTAGTTTGTGTAGCATAAGGATATGAGCATTCCATTTGTACTGACACCTTATTTTTTAAACTCACAAATCAAATCGTGAGGTATGCATGGGTGAAATGCGAGGAAGAAATGTACAATCTCTAGGCTGAAGCAAGTGAGAATGAATCTCACGTTATTTACCATTTAGACTTACATTACAATCAAAATGCTTTCATATTTGAGTCACAACCAATTATATTCAAAAATATATTGGTATAAAGGCAAATGTATCTTGTACAGAAAGTAGAAGGCAGATAGGAAGGAGCAGCCAAATGACACCTACAGTGTAATCAGCTGTGCAAACAAAATCTTGATTTCTGTCTTTATGTAGTTAAACTAATAACTCATCCTACTTCACAAAAGAATTTGTGGAAAGTTTTAAATGTTTTTTGTTATACTTCCTGAAGTTGTTTTTAATTGACTTTTTTGGTAGACTAATAGAATATACTCACCTGTTTTTAGCCTGAAATCGGGGTTCCGACAGTGTTAAAAGGATGCCCCCCGAGTCAGTGTGATGAGATAGATTTAGGCAGGCGGCAGAGGGCATTGACCTGCGGTCCTGGATGAAAATAACCTTGGAATAAAAACTTCCCTTTTCTGTATTGAAAGATAATAGGATGATATTGAAAGGTATTAAATATTCCAATGGGGATTCCTTGATGGTATTGGTAGTGCCTTTCCAGCAGAACGTGCTAAAGTAAAGTTGAACCTCTCTGGTTACTGTGTTGATCCCAATGCTAAATCCATGATTCTGGCATTCGTATTCTAGGAAAACAACTGAGGTACAGGAAGAGAGACAGGAAACACTTCTGGCCTGGCTACACGTTTTAAGCTACTGTAGTGAATTTTAGTGATACACACTGCCTAACAGTACTTGTTTTTGTACCTGGTTTTAACATCAGTTATCTTGATTGTGAAGCTCACTGAACATTTTAATGTTCTTATTAGAAGTCCTAGTGTTGCTCGCCATCCATTTATTTAAAGTGCCATTAGGGAAGGTTGAAATTACATGCCTAACATGACCCCCCTTCCTATGGAGAGATCAGAGATGGTGCTGCGAGCCTGGTTTCTTGCAGGAGAGAAGGCTCTGAACCATTTTTATACTCTGCATTTCAATTGGTTGATGATTTGGCTTCTTAGGCTGCTGAGACTGCAAAAGGAGTGAGGAGAACTAACCAGCCACTAAATTTTGAAACACCGAGGAGGTCAGAGAAAGCTGCGGTTATTATCATCTCTCAGCGAGCACATAAAGCATTAAACTTTTTCAGTCTCATTTCTGCGACAGAGATTTTGACAAGATCATAAAATAAAAACCTCACAAATTCATGCTGCTGACAATGATTATAACATGACCAGGGAATGGTATAAATGTCAACATTTCTTGAATCAATTTGGAGATTGTGATCTTGCAGACCTCCACAGACACTGTAAATGATTACGGTAGAATTTCCCCATTCGTGATTATATTATTGGAAGAGGTGAAGGGATTTCAATATCACACCTGACAAAAAAGGATTATAAACTCCCCACCACATCCGTCAGGGTAAAAGATTTTCACAGAATTATAAGACTTGTTCCCGAATCCTCTTACAAAATTCATAAAACGAGCACGATAATTTCCAAAGATCCATGTTTAAAAATATGTTGGCTCAAATTAACCTCATGGTTTTCAATGATTTAAAAAAAAAAAAAAAA
The DNA here is from genome assembly GCF_009829155.1 of Mustela erminea. Classification (NCBI taxonomy): domain Eukaryota; kingdom Metazoa; phylum Chordata; class Mammalia; order Carnivora; family Mustelidae; genus Mustela; species Mustela erminea. The sequence goes on from NC_045617.1 coordinate 27,219,132, forward strand.
GCCTTACTAAATCTTTCTGTCGCAGTTACATATGTTATTTGAAATTTATAGTTAGCCTCTTTTTACTAACAGCTTTTCATGGAGTTATTTTTGGTCATAGAATAATGTCTTTGTGCAAGATATCTATACTTCTTTGGTTTTTGCAATAAACTACTCTTTTTAACCATGTGATAGAAGCACCAAATTGATAGAAGTCAGCATTTTGATTGAAAGTTGTACCAAATAGAAATTAAACGGAACTTTAAATAGGCATGAAAAAGCAGAGAGTGTACATTATCCTAAACATTTCCATCTTACTTAAAATTTCTTAAGAGGAAGCATTTTTTTTTTAACTGCTTCTTCCTAATTCCAGAGTGTTCATTTAAAGAGGCCAAGGAACCACTAGGTGTTGCTCTAAGACAGCTTCCTGTGACAAACCAGCAACCTGCTTTATGGGCTTGAGATTTCATGGGTCATTATAATTTCCTTAAAAATGCTGAGATTAAATCTGAGGCTTAGAAAATTAGCTTTAAATAGTACCATGATCATCTATTAAAATATGCAGCACATACACACATGTGCACATCCCTCACCCCTCTGAAATGTCTTGTAAATGAAAATCAAATATAAAATCCTATGTAATACCAATGGTACCATTCGTTTAATACCAAAATAATCAGTTTCTGTGTAACGTACCCAACTATCCTTTTCATATACCTAAGATGTCTCTGACAGTTGATTTGGTTGTTAATTACTGACATTTCTGAACTGTAGAATCATTCTGGCATCAGGAAAATGAAATAATTGTTTTAGCCAAGGCTTTTTACCTTATCAAACAGCTTTCTCAAAAGAACTTTTGGATCTGGGTAATATGGCACCCATCCCCTCCTCTTCCTCAGTCTAACAATCCAGTAATCTATCCCATATTCTGTGACGTGTGACCCACATGTGAAATGAGTTTTCTTGGTTCATTGATGTTTCTTCATAGTTGAAAGCTACTCCATGCTCTAGCTTGAGAAATTTATAATGATCATTTAAAAAGCCAGGACTAGAATATTAGAAATGTTGCAATACAAAAATGAGATGTACTAGGAGAATTTGGGGGAAGATACTGAATAATATCAGGTCTCTGCACAGGAGTTTCTGTGGCTCTGCATTTTATAGGGCTCTATAGTTTTGGGAAGAAGAAAAGAACAGAAATACTATTCTGGTAATCAGAACATGGATATAGCATAAAAAATGACCAGTAGTTGTCTCTTTGAGCCCAAATCACCCATGATTTCTCATCTTTTAATTAATATGAGGGAATGTAAAAAACTACACGTACACTGTGAATTAGAATTTTGCTTCCATTCCTTTTTTTTTTTTTTTTTTTAATAAGACCTTGGTAGGCTATTTTCCATAAGAGGTAACAAAGGTCTTCTCTACACCATTTTTGATTCTGCATCTTTGGCTAAGATCAACCATCGAATCAATGCACCAAAGACTTAATCTTGTTCATGCCAAGGAAATAGGTTTGTTGATCTAATACCTTTTATATCATCAATGATTATGACATATCATCTATTAGTACAGTTTTCATCAAGAATTATAAAATAGTTTGCAACTGCAAAAATATCACAGCTGTAAACATCATATTTTTTCAGCCATCTTGTATATACAGTTATCTCTGAGTAAAATATTTAGACTGAATTTGGATATACAAACCTTATTAAAATATTTGGGGTGAAAAACATTAACAAAAATACACAAGTTCGTGTTTATCTTGGATTTTGCCTGTGATGGATACTTTGGATACTTTTTTTTTTTTTTAAAGGAAGTTTGTGCCATAATGGAGTCATTAAGGGAACAATTTCTAGGGCCAGAGAGCTTGGGATTGGTCTTTGCCATTTTCAAACAGATTAACTGATTAGCCTTTTTAAAGCTTCGGTTTCTCAGCTGTTAACTTGGGCACACTATAGCACTCATGGTGCTGTTGTAAGAATTACAACAAATGAAACATTAAGAACCTGGCTTAGTATTTGTATGATGAAAAATGTCCAAAAAATATTACATTGAACTCTTTCTGTCCACTTTTGTATTTGGTCTCAAGGACAGTCACAGTGTTCTCCAGAGGTGACTATTACAAATAATTAAAATTTATCTCCTTTAAGGCACCAAATATTTTTTCTATTTTACTCTTTAATATAGAAACTTAAAAAATAATATAGTAAAAAATATATATATATAGTACATATTTTCAAGCATACTGACAGAATATGCCCAGCATGGTTTAACCATTCCTAGATAGCTCAGGACCAACAGTGGAGACAAATGATCATATTCTTGCTTTAGTAAGATTATCTTTCAGGTGTCAATGTACAGTGAGGAACCTTTGCCTCTTCAGTGGGCCAAACCATGTTGGTATACTTTTCAGATTCCTATATTTGCTTTGCAATACCTTTTAAAAATCGTTTCTCCTATGTGGATTATAGTTGAAGATCAGAGACTAAGAAGATAAATGAAATAATATGCATAGCATATAATATAGCCTTGGGAGAACCTGTTTGGGAGGCAGAAACTGAGCTCTGGTTAAGGGGGCTCATGGAGCCGGGACTCATTCTCCCTTGCTGGCTTCTGCTTTGTTCTGGCAAGATCTCATCGTAGGAAAGGCTATAATTTCATGCTCTTGTGGACTGGAAGAGGGAAAGATAGCTTTGGGCTCCCATGGAGTTACTACCTATAGCTCAGGTTTTTTTTTTTTTTTTTTTTAAATTTTTAAGATTGTTCATTTATTTACTTGTCGGAGACAGAGAGTGTGCCCAGTCTGGGGAGCAGCAGGCAGAAGGAGAAGCAGGCTCCCTGCCGAGCAAGGAGCCCTATACAGGACTTGATCCCAGGACTCTGAGATCATCACCTGAGCCAAGGGCAGATGCTTAATACACTGAGCCACCCAGGCGTCCCTACAGCGCAGTATGTTGATGCCTAGTCTTGACAGCCTCTCACCATGAAAGCACCTACATGATGCATGTCTCTAGAGTCACCACGGGTGACGTGGAGATAGGTGTCAACACTCTCAGGTGTCATTTTATTTTTGCTATCGGGATGATAAAATGTGAATGTCTGTAGCACTTTCCACCCTCAGCTTACCTCTCTAGATCCTTCTAGTTGGCCACCATACCAGAAACCCCACTTTGTTAGACTATTCTCCAAGCAAACCTCATATTTCAAGACCACTCAGGGAAACGGTATGAGTTTTGGGCACAAATACTCATCTAGTTTTACTGTTGCTCAGAGGCATTTTTTCTCACCTTATGATTTGTTGGCTGAGTTCTGGAGGACACAGGCGTTATAGGTGCTACCTCTGTGTCAGTGAAGTGTTACATCTTCTTGCTGGACTAACTGTGAGGCTTGACATGTCATGTACTAGATGAGAAGACATTGCCATTGCCTAGAAATGCTACCCCTCTATTATAACTCCAGTATCCCATTTTTTGAGCCTGACCTCCACCATTCACAATCTCAGTTCCATGTCTCCTCTCTGTCTCTTCTCAAACCTCGCTGAACTCCCAGAACTTTGACCCTCCCCAATTTTTCTTCATCACCAGTTCCTTTTGTTTTTATTACCTTTTCTAGCCAGAGCAGATTACACAATCTCTTTGCTATAATTGTGTTAGCAAAAAAGTTTTTTCTCTCTCACCTTCCCCTTCGTTCTTCTATTTCACTCACCTAACATATTTTAACTGTGTAAAATGAAAGTGGTTTTCCAACTTGCCTTTGAGCAGTATGGTGATGGGAGGTAGAGGTGTAAGAAACAGTACTAACATATCTAGACAACTCTATAGATTGGGGACAGTGAAGACAATAAGACCTCTGCAAGGACCACCGGTTCCCTTATGTGTTGCTTGTCATCTGCCTTTCCATTCCCCATATTGCTGTCACACAGCTGTCAGTTTCATTAAGTTCCCATTAGGCTCTATGTCCTTCCATATCCTCTTCACTTCTAGCAAGTGTTTCACTGGACTATACCAGTTCTCTTAGCAATCCTTCATCCCTCCTGGGTCCCTTAGGAAACATTTCTTTCTCTTGGCTCCCACTGTTCAAATGTGGTAAATTTGAGCATCAACATAGACATAAACAATGAGAGTAATATTTAGAATAAAGTAAGAAAACCGTAAGTTCAGACTGATTTAAATAAATATCTGAAAAATGGAAAAATAGTAGAAGAAAAGGTCTTTCTTGCATGCTTCAAATAAAAGAAAAATTGAATTAGAAAATCATAATTTGGCAGCTTCTGTATTCAGGTAAGGATCATCTATGGATGCAAAAAATACTGGGTAAATGATTTTAGAAGAAACAGGGTATTTACCTAGTCTCAAAGGATTTCCCCAGAAGATGTTTATTCATTACAAAAAGATAATGTAACTTTACAGAGAAAGAAACTGGCAGATGCCACCTTAATTAAATGATCCCAGTTAACATCTCCAGCAACGGGACAAATACACATTTTCTAATAGGATGCTGTAAGAAGGACACAACCTTATTTTTGTGGTCTTTCTATAAAAAACACATAACCTGAATCTAATTGTGAGGAAACCTTAGACAAACCTAAATAAGTGATGATCTACAAAAATAAATGGCCTCTAGTCCTCAAAAATACCAAGGTCATGAAAGAGATAGAATGTGGAGCTTCCAGGATAAAGAATAAAGAGACATGACAACTAATGAAAAATAGCATGTGATTTTAGATTGGAGCCTGGACTCAACTTTCTTTTGTTAAAAGGTCATTAAGTGGGATAACTGAGAAAAATTTACAAGACTGCCTGTTGATTAGATAATAACATTGTATTAGTGTTTCTTTCCCCCCAACTTTATTGAGATGTTATTGACATACAACTTATGTAAGTTCAGGGTATACAATGTGATGGTTTGATACATGTATGTATTGCAAAATGATTATTACAATAAGATTAGTTAGTAGTTCTGTTCTCTCACATTACTAACTTTTTTAGTGGGGATAATATTTAAGATTTAAATTTTCACAACTTTCAAGTATAATATTGTTAGTTACAGTCACCATGTTGTACATTAGATCCCCAGAATTTATTGACCTTATAAATGGGTGTTTATAACCTTTGACCGATATCTCCCTCTTTCTTCCACCCTGAGCCCCTGGCAACCACTCTACCCTCTTTTGGTGTACAATTTGTTTAGATTGCACAAATAAGTGAAAACATACACTATTTGTCTTTCTCTGTCTGCTTCACTTAGCATAATATTTCTAAATTCATCCATATTATCATGAATGGCAGGATTTCTTTTTTTAAATTGAGGGATAATCGACATATAAATATTATTTCAGATGTACAATGATGATTATATCATATTATCTCATATATACTTTATATATTATATAATGATGAAATAATGATTCAATATTTGTATACTGTGTGAAATGATTACCACAGTAAGTCTAGTTAATATTGAACCATTCAAGATCTACTTTCTTAGCAGCTTCTAAATAAACAATACAGAATTACTAACTATAGTCACTGTGCTATACATCACACCCCAAAGACTTATTTGTTTTATAACTGGCAGTTTGTACCTTTTGACCACCTTCACCCATTTCACCTACCCCCTGCCTTGGGCAACCACCATTCTGTTCTCTGTATTTGTGAGCTCAGTTTTTTTTTTTTTTTTTTTTTAACATTCCACATATATGTGAGAATATACACTATTTGTCTACCTCTGTCTGGTGTATTTCACTTAGCAGAGTGCCCTCCAAGATTATCCATGTTGTCACAAATGGCAACATTTCCTTCTATTTTAAGGCTTAATAATATTCCTTTGTGTATGTGTCTATACAAGTGTACGTATATGTATATATATATTTTTCACTTTTGAATGGATATATTAAAAAGTGATAATGAAAAAAAGTGTCATATTCTTTATATTGTGCTGATGGATTCTTAAGCTGTTTCTGTACTTTGGCTATTGTGAATAATGCTGCAGTGAACATATGGGTTCAGATATCTCTTTGAGATAGCGATTTCATTTAGATATATACCCAGAAGTGAAATTGCTGTAGGATGGCGTAGTTGTAGTAAAAATTTTAGAAGAAACTCCATGCTCTTTTCCACAGTGGTTGAACCAACTGACATTTCCACCAACAGTGCGCAAGGGTTTCTTTTTTCCACATCTTTGCTAGCTATTGTCATCTCTTGTTTTTTGATAATGGCTATTCCAGGAGGTATGAGGTAATATCCTATTGTGGCTTTGATTTGCATTTCCCTGATGATTAGTAATAATGAGCACATTTTTATGTACCTGTCAGCAATTTCTATGTCTTCTTTGGAGAAATGTCTGTTCAGATCCTTTTTTAAATTGGATGGTGAAGATGAGAATGAGGATGATGAAAATGATGACAATTGCTACTGAGTTGTGTGAGTTCATTATATATTTAGGATATTACCCCCACATTATATATGGTTTACAAATAATTTCTCCTATTTCATTGGTTGCCTTTTATTTTGTTGGTTATTTCCTTTGCTGTGCAAAATGTTTTTCGTTTGATATAGTCTCACTTGCTTATTTTTGCTTTTGTTTCTTGTGCTTTAGATGTCATATCCCAAAAATCATTGCCAAGACCATTTAAAGGAGCTTTTCCTGTATGTTTTCTTCTAAGGTTTTATAGTTTTGAGTTTCTATTTAGGTTCTCAATTTTGAGTTAGTTTTTATGAGTGGTGTAAGAATTGGGCCCAATTTTATTCATTTGCATGTGAATATACAGTTTTCTTTGCCCCATTTGTTGAAGAGACTATTCTTCCCTCATTTGGCATTCTTTGCTCCCTTGTCACGTATTAGCTGATCATATACACATGACTTTATTTCTGACTCTCAGGTCTGTTTTGTTGGTTTATGTGTCTATTTTTTTTTTTTTCCCCTTCTTTTTTTAAATTTATTTATTTATTTTTATTTCCAGCATAACAGTATTCATTATTTTTGCACCACCCCCGTGCTCCATGCAATCCGTGCCCTCTATAATACCCACCACCTGGTACCCCAACCTCCCACCCCCCGTCCCTTCAAAACCCTCAGATTGTTTTTCAGAGTCCATAGTCTCTCATGGTTCACCTCCCCTTCCAATTTCCCCCAACTCCCTTCTCTTTTTATGACAGTACCATACTGTTTTGATGACTGCAGCTTTATAATATAGTTTGAATCAGGAAGTATGGTGCTTCTTGCTTTATTTTTCTTTCACAGGATTTCTTTGGCTATTCAGTATCTCTATGCCTTTAGATTGGAGAATTGAAACCATTTACATTTAAAGTCCTTGTTGATAGGAAAAAACCTACTAATGCCGTTGTGCTTTCTGTCTTGAATTTCCCTTATTCCTTTCTTCCTCTTTTGCTGTCTTTCTTTTTGAATTGATTATTTTCCAAAGTGGTATGCTTTGATTTCCTTCATTTAATCTTTTGTGTACCTACTATAGGTTTTTGCTTTTTTGGTTATCATGATGCTTACATAAACATATATATATATATATTTTTATTTAACAGACAGAGACCACAAGTAGTCAGAGAGGCAGGCAGAGAGAGAGGAAGGGAAGCAGGCTCCCCGCTGAACAGAGAGCCCGATTTGGGCCTGATCCCAGGGCCCTGGGATCATGACTTGAGCTGAAGGCAGAGGCTTTAACCCATTGAGCCACCCAGGCGCCCCTGTTTTATATTTTTATTGTTTTCATGTTAATAATTACTATGCTTTTATTTCAGCTTCGAGAACTCCTTTTAACATTTCTTGTAAGGCATGTCTAGAAATGATGAGTTCCCTCGATTTTGTTTGTTTAGGAAAGTCTTTATCTGTCTTTCATACCTGAGTGATAGCTTTGCCAGGTAAGGTGTTCTTGGTTGGCAGTTTTGTTTTGTTTTGATTTTTTCTTTTCCTGTCAGTGCTTTGACTATATCGTCTGATTCTTTCCTGGCATTCAAGGTTTTTACTGAGAAATCTGCTGATAGCCTTATATAGGTTTTTTTAATGAGATAATTTTTTTTCTTTTGCAATTTTTGAGTATTTTGATTTTAGATAGTATTAATATAATGTGTTTTGGAGAAGATCACTTTGGGTTGAAATTTTGGGGTAACTTATTAGCTTCATTAATTTGAATGTGTCTCAGAGAGGTTCTCTTTAAGTTGATTTTGTTTGATGACCTATGAGCTTTATGGACTTGGGTATCCAGATCTCTCCTCATATTTTAGAATTTCTCAGCCATTATAGCCTCAAATAAGTTTTCTGCTCCTTTCTTCCTCTGTTCTCTTTCTGGAACTCCAATAATGTGTAGCTTGTTTTTTTTTAGTGGTATCCCATACTTTATGCAAGCTTTTATAAACTCTCTTAAAATTCTTTTTTCCTTTTGCCCATTCAGTGATTTCAAATGAGTAGTCTCATAGTTCACTATCACTTTCTTCTGTTTCGCTGAGTTTGTTAGTGAAGCTCTTTTTTTCATTCTTCAGTGCAGTCTTTGTATTGTTCAACTCTAGGATTTCTGGTATTTCATTTTGTTCTATTTTTAAAGGTTTCTCTTTCTTTGTTGAAGTTATCCTTTTGTTCATGAATTGTTTTCCTAATCTCATTTATTCATTTACTTGTGTGTTCATGTAGTTCACTGAATTTCTTTAAGGGGATTACTCTAAAACCATTGTTGGACACATAGATTGTACATGTTTATGACCACTTATTAGAGTTTTATTAGATGATGATGTCATCATCAAAGTTTCCTTGGCTGTTTATGACCCTTGTGGTTTTGCATTGGTGTGTGTGTAGTTGAGAAAGTAGGCACCTGTTCCTGTCTTTGCAGACTGGCATTGAGAGGCAAAATCCTTCATCAGTAAGCTAGTCCAGAGATTCTAGGATGGTCTTGTTATTGTGGGAGCCTGCCTAGAAGCTGGGGCTATGGGAACTGGCCTGGAGCTAGGGTGAGATTGGAGCCTGGGGCTTTGGAAGATGGTCTGCAACCTGAGGTCTCAGAAGCTGGCCTATAGAGGGAGTCTGTGGGAGCCATTCTTACATTGGGGTGGGTCAGTTTTCTAGATCTATGGCAGCCACTTTTCAGACTAGGGCTGCAGGACTGGTGTAGTGCTGAGATGGGTTGAAGACCTGGGGCCACAGGAGCCATCTTGGTGCTGGAGAGGGTCAAAAGCCTTGGTCTGCAGGAGTCAGCCTAATTCTGGGCCTGGATCCATGGGTGTTTACCTTAAGCCCGGGTTCCCAGGGGCTGCTTGTATGCTTGGGGCCATAGAGCCACCTGTGACCATGGGAATCAGGGTGTTGCTAGGGTGGTCTGGCTCTGAGGTCCATGGTGAAGTCAGACACTCACCCCATTCTCCTCTCACAAGGAGGGTGTCTCTCCCTCTACTGGGTGCCTGTGCTTGGAGAAGGGTGTTGAGGTAATGTGAAGCTAAGTTTTCTTACCTTCATTAATACATCTTTTCTTATTTCTGTCCTTCAGCCAGGTGTTGTAATCCCTCACCTGGAGTCCTTGGCTCTCGTGAAGGTACTTTTGCATGAAGATAGTTGCTCAAACTGATGTTTCCAGGGGCTACAAATACTAGAATTCTTATGCCACTGTTTTGCTGATGTCACTCTCATCAGAGCTGTATTAGTTTTAATGTCCTGATTTTGATAGTTAAATGGTGGTTATGTAATAGAAATTTTTTTTTTTTTAGTAAACATATACTGAAATATTTAGGATATTGGGATTAAAGGGGAATCATATCTGCAATATACTCTTGTATGGTGCCGAAATCTTAAACACACACATACACATTGATAAAGCAGATATAAGAAGGTAACACTGGGAGAATCTGGGTGAAGAGTATATGGGAATATTTTGTGCTATTTTTATAGCTTCTGTGGAACTCTCAATTTATTTTGGAATCAAAAGTTAAAAAAACAAACCATCATTCTTTTAGCCTTACATTTCTTTCTAGATGTTATACAGGCAGTATATTTTCTCTTTATAGCCAAAAATGTTGGAAATTAGTCTGCCTTCCCAGTACTAACCTCTTTGTTTTACCATAACTGGGTTACATCTCTAAATTATTAGGTGAAATTCCTTTCTTCCAGGTGATCAGTAGTCTCCTAGTTGCAAATTCCAATGAAAACTCAATTAAATCTGACTTCATTCCCTGACGCAGCAGTGTACATTGTTGATCTCCTTATTGATACCTTTCTTGTTAGCTAGACTCCTACTCGTAACCCTGCTTCCATGTACCACATAGCGGAAGCATCCCCCTGTTCAAATCTTCCAATGACTTTCTTTATCTTTCACCTTCTTCTCTACTGCCCACCTGCCTAAATATGTTCTTCCTTCCTCTCTATTTTGGGCAATGACATTGCTGTCTCTCTATTTACCTGAGTCAGAAACCACTTTTCCTTCACTCTACCTTAACTTAAATCAGTCACAATTCCTACAGTTCTGTGAATTTCTCTCAAGTCTGTCCCTTTATCTCTATTTCCATTTCTTTGCCTATTGCTTTAGCTTAGGCCTGTTTATTTTTCCCCTGCGTTACTTAACTATATTACAGATTTTGGACTCAGAGAGTGTTGACTTGGGCTTCCTAGCTGTGTATAAACAAGTGGGTCACTCTCCTCGAGACTCAAGTTCCTCATCTGCAAAATAGGCTTAATAATTTGTACATGGGAAATGTTTTGGTGACCATTAGATGAGGTAAGGTATCAGGAAGAGTGCATTAGCTGTGGAGGGTTTTAACTATGCTAGCAGCTATATTTCCTAGACTGACCTACCTTTTTAAAAGTGTATGTACTATACTGGGTCTTTGCTTTTATAAAGTGCATGCTGCCAGCGAGGTCAGGACAGAGTGAGGGATATGCAGATGCAAGGAGTGAGAATAGTCAGCTGGTTCAGATAAAATGCCATTCTCTTAACACACAGACCTAGAGATGTGCTCCTGTCTGTCCCTTGGCATTATGCAGTCAATAACCATGTCAACTCTACTTTTATTTACAATGATATGCAGCATAAAACAGGACCTTGACAACCCCTTTCTTGTTTTTCACAAAAGTAGTTCCCTTGCTTTTTTCATTAGCTTACCAAGGAACAAATGTGCATTGGTAGAGATTCAATAAATCAATTAATTAGGTAGCCCTTTTAAGCAACAATGGAAATAGGAGTCAGGAGCTGTGTTAATGCCTTGTCTTGGGCAGGACAATGCTCAGCACTTGCTCATACTAAAAGCACAGTCACACAGGTCAGTATTATGTTTGCTGAAAGGCTGATTGGTTATTTTACTGAATGGTTGCTGCAGGTCTTGTGTCAGGTTTTATACACCTAATTTAATTGTTGCCAATGGCAACAGTGGGATCCATGTCAACTGATGCCATTTATGCTACCGAAGCAAAGTCTGTGCCAGCGTTTCCATTAATAATCTCTGTGTTTAAAAGAATACTGATTGAATAAAGAAACAAATGGAAAGAGAGAAGCTTCAGGAATTTTTAAGACATGTGGACAGGGGAACTTCTGGCCAAAAAGATAAAGATGGTACATTAATTTGTTCATTCATTCAACAAGTTTTTACTGAACATCTACTATGTCCTAGCCAGTGTGCAGTATATACATGGCTAACAAATCATAGTCCTAGATTTCCATGAAGTTCATAGTCTAGAGCGGAACACAAATGATAAGTACATAACAAACAAGCACATATATAATTTACTAATTGTGATTAAGTATGACAAGGAGCATAAACAAAGCTGTAAAAGATTTTAACGAAATTGTGTGTACATAGAGTCAGGAAAGCCCTTTCTCAGATAGTGAAGTTCAAACTAAAATTTGACTGGGTGGTTCAGTCAGTTAAGCATCTGCCTTTGGCTCAGATCATGATCCCAGGGTCCTGGGATCAAGCCCCGCATTGGACTCCTTGCTTAGCGGGGAATCTGCTTCTACCTCTCCCTCTGCTCCTACCCCTGCTCATTGTGCTCTCTCTCTCTCTGTCAATAAGTAGATCTTAAAAATAAAATAATATAATAAAATTTGCAGGGTGAAAGTTGTGGCCAGTGTTGGGAAAGTTCTAGGCAGAGAGACCTGCATATTCAGAGTTTTTAAGACTAGAAGTGGGTTTGGAGTATCCAGATGCACAGCAAGTGGGCTGGTTTGGCAGGATTGATTGTTCATTATGGTTGCCTGAATTTATAGTGAAGCTAAAATGTCCAGGTTTATTTTTGTTGTTGTTGTTGTTGTGTTTGTCTAGTGTCAATCAACTCTACAGGTGTAGAGGTGTATAAGTTAGACAGTTGGGCTCATTTGGAATTGGTTGTTGTTTTGTTTTGTTTTGTTTTGGTGAGTCTGATGATGTAGAGAGAGATGGAGAGTTGAAAGAAGTGCAAAGATGTGCAAGGGAGTACTTTGTGAGTCAATCTTAGGATTTAAAATGAAGAAGAATGGAAGTAAGACAGGAGGCATTGTATGCTTCGAGAATAAGGAGTGGGGAAAATGAGTTGAGGGGCTATAGACAGAAAGGTCAAACAACATCCATGGGGTGACAGTGAGAATGGATATCTGAGGCCTAGAGGAAGAAGCATTTTGATAATGGGAAATTGTGAATATGGAGGTGGTTTTAAGATAAAGACCTTCCACTTAGAGGGATAGAAATGTTGTGCTGTCCTCAGAACTCTGCCTATATTGGTAGTTTATTTACCTCTAGATTTGTCTTCATCGTTTTTTGTGCCCATATATTTACTGTTGATATTCACCACTCCTCACTACCTAATACACAGCTTTCTCTAAGTCTGTCTTTCCAAAGCTTAAAACACTTTTGGAAAAAAAAAATACATTTTCATTAAAACTTACTTGCTTCTCTACTCCATTCTCTGGATCCTTGCCAACTGATATGTTAGTTGACAAGAAAAACAAATTCAGTTAAAATTAATTTGGGATGATAGTTTAATTTGTTGTTCCAGATAACACATTTGCATTTTAGCAGAAGCTTTTAATAACAAATAGAAAAGAGTATCTAATATAGAAATTCAAGCTAGAGAGAAAAAATACTGTGGTACAGTATTTTTTTTCCTTCATGTAAAGTACTGGGGATGGTCATTTGATTTACTTATATGTGGGGTTAATCCTGAGAGTGACCAGTATGAGAATCTTTTTTTTTTCCAAGCTGTAGCAGAATTGGAGACACATTACTTGCTGTAGTGTGAAGTGAACCTAGAAATTTAGTCCCATTTCTAAATTTTGGAGGTAAAGAAAGTAGGCCTAGAAAACAAAATGAGTTACCTCACCTAGTTAATTACTCAGCTGGATAGCTACTCCAACCTCAGTCTATACCACATTATGTACACTGTACTTCTTATCCTCCCTAGACATTAAAATTGAACCTTCTCAAATAGGTGGAAGAATGTCCTGTTATAAAAGTTGTTCAGAAATGGAGATCCTACAGTCTTCTAAAATGCTCTGCACAATGTTTAGGAACCTTTAATAACAGGAAGTTATCCATTACATGTCAGCATAGGGTAGTGGAAAGAGCTCTGGTTTTGAAATAACACTTGGGGGGTGCCTGGGTGGCTCAGTGGGTTAAGCCTCTGCCTTCAACTCAGGTCATGATCCCAGGGTCCTGGGATCGAGCCCCACATCAGGCTTTCTGCTCAGCAGGGAGCCTGCCTCCCCCTCCTTCTTTGCCTGCCTCTCTGCCTACTTGTGATCGCTGTCTGTCAAAAAAAAACAAACCAAAAACTTAAAAAAAAAATCATATTGGCAAACATATATAAAAGTTAACAGTATTAAAAAAAAAAAAAAAGAAATAACACTTGGCTTGTGGTCATAGCCGTGGTAGGTAGTCTCTAACATGTCCCTCAACTACTTCTACTTTTCCATATTCATGCCTTTGTGTAATTCCTTCCCTTGAATGTGGGCTGAACATACTAACTTGCTTCTAATAAAGAGTATATAGCAAAAATGGAGGACTATCACTTCTAATCTTAGGTTATGAAAAAACTGTGGCTTCCATATTGGGTACTCTCTTTGCTCTGTCTTGGATCACTTTGGGGAAAGCCACCTGCCATTTTGTGAGAGCAGCTTATGTGACAGTGAATCCAGGTCTGCCAACAAACACATGAGTGGATTTGGAAATGGATCACTTTTCTCTCCTCCACTTCAGCAGCCCCTTGTTCAATTGAGTCTCCAAATGAAATTGTGATGTTGACTGGTAGTTTGGCTAAACTGCAAACTCACCTTGATCCAAAGGTTCCCAGACAAATTGTGATCATATTCCTGACCCATAGAAACTATGGGATAATACATGTTTGTTTTAGCAGAATACTTTTGTGTTAGTCCTTGCCTTTCTGGGGTTCAGTTTTTTCACCTGTATGTGTTCAGTAATTGAACCAAGTGGTCTTTGAGGTCATTTATGTGCAGATTGTTATTAGTCATCTAATTCTTCATGTGTTAGCATAAGCCAATTCTATCTAATTATGCTTTCAGAAGTGATGAAAAAAAGTCAGCCATAATTTTCTGGAGGTAACCCTTCAAATATTAAGACTATAGGAAAGTCTGTAGCCTCCCTTCCAATCTAACATGTGAAAAAAATATGAAATCTTTGATGTATAAGGATTTGGTTTTATCTTATTAATCCCTAATGCTTTATTTCTTTAAACAATAACACTAATTGTATTAATGTTGTATCATCTAAGTCTTACTCTTTATAAAATCTTAGAAGAAAGGGCACATAGATGCTTTTTTTTTTTTTTTTTTTTTTTTTTTTTTTTTTTTTTTTTTGCCTATATAACTCGGCAGAGGCTTTATAAGGCTTTAATTTCCAGGAAGTAAATGTCATGATTGGTTCTTATTCGACAACACAGTCACAAAGACTCAGACTATTTACCCTGGGTAAATTGACAACCCTAAAGATTGTATCAGAAATGTGATTTCAGTATCTGTTTGGACACGGCATTTTGGATGTGGGGATGACTATGTAGTCAAAAATATTTTCTCTAAACATGCAATAAAAGTCTTTCTGCTGGGCACCTATTATTAGATGGCCGATATGTTGTTATTGATTCATCGATCTGGGTTTTAGCATATGTTTTCCCAATGGAACAGAAACTACTCTGTTGGCACACTAGAGGAATAAGGCCAATTAGCCCTCAGAGAATCCTGGACTCCATTCATTTATGGTAATTCTATACGGCAACTCATTAAAAATAATACAAGTGCAACGTAAAACCTCCCCTGGGTATTGATTTCTGTTTCTCAATATGTTGTCTTTGAATCGGAGCCCTTATTTTGTCCACATCGTGTACTACTGCCTCTCCTGTGAAGCCAAAGAAATGCGTTTGTTTGGTTTGGTTTGAGATGTGTATATATTTGCGCGTGTATTGTGTGGCATGGCGGATAAATTTACAAAGGAATGATTGTGGTGTCTCGTATTAACTTTGCCGCTTTGTGTTATTAAGCTATGAAGTTAGCCAGGGATGGAACCCACATTGTAATCAAATGCTTATAATCATTAATGCCAAAATGGTCTAAAAACAGGTATTTAAAAAAGCCAGAAGTATAAAAGCAGACACTTTGTAAGCAGCGCATACAGTCTTCTTTACTTTCTGTCTTGTGAGTTGCCCTCATTTTCCCTTTATTCTGAAATTTGTTAAAGATGCTAGAACTTAGCCATTCAGGTTCCAAATCTCTTCAGTTATCCAACGATGTGATTCAGCCTAAAGAGTGAGGGCGTGCGTTGGTAGTGCCCACCGGCTGCTCTGGCTCCCCACGCCTCTCTCGTCCTTGAGGGAGGCCATGTAAGGAGGCCGCTAAGTGCGTGCTGTGATAGCTCGGCCACTGATGAGGTGACCTGGGGCTCAAGGCTCAGGGAAGACCACCAACTGCTTTCAGCTAGGTCAGTGACCAGCTGTCAGCTGGGGAGAGTCTCCTGTCCGTGCCAGCCTGGGGGAGATTCAAAGTGCTGACCTGGAGGGGAAAGGGCAGAACCTCTCCAGAGCTCACTCTATTTGCATTGTAAAGACAGAGAAGGAGGTGACTTTGGGAGGCAGCCCTCATCCCGTAGACCTCCCACAAAGAAGCAGATGCATTTAAAGTGGTGGAAGCATGGGGCGAGGCAGAATTCTCTCTCTTTGTTGATTCACTGCCTGATGTTTATGCTGCTTTAAATGCAGAGGCTTTCCTTTATTGGGAAATGTGCTTTAGACTAGGCTTAATGCTGCATCTCCATGATTTTTTTAAAAACTTGTTCTCAGGAATCCTTCATCCTGATGTTAGCTAATTTGCAAATAAGAAAATAAATAACTTCGGTTTCTTTGCAAGGCTAGAAAGTGGCTTTTAATCCTATAATGTTTTCCTCAGTCATCACCAAGCTTAGTGAAGAGAACAGTCTGAAAAACAGAAAGCTTTGCAGTGATTCCACAGCGGTGTGTGTGCCGGAGAGAGAGAGAGTCTGAGAGCATCATAAAAACCAGGGGAGAGGCGCTCCGTAAATATGCGGGTAGTTATTTATTACAAAATAAATTATGTATTGACATGAGGAATTACACCATAATTTTCTGTTTGAGATGGTACCAAAGTAAATTGGTTTCTATCTAAAAGGTCACATGGAATGTTGGCTTTGTGTTCCTGTCATGACATTTGCCTTATTGGCATTCAGGAGCATTCCCTCTGCTTCATGCAATCACTGTCTCCTTTCTCTGTGTTTACAGATAATCCAGCAACTTTGCAGGCCAAATGGTTTTCTGAATATGAGCCCACAAAGCATTGAATCAGACAGCCTCCTGCTTAGAGAGTTTTCAGCACAGTTCAGCCATAAGGCAACATCAATAATTGCTTTAGAAGGGAAAGTGACAGGAAATTGTTCATAATTTGCCATCACAATAATTAAGAGTGGCTAGCACTATTGCAACCACTATTTAATTTCCCCTTCTTTAAAATTAACTCTGTTATTGTCACCAACTGCTCGGTGGTGAGACCGATTAACACTGTTTGTCTGAGGGCTTCTATTCCTGGGAACACATCATTCACTCACCTCCATGTAGAACCAACTACGCATCTTGATCCAAGCTGTTTTACATTTACAGTGAGGACATGCCTGAACCTTAAAAGAATAGCCCAATTGCTAAACTGCTGTTTAACAGGCCTCTCATGAAGTATCCTGAACTGCATATGGCTTAGAACAAATAATCAAATGCCTTACAGCCAGGGGGAAAAAAAGAAAGTAGAAAGTGTCTTAACCATTGTTCAGTGGTTTTCATGCCTGATTGGTAGGTAAAGGTTATCAGAAAAGTCGGTTCAAGTGTGCTTAGAAACCTTAATGACACCTCTCAACTCCGTTGGCAGACATCTCATGAAGGGGAGCAGGTTATTAGAGGCCGGAATTAGAAACCCCATCTTTGGTAAATGAACTGATTAGTGTCGTCCTGCGTCTGAGCTGCCCATGGAGAGAACGGCTAGAGTTTCTGTCCTGGGTGTCATACCTCAGGCACCTTTTCAGGACTCCAAAGTCACGATGCTCTCTGTACGCTTTCCCTGGCTCAGCACATCTTGCTCTTACTGCACTAATTTTTGTGTTGATTTCCTCTTTTTTATCAGGCATTGAGCCCTTTGAGGTTAGAGTTTTTAAAAGCTCACAGTCCCCAGCATATAGCATAAAATAGTTGTTGAATAAATATTTGTTGACCGATAGACTACAAGATGAATGATCGGCAGTAGTCACAAAGAAGGTGGCGGGAGATCATCCCTGTACCATAGGTCCATCAGTAGGGCTTTCATGAACTGTCCCAACCCAGAAGGGCCCTGGCTACAGAACAGCAAACTAGATTCTGTTAAAAGAAGAAAGAAGCCACTTACACTTAGGTGAAAATTTTGCTAAAATCCTTATTTATCAATTCAACATAATATGTTAGGTGCCTAGCCTATGCCAGGCACTGTTTTAGGCACTTGAGACTTATCGATGGGCCAAACAATTCATGCAGTTTTGGAATTTATATTCTGGTGCAGGAAGTCAGGCAATTAATAATAATCACAATAAGTCAGTCATGTATTGTGGTGGAATGTGACCTATGCAGTGAAAAGAGTGAAGTAGGGGAAATGAGGTTGAAGTACTAGAGGTAGGTGTTAGGCATGGGTGGATCTCAGTTTTAAATAGGGTCAGCAGGGTAAGCTTCACTGGGATTGACAGCATTTGGGAAAAGACTGGAAGTTAGTGTAGGAGTTACTATATGGCTGTTAGAAGAGGAGCATTCAAAGTACTGGAACTGCCTGAGCAAAGGCCGAAAGTTGGGGGCATGCTGGAGTGTTCTATGTGGAGAACAGAGAGGTGGATTAGAACAATCCACAGGGGTATACTAGGAGATGAGGTCAGAGAGGTAACAGAACACCCGATCAAGGGCTTGCTTGGTAGACCGTTGTACAGCCTTTGGCCTTTACTCTGAGTGACAGGGTTAATCTAATTCACTCTCTTCCTTTGTACTTGGAACTCCCATTTCCCATTTGTACTTATATCTATTTCAGCAAATAACACATCACGTTAAACTCTTTGTGTCTTTTTCCCTTGCTAGACTCTCGGGTTCTTAACACAATTTTTAAATCTCATTCTTCTCTGTATCTGGACCAGAAGAATGAATGCACATTATAAACGCTCCGTTATTGTTTGTTGAATTGCATTATGACAACAAACAAATCACAGGAGTACGGGTCACACAATACTGTGAAGGAACACACATCATAGGTAGTTTCTGGGGCACAAGATTGGTGTAAGAATGCATCATACACTTCTCAACTATAGGCTAGTGTTTTTCTGCTCAAGTGCTCTGATTTTTTTTTTTCCTCATGTGCAGTTTTTTCACTAATGTCTGATGGCTGTTTGCAAAAAATCAGCTGCGGTGCTGAAGTTTATAGTATCTTTCTTTCTAGGGAAACTCTGGC
The DNA here is from genome assembly GCF_009829155.1 of Mustela erminea. NCBI lineage: Eukaryota > Metazoa > Chordata > Mammalia > Carnivora > Mustelidae > Mustela > Mustela erminea. The sequence continues at coordinate 27,238,033 of NC_045617.1, forward strand.
AGTTAAGCTACTGATCTCAGGAGTTAGGGTTCTGGGTCTCAACCTCAGATACACATTGGAATCCTTGAGGAGCCTTTATAAACTATTATGCCTTATCACAGAGCACTTGTACCAGACATTCTGAGGGTGGGACTCAGGCATGGGTGTGTGTGTGTATATATATATATATATATATTTTTTTTTAAGACTTTATTTATTTATTTGAGAGAGAAGGATAATAAGGCTGTCTTACTTCTGCATGTTTCTATAGGTGCAGATGTGGTGGTGAGAGGGCAGAGATTTGCAGGTTGACTGTTCCCTAGGATAATCAACCTAGTTATAAATCAGCCCACGTGAGATACTTACAGAAGCTAAATTGGGAGCCAGTTCCTGGGTTTTCTCTCAGAAGAATACATATCAAGGTGAACTTGGATTCTGGGAAGCAGTGGTGCTGGCTACATATCCTCATAGACAAATGAAACAACTTTGTACCCCAACTTGGTTCTTACCACAGGTTGAGTACTATTTCACCAGGGCTTAACACGTTCCAGTCTAAAGATTATGAAAGCATGCCTGTGGCCCCCGATTTTAGGCAACCTGTGCATTTATTCAGTCACCTTGGGCTTGAGTGTCAAATGCCAGCTGCTCAGGGGGAGCTGATCCTTTAGCTGCCCATGTGAGCATTGATGGTGCCTATCGTACACCGTGATCATGTACACATTTCCTCTTCACAAAATGTTAAAGCTGGTGTTTTGACATACTTGGGAAAAGATCTTGCCTTCTTAACGTACTCATCTTTCAGAATCTTCTCAGTGCCAGAACAGGGCCATGCATCATCAGGCTCTGGGAAGGTGTGATGAATTTAATTCTTTTATGTCTTCATTTTTTACTTTTTTTGTGTCATTAAATACTCTTGGAGTGTCTATTAGGTACTGTGCTACACTCTGAGAGCGCAGGATAGGTATGGGACTCTTCCTTCAGCTCACATTCTAGACAAGGAAATGGACATAGAAACAGCAGATCAGAACTTAATACAGGAGCTCATCAGACATGGGAAAAGATAAAAGGTAAAGAGGGTCTTGTGAGCTATGGGTGCCATGAAAGTGAGGAGTTAGGATACTGCATTAGGGTTTAGAGAGCAGATGTATTCCTGAAGTGGAGGGAGTGGAGGGGATGGTGGTAGAGGTGAGGCTGGAGGCATAGACGGGGATCCAACTGTAAAGCGTTTTCATGCCCAGGGAATTTAGACTTGATTCTGGAAAGGCAAGGTGGTACAAGTGAAAAAAAGATAAAAATATACTTAACCTTTGTCATCAGAAAAATCTGATTAAATTCTGACTCTGCCACTTATTAGTTATATAATATTGCAGTAATGATTATAAACAGTTCATTCTCTATTTCTTCATCTATAGACATAACAATAAAATAAATATAATTAATACCTACCTTGCAGGGTTAGTTTGAGGGCTAAATCAGACAATGTTCATGAAAGTTAAGGACAGGCATATGGATTCTGGGGCTATGCCCCCCAACTACTTAATTAAAATTAAAAAAATAAAAAGATTTATTTTTGAGATACACTAGCTACCTGTCAAGTGTATAATGCCACACATGGCTAGTGGCTGTCATATTGGAAAGCACTGATACATCATTACCGAGCAACATATGGGGCAGTGCTACTCTATGGAGGTTTCCCTTGCCTTTCAGGAAGCATCAGAATTCTAACTGATGTAGTTAATATGTTGATAGTATGTGGTGGTATATTCTAAAAAAGTTTTTCTTCAAAATAAAGCTAGTAAAGGTGCTCAGATCAAGATTCATTTCTCTCTGAGATTTCAGTCAGGAGCTCACACACAGGCCTGTGCTGACGGGCAGCTGCTGCCCCGGGATCTCTCTTGTGGTCATTCTGCCCGCCCTGCCTCTAGACTTGGATTTATACCTAGTTCTCTCAGAAATGGCCACAATGACACACAAACTGCTCTGGAGCTGAGGCACAAGTTTCCCTGGGGACTTACTTCAGGCTCTAAACATCATCCTCTATGGGATTGCCTATAGGAGTGACTCATGCCATTTCAAATAACAGCTTAATTCATCCTGTTCCCTTTACCAAGGTTTCGTAGCCCAGAACATCAGGGATGATGGCCATTTCTGGTGACAGGTGGACACCTGCACTGAACTCTCAATTCACTTCAACTTAAGCCACTTGCCCAGGAAGACTGTATTAACTTCCAGTTTCTACTTAACTTTGGTTTTGCTCAGGGAGTTAGCTAAAGTTGTAAATACAGGTCCTTTTCCCACATGGAATAGGTATTTTCAGAATTAAAAAAAAATTAGAGGAACCATTGAGAGAATGGAATGTATAAAACTTAGTAAATTAAAAAAAATTAGTTAAAGCTTTCCTTAATCACCTTGGGAAAAACAGGTTCTTGCTGACAATTGTATCATGGTGCTATATTATCACATAATTTATTTTGTACACATAATTGACTTTTACTTGAGAAGCAAGGAAGCCCATGTGGAAATGTTAAAAAGAAGTCAAGTGAGAGACCAGCTAGGAGAAATTAAATCCATCAGTGTGTAAATATAATAAGGTGAAAGGAATCTGGCATTTATTGAGGAGTATATGCAAATGCAGTGAGTTGCTAGAAGGGATATTCTCTGGGGCCTGCAATGACTCAGGGAATTTTGAAGAATTGGCAGAGATTCAGCTGGTTGTGAAAGGTGGTTGGGATTATGGTGAGAGGTGGGGAGGATTTCAGCCAGGAAAGATGTGTGAAGTTATAGAGATGGACATGCAAAGACTGTCTTCTGTAGTGGTAAGTGAACAGACCATTTTAACCAAACACACATGTATTATATCAATGAAAAATAAATGAGAAGTAAGGGTAGCAAGGGACAGACCTTGAATAATATAGCAATAATTAGGTAAGTTTTTTTTTTTTACTGCACACTTTTGAGTCAGACAATGAGCTGAAACATTTTTAACGTACATTATTTATTTTAGGCTTTGGAACAGTCCAATGAGGTGGGTATTATTATTCTATTTTACAGATGAGGCCACTTATATTTAGAGAGTGTAAGTAGTCTTCCCAAGGTGTTAGGAGACAATCCTGCCTGGGTCTTTTACATTTCTTTACATCTTTGGAGCAGGGCCATTGGCTGCTTCTGTTCTGGACTAACTTTTCATGGATGTTTGCATAGCTAACAGCTTTGAAAGTTAGAGCCAGTTTCTCCTTCTTGAGCAGGAAGCAGGCTTATTTACTATCTGGTGCAGTAAAAATAATGTCTCCCTTTGGGGCTAGGATTGAGCAAATTTACTGCCCATTATAAAGGATTTGAGTACCCTGAACTCAGGGTTCCTTTCCTGTAATGCCATGTGTATGAGTCACCTGATCCTTTCACATTGCCCTGTGGGAACTGAGGCTCAAGAAGGTGGAGTGAATGGTGACACTTTTGGCTGCTTAGTGCTATTTTTCTGACTAGTTTGTTTTTAATTAAATTTATTTATTATTAATTATATTACCTTTTTTTTTATATTCTTGTCTCCGACCAAGGAATTTTGTGTCTTCTTCCAATATCTCTGAAACTGTGGCAAGCTGACTTGTTAGTTTACAAATAGGGTCAATCTCAGAGCATTCACAGGTGTTGACCTAAACATCTGGTAAATAGTGAAATGACCTTAGAAGTCAACCAACTCAGGGGTGTTTGGGTGGCTCAGTTGGTTAAGCATCCAGCTCTTGATTTTGGCTCAGGTCATGGTCTTAGAGTGGTGAGATCCAGTTGGCACTGGGCTCTGTGATCAGCAGGGAGTCTGCCTGAGATTCTCTTTTTCCCTTTCCCCCTGCCCCCTCCCTCTGTGCATGTGCTCTCTCTTTCTCTTTCTCTCTCCCTAAAATAAATAAATAAATATTTCAAAAAAAAAAAAAAAATCAGCCAACTCTTAGGTTGTAAGGGCTTGTGCTAGAGTGGTTTGAAAGGAATAAATAAATACCAAACAGAAGGAAGAAGCAAGGTTGGTGAGAATATTTTGGGATGGAGTGTAGGGCCAGAGGTGGTCAGAAAGTATAAATAGTCAAAAGAGATGTTAAAATTCTAAGCTTGAGCAGATGAATTAAAAAATTAATAAAGTGAGGAAGCACTTTATTATTGGAGTAGAAGGGGCAGGTGGTTTTTTGCTTTTAGAGTTTTACTTCTCTGAAGTTAAAAACTAGATATTTAAAAATTCTCTGCATAAGATCTAGCAGAGGAAGCATGCAAAACCGAAACAGCTAGATCTGCCCTCTTCTCACCGTATTTCAATTTGGGTGGATAGAGCTACTGAGAGGACCTGGGGGAGGGGTGGGTAGCTGATTCCTGCTGGCATCTCTGTGGGTGAGGGTGTAGGGGGAAGAGGAGCAAGTGGCTGGAGCAATGACCCCATTACTTCTGAGGCCATTTCAGGCATTCTCAGGCTGGCAGCAGTGTCTCTCAGAGTAAAGCTTGGCTGCTAAGCACTATTGTTTTGCAAAACATACCATTGCAGTTTTGCTAGGTGATCACTTTGTCCTCTTACTCTTTTCTTAGATGGACTTTTTAATAATAAAAGCTCAAAATATCATCTATTGCTCCTGCAGTGTCACATATGGTGGCAAAAATGTAAATATTTTCTTCCTTTTTTTACCTATATAATTTTTTTTCTTAAGCAATGAAAGTAAAGGAAAGGCAAATAAACTCCATCTGTTTATATATTATTATCTCCTGACCCCTCTGTCTTCACTAATAGTTTGGAAAATCATATCAGGTTTTTTTTTTTTTTTTTTAAATAAGAAGGAATCCTCCAAGAAGAATCCAAGTTGGTAGAACATGAGTAGCATGGTTATAATGCTTAGTGTATTGTATTCTTTTGGGGAAGATAAAATTGCTCAGTGTTTCCTGTTTCTGAATCAGTTGCCAGTGTTTGGTGAACTTTATCTACTGCCCCATATTCCCTTAGTGAGTGGCAAATTTTGCAGTGACATGATTATGTTGTTATCCTTCCCAGAAAGTCTAACACTTCATGTCTCTCTTTTTGGAGCCTAGGTGTCTTGGGAACAGAGTAGCACCATTCAGTGGTAAAAAAGATTTTAATCTTTAAAAAAGGTGGCATGATCTTTAGATGATTTTAGGAGTTGCAGATTAGTCAGCCACAAATGTCCTGTGTAGGCATGAGCCATTTTCTTTCTTTCTTTCTTCTTCTTCTTCTTTTTTTTTTTTTTGTATGTATCATTTTTAACATCTTCTGTATCTATGGATAACAGGTTCTCAGGTGAAGTGCTGAGTATGTCACTGAAAGCCCAGTAGAGTTAAGTGCGCAAAGTCAGTCTGAACATATGCTGTAATGGATTTGACCTCGTAGAGCCCTACAAAGAGAAATTGCAGATAACCGTCTGAACTGACTTCTGAAACTTGTAGTTCTGACTCCCAAGATACAGAGAGAAAAGGGAGACCAAGCAGATTATAATGAACAATTCAGAGATAGCAGAATGTAATTGAGCCTGATTGTAAAAGTAAATAAAGCTACAGAGAAAGGATTTATTCTATAACACATTTCTAATATTCTTTCTTTGGTTCCCAAAAATGTACTTGAAGTATAATAAATCATTTTCTATTCATAATCTACTTTTCCTGATCACACTGATGCCTGTTAAAGTCAATATTTGATCAATATATAAACATATATACAAAATAAGAAATCACTGGAACCTTAGACCATAAGCAGACCACGGAGGTAACCTAATCCTATCCATTACCCAGGGCAAAAATAGCCCTAACGACAGTGGTTTAGGCTAGGACCTGAATGCTTCCTGTGATCAACATCTCAGTAATTTATGGTTGGTTTTTAGTGCTACAAAGTTAAGGTGTTTGGGGCATAAAATTGCAGATATTATGGAATATTATAGCATGTGTAATTTTTGCCATAAACATACCACTGATAGCATATACACTTCTTTTACTACTGAGGTCGGTTTTTTGGCAGTCTGTGTTTTATGTAATCTAATCAGTAACTAGTATTTGTTATGCAGCTACCTGGGCTTAAGGTTAAAACATGTGGCCTTGCAATAGCTCTAAGCTGTGTGGTTTATCTGGAGTTCAGATCTGTGATCTTGATATTCTGTTACCTAGACCCATAGAGAACATGCTGTAATCAGCTAGGCCGTGGGAATTTTGCATAGGTCCGCAAGTGTATAAGCACAAACATATACCCAGAAACTTCCATATTTGGACTGTTACTTAAATTGTGTGAGAAAATGGACTCTAGAAACATATGGGCTATAAAATTTCAGATTTTGCTATTGCTACATATTGTTTATAAGCATAAATCACTCTCTATAATAAGGTACAATGGAAATACCAGGGCAAAAATTCCAGGGACCACAGAAAACAAAGTCGTGCTAAACAAGGCAGAGATATATTAATTATATTGATTGAACTTCAGGTTGCGGTAGCCTTTGACTTTTTCTTTCATTTAGAATTGCTTTCTTTTTTTAGTAGTGGAATAGCTAGGTTTCCGTGTGGAACAATTTGAGAACATTTGCCACCTACAGCAGTGTTGCAGCTATACATTTGTCTAAGTGTCAGATGATATGTTGGTGATTATGGCTCCTATGCTCAACAGTTATTTCTAAACAATGCTTGCAAAATACTCTACTGTGTAATTTGTTTGTGTAGTTACAAACCTACTGATGGCACCCCTTAGAAAAATGTTTCTTTACAATTAACTCCCATGGTGACCAAAGAGCAAGACGACTTCCAAGTTGTCTTTCTTGTATCGTGCTCCTCTTTTCCTGCCTCTTGGGTTTTTCTCTCCTGTTTCGAGTCTCAGAGCAGTATAAATATAAGATCGTGTCAGAAGAATGATAGCTATCATGTGACATAGTGGCATATATGTAGAATGCCGAGCCTTAAGCCACCAGGTTTGCATTTTGGTTCATAAATAATGTAGAGCCAGAGTGCTGGGCCCGCTGTTGTGTAGACCCGAACTCGCTCTTGGTAAAATAAACAGATAAATAAATGGTAACTTGGAATAAAGGGAATGTTTAATATAACTGCCAACAGAAATATTCAGTGCTATAAAACAACCCATGTGAAAGCAAACATATTTACAAACACATTCCCATTATGTGGATAGTTTGTGTGTGTGTGTGTGTGTTTCTCTCTCTACTTTTGGAGATTCAGAGCAGAGAACAGACAGTATGTAGAGAAGCATCTCAAAATGATGGTTTGTGTTTGTGCTTTTTTGCATATTTGAGAATGAAGCAACTCAGCTCCGATCGTTATCACTGCGCTGGGTTTAAAAGTACTTGTCCTTGTTTCATGGAACGCACCAAGCCGAGCACAGCAGCCTGCGTGACACTATGCTTGTGGGGTGTGAAGCTGAAGCCATTGAACACTGAATTTCCCCAGTGTGTCTCAGTAGCAGAACTCCTTGTGCTAAATGTGTGTGTGCTGTTCCACTGAGAAAATTCAATGTTCAACAGCTCTCCGAGTTTCTCATTTCATACCTATGGAGAAGAGGCTCAGTGGCTGCCCGTTGAGTTTCATTGTGAAGTACATACAGATGGTCTGGTTCAAGGTGCTTTGAAAGGCACAAGGGAGAAGAAATTTCTGTTTATTTTTTCCATTTTACATGCATTTCTTCCCTTTTAAAACGTATATTCTGTATCATTAGTCAAATAGGACATTGTTCTGATTTTAATGCAGGTAGAATGCATGAAAACTAACAATTCTTCTGAGGAAATAGACATTAGGGCTCCCCTATGCCAAACACTCAAACAGTGTATATACAGTAACTTAGTATATGTTTTCTAGTCTCTTCTAAGTAAATGCTAAATTTGGTTTACATCTAAGCCTATAATGAGAACATTAGGCAGTCAGAAATTTGCCAGTTGCATTGTAGCTAAGTTTCTCTACACTGATTGAATTTACCCCCTTGAAGACGTCGTCAGTGAGTGCCTCTGGGAAATCTAAATAGAGGAATTATCAGGAAGAGAACTATATTTAAGTAATGTGCTATTTTAAAATTCTTCAATACATTAAGAAAAGTCTTTAGAATAATTAGTTTATATTTCATAGCACATCTGTTAAATGAATAACTAAAAATATCCCTACAACTTCATAAACAGTTTTTGGCAAATGATTTATTTTGCCATAATTATACTTGTGTCCAGCTTTATAGTTGTTGGGACATTGCTTTCAAGGAATTTTTAGCTAGCAGATTAAAATGAATTCTTTTTGTTATTAGGTAGAATAATGTTCTCTTGTGGAAGCAGAAATTTTATGTAGGTGACATTAGCTTTCTTAGAAGAAAAGAGTAAATGGGTATGCATTATAGGACATGCAAGTGGAATTTGGAGACCACGTTGTGAATGTAAGCTATGAATACTACCTGAATCATTTTCATTTGCTTGAAAAGAAAATCATGACAACTACGACAGAATAGAAGAAGAAAATGGATGCACAATGTAAAATAGATAGAATATATTTTTTTAAAACAGATACAATCTTAAATGGAGAACCCTCATTGTAGTAATACAAAATAACTTCACTGAGTCCATTCCCTATTTGAAAATCAGCTTCAATTTCATATGTAATTACTGAAAATTAAAAAAAAAAGTAAAACAAGAAAGGGAAAAGGACAGTTTAGGTTTTGGCCAAAGATGTCAATTCAAACACAAAACAAACACACGTCTTTGTCTAGATTGTGATAAATGAATTACTAGTTTGATAAATAGTAGTGATGAAGTTCTTGAACCTAGGTGAGGTTCGGTGGGGTGAGGTTCGGACCCGACGGCTAAAGAAAGAATTCTTAAGACGTCTCTGGTGCAAAAAGGTGGTTTATTAGAGCACGGGGACAGGACCTGTGGACAGGCAGAGATGCGGCTGCCCAGGGCCTGTGAGGAGTGTCTGGTTATATACACAGGAGTTGGGTAGGTGAGGACAAAGGGGTGTTCAGAAGGGCTATTGGGGTAAAGAAGACTGTCAGGATATTGAAGGCCTGGTTACTATCAAGTCAAGGCCACTTTCCCTCTAATGAGGCACTAACATAAAGACAATTGGGAGTCTCCTGGTGGAATGTTACATTCCTGCTATCAAACGTCCTTGTTAGTGAGATTTAGGTTTAGAAGAAATTTAACTTTATTTACTTTTCCTTCTACCTCCGCCTCCTTCAGTTTCTATGGAGGGGAGGGTGACATTAGGGCTTGAGGAACTGAGTTCTGTGTCTTTGGAAATTGGGCTATTGATAAGGTAACTTCTTTGTTGTAATCTCAAGGACATTTGCAAACCAAGGGAAACTCCTGTTTTGCAGGATTGTGATCTCAGCAAGTTAACTATTTATCATTTTATGGCAGTCAGGGGTGCCTGAGGAATGCTACACATATGGAGGGGAGCGGATGAAGGAGGGGTGCAAGGCGCCAGCTTTTGCTTTGTCCTCAGCCAGCCTCCTGCTCCCTCATCAGTAGTGAGCTCAGTTAAGTGATGCTTTTGCATTGTTCAGACATATGACCTATTTAAGTAGGAAATATAGACAAGTTGTTATGCAAGTGTTATATGATAAATGATATCCCAAATATAAGACATTAAACTTTTTCCTCTTTTTGGAGGAGAATGTTCCAAATATAAAATTAATGAGAATCAGATTCTGACATGGAGAAGTAATTTAACTTGAAAGGAATTTTTCCTCCAGTGGAGGTGAGATTTGGGTATATTCGTATAGAAATTTCCTTGAAATCAGTTGTAGAATGTCTAACCACTGTATTAGTCATCAGTTAAGAAGTGAATGATAACATGCTAGTAAGTTGTTTGTAAGGTAAGATTTGTTAAGAAAGAAAGAAAAAAATAGCAGTTGAAATGACATTGATATTGGAAAGATGTCTCTACAAAGACTGAATGGTATTTGCTTAAAAAAAAAAAAAGGCTAAGGGACTTAAGAAAAAAAGAAGTGTAATAAAAATGCAGAATGCCTGGCTAAGAATGAACATCACAGAAAAATAATTGGGTGTTGACCAAAAATATGTTGAGATATATAAATGTGTTTGACTCCTTGTGGATTGACCTGATTATTAAGTCAAATAATTAAATAGATTTATGAACATAAATACAAATTAGAGTCTTTATTGTGGTGCTATCATCAGAAAAAAAAATGCCAGCATATTCCTAGGTTATGTGAAGAATAGTCATAAAAAGGGTGAGCTAGGAAAAAACCCTTTTTCAACATTAGTCAGATAGATATTAAGGTATTATACTACATCTTTTTTCTTGTGCTTTTAAAGTTATGCAGACAAAGAAAAGGTAAGTTTTTAAAGGAATTTCATTGTTTAAGATTGGGAAAAGGTCAAGTAAATTGGGAGGGTTAAGTGATGTAAAGTTTTTATGAGGTAAATGTATGGTAATTGTTTCTAACATTCATGAGCTGAACTCATTAGTCAATAGACACTTATGGACCTAATACACTGGTACTTTGCCAGCTATTGTGTGAGATCCAGAAAAGTCTAGCAGTCCCTGTTGTGAGGAGCTTGCAATATTGTCATGGAAGATCAATGCAAGAGGAATTAAATAGCTAAGAAAAAAAAATAGCTAACCATAGCTGTTACCGATTATAAGAACCATTGAATTTAAGAGAAAGGATATCAGTGTGATTTCTTGGAGAGAGCTTCATGGGGACTACCAAGAATTGCTTGAGTTTGCAAAATAAGATTTGGAGAGAACAGGGTGACAGGAGAATGCTTTGGCAAGAGTTGTAAGGTGGTGAGAGAAATGAGTAAAGGCTAAGGACAAAAGAGAGATGATAGGAGTGCAAAATGTTTGGGTTGTATCCGACCCAATATAGACATAGCTCTTAAATCTGAAAATTTCCTATTTGTTTCTTTGGAGATTTGCACATCATATAGTCAACAAATATGAGTGTTTAGTGGTGTTGAAATTTATAGGAAACAACTCCTGGTGTCACTATTTCAGAATTAGAAATGACCTTAAATACCATGAGTCAACTCCTCATTTGACATACTGGTCTTGGAGAGATTAAGTTAGTTGATGATGGTCACCCCCCTTGTTAGTTGTAGGGTATGGACTAAAAGCCAGATCTGATCTAGGCTGGTGTTCTTTCTGCTAAATCCTACCTTGTATAAAGTGAAAGGACAACTTTCATCTTGTTTTTTGGACTTGTTTGATAACGTTTGAAAAAAAAGTGAGGTATCATGGTGACAAACCTTGGAAAAAGTTTCTGATGAAATTGGGAGCAATTGCTCCTCATGGCTGTTCATGCATTTGATCCATTGAGACAGCTCAGGGGTGAAAATTCCTGTGTTGTTAGTGATGGTCTTAGTCAAACTGTCTGAAGGCTGTCATCAGAGCAAAGAAGAATGAGTGTTAGATTTTCTTTATTGATAAACATTGACCTTCTAACCTTACTGATGGACAAAGTCCCTGAAGGTATGTTTTTTTCTCTATGGCCCCCAGCCTTGGCTCCTGGCTGCATTCCATAAGTGTGTCAAGGGTATTCTGCAGGCTGCTGCAGCTGTCATTTTTTCCAGCTGGCAAAGTGCTTGTCTGTCCATTGATGTTTTAGAAAATGATCAATAAGCTTCCTCAACCCACACTGATAAAAAAGGAGGTCCAAATCATTCATAAATGTAGAGAGATGAAATGCTGAGTGACCTCCTGGTCCAGGAGCCTCATGGGCACCCACCCGTAGCTAGAACGTAGAATGAATTTTTCTCATGACAGTGTAGAAATCTTAAAAGTATAAAAGAATAAAAGAAAATGAAAAATTAAATGTCACGTCAATGTGTGCACTTCTAATTTTTTTTTTTTTTTACAATTCAAATCAAGTCTAAGGGATATAGTGGAGGACCTTCTAAGGTTTTTGAGCAGGTTTAATTTCTATTTATGTTAATAAGGTCAAACATTATTCTGGGATGCATTCCCTCTTCAGCCTGTCCATCTGTTATATGACCAGAATGACCTTCCTTGTTTCTTCTTTATTTGTGCTGCCCCCTTCCCCCCTCCACCCCACCGCCTTTGGTTGAGTTAAAAAAATAGAGAGAATAAAATAGCCTTCTGCTTTCTCTCATTTAAAGTGACTAATGAACAATTTTAATTTTTTATACATAGGGGAGAGAACTCTTTTTCCCCTAACACACACCATATCCTTAATTGATACTACAGACCACCTAGGGCATTAAGTATGTAGTATGAAAAGAGATGAGAAGAAAGGGTCATCATTATGAAAAAATAATCATGAAGTGAATGGATTCAGGAATAATTTAAAAAATATTTTAAAACTTTAAGAGAACAGAGTAGTCATGTTTTTAAATGTCCACAAAATGCTGTTTTCTTTTTAATGAGATTAAGTAGTTTGAAATCTTTTACTCCTGAACAATTTAAAAGGTTGCTATTTTTTATTTTATTCACTTCAATTGACTAAACCAGTTGACTGCTCTTTATTGTCTGTAGGTGCAATGACAGCTATCATTTGATTCAGTGGAAAACAAAAGCCATTAAATAGATGGAGTCCTGTACAAATTACTGGTTAAATGGTTGAGCATTTCATTTTTTGAATTGATTGATTTTGTATCATTTTTATTCCGTTTTGGGTTTAGAAAGGGAATGGTCTTGATTGGAAGAAATGCCAGGCGGAATATTTGGGTTCTGTTTCTGATACCTTCTCTAGTTTTCTGAGAGAGCTTGGCTACATTTCTAATACCTCAAGTTTTCTCTCTGTAAAGTAAAAGAGAGAGTTGGCTATAAGTACATGTGGGGAAGGTTTTGAAATTTAAAATATTGAATACATTTAATTCATTGGCATTACATATATCTGAATTACATTCATTTTCAGAATGTTTTGTTTTTCTAGTTATTATTTTTCCTTCAGTTCACACCAGAATAATGCCCATGTATTCTTCCTCTTATTTTTTTTTCATCCACTTTGCTTCTGTATTTTACATTATTTTTTTTTTCTGTTGAAGCTATGAGGATTCATTCTCTATGAATGTTCTACTGCTTATGTGATCTTTGTTCTCTTCATCAACTAAGGATAATCCCCAGCATCCTCAAGGATAATTTCTTGACTAATGTTGGTATATTTTAACTTAAAGTTGTGACTTTAAGATATCATAATATACTGTGCATTTGGATTTTTTATGGATATCCATCAAATCCAACTAAAGTGTTGGGGGCAGTTGGGGAAACGGAGTATGTTTTTATGAATTTGAATATCTCAAAACTATATTAGACATTATGAGTTTAAGAAAATGCATTTTATAGAGTTCAAAGAGGAGAACTGATTTTTTTTTTTAGTTTTTGTTTTTGTTTTTTATGTTTGTTTGTTTTTTTTTAATTTTTTATTTTTTATAAACATATATTTTTATCCCCAGGGGTACAGGTCTGTGAATCACCAGGTTTACACACTTCACAGCAGAAATTAGGATGCTCTGGAAGATCTAGAGGTCAGAGGCAAATCTAGAGGCTCTGGTTCTTTGGTAACCCACGAACAGTAGTTAAGTGGGTCTGCTTACGGTGCCAACACAGTACTTACTGGCTCTTCCCCTCCTTTAGGCTTGTCTTTGATCTGTTTTGCAATGGAATTAAAGCTGAGTGTGTTCTTACCATAGCCATGTAGGAGGAGGAGAAGCAGTAAGGAGCAATAGCGAAAAATAGAGATTTGTCCTCATGTCAGCTGTTGGCTAAAATTGTGGCTGTCCTGACTAGACTTAGCATTTTTATTTGTGAAGAGCTCTTATAGAGACACTTTCACATGTTCTTCTATTTGTTTATTAAGTAAACATATTGATTGTAGACTTACTACAAATAAATCAGTGTTCAAGCTGCTAGGAAAACAGTCATGAAAAAGGGGGCCTGGTTACAATCTGACAGAACTATCCTTCTTCTTGTTCCTTTGAGTGTAGGTCATGGGGGTTAGGGAGATGATGGGAATATGAGTTTCAGGGGGTAATTTTTATCCCAAACTGTGACAGAGTCCTTTGGAAATACCCAGTTAGTATATGTTATTCATTCCACAATTTTGGGGATTGATATATTAAATTAAAATTTTTATTTTACTTTTTATTTACTTATTTGACACAGACAGAGGCAGGCAGAGGGAGAGGGAGAAGCAGGCTCCCTGCTGGGCAAGGAGCTCACTGTGGGGCTCAATCCAGGACCGTGGGATCATGACCTTAGCCGAAGGCAGATTTTAACCAACTGAGCCACCCAGGAACACCTAAATTTAATTTTTTTTTGATCACATTACCAGTTGCAGAATTCTGGAACATCAAACATACCAACGTTTGAAATTTTAGTTTGTTATATGGAATAGCATAGATTATTTCTGTTCTGTTCATCTTAGGGAGAATAAACTGTTTTCCATTGCTGTGGGAAAGTTGCAAACAATAATGACAAAAGTTTCCTCACAATGGATAAAAAGAAATAGTTTTCTTGAATTTTTTTGATGTATTTAGAATCCACCACAGGGTTGCCTTTTAATGATTTGTAAAGTTTTTGTGAATTACTAATTCATTTATCTAGTTATAATAATTTTTCTGGCTCTGTTGAGATATAATTGACACATAAAATTATATACATTTAAAGTGTACACCATGTTGATTTGATACACATATATATTGCAATATGATTACCACCATAGTGTTAGCTAACTCTGTCATGTTTCATAATTACCATTTCTTTTCTTTTTAATTTTAAAAATTTTTTAAAAATTTATTTGTTTGACAGACAGATTACAAGTAGACAGAGAGGCAGGCAGAGAAAGAGAGAGAGAGGAGGAAGCAGGCTCCCCGCTGAGCAGGGAGCCCGATGCGGGACTCGATCCCAGAACCCTGGGACCATGACCTGAGCCGAAGGCAGAGGCTTTAACCCACTGAGCCACCCAGATGCCCCTCATAATTACCATTTCTTTTTTGTGTTGAGAACACTTAAGACCCACTCTTTTAGTGTATAATGTAGTATTGTTAGCTATAATTACAAAGCTATGCATTACATCCTCCGAACTCATTCATTTTTCAACTGGAAGTTTGTACTCTGACCGATATCTTCCCATTTCCTTCTTCCCTTCCCTAGAGCCTGGTAACTACCATTTGATTCATTTGATTATGTTTTTACAATTCAGTTTTTAGACTCCACATGTAAGTGATGTCATATAGTATTTGTCTTTCACTCTGACTTATTTCACTTAACATAATGCTCTCAAAGTTATCTATGTTGTCTCAAATAGTAGGATTTCCTTCTTTCTCATGACGGATAATATTCCTGTGAGTGTGTGTGTGTGTGTGTGTGTGTGTGTTTGTGCGTGTATATATATACATATATCTCAGTCTCATATTTTCTTTGTTCATTCATTCACTGACAGACACTTAGGTTGTTTCCATATCTTGCTTATTGTGAATAATATTGCGGTGAACTTGGGTGTATAGATATCTCTTTGATATCCTATTTTCATTTCCTTGGGATGTATACCTAAAAGTGGAATTGCTAGATCGTCTGGTAATTCTACTTTTAATTTTTTGAGGAACCTCCATGCTGTTTTCCATAGTGACTGTACCAGTTTACCTTCTCACCAACAGTATATAGGATTCTCTTTTCTCCATATCCTCACCAACACTTGTTCTCTTGTCTTCTTGGTGATCACCATTCTCACAGGTATAAGTTGATATCTCATTGTGGTTTTGATTTGCTTTTCCCTGATGATTAGTTATTTTGAGCACCTTTTCATGTACCTGGTGACCACTATAACTTTTATTATATACTACTTACGATCCATGACAATTGTATATGATAAAAGTTACTTCTTGAAGCTCACAGTTCTATGACTTTGTCAAATGCATAAAGTCATCAATTTACCGCCACAATCAAAATAAAGGAAGTCACCCCGACCCTCCCTGCCCACATGCCATGGACCTTGTAGTCCTTTCCTTCCCTTTCCCACAAACCCTGCAAATCACTGATCTGTTCTTGATTCCTAAATGTTGTCTTTTCTGGAATGTTACACAAATAGTCTTACTGCATATGAGTATGAGTTATATTTCTCTTAGGAAAATACCTATGTGTATAAGTTTAATTCTCTAAGAAGCAGCCAGGCTATCTTCCAAAGTGTCTACACTGTTTTCATTTTCACCAGGGTTCCATTTATGTTCCATCTTCATTAGCACTTGGTATTCTCAGCTTGCTTTACGTATGTGTGTATGTATGTATGTATGTATGTATGTATGTATGTATTTAAAGTAGGCTCCATGGACCCCAAAGCATGGACCCCAAAGCAGGGCTTGAATTCAGAGCCCTCCGATCAAGACCTGAGCTGAGATGCAGAGTCAGTGACAGCTGTCTGAGCCACCCAGGTGCCCCAGCATCTTTTAAATTTATTCCCTTGGCGTGTCTGGGTGGCTCAGTGGGTTAAAGCCTCTGCCTTCGGCTCAGGTCATGATCCCAGGGTACTGGATTCAAGCTCCGCATCGGGCTCTCTGCTCAGCAGGGAGCCGGCTTCCCTTCCTGTCCCTCTGCCTGCCTCTCTGCCTACTTGTGATCTCTGTCTGTCAAATAAATAAATAAAATCTTAAAATTTTATTCCCTTATTCTTGCGTTCTGAGAGTTAAACATTTTCTTGATACAAGTGTTTTGTCAGATATGTAATTTGCAATTATTTTCTTCCAGTTCAAAATGGCTTTTCTTTTTCATTAGTGTCTTTTGCAGTATACAACACTTTAAATACTTTTAAAGTCCAAGTTATTAATATTTTCTGCTTTTGGGGTCAAATCTAACTTTGCCTAACTCAGTGTCCCAAAGACTTTCTCTTATGTTTCTTTAAATGCTCTATGTTTTTTATATAGAACTGCTATATTTTGAATTAATATTTCATATAAGATGTGAAGTATGGACGGAGAGGTTTTTTTGCATAAATGTCTGATTTTCTAAGGACCATTTGTGTGTGTGTGTGTCTGTATTTGGGACAAAAACATGTATATTTCTACCACCCCAAATGGAAGTTGACTTTTTGGATCAGGAGTAAAAAAAGAAAATCTGCATATTTTAGCCACCTCACAGTAGAAGTTTAACAGCTCAAACACAGTGGCTGTCAGTGTTCCAGTTATAATAGTACAACTGTGTATCATCTCTGACACTCTATCTGGCTACTGCTGGGGAAACCAATAGAGGGAAATCATTACTTTCGTAATCATATCGTAGAAGCTGAATTTTCTGTTTTGTGTTACCTCCCAATAAGATTGTTTTTTAAGATAACTAATGATTGCAGCAAAATTTCTAGGAAAAGACAACATTTTGTGTAATTTGATCAGATGAGACTATCAGGCGAAGTGATCAGAGGTGTAGAACTACTTTTTTACCCAAGAGGGTGTTAGAATAAGGAGGCTCTGCTGACAGACTGCCAAACTCCACCTCTGGCTTATAACCACAGTGTACATAAATCAGATGTTATCAATTCCCGGAAGCTTCCATCTACAAGCAAACCCTTTTCTTCCAACTTGTTTAGTGATAATCAAATCTTTGTACTGAGACATGCAGTAAAAGGAACTAATAGTTATTTAGCTTATGATAAATGGTAGCAGAGGATTTGGTATTTTACATTCATCTTAATTCAGTTTAGCTTCCATTCATCCGGTGTGTAGGAATTAGGATCCCACTTCCATGGCGGAAGAAAGTGAAGTTCAGAGAGGGAAGAGCCGGCTCATAGTCCCACACCGAGACAGCTTGGAGGAGCCAGGTATCAGACACCGCAATAACGCTTCCAAAGCCCGGGACTGAAATCTGGGAATGACTACCCTGTAAATCTTTAAATCCCTTTTTGATAACAACATTCTCATTGTTGCTGAGAAATGACCTTTTTGCTTTAGAAAGCTTGTTGCTTAGTTCAGAGTCCTCTGTATTGAAGTCCTTTTGGCTGAAGTGGGGCGGTTGGCCTGCGTTAACTCTTCTTTGTACTGTTCCCATGCGTTCTAACCAGAAGAGCTCTGCAAGCTATGGAGCCATATAGCTTTAGCACTGAGGGAACTAAAAAATATAATGAAGTCCCTGTCTCCATCCATCACAAAGGAATCTTAGGGAGAGTTGCAAAGGGACCCACTATATCAAACGACTGAAAAATAGCATGTGTTTACTCTCAGCAAGGAGGATTGATTTTTACTTGTTCTGTTTTCAATTAATTTACCTAATTTAACCTTTAAAAATGTCACCTTCCCTTCCAACCTCAGTAATAAATATAATTTTTTTTTTGCTGATTTAATTTTAGAAGCCTCTACATTTACTCTCAGCAGCTGCTGCCCTTTTGAGTTGAGTTGGGATAGGAAGGAGAAAAGGGACTTATGAAAAGAAAGCTTTTAGATCATTCACGTCTTTTCTTTTTAAACTCTTACCAGCACAAGATTCCAGAATGTGTATAATGTATTCTCCTGGGTTGACAGTGGAACGGTAGGGTTGAGGGAGAATAATAAATCAATGATAAGTTAGTAAAACCAAACACTATAGAGAGTATCCAGCTATGGAGGACTTCCCATGTTGGAAACAAATGATTTCAGAGGCTGCTGCTGAATGAAATGCATGTCTTTTGCTTTGAAGTTAGTAGATATTAGTGCCTGTGCACAACGCCTTCACTCAGCTCTCCAGCACCATGTGGTAGACCAGTGCTTCTCAGATTTTTAAGTGTATTCAGATCACCTGGGAGTCTTGTTAAATGCAAATATGATTCATCATCAAGCCTGGGGTGGGGCTTGAGATTATGAATTTCTAATAAGCTCCTTGGCGATACTGATGGTTCTCATCCCTAGGTTCTCATTTCGAGTAGCAAGGCTGTATAAATTTTTATACCTGAAAATACAATCTTTTAAAAGGGCTCTTCATAGAAAACATGGCCTATGTTTGCATGTACTATCCCCATATAAAGAGAAGCATTTAGTTTAAATTTTATTTATTTATTTATTTGACAGAGAGAGAGAGAGATCACAAGTAGGCAGAGAGGCAGGCAGAGACAGAGAAGGGAAACAGGCTCCCCGCTGAGCAGAGAGCCCCATGTGGGGCTCGATCCCAGGACCTGAGATCATGACCTGAGCCAAAAGCGGAGGCTTAACCCACTGAGCCACCCAGGTGCCCCTAGTTTAATTTTTTTTGATGGAAGGCTTATACTGTATGTATTTGTACTAATAAGTATTTATATATAAGGAAACAAATTGAATGACAGCTACAACTCATGACTTAGTGCATGCGAGGCAGTGTCCTAAGGACTTTATACATACGACATTATTGGGTTCTCACATCCTTCATGAGAGAACTAAATGAACATTAACACTTAAAATAAGTAAACCAAAGCATACAGCAATGGTTACATAACCATTATGTCCCCATAGCTAATTACGTCCCCCATAGCTAATTACGTGGTAGAAGCTGAATTCAGATTTTGGTTGCTTGCCTATAAAAGCTGTGCTATTAATCACTATTCTGTTATATAAGCCATAGGATAGTAGTTTTGGGGTGCCTGCGTGGCACAGTTGGTTGAGTGTCTAATTCTTGGTTTGAGCTCAGGTCACGATCTCAGAGTTTTGAGATCGAGCCCTCCATCGGGCTCCATGTTCAGCACAGAGCCTGCTTGAGATGCTCCCTCTTTCCCTCCTCCTGTGCTCTCTTGCCTTCTCTCTCTCTTTAAAATAAATAAATAAATCTTAAAAAAAAACTATAGAATAGTAATTTTTTAAAAATTTAAATGAAATTAAAAGATGACGAGCATGGACTTTTCAGCCAGATATGGATTTTAAAGCCTGAGTCTCCCATTTACCACTTGTTTGAGCCTGAGAAAGTCTTGCAGATCCAGTTAACTTATTGGAAAGTGGTGATAATACCGGCTCTTGCTCTTTTCACCATTTTGAAGGTGTGATAATCCAGTGATATCATGATATAATGTTTTTGTGAACTGTAAGACAGCAAGCAGAGTTCATTTCCTCCTCTCCCCAAACACATACTGTCCATTGCATGTCAAGAATAGACATTGTGACTTAAAAAAATTATTGTTGCCCGTCTTGTTTGATACTTGCAGGTAGGAAGAACTTCATGCAAATAGGGGTTTGCTGCATGTGGGTCCTAGCACAGAGTTAAGACATGTCTAATGCAGGACACTCAGTAGAATTCTACCCCATTTGGGGCTTGTCTCCTTATTTTCCATTTGAAGAGGATAGAGCTGATGATCTTTAAATTCCTCCCCAGACCTAACAGCTGAATTTTGATTTTTGCTCTCAAGTGAAATATTAACTTACAACTGGTTAAGTTTCATTGCAGGTTTGGATGATGATCATGACGACAATGGTGATGATTTTGCAACTTTGCCTCTGTTTCTTTGTGAATAACTACGTCTCTCAAATTCTAGTAAAGGGAATTTTCTTCTTAGAAGCTCCAACTGGATTTGCTTCTGAGTAAATTTAAAAGTAGGAAAGAACTTATGGAGATGATAAAAGAATACGGTATAATTTGTAGGCTGAAGAGTAAAAAAGGATCACTGATCAGTACACAATATTTTAGACAGAGGGCTGTTTTAGGGAAATGGGACCTGCAACCGAACTTTAGTAGATATTACAAATCTCAGAGTTGAGGAGAAACTGCAGGAGCAAGTTATATGTTCTGTTTGTATGGAGCCAGGGGAAAACCCCAAACAGAATAAATTCAGAATAAATTCCTGAGCTCCGTGGGTAGAGTTGGGAAAGAAAAGTTGGCCATGACTGAGAGGAGATCCAGAAGCCACACAAGTGCTACCTTAGAGAAGTGAATAGGTCAGATGACTATGACACAGCAGGAAAAACATGAAGAAGGGGGTGTGTTTTTTAGAAATAATTATAAGTGCTACCATTTAATGCTTTTATATATATATATATAAAATACATATATTATATATATATATATCACTACTAAATATAATGCTGCATTTTATTCTGACAGCATACCTTTGTAATAGAAATATGAATCTTCCTTCTTACAAATGAAGAAATTAAACCTCAGAAAGGTTAATTTATATACTTCCAAAATGGAGAAACTGGAAATTCTAAATTCCAAACATTGTTCACTGTACTCTGTAGCCTCTTTTAAGCCAAACTTATTGGAATGTATTTATTCCACAAAGCAATAAAACTGTCCATTAAAAGTTATGATATGTATATGTATTCTCCTTGTTCCAAAAATGAATTCTCATGACTTAGATGGTGTTAGGTTCAGTTCTGAAGTCTGCTCTAGGAGAATTCAAAATCCTTCCCTCCCTGCGTATTTGCTGATAGTCTCCGGACATCCACTTCTGGAATGCCCTTTACAGGGTTGGAAAGAACTCTGTCTCCTTGCTAGGGTCAAGGGAAGATCATGGCTTCCAGAGTCCTTGAGGATCTTCACAGAATATTTTCCACAATATCTAGAGTTTCTAGAGGGTGGCATTGGTAAATGTGAAGGTTCTGTGGAATGGTTAAAATTGTAAAATATGTAAAAATAGTATTGACAAACATAATAAAAAGGCAGAGACCCCATAGCTATCATATAGGAAATCATTATTTTGTTGAGGATATGGTGTTTTTTTATGCCCAAGGCAGGTCTTTTTTTCTTGGATTCTCTGCCCAGCTTTAACTTTTACAAGTTATTCAGATCTGTAGATTATTTTTATTGTGTTTACTCCACTTGCTTGGCACTCTAGCTTAAATCTGGTGAAAACCAGTAGATAGATTTTTTTTTTTTTAAAGAGAGCTTTGAGAGTGTTAGTGTGTGTCTCACCATGATTGTCTTTCTGCTCAGGGTGGTGCATTGGATTGCTGACATTCACAGGCTGGGGCTGTCCACCCCAAATCCTGGTCCACCCCCAGGCTGGCCTGGACTAGGAAGCAGGTCCACAGCAGCAACCTTTGATTGCTGACCTTTTTATCAAAACTCTCTTGATGCAAGGGTTTTCTGTTTTAATGTTGTTCAAAAAGCAATGTTATTTATATTCCATACATTTTGAAGAGTTTAGGGAAATAACAGTTTTCAGAAATAACTAGTAAGATAAAAGAGCAATAGATACTGTTTACCACTAAACTCCTTGTGATCAGGTGTCTTTTTTATGCTTGACTACCTTTTATTCTACATTTTGTGTTTTCCTGAGATCAGGCAAATGTGCACCCTTCCAGAACCCTCATTTTCTGCCAGATTTTGGCCTCTAGTGAAAGTACTGGCTCATTTGTTTGTTTTGTGTGTGTACTCTCTCCCTGCATTGAACTTGGCCTTCTGGGCCACTTGCTTGCTAGCATATTTCTAAATGGAAAAAAAAAAAAAAGGCAAGTAATATAAAGTCTTCTTTTTATTTTTACATTTTTTTCAATGTTCCAAAATTCATTGTTTATGCACCACACCCAGTGCTCTATGCAATATGTGCCCTCCATAATACCCGCCACCAGGCTCACCCAACCCCCCCCATGCCCCTCCCCTCCAAAACCCTCAGTTTGTTTCTCAGAGTCCACAGTCTCTCATGGTTTGTCCCCCGCCTCCAATTTCCCCCATCTTACTTCTCCTCTCCATCTCCCAATGTCCTCCTTATTCCTTATGCTCCACAAGTAAGTGAAACCATATGATACTTGTCTCTCTCTGCTTGACTTATTTCACTCAGCATAATCTCTTCCAGTCCTGTCCATGTTGATATAAAAGTTGGGTATTCATCCTTTCTGATGGAGGCATAATACTCCATTGTATATATGGACCACATCTTCTTTATCAATTCGTCTATTGAAGGGGATCTTGGTTCTTTCCACAGTGTGACAACTGTGGCCATTGCTGCTATGAACATTGGGGTACAGATGGCCCTTCTTTTCACTACATCTGTATCTTTGGGGTAAATACCCAGTAGTGTAATTGTAGGGTCATACGGTAGCTCTATTTTTAATTTCTTAAGGAATCTCCACACTGTTTTCCAAAGTGGCTGCACCAGCTTGCGTTCCCACCAACAGTGTAAGAGGGTTCCCCTTTCTCCACATCCTCTCCAACACTTGTTGTTTACCGTCTTGTTGATTTTGGCCATTCTAACTGGTGTCAGGTAGTATCTCAGTGTGATTTCGATTTGAATCTCCTTGATGGCTGATGATGATGAACATTTTTTCATGTGTCTATTAGCCATTTGTATGTCTTCTTTGGAGAAGTGTCTGTTCATGTCTTCTGCCCCTTTTTTGATGTGGTTATCTGTTTTGTGTGTGTTGAGTTTGAGAGTTCTTTATAGGTCTTGGGTATCAGCCCTTTGTCTGTAGTTTCATTTGCGAGTATCTTCTCCCATTCCGTGGGTTGCGTCTTTGTTTTGTTGACTGTTTCCTCTGCTGCGCAGAAGCTTTTGATCTTGATGAAGTCCCAAAAGTTCATTTTCGTTTTTGTTTCCTTTGCCTTTGGAGACATATCTTGAAAGAAGTTGCTGTGGCCAATGTTGAAGAGGTTACTGATTATGTTCTCCTCTAGGATTTTGATAGATTCCTGTCTCATGTTGAGGTCTTTTATCCATTTCGAGTTTTTCTTTGTGTATGGTGTAAGAGAATGGTCGAGTTTCATTCTTCTACACGTTAAAGTCTTCTTTTTAAATACTGAGAACTTCAAACCGAAATATTAGAATCTAGTGCTCCCTGTCAACATGTTTATCTTCTATTTCCCCAAAAACATCATCAAAGGAAATTGGTCCCATAGTGGTAAGAAACAAACAAACAACACACTTATTTTAAATGGAAATGCAGCTATGTTTGCAGAATTCATACTAATTGGTAGGAAAACCTTAGTTCTTACCTATTTATGTACTCCTGGTGGTAATGTATTGTTGTTTGAAAGCCAGTGTCTTCTTGAACATGTTATAGTACCTTTATTTGGGGGAAAAATTGGTTTTAGGTTTGGGTTAGTCCATTGTTTGCTTTATAATTTTCTCTGTTTGTAAAAAGAAGAATCATACCTCATCCATAACAGAAGAGTGTAATGAAGAGAGGGATATTTAAATTCAATTAGAAAAAGAGACATAGGAATGACAGATAGCAATTATTAAGGTTGGATTTATGTATAAAACATGATCCTGCTATTGCATATTGCTCACAGGTAAGTGCTTTATAAGATTTGGATATAGAAACATTCATCTCAATATACCATATAAAAACTTTGGCATTTCATAATTTCCACCTGTTAGCAGGATATATATTTTTAGGTCTTCTGAAAGACTTTGTTATGATACCTATTAACATACTCTAATTAATTTCAGAGCGATAAAAGAGCTACTTGCATTAAAATTTTTTATTAATCTTTGAAATGAGATATTAATAAAGTATTTCATACAATGGCAAAAGTAAGCTATAGTGGTGACATCAGAATGGTGACTTCCTTTGAGAGAAGTTATGAACTGGGAGGAGGCACAGGTGAGCCTTCTGGTTGCTGGAGATGTTCTATATCTTGATTTAGGTGATGGCTACATGATGTGCCACATCTAAAAATTCTCTTAATAGTTATGTACTTTATGTATGTTATACCTTAATCAAAAAAGAAGCAAGAGGGGGGAAGATGCTTTTAAAGACATAATGTTTAAAATACTGTAAAAAGAATTAATTGGTCTGGGTAGGCAGACATCAACTTTTCCTTTTCTTGATTAGTTTCTCCCTGTCATCCAAATCATCTAACCCTACAAAAAGGTTTAATAACAAAATGAATAGACATAGCACAAAATTTTTCCCAATTATAGGAGAAATACTTTATATAACTCAATACAGATAGGGACTGAAAACTAACAAGAAGTGTATTAATGACCCCAAATTGAAATTAGAAAAGTGAAAGTGGTGGAATACCATGAAGGAGGATCAGTAAACCAATGCAGAAGGTGTTCAAACTCATTAGAAGTTACAGCACTTCACATTAGAGCAAGAAAATGTTATTTTAAAAATTAGCAGAGACAATTGAGAGAGTTTTATTACCTAATATTATTAAAATGCAATATTTTAATGTTTCCCATTTTTTTATTATTTTTTAAAGATTTTATTTACTTATTTGACAGACAGATCACAAGTAGACAGAGAGGCAGGCAGAGAGAGGAGGAAGCAGGCTCCCTGCTGAGGAGAGAGCCCAATGCAGGGCTCGATCCCAGGACCCTTAGATGATGACCTGAGCCGAAGGCAGAGGCTTTAACCCACTGAACCACCCAGGCACGCCTGTTTTCCCATGTTTTAAAGAATTTAGAGAAATGCATTTTTCAGAAACAGAGCACTGTAAGATCAGGTACTATTTTTTAAAATTGTGTGTCCAATTGTATTTCTTGGTTTGACACACCTAAGAGTTTTAAATTCTTCTGTTATAAAATAGAAATATCATTTCATATTTCATTACAGTTGTGAGTTTCCTATAATTTTTCAGAAATTCAAAAGTTGAGGGTTAGATGGCCAATTTCTCTTGAGTTACTGGGCTCAGATGCTGTTTAACAAGATGCCATAATTTGCCATTCACCAAGAAACTTTGTGAAATAAGAGCTCTCAGCACTGAATCCTTATGTGAATTCTCAAAATAAAGCATTGGAATGTATATATTGGCTTGTAAAATAGTCCAGAAGAGGAACAACTTCATGGTGAGCATATCCAGGGAAATAGATGTACCTGGGACACTTGGGGCACAGGATAGTAGATATTGGCAATAAACTCATTCTCACCATATGTATATTGTCTTCTGGCCTTCTTTCCTGAGCTGTCTCAACTGTATGCACCTCTCAGAATATGGGCCCCGTATGTTGCCTCTGCTTATCAGTCCTTTTCCCCTATTGCCCACGAGGTGAACTAATCTTTTATGAGTCTGATTACATCATTGATACTTGTCTCCAGGCTTCCAGAAGCCTTCTGCCTGGAGCTGGGCACGCCTCCCACAGGCTCCCCTAGTACTCCCCACCTGCCCTCTGCACACATTGCTGTCATTATTTGCATATAAGACCTTGGGCACGAACCATGTGTTGTTAGTGGACTATGTGTTATTCAAAGACAGACACTTATTTCCAGTGCCTGGAGTCTGTATAAATTAATGCATATTTATAGAATGGGAGAGAATAATTACAATCATACAGGGAGGCAATGTGGCAGAGCAGAAAGAACCTTGAAAATGATGAGATAGACTGGCTGCATCTGTGGGTAGTTGTGACCTGGCAAGTCATTTAACTTCTCTGAGCATCAGTTTCCATGTGTTCAAAATGGGGCTAATAATTTGTTCCAATTTAAATCATGGAAATGAAACATAGGAATTAAATGAGAGAACAGATGTGAAATACTTGAGTTCCTGGCACGGAGTGGACATTGGGTTCTCGAACTTCCTTCATTTTCCATCTCAACTTCAGAAGGGCTTGAAGTCCCATTTTTCCCATTTGTATGAGTGCGTCTGTGCAATGATAAGGAATGAGTACACGTCTGATGTGCTTGCCTGTGCATATATGCACACACAGAGATAAACGGAAACACTTTCCCATATTCTTTTTAATGGGGATTATTTCTACCTTGGTTCCTTTGAATAACATTTAGAAGAGGATGTCAACATTAACTTTTTGGAAAGATCAATAATTTTTACTCAGTTTGGGATACAAGATCATTTCTTTTGGTGATCAATAATTATTTTGAAAATCCAGATTCCTGAGTATTTGCCTCACATCTGACTTTCTTCCAGAACACATTGTCATAATGGTCCTGCCAATAAGGCGTTCTTCATTTGAGCATTTTCATTATTTTTAACCTTCAAACTAATTACTTTATTTTCATGATTTTTAACCTTGAAGATTTTTAATGGAGCTATATAAATTTACCTCAAGATGCCGTAAAATATTACTGGATCTTTTTCTATCTATCCTTATTACCTAAGCAGTTAAACTATTTTTGGTGAAACCTAGGAATATATTACCCAACTTAGGTCAACTCAATGCATATAAGTGGTACTAGGTTTTTCTGTTCTATTTTTGGCACTGCAATTATGCTGAATGGGAATGGTTATTATTCATTGCTGGGAGTTTAGTTACTAAAGATGTTGGCTACTGTGCTGAACCTTCATGTACTTTTTGACATGGTGATATAAGTAAATCTATTAAATATTTCTGCAGTCTCATCAGTTCATGATAAGCTTTCAGCCAGGCCATAGTACTGCTTTCAGTTGAAATGTCTTTGTTGTCAAGGTTTTATTCATAGAAATGTAGCTCTTTTGGATTATAAATTCGATTCTTCTAAATATTTCTCCTTTCATTTCCCTCCTCACTCTGCACTTTACTTATTACTTTGTGATCTCTCATCTCTCTTGGAGAAGAGGCTCCCAGTCAATTCCCTGTATTGCCATCACTTACTTCTTTCTACCTGGACTCCATGAATACCAATTTTCCACGAATTCATTCTCCCATCCCTCTCATCCTCTTTTTCTGCCCTGTCTGCCTTTGATTCTCCATAATGGGTTAATTGCCACTGCCCTCTTTCCCTGAGAGAGAACTACTCATTCTTTCATTCATCCAGTGCATCTATTTATATAATTCCTCCTACATGCCAGTCACAGTGTCAGATGTCAGAATGTAGCAACAGATAATTTCTGCATCCTTGATGTTTAGCATTTAGTTGGGAGATTACTATGTGTTTGTATGAGTTCTCCAACTCTGGACTCATACTCCCATTTTGCAACCCTTTTGCCGACTGTCAGCAGGTCCCCTCTGGTCTTGTTACCCAAAATAAGGTTGGTCATCAGGCTTCCAGAGAGTTGATAGAAATGTGGAGTGTCAGGCCAGTACTGAATCGGAGTCTGCATTTTAACAAGAACCCATGGTGGTTTGTGTGCACACTGAGGCTGGTGAAATGTTTTCTGATGGAAATCCCCATGTCAACTGTCCTTATTCTTCTCCACTTCTTTCAGGCCTCTGCTCAGACACTCTTCCTTACTTTCCTTTCTTGTTCAGCTGACTAGATGGTTGAGACCATTTGATGTTTCCTCCTGTCTAGCTGAAGAGCTCTATCTCTATCTTCATGTTGGTCTTCCCTTAACACATTCTTCCTTTTGCATGGGCAAATATTTCCCTTTGAACTCCATCTTACTTCTTTCTTTTGTTACAAACTTACCCATGAATTACCTTTTCCTTTAGTTACATTTCCCATTTCCTGAGAAAAATTCATATTTCTCCATTTCTTCAAGACCGTTCTTCTGTCTTCTACAGAAGACACCTTTGTACTACTGTGGGACACCTTTTTTTTAACCCATTGAAATCTAGTTTCTATTTCTATCTTCTCTATTGAAACAAATTTGGATGTTAGAAGTGACCACATGATTGCCCTGTTTGAGTCTTTGTTCTCATACTCCTCCTTCCTAAGTGTGCTAACATTCAGTGATGCTGACTATACTTTTCTTATTGGAAGTCTTCTTCTTGGGCATCTGTGAGCCTTCAGCTTCTCTCTTTGATTGATTTTCCCCTTGCTTCTATGCACACTTCTTTTCTGACTCCTCTCTGTCCTGTATTCCTTCCAACCACTAAATACAAGCTTTAAAAATTAATTCTACTGAGGTATGTTACATATATTAAAAGGTACCTCTTTTAACTATATGGTGCTATAAATCTTGGCAGTGTATATATCCAGGTAACCACACTACCACTGCAGTCAGGTTAGAGAACATTTCTATTACCTGAAAAAGTTCTTTTGGCCTTTCTTCCCCCTCAAGCAACCACTGATCTGCCTTCTGTCAGTATACATTAGCTTCCTTTTCTGGAATTTTATATAAATGGAATTATACATATTTACTCTTTGTTGGTTTAGATTGTTTCAGTTGATGTACTTATTTTGCAATCCATCCAACTTACTATTTGTATCAGTACTTCATTCTTTTTTATGCCTGTGTGAAATTTTTCTTTGCATACAGCACAACGTTATCTTCTTTAAATCCAAGTGTAAGTATTTTTCAGGGACTTCGTTCGATTCCCTTCTTTCAGATCTTGTACTCACTTTTATGGTAGCAAATGTCAAATCATTTTGTATGGCTTCTGAATCTCCACTGATAGCCTTTGCCTACATCATGGATTTTAGAATTTCATTTGTAGCTCTGTGCTTAGTATCTGTTTCTGGGTTGCTTACTAATAATTTAACCTTATAATTTCCAAAACAGACTTCTGTCTGGTGTCTCTATTTCTGTTAATGTTACCTTCCTTATCCTTATTGTTACCCAGGCAGAATACTTTTTTTCTTCCTATTATAATGACTTGATTTTTAAGCTCTACATGTTCTGTTTTTCAGCCTTTCACATCCATCCTTTCTTTTCCCAGTCCTCCTGCCATCATCTGATTTCAGGTCTTTTTAAAACTTCTCTGTCTGCACTTCTAACCATTCTCTTCCCAGCTGTCTTATTTATTTTCCTAAGACACAGATCTCATGATTTTATTCCCCTCACAAGAACATCCTACTCTTTCCTTTTTGCCATTGGAGTAAGTCTTAATAACAAGTACCAGTGACTGAGTAACTTCTGCATGTCAGACACATTACATTTATAATGTGTGGCTATAACTCTTGTTGAGCTATGGCAACATATTGGGTAAATGAAAAGACTATAGCAGGCATGCTAGATGATCCTTGCTTCCTTTTCTGCTTCTCTTGTTAAGTTGTTGTCTTCCCTACCTTGTGAACCTCAACTAACCAAAAAACTGCAAGACTTAAAAAGGCAGAAAAGTACTATTCTGACAGTTATTGGGAAGGGACTGCACTGATGATCCTAAGCAAGAGGCATGAAAACCAGAACAACTTCCAGCCACAAGTTTTGTAGCTCTGAGAAACAAACACTTCTATGTGAACCATACCACAAAGAGCTGTAGCCTGTTTTCACTTGTGAAACTCCAGCTGTGCTTGGACAGGGCAGTTACCAGGTCTTCAGGTGCTCGCTGATGCACGTTAGCCGAGTAGTGTCTTTAACTTCTATTTGAACCAATTAATTATTTTGTTTTGAAAGGCAAAATTCTTGCCAGTGGTAACTTGGGGGGGTAGGTTACCTGACTTCAGAACCCATGACTCTAGAGGAAGTGATTAGAAAAAGCAAAATGTTGGTGACTTTTGGCTGCTTCTTGGGGCTTTTAGAACAAACTACTGCATGAGAAAAGCTAAGTCCAGGCAGGGACTGGCTAGTTTGGAAATAGAGATTGCAGGTAATAGAAGTTTGTTAAAGGAAGCACTCTTTGCCTGTGGCCCATAATCTAAAATGAGGGAGACTTCAGAAATCCCAGGCTTTGTGAGATGGATTAAGCCAACTGCTTTTGCCCCACAAACAGAATGCAGATTATTGCTCAGGTATTTCTAGCTGTGAAGATCAGGTTGAGAGAACTGCCTAGCATATTGTCTCAGATGACTGCAAGGCAGCTGTCATGAAATTGAGGAAGATAAATACAGAAGCCAATGACTAATGGAGGAGAGCGCCAGGCTTAAAATTTATGATCAAAAAAGAGCTCTGGCTGTGGTTACTTTTACGTGGTACTGACTAGAAGCAAATAGATTAAAAACTAATGTGTTTAGAAGAAAATTGTATTGCCAAAGCAAAAAATGATGGGCCTGGACATTCTGTGATACTTTAATCCTAACACAACTCACAGCTAGGCTCTTGTGCTGCAAATGCACTAAGAGCTGAGTAGCTACTAAGCAGAGTGTAGGCTCCAGCACCCAATTCAGATTGGGCTATGGGTAAAAATGGACAAAAAAATCTCTAGAGCAGAGATTGGCCAACTGCAGCTCTCAGGCTAAATTCAGTCTGTAACCTTTTTCTGGGGCTATGAGCTAAATATTGTTTTACATTTTAATTTTTTATTAATTAATTTTTTAATTTTTAAAGTAAAAAAATTAAATTGTATTTCGTTGGGTATTAGTCTTTTTTACATTTCTTTTGTTGTGTTATCTTAGTCATCATAAAATACATCATCAGTTTTTGATGGCAGTGTCCTAAGATTCATTGTTTATGTACAACACCCAGGTCTACTAAGGTATAATTGATAAATATATCTGTAGTAAATTTGAAGTGTGCAACATGATGATTTGGTGAACATTTTGAAATAATAACTACAATCAACTTAACTAATATATCTATCACTTCACATAGTCACCTCTTTTTTGGGAATGCTTAAGGTCTGTTCTGTTAGCAGATTGCAAGTATACAATATAGGATTTTTAACTGTAATCAACATGTTGTATATTAGAGTCTCAGAATGTATGCACGTATCTTATAACTGAAAATTTGTAGACTTTGACCAACATCTCCTCATTCTCCCCAACCCTCAACCCCTAGCAACCACCAATCTTCTCTGTTTTTACGAGTGTAATTTTTTTTTTTTTAAGATTCTACATGTAAGTGATATCATAAAGTATTTTTCTTTGTCTGGCTTATTTCATTTGGCATAGTGCTTCAGTTTCAGCTGTGTTGTCACAAATGGCAGGATAACCTTTTTTTTATTTAAGGCTGAATAGTATTTCGGGGTGTGTGTGTGTGTGTGTGTGTGTGTGCGCATGCACGTGCGTGTTTGATATTTTCTTTATCCATTTGTCCATTAATGAACACTTACATTCTTTCCATGTCTAGGCTATTGTGAATAATGCTGCAATGAACAAGAGAGTGCATCATTTCCTCTGGATAAATACACAGAAATGGGATTGATGGATCATAGGATAGCTGTGCTTTTAAGTTTTTGAGGAACCTCAATACTATTTTCCATAGTGGCTATACCCATTTATATTCCCACTATTTTACATTTTTAAAGAATTGTAAAATTAAAAAAAAACAACCAGCAGTAATAACAGAAAAGAAAAATATGGACACCATATATAGACCTCAAAGCCCTCATAAGAAAAAAGTTGGATAACCAATATCCTAGAAGGTAAACAAGAATCTTGGACAATAGCCAAATGAGTTACTCCTAAAGAACAAAAGCAAGGACAGTCTGATGAACTAATTGAAGAAATTACTTTACTGCTATTTCAGAGTATTCATAATTCCTTTTCAAGAAGATTTGATAGTTACTGTGCTTAGTGATTACTCACATTCTTCCCCTTTCCATATGGGAGTGACTACAGCAGTTATCACTTTAGTACTTTTTGTTTGCTTGTTACGTGTTGAGGAGCAGGTAACATGTTAATTGTTTCATACGTCACTAGACTTTGAGGAGTTACATATAGGCATTGCAAGGAGAACAGCACATCACCCCAAGATCCTGGACTTTGAACAGGCTGCCATGTCAGAATGGGTATTGAGTTGTATCCCTTGGGCAGGGCTGAGTATGTTCTATATGTGGGAAGAAGGGTGAACATAGATATTTGACCACAGGGTTATTGAGTACACTCAGTGTCATTTCTCCACTTTTTCCTTTTGCAGACAACTCTGTGCTTTTGCTGGTACATGGTTGTATAGGTAGAGATCCTACCTTTTCTAGCTCCCCTTGAAGGTAGAGACAGCTGAATGACTAAGTTATAACTATGGGATGGGAGTGGAAGTGATGTACAAATATAATGTTACTACTTTATGTTACTACTTAAAGAGAATAATGGGAATTGTTTGATGGAACATTACTCAGCCATCAGAAAAGATGAATACCTACTATTTGCATCAACATGGATGGAACTGGAGGGGATTATGCTAGGTGAAATAAATCAAGCAGAGAAAGACAATTATCATATAGTTTCACTCATATGTGGAACATATGGAATTGTGCAGAAGAGCACAGGGGAAGGGAGGGAAACCTGAATGGGAAGAAATAAGAGAGGGGGCAAACCATGAGAGACCCTGGACTCTGGAAAACAAACTGAGGGTTGCAGAAGGGAGGTGGGTGGGAGGATGGGGTAACCAGGTGAGAGGTATTGAGGAGGGCATATGTGCTGATGAACACTGGGTGTTATCCACAGCTAATGAATTGTTGAACATTACCACAAAAACTAATGATATACTATAGGTTGGTTAACTGAACATAATAATAAAATAAAAAAAATAAGGGAAATTTGCTGGACCTCTTTCCTCCTTCTCACAGGCTGAAAATTGGCAAAGACTGGAGCAACCATGGAACCCATGGGTTAAGATAATAAAGATTCCCTGTTAGCCCTGGACCCTCACTTACAGACCCCTAGATGGGGGAGATAGAAGCTATTTTATGTAAGCCCCTCTACTTTGAGGTCTTTATGCTACAGAAGCTTAGTCTATACCCTCAGTAATACAATGCTGAGGTCTTATTAACCTCAAATATTATTTCATCCATGGAGTTTTGTCATTTTTCCAACTCAAAGTAATCTCTGTCTTTTGAACTCCAAGGAACTTTGCTCTCTTCTCACAGCACTTATTACACTTTGTTTTAAGGTCATTTTTATAGCCTTTCTCAGTAACTAGATTCTAAGATCTTTGGGAGGTATGGGGATAGAGAAAGGCAGTATCTAACTTGTTTCTAGACTTTTACATTCACACACGGGGCTTGAAACATAAAAGCTATTAAATAAATATTTGCTTAAATTGAATTGACTCTTTCGTTATTAATTTTCTAAGCAGTATATGTTCATTAGTTGAATGGATATAGAAAACAGGAGATGAAGAACCCAGGTCATAAATCTTTCAAATAAGATGATATGAACTTAATGTATAATATATATGCATATATACACATATATATGTAATTTTTTCTTCTTGTCAGTATCTTATCAGTTATAGATGATTTATAGATCTGCTGAATATTTTGTCTTCCTCAATAAATTATATTTCCTTGAATATTTTTTAATGGAAGGACCATCAAATCAAATCATAATTATGGACTGCTTAATAAATATTTCCTTTTGCAACAAAAGAATATCTTACTTTTGGGTCATGTTAAAACAGGTAGTATGTCTTTTTGGTTGTGAATGTGGAATTTGGTATTAAATAGTTCTCAGTTTGAATTCTGAATTTGTCAATTATTAGCTGTGTGATCTTAGAAAGGAAACTTAACCTTTCTAAACCTATTTCCTGGTCAGTAAAGTGAGCAGAACAGCATCTATTTTGTAAGGTGTTATAATAATTAAGGTAATGTATATAAAGCACTTTTTTATTATCCTGAAGCAAATCAGAGATATATTATTTTATTCATAAGTATTTCTGTATGTATTCTTAAAATGTAAGGGCTTTGCTCAAATACAAGCATAATATCATTATCACAGTCTTCCAAATTAACGGAACACCTTAAAACCATCAAATATCTTCAAGAGTTCAAATTGCATATTGTTTCATAAGGTGTCATTTTCTTTGTTTGCTTTGAGAAAAAGTTACAAACTATATATAGTGAAAATTTGCCAAACAGATAAACACCTTAGTTCTTTTAAAATATCAGTCTACAAAGTGAACACATTATTTCTTTATACTTGTGGAATGAAATATTCTGCATCTTATTCTCTTAGTAACTTGGGTTATGACAGTTCATCAAAATGTGTAGTGAGTTACCTGTCATAGATCACAACAAGAGATTCAGTGCTAAAATCCCTCCACATAGTTTCTTTCTGTTTAAATAATTTAGCTGTTGCCTGCTGCATATGTGGCTTCATCATTTCTCAACATCTTTAAAGATGACATTGTAAGATATTGTTAGTTCCTGGTGGCATACTTCTACTGTAGGTAAGATTAAGGTTTAAAATTATTTTTAAGGGAATGGATTACATTTTGCTCTTGCTGCCTTCACCCTGAGTGTATCCTTTCCTCTAGGGAACTGTCCTGGACACCTACTTCAGAGGTAGGTTGGGGTGGTGGTATATATAGAAAACAGAAGATATGGTCCCTTCTTTCTAAGAGTTATCCCCTAGCTGGGGAGAAAACATTCACATCAAAAATGGCATAAAACCAATAAAAACATCACATTCACAACTGCAAAAGCAAAGGACAGACAGAGTTCGTAAGTTCTGATAGGGTACAGCACCCTAGAGAGATCAGAATCAGGTGGGTTTAATCGAAGAAGGCTTTTGGAATAGGTAATCTTGAGTTCAGTTTGGAAGGAGCCGATAGACATAAATTTGAGTTGAATGAAAAAGGCATTCTAGGTGAGAGGAAAGAAACAGAAGCAGAAACAAGGAGTCATCAGTGGAGATTGAGTTTAAAATGAGCGGGGACTGGATTAATGAGTTTTTATTGCATTGGTTTGATGCTAATATAGAATGTATATTAAGGAAAACATGAGCCATGAATGGATATGACTTATGCAAATTTTAAAAAGCATCATTTCACTATTATAGAACTTTTCAAATGTCTCTGACTGCAGGAATTATTACTGTGTAGATATTCTGGAAGCAAAGAGGAGGCAGGCATAATAGCCTCTGAAATGAAACAGGCACAACATCTGGGGTAGCATATGGGTGTAGCATGGAGGAAGCCGACTTGGGCGTCAGTTTCAAAAACAAATTCCGATCTATGTGTGCCAGTTGGTAGCTAATAGAATTCTCTCTACTCATCTTGGAAGTATACAACAGTAACGGAGCTATAGGTATGTTGGGCTCTGGGTGTGACTGTAATTCAAAGGGAGGTAGAGAAAAAATGAATTATTCTAGGTGTCCAGAGTTAATGACTATGATTCTAATTTATGCTTCCTATTATTTATATTTTTCTTTCTTTCATTCAGCTGGTATGCGCTGAGTACCTACTGGGCTCTGCTAATCAGATGTGAGATTTCAGTTCTACAGTGGGCAACGTGGAAAAAGAAGTTTGTGCGCATCCATTTTTCTGTCAAGGGAGGAAACAAAAGGCATTAGGGTTTTGCAGGCCGTGGTGACTGCAAGACTTCCTCTCTGGTCAAAAGTAGCATCGGTATTGGTGGTAGTGTTTGTGGTAGAGCCAAGTTCTTCTTCTTCTTCTTTTTTTTTTTAAAATAATTTATTTATTTTATTTTTAATAAAAATATAAAGTATTTTTATCCCCAGGGGTACAGGTGTGTGAATCGGCAGGTTTACACATTTCACAGCACTCATATGATAGCACATACCCTCCCCAATCCATATCCCCACCACCCTCTCCCGTCCCCCTTCCCCCCAGTAACCCTCAGTCTGTTTTTTGAGATTGAGTCTTTTATGGTTTGACTCCCTCCCAATCCCATCTTCTTTCATTTTTTCTTTTCTTACCCCCCAACCCCTCAACATTGCATCTCCACTTCCTCATATCAGGGAGATCATATCATAGTTGTCTTTCTCCGATTGATGTATTTCACTGAGCATAATACCCTCTAGTTCCATCCACGTTATTGCAAATGGCAAGATTTCATTTCTTTTGATGGCTGCAGAGTATTCAATTGTGTGTGTGTGTGTGTGTGTGTGTGTGTGCGCATACATACATATACCACATCTTCTTGATCCATTCATCTGCTGATGGACATCTAGGTTCTTTCCATAGTTTGGCTATTGTGGACATTGCTGCTATAAACATTTGGGTGCACGTGCCCCTTGGGAGCACCACGTTTGTATCTTTAGGATATATACCCAGTAGTGCAATCGCTGGGTCATAGGGTAGCTCTATTTTCAGTTTTTTGAGGAATCTCCACACTGTTTGCCAGAATGGTTTCACCAGCTTGCATTCCCACCAACAGTGCAGGAGGGTTCCCCTCAGTAGAGCCAAGGTCTTGGCAGGAATCCCAATGGCAGCTGCTCAGAGGGAGCAGTGGTGGGACAGCAGTTGTCTAAGCTGTTCTCAAAGGCAGGTTTGGGAATCAGATTCTGAAAAGTTTGCCGTCCAGCCTGGGTTTTTGGCCCTTCCAAAGAGTCTGCCAGCTACTCAATAATCTTTTAATAAGTGCCTTCTCTATGTTATTCACCAGCTTGCAGCTAGGAATCCTGATGTAGAAGAAAATGGGGAGAGATTTCAGGAAGAAGGTATGGTCTTTTGGGCCAGACAGCCAAGTTTGGAAGTGCAGAATGTTTCGAAGGAAGGAGGCTTCAAGTAGGATCAAAGTGTGTGGCAGAGAGATGTTGAAGAACGATTGACCATTGAAGGAGGCTGGGCTGCTAGACCCAACGAGGTCTGTCTGGGCATCCAAGGAGGGAACACATGGAAAAAATAACATTAAAGGAAATGGGAAAGTTTTCTTTCCTTTTTTTCTTCCTCTTTCCCTCTCCATCCCCACATCCTCTCTTCCTCCCTTCCTTTTTTTTAACTCAACGGAAGGCTGGGTAAGAGAAGAAATCCAGTGAAGGTGCAGAGTGGGTGATTTTGAGGGGTTGGGAGGAGGGAAAGTTTAGGAACTTTTACTGTGGGAAAGGTAATAGAAAACTAAATAGAAATGAATAAAAAAAAGGTACAGAGTGGCAATAACTGAGGTTCTGGAGTCTTGAGTGTGAAGGCCTAAAATTATTTAACACCCTGAGAAGGGCTTGTGGGCTGGGAGCCTGGAGGAGTCTGTCACTCTGCTGGGGCTCACTTGGGTTTGAGATTGGCAGTGCTGGTTCTGGGGAAGGACAAGGCAGGAAAAGCGATGTTGCATGTCTTCTACTTCTCAGAAGTTGTCCACTTTTCGTCTTCCCCATCCTCCCCTCTCAAATACACTGACTTACAATAATCCTTCTCTCCTTTTACCTCCTACTGTCTCTCCTTGTCACTTCAGGATGTATTTGTCTTAGGTTACTGCTGTTTTTTCCTTCTCTTCCTATTTCAATGCCTATTCCATGACCTCTTCCCTCAAGTTTATCTTACTTTTCTCTTGTGCTTTCTCTAAGTTTCATTTTTTTTTTTAAACTGGTTGTATACTTCATATCATATTTCTCAGCTTTCTAATCTTTCTAGTTTTCATTCTGTGACCTTTAATTTTTCTTATTTTTTCCAAAAGAATAAAATCAATGTGTTCTTCCCTTTCCTCTCTTCTACAACTCACTCTCTCTCCTGATCCTATCCACCCCCCCTTTCCCAAGGGACTTTGTGTCTGCACTTTCCAGTTCTGGTTGGCTGTTTCCCACTCATTCTCTTCTTACCTGCTTTTTGGTATCCAGACTCATTTTATTTCTAAGCCAACTCCACCTGGCACAAAAATACTTTTAGCCCATGCAGATCACAGATGTATGCCTCTTTCCTGGTTAATAGGGCTGTTCACTATTGGTTACGGGTTTGGGGGAAGAAAAAACAATAAACTACAGCCCATCACTACTCAATATTCAGTGCCTCTGGTAGGTTTTTAAGTTCTTCCACACTTTGGCCATGATCAGATCTTCATTTTCCTCTATTAATCAAAACCCTTTTTGTCAAATGAATCCTATAACTCCTATGAATTTGCAACCCTAATTCTTAAGTACTTGCTGTTGTTCATACTGTTCCTTTGCTTGGAATATTCATTTTTCTTCTCTCTTTCAGATCTTCAAGACCTTGCCTCCTATGACTATTCTAGTTTTTTTTTTTTTTTTAATTTAAAGATCTTTCTTTTCTTTGAATTCCTATAGCATTGGATGCACCAAACAGTTTAACACTAATTAGGTAATTTCTTAAATATTTTCCTGTGTACTAGTTTACTTTGACTAATCATAGAAGAAATTATGAGAACAGAGGTTATATCTTTTAATTCTGTGTCATCTGCAGCATCTAGAATGGTTCTGAGTACATAGTAGGCATTTAATATGGTTGCTTTTTTGAATTAGTACCCTCACATAGCATAATTCACATTACATTTTTAAAGCCTACTTAAAATATAAATTTTACTCTGATATTAAATGACCAAGGGGCCTGCTATCATTTATTCCATGCACCAGTGATCTGTGCAACATTTCCTCCGGTGTCTTCCTGAGCTGGCAGGAGCCAGCCATTCATTTAAATTGGCAACAGACATGGAAATGAATTTGTGTGCTGTCTCACTTGGTAATAAAACTTAAAGTGCAGTGTAATTTGCGATGGTTTGAAGCAGTAATGCAATTTTGGCAAGTCTGCTATATCTCTACAAGACTTACTGTTCAAAGATTTTCAAGCCAGTAGGTTATAGACTCTCTTCCTAAAAACAATTGATTAAAACTACCTCCTTTTGGACTTGATCCAGCCCTTACTGGCAATAACTAAAGCATAGGTTACATTTTTGGTTGAAGTTTTCAGGATCAGACCAAGCTGGCCTTTTTT
This sequence comes from Mustela erminea, assembly GCF_009829155.1. Taxonomy (NCBI): domain Eukaryota; kingdom Metazoa; phylum Chordata; class Mammalia; order Carnivora; family Mustelidae; genus Mustela; species Mustela erminea. The sequence goes on from NC_045617.1 coordinate 27,277,075, forward strand.
TATAGTGCTTTTTCTGGTCTATTTTTATCACCAGATATAATACTTCTCTTCTCCTAATTTGAGATATAAGATAATAAAAAGTGTGTCCAATTCAAGTTGAGTTTGGAATTGAAGCAGCAGAAGAAATAACCTGTGACCCAGGGAAAAAGATGGGAATAAGAGCATAAAAACATCTCAGCTTTCCAACTTCTCTGTAGAGATAATCTTCACCTTCTTGAATATGTAAAAATGTAAAGCAGTTGGATGTCAGCATGCTAGATCTGATAGGTTTTCAATTTCTACCTCTCTTGGGAAATTTTCAACCAGAGAATAAATATTCCTAAATGTAATAGCCCCCAATCCAGAATTTATTTTAAAAATACAGATTGTAAAAAAATAAATTATGAATTTATATTTGTTCTCTGGTTCTAATAAAGGTATTTTGTTAAATGATTTCCAGACTTTCTATTATGTTGGTGTCTTTAGTCCTAATGATTGTTCTTAAAGTGATTTATGTCTTCAGAATTGCAAACCAAGTTTACTAGAATCCATCTTTTCTTGCTGGATAAAATATACTAGGCTCCCATGACACATTCATGTGTTCATCAAAAGGAGTAGATTTATTAGCTACCTGCATAGTCGTAACTCCCAGTGACAGAGTAGTTCTGCTAGGAGTCTCTTCTGGGAGGTTTACCAAAGAAAGAATGCAAATCTTACTTGATTTAATTGGACTCCTATAAACAGCTGTCATTATATTTCCATGGGATTTGCTTTATCAGGGAGTCTAAAAAGTCATAATTTCCATTAGGAAAAAGGACTTAGTCAACATTTTTTTTCCCTCCCAGTTGATGAGCTACTTCCCTGGTTTATCTCCTCAGCCTCTTTCCTTCCAATGCCCCAACACTTCCATCTTCTCAACTGTCTGTTGCACCTGACCTGCAAAGCTCTGAACGTTGAACAATCCAACCATCTCAGGTCACCTTTCCTTCCCTTCTCACTACTGGAGAAAATGAGACAACCACCCAAATTGGAGCAATTTTAAACATCCCTACTGAAAACACCTGGAATCATGCTGTGAACCAAAATTAGTTATGCAGCCCTTAAACAGCTTCATCTTCCATTTGCTAGAATAATAACTCCCAATTTTCAACAAATTTATCAGTGCCTTTAGTCTAACCTTGACAATCTCACACCCAGTCCTTGATTTTGCCTCCTGTTTCATAGATAAAATGCTGTCAAATGTGACCTGCACATACCCATCTCCATTCATGGCCATGCTCATCTCTAAGGACCAGTAATCCTCCCACAAAAGCTCTCCCATCATCTCATGTTTTATATTCTCTCTTCCTTCTAAGACCAGGTTCTCTCGATTAATTCCTGTCTCTAGTCAGTCTTTAACTTCTCCTTCTCCCTCTCTCCTGATTCAGTATTTGTTTTTTTCCTCTCTCTGAACTCTGCCCATCTCTCTTTTTTTTGTAAGTTCCACTGATAACTGGTTATTCAGTCATGACTCCAAATCTACATGCAATAGAGATACTACTGTGCAATATTAAACTAAGACATTTAAAGAAATATTTATTTATTTATTTGAGAGAGAGAGAGAGAGGGAGAGAGAGAGCGCGCCAGATTAGGGGGAGGGGCAGAAGGAGAAGTAGCCTCCCTGTTGAGCAGGGAGTGCCTCTGGGCCATCCCAGGAATCTGGGATCAAGAACTGAGCTAAAAGCAGATGCTTAATGGAATGAGTAATGCAGGCATCGATAAACAAAAGCATTTTGATTTTCACCATTAAGTCATGCAGTTTGCTCTGCCGTTTTGATCATTTTGAAGGCATTTCTTTGATAATGAGAGAGAACATTCTTACATACCAGTCTTCACCAAATAGTTCCAGTTGTGAATGGAGGGACAGCTTACTTTCCTGTAGTCTATTAGGAAAAAAAAAAAAAGGTTGGTACTTGGTGTGTTTGCATGAAAATGGGTTTGAAAGTCAAGTTTTATGTAGAAAGAGTGGATTTGCTTAATTTCTTTTGCCTTCTCCCAGCCCTCCCCACCCCACTGCCTCCCATTTAACTCAAAATATTAAACCTAAAGGACTCAAATCATTGAGTTCTCACTCTGTTATAGCAAATACACCCCGTCCATTCTTAAGGTTTAAGTAAGAGGGTGAGCCAAGAAGGAAATTAGAGGTAGCTATTGTGTTTGTTTTTTAAAGTACCCCTTAGGCTCCTGGGGGCTTATTAAGCAAGAAAGGACAAAAGAGCTGAAGGAAACAAGATTGTCAGAAGTGTGTTCTGGTCTTACCACCCCAGACTTCAAATAAAAGAGAAGATCTACCAAGGCAGACAAGCTAAATTCATCCCCATTGGAACTTTAAGACAAGACTGCTAAAGTAAAGTAGACCTCCAATAACAGGGTAAGAGCCTCAACATAGGCAGGCAGAGACCTGTGAGCAAGCAAGGAGAAGAGTCTTTTTCGCCCTGCTGAATCTTCTTTGGTGGAAACAAGTTGAGAGCTTGGGCCTGCCCTGGGGCCCACTATTGTGGGTCCATAGCAGAGGCTTGGAGTGGACTTTTCTGGTCATAAAGGGCCAGATGGAGAACAGAGGCATGATTTAAAGGCATCTATAGCCATGAAGTGACAATGAGACACTACATTGGCAGAGAGGGGCCACTAGGCTGTGACTAACCAAGAGAAGGGCCAGACAAGAAATGGTTTACATATATTACAAATGTCAACAGAAGGTATAAATGTACAGAACTTGGCCAACCATACTTCAGAGGAGAGCTGTCTCACCTTTTGTTGTCCACACCATGAAGATTCAGAGAATGCTGTATGGATCTGTGGATGCCCTTCAGTTTCCTACCATGAAGTCACATGAACACTCTACTCCTACACCCATGATGTTGTCTTAAAGGGGTTACGGGGAAGAGCTAAAAATAAGAGTCTGGACAATTAAGGGGTTAATGAAATTAGTGATTGGAAAACACTTAAAATCAGATGGGCTGTTTAGTTATACCCACCTCTCTCCTTAGTAAATAGGATTTGTAAAAAAGCCAGTTGGACTATAGACCAAATAAAGAAACGGTATTTTATATGTTCATTCAAGTTATAATGTGAGTTAAATTTGTTATCCTTACACACATACATACACTCACACTTAACATAGGCACACACGTGCGTGGACGTCTTTTCTGTAATATGCTCAATAATTCAGTTGTTTCTAGCTAGAAGTCTCACTGTCACTTCACATTTAAGGTTTCCCAAACCCTTCCTCTTCCCCTTCAAAACCTGCCCTATGTCAGCAATTCTCCTGTCTCAGTTAATAGCATCACAAATACAGAAGCCAAACCAGGGACCTGTTAGTCTTCTATAATCTCTTCTATTCACTCTCCCTATGTCTCATCACTGTTTCTATAAATTCAATCTCATATTCACCTCTAATTTCATTGTGCTCACTGCAGAGAGACAACAGTGCTTATAGAACTAGGCAAAGAGATGCTCATTATTCCTTCATAGAAATGGAACTGGTGATCAGTGTTTTGCAGAAAGTGTTACAGGGTTAAAAAGAGTAGATCTCCCTAAGGTCCATTCCATGAAGAACAGAAAAAACAAAACAAAACAAAACAAAAAACAAAACTGGACCTTTAGAGATAAATATGTAATAAGAGTATAACAGCAGCACATGCAAATGGTACATTCTAACCTCTAAGTAGTGGCGAACTCTGAGGATGGAGGTTGGGATCTGCAAGATTGTAGTTCTTAATAAATAAGAGAAAATTGAATGTGTCACAATATTTGCTTATCTTATATCTGCATGATGATAAGCTTGTTTATTTTATTAATGAATTATAATTCATTATACCAGAATATTTCACAAAAAAATATTAAAATATTAACTTTGAATAATGGCAAACATAAAGATAATTACCTACAATTATTGTTAAACAGTGGTTTCAGTATTTTTCTGTCGGTTGGCAGGTGCTAAATAAAGATTTGGGATATGAATAAAGAAATAAGATCTTCATAAGATGGGAATGGTGTGAGATTAAGGAAAGGCAGTTGTCTTCCCTGAGGCAATTTAGTGGGTTAAAAAGGTAAGGTTATCAGTGTCATCAGTGTCATATAGACCAGATTTTGAAATTCAGTTGTATCCATTACCACCTGTGTCACTTCAGAAAAATTCTTTATAAGCCTTGTAAGTGTTACAGTAACTATCCCTACTATATAGGATTCCTCACCAAATGTTAATACATTTCTCATCATTTTTAAGAGGTTTGCCGATTTCCCAATAAAAAAATTAGAACATTTTGTTAGAATAACTATTCTGGCAAGGAGTTGTTTTTGGGTAAAGTGTGTGTGTGTGTGTGTGTGTGTGTGTGTGTGTGTATTTCATTATATTTGGGAATAGAGCTGTGAGAAGTGTCAAGGCATGGACTCTTATATTGAGCTATGAATATAATAAATTGTTACCCAGTACTTTTCTCATCTGAAGCATCCAAGTGGCAAGGAAGGCCTTGATCCCCTAGAGAAGAGATGCTGGATTTTACAGTATGCATTTTTTTAACTATGCATTTTAATGCTGAAGTTAATTTTATAGTCGCTTAGGTAGAATATTTATTACAGATGGATCTCACTAATCTAAATCAGTCCCTCTGTTTTCTTTGTAATGTGCTAAGTAGAAGAATTCTTCTAGGTACTGACATAATGTTTGGTCCGGGTGGACCCAAATTAGAATTTCATCGGCTTTGATTTCTAGAAGGGCTGACTAGGTAGGTAGTGTCTATCCCAGAACCAAGCCTCAGAAAGTCAATTAAGTGCCTTTCTGGGGTCCACAGGTTGCAATAGTATTTCAGAATTCATATTTCTCTTTCAGAGCCTAAGAGCACACTATTGTATGTGTGAATTTACTTGCTTTCACATCTCCTCGGCAATGTACTAAGTCAATTAATATTTAGATAGTTAAGTTCCTAAAATCAAATGAACAAATTCACCAGTCCTTAGACCAGTCTAAGATCCTGTATCTTCAATGGTATCAAAATCGAAAGCCCTTCAGAAATGTCGGAAAAAGCACGAGAAGTTGATTCTTATTTAGGTTGCTAGTGTTAGTGCCTCGTTACAGGACTTGACTGAGGTTTCAGTTCACAGTGATTTAAATGAATGGTTGTGGAGACAGAGCTGAAATAGGATGGGTTGAAATATACCAACATCAGAACACAGGGATAGAGCAAGAAAGGAATAGGAAGTTTTCCTTCTGTAAATATGTGCAGAAATGGGAATTCCTAGAGTATTGCACTAATAAGCAAGCATGTGTGTTCAGGTTGGTGGGAAAAAGTAGACTCTGGTAAGATACCAGACAATTGAAAATATTTGCAGGATTCTGCTTCTTACAGTTAATGACCTTTAAATAATCACGTAACATTCACTAATCTGATGATCATAATGATTGACACATAATGGTGGAAAATTCCTGAAACACCCAAAAAGCTCTTTGGTCTTGTTGATTAAAACAAATCTATTGTTATATCCCCCACACTTTCCACCAAAAATAGCCTACAATAATATATATCATTTCCTCAGTGTTCCTGGAAGAATAAACAATGGTGAAAGATAATTCTAACGTAAGTGGGAAAAAAATACTTGAAAGCAAGCACCAACAGGCTACAGTGGTGGTATGTTAGAATTATAGGCATTTTCCCTTTCTTTTCACATTCCCGAATAATGTATTACTTTAAAGTAATATGTTATTTTAAAAATGAGAAAAAAATGCATTTAAAAATCCTCCAAGGTGGTCCTACCCAGGGCTCCTGAATGAAATAGTCATGGTGTATTTTTTGCAGCTATACAATTTGACCCATGGGGAAGCCCACTGCGTATCTTGCAGTTGGTGAGAGAAATCTGTGTTTGAAAGAAGGGAAGACCCTGCTGAAGTGCTTCCTCCTACAGAGAATCTCTAGCTATTCCACCTCATTTTTCTGTGCCAGGTGCCAAGATGTTCATTATTGGAGCTCGCTTTTTTAGGAAAGCATTGATTTACAGACCGGACCTAAGTAACTGTACTTTGACTATATAACCACAGGCCCTGTTTGGGTTTATCAATAAACTCTTCCCCGAACCTGGTCTCTTTCCACTCAGTTGGCCATTGACAGTTGTTGACAATCAACAGTTAGAAAGATGTGGGAAAGTCGACCCAAGTATCCCAGTAGCCATAAAAATTTTCAAAGTTAAGATAATTTTATTAATATAATTTTATTTATGATGATAATAAAATTAATAGATTTTATGGTTTTGCATTACAAAACTTAATATTATTCATACCCACCCCTACTGAGAGCTCTCAAATGTGGCCCTTCATGTAAATTGTGTCCATTAACTTCATCAAAATGTCAGTGGTAATAAGCATTCACATTGGAAAAGTTCCCACCTCCATTTCAGACAAGGGGTCACAGGTTCACCCTGTGAAACAGCCTGTGCAATTGTACCGAAATCATAACTTTTAACCAGCGTCCTTTTTATAGACAGAAGAAAACTTTAATGTATCGACATGAACCCGAACCGTGCCCTTGAAGTGTTTTAGAAAGGCAGGCATTTGAGATTCGGGATGCTGAGGAATCCAGGATTAACTACTTAATATGTAAATTATGTTCTCTCTTCTATCACCTGTAATGACTGCCTACGGTATTAATGAGCTCGTGATACAGTAAGAAACAACCGTGCCCTTTCAAAGCCATAGGTGGTGGCGGCAAGCTGATTTATGATCTAAAGCTTATCTTTCTCCATTATCTGCATCACTTGACAAGCCTCTCCTTCCCTCCCCTCCTCTGCCTCCTAGCTAACACCTAAGCTGCTGGGACTTCTTTTCCTCCACACTGACAGCACCATTTGCTTCTTTGTAGAAGTATTGCCCCAACCCAGTGATCCAGAAGTCGAACTCAGTCATTCTGCACAATAAAGATAACAGCTTCTGGCTTGGGTCCTATTTCAAAGCGTTCTAACCCAGTCGTTAAATGGGTGAGCTTCCGACTCCTCTTCATTCAGCCGCAGTCTGTGCACTTGCTCAGCAGCCACGATACACCTCGAGCAGGAGGTGCTCTGATGGCCAAACAGAACAGCTTGTGGTTTTTGACAAAACCTACATTGTTGTGGGGTTTTATTCTTTAAAAAACTACAAACATGGAATCTTCCTCACGTATCCATCCGGCCCATCTATTGCAAACTCGAGAGTGGTAGTTTAGCCACGGTGTCACTTAGAAAGGGACCCCAAGAGGAGGAGGGGTTTGGTGTGGCAAGTCCAGGCTCTTGCTGCAGTGCTAAACACCAGCCCCTTTTCATCTCCTTTGTTCTCTTTCAGGAGGGAATTTTCAAATGACTAACCCTGCACTTTAGTCTTGCCTGTATGCCATGCTCCCGTAATTCCACAGATTCAGCTTTGCTTTGGAAAGACAGTGTTTGGATCAAATCAGAATATGGAGTGAGCTCAAACCACGCCTCTTGGCCCTTCCTTGATTAGTGTAGATCGTGCTCTTGTTCTGCCTCGGAGGTGAATCAGCAGTTCCACTGGCTAGTGGAGCACTGCTCAGGCTGGCTGACCTTTCTCCCCGAGCTCTCATTTATATTCCAGAGCCCTTCTAAGTAAGGATGCTACAGAGAGGCTCTGTCCATCCAGGAGTAAACAGATCTTAAATGAAATCTTTCAGCGCAGATGCAAAGCGCGTTATTATCAGCTTGCACTTTAGGCAAATGACAACAGTGCTTTGTTAAAGATTCACTCTCGGATTTTGATAATGTTCTGCTGGAAAAATGTAGCACTTCCTGATAGTTCAGTACAGTGTGGTTTTATGATTACATTTAGATGGAGCGCTGAGGAAATGGAGGGGAAGAGAGCTTCTGCATGGTAAAACAGGGATGCTCTGTGAAGTGTTTCATCCTGTCCTAGGAGGCAGGGGTCCAGAGGTGCATCTCGATTCAGGCTGCTTTATTGCAGGACTCTCACCGATCTCATCTTGGGGACCTTTGGTGAGGGGGGAGGGGTGTCATACAAAAAGTCTTCTTTGCTCACTTGTTTGATTACCTTCCTGTTCAGAATGAGTTAAAAATTAGCTAAGGGCTGGAAGGAAATGGGGGGGGGTGCAAAAATGGGTTAAAAGTAGTAGTATTCATCCTTAGTTACTCCACTCATGGCTTTTTTGTTTCAGTCAAGTATTTAGAGTGCTTATTCATGGTCAACAAGACCATCAGTGAGAGCAATTAATCATCCCCAAAGAAAACAGGGTCCCAAAGTGGTTTTCTTCCCCCATGATTTCAAAGCTACAACTTAATATTATTATTGAAATATAATTGACATGCAGTGTTATATTACTTTCAGGTGTACAACATAGTGATTTGACAATTCTGTATATTACTTAATGCTCACAAGTATGGTCACTGATTGTCATCATACAATGTCATTATAATATTAATGACAGTATTTCCTATGTGGCACTTTTCATCTCTGTGACTTATATATTTTATAACTGGAAGCTTGTATCTCTTAATGCCTTTGCTCTATTTCATCCAGCCACTATTCCCCTCTCTTCACGTTTGTTCCCTACCAGTTTGTTCTCTGTACTTCCAAGTGTTTCTGTTTTTGTTTATTTGTTGGTGTTTTTTTTTTTTTTAGATGCCACATATAAGTGAAATTATATGGTATTTATCTTTCTCTGTCTGACTTTATTTCACTTAGCATAATACTCTCTAGGTCCATCTATACTCTTTTTTTTTTTTTAAGATTTTGTTTATTTGTTTGATGGAGAGCATAAGTGGAAGAGTGGCAGGCAGAGGGAGAGGGATAAGCAGGCTTCCCACTGAGCAGGGAGCCCAATGTGGGACTCGATCCCAGCAGCCTGGGATCATGACCTGAACCAAAGGCAGACGCGTAACTAACTGAGTCAGCCAGGTGCCCCGAGGTCCATCCGTATTCTTGCAAATGGCAAGATCTCATTCTTTTTTTACGGCTGAGTTATAGTCCTTTATCTGTCTTCTTTATTCATTCCAATCTTGATGAATGCTCGGGTGGCTTCCGTATCTTGACTATTGTGAATAATGCTGCAGTAAGCATAGGGATGCATGTATCTTTTTGAATTCAAATTTTCATTTTCTGTGGGTGAATACACAGTAGTAGAGTCACTGGATGTTATGGTATTTCATATTTTTGAGGAACCTTCATACTGTTTTCCACATTGGTTACACTAATTTGCATTCCCACCAACAGTACACGAGGGTTCCCTTTTCTCTACATCCTCACCAATACTTGTTATTGCTTGTCTTATTGATGCTAGCCATTCTGATAGGTGTGATGTGATATGTCACTATGGTTTTTATTTGCATTTCCCTGATGGTAATGTATTGAGTATCTTTTCATGTAACCAAGACAGTGTGGTATCGGCACAAAGATAAACACAGATCAATGGAACAGGGGAGAGAAAGTCTAGAACTAACCCCATGCCCCGGCTATTAGATGCAGGCAGGCAACAGTTGGTTATTTCCTCCTCATCAAGGGTCAGTGAGAATAGTCAGAGTGCCCTCAGTTTGGAGGAGCCAGGCAAGTTTGCAGGAAGATTTGTGTGCTGGATGAACATGAGCTGATTTCTTTTCTGCCTGGTTCCATTTATCTGAAATATAATTATTGGGCCTTAGAACCTTCCAGGTTTCTTTGATTTCATTTACTTGATCCTGTAATTTTTGAATGCTGACATCTGTAAGACTGTATTTTGTATGGTTATAAATAAAAGTGGTCATTCCAAGGAAACTTTAAAAAAAAAATATGAGGAAGGAAGCTAGAGTATACAGTGGGGAAAAGACAGTCTCTTCAGTAAATGGTGTTGGTAAAACTGGACAGCTACATGCAAAAGAACGAAACTGGACCCCTTTATTACCCCAAAAGTAAACTCAAGATGGGATAAAGACCTAAATGTGTGATATGCAACCATTAAACTCCTTAAAGTAGATGTAGGCAGTAATCTCTTGGACAGTACCTACATTCATGGCTATATTTCCTCATGCAAGAGACACAAAGGCAAAACCAAACTATTGGGATCACACCTAAGATAAAAAGCATTTGCATTGCAAAGGAAACCATCAACAAGATGAAAAGGCAACATACTGAATGGGAGAAGATTTTTGCAAATGATATATGCAATGAGGGGACAATATCCAAAATATTGTCTACAACTCAATATTAAAAAAAAAAAGTAATCTGATAAAAAATCAGGCAGAGGACCTAAATAGACATTTTTTTTCCAAAGAAGACATTTAGATGGTCTTTCTTTTTCTTTTCAGAAAATGTCAAGTTACTTTAGCATATTGAACTAAAGACTTGGATGCTCACTTGTGACTGAACTAATTTAAAGAAAAATTAAAGCCATATTACATATTACTTTTTAATATTTTAATTTCTTTATTAACATTATGTTTTATTAGCCCCAGGGGTACAGGTCTGTGAATCGCCGTGTTTACACTTCACAGCACTCACCGAAGCACCTTCCCCAATGTCCATAACCCAACCACCCTCTCCATACTTGCCTCCCCCTGGCAACCCTCAGTTTGTTTTGTGAGATTAAGAGTCTCTTATGGTTTGTCTCCTTCCCCATACCATCTTATTTCATTTATTCCTTTTCTACTCCCCCAAAACCCCACATTACCTCTCAGCTTCCTCATATCAGGGAGATCATATGATAATTGTCTTTCTCTGAGTGACTTATTTCTTCCAGCATAATGCCCTCTAGTTCCATCCATGTTATCGCAAATGGCAAGATTTCATTTCTTTTGATGGCTGCATAGTATTCCATTATATATAGATAGATACACACACACACACACACACACACACACACACACCCCACATCGTCTTTATCCATTCATCTGTTGATGGACATCAAGGTTCTTTCCATAGTTTGGCTATTGTGGACATTGATGCTATAAACATTTGGGTCCACTTGCCCCTTCGGATCACTATATTTGTCTCTCTAGGGTAAATACCCAGTAGTGCAATTGCTGGTTCGTAGGTTAGCTCTATTTTCAACTTTTTGAAGAACCTCCATGATGTTTTCCAGAGTGGTTGCACCAGCTTGTATTCCCACCAACAGTGTAGGAGGGTTCCTCTTTCTCCTCATCCTTGTGAGCATCTGTCATTCCCTAACTTGTTAATTTTAGCCATTCTGACTAGTGTAGATGATATCTCATTGTGGTTTTGATTTGTATTTCCCTGATGCCAAGTGATATGGAGCACTTTTTCATGTGTCTGTTGGCCATCTGGATGTTAAAGCCATTTATTGAAGTATGATTGACCCATAAAAAGCTGTATGTATTATACAATTTGATGAGTTTGGGGATAAGCATATACCCATGAAACCATCACCACCCTCAAGTCTGTAGACAAATCAATCAGCTCCTGAAGTTTCCTGCTTTAATATGAGATGATGACGATAATGTGTGTGATAAGAATTCTCACTTAACATATGACCTACCCTCCTGAAAAAAATTTAAGAATACAATATAGTTCTGTTAGCTATAGGCACTGTACTGTATAATAGATCTCTAGAACTTATTCATTTTGCTTAACTGAAACTTTGTACCCTTTGGCTATCACCTCTCCATTTCCTCCTTCCCCTTGAATCCTCTGGCAACTATGACTGCTTCTATGACTTTGACTACTTTAGATTCCACATACAAGTTAAACCGTATGGTGTTTGTCTTTCTGTGTCTGCTCTAATGTCCTTTAGGTCCATCCATGTTGTCTCAAATGACAGGATTTTCTTCTTTTTCTTAAGTCTGAACAGTATTCCTATGTGTGTATATACACACACACACACACAAACACACATATATACACATACTGTGTGTTCTTTATCCATTCAGCTGTCAATGGACATTTAGGTTATTTCCATATCTTGGATATTGTGAATAATGTTGCAGTGGATGTGGAAATGAAAAAAGCTCTGGGAGATCTTGATTGCAGTTCCTTTGAGTAAATACCTAGAAATGAGATTGCTGGATCAATTGTATGGTAGTTCTATTTTTAATTTTTGAGGAACCTCTATTCTGTTTTCTGTAATGGCTACGTTACAACTTATTTGCATCAGTGTGTACCAGGGTTCCCTTTTCTCCACATCCTCACCAACACTTGTTATTTTTTGTTTGTTTTTGTTTGATTGTTTATTTGGTATTGACTATCTTAATAAGTATAAGGTGATAATTCATGGTGGATTTGCTTTTCATTTCCCTGATGATGAGTGATGTTGATAACCTTTGCATACACCTGTTGGCTATTTATATGTCTGCTTTGTAGAAAGTGAAGTAAATCTTGATCACTTCTCTTCCTTTGTTCATTCATTCCTTCCATTTCATTCATTCATTCATTGTTTTTTTCACTGCATTTTTTATTCTTTTATTAACATATAATGTATTATTTGCCCCAGGGGTACAGGTCTGTGAATCATCAAGCTTACACATTTGAGACAGAGAATCTTAAGTAGGCTCTATGCCCAGCATGGAGCCCAAAGCATGGCTCAATCTTACAATTCTAAGATTATGAGCGGATTTGAAATCAAGAGTTGGATGCTTAACTGAGCCACCGAGGCACCCCAAATCTTAATCATTTCTAATTTCTATTATAACCTTGCAGGTGGGAAGATGGTTAAGGGAGCAGATGTTATTTATCTATACTGACACCTAAAGAGTTAATAACTTTGACCATCTAAGAACAACTACCAGTGGCGATGACCTGTAGTATTAATTCAACAATTTAATAAGCAATTTAACAATTACCAGCCAGCCACTGGTCTGGAAACTGGAAGTATAGGAATAAATAAAATAGAGGAGGTTCCTGTTGTTGTGAAGCTTAACATTTTAGAAATGACTGATGAAGCAGGAATTTGAGTTAAGCTCTGTGTCAGGTTCTGCTGTGAGGCGATTCATTTAGCAGATTCAGAAGTGGAGCTCATTGCTTAGACTATTATCCCCAACTTTGCCATTTTCCTTTAATTTTTATGAAATGAGCAGCTCAGTTAAAGACTTGTGTAGTATTGTTGGATAATCTGAAGCTTCTTTAGCGTCCAGATGTCTCCTTTGTGAATTTACCAAATTTGGATTCACACTTAACTTTTCAAGAATAAAAATTATTTGAGGAAAACACTCATCTGGCATTATATAGTAAATATTTTTCAAACCCTGAATATCTTCATTACTTCCTAGGCCCCCTTCCCCCATCCCAACCTTTAAGATTCAGGGCATCAAGCAGACTGAGTTTTCTAGCACTAAAAAGAATCTGTTTCAGAGTTATTTGACAGTCAAAACTCCACCCTATCTCAAGGCTGATTATCTATATATTGTGGCAAATCTTACCTTCTATTTTATTATAGCTGAAACATATTTTAGAGAAGTGTTGGTTTGATAGACTCTTTTAACTCAATATTCTTTGTATACATATAAATAATTTGCTACCTAAATATTTCTTTTGAATTTTTATTTGTCTTTCTCTTCCAACTTGTACCTCTACCTTTTATCTCAATCTCCCTATGAATTTTGTAGCAGAAATGAGATAGAGTAAAAACATGTCAGTATAAGAATGAGGGGAATATACCAGCATATTGTGGTTTATAGGAAATAATTGCATGATAAGGCAGAGGGAAAAAAATGTATTTCAGAGAGAATCACCATCAAGAAACCAGATCGTTTCCTTGTGTTTTCCAAATGAAGTTTTTCAAGATGTGGTACCAAGATGTCTTGGTTATTGTTTATTTTGACTGATAGAATATCAAAGTTATATCCAAATGCAAAATATCCCAAACGCAACTTGAATTACTTTAGTATTATCTATACTTTACATCATTCATTTTTGGCCTTCCTTATGTGAAAAATGAATTCACTGAACAGTACTATAATCATAAACAGGCAGATGCCCATTAAATCCATATATATGCATCTGTGGAAACTGAGCCAAAAGAGGCTAACTAGCTTGTTTAAGTCAGAATTAGGGAGTGAGCAGAGTGGAGATTTGAACCCAGGTATCCTGGCTTTAGTGCCTAAGCTTTTGAACTTGAGGTCTACTATATACTGTCTCTTAAGTATAGTAAACTTTAAAATATATATTGCTGAGTGTTTTAGAAACATCTGGAAAGTGTATAAAAATGCTGATTTCTGGGTCCCATTCCATGGATTCTGATTCACTTGGCCTGCAATGGGTATTAGGAAGCAATTTTTTTTTTAATTTTTTATTTTTTATAAACATATTTTTATCCCCAGGGGTACAGGTCTGTGAATCGCCAGATTTACACACTTCACAGCACTCACCAAAGCACATACCCTCCTCAATGTCCATAACCACACCCCCCTTCCCCCAACCCCCCTCCCCCCAGCAACCCTCAGTTTGTTTTGTGAGATTAAGAGTCTCTTATGGTTTGTCTCCCTCCCAATCCCATCTTGTTTCATTTATTCTTCTCCTACCCACTTAAGCCCCCATGTTGCATCACCACTTCCTCATATCAGGGAGATCATATGATAGTTGTCTTTCTCTGCTTGACTTATTTCGCTAAGCATGATACGCTCTAGTTCCATCCATGTTGTCGCAAATGGCAAGATTTCATTTCTTTTGATGGCTGCATAGTATTCCATTGGGTATATATACCACATCTTCTTGATCCATTCATCTGTTGATGGACATCTAGGTTCTTTCCATAGTTTGGCTATTGTGGACATTGCTGCTATAAACATTCGGGTGCACGTGCCCCTTTGGATCACTACGTTTGTATCTTTAGGGTAAATACCCAGTAGTGCAATTGCTGGGTCATAGGGCAGTTCTATTTTCAACATTTTGAGGAACCTCCATGCTGTTTTCCAGAGTGGTTGCACCAGCTTGCATTCCCACCAACAGTGTAGGAGGGTTCCCCTTTCTCCACATCCTCGCCAGCATCTGTCATTTCCTGACTTGTTGATTTTAGCCATTCTGACTGGTGTGAAGTGATATCTCATTGTGGTTTTGATTTGTATTTCCCTGATGCCAAGTGATATGGAGCACTTTTTCATGTGTCTGTTGGCCATCTGGATGTCTTCTTTGCAGAAATGTCTGTTCATGTCCTCTGCCCATTTCTTGATTGGATTATTTGTTCTTTGGATGTTGAGTTTGCTAAGTTCTTTATAGATTTTGGACACTAGTCCTTTATCTGATATGTCATTTGCAAATATCTTCTCCCATTCTGTCAGTTGTCTTTTGATTTTGTTAACTGTTTCCTTTGCTGTGCAAAAGCTTTTGATCTTGATGAAATCCCAATAGTTCATTTTTGCCCTTGCTTCCCTTGCCTTTGGCGATGTTCCTAGGAAGATGTTGCTGCGGCTGAGGTCGAAGAGGTTGCTGCCTGTGTTCTCCTCAAGGATTTTGATGGATTCCTTTCTCACATTGAGGTCCTTCATCCATTTTGAGTCTATTTTAGTGTGTGGTGTAAGGAAATGGTCCAATTTCATTTTTCTGCATGTGGTTGTCCAATTTTCCCAACACCATTTATTGAAGAGGCTGTCTTTTTTCCATTGGACATTCTTTCCTGCTTTGTCAAAGATTAGTTGACCATAGAGTTGAGGGTCTATTTCTGGGCTCTCTATTCTGTTCCATTGATCTATGTGTCTGTTTTTGTGCCAGTACCATGCTGTCTTGATGATGACAGCTTTGTAATAGAGCTTGAAGTCCGGAATTGTGATGCCACCAACTTTGGCTTTCTTTTTCAATATCCCTTTGGCTATTTGAGGTCTTTTCTGGTTCCATATAAATTTTAGAATTATTTGTTCCCTTTCTTTGAAAAAGATGGATGGTACTTTGATAGGAATTGCATTAAATGTGTAGATTGCTTTAGGTAGCATAGACATTTTCACAATATTTATTCTTCCAATCCAGGAGCATGGAACATTTTTCCATTTCTTTGTGTCTTCCTCAATTTCTTTCATGAGTACTTTATAGTTTTCTGAGTATAGATTCTGTGCCTCTTTGGTTAGGTTTATTCCTAGGTATCTTACGGTTTTGGGTGCAATTTTAAATGGGATTGACTCCTTAATTTCTCTTTCTTCTGTCTTGTCGTTGGTGTAGAGAAATGCAACTGATTTCTGTGCATTGATTTTATATCCTGAGACTTTACTGAATTCCTGTACAAGTTCTAGCAGTTTTGGAGTGGAGTCTTTTGGGTTTTCCACATATAGTATCACATCATCTGCGAAGAGTGATAATTTGACTTCTTCTTTGCCGATTTGGATGCCTTTAATTTCCTTTTGTTGTCTGATTGCTGAGGCTAGGACTTCTAGTACTATGTTGAATAGCAGTGGTGATAATAGACATCCCTGCTGTGTTCCTGACCTTAGTGGAAAAGCTTTCAGTTTTTCTCCATTGAGAATGATATTTGCGGTGGGTTTTTCATAGATGGCTTTGATGATATTGAGGTATGTGCCCTCTATCCCTACACTTTGAAGTGTTTTGATCAGGAAGGGATGCTGTACTTTGTCAAATGCTTTTTCAGCATCTGTTGAGAGTATCATATGGTTCTTGTTCTTTCTTTTATTGATGTGTTGTATTACATTGACTGATTTGCAGATGTTGAACCAACCTTGCAGCCCTGGAATAAATCCCACTTGGTTGTGGTGAATAATCCTTTTAATGTACTGTTGAATCCAATTGGCTCATATTTTGGTGAGAATTTTCGCATCTGTGTTCATCAAGGATATTGGTCTATAGCTCTCTTTTTTGATGGGATCCTTGTCTGGTTTTGGGATCAAGGTGATGTTGGCCTCATAAAATGAGTTTGGAAGTTTTCCTTCCATTTCTATTTTTTGGAACAGTTTCAGGAGAATAGGAATTAGTTCTTCTTTAAATGTTTGGTAGAATTCCTCCGGGAAGCCGTCTGGCCCTGGGCTTTTGTTTGTTTGGAGATTTTTAATGACTGTTTCAATCTCCTTACTGGTTATGGGTCTGTTCAGGCTATTTCTTCCTGGTTCAGTTGTGGTAGTTTATATGTTTCTAGGAATGCATCCATTTCTTCCAGATTGTCAAGTTTGTTGGTGTAGAGTTGCTCATAGTATGTTCTTATAATAGTTGTATTTCTTTGGTGTTAGTTGTGATCTCTCCTCTTTCATTCATGATTTTATTTATTTGGGTCCTTTCTCTTTTCTTTTTGATAAGTCTGGCCAGGGGTTTATCAATTTTATTAATTCTTTCAAAGAATCAGCTCCTAGTTTTGTTGATTTGTTCTATTGTTTTTTTTATTTCTATTTCATTGATTTCTGCTCTGATCTTTATGATTTCTCTTCTCCTGCTGGGCTTAGGGTTTCTTTCTTGTTCTTTCTAGGAAGCAATTTTTAACAACAGTTCTAAGTAATTCTGATAAGCATGGTCCATATATCATTCTTTGAAGACAATGGTTTGTGGTAGTATGAAGAAGTATATAGTAAACCTGTGAAGGGTAAAGGTTCAGAAATTGAATAGCCTGGTATAGCATCCTAACTCTTCTAGCTATGGGCATATTGCTTTAACTCAGTTTTCTAATTTATACAGGGAAGGGTGGGGATAAGGGATTTTGTGAGGATTTAGTCTCTTAATCCATTTAAAATGCTACATATAGTGCTAGCAAATAGTAAACTTTCAATTTATGTTAGCTATTATTAGTGCAGCATGGGTAGCTCAAAATTAATTCAGGTGTTCTGTGTGTAGATACCACAAAAAAATAACAAATGTTTTCTTCTTTGATCCAAACAAACAAAAAATGATGTCCTGACCTTTATTTATTTCTAATATTCCTTTATTTTCCCCCTAAGTTCAAAATAATTTCTTCCAAATTATCAACTTTAGTTTTATATTCCTGGCTTTCTTTTCCCATTTGAAGGAATAGTAATCTGTTTTTCTGCCTTTTGTATCTCCTGCTAAGTTAACCTGATTGTGTAGCATTATACTGGGTCAGTTGGGGTGAAAAAGTGGGTGTGGGAATAGATAAAAGGCTCCTATGGAAATCTGAGATTACATTCTCACAACTAGTGAAAGTGTGATCAGGGTCTTTGTTCTCTGTGTCTTCTTTTGTGCTAGTGTGGTTACATGACATAAAGGTGAATTATTTAAGTAATGCTATTTTACTCTTCTTGACATAATCACCATTCTTTTACTTCTTTCCAATGATGACAGCCAAGCCTGAGGGAGAATATTCAGAAGCCTTTGTAGTAGAAAGGAACTGAAATGAACCAATATCTTTGACTATGCTTCATGGGGAAAATATGGAATTTATCCTTAAATATTCCAATAAATCAACTAGGAAGATCAAATACATATAGCTGTAAACTCAGTCTTTCATTAAGATGGAAGAATGTGGGGCGCCTGGGTGGCTCAGTGGGTTAAAGCCTCTGCCTTTGGCTCAGGTCATGATCCTAGGATCCTGGGATTGAGCCCCATATCAGGCTCTCTGCTCAGCGGGGAGCCTGCTTTCCCCTCTGTCTCTGCCTGCTGCTCTGCCTACTTGTGATCTCTGTCTGTCAAATAAATAAATAAAATCTTAAAAAAAAATAGAAGAATGCAGAAATTTTAAACAGAACATGAAAATAGGGAACATTACCCCATGGCTCCATCACTGAGTCCTTGACATAGAAGTATGATCCCTTTGAGTTGAGGCAGCAAAATGTGATGATGGGTCCAGACCAGAAGGAAGGGAATGTTGTTTTATTTCCAGTACTATGTGGAGCTGCTATGAAGATATGTGATTTCCCAACCTACTTTAAGCAACTTCCATTCAGACAGCAGAGTTGCAAGTCTCTATCTTTTTATTTTGGCTATGTTCTGGAGGGTCAAGATTTCCTTGCCCTTTAATAGGTCAGATTGTCTCTCAGAGCCTGGTGGGTGATGTAGTTATGTTGCATACTTTAAAATTCCTGTGAAGGAAGGAAGTGTTGAAAACTCTCTGAGTTATCCTCATGTCCTATTATCATCATACCTAGATACTTTTACCTTTCAGCTTTTAGAAAGAAACAAAAGAAATGCTGCAAACTGATTTGCCCTATCTCAACAGTTTGACTTAATCCCTGTTTTTGTTTACAGTCATAGATAAATTAAACAGTCCTGAAATGAGTTGAACAAATATATATCATATGCTATTTAAACATGAGAAATATGGCAAATAAAAGAAGGGAGAACCAAAGGACTAAAGCTAATTATGTAAAGTAATTAGTATGAATTTGCATAGCGTTTACATATGTATTTTCTGTATATTATGTACCATATGCTTTCTACTTTACATCAACAAAATTTACCGAGATGACGGAAATATATCTGAGTTGTCCAACAGAATAGCCAGATAGTCATGTGTGGCTACTGAACTTTTGAAGTACTGCTAGTGTGACTGAGAAACTTGATCCTTAATTGTATTAAATTTTGATAAATTTAAATTTAAATAGTCACATGTGGCTAGTAGTTACAGTATTGGACAGTGTAAGTTTAGAATGGTATGACCTGAGTAGGGAGGAAGAGATGATAGTGGGAATAAGACACACTTTTGAATAGGTAGGTTTACCTGGGAATCTGCCCTATGCTTGGGTTTGTTTATTTAGAAAAGAACAAGGGATTAACAATATAGAAAAGAAAAACTATTATTTTTTCTTTATCAGTAATTTTATTATATCTGTATTTGGGTGAAATAGATTAAAAATGAAGCACACAGAGATGTACCACCCAGTAGAAGTATGAATACATACTCATTTTCATGTGAAATAAATACAAATTTTGTTAAGCAATGGCACATTAAACTAGAGAAAAGGTAACAGATAGAAGTACTCCATTTTAAATTTTTTGAATGTCTTCTTATTCAGAAGAAATAAATAAGTGGAGTCATATCATCAAAAGGGAGATTGTCTTCATGTTAGATTCAAATAATATGGCTAATCTGATATTTCCATATACCTATGGTAGGCAAAACACTGGTCCTCCAAAGATGTCCATGTCCTAATCCCCAGAAGCTGTGTATGCTTTTGGTTGTATAGCAAAGGGAAATTATGTGTCAGTGGAATTCAAGTCGCTAATTTGCTGACCTTAAAACATTATCCCATTATCCTGGGTTATCTGGGTCAGACCCATGTAATCACAAGGGTCCTTGAAAGTAGAAGAGAGAGCAGAAGAAAGTCAGAATGAGATGAGACTACAGAATAATCAGAGAGATAAAAGGTAGCTTAAAAAAATGGTGAAAAGTACATAACATAAAATTTACCATCTTAACCATTTTTAAGTGTACAGTATAGCAATGTTAATTATACAAAATGTTTTGAAACAGGTCTCTAGAACTTTTCATCTTGCAACACTAAAACTTTATGCCCATTAAACATCCTCCCATTACCCCCTTTCCTTGGTTACTACCATTCTATTTTCTGAGTTTCACTACTTTAGATACCTCATATAAATGGAATTTTGCAGTGTCTTTTTTTTTGTGACTAGTTTATTTCATTTAGCATAATATCCTCAAGGTTCAATCATATTGCAGCATATGACAAGATTTCTTTATTTTCAAAGGCTAGATAATATTCCATTGTGTGTATATACATTTTCTTTGTTCATTCACTCATTGATGGACATTTAGATTGCTTACATCTCTTGACTATTGTGAATAATGCTGCAGTGAACATGAGAGTGCTAATATCTCTTTGAGATACTGTTTTCAGTTCTTTTATTCCCCAAAGTAGGATTGCTGGATCATACGATAATTGTATTTTTAATTGTTTGAGGAACTTCCATACTGTTTTCTGTGACTGTGGCACCATTTTACATCCCCAGCAACAGTTTTTGAGGGTTCCAGTTTCTCTATATTCTTGTCAACATTTGTTATTTATTCATTCTTTAAAGATTTTATTTATTTGACAGAGAGAGATCGCAAGTAGACAGAGAGGCAGGCAGAGAGAGAGAGGGAAGCAGGCTCCCTGCTGAGCACAGAGCCCGATGTAGGACTGGATCCCAGGAGCCTGAGATCATGACTTGAGCTGAAGGTAGTGGCTTAACCCACAGAGCCATCCAGGTGCCCCTATTCATTTTTTTTTTTTTTTAATAGTGGCCATCCTAATGGGTGTGAGAGTATCTTATTATGGTTTTATTTTGCATTTCCCTAATGATTAATGATATTTTCTTCTGTTTGCTGGCCATCTGTATATCTTCTTTGAAATATTGTCTATTTGCATCCTTTTTACATTTTTCATCTGGATGATTTGGAGATTTATTGTTGTTAAATTGTAGTTCTTTATATGTTCTAAATATTAAGTTATTTTCAGATATATGGTTTGCAAATATTTTCTCCCATTCAATAGTTTCCTTTCACTCTGTTGATTATTTCTTTTGCTCCACAAAAGTTTTTTTAAGTTTTATAAAGTCGCATTTGTCAGTTTTTGCTTTTGTTACCTGTGCTTTTGAGGTCACATCTAAGAAAATATTGCCAATCCTTTGGCATGAAGCTTTTTTCCTATGTTTTCTTCTAGGGATTTTATTGTTTCAGGTCTCACATTTATGTGTTTAATCCATTTTGAGTTAATTTTTGCATATGGTATAAGGTAAGGATACAACTTCATTATTTTGTAAGTGGTTCTCCAGTTTTCCTGACAGTTATTAAAGAGCCTATCCTTTCCCAATTTTGCAGCCTTGGCACTCTTGTTGAAGATCATTTAACTATATGCACAAGGTTTTATTTTTGGGGTCTCTATTCTGTTCATTTGGTCTATGTATCTGTCTTTATGTCAGCACCACACTGCTTTTATCAATTTAGATGTTATGGATTGAATGTTTGTATCTTACCCAAATCATACATTGAAACCTTAACCTTCAGTGTGACTGCATTTATAGATAGGGCCTGTAAGAAGGTGATAAATGTCTGTGAGGAGGTGGTAGAGGTGATAGTGGGACCCTAATCTGATAGGGCTGGTGTTGGAGATTGTCACGCTAGCCACTGATGCCCAACTGGAAGCTGAAGTTCAAGTTATAAAATTGGAGGAAGAGCTGAGGTTATAGAAGGATGTGTGGTTGTCTGCTACTCTGTCAGATTCTGGGCTGGCAGACAAAGTGGGAGAGTAGGATAATAACTTGAAGACTTTAGAATGCTATTTTGCCAAGTTAGAAGGCATAGACTGGCGCAGATTCAGTTCTGAATGATGTGACAGCACCTGATGGGGACAGTAAAAGGAAGAATCTTGCAAAAATGAGGAGAATGAAGAGGAGGATGCTATGGTAATCAGTGAGGACACAGAAGAAATACCCTATGCCATCTGACCCCTAAAACAAAGGAAAGCAAAAGCATAGAAACAACAACCCCAGCTAGCACGGCAGCCCCAATTCAGAAAACATTCATGATGAGAGAATACACTTCCACTGAGCTTATTGATATAGCTTCCAAGTTCCAGCAAAAGACCAGGGAAAAGAACCTAAACATGGTTAGTGTGGTTATGGGATTCAGGATGGGTTTGGGGGCTGGGGAGGTCAAAAGTGGCATTTCTCTCACAGGGTGGAAGGCAGAGAAAATGAGCAGCATCACCACCCATCCTGCCCTTTGGCAGTGCCTGCCTGGTATTCAGGATGGGAAGGAGTGCAGATGGTTTAAGGTACTCACTTCTTTATAGATTAGATTATTCCAGCCTGAAGGGAGTTTTTTCTCAGTGATCAGGATATCCCTGGAACAGTGGAAATCTACAAAAGAACTACAATACATTTTTAGGGAGTTGGAAATGAGGTAGGTCACTTATGCCCTTGTCTTTGAAGGCCCCAATGGAACCATATTCACTGCAGGAATCAAAACCAAGATACTCCAGTCTACACCTGTCACCTGGTATAGGACTCTGATATCCATGGTGAGCCCAGCTGTGCAAGAAGACATTATGAGGTTAAGCAATTCTTTGCAGATCTGGGGAAAACTGAGAATCCCAGGAATGGGTATAAGCTGTGGAAAAGACCCAAGACAGAGAGGGATCTCAAAAAGCCAAAAGGCTATTCCAATCAGCTGGAAAGGATCTGATAAAAGTAACCTGGAAGCAAATGTAGTTTGAACTCATTACTGCCAGGATCCCCCCTAAAAAGATAGACCAGCAACCCAGCACTATTTTGGTTGATATATGGAAAGCCTTAAAACTTGAACAACTGCCCCACCTGCCTCTACCATCCTTGATGTCCCTTTGGCTCCAGCAGAATTCTCAGGGATACAGTCCTATTTAGGGTATCCACTCATGCTTTTGGTATAGGATGCAGGCCAAGACTGCTCCCAGTTGAGGACCATTGGTGGTGACTGGAGGCTTCATGTTGAGCTCACTATTCACTGATACCCCAGAAATAAACAAAAGACGATGGCTCTGGTTGATACTGGAGCTTGATATGTTATAATACATGGTAACCCTCAGAAGTTTTCTCACCCCTTCAGTGTCATCGATGGTTACAAAGGGCAAATGATTAGGGTCAGGAAGTTCCCTTTGACATTACAAATTAAGCATTCTTCCCCACAAGAGCTTGAGGTTTTTATCTTTCCAATACTAGAAAGTATATTGAACACTGATATCCTACAGGGTCAAAATCTACAAACCTCCATTGGTGATTTCCACTTCCAGGTTAGAGTAATCGAACTAGTCCTGAAGGGAAATGCCAGCTGGGAGCCAGTAAGTCTATGAGTGGAAACTGTCAAACAGTATAACTTTCCTGGGAGGGGGAGCATAGAGAAATAGAAGAAACTATCCAAGAACTGCACTGAGTGAGTATTGTGCATTCTGTCCATGGTGCTTTCAGCAGCTTGATATGGCTGATAAAAAAGTCAGCTGGGTCATGGAAGATGACTATGGACTACAGAAATTAACAAGGTAGTGCCACCATCCATATGACTGTTCCTAATATTGCCATCATCTTAAAACACCTTGGCCATGGTCTTAGAAGTGTAGCATGCTATATGGGACTTAACATCTTTGTTTAGTTTTCCCCTGACTACTTAGCCAGAAGATCTATTTGCTGTCACATGGGAAGAGCAAGGGTAGACTTTACAAATGCTTCACCAGGGCTATCTACACAGCTTTGCAATATGCCACAGGATGGTAGCCCAAGACCTGCCCCTGTTCTCTTTCCCCGCATTAGTAAGATGGGTCTATTACATTGATGATATAATGTTAACATGTGAAGACGTGCCTCTGCTGCAGAACACTCCACAGACTTTGCTAGAACATACATGAAAGAGAGGATAGGCAGTAAACACACAGAAAATTCAAGGCCCAGGCACCACCATAAAGTTTTTGGGAGTCGTTATGGTTGGGTTTGATGCATATTGTTCCCGAAGCTATGACTGTTAAGGTGCAAGCCTATACAGCCCCTAAGAATGTGAAAAAGGTGCAAGCCTTTCTATGGATTTTGAGGTTTTGGAGGACTTTTATTCCCTACCTGGTACAGTGCACCCATTCCTTATACCACCTCGTAAAGAAAGGGTACATGTGGGACTGCAGAATTAGAGCAGAAGGCAAAAATTCTAGTGAGGGGAAAAACATACTAGTGAAGCAGATTAAAGCTGTGGGCTTCTCTCAAATAGGGCTTGCATTTGAGTTACATGTGTCAGTGATTCTCGAAGGCATGGGCTGGGCTTCTGGCAGAGGCAAAAAAGAAGAAAAGAGAGTATTCTTATGATTTGGCCCCAGCTCTGGAAGGGGACAGAAACCTGATATACCCTGACAGAGCACTAGCTTCAAGCAGTGAAGCTGGTCCTTCACATAGTACTCCTCCACGTAGAGCCTCTTATGAAGCAACGACATATCCTAAGAACTTCTCTTCCCTAGGAAAAGGGGTTGAGAATATGTTCTATTGACTTACTTTTGCCATGGTTCATATTCTACACTGACTAATTTGCATGCCTATTTGCAGTGGAGGAGCACCCAGTCTGCCAGCCCACTGTCTCTAGGAATGTGGGTGCTACTTGTCCCTGTAAGAGTTGTAGATTCTCCAAATGCACTCACCCCTAGTCCTGTGCTGGCTCCTGTAACCTACAGAAAGGAAGTAGGGGGAATGCCCTCTCAGGCCTGGTATACAGATGGGTCTAGCTGAGACAGCCTATCCACAGGGCCTGTAGTCACTCTTCAGTCCGAAACTAATATTATCTAGCTAGAAACAGGAATGTTTAGTGGGCTGAACTCAGGGTAGTTTGGCTGGAGATCACTCATGCATCCTGGCTGTTAACCCTTTGGACTGATAGTTGAGGCTTTTTAAAGAAATTAACCTTATGACTTGGAGAATGGGAAGTCGAAGGTGAGGGAAGGATCAGGAGTAAGCCCTTGTGGGGTCAGTGTATGTAGAAAGACAGACTGAAGCAGCCTCATTTTTTTCTATTTCCTGGCTCATAAGTTGTTGATACCTTCTGGCAATCAGGAAGCCCTAGCTTAGGTATGTGAGCCCTAGCAACTGATCCTTCAATAGATACAGCAGACTGTGTGCATAGAAAGGATGGCCATGTGGCACCACCACTAGAGGATTAGAGAAGCTTAGTACCAAGTATGGATGCCTTTGCCAAATAGACCATGACCAAGAGAACATAACATTGAATAGAGGGTCCATCTTCCCCATAACCTGTAAGCAGCAGGGTTGATAAAAAGGAAGAATGGAATATTAAAGCAGCAGATTAAATTATTAACAAGTAAAACTACCTTGACCATGTGGACTAAAGTATTATCCCAGGCTTTAATACATTTGAATTATTAAACAGTAGGACCTATTGCCCCATATGTCAGACTGGGGATTCCTACTAAGGCACCCAATACCATAAAGGTATGAAAGTCATGGGGAACAGCCATTGGCCTGACTCTCACTGTGGATCAATATGCTTTGCTGCTGAGAACACCAAGTTCCATCATTCCTGGAAAAGGCATTATGTACTGGAATTTGCAATGGGACGTCCCACTGGGATGGGTGAGGGGAGAACCACTGTCTCCAGTGAGATCCTGTCGTTTTGCTACAAACCAAATCTGTAGAAATCTACTATACATGGAATGGAACCACAACATCGAAAGAGGGGAGCAAATGGGAGTCCTTGGTCTGACATAAGCTTCACTCACCCAGCCCATTTCCTCATACCTGAGAATACTGCATCTCCCTTACCAACATGTGTGGTATGCACAACCAGGTCAAATTTTCTAAAGCTGCAACCATATTAATGACTAAGGGTGAGGCCACAAGTGTAGTTCTTACAAAAGGGGAATACCTTTCCATACAAGTCCCTACTAAATATTTGTCTTTTTGTTAGACTTCTGATTCTATTGTGGTGTTCTGTCACAGGATGGACGCGTGATACAAATTCCTTTCTGCAATGGGCTCACTCATATACCTGATGGAGGAATTGATTCAACTATTGTGTTGAATCACACAGGGTAGCTGCCCCTCTCTAGCTTGTCAGGACTGCCATGGTGAGTATCACCACTCCAAGGAAGGGATTGGAAGGTCCTGAAGCAGTACATTAAGGAAGAATATGCTAGAACTAATATTCTTGGTTCATCTGATATTACCAGTACTGATACAGAAACCAGACCTATCGCACACACAAAAGCTCTTACTAAATTCACCCAGCAAGCCTTTATTGATAGCAGCAAAGCTGTCTTACTGAACAATGAAACGTCTCTAATGAGAAAAACTATCTTCCAATAGGGTGGCCTTGGACATTATTACTACCTTGCAAGGAGGGATCTCTGCCATTATCCAAACAGAAGGTTGTGTATTCTAACTTGATGAGTTTGCTAATGTATCATCTTTATGATACCATATGAGGACATAAGTGAATGCCCTGAGTGATCTGACACCCAGCCTAGGGGATCTAGTAAATCAATGGTTTGGATTATGGAGCTCTTGGTGGAAAAAAATTATTACTTATATTGTGAATCATGACCTTAATCTCTGTTTTCTTTTGCATGTGCCTATATTGTTGCTATGGTATCTGCCTCCAATGTAGCCAGTTAGCCACCAAATGAACCAACCTCCATGCTAGGGAAATTTTTTGCAGAATGCTCAGGGCACACTGAAGAGTGGTGGAGTGGGGGTTGGGGGGATGTAGGATTGTAAGAACCCATCACGAGGTAAGAGGTAGAGTACTAGAGGAGGTTATTGAGAGGATGTGTTGTCTAGTTAACTTCTGAGCTGGATCCAGGCAATCAAAAGTTCCATCCCCCTCCCTGTCCTTGGAATGTAAGCTCTATTTACTATTTCCACTGTGGAAAGACACAGACTTGAGAGGGTAAAATGTAGTTGGGACCATCTGGATGGTAGGTGGCAATACCCAGTGAAGGCTTCTACATAACCTTTTAAGATTCTGTGGGTAGGTGTGGAGATCTAATTATTATCTGGCCACACAAGACAAGTCTCATGAGTAAGTTCCCTTGCCTGGTAAACCTGCGCATACCAACCTGAGTTACTCTGCCTTTTTCTTTGGCTTCTTGCTCTCCATGTGTGGAAACCGGTTTCAGATTTCACCTGGGAATCCCCTGAGGTTTCCAACCAGCAGTGGTGCTCTTGTAAGGAGAAGAGACTCCAGAACTTTTACTTCCACATGTGCATAAAGAAGAGATCATGTGAACATGCAGGAGGATGGCTGCCATCTGCAAACCACAAAGGGATCTCCAAGCAAGAACTGAATCGACTGGATTTCAGGGCTTTCCAATGTCTAAAACATTGGAGATGTTGAAAATTGTTGGAGATTTCAGAGCTTTCCAATGTCCAAAACATTGGAGATATAAATTTTTATTATTGAAACTATCCAGTCTGGAATTTTGTTATAGCACCTCTAATAGTCTGAGATAGTAGCTTTGTAATATGTTTGAAATCAGAGAGTGTGAGGCATCCAGTTTTTTCTTTCTTTTTTTTTTTTTCTTCTCAAAATTGTTTTGGTTATTCAGGTTCCTTTGAGATTCCAGATGAATTTTTAAATGGTTTTTCTTCTATTCCTGCAAAAAACCAAAACACTAGGATTTTTATAGAGCTTGAATTGCATCTATAGATTGCATTGGGTAGTATGGACAATTTAATATTATGTTTTCCAATCCTTGTTTAAGGATGTCTTTCCATTTGTTTGTCTTCTTTAATTTCTTTCTGCAATGTTTTTCATTTTTCTTTTATTTTCTTTTACAGATTTATTTATTTATTTATTTGAGAGACAGAGCAAGTTAGCAAGAGTGGTGGGGCTAAGAAGGCAGAAAGGGTAGGAGAGGGGAGAGAGAATCCCAGGCTGACTCCCTACTGAGTGTGAGGCAGATAGAGACTCCCAGCTCCAGCCCCTTTCCGTTCCCCTTCGCTCCTCCTAAGGCCAGGAAAAGACCAAATAGCCATCCCATTTGACTAAAATAAGGTAAGTTATGCTCCTGCTGAGACAGAAGAAAAAGACCAGAAGCCTGGTCCTGTTTGAATAAGAAAAAAGAAAGAGAAACAGCTGGCAAGGTGATTTAGCACTCTTCTGAGATGCCTCCACATAGATTATACTTCCACGTGAAAGGGCCATTTGGCCTTGAGAGACTGGGAAAACGTCCTGGCCTTGAGAGAACTCGGAAAACACCCCATTACCATCCCCCATTGCCTGTAACCATAAAAACTCACTCCTAACCCTGTCGCGTGCTCAGTCTTTGGGAACGATCCCACTGAGCCCGCTGGCGTTAATAAAGCTGTGTTCTCCCATCTCTCCATGTGCCCTTTGGGTTTCCTGGATCACCTCAGATTTTCTGCAACAACTGATGTGGCCAGGCATGGGGCTCAATCTCAGGACCCTGAGATCATGACCTGAGCTGATCAGGAGTTGGATGCTTAACTGACTGAGCCACCCAAGCACCTCATATTTTTCAATGTACGAGTTTTTTGCCTCTCTGGTTTACTTCTGATTATGTTATTCTTTTGATGCTGTTGCAAATGGTATTGTTTTCTTAATTTTTTGACATTGTTTGCTATTAGTGCATAGAAATGAAGCTGATTTTTGTATTCTGCCACTTTGCTGAACTTGTTTATTAATTCTTATGGCTTATTTTGTGTGTAGGATTTTTAGCATAACATGTCATATGTGAACTGAGATAATTTTACTTCTTCCTTTTCAATTTGGACGCCTTTTATTTTTTCTTGCCTGATCAAACTTTCAGTCCTAAGGTAAATAAAGTGGTGCAAGTAGATATCCTTGCCTTGTTTCTGATCTCAGCAGAAAAGCTTTTAGTTTTTCACCATTGAATGTGATATTTGATGTGAACTTTATATATATGGTCTTTATTAGTGGGGAAAGTTTCTTCTATTCCTAGTTTCTTGAGTGTTTTTATCTTGAAAGGGTACAACATTCCTGATTTTGAACATGAAGGAAGGAGGCAATGAGCTAAGGAATGTGAGTGGCCTCTAGAAGCTATTCTAGTGTCTTATTTCAGCCTAGTGAGACCCATGTTGAACTTCTAACCTGCAGAGCTATATGATAATAATTCGTGTTCCTTAAGCCACCAAGTTGGCAGTAGTTTGTGACATTAGCAATAGAAAATTAACACATTATGCCGATGTCTATATCGGGAGTTTTTCTGCAAATAAGCAGACTCTTGTAAAGTAGTAATCTCAATACATAGCAAAGTTTGCAAAGTTTACAGTTTGCAAAGCACCATTTGTATCCATCTGCTTATCATTCATTCAGCGGGGTGATGTTTAATCTTGCCTAGTATGATTTTTTTCAAAGGCTTTGGGGAAATTAGGTAAATAATATTTATTCCTTACTGAACACTTGGAGATGGTTACTTTTATCCCCTTTCCAAATTAAAAAGTAGTGATATCCTGGCAAATTAGGTGACTTGCCCAAGGTAACACAAATAACTTTTTTACTATGAACTCTGGGTTATTGCCACTAGAAACTTGGAGAATAGCAGATTACATTTAGTTAGATATTTGTTCTGATGTAACTTGACATTCCATTGTTATTTCCTCTCTGTTCTATGATATAAGCAAGCCATTTAGATTTTTAACATCTATGTTTCCTGTGAAATGAGAAATAAATATTTAAGCCAGTAGCTCAAGGATGAGATATAGCTGGGCACCTTGACATGTCTTGGAAGAAAATGTTTATAAATGAATGCTATGATTCTATTATTTTAGACATCAAGATTCCTGGGCTATATGTATATCACTTTTAATAAGCATGGGATTTAGCAAATAACCATTGGTAGGCAGTGGTATTGGCAGTATTAAAAGCATGACATAGTCATACTAGCAAACAAGCTATGGTAATAAAAAATGCTGACCTTAAGTATCATCTGTTTATTGTCTCATTTGCTGAAAAGTTATTTTGCGTCATTACAATTCTACAGATGTTTCACAGATGTCTTTAAGGATATATTTCTGCAGCTTGTTATTAAGCTAACTTCCATGGACTATGGCAGATTTCCATAGCACATTAATGAGAACATTATGGAACTGTAAATAAATACGTTTGTAGCAATTGAGATGAAGAGCAGAACTATAAAAATGGTTATAAAAATCTAATTAACATTTTAACAGTAAAAAACTTGATGCTTTGATACTATAGGAGAATGGTCTCAGTCAGTAGATAAAATGAAGAATTCCCAAATGGGCTTAAGAATGGATGAAACACCGTTATCAATATTTAATGGGATATGTCAGATTTTACCACTATTTGAAAGAATGCAAATAGGGGTTACTGTAGAAATCACCTTGACAGAAAACTGCACACAATGCAACACAAACTATCCCTCAAGCAGCCTTGCAGGGTTACTGTGATGTCTGACTATAGTCTTCTCATGTAGTCGCTTGATAATGGGGAAAAATGATAGTGTGTATATGTATGAATGTGAAGGTATGCCTAATATAACTTGAAAATTATAAGAACAGTACAAAAGTTCTAAAGGCGGATATATTCATTTTTCTTTATATAATAATTACTCTTTGATAAAGCTATAAATGCCAAAGTTATTTATAGCTTTAACAAAGCATCCATCATAGGCATGCTACTACAAAGACAAGGCAACCTTGGAGATGCCCATACTATTTGAATTTAATATGCTATTTTACATTTTAGTGATAACCTTCTTTTGTTTTATGGCTCTGTGATATTTAAGCATTGCATTTTAGCAGGCTGGTCTTGCACCAATCAGACCAGTTGCCTTACCAGATGTAATCTTCCATTGTCATTGGAAAAAAAAATAATACTTGGAAAAAAATTAGCTACACGTGCTCTTCTTTAGCTATTCTACACTTATAACAAAGCCTCAGAGCTCAAAAACCATACTTACTTCATGCAATCTTTTAGTAAAAGAGATAATTATAAATAGACAATTATAAAAAGAAAATTATAATTGTCCTGCCCAGTAAAAATGAGTGGAATAAGAATGTGGGGTTATAAAAGGAATTAAAAAAAAAAGCATTAATTGCTTTACCAAAGGAGGGGGCAGTTGCAGACATTTAAATGTAAGACAAATTGTAATGATTGTCTTAAAAGTTAAGGAGAAAAGTCAGACACATTTTTTTTTCTTCAAACGATTTATGCATATTTGAATTGAATGAAATTTTTAATAATGTAAACATAAACATTATTGAATAAATAAACAAGAATCCCAAAGTTTCACTTTATGATCAATGGAGGGAAACAGAAAGAGGAAAAGAAAAATGGAAATAAATATATAAGAAAAGAAAATGGTTAATAGAAATAAAGAGAAGTTGATCTGAAGGAAGTAGGAGGCATATGATACAGGAAGCTTTTGCACAAGAAGAGGCAGAGCTAGCCAGGGAAGGGAGGGGAGGAAACACAAAGTCAGGGAAGCGAAGATCCTCTCTCTACAAACTCCCTGGAGAGATTTCACAGATTTAAAAGAGGGTTCATTTCCCTCAGAGCTATCAAAAAATTAGAGATGATTCAAAAAACAAAACTTGTTTTTGTTTGTTATTGTTTGTTATTGTCAGACTTAATGCCACTTAGCATTTTGTTTCTTTCTCTTATGTCATTTGTATTAGGCCTTGGGTTTTATTGTTCTAAGTGTACCCATCAGTCTCTTCCACTGGTCTATAAATTCCTAATTGATTTCTTCATCTCCCAGTTCAAGGCTCCTAACCACAGAGGACTGAAAGACAAAGAAAATCTACAAAGAGAAACTGACAAACCTACCCACATAGAAGATTTAGTATACATCAGAAACACAGAAACACAGCCAGGAAAGCTGAAGAGAGAAAGAAGTGGAGATTTAAATAACTAATCGAAAGCTTGTTTGACTATATATTTCCATACATGTATAATAGCTTGTATCCAACAAAATGAACATTATTTCAAAGTACGTACAGATTATTTTTTTTTTTTATGATTTTTTTTTTTTTTTTTTTTTAAAAGAAAAATCCAGCTTTTTAATGGGGGCTTGTGACATCATCAGAACTGTAGCTGGGGGCGTGGGGTTGAGAGAGGGCGGAGCTTGGTGGCGGAGGACGGTCTGGGGTCTGAGGTTGGAGGATCAATGGGAGGGTGTTCCCAAGGGACAGGGGATAGTGGGGTGGGACCAAAGCTGAGGGGGTTAGGGACAGCATGTAGACCGAAGGCCGAGGACAAGCACCTGACATATATACAGAGTCCAGGAAAACCGTAAAGAGTATCAAGGGAACAAGAAAAAGGATTAGAAGATGAGTCCATCATCCATTCATTAAATAAGTATAAGGACATACAATGGGCCCAGCACTGTCCTCCCTACTGGGAGGGCACAGCGATTCTATTCTAATTAGACAGCTTCAACCTGCATAATGTGGAGGTTTATTGACCGTGAGTATCACGAAGGTGGGCAGAGCCCATTAAATATACTTCAAATCATGCTTTAAATGGCTGCATAGTAGTCTATCTTATGGATTTACTATAATCTTTTTTTTTTTTTTTTTTTTGGGTTTTTATTTTTTTATTTTTTTTTTAAATTTTATTTATTTTTATTTCCAGCATAACAGTATTCATTATTTTTGCACCACACCCCGTGCTCCATGCAATCCGTGCCCTCTATAATACCCACCACCTGGTACCCCAACCTCCCACCCCCCGTCCCTTCAAAACCCTCAGATTGTTTTTCAGAGTCCATAGTCTCTCATGGTTCACCTCCCCTTCCAATTTCCCCCAACTCCCTTCTCCACTCTAAGTCCCCATGTCCTCCATGCTATTTGTTATGCTCCACAAATAAGTGAAACCATATGATAGTTGACTCTCTCTGCTTGACTTATTTCACTCAGCATAATCTCTTCCAGTCCCGTCCATGTTGCTACAAAAGTTGGGTATTCATCCTTTCTGATGGAGGCATAATACTCTATCCCCAGGGGTACAGGTCTGTGAATCACCAGGTTTACACACTTCACAGCACTCACCAAAGCACATACCCTCCCCAATGTCCATAATCCCACCCCCTTCTCCCAAACCCCCTCCCCCCAGCAACCCTCAGTTTGTTTTGTGAGATTAAAAGTCACTTATGGTTTGTCTCCCTCCCAATCCCAATTGTTTCATTGATTCTTCTCCTACCCACTTAAGCCCCCATGTTGCATCACCACTTCCTCATATCAGGGAAATCATATGATAGTTGTCTTTCTCTGCTTGACTTATTTCGCTAAGCATGATACGCTCTAGTTCCATCCATGTTGTCGCAAATGGCAAGATTTCATTTCTTTTGATGGCTGCATAGTATTCCATTGTGTATATATACCACATCTTCTTGATCCATTCATCTGTTGATGGACATCTAGGTTCTTTCCATAGTTTGGCTATTGTGGACATTGCTGCTATAAACATTCGGGTGCACGTGCCCCTTTGGATCACTACGTTTGTATCCTTAGGGTAAATACCCAATAGTGCAATTGCTGGGTCATAGGGCAGTTCTATTTTCAACATTTTGAGGAACCTCCATGCTGTTTTCCAGAGTGGCTGCACCAGCTTGCATTCCCACCAACAGTGTAGGAGGGTTCCCCTTTCTCCGCATCCTCGCCAGCATCTGTCATTTCCTGACTTGTTGATTTTAGCCATTCTGACTGGTGTGAGGTGATATCTCATTGTGGTTTTGATTTGTATTTCCCTGATGCCGAGTGATATGGAGCACTTTTTCATGTGTCTGTTGGCCATCTGGATGTCTTCTTTGCAGAAATGTCTGTTCATGTCCTCTGCCCATTTCTTGATTGGATTATTTGTTCTTTGGGTGTTGAGTTTGCTAAGTTCTTTATAGATTCTGGACACTAGTCCTTTATCTGATATGTCGTTTGCAAATATCTTCTCCCATTCTGTCAGTTGTCTTTTGATTTTGTTAACTGTTTCCTTTGCTGTGCAAAAGCTTTTGATCTTGATGAAATCCCAATAGTTCATTTTTGCCCTTGCTTCCCTTGCCTTTGGCGATGTTCCTAGGAAGATGTTGCTGCGGTTGAGGTCAAAGAGGTTGCTGCCCGTGTTCTCCTCAAGGATTTTGATGGATTCCTTTCGCACATTGAGGTCCTTCATCCATTTTGAGTCTATTTTTGTGTGTGGTGTAAGGAAATGGTCCAATTTCATTTTTCTGCATGTGGCTGTCCAATTTTCCCAGCACCATTTATTGAAGAGGCTGTCTTTTTGCCATTGGACATTCTTTCCTGCTTTGTCGAAGATTAGTTGACCATAGTGTTGAGGGTCTATTTCTGGGCTCTCTATTCTGTTCCATTGATCTATGTGTCTGTTTTTGTGCCAGTACCATGCTGTCTTGATGACGACAGCTTTGTAATAGAGCTTGAAGTCCGGAATTGTGATGCCACCAACGTTGGCTTTCTTTTTCAATATCCCTTTGGCTATTCGAGATCTTTTCTGGTTCCATATAAATTTTAGCATTATTTGTTCCATTTCTTTGAAAAAGATGGATGGTACTTTGATAGGAATTGCTTTAAATGTGTAGATTGCTTTAGGTAGCATAGACATTTTCACAGTATTTATTCTTCCAATCCAGGAGCATGGAACATTTTTCCATTTCTTTGTGTCTTCCTCAATTTCTTTCATGAGTACTTTATAGTTTTCTGAGTATAGATTCTGTGTCTCTTTGGTTAGGTTTATTCCTAGGTATCTTATGGTTTTGGGTGCAATTGTAAACGGGATTGACTCCTTAATTTCTCTTTCTTCTGTCTTGCTGTTGGTGTAGAGAAATGCAACTGATTTCTGTGCATTGATTTTATATCCTGACACTTTACTGAATTCCTGTATAAGTTCTAGCAGTTTTGGAGTGGAGTCTTTTGGGTTTTCCACATATAGTATCATATCATCTGCGAAGAGTGATAATTTGACTTCTTCTTTGCCGATTTGGATGCCTTTAATTTCCTTTTGTTGTCTGATTGCTGAGGCTAGGACCTCTAGTACTATGTTGAATAGCAGTGGTGATAATGGACATCCCTGCCGTGTTCCTGACCTTAGCGGAAAAGCTTTCAGGTTTTCTCCATTGAGAATGATATTTGCGGTGGGTTTTTCATAGATGGCTTTGATGATATTGAGGTATGTGCCCTCTATCCCTACACTTTGAAGAGTTTTGATCAGGAAGGGATGCTGTACTTTATCAAATGCTTTTTCAGCATCTATTGAGAGTATCATATGGTTCTTGTTCTTTCTTTTATTGATGTGTTGTATCACATTGACTGATTTGCGGATGTTGAACCAACCTTGCAGCCCTGGAATAAATCCCACTTGGTCGTGGTGAATAATCTTTTTAATGTACTGTTGAATCCTATTGGCTAGTATTTTGTTGAGTATTTTCGCATCTGTGTTCATCAAGGATATCGGTCTATAGCTCTCTTTTTTGGTGGGATCCTTGTCTGGTTTTAGGATCAAGGTGATGCTGGCCTCATAAAATGAGTTTGGAAGTTTTCCTTCCATTTCTATTTTTTGGAACAGTTTCAGGAGAATAGGAATTAGTTCTTCTTTAAATGTTTGGTAGAATTCCCCCGGGAAGCCGTCTGGCCCTGGGCTTTTGTTTGTTTGGAGATTTTTAATGACTGTTTCAATCTCCTTACTGGTTATGGGTCTGTTCAGGCTTTCTATTTCTTCCTGGTTCAGTTGTGGTAGTTTATATGTTTCTAGGAATGCATCCATTTCTTCCAGATTGTCAAATTTATTGGCGTAGAGTTGCTCATAGTATGTTCTTATAATAGTTTGTATTTCTTTGGTGTTAGTTGTGATCTCTCCTCTTTCATTCATGATTTTATTTATTTGGGTCCTTTCTCTTTTCTTTTTGATGAGTCGGGCCAGGGGTTTATCAATTTTATTAATTCTTTCAAAGAACCAGCTCCTAGTTTCGTTGATTTGTTCTATTCTTTTGGTTTCTATTTCATTGATTTCTGCTCTGATCTTTATGATTTCTCTTCTCCTGCTGGGCTTAGGGTTTCTTTCTTGTTCTTTCTCCAGCTCCTTTAGGTGTAGGGTTAGGTTGTGTACCTGAGACCTTTCTTGTTTCTTGAGAAAGGCTTGTACCGCTATATATTTTCCTCTCAGGACTGCCTTTGTTGTGTCCCACAGATTTTGAACCGTTGTATTTTCATTATCATTTGTTTCCATGATTTTTTTCAATTCTTCTTTAATTTCCCGGTTGACCCATTCATTCTTTAGAAGGATGCTGTTTAGTCTCCATGTATTTGGGTTCTTTCCAAACTTCCTTTTGTGGTTGAGTTCTAGCTTTAGAGCATTGTGGTCTGAAAATATGCAGGGAATGATCCCAATCTTTTGATACCGGTTGAGTCCTGATTTAGGACCGAGGATGTGATCTATTCTGGAGAATGTTCCATGTGCACTAGAGAAGAATGTGTATTCTGTTGCTTTGGGATGAAATATTCTGAATATATCTGTGATGTCCATCTGGTCCAGTGTGTCGTTTAAGGCCTTTATTTCCTTGCTGATCTTTTGCTTGGATGATCTGTCCATTTCAGTGAGGGGAGTGTTAAAGTCCCCTACTATTATTGTATTATTGTTGATGTGTTTCTTTGATTTTGTTATTAATTGGTTTATATAGTTGGCTGCTCCCACGTTGGGAGCATAGATATTTAAAATTGTTAAATCTTCTTGTTGGACAGACCCTTTGAGTATGATATAGTGTCCTTCCTCATCTCTTATTATAGTCTTTGGCTTAAAATCTAATTGATCTGATATAAGGATTGCCACTCCTGCTTTCTTCTGATGTCCATTAGCATGGTAAATTCTTTTCCACCCCCTCACTTTAAATCTGGAGGTGTCTTCGGGCTTAAAATGAGTTTCTTGGAGGCAACATATAGATGGGTTTTGTTTTTTTATCCATTCTGATAGCCTGTGTCTTTTGACAGGGGCATTTAGCCCATTAACATTCAGGGTAACTATTGAGAGATATGAATTTAGTGCCATTTTATTGCCTGTTAGTTGACTGTTACTGTATATGGTCTCTGTTCCTTTCTGATCTACCTACCACTTGTAGGCTCTCTCTTTGCTTAGAGGACCCCTTTCAATATTTCCTGTAGAGCTGGTTTGGTATTTGCAAATTCTTTCAGTTTTTGTTTGTCCTGGAAGCTTTTAATCTCTCCTTCTATTTTCAATGATAGCCTAGCTGGATAGAGTATTCTTGGCTGCATGTTTTTCTCGTTTAGTGCTCTGAAAATATCATGCCAGCTCTTTCTGGCCTGCCAGGTCTCTGTGGATAAGTCAGCTGCCAATCTAATATTTTTACCATTGTATGTTACAGACTTCTTTTCCCGGGCTGCTTTCAGGATTTTCTCTTTGTCACTGAGACTTGTAAATTTTACTATTAGGTGACGGGGTGTGGGCCTATTCCTATTGATTTTGAGGGGCGTTCTCTGAACCTCCTGAATTTTGATGCTCGTTCCCTTTGCCATATTGGGGAAATTCTCCCCAATAATTCTCTCCAGTATACCTTCTGCTCCCCTCTCTCTTTCTTCTTCTTCTGGAATCCCAATTATTCTAATGTTGTTTCATCTTATGGTGTCACTTATCTCTCGAATTCTCCCCTCATGGTCCAGTAGCTGTTTGTCCCTCTTTTGCTCAGCTTCTTTATTCTCTGTCATTTGGTCTTCTATATCACTAATTCTTTCTTCTGCCTCATTTATCCTAGCAGTGAGAGCCTCCATTTTTGATTGCACTTCATTAATAGCTTTTTTTATTTCAACTTGGTTAGATTTTAGTTCTTTTATTTCTCCAGAAAGGGCTTTTATATCTCTCGAGAGGGTTTCTCTAATATCTTCCATGCCTTTTTCGAGCCCGGCTAGAACCTTGAGAATTGTCATTCTGAACTCTAGATCTGACATATTACCAATGTCTGTATTGATTAGGTCCCTAGCCTTCGGTACTGCCTCTTGTTCTTTTTTTTGTGTTGAATTTTTCCGTCTTGTCATTTTGTCCAGATAAGAGTATATGAAGGGGCAAGTAAAATACTAAAAGGGTGGCAACAACCCCAGGAAAAAATGCTTTAACCAAATTAGAAGAGATCCAAAATCGTGAGGGGGAGAAAGGGGATAAAAAGAGGTTCAAAAAGGAAGAAAGAAAAAAAAAGAAAAAAGAAAAAAGAAAAAAAGAAAAAAGAAAAAAGAAAAGAAAAGAATTAAAAAAAAAAAAAGGAAAACACCTAAGAAAAATGTAAAAAAGAAAAAATATATATATTAAACTAGTAAAAAATCGTTAAAAAAGAAAAAGGTAACAGTTAAAAAAAAAAAAA
Source organism: Mustela erminea (assembly GCF_009829155.1). NCBI lineage: Eukaryota > Metazoa > Chordata > Mammalia > Carnivora > Mustelidae > Mustela > Mustela erminea. The sequence goes on from NC_045617.1 coordinate 27,315,724, forward strand.
ATTTTACCCGAAGGCGAGAAAAAAAAAAAAAAAACAACAAAAAATGAAAAAGAAAAAAAATTAAATTAACTGCAAGACTAAAAAAAAATCACAGGGAAAAAGCCATGAGTTCCGTGCTTGGCTTTCTCCTCCTCTGGAATTCTGCTGCTCTCCTTGGTATTGAAACCGCACTCCTTGGTAGGTGAACTTGGTCTCGGCTGGATTTCTTGTTGATCTTCTGGGGGAGGGGCCTATTGTAGTGATTCTCAAGTGTCTTTGCCCCAGGCGGAATTACACCGCCCTTACCCGGGGCCGGGGTGAGTAATCCGCTCGGGTTTGATTTCAGGAGCTTTTGTTCCCTGAGCGCTTTCCGTAGAGTTCCGGAGGACGGGAATACAAATGGCGGCCTCCTGGTCTCCGGCCCGGAGGAGCCGAGAGCCCAGGGCCGCACTCCTCAGTGCGCCCTCAGAGAACAGTGCCCAGTTACTCCCGTCTGCCTGACCTCTGGCCGCGCTCCGAGCTCTCCGAGCCTGCGACCAGTTCAAGGTAACACCGAGCTGTGAGCTTACTGTCGGCTCTCTCTCTGTAGCCGGCTTTCCCGTTCCAATACCCGCAAGGTCTGCGACACTCAGACACCCCTGATCCTTCTGTGACCCTGCGGGACCTGAGGCCACACTGAACCCACGTGGGCTTCGCCCCGGTTTAGCCTCTGGAGCGATGTCCCTCAGCGGAACAGACTTTTAAAAGTCCTGATTTTGTGCGCCGTTGCTCCGCCGCTTGCCGGGAGCCGGCCCCTCCCCCCGGGGTCTATCTTCCCGTCGCTTTGGATTCACTTCTCCGCCGGTCCTACCTTTCAGAAAGTGGTTGTTTTTCTGTTTCCAGAATTGCTGTTCTTCTTCTCTTCGATCTGCCGATGGATTTTCAGGTGTTTGCAATCTTTAGATAAGCTATCTAGCTGATCTCCGGCTAGCTGAAGCAGTCTCAGCCTGCTACTTCTCCGCCATCTTGACTCCTCCCCCCTTTTATGATTTTATTTATGTACTTGAAAGCAAGTGAGAGAGAGAGAGAAAGCACAGAGGGAGAGGAAGAAGCAGACCCCCCACTGAGCATGGAGATTGATGTGGGACTCGATCCTAGGACCCAGATATCATGACCTGAGCCGAAGCAGATGCTTAAATGACTGAGTCACCCAGGCGCCCCAACACACAGATTATTTTTAAAAGCTTAATTTGTGTAAGGCTACAATGGAAATCTCATCACATTTCAAAAATGTTAATATCGTACAAACAACATTGTCAAACAAAATGTAATAATATTTTAGAAATCAGAAAAATTTTTTAATTTTCTCTTCCTGCCTGTCCCACATGGTAATTTGGTGGGAGAGTAAACTTACTAATAATTTGTGGGCTAAAGAGGAAATTAATTAAAAGTCAGAAAATATTTAGAACTGAGGAAATATTAAAGCACTATGTATCAAAACTCAGAAGGTACAGTTAAAGCAGATCTTAAGGAGCAGTTTATATTTTTATCAAGCCAATTTGTAACCTATATTAAGAGCAATTTATAGTATAGGGAGCAATTTATAGTCTATATTAGGACACTATACATATTTGAATATATACAGTGATTGTCAAAATCAAGATTAAAGAAACAATAGGAAAACACATACTTTAAAAGAATGGAAATTAAAGAGATGGGAGCAGAATTTAATGAGGTAGAAAAAAGGTCACAAAACAAAAATCATGAATACATTTGAAGAGTTTCCTGAAAAGAAAGATGAAATAAATTTCTGTCAAATTTGATACAAAAACAGGTGCCTACGTGGCTCAGTTGGCAAAGTGTCCGTCTCTTGATTTCAGCTCAGATCATAATCTCAGGGTTGTGAAATCACACAAAATCTGCTTGAGATTCTCTCTCTCTCTCTCTCTCCCTCTGCTCCTCCCTTGCTCACATGCTTGCTCTCTCTCTCAAATAAATAAATAAATAAAATCTTAAAAATTTTGATAAAAAAACACAAATAGCACAGGCCCAAATACAGAATATTATCTACATAAAAGGAGCTGTAAATCCAAATATAACATGTAAGTAGAGATTTAAAAATTGCAAGAATGTACATTAAGAAACTTTATGTCTGTATATTTCAAAGTTCAGAAGAAATGTAAAAACCTTTAGGAAAATGTAAACTAATTATGATTCAAGGAGGAAAGGATAACCTGAATAAGAAAAAATTATTAAAAATTGTTGTTAAAAACTCTCATTGCCTACCCAAAACAGCAGGCCCAGATAGGAGGTATTTGAAGGCTTGGTGTTTATTAGTATTATTATTACTACATAAGTCTAGGAATATCTTATACAGACTTGTCAGATTATAAGAGAAAAGTCAACAAACTCATTTTATGATGCTAGTTTTACCTTAGCACTGAAACTAAAAGAGAGAATTTAAAAAAATAAGTGTATTTCACTAATGAAACTAGATATGAACAAGGAAAATCACATATTAATAAAAGAGAATCCAGTAATATACTAAAAAAAATGTCATGATTAAATAGGCCTTTTCCTGGAATGCAAAGATGGTTTAACATTTGAAAATACATCAAAGAAAGTACAGTTAAAAATGGTGAACTGAACACAAACATTTATCTCTGGTCCCTTAAAAAACCCACAGAAATGCCATTAAAAGAAAAAAATACATAAACCCATCTGTGAACAGTTAATGAGAGAGAAGACAAGACCAGATGACAGATACTAATTAAATTTTGGAAGCACAATAGCAAATGAATGAGTGGTTATAATTTACCAGTTTTGAAAAAGAAGAAATATAAGCCTGCAAGGAAAAAAATCTAAGAAGTAAGCCAATGCAAGGGGCACCTGGGTGACTTGGTTAAGTGTCTGCCTTCTGCTCAGGTCATGATCCCAGGGTCCTGGAATTGAGTTCCTACATTGGGATCCCTGCTCAGTGGGGAGTCTGCTTCTCCTTCTGCTTCTCCCTCTGCCTCCTCCCCACCTCTCATCTGTGTTCAATCTCTCTTTCTCTCTCTCTCAAATGAATAAATAAGATCTTAAAAAAAGGAACTAAGCCAATTCAAGAAGACAAACCTTAAAAAGTCTGATAGGTGGAAGTACCAGATACCTGTGAAGTCAGGAAAATTGGTTCAAAGTCTATTTAAGAACCACCTGGGTGGCTTAGATGGTTAAAAATCTGCCTTGGGCGCCTGGGTGGCTCAGTGGGTTAAGCCGCTGCCTTCGGCTCAGGTCATGATCTCAGGGTCCTGGGATCGAGTCCCGCATCGGGTTTTCTGCTCCGCGGGGAGCCTGCTTCCTCCTCTCTCTCTCTCTGCCTGCCTCTCTGCCTACTTGTGATCTCTCTGTGTCAAATGAATAAATAAAATCTTTAAAAAAAAAAAATCTGCCTTGGCTCAGGTCATGATCCCATGGTCCTGGGATAGAGCCTTGCATTATGCTCCCTGCTCAGGGGAGATCCTGCTTCTCTTTCTGCCTGCTCATGCTCGCTCTCTTTCTCTCTCGTGAATTAAAAAAAAAAAAAAAAAAGTAGCAAAACTATAAGTCACCGTCTCTGCTGCACTCAGCTATACAGCTGTGTTCTGCCACAGCAGCAGAAGACAGGGAGTATGCTCGTGGAGTGGATGAACTGGAGGTAATCCATTCATAGGCATAAGGGGTGGCTGAGAGATTGGGGACAATTGTGAAAACAGGATTGAGTGTGAGAATCTTAGCCCCCCCCTTCTCCCTTTTTCTTGGAGTATATTAACAGGTGGCTTATATTCCTCTAGCTGGAAGAGGGAAAGATTCATTGAGTGGGAGACTGATCATTGTGTGTGTATGGGTGTACGCACGCGCCTGCACCCACATGTGCCTTCACGTGTCTGTGCACATACACACACCTGCACGTGCACCTCTGTGTGTCCATATGGACTTACTGTATGTCATGCACTGAATATTATCTAATTTACTTTTTATCTGAGAACAGACTAAGATGAAATAAGATGAACCACAAAGTCTGCAAATCATATATTCTCATTTGCGACAAAATAGTAGGTAATTAAAACAATTCTGAATATGAAGCCATTTATTAGTTTATTCTTTCAACAGACAGATACTGAGCAATACTATATTGAAGGTCTTTAAAAATATGCTTGGCATTGCTTTTCAAAAGGATGATTGGCATGATCTTAGAGGATGGAGAAAATAAAAATCAAGTAGATGTTGACCTTGTTATTATCTGTATAGGAATTGGTTAAGGACAGATAATATATTTCAAGAAACTCAGTAATTACCCATAACCAAATATGACTTGCTTCTATTAAAGGATAACATGAGAAAAAAACATGAACTTTTAAGTGGTTATATAGCTTTAAATAATGAATTATAATACTACCTTTCTTAAATCTGAAGAACTGTGATGGTTTTTTAACATTAATATCTTTCATCCATAGTGAAAAAAAAATACTGCTTAGAATTTAAAATGAGTAGCAGTACCTGGGTGTGTCTGCCTTCAGCTCAGGTCGTGACCTCAGGGTCCTGGCATAGTGCCCTGCATGGGGCTTCCTGCTCAGCCGGGAGTCTGCCACTCCCCCTCCTCATGTTCATGTTCAGTTCTCTCTCTCTCTCTCTCTCATAAATAAATAAATAAAAAATCTTCAGAAAAGAATTTAGAATGAGTAACAAATGTGTTATCCTTTGAGCATTTGAGATATTTGGGACAAATCTCATCATCTTTTTTCATAGATGTTAAAACACTTACTATGGCATTTTATAGCATTGGACTTGAAATTGAGATCCTCAGTTCGGAGTCTTGACTCTGCTACATAGAGCATTTGTGAGCTTGTTGGAACACTTACTCCCTCAGCATGCTTATCTGTCAAAAAAGAGGTTTAAAACTGGATTTTTTTCATAGCACTCTTACATTTATAATCTAGAAAGAGGTCTTCACTAATGGTAAATTTTGCCAGTTGGTCCTAAGCTGTCACTTAAAAATGTTTTTTTTTTTTTAAGTTTTAAAATTCTATAGTTATTTTATTATTTACTCTCCTTTTTTCTGTATCTCCTCCCCTGCCTCCCTCTTTCCATTCCTTCTCCCTTTCTAAAAATTAGATTTAATAGATCACAGAAAAAGAAATCCCAAGAGAGAACAGCTTCTGTGTAGTTAATTCAGCCACTCAATGATGACAACATTTGGAACTCACCTTCTTATCAAATTTTCATTCCCTTTTCTTCAGCATATTGACTTATTTTTGACTAGTGTTCCTCTGTTTGCATGGAAATATGAAACATGGAAATATGAAACACAGTAATGTCTAGCAGAAGTGAGGTCGTGTTTCAGTATGTTTCTTTGTGTGTGTCTGAAAAATAACACCATTGCCTCTCCCTCCAGACTACTCCTTATATATCATTGGTCAGAATTGCTTTACATGCTCATACCTGATTAATTATTGGCAAGGAAAATAGAATCATCATGAATGAATCGGGCCAGTTAGGAAAACATCCCACCCCTCTGGAGTTGGGGTTAAAGCAGGAATACGAGCAGGAAGAAGGGCTCTTTCTTCCTGCTTGTATTTTGAGAAGAATGGTGTCTTCATGTGAGATTTGCCTCATCTTTTACTCCACTGTATTTGTAGATACTCATCTTTCACCTGAAAATTCTATTCTCTATTTTCTGCCGGGAATATTTTTGTTCATCTTTCAGTACACATTTTGGATATTACTTTGGAAAGGATCATCATGATGAGGAATAAAATCACAGAAGTTGATACATTCAAGTTTAAATAACATTTTAGAAATAGTCTTTAACCCCTGAAGGAAAAAAAATACTTGCAATAAAAAGGAATCTTAGCATCCGAGTGCAATAAAAAAAATAGTAATTGAACATCAACTAGCATCAATAAGATATAATGGGAAGCAAATATTCTGGTTCCCTGAAGAATCTAGGTCACTGACACATACTTGTACTTACTTGGAAGGAAACCAAAGCATTAAGGTTTTGAACAAGGGAATTCAGACTCAAAATGAGGTGGTAAAGAACAGCAAACACTCCTCATACTGTAATGTTATGGTAATCCGCAAAGGTGGGTGAGCAAGCCCACTCCGAGTAGAGTAGGATAGTAGCAAGCCCACTCCGAGTAGAGTAACAGTCTGGGAAGGAAAGGGTCGTCACTGACCACCTCAGTGGAGGTTCTCTTAGTGGAAACTTGAGTAAAATTGGAAAAAGGGAACAAAGAATATTTGTTTGTTTGTTTATTTTCTCTCTCTCTCTCTCTCTCTCTCTCACACACACACACACACACGCACACACACACACACACACACACAGAGGCTATACCAACTTTGCAAGCTGGCAGACCTGATATTTCTCCCTCTCATCTGGCTGACAGTGTGAATGAAGAAACATTAGCAGATTCATATTACTTCACTTCCTTTTCTCTCATCTTAGGATGTCTATAAGCACTTGGACCAGGAGAGAGAGAATTCAGTTGGCAACATTCGTGGATTGAATTGGGACCATAGCCATTGCGACAGGTCACTACTGTGACCAAACAATTATCTCAATTACTTATGAATCCCAAGAAGGTGTGAAATCATGCATGATTTAGAGGAAGAAGGGAGGTTTTCAGCAGTCTTCTCCAAGTAGCCTGCTTTGACCCTGCCTGCCATGAATGCAGTCACCTGCTCCCTCTGAATGTTCTTTAATCATTACTCTGTATTTCAGATTGCCTTTTTTTTTTTGCATATATATTTCTCTCAATTTCTAAAAGATCATGAATGCCATGAAATCCATTCATTTTTTTACCCCAAGTCTCAAACCTTTAATATATTGGGTGCTCAACCTGTGGTTTAATGTCCCCATACTTTGGGCATATTTAAGTAGCAGAATGGAGCTGGAGAAAAACACACAACTGTGATGACTGGCCTCACTTCATGACCACAGACCTCAGGGGGCTTCTAGTGGTGCTCAAGAAGCCTACTACCTTCCCCTAGCAATTCCCTGAGTAGAGGATTTTATACTTAATCTTTTCTTAAAATTCTAATACTGCCACTGTCTTTCACTCTTAGCTGATGAACTTTCTTCCTATTTCACTGAGGAAACAGAAGTCATTTGAAGATAAAGAACTTAAACATGTGCCCTAACTAGATAGATGAAATTACCTGTATCCATACACTGCATTCCCCTCTTACAGTTGATGGACTGTGACAGTAGACCTCTCGTCCTGTTAAGGGTTTCAGTCCAAAAGTGTATCATCAATATTACTCGCATTACTGAAGCTTTGTCAATACATACAAATATAATATATTAGGAAAAACCTTTTTCTCCACGTTCTCTTCAAGCCACTGCATCATTTCTCTATCCCAATTACTAGTACAACATTACTCCTAGAATGTGTTGTTTCCTCTTGCTGCCTCCATTTCATTTCAACTGGATTTAGATCAGGTTTCTGTTCATACCATGGACTCAAGGAACTCTTGTCAAGGTTACTCCTAACTGCTAAATAGCATCCTCATTATATGCAATGTGCCAGCTGCACTTTCCACAATTGATCATCCTTCCTCCTTAAAACACTCTCAGCACTTTCTGGGTTTTAGCTCTTTCTTCTTTTCCTGACTGGCTGCTCGTACTCAGTCTCCTGAGTGGGTCGTGCTTTCCCCATGCTTAGTGGTGAGAGCACTTCAAGCTGTGTCCTTGGACTTTTGTCTTTTCTAGCAACACTCACTCTCTAGACACCTCATTCAGATTCATGGCATCTGTCTTAGTTGGCTTGGGCTGCTATCAGGAAATATCATAACCTGTGTGCCTTCAACAATAGATAGTTATTTCTTACAGTAATGGAGACTGAGAAATTCAAGATCAAGGTGCCAGCAGATTCATTCCTAGTAAGAGCCCTCTTCCTGATTTGTAGATGGCTGCATTCTTGCTGTGTCCTTATATAGCTGAGAGAGCGAGCTTGAGCTCTGGTTTGTATTCCTTTTTTCATAAAGACACTAGTATCATTCTGGCAGTGCCTCCCTTACGATGCCTTCTAAACCTAACTACCTTCAAAGGGCTGAATCTCCTAATTCCTTCACATTGAAGATTAAGGCTTCAACATGTGAATTTTGGGGGTATACAGACATTCAGTCCATGACACGTGTGTATTTACAGCTCCAAGTTGTTTATTTAACTATCTGTTGGACATCTTCCAGTTGGTTCTTAGCCTACTACCATTAACCCAACCTCTCTAACTTCCCATGTTCTGCAAATGCCCAAACTGCATCAGATTTCTTGTAACTCTTTGAGGATGCCAGGCATGCCTCTTCCCCAAAGATTATCTTCTCCTTGCCTGGAATTGTCTTTTCTTACAAAAATATGGTTTACTTTTTTCATTTACTTTAGATCTTTGTTCCAATATGCTCTTACCTGAAGCTCTTCTAACACCATATCAAATCTGTTCCCTTTTACCTCCCACGCCTATTTTTCTTCAAAGTACTTTTCCTTACCTTGTGTGTATTATTTTTCCTTATTATCTCTCTTCCCCATGGGTTTTTTTTTAAAAAAAAAAAAACATAGAAGGCTCTCTCCTATGCATATTGAATGGGGCCTAATGCATACCACATGCTCAGTAACTATCTGTTTAAAGGATAAATGAATGAAGTATTGAAATACTGTACAACTGACAGGCATGTAATGACAAATTACTGAGAAAACAAGTGTTGCATAGTACAATCATAGATTGTTGAAAGGCAACTTAGGTGGTCCAGTTGAATTTCCTTACTTTTAATATTAAGAACTTTAGACTCAGGAAGTTTAGGAAACCAATTCAAGATTATATAACTAGAGGCAGAGGTAGTTCTAATTTGTAGATGCCTGAGACCCTCATTCTAATATATATATGTATATATTGTATTACATATGTATATTACAATGTATATGTAATTGTATATGTATATGCATGTATATATACACAATGTATAGGTATATTATATATGTATATGTATGTATCTAATTAATATATATGTATATATACATAATACATACATGTACATGTATATATTTGTATATTGTGCTTGACTTGTCATTCTTTTGGCTGCTGATAGTATAACTTTATTAAAGCCTCTATAATTCAGTTAAAATCCATTAGTATAAATTTTCATGAAGCTGATAAGAACATAATATACAATAAATATATGATCTTTAGGTCTTTGTCTTACCAAGGATACCCATTGCACCCCCCCAACTTTTCTGATTTACTATAGCTAATGTCCCCAGCTCTTTCCTCGTTTCACTCTACCATGCTACTATACCTATTACCATACTTTCTTCTACTACTTTTATTGTGATGACTTCTGAATCTGTGTCTTGAATCCAGATCTTCCTGCTGAGCTCCAGCCTTGCCTTATAGACATTTATGTCCAGGTGTCCACCACAAATTGAAGATGTTCCAAAGTGAACCTCATCATCTCCTGCCTCTTTGCCGGGATCCCCATCTCAACCCCTCCTTCTGGCAATCCTATTCTTCCTCTGGTATTTAATGGCCTGTGGATGGTCCCTCTATTGGTTAAGGCAGTAAAGCAGCTCTGTGGGAATCACCCCTTAATCTCTCCTCTTGCCCTTATCCTGTGTTGAATCCATTGGATGCTCCTTGTGATCGGATCTCTCCAGTTTCTCTCTCTCTCTCTCTTTTTCCCCCTATCCCAACACCACAGTCCCTGGATCAGTTTCTCATGTCTCTTCCTCTCCTCGCTGCAATAAGTCTCTATCTAGCATAACTTCCCTTTGTGCTCTACAGTGTCGCCACAGCTTTTAAAAAATCAAATCTTGTTCTGCCTCTCCCCTGCTTAGAATTATTTAACAACTCCCTATTTCTTCCAAGAATAAAATTTCAAAGTCTTAATATGACACTAAATGCCCTCTTTGATTTGACTCCTACAAACCTTTCAAGGCCCCCCTCCTTGCTTTTCCCATACTTTCTCCTTTCCACCAGTGTTAAAACTTGCAGATGTCTGGTTGTGCCTTGCACTCTTACTCCCTTGTAGATTTTGCTCAGCTGCTCTGTCTACTACCCCTGCTTCTTCCAAGCTAGGAGCTGTCTCTTTCAGAAGTTCTCTGTGGTCTGCCTCTTTCCCCCCCCCCCCCCAGACTGAATTTGAGGTTGTTCTTTGGTGTTTGTTTTGTTTTGTTTTTGTTTTTGATTAAAAAAAAAATTTATTCTTATAGTTTAGGTCAGAAGCTTAAGACCAAGATATCAGCAGGGTTGGTTTCTTCTGGAGATGCTGAGAGGGGATTGTTCCACGCCCCTCTTCTGGCCTCTGCTGGTTGTGGGCAATTCTTAGTGTTTGTCGGCTTGCATAGATATCCAATTAATGTTTCCATTGTCTCCTGGCATTCTCTGTGTGTCTCTCTGTACCCATTTCCCTCTTAAAAAATATCCCCCCAACTTTACTGACATATCGTTGACATATAATATTGTGCAAGTTTAAGGTGTACAACGTGATGGTTTGATACCGATATATATTGGGAAATGGTTACTATAAGGTTAGAGAAGACATCCGTCACCTCACGTGATTACCTTTGTGTGTTGTAAGAAATTTTAAAGATCTACTTTCTTAAAAACTTCCAACTATACAATACAGTATTGTTAACTCTAGTCATCATGTCTCTTGTGTTCTTATTGTGCTTGTCTAGGCATCCATAATAGCATCACCGAACAAGTTACCTGTTGAGCTCCATTAGGCTGTAAGATTATTGAGGGCTGGACTGTGTTTGTATCTCCTGTTTATTTAGCATTTGAAGGCTATCTAGCACGGGAGTGTTGAGTGCACAAAGGACTGAATGACGGAATAGTGTCTTCTTGTATGGTACTGCCATTCAGCTTATTTGATGATGATGAGCATTAAAGCTTATCACTTCACCTCTGCCTTAACTTTGGCCTAACCCCATTCATAGTGCTTCCCTGGTTCTGATTATAATTATTATAATCCAATTGTAGTTATTTTTATAGCACTCAAATTTGATATCATACTTACGGATACATTTTTTAATTCAGCCCCCCTCACAAAAACAAAACTTGTGAACCTCCCTCACAAAAACAAAACTTGCGAAATTATCATGATCACCTTTCTACAGATGAGAAACAGAGGGGCAAATGAACTTGTCCAAGGTCACACACATGGGCATTCACAAACTTGGAATTTGAACCCAGTTCTTTTGGGTCTTTTTAAGTGTTTTGTGAGCATCTCTGTTTGGCTCTATACACTGTATTCACTTTATTTACACTGTTTTAAAAGTCTACCTATTTGTTTTACACACTCTTCAGTTGCCTAGAGAAAAACATTACAGAGAAAAATCCTGTACTTCCTCAGAGTATAAGAGCAGAAGCAAAACTGATACTACTTTTGTACAATAATGTTTTCATTTAAAGGTTTATGGGAGAAGGAAGAAGAGAAAAAAGGAAGAGATGAAAGAAAGGACAGTGTACATGAGGGAATTATTTTGGGTATTAAGGGATGCATTTATTCAAGTTTAAGTTGCAAGCACAAAATTGTCCTTCACTGAAAATTGTCAGAGTTCTAAAATTTCCTCGCCTTTTTTTTTTCCAATTTGCTTTTCTCAAGTTTTGTATTGTATCAGACAGAACAAGGAACCTGTTACTTGAAGATAGCTACTCTAGTGATATTTTAGAACAACAGTGAATTGAGCACCAGAAATCACATAAGAAATCCTTTTCTTATGAGACCTTTTTTTTAGGACAGATTTACAGGCTGTAAAAATTATTCAAGCTTCACATCTAAACAAATGTTCAAGCCTTTGATGTGTTTTTAGCTGTTCAAAAGGTTAAATCAACATTCTTTATTATTTCTGCATTTTTTTTCTTTATGGTTGGAATTGCCACCAAGGACCCAATTTCTAGCCACAAGGCAGGGTAGAAGGCTTGCGGCCAGTTCTTCAATCAATGCTAATGTTGCTCTTTAGCCAGCTAGAAATTGGACCTGGGTATTTCTCTGGAGTCTGAAATCCTCGGGTCATAACACTAACATCTCCCAGCGCATAGACCAATCTTATTTAACCCTGCTTCTGGGCATTGTACATTTTAAAACTATTTCACTTTTCTGAACAGGTCTCCAAGTGACTTATGCTGTGAGTACAAAGTTGTTTTTTTTTTTTTTTTTTTTCCCATGTAAAAGAAAGTATATTACAAGAGGTGAGCAATAAGTCAGTAAGAATCAGGTGTATACATGTACATTGAAATGAATAGTGCAGAGATCTTTCCTTAGTTTTTTAAGATGCAGATGACTGATTTGAAATTGATACTATGGATAATTGAATTTCAAATGTGCTTAACAACTAAAGTGGAGGTGCAATTTTATAATTTGAAGTTTTTGCTTTTAATTGCTAGCCAGTCACCATTTTATAGTAAAAATGGATTTATGGAAAACTTTATAATATAGGGAGAGCGTAAGTAACTCTCTCTCACATTGAAAAAGTCATGTTTGACTCTCATCTTCAACTGGCTGCAGGATAGAGTACATATTTTTATCTTAATTCTAATGATGAATAGCTGACAATTTTAACTCATATTAATGGTGAATCAAGTCTTCCCATTGGCTACTGCTACCAGTACTTCCTGTATCTGTCTAGTAGTTATAGTTCATTCAGTTAACAGTACAAGAAGTTGGATCTTTTCTCTTTTTTTTCTTTTCTTTTTCAAGTTTTTATTTAAATTCCAGTTGGTCAACACTGTGTAATATTAGTTTCAGATGTAGAATTTAATGCTTTTTTGCTTACATAAAACACCCAGTGCTCATCACATCCTTAATACTCATCACCCATTTAAGCCATCCCCTGCCCACCTCCTCTCCAGTAACCCCCAGTTTGTTCTGTATTTTTAAGAATGTTTTCTGGAAAGAAAAAAGTTTTCTGGTTTTCCCCTCTTTTTTCTTTCTTCCCTTATGTTCATCTGTTGTGTTTCTTAAATTCCACATATGAGTGGGGCACCTGGGTGTCTCAGTCATTTAAACATCCAACTCTGATTTCAGCTCTGGTCATGAGCTCAGGTTGTGTATTTCCTGCTGAGCAAGGAGCCTACTTAAGATTCTCTCTCCCTCTGCCACTCCCCACCCATGCACAATCTCTCTTAAAATAAATACATGTATTCATATATGAAGTTTTTAAAAAAATTCAACGTATGAGTGAAATCATATGGCATTTGTCTTTCTCTGACTTATTTTGCTTAGCATAATACTCTCTAGCTCCATCCACATTGTCATGAATAGCAGGATTTCATTTTTTTGTGTGTGGCTGAGTATTCCATTGTGTGTGTACATATATGCACACACACACATACACACACATATTACCATCTTCTTTATCCATTCATCAGTTGGTGGACATTTAGGGCCTTTCCATGCATGTGCCCTTCAATCAAATCAGTATTTGTGTATCCTTTAGGTAAATACAGTAGTGCAATTTCTAGGTCCTTGGTTAGTTCTAGTTTTAACTTTTTGAAGAACCTCTGTACTGTTTCCAACAGTGACAGCACCAGTTTTCATTCCCACCAACAGTACAAGAGGGTCCCCTTTCTTCACATCCTCACCAACACCTGTTTTTTCCTGTATTGTTAATGTTAACCTTTCTGACAGGTGTGAGTTGTATCTCTTCATGGTTTTGATTTGTGATTCGCTGATGATGACTGTGATATTGAGCATCTTTTCATGTATCTGCTGGCTACCTGGATGTCTTCTTTGGAAAAATGTCTACTCATGTTTTCTGCCTATTTTTAAAAATGGATTTTGCGGGGGGTGGGTTTGAGTTTTAGAAGTTCTTTATTTATTTTGGATACTCATCCTTTTTCTCAGATGTATCATTTGCAAATATCTTCTTCTGTTCCAAAGGTTATGTTATAGTTTTGTTGACTATTTCCTTCACTGTGTAGAAGCTTTATATCTTGATGAAGTCCCAATAGTTTATTTTTGCTTTTGTTTCCCTTGTCTCAGGAGACATATCTAGTAAGATGTTGCTATGGCTGATGTCAAAGAGGTTACTGCCTATGTTCTTCTCTAGGATTTTGAGAGTTTCATGTCTCACATTTAAGTCTTTCAACCATTTTGAAATTATTTTTGTGTATGTGTAAGAAAGTGGTCCAGTTTCATTCTTTTGTATGTTGCTGTCCAGTTTTCCTAACACCATTTGTTGAAGAGACTATTTTTCCATTGGATATTCTTCCATGCTTTGTGTTAGAGGGAATGTAATTTGGTGTAGCCACTCTGGAAAACAGTATCAGGTTCTTCAAAAAATTAAAAATAGAAATATCATATGATATAACAATTCCATTTCTTTTATTTATCCAAAGAAAATAAAAACAGTAACTCAAAAAGATATATGTACCCTCATGTTCATTGCAACATTATGTACAATAGCCAAGGCATGGAAATAACCTAAGTAGTATCCATTGTCTGAAGAATGGATAAAGAAAAATGTGTGTGTGTTGTGTGTTTGTCTGTATACTGAAATATTATTCAGCCCTAAAAAAAGAATGAAATATTGTAATTTGTGACAGGAATGGACCTTAAAGACATTACGCTAAGTGAAGTAACTCAGAGAAAGATATACCATATGATCTCAAATACCATATGATCTCACTATATATGGAATCTTAAAAAAAAAAAAAAAGAAAAACAAAACCACCAGCAAAACCATAGATACAGAAAATAGATTGGTTGTTGCCAGAGGCAGTGTGTGTTGAGGATATGAAATAGGTGAATAGAGTCAAAGGTACAAACTTCCAATTGCAAGATAAATAAAGTCTTGGGAATATAATATACAGCAATGACAACTGTATTTAATAATACTATATTATATTTTTGAAAGTCTCCAGGAAAGTAGATCTTAAAAGTTCTCATTACAAGGAAAAAGAAGTTCTGAAACTAAGTATGATGACATATGTTAACTAGGCTTATTATGGTAGCCATTTCACAATCTAAACAAATGTTGAATCATTGTGTTGTACATCTGAAAATAATATATGTCAATTATACCTCAATAAAAAAAGGAAAATGTCCTACTGTCAATAGGAATAAAGACTCAATTGTATTAGATGCATAAGCTGTAAAATCTGTTGTATCTATAGTTAACAATACTGTATCGTGCACTTAAGAATTTGTTGAATGGATAGATCTCACAGTAAGTGTTCTTACCCTAATTTAAAAAAGAAGAGGGAAGAAAGAAAAATGAAAATAAATAAACAGGCATTCAAAACTTTTTTTTTTTTAAATTTTCTTCCCGAGTGGTTCTCCTGCCACCTACACCATTTTTTTCTTTCAATTCTCTCTTTTTGACTCTACTTATATTTCTAATCACCTAGATTACTTACTATTATCACATTACTTATTATGTAAACTGCTGTTGTCTTTGCATACTTTATTGGCCTTCTAACTTTCGCTTGCTTGTACATAGAGAAACACCAAACTTAGAGAAAGCCGAATATCCACTACATCTGGTTCAAATACGTGTCTATAGAAGACTACCCACAAAAACACTACTTCTTTACATGCACATCACAGAAAAGATATTTCTCCAACTACCACCAAGCTCTAATACTGTCAGTTTATCCTTCTTATGTACCAAGGAAGGTCCCTCTATCATTCTCCTCCACAGCTGTGTCAAACCCTTAACTTTTCTCCTCAAACCCGAACCTGCAGCCCCTCCTTCTTCACAGAGAAGGTGAAGACCATCAGGCAGGAACTGTCTATATGTTAGCTTACACTGAAACATGCACCCCATGTTGCTATATCCAGACTCATCCCCAATACTCTTCTTTCCCATGGACTTGGAGAAAAAGGAATTTCATTTTTGAATTCAGTTCCTTTTTTTGAGAACCTTGTTCCTTCTAGTATCTTTTGTTTCCTGTGCAAGAGTTCTTTCTGTAATATTTTCTCCCCTTTGTCTATCATGTTTATCTTATTATGGCCTTTTTCTCTATAACATAGTTGTGAGTTTTAACACTCCCACATCTCCAAATTTCATTATTCCAGAAACCTCGCAGCTCTCCAGTGCCCTTACATGTCTTACAAAGTCCCCATCCTTCTCACATGTCTCCCAAATTCATCCCTCTTTAAAAGTCATCATTCTGGTTTTCTCTTTTTCCCCTAAAAAGCTTTTTCTCCCCCTCAACCCTGCCTCAGTCTTTGATGCATACTACCACTCAGTATTCTCTCACATCATACATCATACATCAGCTTGAATAGAAAGAGTTTATTAATCTGCCTTTCCCAATATCCTGTGAATATTTTGAGAACAAGACTATCTATCTCCAATGGTCTACTCTAGAGTGCTGTTCTTTATTAACATGATATACATTATCAGTTTCATGAAATATTTCCCCACCTACTAACCAGCAAACTAAAATACATGATTATAAGACATTGCTATAGGATATAGCAATGGGATAAAAACAATTATTTCTCTCCCTTTGCTCCAAGATGAACCACCAGCAGGGGTGGTTCTCTAAAAATATAGAACTGGTTATGATTAGAGAGGTAAGACTCAAGAAAAAGAGTAAGAATTAATGTGGCACAGCAGAAAAAACCAGATGGATAGAGGAGAGAACAGGGTTCTCTTCAAGTATGTGGGTTTTACTGAAGGGATGTTATACTTGAAGTTCTATAGTACTGCCCAGATACAGCCCCTTATACACATTAACTCACTTAATCCTCATCACAGCCCTATGATGTAGATATTCTCATTAACTGCATTTTACAAATGAAGAAATCAAGACTACATTTGGTAAGTGATGTGCACAGTTACTAAGTAGGAAAGCTAAGATTTGAATCCAGATCGACTGGCCCCACAGTCTTTGCCCTTAACCACACAGGACAATGAGGGGACAATGAAATTTTATGATCTGACAAATAATTCAATTCTGAAATAGCTAAAATCATATTTAAAGTGAATCACTTTCTTTACTAAAATCTGTGCAGTGTATTCATTCCACTATAAATTGGTCTTATTTTCTTTGAAAAATTTCTGCACGAGCTTCAGTTATAAACATGTCAGTATTTTTCTAGGGTCTAATAATAGCTTATTTAGAAATGTGACTTCAGAAACACAGAAGGCCCAGTTATCCAACTGGGTATCCAACCAATTTGGGGTATTAAAAAAAAGCAAGAATTTTTCTTTAAAGAGAACATTTTTCCATTAAATGGTTGGAACTATTGCCCGTCTTTGAAAAGTGCAGGTATTAGCTAATCTGCCAAGTAAATCTACCTGTTTCCACTCTGTTATGGTGGTTTTCTGTTTTAAATGTAGATAAATAGCAGAACCACAGCACCTCCAAAATGCTGCTGCTTAATTCTTCTGTGCAATTTTCTTTATTCAAAATGTCTACCTTTACACGGATTTGATGAGCTTTGTGAGGTTTTGACTTCAAAAGGGGCTCTTGAATTTTTAATCACCTTACTTAGGAACAGTGTTTTTTAGGTGTGCCTTCCATTTCTCTTTTATATGGGGAAATTATATACATTTTTACTAAGTCATCCATTCCTGCTTGAAATTCTACCCTCAGTTTCATGCATGCATGGCTTTATAAAAGTGGGATGAGCTTTATATGCTTCAGGGGCTGTGCAGTGAAAGCAGGATCCTGCAGAGATTTGGCCGTACCCAACAAGTGCCTGCTGTCAGATTTTCCCTTCTCCTCTGTTTGACATGATGGAATCCCTTACAAACATGCCTATTCAGACCAGCACACTGCATACTAAATTATGAAGACAGTATTCACATGTAACATCAAAAAAAGTGGACTCATCATGTGGTATTGTTCTGAAGTGAAACCTTGGTGATAAGACGAGGAAAGAAGACTACCCATCAATTATCTTAATATGAGGGCTGTAGCATAGGGTGGATGTTTGGCTCTTGCTGGGGAATGGCAGGTTAGCTGTGATTTATGGGCATCTAGCTATATGATTTTGGTTTTAATGACAGATGGTTATAGGAAAAAAATTGAACTTTGTGATGTATTCTAATATCCTTGGGATAAAATGAATCTATATAGAATTGAAGGATATTGTAGTTATATTTTTTTAATTGAAGCTGCTATGCTTTGTACTTTGTTTCAGAGCATCATGCCTGAACAGACATAGAAGAATAGCAATTATTTTTAGCAAATGTGAGACTGGCTTGCAGTATTTCTAGCATGTGGTGAGCCTCTAGACATGCAGAGAAAGGAAAGCAGGAGGTCGCAGGCTCGGTTTTCATTTGTAGGGTACACTTGTCATTTCTGGAAATCAGTAATGTTGTACATGTGTTTTGTTCCAACTCTTTATGCATAATAAGATGGGTTTAAATATGATGGATTTAAGTAAAGTGGACATGTATGTGATAATTACAAGATCTACAGTCATTCTCTCATTTTGTATGATTCAACAATTCAGCTATTTTAAATTCTTATCATAAACAGAATTGAAGATTCTACTCTCCTGTTCTATATTCAGGCTGGAAATCATTAGAATAAAAAAACCTTTAATATATACCCAAAGGAAGGGGTCACAGTGACACATAATAATACAGGGAGAGTCCATGGGGAGTGAATACTTGGGATTAAATGTCCGACTAAAACAACCACACCGCTCTCTTTTTAATCACCAATGGGAATAATTAAACAAGCATTCTTATGTCCAGACCATCCTGCATACCACTTTAAGATTAACTCTTAAATAGATTTTAATCATGTCATTATATTGATAAAATAACATATATGGCCTTCCATTTCCTGAAGGACAATGGCCACGTGTCACGTTGATATTCAAGGTTTTTCTTAAATAAGCCGATGAGTCTAATTTTCTATAGGTAGACTCTCTTTGTCTTAGCTTTGGGTTTCTACTAAAAAGCATGTGCAATTATCACTTCTAGCCTATCGGAGAGATTCCTACCCACAGTTAATCATAATTGCTAACATTTTTTAACATTTATTATGTCCCAGCTATTGCACTGAGTGCTTTACATGTACGATCTCTTTTATCTCATTTATCTTTTATTGCAACAACACTGTGCAGTAGATCGTATAATTTTACCTAGGATGAACTTCTCCGAGGTTGAGGAGCTCAACTCTAAGGAACCCTATCTGACTCTAGAGCTGAGTGATTAAACCATTAAACTGCATTGCTTCCACTTTTCTATAAAATATGTCTTTCGATTCTGTGTTAGACTAACCTCTTGGGCTGCTGCCTTGGCTGATCTGTCTGTAAGGCTTTTTGTTTTTGCACCTGAGCCCTGTTTCACATGAAACTTGGCTTCACATTTTCTCACACTTAAACCACCCCACTTGCTCCAAATCCAGTCTGACCTTTGCTTCTTTCGCTGCCAGAATCCCAAAGAGGCACTATATTCAGTCTCCTCTGCCTCATTATATTCATCAACTTTTTCTTTCACTGGAGCAGAAGTCTTGGAGGTATCTCCCTAACTTTCAGTTAAATCCATTTCCCCTTCTATGGCTTTCTGAAAGCAGAATCATCTTGGTTCTCCTTCCTTTCGAAGTGCTCTCTTTACCTGTCTGCAGGCTCCTCCATTTTTGTCCCCTAAACTTGGGCACTGAAGGGTTCTGACTTTTCATTTTATCACTTTGCTTTCCATTGTATCTCTAGAAATCGCTAGCTTGCTATAGTTGTAGGGGGATGATTCTGAAATGTGGGTCTTCTGTCAGACCTATCATGTAGAAGGTACCTTGCTTCTATTTGTCCACTATTTGTTTCTACCTTAACCGCACCCCTTCCGCAGCTATTCTTATAGTCTGCACATCTGTATCCCTCCCCTTTGCCCTAAACCTCCTCTTGGTTTTGACTTCTCCAAGTTTTTTAATGTGCTTATGAGTATGTCAGGTAACTGGTCTCTAATTTTACTGGGATTTGATTTCCCTAGCTTTCTTATATTGAATAACAACAATAATTAAAGCTTATTACACTATTTATTAAATACTAGACAGTATTCTAACTTTTTACATTGATTATCTCATTTAGATACTTAAACTGTAAAGTAGCTACTCATTGCTATTTCTACTTCATAGACAGAGAACTTATCAGTCAATCAGTCATGCAGTCCAGTTGATCTTTTGGTCACAAGCCCTCCTTTATCCTTCCCTTCTATCAGTGGTATTAACAGCAATAGTTTATATTGGTTTTGCCCCAATCTTGAACTGGTTTTTCCCCTTCTGGATCATCTTCCTTTCAAGAATGCACTCTGCATACTTGCTAAGGGTTATTCTTTCTAAAATACTGCCTTGATCATGCCACTTACTGACCCCAAGATCTTTCGTGACTTCTTTTCTTTCACATGTTACAGTCCAAAATTTCCCCCTCATATTCAAAACTACCGTCCATATATTCAAACTTATCTTCTACGGCCATACCACAAAAGCTATAGTTAAACTAATTTCTTCCAACATCCTTCTGGATTCTCAGAGTTATTTCTTTCCAGCCTCCCTGCTTTGATTATTTCATTCTTAGAGTGTGAATGCCCCCGCCTCCCGCCATCTCTGCCTTGCTCTTCCTGTCTCTCTGTCTGTAGAAATCTTATGGTATGTTAAGGCCACGCTTAAATGTCACTTGCATTTGAAATACCCAAACAAAGGGATGTCCTTTTTATGAAATTTCATGGGGCATTTCATCACTTATATAAAACCAATTTGTTGTCTTGTTTGTGATCATTTTTGTGGGTTCTTTTTCTTCCTACTAGAATGCAAACCTCTGGGGAAGTTGTAGCTGTCATATTCACCATGTAGTCCCCATGACAGAAAGGGATTTTTAAAAGAGATTTTATTTATTTATTTGATAGAGTCAGAGAGAGAGCACAAGTGGTGAGGAGAAGCAGAGGGAGAGGGCGAAGAAGCTTCCTGAGGATCAGGGAGGCTGATGCAGGGCTCCATCCCAGGACTCCGGGGTCATGACCTAAGCTGGAGGCAGAAGCTTAATTAACTGAGCCACCGAGGAGCCCCATAAAGAGATATTTTAATGGCAGGAATCCTTAGTAAACATTTGACTGTAGGAATGAATGATGCACTCCTTTATGATGTGCTTCTTCTCTTGGCTCTTAATTTTTTTTTTCTGTAGTTCTTTTTCAGATCTGATAAAATTGAGAATTTTTTAGCTAGAAAAAAAGATTACACACGGGGGCAAGATTTTGTATAAACTTTAGTGCATTCCTGGATCTGCTGAAACAATCCATGTTAAGAAACTTTAAATTCCTTCCATCCATGTATTTTATGGTCTGCAATTGGGCAGTGTAACAATGGGTTCGCCAAGCTGGGAGGGGTTCTTTCACCTCTCTGTGCCAAAGTTTCCAAACTATAAACAATAGTTCTGTGTCTGCATCAGTAGAGTATGAGATAATAATAGATGAGTATGTCTGGGAGTGTTTATTGGCACAGGTATTCAGGGCTCAGGATATATAGCAGCGAGGGTACTGTATTAGGGATATGGGAAATTACAAAAGCCTCCCAGAATTAATTTTACTTTATGACTCTATAACTTTTGTATTCTAATCAGGTAGAAAATGAAGAACTTTAGCCATGTATGTAGGGCACATTTGTATACTTAATTATAAATAAAATTCAGTCAACAATCCTTTCTTCTAGGATCCTTTATAAAAAGAGGGAACAAGGCCACTAACCTTGTCAGTGACTATATCAAAATCATATGTGCATGTTCCTTCCCCCTTTACCAGGATTCCTCACCTGTGTTCTCTAGAAAAAATCTGGAGTGATTTTGAAGTATAGATGTAACCATCAGCAGCACTGTTCCATCAATGTTTGGGGATCAGATGATGGACCAAAGTTCAAGAAAAGGAAAACAGAAGGTAGAGGAATAATGTTCCTGACCATATATGTCTCTGTAGGTGCCATTAGTAGATGGCTATAGAGCTTACATCTGATGGGTGGCTTTTCAAAATTCATGTGCTGGCTTCCTTGTTATAGTCACACAGTAAGTGCCTTGATGGTAATCCAAGGACTTTTCACCTTCCATTGCTGCCTTTAACTACTCCTGACCTTGCAAGAGAACCATGTGTCAAGTTATATTTCTAACACAGAGGATGATTCACGAAACTCAAGCATCTATGTGAACTCATCTTAACTTCTCTTATTAAAGGCCAAGGCTAGATGGGTATTATGGGAGGAACATCATGGGAGGGGCAGATGGCATCAACAACCAATTAAACCAACATATGTTAAGTACAAATAATGGACTACACACTAGGTGTTGAAGATCTTCAAATAAGTAAGGCATAATTTGTGTCTTCAAGGTGGTCAAATCCAGAAAGAGAGGCAGACATATCAGTAAATAAGACTTTTATAGGAGGATTGACTGATATTCACTGGGCATTGTGGGAGGACAGAGAAGGGACATCTCAACTAAACTGAGTTAAGAAAGGTTTTCTTTAAAAAGTCAACATCACTATCACCATCAAAATTCATTTGCTAAATACTTAAAATTTGTGATGTTATGTTGAAGCTTTATAAATAAGAATATGTAGAAGAGATTCCAGTCCTCTAAGACTTTATAAATTAGCATAAACATACTGACTTAAAATAAGATATAAGACAACAAAAGAGCAGGCATATTTATGGCAGTAGCACTTTGCTCAGGGAATTGTTTCAATAAAATTCAGATAATTGTGGATATGTGTGTGTGTTTATTCCATAGGTTCTTGGATCAGTCTACAAATAAAAGTCTTAATTAATGCAAATCTTTATGGTGTGTTGGAAACCACTGGAAATGGGCTAACCTATTAATTCATTACACAAAGGTCTCTGCAGCTGTTTTTGGATAGGAATACCTTTTCTCTCCGATGAACTGATATGCATGTGAGAGACTTAATGTCACCTTCCAAGCCTCTGGAGTAATCTATTCCACTGTCACCTTTCTTTTGAACCATGACATTCTAAAAAAGCGATTGTAATTCTTTCTTCTATCATTTCACAAAGGTTTTACTGTCAAGCACTCTCCAGGATGTATATTTTTAAGATTTGGCTTCCTCCTTGGAATCATGAACTCTTCAGATGCTATGATAATGGACTTGAAAGTCATCTATGAGCTGGTGATTCTATTAATATGAATAATGGGTGTTCTAATTTTTCATTATAATGTTTTAGTGATTGTATCTTTTCACACTTCTGGCAGAAGAAACATTCTAGTTAGGGAATGGACCTCTGGCTCATTCCCCAAGGAAATCACAAGTATCTTTAGAAACTTTTAATTACAGATAGAAAAGTTGGGATCATAGAATGGGAACATATGTAATAACATCACTTAGTTTCAGTTAGACTTTAGAAAAAGCACACAAATCAGCGACGAATTTGATTTTATTTTAGAAGAAAATGTGTAAACTTACGCATCTGCATAGATACTTGGCCTGCTGACTTGATCTCAATTCCATCATATGTAGTTAAGTTACAGGCGTTTTGCCTTGAAAAGCCTAGTTTGTCTGTTTCTCTCTCTCATCAATCTCATCTGTCTATCCTATATATTATAGGTAATTTTGAATATTTGCATGTATCTATGACATCTTATTATATTAAAATTAATACTAAAAGGACTTAGAAGGACACTATTCAAATGCATTTCTGTTAGAAAAAATTATTATAATTTTAACCATTTTACAGAAGGCAAAAAGTACATATGTTAGTTATTCTGGTTGCCCTGGCTTTCCTTATAATTCTGGGATTTCCATTTGTACTGAAGCTGCTTAGAAATGAATGAGTTTATTCATTCAATCCCCCAACTTGAAGGATATGATGGTAAAAGGTTTATTTCAAACAATATATCCCTTGATATAAACATGTGCTAGGTCAGTTTCCTCGCTTTATTTTGAAATAGATCTAATTCAAAAGCTTTTTAGAGGAGAACATTGTGCATTTGACAGTAATTGTGACTGATTTTCATAATGCACTGATGTAGCATGTCAAATCTTAGGCAGTTAGTTAAATTCTGGGAAGGAAATTAAATTTGGCAATAGTTAGATTTTTTTTCTCCTCGCAATTAAAGAAGGCTCTTTTTCTTGTTATGCTTCATGTGCAATATACACATTGCTTTCTTTAGCATCACTTAAGGGGACTCTAATTTTTCTGTCAAATTTCAACCAACTTATTTTATCATTTTGTCAGTTTCCATTTTCAACCCTCATTCTGCCCTTGAAATACTTGTGCAAATTCAATTTGGAATTAAGCACAGGAAAGAAATTATCTCAACTTTCTGTCCTTCCTTTTTTTAAGGAAGTTTTTTCTCCATTCATGAAGATTGTCTCCTGCCAAAAGCCTATTTTATAGAGCAGTGAATGGCAGGAAATAGGCATTGCATCTCCCTTAGAGAAGGTAAATATTTGATATTGCCCAGAGTAAATCATAAAAGGAAATACACAAATTTTCTTGGTCTTCTAAAAGCCAGTTATATAATGAATATGCTTAAATAAACTAAGGTGTTTAGAAGATTGGGGTGTTAGTATTTAAACCAAACCTAGAAAACCAAATTTATATATGTGCATATTAACCAATAAAATATGATTCCTGAAAACATTCTCTTTTATACAGTTTCACCTCATCTTATGCATATTTGAGAGGTTATAAACGTGGTCACAGCTCAGGCAGCAGTAGGGCAGGGAGAGTTCGTGCAATAGAGCTACGTGACGGGACTCTATTACAGTAAGTAATACAATTCCAGAAATAACTTATGTGGAACATATTGCCTCTGCTACACATGTCAAAAAATGGACTTTGATCGATGGTGTCGCAACAGAAAACCACATACTAAAACTTTGTAATTACGATGACAGCATAAAAGTATACACACCTTTGCCAGTAGTGTTAGTGACTTTTATAATTAACAAATGGGCAAAACACATATTTTCTGTATGGTGCTCCTGCCTTAACAAAAGTCTGTGGTTGTGTCCATCAGCATATATGTAAGCAGGAGGGCATGACGGGTCTGGCAATCATCACCTCTGAGGGGTAAAGCCATGCTCTGAGGGACTATTATCTACTGCTAACCATACCACCTGGAGTTGCCATATTGGTACTTTAAAAATTCATTAATGTAGGAGAAAAACATGTCATGTTATACTGAAAGAGAAAGTTAGGAGTTTAGGATACTAAATAGTGATCTCTCTGCTGTGCTTTATACATACTAAACCCTATAGAGCACTCACCCATAAATTAAAATACTGTGTCATTTGAACAACTTCATAAACTTAAGAAAAAAAATAGACCCAATAAACACTGACAGTATTTCTGTAGAAACATTTGCTGACAGTGACAGTGGCAAAATTGCTAAGTTTTAGATTATCTAGAGAAGTGGTTTGCTTTGAAAGATGAGTGATCTGATTTAGAAAAGTTGGCCATAAATTCTCTTTTTGTCAAAAAGTGAATTTGCAAATTGAAATTAAAACACACGAGGCATTTTTATTTGGTCACTTTACTTATTGCAAAGCTGCTGTGTAAAGGAAATTAAGGAAAAGAGGGAAAACCATATGGACCATCACCGGATCTGTACAGTTTCCATATTTCTTTGCTGCCTTAGCCTACATCGAGTTTTTAAAAAATTGAATATAATTTTGAAAAGAAAACAATTATGATGGCAAATATTTACAAGATTATTATTATGAAAAATATTTATTTATTTCAAATAAGGCTTTTTTAAGGATCTATTTTGCCAGTGAATATACCCGAATTGCTAATCACTTCAACATCTTATAGAAACAAACCCAGTCAGAGTCCTCTATATATTCGTGTGTATGTGTGTGTGTGTTTGTGGCTAAAGTTTTCAGTTCATTACAAGAATTTTATACTTAAAAGTTTTTACAGGATTAAAAGGTTAGCAGTATTATTCTTTGCATATTAACCAATATGACTTTTGACAAAATTGACTTTTTCTCCCTGGATGAAATTCAGAGATTGTTAAAGGTTTGGATCATTTTTTTTTTTAACTAGAAATTAATTTAGAGATTAGAAAATGATACTGAATATTTTTCTTTTCTTTTTAATTAAATTTTAAGCCACCTGCTTTGGTTTTATTATTTTCTTTGTATTCCTTTTGGGTTTAAATATAAAGTAAATAATAATTCTACATTTGGTTTAACCTTGAATTTCCAAGTTAAAATAAATGGCACAAACACTTAAGGTTTTTGAGGCCTAAGACTGTGCCTGTCTTGTTCACAACTGGTTTTTTATAATTATGGTTAATATTTATTGAGAGATTACTTTGGGCCAGATGTTGTTCATACCACACCATGTAATACCTTGTTTGGTTTTCTTGATCATTGTTTTTTTCTGCCTCAACATAGCAGGGTTAAATACTTTAGAGACTCTCAGCACTGAGAAAGATTACATTATGTTATCTCCTGTAACTGATTTTTCTTAAAGAAAAAATAAACCAAACACAGAGGCACAAAAAACTTTCACAAATACTTTCAAAATTAAGTATTTCCTTTTTTAATTTATATTTATTCATTATATTTTTTAAATTTATTTTTTATTTATTTTCAGCATAACAGTATTCATTATTTTTGCACCACACCCAGTGCTCCATGCAATCCATGCCCTCTATAATACCCACCACCTGGTACCCTGACCTCCCACCCCCCACCCCTTCAAAACCCTCAGATTGTTTTTCAGAGTCCATAGTCTCTCATGGTTCATCTCCCCTTCCAATTTATTCCCTGCACATTCTCAGATCACAATGCTTTGAAATAGGAGCTCGATCACAAGGAAAAGTTCAGAAGGAACTCAAACACCTGGAAGCTAAAGACCACCTTGCTTAAGAATGCTTGGATCAACCAGGAGATCAAAGAAGAACTGAAACAATTCATGGAAACCAGTGAGAATGAAGACACTTCGGTCCAAAACCTATGGGATACAGCAAAGGCGGTCCTAAGGGGGAAATACATAGCCATCCAAGCCTCCCTCAAAAAAATTGAAAAATCCAGAACACAGCAGCTGTCTCTATACCTTAAAGAACTGGAGAATCAACAACAAATCAAACCAACTCCACACATAAGAAGGGAAATAATCAAGATTAGAGCTGAGATCAATGAGGTAGAAACCAGAGATACAGTAGAACGTATCAATGAAACTAGAAGCTGGTTTTTTGAAAGAATCAATAAGATTGATAAACCATTTGCCACACTAATCCAAAAGAAAAGAGAGAATGCTCAAATTCTTAAAATTATGAATGAAAAGGGAGAGATCACAACTAACACCAAGGAAGTAGAAACAATCATCAGAAGTTATTATCAGCAGTTATATGCCAATAAGCTAAGCAACCTAGATGAAATGGATGCATTCCTGGAAAACTATAAACTCCCAAAATTGAACGAGAAAGAAATTGGCAACCTGAGTAGACCAATATCTAGTAACGAGATTGAAGTAGTGATCAAAAACCTCCCAAAAAACAAGAGCCCAGGACCTGATGGGTTCCCTGGGGAATTCTACCAAACTTTCAAAGAAGAAATAACACCTATTCTCCTGAAGCTGTTTCAAAAAATTGAAGCAGAAGGAAAACTTCCAGACTCTTTCTATGAAGCCAGCATTACCTTGATCCTCAAACCAGGCAAAGACCCTACCAAAAAGGAGAATTTCAGACCAATATCACTGATGAATATGGATGCTAAGATTCTCAACAAGATCCTAGCAAACAGGATCCAACAGCACATTAAAAAGATTATCCACCATGACCAGGTGGGATTCATTCCTGGGCCACAAGGATGGTTCAACATTTGCAAATCAATCAATGTGATAGAACAAATTAATAAGAGAAGAGAGAAAAACCACATGGTCCTCTCAATTGATGCAAAAAAAACCATTTGACAAAATGCAGCATCCATTCCTGATTAAAACGCTTCAAAGTATAGGGATAGAGGGAACACTCCTGAACTTCATCAAATCTATCTATGAAAGACCCACAGCAAATATTATCCTCAATGGGAAAAAGCTTGCAGCCTTCCCATTGAGATCAGGAACACGACAAGGATGCCCACTCTCACCACTCTTGTTCAACCTAGTGTTAGAAGTCCTAGCAACAGCAATCAGACAACAAAGAGAAATAAAACGTATACAAATTGGCACTAAATATTTCCATTTTTAAGATTTTTAGATTTTTCTGATGGCCAAATTGTAAGTAATTTCCTTAGAGTTGAGCTTTACTCATTTTTAATTCTTGCCCTAACTAATGTATTCAATATATGCTTAAATTGCCTGCTCGTACATTTTTATTTATGACCCTCAGTGCCTAAAACAGTCCTGGAGACATACTTCAGTGTTAGCTGATACCATGATAGAAACAAGTATATGACATTGGTCTTGTTTTCCACTACTTGGTGAGATAAGGCATACACATTCTAACAGAAAGCTTAAAAATCAAAGAATGTTTTAAAGGAATTCTGAGAAGAACTTACAGGACAGCATTCATTTCCATGTCATTCATTTGTTCATTCTTTTCTTCTCTCTTTTTTTTTTAAAAATTTATTTCTAGTGTATGTATTTTCTATGTAAGGAGTTTGGGAAAGGGGCATATAGAACCCATACAAGGAATCAAATGTGGGTGGCAAGTAAAGACACAAAATAAACAAAAGAAAATACTCCGAGTCCTGATAAGATTTACATTTTCAGCATCAGCAAAGTAGAGTGGAAAGTGCTCCAACATAACCATCAGCTCCTAGGTTTCAGCTCTGATGCTGCCGTCAAGTGGCTTGGGACCAGCTACTTACTTAATCTGAACTTCAGTTGATTTACATGTAACACAATATTGCTGGATAGCAGGTATTAGTGATACCTGTAGCAGGTATTAGTGATACCTATAGCCGGTCCTTGCTCTAGTGTTTTCTTTAGTCTGTTCCTTTTTCTCTTTCAGGTTATTTACCTCTTCCAGAGACCGCTTTCAGAAGGATTGGGAATATTAACTTCGGGAAAATGGTAATTGAAGCAAATATAAATGAGTGAGGGCTATGGTTATTTGTTCAGTGATTTCATTCTGTCTGTATCTACTGAGTCTGCACCTATGGTGTATAAAATATTACAGTAATGCAAAGATGAGGCAGGTAGAAACTTTGTCTAGGACAGAGTTCTAGAATATAAGCAATGGGAGAAGCAAGGACTGTACTATAGAATCTTTGAAGTGAGGAAGGTGGAACAAAGCAGGACTTCATGGCCAAATTGACCTCTGAACTGGGTTTTAAAATCAATCATCATTATATCTGCATGGAACATTTATTGCATACAGCACATCATATGCTAGTCACTTTAGGAAACAGACAAGAAAATTAAAAACCCAGACTTCATTTGCACCACATGAATTTTCCAGAAAAGTGAAATTTATTTTTAAAATAAATTGCCTCTGATTTTCTTAGCATCTGATATTCAGATAAAGACACTAATAACTTTGTGGAATTTTTAATAATTCATATTTTATTGGGAAAGTATAAAGTCATTTCTATTTTCTTTATTTAATAAATTTTTTTCCTTGGATTATTATTCAATAATATAGCCTATAATTTCATATCAGAAGAAACATTACTTCATTCAGTGGAGTGTAGTTACTATTCTCTGTCCTTTCCAAAATCATGTTCTGCTTGAAACTTTTGGTTTATGGGCTTTTCCCCTCATGAGGGTACTAACTTGAATGTGTTCTGTGAAATGTCACATTGTATAAAAACTGTTTTTTCCAGCTTTTGTGAGGAAGATTATATAGTCCATGGGTTCCAACTGGTAAGTTTTCCCTCACTGTACATCTTTGCACATGGTGAGCATCACAGACTGTGAACAGCTCTGCCGTTAATGGATGTTAATACAATTCCTCAGTGACCGATTTTTATTAGTTTCAAAAGATAACAGCATATGCATGCACACACTCTAATGTTTCTGAAGGGCATTGTGAGGAAAGATTAGAATGCTTTTGCCTTCTTACTTATCAAGCAGTGTGTCTTAGAGAGCATGGATGCATTTAGTTTTGTGTCACCAAAAAGAATAAATCTATTGAGATTGTTACTTATCACTCTGCCTCATTCATTCTTCATGCCAAAGTTTACCTGTTTGGTCAGAGATCATGGGGTTAGATATTACATAAAATTCAGAATATTCAGAATGCAATGCTATTCCAGAAATTATTTCAAAGAGAAGAGGCAAGAAGCTCATGATTTAAGCACAGGTGTTTAATGGTCAACCAAGGACTTAGGTTCACCTCATAACACTGAAAAATTCCACCTTGGGAATTGAAAATTAATGCAGAGTGTAGGTCTTCATTATAATGAATACCAATGAGAGAAAAGAATGAATCTTAGATTTTAACAAAATTAACTGAGCTACACCTGGCAAGCTGTGTATCATAGAATATGTTAGCACACATATTGGCAGCGATGTAATAGAGCAAAAGGAAATCACCAGGCCTGGCAAGGTTGGAAAATTGCAACTCCATGACATCCATCATGCATAGTAAGACAATTTTTCATAAAAAATTTTCCCTTCTTTCCAAGCAAGATGCATCACAGTTTCAACTTAGACATTGAGATATGAGGGATGTTTCAAGTTTTTAATTCTAGATTCTATAATGGCTTATTTATGCAGTTATGTCAAACAATATAAGTGTAATGTATGAAAATGTTGGTATCAGTCACATCCATGTGAAGCATTAGGAGGTCTGTCTTGAACAGTATCAGGGCTTTTCTTTGGAGCCTGGAAATTTTGTCTTAAAATGATGGTGTGTACAGCACATAAGGAACAACTTCTGACATCATCTTCCTTGCATAAACATGTGTGGTACTTTTTCAATGTGCTGAACAGTGTCAATAATAAACTCAGTCAGTAGTAACATGAGTAAAATGCTTAAACTATGGGCCCTTTTCTTGAACTGTTCATGGTCTGATAGCATCTTCAACATTCTCCAGCTAGATGGGACATTATCCGTGTAGGGAAAAAAAATGGTACCCAAGTAGTTCTCGCATAGACAGTTTAAGATGGCCTTACAGTGGTCACAATCCACAACCTGAAAGGTCACTGAAGAGTTGCTTAGTAATGATCATGGAAATTTATATGACAGAAATTCTTATCACTTCTCTTTTCATTGGTTTTATCATTTGACACTTTCAACATCTTGGTGAGAAAGTGTCAGGATCAGTATATTAAAAAAAAAATCTCAATACAGTTTGCTTAGATAAAAACCCGGAAGTTAATGATTTACATACTTGAAGGGTTAGGTCTGGATCTCTTCATATTCTTGGTCTGCTTTCCAGGCATTATTCTCAGGCCCAGATTCCACGTGGTGGCCTTTCATCCAAACAGTGGAAAAGAGCATCTCTTCCCAGCAGCTCTGACAAGCCCTGGAATTCCCTCAATTAAATTGGTCCCTGTGCACATCCTACTACTCATTCTGTTCTCCTGTACTGTCTCCTCTCCTGTCCCTCCTCTCATCTCACTCTATAGCTGTCCCTTGGTGATTATATCTACATCTATAGCTTCAACCACCACCTGCCTGCTCATGACTCCCACATCTAGCTTTGGAGCTCATGTAGTGTTCCTGAACCACAGACCTATATGTCAAAAGGCCTACTAAAATCTTTATGGCATTTCCCAAAGATACCTAGATATGGTGAAGGGCTTGTTGTATAGACAGTCATTTGTTCCATTCCAAGAGTAGATGTGGAACTGTTCAAAGTGGGTTTTGAGGGGAGGATTTTGTGTGTGTGTGTGTGTGTGTGCGTGTGTGTGTGTGTGTGCGTAAACTATAGAGACTGTGACACTTGGGGTGATTATCTTGCTTCTATACTTACTACACTAATCATAAGTTTCCTCATTTATAAAATGAACACGAGAGTATTCATAAACTGTATTGCAAAGATTAATAAAGGCTATTTACCTAAAGTTTTACTTGAGTGTTGGAAATATAATGGGACTAAGGCATGTTGAGTCTGATTGATAGTGATTATTGGAGTTCTTGTCCAGGAAGGATTATTAAGCAATGTCCAAACTCATCAGGAAAGGGATTTGTGATCGGTCATTGGTGGCTAATCTGGGCATGAGAAGATGAAGAGGCAGTCCTCAGGCCTCATACTTGCTTCTGTAATCCTCAAAGAACAGAAGCCAATATTCATATGTTCAGTTATTTCTTATTGTGTAATACTACTGTAAACTGAGGCTTTTAGTAATAGCATTTTCTTTTATTTTCTAATTCTTTATAGTCAACTTGTGATAAAATGCTGTCATTTTGCCTTGTTTTGTCTCAAGACCCCTCCTCCTTTTTTCTATTCATACTGCTAATACTTTAAATCCTTCCCTATTTATTTCTTACCCAGTTCAACGCAATTATTGGCTGTTCTTTCTCCAGTTTTGTCTCTCATTTTAGACACTACTGCCAAGAGAACTTTTCTAGATTGCAAAATTTGTAAAAATCTCAACTCCTTGTCATGACACATAAGATCTTTTCTTATTGAAACTTTGTCCTTTCAACTGCACTATTGCTGACTTTACCACACAGCCCATTCCTTATTCACATAAATTGATTTCTCTGCAACCCCCAGTCAAGCCAAATCTCTCCCCAGATGGCTCCCTCTTCCTCAAAGTTGCCTGTTTGTCTCTGTTGTCTAGTCAATGGTTACTTATCATTTACTTTGAACCCAGAAACATCTCTCTAAAGCAGATTTCACTGTCCCACTGGGTATCTTTCCTATGAGATGACAGAAGCTCTATCATAATAACAACTCAGTTATTCATTCATTCATTCCATCTTGTGTCACCCTTGCGAGGTGGGGATCCTCGTGATTGGAGCCAAAATGATGGAGGGACTACCGACTGATGATCAGTAGATGATTTTTTTTTTTTTTCTTACAATCACCTCTTTTATACTTTACACAAGATCTGGTTACAAACAGTGTACAGATTTATATGCAGGACATGAATTGCATGTGAGATGTGAGCTACATGCAGGACATGGGCCATGTGCGGGTTGTGGGCTACGTGCAGACAATCAAGTGTGACAAGTGAACAACAACTATTATCTCTTAGCTTTAAATGACAAGAAAAAGTTCAGGATTCTCCACACTTATCAGATCCATCTAAAGGAGGACATGAAAGTACTCCAGGGATCCTTCCATGTTTATTCTGGGCGTTGGCCCAGGAAGACTCTTGATCTCCATATTCTGGAGTTTTCTCACAGAATCCAACATGTCCCCAGTCACATTGGCGAGGATCTGGGTTGTGTTCCAACAATCTTGCATACATAAATTCACTCATTTGTTCAAAAATTTATTTAGTATTAAGAACTTTTCTAGGCACTAGAAATATACCTGTGAATAAGATAGACAGTGTCTCTTTTTATGAACTTTACATTGTACTGATGGTGGCGAGGGGAGTTGCATACTTTAAATGATCGCTTTAGAAAAGTCATTGTTTCCATGGAAGGTTGGGTAAATTCCAGGAGATATGGAAATTAATAACTGGGGCTTGGGAGAGAAATTTTCTATTTACATTTTTATCTTATGCTTTTTTTTTATCTTATGCCTTTTAAATTCCTCTTTTGTATATATTTTATGACACAGTTCCCATATTATTAAAAATCTGTAAATAATTTAGTATTTACGTAATGTATTACTACTTCCTAATGCATATTCTTATTATCAGTTGAGTTTGGGCTAAAAATGGGATAGGTAACATTAAATGGGTTTCTGTTCTGGCAGAATCTTTTTATAACTTATGACTTTCCAAGAGATAACATAATACTATATTTGCCCCAGCTATGGAATGCCACATTTTGAAGGGTGTCTTAGGATATTAGGGGTTGAAACATGCTCTTCTGAATTGCAGTTGTATACAGAGTTCACTTAACTGTTTCCGTGTGGGATTGAATTGACTTTTCTCATTAAGTCCTTTCTTTTGCACTCTGGGAGCAGCATTTTCTAGAATCTTTTTTTAAGAACTACATTTCCCAGAATTTTTTTAAGAACTACATTTCCCTTAATTTGCAGGAATGTAGACTATATTCTGTCTTCATTGTGTTGTTTTGTACAGGGCATTCTCTGTACTAATTTGTTGTTAGTATAAAACAATTAGCAAAACCACTTACATTTGTACTTACTTGCTATTTTGTACTTCTCTGCTCCATGTTTTTTCTCCTCAAAATACATTCCTTTCCAAACTAAAATAAATCTTTGGAGAAATGAAAAAAAAGAGGAAAAAAACCGTAAGCCATTATTTCCTCCTTCCTTCTTTCCTTCCCCCCTCCCACCCTTTCTTTCTCCTTTCCTTTCCTTTCTTTTTTCCTAAGTAGGCTCCATGCTCAGTGTGGAGCCCAGTGTGGGCTTGAACTCAAACAAGAGATCAAGAGTTGAAGGCTCAACTAACTGAGGCACCCAGGCACCCCCATAAACCATTGTTCTTGAATGTCAACCATAATGATAGAATCCTGTGTTATAAATGTTAATTACTAATAATTATAAATACATAATAAAATGTCAGGGTGTAAATAAAAAAATAAATGAGGTTATAAGCATTAACATTTGTGGGTCTCTACATATTATTATCATGGTGATCTCCAAAATTAGAAGTCTAAATTTGCATTCCCTGTGGAAGTAAATTTTTAAAACTTCCTTATTTTAATTAATCCTATTCAGTAGTTTCAGGTCTTAAAATATCTGCAGTTTTGATATGTCAGGAAATGAAATATTTTAAAATATTTTTGTTGCATTACTTCACTATTCTTTGATATTGAAGGCTTTTCCAATGTTGACTAGTGTATTGGTAAAGAATGTCTTTGGTCAAAATAACAGAAAACTCAGTAATTGTGGGTTTAAACAAATGTGAATATTATTTTTCTCACATAATATGTATCACATAAAATGATTCAACTGCACGGAAATAACCTTAGAAATAACAAGATCTTTTTATGTTTCGCTCTACCTTGCTAAGCTTCCTTGCTTTTGCTCTCATTTTTGTTGCTTCATGATCACAAGGTGGCAACTGTGCTACCAACTCAGTTTTTCTTGTTCCAGATAGAAAGAAGCCAGAAAGGTAGGAAAAAGAAGAAAAGAGACAAGTATATTTCTTATGAAAGTTGTGTCCTGTGGCCACCAGCATCTGCAGGATGGCTTAGGATAGTGTCCTAGGATTTGGAATGCAGAAGACAAATGAGTTGGAAAATAGTATAGGTTAGCCACATTTGCTTAAGTGCATTTTCTCCTGCTTAAGTGCATTTCTCCACAAATTATTTATGAGTTTTAGCTGTCTATTGGATTTAAATGTTTTTCTTACTTTTATGTTGTCTGTAAATATTATTCTAACCATTCATCATGTTTGCTTGAAATATTTTTCTTTCAATTATATTTATGTAATTATTTTAAAGAAGCACTTTTTTATATTTATGTACTATGTCAGTCTTTTCCTTTATGACTTTATTCTATTGGTTTTATACAGACTATAAAAAACTTAACGACATCATTTTGTAGTAGTAAAATTTACATACAGTAAAATGACAAACTTTTGTGTCTTTTTTTTTTGCTTAACATAATGTTTATGCTAGTTGTTACATTGTTGAATATGTTAAAAGTTAATTATTTTTTATTGACAAATAGGCTTCCATTATAAAAATGCATCATGCTTTTATTAAATATAACCTGCTGATGAGCATTTGAATTGCTTCCAGGTTTTTATTATTGTGAGTCACACTAATATAAACAACCTTGTACAAATCCGTGTGTGTGTGTATGTGTATTTTAATTTCTTTTGGATAAATAACTGATAGTGAAATTGTTGGGTCACAGTGTATACATAATGTAATAAGAAACTTCCAAGTCATTTTCCAGTGTGGTTGAACCATTTTATACTCTCATCAACAATATATGAGAATTCCAGTTGTTCTTTATTTTCACACACATCTGTTTTCAGTTATTTCCCTCATTTAGCCAGCTCAGTGTAGGAAAATCATTTCCTACTAAAGTTTTAATTTGCACTTTCATAATGCATAATAGCATTAAATACCTTTTCATGTGTTATTCACCATTTATCTTTTTTTTCAATCAAGTGTATGTTTAAATATCCTGCACACTTCTAATTGGGTTATTACTAATTGTAGTAATCCTTAAAATATTCTGAACTCAAGTCATTTGTCAGATATATGTTTTATGAACATTTTCTCTTGATCTCTGGTTTACCTTTTCATTTTCCTAATTGTGACTTTTGATGAATAATTTTTAAAATAAAGTTTAATTATTTTTCCTTAATATATATATTTTTCTGTCTCTGTCTTTGTCTTCCACAAAGTAATCAAGAAGTTTTTCTTTTATTTCCTTCTATAAGAGTTTTTTGCCCTCCCTTTGACACTTAGATCTATGATCCATCTTGAATTAATTTTGTGGAAGATATGAAGCAAAGGTGTTTCATTATCATTCATGGGTTTATCCAGGTGGCCCATCACCATTTGTTGGAAGCCTTTTTCCCTCCATTGAATTCCCATGGTGTCTTTGCCAAAAGTCAGTTTTTGGTGTATGTGTGAGTCTGTTGTTCTAATCTGCTCCATTGATATATTTTCTACTTTTATGTAAATACCACACCATCTTGAGTACTGTAGTTTCATAGTCCTGATATCAGGTAATATATCATCTAATTTCACCTTTTTTAAACATGATTGGTTTTGGAGAATTGCATTTCTGAGAAAATGGTATATAGTTTGCCATAATCTTCCCATTAAATACAACTAACAACCCTGGGCATTTTACAAACAAACAAACAAATATAAGAAGACTATGGAAAGGAGGAGAGAGTAGAAGGTAGACTGACCAGGAAGCTCAAATCCAGGCAACAACATTGTGATGAGTTTCTTAGGGGTTTTATTCTTGCCTTCTTGGCTCCTATATCCAATGCTTGGAGCTGAGGAAGCCTACAACCCAAACAGTTGTATGGGCACAGACAATGGAAGCCTTAACAAAAGCTCACTGTCCAGCTAGAGGACTAGGAAAAGGGCAGCTTATCAAGATAGAAAAATTTTAAACAATAACAGCTCCAATACAGGAAAACACCACAAAAAAAAATCTTTGGCCCTCACTCCTACCCATTCCAACAAAGGCTTAGTAAAGAGCCTTAATTCCTAATTCCAACTTTATCAGAGGGTGCAGTGTGGCGTTCTAATCTACCTTTTCTATCCCTGCTGGGGTTGTGTCATAAAGGACTAGTAAGGGGGCAAAATTTTCACCCCCTACTGGTGGAAAGTAGTCATCCTCTTCCCACTTCCTTTGTTATATCAATGGAGACCACTTGGAGAACCCCACCTAGTGGAAATAAGTATCCCTTCCCCGTAATTACTGGGTAGGTTGTCTGAGGAATCCAGCCAGAAAGTCAAGACTTACATCACTTCTCAGCATTAATGAGGCTGTCTCCCTCCCTGTGTTGTCAGTGAAGGCCATATTGGGAGCCAGAAATCCCACCCTGCCCAGCAGGAATAAAGAAGACTTTGGATGTCAAGAGATGCCAGTCTGGTTCTCTAGACCTCTTACCTCACCTGGCAGTGATGAGGAGGCAAACCTCTTTGTCACCTTGGATGGTAAAAGAGGAAGCTATCTAAGATAAAGGATTTAGATAAAATCCAGAGTCTCATAATACCCATAATATCAAGATTTTAATAGAAAACCACTCATTATACTAAGAACC
This sequence comes from Mustela erminea, assembly GCF_009829155.1. Classification (NCBI taxonomy): domain Eukaryota; kingdom Metazoa; phylum Chordata; class Mammalia; order Carnivora; family Mustelidae; genus Mustela; species Mustela erminea. The sequence continues at coordinate 27,353,343 of NC_045617.1, forward strand.
AGATCTCAAACAGAATGAGAAATGGTATCCAATAGATGCCAACACTGACAGTAGACATGCTAGAGTTGGCTTACAAGTAGTTTAAGCAGATATCACAAAAATGCTTCAATGAGCAACTGTGAACAAGCTTTGCACAAATAAATAGAGATCCTCAATAAGGAAATAGGATACATAAAAAAGAGCCAAATAGAATTTTTAGAACTTAAAAGTACAATAAGATAAATTAAGAACCCTCAATATATGGGCTAAAGAACAGAATGGAAGAAACAGAGGAAAGAATTAGAAAGCTGGAAAATAGGAACAATAGAAAGTACATAATCTGAAACACAGAGACTTGTCGAACTATTACAAAAGACTCAATATTCATGTTACTAGAGTCCTGGAAGAAAAGGTGAAAGAGAATAGGGTTGAAAAAGTCTTCTAAATATTGTAAGAAATAAGAGCTGATGATTTTGCAAATGTGGTAAAAGACATAGACCTGCATGTTCAAGAAGCTGAGTAAACCTCAAATAATAAATACAAAAACACATCATGAGCAAACTTCTTTCCAATTTTAGTATATGTGCTGCCGAAGTGAGCACATGAGCAAACCTCTGAAAACTAATGAAGGACAAAAAAAATCTTGGAACCAGAAAGAGAAAACTGACACCTTACCTATTGGGGTAAATAATTGGAATGATGTTGGACATCTCATCAGAAAATACAGAGGCCATAAAGAAGTGGCATGACATATTTCAATTGATGAAAGAAGAAAAAGAACTATTAATGCACAATTCTATATTTGATGAGAATATCCTTCAGAAATGAAGGGAAATAATCAAGATATTCTTGGGTGATGGAAAACTTAAAGGATTTGATGCCAGCAGACATACCCTAAAATAATGACTAAAGGAGGTTCTCTGAACATTAAGGAAACAATAATAGAGAATCTTGGAACATCAGAACGGGAGAATAAACATGGTAAGCAAACATATGGATAAATAAAACAGATTCCCCCTTTCTCTTGAATTTCCTAAATTATGTTAAATGTCTGAAGCACAAATAAAAACACTGTCTCATGTGGTTTTAAGAGTAAGTAGATAAAATACTTAAGGCAATTTTATTATAAATGGAGGGGATAAGATTTCTGTACTTTACTCAAATGGTATAATGATGATACCTGATAAGTTATATGTGTGTATGTCTATATATATTTATTTATTTATCTTACATACTTATGTATGATAAATATACATAAATATATAGTTATGTAAATATTTATAAATATAAATGTATTATAATATATTAATGTTATATTAAATATATAATATACTACATATTATATATAATAATATTTTTGTATATATATAAAATGGAACACCATAGCAACCACTAAAATAGCTATACAAAGAGATGCACATACAAGCACTATAGATAACATAAATTAAAATTTGAAAATGTTTAGGTAATCTACAGGAAGGCAGAAAGACAACAAGGGGATATGAAATAGAGCAGCAGAAATCTAAATATAAAATAGCAGATATAAGGTCTCACATATTGATTATTAGATTAGTTATAAATAGTGTAAGTACATAAAGTAAGACACCTGTGGGCATGTTGAATTAAAAATCCTAATCCAGGTATATGCTATTTCAAATATAATAATATAGGGAGGCTATAAGTAATAAGATAAAAAAGATATGTCATGCAAACATTAACCAAGGAAAGCAGTATTGATTATATTAATATCAGATAAAGTGCATTTCAGAACAAAAAGTAAAATTACTAGAGATGGGGAGCTATTACACAATAATAAAAGGACCAATTCATCAAGAAAACAGCAATCCCAATGTTTATACACCAAATAGAGCCACATGATACATGAAGCAAAAAAGATGGAACTGAAAAAATGAATAGATAAATTCACAATTGCAGTTGGAGACTTCAGTATCGCTCTCTTAAAATAATAAAACTAGACAAAAATTCAGCAAGGATAAAGAAAAATGCAACAAAAACATCAACCAACAAGACCTAATTATCCATCAACAACAAAATACACATTTTTTTCAAGTGCCCATGTTTAGAAAATATACATGATAGACAATATCTTAGGACACTAAGTAAACCTCAGCAAATGTGAAGGAATTGAAATCATAAGGTGTTTTCTCAATTCACAGTGGAATCAAACTAGAATTCAATAACAGAAAAATAATAGGGAAGTCTCCAAACATGTAGAAACTAATCCTTGGCTCAAGGAACAGCCTTAAGGACTTTAAGAAGAAAGTCTTAAGGAAATTAAAAATACCTTGAACTGAAGAAAATGAAAGTACAACATATTAAAAAATACAACATATCAAAATTTGAGAGGCATGACTTAAAGTTGTACTGAGAAGGAAATCTACAGCACTAGATGTATCTATTAGAAAGGAAAATTGTCTCAAATTAGTAATCTATACTTCATACCTAAACATCCTAGGAAAATAAGAGCAAAATAAACTGAAAGCAAGCAGAAAGAAGGAAATAATATATATAAGAGCAGAAATTAATAAAATTTTTATTAAAATAGGAAAAATAGAAAATGTCAACAAGGGATGCCCGGGTGGCTCATTGGGTTAAGCCTCTGCCTTCGGCTCAGATCATGATCCCAGGGTTTTGGGATCAAGCCCCACATCGGCCTCTCTGCTCAGTGGGGAGCCTGCTTCCTCCTCTGTCTCTTCCTGCCTCTCTGCCTACTTTTGATCTCTGTCTGTCAAATAAATAAATAAAATCTTTTAAAAAAAAAAAAGAAAATGTCAACAAAATGAAGAGTTGGTCCTCTGAAAAAATGGCTAAAATTGATGAAAATCTATCAAGATTGTCAAACGAGGGGGAGCAAGATGGCAGAGGAGTAGGAGACCTAAGTTTGGTCTGGTCCCAGGAATTCAGCTAGATAGTTTTCAAACTATTCTGAATACCTACAAACTCAATAAGAGATTGAAGAAAAGAATAGTTGCAATTCTATGAACAGAAAAGTGACTACTTTCTGGAAGGTAGGATGTGTGGAGAAGTGAATCTGAGGCAATATTTGGGAAGATAGAGCATGGGTGGGTAGGGTGCCTCAATGAGCTGGCAAGTGAGAGAGCAGCAAAGCACAAAATCAGAACTTTTAGAAGTCTGCTTCACTGAGGGAAATCTTTGCTCCAGTGGCTAAGCAGGGGGTGGAACACCTGGTGGGATAGCATGGTTTCAAGACCCTTGGAGTCACAGAAAGACCGGGGGTGCCTGAGTGTGGCAGAGCTCCCAAGTATTGGAGCAGAAAAACTGGCTGCAAAGATGGAGCTGAAGAGTGGGCTCTCAGCTCAGGTTTGCTATAAACTGTCATCCTCTGCAGAATCAGACCACTACTCTTCAAGCAGGGAACCCACAAGTGGTAGATCTGGGGAGACCCCCCCCCCTTTCCTCCACCAGGAGGAGTAGAGTGGGAGTGTGCTGCAGGAATCTGCTGGGTTTGGAGACTGCAAACAGGTCCGTGTGCCAGAGATAGAAATGCTCAGTCACAGGCTGGGTGGCATGGAGCATAGCCAAAGACCAGGGAAAGAGGGGTGATTGCTTTCCTCTGAGGGCTCATTGAGGAGTGGGGCCCTGAGTTCTGGCCCCTCCAGGACCAGAGATTGGGAGGACACCATTTTCATTCTCATCCTCCAAAACTGTACAGAAAGCTTCCAGCGAAAAAACTACAGAGAGCAAACCTGAGATTAATTAGTCTGGCCCCTGGCTAAGTATGTGCAATTCTGCTTTCGGCAAAGACATTTGAAAATCAATGAAACAGGCCCCTCCCCCAGAAGATTGGCAAGAACATCCAGCCAACACCAAGTTTACCCATCAATGAGAACAGCAAAACTCCAGCACTAGGGTAATACAGCACATAGAATTCATGGCTTTTTTCCCCATGATCCTTTAGTCTTTCAAAGTTATTTTTTCTGATTTTCTTTATTTTTTCTTTTTCTATTTTTTTGAACTTTTTTCCTTTCCTTTTTCAACAAATATCTTATCAATTCCATTTAAAAAATCTTCTGTAATTTTCATCTTTATAGTCATATTTCATCCCTTCATTGTATTTACCCTTATTTTTGTATGTATATAAATTTTTCTTTCTTTGAAATGTTGGGAGACAGTTTCTTCTAACAGAGCAAAATCCACTCAAAATCTATTGTGTGGCTCTGTTCTATTCACCAGCCTGACCATATTCTTTCTTTTCTTTTCTTTTATTTCTTTATTCTTTCCTTTCCCTCCAGTTTCAGGTCTTTTCTGATGATTTGTTTAGTGTGTATTTTGGGGGGTCGTTGTTACCCTATTAACATTTTGTTCTCTCATTCATCTATTCTTCTCTGGACAAAATGACAAAACAGAAAAACTTACCTAAAAAAACCACAAAAAACAAAACCAAAAAACAAACAAAAAAACAGGCAGTACTGACCTCCAGGGACCTAATTAATATGGACATTAGTAAGATGTCAGAACTAAAGTTCTGAATGATGATTATAAAGATACTAGCTGGGCTTGAAAAAAGCATAGAGGATACTAGAGAATCCTTTTCTGGAGAAATAAAAGAACTAAAATCTAACCAAGTCAAAATCAAAAAGGCTACTAATGAGGTACAATAAGAAATGGAGGCTAGAATAACAAGAATAACAATAAGAAATGGAGGCTAGAATAACAGCTAGAATAAACAAGACAGAGAAGAGAGAATTAATGATATAGAAAAGCAAATGATGGAGAATGAGGAAGCTGAGCAAAAGAGAGACAAACTACTAGACCACGAGGGGAGAATTTGAGAGATAAGTGATACCATAAGATGAAACAATATTAGAATAATTGGGATCCCAGAAGAAGAAAGAGAGAGGTACAGAAGGTATATTGGAGCAAATTACAGTGGAGAGCTTTCCTAATTGGGGAAAGAAACAGGTAACAAAATCCAGGAGGCACAGAGAACCCCACTCAAAATCAATAAAAATAGGTCAATATCCTGTCAGCTAACAATAAAACTTTCCAGTCTCAGAGACAAGGAGAAAATCCTGAAAGCAGCTTGGGACAAGAAGCCTCTAACCTACAACAGTAGAAACATTAGATTAGCAGCAGACCTATCCACAGAGACCTGGCAGGTCAAAAAGGACAGGCACGATATATTTGGAGAAATAATGAGAAAAATATGCAGCCAAGAATACTATATCCAGCTAGGCTGTCAGTGAAAATTGAAAGAGCAATAAAAATCTTACAGGAAAAACAAAAACTAAAAGAATTTGCAAACACCAAACCAGCTCTACAGGAATATTGAAAACGGTTCTCTAAGCAAAGAGAGAGATGAAAAATAACATAGACTAGAAAGGAATAGAGACAATATACAGTAACAGTCACTTTACAGGCAATACAGTGATACTAAATTCATATCTTTCAATAGTTACCCTGAATGTAAAGGGGCTAAATGCCCCATCAAAAGACAGAGGGTATCAGATTGGAAAAACAAACAAACAAACAGCACGAAAACAAAACCCAACCCATTGATGTGCTGTCTGCAAGAGAGTTATTTTAGACCCAAAGCACCTCCACATTTAAAGTGAGGGGGTGAAAAACAATTTCTATGCTAATGGACATCAAAAGAAAGCTGGGATGGCAATCCTTATATTAGACAAATTATATTTTAAACCAAAGATGATAATAAGAGATGTGGAATGATGCTGTATCATACTTTAAGGGTCTATCCAACAAGAAGATCTAACATGTTTATTTTATTTTATTTTATTTCATTTTATTTTAATTTTTAAAAGATTTTATTATTTATTTGACAGATCACAATAGGTAGAGAGGCAGTCAGAAAGAGGAGGAAGCCGGCTCCCCGATGAGTAGAGAACCCGATGCGGGGCTTGATCCCAGGACTCTGGGATCATGACCTGAGCCAAAGGCAGAGGCCCTAACCCACTGAGCCACCCAGGCATCCCGACCCAACAGTTTTAAATATCTATGCCCCTAACAGGGGAGCAGCCAATTATATAAGCCAATTAATAACAAAATCAAAGAAACATATCAGCAATAATACAATGATAATAGGGGACTTTAACACCCCCTCACTGAAATGGACAGATCATCTAAGCAAAAGATTAAATGACACACTGGACCAGATGGACTTCACAGATATATTCAGAACATTCCATTCCAAAGCAACGGAATACACATTCTTCTCAAATGCACATGGAACATTATCCAGAATAGATCAATTCCTGTGTCACAAATCAGGTCTCAACCAGTACCAAAAGACTGGGATCATTCCCTGCACAATGCGTTGAAACTAGAACTCATTTGCAAGGGGAAAGGTGGGATGAACTCAAATACATGAAGGCTAAAGGGCATCCTACTAAAGAATGAATGGATCAACCAGGAAACTAAAGAATTATTTTAAAAAACCATGGAAACAAATGAAAATGAAAACACAACTGTTCAAAATCTTTGGAATGCAGCAAAGGCAGTCCTGAAGGAAAGTACGTAGCAATACAAGTCTTTCTCAAGAAACAAGAAAGGTCTCAAATATACAACCTAACCCTACACCTAAAGGAGCTGGAGAAAGAACAGCAAAGAAAGTTTAAACCCAGCAGGAGAAGAGAAATCATAAAGATTAGAGCAGAAGTCAATGAAATAGAAACTGAAAGAACAGTAGAACAGATCAACAAAAATAGGAGCTGGTTCTTTGAAAGAATTAATAAGATTGATAAACCCCTGGCCAGACTTATCAAAAAGAAAAGAGAAAGGACCCAAATTAAATTCATGAATGAAAGAGGAGAGATAACAACCAACACCAAATAAATACAAATAGTTATAAGAACATATTATGAGCAAGTATATGCCAGCAAATTTGACAATCTGGAAGAAACAGATGCATTTCTAGAGATGTATAAACTACCAAAACTGAATCAGGAACAAATAGAAAACTGGAACAGACCAATAACCAGTAAGGAGATTGAAGCAGTCATCAAAAATCTCCCAACAAACAAGAGCCCAGGGTCAAATGACTTTCCAGGGGAATTCTACCAAATATTTAAAGAAGAATTAATACCTATTCTCCTGAAACTGTTCCAAAAAATAGAAGTGGAACTCATTTTATGAGGCCAGGATTACCTTGATCCCCAAACCAGACAAAGAACCCATCAAAAAGGAGATTTACAGACCAATATCCCTGATGAACATGGATGCAAAAATTATCACCAAAATACTAGTCAATAGGATCCAACAGTACATTAATCCACTGAGCTACCCAGGTGCCCCAGGATCCAACAGTACATTAAAAGGATTATTCATTATGACCAAGTGGATTTATTCCAGGGCTGCAAGTTTGGTTCAACATCTGCAAATCAACCAATGTGATACAATACATTAATAAAAGGAAGAACAAGAACCATATGATATTCTTAATAGATGCAGAAAAGACATTTGATAAAGTAGACCATTTTATCTTGGATCAAAACCCTTCACAGTGTAGGGATAGAGGGAACATACCTTAATATCATAAAAGCCATCTGTGAAAAACACACAGTGAATATCATTCTCAAAAACTGAGAGTTTTTCCCCTAGGGTCAGGGACATAGCAGGGATGTCCACTATCATCACTGCTATTCAACATAGTACTAGAAGGCCTAGCCTTAGCAATCAGACAACAACAACAACAACAACAACAACAAAAAATAAAAGGCATTTGAATTGGCAAAGAAGAAGTCAAACTCTCAGTCTTTGCAGATGATATGATTCTTTATGTGGAAAATCCAGAAGAATCCACTTCTAGAACTCATCTAAGAATAAAGTGTCAGGATATAAAATTAATGCATAGAAATCTGTTGCATTTCTATACACCAACAAGACAGAAGAAAGAAAAATTAAGGAATTGCTCCCATTTACAATTGCACCCTACATCTTAAACTACTTAGGAATAAACCTAACCAAAGAGGCAAAGAATCTATACCCAGAAAACTATAAAGTACTCGTGAATGAAATTGAGGAAGACACAAAGAAATGGAAAAATGTTCCATGCTTATGGATTGGAAGAACAAATAGTGTGAAAATATCTACGCTACCTAGAGCAACCTACACATTTAATGCAATCCCTATCAAAATACCATCAACTTTTTTTTCAATGAAATGGAACAAATAATCCTAAAGTTTGTATGGAATGAGAAAAGACCCCAAATAGCCAGAGGAATGTTGAAAAAGAAAACCAAAGCTGGTGCATCGCAATTCTGAACCTCAAGCTCTCTTACAAAGTTGTCATCATCAAGACATTATGGTACTGGCACAAAAACAGACAGATCAATGGAACAGAATAGAGAGCCCAGAAATGGACCCTCCCCTTTATGGTCAACTAATCTTTGACAAAGCTGGAAAGAATGTCCAATGGAAAAAAAGACAGTTTCTTCAACAAATGGTATTGGGAAAATTGGACAGCCACATGCAGAGGAATGAAACTGGACCATTTCCTTACACCACACACAAAAGTTGATTCAAAATGGATGAAGGACCTCAATATGAGAAAGGAATCCATCAAAATCCTTGAGGAGGACACAGACAGCAACCCCTTTGACCTCAGCCATAGCAATTTTTTCCTAGAAGCATTGCCAGAAGCAAGGGAAGCAAGGGCAAAAATGAACTATTGGGACTTATCAAGATCAAAAGCTTTTGCAAAGCAAAGGAACAGTCAACAAAACCAAAAGAAAACCAACAGAATGGTATAAGATATTTGCAAATGACATATCAGATAAAGGGCTAGCATCAAAATCATAAAGGACTTATCAAACTCAACACCCAAAGAACAAATAATCCAGTTAAGAAATGGGTAGAAGACATGAATAGACACTTCTGCAAAGAAGACATGCAAATAGCCAACTGATACATGAAGAAGTGCTCAACATCTCTTGGCATCAGAGAAATACAAATGAGATACCACCTCACACAAGTCAGAATGGGTAAAATTAACAAGTCAGAAAATGACAGATGCTGGTGAGGATGCGGAGAAAGGGGAATCCTCCTACACTGTTGGTGGGAATGCAAGCTGGTGCAGCCATTCTGGAAAAAAGTATGGAGGTTCCTCAAAAAAGTTGAAAATAGAGCTACCCTATGACCCAGCAATTGCACTACTTGGCATTTACCCCAAAGATACAAATGTATTGCTCTGAAGTTGCATGTATACCCGAATGTTTATAGCAGCAATATCCACAATAGCCAAACTATGGAAAAAAGCCTAGATGTTCATCAACAGCTGAATGGTTAAGAATATGTGAGGTATATATATATATATATATATATATATATATATATCACATGTATATAATACATATATAATTGTCTTTCTTGGATTGATTTATTTCATTTACCATAATACCCTCTAGTTCCATCCATGTCATTGCAAATGGCAAGATTTCATTTTTTGAGGGCTGCATAACATTCAACTTTATACATATATACACATATATAACATATATAATACACACATAACATAACACATATATGTTATGTATGTCACATATATGTTATATGCGTATATATGTATAGTACACATATATGTTATACATGTATATAACATATGTATGTTATACATGTCGCATACATGTTATATATGTGTATATATGTATAACACACACATGTTATAACATATATAACATAACATATATATGTTATATATGTTTTATATATGTTATATGTGTGTATATATGTATAAAGTTGAATATTATGCAGCCCTCAAAAAATGAAATCTTGCCATTTGCAATGACATGGATGGAACTAGAGGGTATTATGGTAAGTGAACTAAATCAATCCAAGAAAGACAATTATCATATAATCTCACTTATATGAAGAATTTGAGAAACAAGACAGGATCATAGGGGAAGGGAGAGGAAAACGAAACAAGGCAAAACCAGAGAGGGAGACAAACCATAAGAGACTCTTAAGGTTGCTACAGTTGAGGGGGGTGGGACGGATGGGATGGCTAGTGATGGACATTGGGAAGGGCATGTGCTATGATGAGTGCTGTGAAATGCGTAAGACTGATGAATCACAGACTGCACACCCAAAACTAATAAAACATTATATGTTAATTTAAAAAAATATCAAAGAAAAAGATAAAAAATACCAATATCAGGAATAAAACAAGAGTAATTGCTGCAGACCCTATAAATATCAAAAACAATTCTCAGGTAATAAATACTATGAACAACTTTACAAACATAAATTTCACAAGATAAAGGAAATCAATCAATTTCTTGAGAAATACAAACTTTCACAATTCAGAACTTTACAAACATAAATTTGATAAGGTAGATGAAATGCATCAATTTCTTGAGAAATACAAACTATCATAACTCATCCAATATCAAATAGATAATGTGAGTATCTCTATAAATATAAAGGAAACTGAATTTGAAATTTAAAAAAAATGAACTGAAAAAGGATTTTTTTAAGGCCCAGATGGTTTCACTGGACAATTCTATCAAATATTTAAAGGAGAATTAACACTAATTGTACATAATCTATTCCAGAAAATAGAAGAATAGGGAACAGTACCCAACTAATTTTATGTGGGTAATATTATCTTGATACCAAAACAGGTAAAAAATAATAGTACAAGAAAATTTAAAAAGAAAGAAAACTACTGACCAATATCTCTCATGCATATAAATATAAAAATTCTTAAGAAAATATTAGCATGTGGGGCACCTAGGTGGCTCAGTGGGTTAGGCCTCTGCCTTCAGCTCAGGTCATAATCTTAGGGTCCTGGGATTAAGCCCCACATCATTCTTTCTGCTTAGCAGGGAGCCTGCTCCCCCCACACCCCACCTACCTCTCTATCTACCGGTGATCTCTCTCTCTGTCAAATAAATAAATAAATACAATCTTTAAAAAAAGATAAAATATTAGCAAGTAGAGTTCACCAATATATAAAGGAATTATACAGCAAGACCAAATGGAGTTACTCTAGGGCTACAAAACAGGATCAATTTGAAAATGAAATGATGTAATCTATCGCATGAACACATGGCTTGTATCATTGATTCTGGAAAAACAATCAATAAAACGAAACACCCATTCATGACTAAAAACTCTCAAAAAAAAAAAAAAAAAAAGAAAGAAAGAAAGAGAAGTAAAGAAAAGAAAAAAAGACCAGAGGGAATTTTCCTCAATAAAAAACATCTATATAGGACCTAGCTAACATTATACTTACTGATGAAAGATTGAATGCTTCCTTCCTAAGGTCAAGAACAAGACCAGGACTTCCACTATCACCAGTTTTATTTACTGTATGGTAGAAATTCCAGCCAGTCTAATAAGACAAGAAAAGGAAATATAAGGCATACATATTGAAAAGGAAGAAATAAAACTCTTCTTATTTGTAGATAATATGTATGTCTACTCAGAGAATTCTGAGGAATTAAAAATGAATTAGTAAAGGCAAAGGATACAAAATAAATGTACGTCTATATGCTAGCTATGAACATGTGTACCTCATAATTAAAAATACAATATCACTTACAAAAAATATAATACCACTTACAATTGCTCAAGGAAAATTAAATAGGTGCAAATATAATAAAATGTGTACAGGACAGGGGCACCTGCGTGGCTCAGTGAGTTAAGCCTCTGCCTTTGGCTCAGGTCATGATCCCAGGGTCCTGGGATCGAGCCCCATATCAGGCTCTCTGTTCCTCAGAGAGCCTGCTTTCTCCTCTATCTCTGCCTGCCTCTGCCTACTTGTGATCTCTGTCTGTCGAATAAATAAATAAAACCTTTAAAAAAATGTGTACAGGACATAGATGCTAAAAACTACTAAACCCTGATAGAAGAAATCAAAGACCTAAATAAATGGAAAGAACACTGTGTTCATGGATTTATTGGAAGACTCAGTATAGTTAAGCGGTCACCTCTTCCCAAATTGGCATACAGGTTCAATGCTTTTCTTGCCAGAATCCCAGCAATTTGTTTTGGTAGATACAGGGAAGATTATTCTAAAATTAATATGGAAAGGCAAAGGGACTAAAATAGCTAAAACAATTTTGAAAATGAATTAAGTTGAAGAAATCAGCAAGCTTGACTTTAACACTCATTATATTGCTGTAGTAATCAAGACTGTGTGATATTGGTGAGGGATAGTTCAAGAGAGGACTCAGAAATTGACCTGCAAGAAATACCCATTAGTATTTGGCAAATGTGTATAACCAAGACAACGAAGGAAAGATAGCTTTTGAACAGTTGGTGCTCGGGTGATTGGAGATCTGTAGACCAAAAAGTGAAACTTCACTTAAGTCTCACATCTTATACAATTATTAACTCAAATGGATCATGAACTTAAATGTACAATGTAAAGTAATAAAACTTTTTGAGACAGAAAATCTTCAGTATTTAGGGGTAAGCAAAGAGTTCTTAAACTTGACACTAAAAGCATAGTTTATGAAAGGAAAATTTGATAAATGGGGCTTTATCATAATCAAATATATTTTGCTCTGCAAAAAATCCTAGTAAAAGGATTTTTAAAAGTACATAATATGAGAAAGTGTTTGCAAATCACATATCTATGTCTATCAAGCATGTATATATAATATATCAAGAACTGTCAATAGTCAACAGTAAAACACCAATCTAAATAGAAACCAGGGCAATGACATGAAGAGACATCTGTTGAAAGATGACATACGGATCACAAGCACATGAAAAGATTTCAACATCACCAGCCATTAGAGAAATGCAAATTAAAACTATGAAGGTCATCATATTCCTATCAAAATTACATACATAAATTAAGATGCATGATCAATAAGTCGATTATGCTCTGTATTTCTTTTGCTATTTTTTCTTCATTTTTAGATTGAATAATTTCTGTTGATCTTTCTTTGTGTTCACTAACCCTTTATTGTGTAGTCTACAATCTAATTTTTGGCCCATCCACTGCATTTTTCATTTCACACATTGCATTTTGTAGCTCTAGAATTTTCTTTTAGTTCTTTTTAAAATTTCTTTTTTAGACTATTTATTCAATCTTTATGTTTTTGAACATAATAATAGTTGTTTTAATATCTTTGTTGCTAATTCTAACATCTGAGTATTCTTGAATGTGGATAATCTTGCCTATTTCCATTCCTATTGACTGTTTCTGTTTTCCTTGATTAGGGATCACATTTTCCTGCTTCTTTGCAGATCTAATCATTTTGGACAATTACCTCATATGTTTTGCCAAGTTTTAAGCTATTTATGGTAGAAGAGCATGTCTAAGACTAATTATGCTGTCATAGCCAGGAGTGGAAGTTGGCATAAAAAGCTTCACTTACATCTTTTTTAAAAAATTTTTTACTAGCTTGATTTTATATGTTTAAACTTTAAAGTGATGTGAAATTTTTTTGGTGTCTGTGGTGAAGTGAATATGTAAACATTTTTTTCTTTAGTTTATCAAAGTGAAAGAATCAATATTTTCCCTGATACTGCTGTCTAACTTACTGTTTAACTTTTTGTATATTACAATATGTTTTGAGGTTATATAATATGTTGTATTGTCTTTCCTTTGGTCTTATATCTCCTGGTTTTAATTACTGTGACTTTATAAGAGATTTAATGTCTGTTAAGCAAAGTGTGCCACTAATACTTAAATTTATGTTTAAATTAGTTATATTTATGACCTATTTATTTTCCCAAATGAACTCTAGAATTATTTTTTAACATTAAAGAAAAATTCCACCTGGATATTCAGAGAATATTCTTCAGTCTTTAATACAGGAAAAATTGTTTTCAATGTTTCGTGGACAGAATCAATTAGAGGGAAAAGAAAAAAACTGTTGGCTTACTTTCAGATAGTTTTCTTCTAGCCTACAAAGAGAGTCTCTTTAACAGTTATTTCTGGAGAGTGTTAGAGATATGTCTACTGTTTTCTTTGAGGAGATAGCAATGACAAAGAAAGAATGAACAAATAAAGGTGATGTAACTAACCAATCTATTTTTAAAATGTCTGAACATGGAGGTATTAAGTTTTATATAACGTTATTTTTTATTTGTTTTCTAAAGACTTTCTTATAATTAGAGTAGAATGAGATTCCTATGATTATAGTCCAGCAAAATTTACCAGGCAATGATGAACGAATTCCTCAAATATATATTGTTACAGAGTTTGATTTTATTAGAGGTGTAATATGCATGTATTTAAAATAACTCTTCGAAGCCAACCCTCACAAAGTATTTGTAGTAATTAATGGAAACTGATGCCATGGGAATGTTCTTACACTGAGAACATAAATTTTTCCAATATACTTAAAATTTTTGTACTTTAAGTGGAAAAATCAGCTTGGATGATGTGATCTCCAATTGAATGTGTATCATTGAAGACCAACATGAGTTTAAAGTGTTGAAATCCTAATAAAACCTTCAGCTTGAAATCAGATCTTTTTCAGAGTCAGGATTGATAGGATATTTATTTCCATGTGTGTGCTTTGAAGATTTAGTGTACTTTCTACAGAACTGTTAAATATACATATCCTTTAGTTCAATTCAATTCAGAGAAAACATGCTTTCCTTTTCTGTATGTTTGTGTACATGCTATAGCTCATACTGACCACATTGAGACTTGAAAATATTCATCAACCTTTCTACTTATCAGGAGGAAATGCAAAGCTGTGCTGCCTATAGCACTGGGTTAAAGATCAGTCTAGAAAATGCTTTAAATGTCAAGACCTTGGAGAAGTTGCACTGATGAAATGAGAGAGGAAACTTGGCTTTCTGAATTACTTTGCCTTTTTTATACTTGATGTCTGTATCTATTTTATGTATTTTTCTTTCTTCATTCAGTATTTTTTGGGTGTTGGTGGTCTTAATGTAATAGAAAGCATCTGGTTAGCATGAGAGCTGCACTGCCAAAATCTAACATTATAGGATATATGATTTGCTATTGTCTTATCTTTGAAGCAAACATTCTGCATTTCTTTACTGAAAGAAAAGGGCAATGCTATACTTTATTAAAGTTAGACAGATGGAGAGTGGATTTTGGGGATTTAAATGAAGAAAGCAACCATATAGGGATAAGAAAAAATACATATGTCATTGATGAGAAACCAGATCAAATTAAATACTGTTATACAATAGGCACAGCAGGGATGAGAGTGAGAAGAAAGAGGTGACTCAAAATAAAATAACATTAATAGTGATAATACTATTAATTTATTGAGTGCTTATATGCCGGATGTTGTGCTAAGCACTAAACATCTTTTCTCATATGTAATTCTCAGCTAAATGCTTTGATCCAGATTCTACTTTTACTAACATTTTTGAGTCTCAGAAAGTGACTTGCTCAAAGTTATAGTAACTTTATTTATTTATCTATTTATTTGTTTTAAAGATGCATTTATTTATTTTAGAGAGAGAGCACACATATATGCACATGTAAGTGGGGGAAGGGGCAGGCGGAGAAAGAGAATTTTAAGTAGACTCCCTGCTGAGTGCAGAGCCTGACACAGGGCTCAATGTTAGGACCCTGAGATCATGACCTGACCTGAAATCAAGAGTCAGATGCTTAACTGCCTGAGTTACCCTGGTGCCCCCTAAAGTAACTTTAATATTAACAGAAATCTGTAGACTATCAGAAGGGGAATAGACCTGGTAGACCATTTGGTGAAATAATACAAACAATATTGACAACAATATCATTAATTATAATTGCCAATATTTAATATGTGTCATTACCTCATTTGTAGTTAGAGTAAGTCTATGAAATGAGTTTTGTTATTCTCATTTTTGAGATAGGAAAAATAAGACACTGAAAGATTGTGTAACTATAGAGAATATCCTGTAAATTATCATTATTTCTTTTTTCAAATTCTGAACCAGTTGGGAAGGAAGCCAAGATGTGAGCTAGTGGAACATCAGAATACCATGTTTATAGCAGACATATTAGAATGTGGCTCCTTTCTGTGGGCATTTGGACTTGCAAAGAAGAAACCTCAGGCAAAGTCTGGCTGGCTCAGGTCTGCTTCTCCAAATAGAGGTCATGTTTTGTAAGAGTTAGAGCATGCCAGAGCAGAGAAGAAGATGGGCTCTCTGTTGGTGAGTTCATTCCAGAGAGCAAATAAGGCAGGCATTTGGCCTTGAATTCTCATTTTTCCCAACTAAATTCACCATCCAGATATGCCGTCCTTCCCCAGGGTTAAGTGAGGCAATGGAGAAAGGCCTGGAGGACAAAGCTAATGAAATCCCTCCAGGTGGAAAGAAACAGCAAGAGTGCAGACAAATGTTTTCCCCAACAAGCTGCTAAGTGGTGAAGCAGCTCTACTCATTGGGATACACTGGCAGTGTTTCTACTGTGTCAGTAAGATAATGAATATAAAGCACTTAGTACAATGTCTGGAACTTGGAAGCACACAATAAATGATAGCTATTAATATTATTATCAATAGAGAGCTGATGCCCAGTTTTAGAGTCAGATTTTTCCACCTCCTGAGCTCACACACTTACTTAATCCCAGTTGCTTCCCAGGGCATGCTCATGAGAAAGGATTGCATTTCCATTGTATTGGCTGCTGATCTTTCCACAAAGTAGCTTTGTCTTTACTCTACTGCATAGGACAGGACAAATGATGGGCAGAGATCTATAGTGTGCATCGATACCGTTCGGCAGCCGCATGGGAAGCCTTTGGCCGTCACTCAGTAGGGAGGAGTCTATCTTGCAGTGGCCCAACAGTGGTTTTGGAAACTCAGGCTTTGTTCTTTCCAAATCAGGCTTAACTAGGTCTCAAGTAAAACAAAAGTCATGGTTTTTTAGCCAACTACTGCTTTCTCCATGAACACCTTGTAACTTCAAAGACTCACTTCTGTGGAAACTAAACAGCTTGAGCAGAATGCTGCCAATTTACAGAAAGTTTGAAGATTCCTAGAGATTCTTTGATGACAGCAACTGCTTTTTCATTAGTGTGGAAGGCTATTTTATCGATAACCCACAGTTTGAGGGAAAAATAAAATAAAAGCAAAGCTACTTCAACAAATGTTTATTTTTTTCTTGTAAATTTCTGGGTAAAGAAGTGTGATACTAAAAATTTTTAGGCATGTGTGTGCCATATATATATATATATATATATATATATATATATATATATATGTATGTATATGGGAGGGGGAAAGCATGACAGAGAAGGAGACAGGCATGGAGCTCTCTACCATTCTGTCACTTATTGAGAACTTATTATGTGCTAGGTATTGTTCTGTTTGTCTGCATTATCTCATTTAAGACTGTATCTTATTCACTTCCTTATCTCTAGTGTCTGGTTCAGTGCCTTACACATAGCAGGCACTTGTAAATATTTATTGATTGCTGAATCCTTGAAATACTAATCATGAAACAATTAGTATGAAGGAATGAAATGTGATGTACATATTTCTAATACTCATAGTTTTCAATTCCTGCTCCTGGTTAATTCAGCAATAAACAGTTATTGACCTATTAGGTGACAGAAGGTGTACAAAACCATGAGAATATAAATAAACAGTCCACAAACCCTTGATTTAGTGAACTCAACATTGCCCAGTATATACCATTTTAACCAGTGAATCTTGAAGCTTATTAAATCTTAAAATTTATTTCAGTCTTTGTTAATTAAACAGATTTGGAGGGGTGGCACCTGTGTGTTTGAAGTGCTGATAAATGCTGATTTTTAATGGCTCTGAATTGATGATGTGGTGATGACAATGTTCCAAACATTACTTTGTTCTAAGAATTAATAAAAGCAACATCCGTCTGTCTAATTTTGCATTTAATCAACCAAGTCAAGCAATTGGAATTTGGCTTTAACTTTTATACAACACAATCTTAAAAGAAGATGATGATCAAAACTATTCTTTATTATCCTGTAAGAGTCTTCCTCAGTGCCAGGCTTTTTCTTGGCCACCTGGCATGTTATCTCTAAACATTAAAACATCCTACGAAATAGGAATTAATATTTCAGTTTTGTAGGAAAAACAGTCTCAGAAAAGAGCTCTGACTTGGTCATGCCACACATGACCAAGTAGTGGTGCACAGGGAACTCAAACCAGGTCTGACTTCAAAAGCTTTGCCTTTCATCAGGCAGTGCTGCCCTTCTTTATGATCTATAATCACATTGTCAAAGAATGTCTAACATAATTGAAACTCCTTTTTATTTCATTCATTTACCAGAAGTCCCAAGATTATTTATTAAAGTCTTAACCTTATTTACTTGAAATGTGATAGCTAGGCCAGAGAATCAGCAAAAATTTATATTATATCAAAGAAGTATCTAATTTTCACTGATTCTGAGTAACTAAATGTGTGGAAATTAAATTCATATTTAAAAATGTATGGTGCAAAATAAAACACATGTGTATTTCAAGCAAAGAATAAATAGGTACCTTTCTCTCTTTTTTGATTCAGCTTATTCAAGTCACATATTTTTAAATAATTTATCTCCAACTTCTAAAAATATGGCCTTTATTCTTTGATCTTAATCCTGTTTTTCATTCATAGGAAAGTGATATTTTTATGGGCCAGTGAAGCTTATATACCATTGAGTGACATTTAGATACTGTAGTTATTTCCATGTGAGGAGAATTAATCTCTTCAAGGAGGGCACTCAGTCCTTCTCTCCACTGTTGGTTCCATCACTGACTATCTCCCGTTATATTTGCTGCCTGAAAGAGCACAGCCTTCAATGGTGTATTAGATCTTAAATACAGAGCAGTTTTTATTAAGGCTCGATGTAACACTTTGTTTATTGAGTCACCATTGTGTCCTATTTTGTGATGATAATTAATAAATATATTTTTTATGTCTTGATTGTCCATTATTTAAAAATTTTATTTATTTATTTGACGGAGAGATAGATCACAAGTGGGCAGAGGGGCAGGCAGAGAGAGAGGGGGAAGCAGGCTCCCTACTGAGCAGAGAGCCCGATGTGGGGCTCGATCCCAGGACCCTGAGATCATGACCTGAGCCGAAGGCAGAGGCTTAATCCACTGAGCCACCCAGGTGCCCCTTGATTGTCCATTTTTGTTGGAAGTTAATCTTATTGCTTCCTAGGATTATGAAAAGTTGAATGTGATAGCGAGTGAAAAGGTGACCTAAAATGTTTGCAGTTGTAAACAAAAGAAAAACGTACTAGGATATATTTACAGAATTGAAATTGTACCTTTTCTATTGAATTCAAGTATTTTTAAAGAATCAAATAATTCAGGTTGATTTCTCTTTAAATATTGATTTTTTTATGGTTTAGTTTTATTTTCAGTCCTGTCTCAGAGAAATTTTTTTTTTTTTAAGTATATCTCACTGATTTCTTTCTTCAGGCAGCTGGTTAAAAGGGCAATTTTTTTCCCCTTTAACTGCCATTCTTCCTTCTTCCCTCTTCCCCTTCTTGAAGCTTTATTCCTTGGTTCCCCTGCAACAGTACATCCATTACTGATGGCTAAACAGACCTGAATTTAAACATTGGGGATATTGTCAGTATTTTGGGTCTTTTTTAGTCTGGCCTTTGGCAAAGGTCCATGACAGACAGTAAATTGCTCTACGAAAAAATGTTAGTTCAGTCACTAGTTGGTAATTGGGAGTGGATTTGGCCCGGCGGACTTGTTTCAGTTTTCCATAGTGGGGCCACTGTTCCAACTGGAGTTAAATTAGCATCGATTTTAGGGGTCCTCTGACAGCCTCTTGGGAATGCTTTGTTTGCCTATTTATCTTTTGGTATCAGTTTCTTAACTGTGATCACTAAGCTCTGCTGGAAAATATAATATAACTGAGGTGGTAAGATTAAAAA
Organism: Mustela erminea; assembly: GCF_009829155.1. NCBI lineage: Eukaryota > Metazoa > Chordata > Mammalia > Carnivora > Mustelidae > Mustela > Mustela erminea. The sequence continues at coordinate 27,373,117 of NC_045617.1, forward strand.
AAAGGAAGAGAGAAGGAGAGCGGAGAAAGATTCCGTTTAGGTGGTGAGAATCACAAAGGGAGCTCAAGTGCAGCAGGAACCACATTTTCTTGTTAGTGTTCAGCTTTTAGATAAATGACAGCAGTAGCATGTTTGAAGCAGAGTGAAAAGAGCTGATGGAAAGAGTGCTAATCATTAAAGCAGGAGACAAAAACAGTGGAATAGGCGAGTGTTCCTCTGTGTCAGGAGCAGGTGAGGCTAACATATCTGTTCCTGACAGTCAGATACATCCAGTTGCACAAATTACAGGCTTTTACCAAAAGAATTTTGGAGCAAGATTAAGGTTCTAATATGAATTCCTTCTGGTGACAATTATCAGTTTGAAGAAACTGTATTATACCTTGCAGAAAGAGAACACCCATCTCAGGTCACTGAACACTCAGTCTTTTAGTTGTGCTTGTGCCATCCTGTGTAGCAAAATGCATGCCTGATTTAAGTGGCTACAGCGGAGGTAGGTATTTTTGGAGAAGGAAGGTGGAGGTGTGCAGGAGCTCTTAAGACTTTAATTCTGCATATATATTGTGAGGAAAAAATAGCCTGAAGAAACAAACAACACATCCTATTACGTCTGTGTCCTTTAAAACATAATTGCTTTATCTTCCATTATTCTTGAAGGAGAATTTTCACATTGAGAAATCCTCTCACCTCCAAAAAAAGATGTCAGCCCTTTTCCTCAGTTTTAGTGATTAAGTACGTGGAAATCTTTGATGTATAAATTTTTAATTTCTTTGTTGTGATTATTTTATGGCTTTGAAGTTACTTTGAAACATTTTATATCTTATTTCCTAATAGTTTGGTAGGTGTCTATAACTTAAAGGAGACTAATGAAGTGAAAGGTGTTATTTGAATGGGAAAAGAGAGAGGATGGAAAATAGAAAAAAAAAATAGGAAAAAAGCCATAGCTGGTTATCATTGAAAATGATATCAAAAATACCAAGAAAAAAAGAAAGAAAAAAGAAAGAAATAGATTAGAAATAGTGTTGGATGAATGTCACCAGATATATGTGTGTGTGTGTGTGTGTGTGTGTGTGTGTGTGTGTGTGAAAGAGAGAGAGGAAAAGAGAGAGAGGAAAAGAGAGAGAGGTAGAGGGAAGATTATGAGGATATTGTTGGTTTAAACACGCTTGGTTACAAGGAGCTCAGGATTCCATTGTTCCTGCACTGAGACTTTGTTCTTCACTTTTCCTTTGGCTTAGTGGGGTTTCTTCTTCTTCCTTTTCCTCTTCTTCCTCTTTCTCTTCTCCCTCTCTTCCTTGTCTTCCCTTTCCTTCTTCATTTCTTATGAGTCCTTCAGTTTTTGTTAGTGTTTTTCTACACATGTGCAGCAAAGGATATATTTCTAAAAAATTTAAAAATAGTGAATTTAAGGTAGAACAGGGAGTATTTGCTTCAGGTCTTGTGGAAAAAGCCTAAGCTATGTTTCCCACAGGGTTTCAGACGTGGTGTTCTGGCCAGAAACCACTAGGAATCGACTTGCACTTACCCCATTGCAGATAAGGGAACTTCATGGGAAAAAATTGATTTCTCAATGGAGAATCAGTGTCTCAAAGTTTGCTCTAATAATAATGCTCAGGGCTTGGTGGTGAGATGTAATAAGATGTCAGTCAGCTATGTGCCTTCCCTACCACTTCTTGAAATAGGAAATGATTCCATTTTGGTGTAGACATAACAGTACCACATGTGAGGGAGAGGACATCATTATACCTGTGGGCAAAACCCAGCATGGTTCTGTGTGTTCAGGCACTCTAGAGAGCATAGCAAAGCTGCTGTGTAGTGTTGGCCTGTCCTCCCAGAAATGATGTAGTCCTTATGTTGGCAAGAACAGGCCATAGGAGCAGCCAGTTTCCACGCCCAGAAGAACAGGCATTGGAGGTACTACCATCTGAGAGATGCTGCTGATGCCTTTGGAAATTGTACACAGTATCAATCTGCATAGAAGTCGGAGCTCATTGTACCTCAACAGAGGTTACACGATGCATCAGCAGTTGAGATGAGGCTTGGGATAAAGCATTGCCTTGGAGATTCCACCCAATTGTTGGCTTAATACTTTCTGGGGCTTGGATGTGGTGGAGTGCCTTCTGTGTCAGAAATGTCAGGCACCAGACTAGACTACATGGGTCTTAAACATATTCTCAAGAGAGCGGGGACAGGGGATGAGGAAAAATCAGATGCCCCTTGATGGTCAAGACATCACGTGGGACCTTTCCTGCAGACTAGTAATAATTGGGGGGTGGGGGTGGAGTGGAGTGGTGGGTAGGGAGGCTAAATTTCAGGCACTAATGAGTGAGCTCTCCATCCAAACAACATTGTGGTTTTTTTAGTGTAATTTGATTTCATCCCTGCCTACCTCATTTTTGCCCCTCTTACCTCTCTATTTCTCATCAGACTAGAGAGGCTCAGTGAAATGGATCATGTGTGACATTGATCATACATTGAGTAGGAGCAGACACACAATTCCTTGCAGTTGAGCTACACTATCAAGAAGACTTGGGCGAAAAACAGCTGCTTTGAAGTTTCTAGTTTCTTACTTACTCAGACTCATTTTCTGCCATTAATACTATAGTTCAGCCTTTTTTTTTTTTAAAGACTTTATTTATTTATTTACAGGCAGAGATCCCAAGTAGGCAGAGAGACAGGCAGAGGGAGAGAGGGGGAAGCAGACTCCCCGCCGAGCAGAGAGCCCGATGCAGGGCTCAATCCCAGGGCCCTGGGATCATGACCTGAGCCGAAGGCAGAGGCTTTAACCCACTGAGCCACCCAGGAGCCCCTATACTTCAGTCTTAAATATTTCCTCAAATAACCAGTTGGATGATTTGGGGAAATATATGAAAACATATTGTTTTGTAGTTTTAGTCAAATTTAAGCATGACAGAGCAGGAAAAAAAAAAATCTCATTCACTATTTTTTCTTCCAATGAATAGCCTAATCTCAATATTAGATCCCCAGAGACCTTCATCTTCAGGCAATATTTATTAATTTGATTCATATAAAGCATGAAGGCAGCTTCTTATCATTTCCTTCAGATGTCATAGTTTTGCTAAACATAAAAATATTACTGAAATATCCTCCTTTAATTCAAAGAAGTTCTATAGGATAAAATTATTAGAGAGAACATTATAACTTTGCCAGGGAGTGAGGGTAAGAATTAACTAATTATCTTTGCAGTCTTCTTGAAACTGTTTTTCATGGCAGGGAAGAACAAATATTAGATAGACAGTTGGACTGTTTGCCTTTTTGGCTCAAGAACAAGCGCTAATGTCTCGCAGGAGGCTGAGCACTGTTCACAAGCCGTCCATGGTATGATTTATTTTTAAGACTTACTGACATATGTTATGGGCAGTGGAATGGGATGTCTTCTTTTTTCCCTGTGGCTTGTTAAGTATTTAAATTAGCAGACAAAACCATGCATCTCCTTCCTCCAGGAGCCCTGTGGGTCATGCTTTTTCATCTCTCTCCTTATTGAAATAGACAAGAATGGAAATGTTTGCAAATGGGGCTTTCTTCCTAATTTAACAAGGTTCAAGAAAGTGCTAACTCCCTTTCAAGTATTATCTCCAAATGCTCTTCATGTGGATTCATTTTCTCACTTCAGACTTTACAGGGCCACGGTCTGTGGAAGAAATCTGGAGATCTCCACTACTCTACTTACTGTTATTCACTTATTAGATCTATCCAACTTATAAGTTGCTGACTTTCTTTTTCTGGAACTTAAGAATTAGGAAGAAAAAACAAAACCACTCAGAAAAAAAAATGTCCCCAACTGAGTCAGTGTCAATGAAAGGGACTATCTGATGCAAATATCACATCAGCATCAATTTTGTCACTTAAGAATTTTAAGATCAGAAGCAATTACATTCAATAGCACCTTGTTTTTATATGTCTACCCTTCATAGCCTTGGCTAGTAAGTCCGCCTGTACCATAATTTACACTGACATCTAATTTCAGTGGATCTGCAAGCAATCTAAGAGAAGATGGAGATACTAAGAGGAGAGGAGTCGAATTTTATCACTGCAGACATAAAGATTCATTATTTTTGCCAATTTCAAAAGTGAACCTTATAAATATCTACGCTTTTCCCCTTCTGTTTTGCATATCTCATTACTTGAATTAATTTAAATTTTGGGCAGATTATTTCTGCTTAAAACTAGATGATTAAACACTTTAGCTGGTTACAAAAAAAACCCCACCTAAGTATGGTAAGTACTCCAGTTACAGATTTTTCCATCCTAGAAAATTTGCCACAGGAAGAGTGAACACAAAGAGCATCTTTAAAAAAAAAATTTACAGTTACAACAAGAAAGTTCTACTTTGTGGTACACACTCTTTGGAATCTTTCCCCGATCATTGCAATTTTCCTTTTCTGAGAATGGCATGTATACAGGGAAGGGGGCTTTGGGGCACCTGGGTGGTTTGGTCGGTTCGGTTAAGTGTCTGCCTTTGGCTCAGGTCATGATCCCAGGGTTCTGGGATCCAGTCCTGTGTCAGGCTCCCTGCTCAGCATGGTGCCTGCTTCTCCCTCTCCTCCCTGCTCATTCCTTCTCTCTCTCTCTCTAATAAATAAATAAGATATTAAAAAGAAAAAAAAAAACCAAAAATCAAGGAAAGGGGCCTTTGAGAGGCCATTCAGGGCCCTATCTGCCTATGACCACTCCCTTCCTGACTCTGGTTGATTGATAATTCACTCAAAAATAAGTCTGATTAAAGTCCTTCCTAGATAGTTTTAAAAATTGAAACTAGGGAGAAATTTTAATCCTTTCATGATGAGACCACCAGAGGAATGGCTTAGAAATTGAGGATTTTGTGTCACTGAACATATGGAAGGAATAGATATGGAGTACATCGGGTTTTCTCAGCTTTGCTGCTATTGTTACTTGGTGTCAGAAAATTTTTGTTTTGAGGGCTGTCCTGTGTATTGTAGGATGTTTGACAGCTTCTTTGAGATCTATCCATTAGATTATAGTAGCAGTCCTGAGTTGTGAGAGCCCAGATTGTCTCCAGCCATGCTAGCTGTCTCCTGGGGGACCCACCCCACCCATCTATTGACATTCATTAGAGTGGGAGGAACAAAGTGGAAATGGCAGAGAGTGTCTTACATGGTCTTAAAGATATTTGAATTCTTCTTGTATTTTAATTTTATTTTTAAAATTTTTTTTTAACGATTTTATTTATTTGACAGACATCACAAGTAGACAGAGAGGCAGGCAGAGAGAGAGGAGGAAACAGGCTCCCCGCTGAGCAGAGAGTCCGATGTGGGGCTGGATCCCAGGACCCTGAGAGCATGACCTCAGCTGAAGGCAGAGGCTTTAACCTACTGAGCCACCCAGGTGCCCCATTTTCTTGTATTTTTAAACCCCACCTCTAATCCTACCTTTCCACAGGACACAAGCAGTTTGTATAGTTCCTCTCTCTATTTTTAATCTGTTCTCTCATTCCCTAAAAATTTGAGTTCAGGTTCTGTTGTTGGCAAATAAAATAGTCCTGACTGAAATGGTAATAGATTAAGGTTAATTTAAAAGGCCATTTCAGTAGGGGGGCATCTGGGTGGCTCAGTGGGTTAAAGCCTCTGCCTTCGGCTCAGGTCGTGATCCCAGGGTCCTGGGATCGAGCCCCGCGTCGGGCTCTCTGCTCAGCAGGGAGCCTGCTTCCCCCTCTCTCTCTGCCTGCCTCTCTGCCTACTTGTGATCTCGCTCTCTCTCTCTGTGTCAAATAAATAAATAAAATCTTAAAAAGAAAAAAAAAAAAAGGCCATTTTCAGTAGGAAAAGATATACGTACCAGGAGTACATTCTTATCCACCAACTCTCCACCAATTTTAGAAACAAAAGTTTTAAATTAAGTTAGTTTAAGAAGGTGAGTGTGAGCAGGTAGGGTAGAAGGAGAAACAATTATTTAATGGGTGCAGAATTTTGGTTTTGCAAAATGAAAAAAGTGTGGATGGATGATGGTAATGGTAGCAAAACGGTGCGAATGTGCTTAATGTCACAGAATTGTACACTTAAAAATGGTGAAAATGGTAAATTTTATGTTCTGTATATCTTACCACAATTAGAAAGGGTCAGTGTGGAGAAAAGGAGAAGGACTGGCTGGGTTGAGGCAGGTTTGGATGTTGCATTTCTTTTCTTTTCTTCTTTTCTTTTCAAATTCAATTAGTGAACACATCATTAGTTTCAGATGTAGTGTTCAGTAATTTATTAGTTGTGTATGACACCCAGCACTCATCCCATCACGTGCCCTCCCCTCCTTAATGTCCATCACGGATGATGCACTCTTGAGGAGGTTATTGGTCAGCAGATCATCCTGGAGCAGAGACACCGCCCACAGTTTACAAGATTGAGAGCATTTGCCTCTGCCTGTGATGTTGTTATTCCTTCAGCAGATGGCATTTGAAGAAAATGTGTTGAGGTGTAGATGAAAACCTGAGTTACTCTCTCTCAGTTTCTTTGTGTTTTAAAGTTACTTCAGGTCACCTTTGGAGACCTCTAGCCTGGGTACTAACTACCACATAGCAGAGGATTGCAAAGGTGTCTTGGCCACATGTGGGCTTAATCCACTCAGAATTCTTTATATTGGGATTCACTGTAAGGTGTTTTTTTTTTTTTTTCCCCTCTTTAAAAATGGTGTGTATTCTCGGGGCGCCTGGGTGGCTCAGTGGATTAAGCCGCTGCCTTCGGCTCAGGTCATGATCTCAGGGTCCTGGGATCGAGTCCTGCATCAGGTTCTCTGCTCAGCAGGGAGCCTCCTTCCCTCTCTCTCTCTCTCTGCCTGCCTCTCTGTCTACTGTGATCTCTCTAAAAAAAAAAGTTCTGTTTGAAAAAGTGGTGTGTATTCTCAATCCCATGAGTTGGTTAGTTATAGGTAGAGGAGTTTAGGACTGCATGCTTAGGGCACTGAAAATAGGCAACTACTCATCTGAGGTCTGTAATATGGAATGTGGATTTATTCTGACCAAGAAGGGGAAAAGGCTGTTTAGAGGCACAGATAGGTAAACTACAACCATATCAGAGGGGCAAGAGGACCAAGAAGAAAAGAGGGTTTAATAGGAATCATATGCTTGAAATGAGGGACATGTTTATTTCATTCAGAATTCTTCTTGAGGTAACTTGTTCTGTTAATGTAACTTGAAATAGAATTTATAATCTCAGCAGATGCATTTTTTACAGCTAAAACATAACACACACAGATTCCTTGCATTGAGTGGCTGATTAGAAACAATTTGCATTTAACATAAGTTTGAAAAAAACGTCTCTAAATGAAGCTTTTGGAGCAGGGTGGCGGAGGGAAGGCAGATTTATAAAGCTATACAAAGTCCCTTAACTCCTTAATCATTTAGACAGATAGTCAATTTTCTCAACAGAGGGCATTGTTTGCCCTGAGATTTGCAGACGGAATTGGTGACCAGGCAGTAAGGCCACTATCAAATTTCTCTAAGAGAAAGTGAATGAACCCAAAATTTTTATGAAAGGAGCATGGCAAGAAAAACAAGTAAAAAAACAAAAACAAAAAAACTCATTCGATTCCCTAACCAAGCTGATCTTCCCCAACATACTGTGCGAGAAATAAAGGAAAGCCTTTGGGACAACTGAAATATTTTCCATGTGTCCAGCTTTCAAGTGTAATTATTAAATAGTCCGTATTTTTTTATGTTATATACAAGGCATGAATACACTTAAAATGGTTGCGGTCTTATCCTATATATCTTCTAGACCGAGAATTCTGTAGTACAAGTATTTCTAAGAAATGTTACAGTACAGAAAGTGTTCTATTATCCACTGAAGAGGTGGGACACAGTATCACATCCAAGGCAGTGTGAACAAATTCTTAGTGTCAAATATTTTTTTAATACCCATTACCATTTCTCATATTTATAATCTGAGGTGATGTGGTATTTTGATGAGATAGGTAATTGGTGGGTTTTGTCAGGAACTACTTGTTGGCCTTCAATTATAAAAATCCTTCTGCTGTGTTTTCAGGGGAGTGGATGTATATTTTATGAGGAAATCTAGACTTCTGCTTGTGCACGTTTAAATACAGTCCTACATAAATGCTTAAAGAGATCAGAAGAGTTTAAACTTTTGCTGGACTATGAACATTTTTGAGAACCTAAGATAATCATGAAATTTATCATACAAACCTGGACACTTTGAGAGGGTAAGTGGAATCCAATGAATAATTAATTATCCTAAGCAAAGAGGTACAAATGAAGATCAATCCAGGCAAATTGGGAGGTATGACCATTTTAAGGATTTGATGAAAGTTATGGATCCAACCTCTATGAAAAAAAAGTACACATGCATGCATGGTACATATTTTTTACATATCATTTTGTGGAGTTCACATATTCACATTAGGAACTCTTGGATGCTGAGTAATATATAAAATTGCTGAATCACTATATTGTATGCCTGAAATTAATTTAATACTGTATATTAACTATACTGGAATCAAGAAAAAACTCTTAATCTAACTCTAAAACTCTTAATCTAGATGAATATCCAAGATTTATTTGTTGTTTGTCTACTTTGTCTCAGGCCCTGCTTTTAGATGCTAGACATACCGTGCTGCATTGAACTAGAACAAATCTTGCCTTCCTGGGATTTATATTGTGTCAGGATAGTCTGGTAATACAGTAGGCAGGCTTCTAAAGGCTGTAGCCCAAGATGCTCATCACATGATTATTTAATCAAACTTGAATCTGGATCCTGCTGTGGAGGGACTTTGCTGATGTAGTTAAGATTAAGGGTTTTCAAATAGGGAGAGCCGGCTGGCTTATCCGGGTGGGCCCAAGCTAATCTCGTGAACCCTGAGATGCAGAGAACTTTCTTCAACTGGAGTCAGCAATGTGGCAGAAGAAGAAAGCAGGAGTGATGAGGCTTGAAGAGGGTAGGTAAAGGGATTAGATGCCTGAGAAGAGCTAGACCTTCCACTTAGCTTTGAATATGAAGTGAGGGGAGCATGAGCCAGGAGTTGAGGCAGCCCTTAGAGGATAAGGAAGGTTGACAACAGAGAAGGAAATGGGGTTTCAGCTAAATAACCCCATGGAACTGAATTCTGTCAACAGCTTGAATAAATCTGGAAGAAGATTCTTCCTAGAGGCTCCTGCTAAGAGCCTAACCTGCCAACACTTTGATTTCAGGCCCGTGAGACCTGGAGCAGAGAAGCCCCCTGGATTTGTGATCTACAGAACCGTGAGATGATAAATTTATGTTGTCTTAAGCTGCTAAATTTGTGGTAATTTATTATGATAGCAATAGGAGACTAGTACAGATGATAAACAAGAAAAATATTTGCCAGTAGGTTATGAATGCTAAGGAGTACAAATAAAACAAAGGAAGATATTAAATGGGAGAAGGGATGGCGTTTTATCTAGAATTTCCAGGGAAGGCCTTGCTGAGAAGGTGACTTTTGAGAAAAGACCTGAAGGTCATGAGAGAGTCAGCCCTGAGCGTACTGTGGGGGAGAACATTCTATAGAGAAGGCACAGTAAGAGCAAAGGCCCTGAGGCAGGAGGGGGTTTGATTTTGTGAGGTGTAGCAGGAAGGCCCATTTGGCTGGGGCAGAGTGGGCTCAGGAAGGAGTTTAGGGGATGAGGTAGAGAGAATGGGGCCATGCAGGTTCTAGCAAAGATTTTGATATTCTGAGTTTGTTCTAGGAGTCACGAGAGACTTTGGAGCAAGGCAGGGATTGCCACAATCTGACTTGTGCCTTAGCTGGGTCATTCTGGTTTCTGTGTTGAATAGACTGCAGGGAGACTTGAGTAGAACAAGGAATATTAGCTAAAAGGCTACTGTAAACATTTAAGCAAGGGATGATGTTCGCTTGGACTTCATTCTGGGTAGTAGGAGTAAAAGAGAAATGGTAGTAGGAGTAAAGGAGAAATGGTCCAAAAAATTGATTTATTTTTGAAAGTAGAGCTGTCAGGACTTGCTGGCTCTTCATTTATGGAGGATGTGTATACGGGAAGAGGAGTATTTTTCACGATACTTGTGATAAAACAAAGATTGTAGAAGGTGGTGATCAAGCAAAGGGGAGCTTGTCCAGTATTTGGAGGTTTCAAAATTATTTTTAGCATATATGTATAGTGGACTAATTGGGATATTTAACTTCGTGCTTGAGAGAGAATCGGGAACATCTGTAGTACGATTTGGTTCCCTTGGCAACTGGCTGGAGGTGTTGGAGTAGAAGGGCTTTTCCCACACTCTGAGCATTCCTTCAGGAGAGCTGGAAGCGGTAGAACCCTCACACCCAGTACTGGCCTCTGCAGAAATTCTCAGGGGTGTTCCCCAAGGAGGAGAGAGATGGGCCATTCAGATGCCTTAAAAACTGCATGAAGTGAGCAAACAAGCATAGAAATGACCCAAACCACAAAACGCAGACCAAGTTTTAGGAAGTTTGGCAATTTCAAGTGCTGGAACACAGGAATTTGATGGAAATGTCAGATAGTGTGGAACTTTTTAACTTGGAAGAGTAAAGTCACAGGAGTGATTGAATAAGTTGGCTGGGCATGTAAAGCATTACAGCTCAATAAGTGGTGGCAGTTCCTTCCCGTATCTCCGGGAGATAACCCCGGGGATTTGGGTCAGTTATGAGGTAGAGCTTATTTGCAGCAAGGATTATTAAATAATGGAAAGAGTGCCTGAGGAAATCTCCGGAGGCATTTTTATTCTAACACCTGAGGGACAAAAATTCTGGCAAGATAGTGCTGGATCTCTCCACAAGATGGCAATCATGGGTTGACTCCAATTTTTGTTTTCTCTTGATAAAAATATCTATAAGGTTTACACTTTGGCAGGAAAAAATAAAAAACCGTGACTTATGTTTCGCTGTCATGTTTTGTATTGTATTATCTATGGATGAGTTATATTTCTCCAAACCTCCATCTCTACTTAGGCGTTTTTTTTTTTTTTTTTTTTTTTTTTTAAACATACTCTCTTGTAAGGCCGAGGGAGGCATGTTGTAATATTAGAGTGGCAAGTGTCCGTCCTTGCTTTCACGTGCCAACACTAGAACACTGATCTTCTTCACAGAAAGCTTAAAGAACAGATGAGTTTCACATGCCTTAGAAATCTTAACTGAGGTTCTGTGTAAAACTTGGTATATAGAAGAAAGTCAGTTTAGAAACCTGGGTATCATGCTTAGCGAAATAAGTCAAGCAGAGAAAGACAACTATCATATGATCTCCCTGATATGAGGAAGTGGTGATTCAACATGGGGGCTTAAGTGGGTAGGAGAAGAATAAATGAAACAAGATGGGATTGGGACTCTTAATCTCACAAAACAAACTGAGGGTTGCTGGGGGGAGGGGGTTTGGGAGAAGGGGGTGGGATTATGGACCCTGGGGAGGGTATGTGCTTTGGTGAGTGCTGTGAAGTGTGTAAACCTGGTGATTCACAGACCTGTACCCCTGGGGATAAAAACATATGTTTATAAAAAATAAAAAATTGAAAAAAAAAAAAAAAGAAACCTGGGTATTTCCTAAAACAGCAAGAAATTAGGATTGAGGCCAAGGAATGTGGATATTGTATGTTTTACAAAATGCTCTCAAAGAGTTATCATTCCTTTAAGAATTAAGGATTTAATTCTCCACATTTGAGATGGAATGGCTCTGATGTAAAATTCTGAGGAGAAAATGCCCATTTCTTTTTTCTTTTCTTTTTTTTTTTTTGGAATTAATACTTTTTCCATTGTATAGGGATTTGTTACATGGTTTCAAGTATTTAGGGGTTCTTGCAACCTTATTCATGTATAACAGCTTTATTCTCTATTTGTACCTCTATTTTGCCTGACGGCAGAAAACAAAACAAAATGTCAGTTACTGGTGTACTCTCCACCTTCCTGGAATTAGTTCCGAGGTGCAAAACCCACATCTGGTTCCTGGAACTCATGCATGCTGTTTCTCTAACATGGACATTGATGTATTTGGTCCTGGGGTATGGGCGGCCCTCCATGCTGATGTCTAAGGAAAAGTCATGGTTCCTGCTGTCTCTCTAATCACACAGACTACTATCTGTCTCCTACAGGGCATCCCCTCATTGCAACCGCAAGACTCATTGGGTCTGGAAACCCGTTTATAAGCTTCTCTTTCTTTGCTAACTTCCATGATCTTTCGTTGGCATAGAAAATCTGGATTCTCTTCCACACTCTTGAGGGGCACTGGATGGGGTCAGGTGTCTGCTCGAACAGAGCCCACAGCAGGGGCTATTCTGGAACAGCTATTTCCAGTCAATACAGTTGGAGATGGGGATGAGTGAGAGTGGGGGACTGTTGTGTGTGTTGCAGCTGACAGGGATTAGGGTCCTGCCTTTATAACCTCCACCTGAGGACTGGAAAGCTCTGACCTTAAGATTGCTGGTCTCTGTGATGCTTTCTCTTTTTCCTCCATCTTGTTAACTGTGCCCTTCACTGCGTGACAGAGACGACTCCACTGCGATGTCTTCACATCAGTTGCAGCTACTAGCTCATTTATTTTTTTAAAAAATCTGGAAAATGTGTGTATGTGTGTGTGTGTGTGTGTGTGTGTGTGTGGAGAAGGTGTTTAAATTGGCTTGCCTTTTCTTTAAACTTTTTTTTTTTACTTTTCTGTCTGTCTGTCTGTCTCTCTCTTTTTTTTTTTCGTTAAAGATTTTATTTATTTGACAGAGAGAGCACAAGCAGGGGAACAGTAGAGGGAGAGGGAGACGCATGCTCTTTGCTGAGCAGGGAGTCTGACATAGGACGGGATCCCAGGACCCTAAGATCATGACCTGAGTCAAAGGCAGATGCTTCACCCACTGAGCCACCCAGTGCTCCTGCCTTTCTTAATGTTATCTGAAAAACGGTGAATCACTGCTCATGCAGGACACTTGGGGTGGCAGGGGAATGTTACTGACCTTAGCTAGGAGACTGTGACAAGTCCAAGATCCTTCAGTTACTAGCTGTGTGACCTTGGACAACTAAGATAGACTTGTTATCAATTTGTGAAGCATCAATATATGACATAAACTCTTTCTCCTGTTTAATTTTAAACAATTATGTGTAGATAAAACCTAAACTAAGAGACAAAAATTTAAAACCTGGGTTTCTTTAGTTCCTCAAGTTAGTTTACACACAGAGAAACTCCAGTTTGAAGGAGGTATGTAAAATTTGCTCATTTTAAATGACCAAAGCACAAAAATTGTGTGTGTATAAATTAATTCAAGCCTTCCCTGTATTCTTCCTCTGAAATTGTCATAAAATTATGTTAAACAATGTTCTTTTCAATACATCTGGGCATATGATTAAATTGTACTTCTTTAATAAGATTTTTAAAAAGAGAATAAAGAAGGAAACAGTGATTGATTCAGTCAGAACAAGGGGAAAAATGTTTTTGGAAACCATAAATAAAATTGTTACAGATGGCACTTAGATGTTGTAAGGGTTCTCAATATAAATATTTAAGCTCATGGCTAATAATACATTGCAATAGTTAAAATTATATATTGCAAACAGCATGTCTGTGCATAACAACACAGTGCTCTTTTAACACAGTGTTCAGTACAAAAACTTTCTTTAGCTGTAAAATGTCAACTTAGGTTTCATGAAGTATGCCAAAGAGGAATTGCACGTGTGTTTTGTAATACGTGAGTTTCCACTGTGGTTACTTCCCCGCCGCGCTTCCACGTCGCCTGCGTACTTGCCTCTGTGTGAACGAAATGACACTGCAGCATTAGGGGGACAGTCACCTGCCCAGCTTGACACAAATGCCAGCTACACAGGGCTTCCCTGGAACATTTACAAAGTTTTAGATAGTGGCCACTGCCAGCTCCGAAGATAATTATAATGAGTGAATTTTGTCTGGAAGCCAAGCGAAGAATCTATCTGGCATTGAGATAAAAGACGACGACTTTATTGTTTTACCAGCCCTTGTACTTGCAGTTGGAATCTGTGCAGCAGTAGGGGATGGAAATTGTGCTCTCCACACCCCCCCAACCCCCAACATGCCTTTCTGAACCCAGAACAAAGCAATTACATTTTTAGAGGAAACCATTTAGAGGACAACCAATTTCACTGCAAGCATCCTGGAATCCAACAGCTTAACATGGCTCTGGTTGGAATGACATCTCTAAAATTGTACTTCTGCTGCTGTGTGACTCCTAGTGTTTACTCTAATTTGGTGGCAGGAACCATATGACTTCATGCCTACTGTGTGCAGTCCCCTGTGGTGGGCTGCTGCCATCGTGGTATGTGGCTGCACTGTGGCAGTATGCTAGCCTTGAAGTGGGCTCCTCCAAGAGGCAGGAGAAGTGTGGGGGGAAAATGTCTTCACAACAGCTGAGTAGAGAAGGGGCTAAGTTCGATATATGACTCTGATCGTTCAGTGTAGCTCTTCAGAAACAAGATTTTTCATTCTTTTAGCCAAAGAATAATTTTACTAGTAAATGCGATTTTTTCCCTCTGCAAAGCTGATCAAGAAATGGCATATAAGTAGTCCTGAAGTAAATTATGATTGCTTTATTAAAGCTAATGCAATAGGGGCATCTGCGAGGCTTAGTCAGTTAAGTGCATGCCGTCAGATCGGGTCATGATCTCAGAGTCCTGGGATTGAGCCCCACGTTGGGCTCCGCCCACTGAGCGGGGAGTCTCCTTCTCTCTCTCTGCCTGCACCTCCCCCTGCTTGTTCTCTCTCTCCCTCTCTCTCTCACAAATCTTTAAAAAAAATAAAATGCCAATGCTATATGCAATTGTAGTGCATTGTCAGTCTAGGGGGTAGAACTGTTGCTTTGTTCCAACTGGCAACGCAAATGACTCGTTGAGGTGGAGGCATGAGTGTGGTATAAAGGAGTTCCTGTAATAGTTGCTTTTTATTGATTTGGATGCAAGTATTGGGTTTGATTTGTTTTTCTTTTTTGGGGGAGGGCATTCTGTGTAAGTCCATATTTCAAGGGCAATGGGAATCATTTAGATATTACTACAGCAAAAGACAGGCATCAGGTGTTGATGTGTCTGAAAGTAGGCTGTTGCTTCAATTCATATAAATTAAATCGTTTCCACATTGATTTGTTTTATGATCTTGGGTTATTGTTTGGGTACTCAGTCTTAAAGTAATATCATTAGCTTCAGAATTTAATAAAATACACAATTAAAAAAAGCAACAATATATTCTGGAGTTTGATTATCTTTTTGATAGTCTTTTTGACAAATCTAAATGTCAGTCCAGTTGAAATCTCTTCATGGGTGACCACTGATGTACTGATCTTGCCCTGCTGCCCATTGACCTCTATGCAGATTGGCTGTCTGCTGCTAATGTGAGATGCCACTCAATTGTGAGACCATAATCTGGCCTTGGAATTGGCAGGGAAGGGCATGTTAGTTCTCATGCTTGCAAGCAGATAATGTGGAGTTTTGTGTGTTTGGTATATTCACTAGCCTCCTTCAAGACTTACAGATGGGTTTAGTAAGTATGTCTGCGCGTTAAAATATTTCCATTGAGCAGTTCAGGAAATCTCTGGTAACATGCTGAAAACATGTTATGTTATGAAACCATAACATAACCAAACCATAACATAAATCTCTGGTAACATGTTGAAAACATGTTATGTTATGAAAACATAACATGGAAGGAAACATGTTTTGACTTAGAGTCATTAAAAAAAAAAACTCAACATTTGATGTGGCACACTGGGAATTAAGTAAGTGGAATCCTAACAGCCTGCTTTCCTGTGTGTTGGAAAGAGCCTAGGAATCAAACAGTACTCTTCTTTTTTTCCACAAAACATTTTCCTCTTATTTGGGAAGGCACATTTGTTAAAACACTTAGAGACAAAGCTTTCTCTCTTCTCCCTCTCTCTTTCTCTCTCTCTCTCTCTCTCTCTCTTTTTTTTTTTTTTTTTTTAAGGGAAGAAGTAAGCCACAGCACTGAGTTTGTTTGCTCTGAGAGCAGATTTTGCTGGTAAGAAAGACTTATGTAGTCAGGGGGAATGGAGGACCAAGGAATAGAAGAAATCATGAGGAACAAAGAGCATGCTGGTTAACTTCTGGGGCTGTATGTAATAGTTTCCAACTTTCAAAGAGGCTGTGTATCAAAGCAGAGGAAGTGAGTTGTTTGGAACTCAATTTCCAATGAAACAGTATTATATATTACCAGGGATGAACTGTCTGAAGAAATTACATTTCCATTTGGCCCAGAAGGAAGAGAAAGATGAAGTCATTCAAAGAGTAGTAGGGAAAGCACATCTCAGGCAGAGACAATAGCTAGTGTGAAGGCCGAAGTATGAAAACTCCATATGCCCACAGGAACTCACTGTGTTCGGGGAATGGTGATAGGGAGGAATAAAAGATAAATTGGAACAGGAGGCAGATACTGGGTCCTACAGGAGGTTTGGATTTTATTCCATGTTCAGTGGGTGGTTTTGAGTAGAACCATTTGGTTTAAATGTGATTTAATAGATAACTTGTACATTCCAGGGGGTGGAGGGGGTACGTTAAGGCTGTATTTTAGATACAATTTTGCATTGTCTAGGCTATTGTGTTTGTGACCTGGATGTGGGAATCTGGACCTTGCATCCATTCCCATGGCATTAAATTCCATCTATAAGTAGACAGTCACTTAGGGTCAGAGGGTAAGGAGTAGAGAAGATGGATGACATCAGGAGAATATGGTCGCAGAAGCACAGAGTTCCAAGAAAGAAATGCCTAATGGAATCCAAGTGTGAGAGGTCAACTGACAGGCTGCCACTTAACTCAACAACAGGGAGCCTGTAAGCAACCTTGTGCAGAGCAGTTTCAGTGATGTGGGAAGAGGTCAGTGAGGTTGGAATGGGTTGAAAATATATGCAGAAGTAAGGGTAATTCTTTAAAGAATTACACTTTAGGGGAACAGTGAAGGGATGTTAGCTGTGAGAAGTTTGAAGTCAAGAGAAAGTTTCTCTTCATTCTTTTTGTAGTACAGAAGATATAGCAAATGTGTATACCATTGGGAATGATTGGAGAAGTAGGTTTTTAAGAAGCAGGGGAGAGTGGGGATGCAAAGAAACAGAAAGTCGAGAAGATGAGTATATCACACAAGTGCCTCTGGTTCAGGAGAACCCACTCCTGCTGGAGCAGGCAGAAAAGGACTTCCTTAGTAGGCATTAAGGTTTTCCCAGTATCAGGGTTGGAGTCTATCCCTTGAAGGAATGACCTCCCAACCACTTTGAGGAGTTTCTATAGTAAAGCCCCTCTCCTCCCCTTGCTGTCTGCTGTGGGGCCTGGGCCCACACACTGAATTACTAACTCTGATGCCCCTGAAAGCCAGATGCTTCTGCTATCATCCTCAACAAAAATGTAACATGCAGGATTCCTGCTTCCTGTCTGCTGTCTTACAAATTGAAGTGAGCCTTGATGGTTAACTTGGAGGCAACAGAAGGCCCATGCCTAACAGAAACCTGGGGGGTGCCACCACATGCACATGCCTTCTTTGACCTTTCCTGCAACTGCACAGTCTACTTTCAAATGACAGCACAAATACAGCATGGGCTTTTGCCAAGGTGACAGGCATTTCTTCAACTAGCAGCATGAGAGAAGACAGGACTCAAATAGCTAAAGTCATAGGTACCCTTCAGTGGTGAGTGCTTTTGCAGGAATGATGTGTTTTCTAGATTGTGTATGGAGAACTTTTTGGGATGACTTTTGTTCTTTTGTCACTGGTAGACCAAAGTGGGGGAAATTCTCATGTTACTTATCTTTAGTTGGTAGATTATTCATGCATTAAGTGTGAATGAGATCCAATTAAAGGACCCAAATTAATTGGCTTTTATATGTGGATATTGTCATTTGGAATATCTGTTTAACACTGACAAAATGAGCTATTTCTTTCTTTAAGCAATTTTAAGTTTTTCTTTCCCTTTTTGGGTTTGAACTCTTTAGTATTCAATAGTGTGTTAACAGTCCTGCCACATATATCAGAAAGTTCAGTTTCATGTACGTATGCATGCTTTTTTGAAAGTCTTCCTATGTGTTATTAAAAGCAATCTTTTAAATTTGCAAACACTTAAGTTTTGGAAAACTTAAGTGGTTTAAAAATGTCCCACTTTGTGAATGTTTAATATAACTATAGATAATTTTGAATATAATGAAGATCTGTTTTATAGTCGCTAATTGTGGTATTAAATCAGCATAAGTTCTCTAAGTTTATGTTTATATTAAAATGTCTCTCTGAATATTAAAACCAATTTGCTAAGGCATACTTTCATAACTAAATGAGATTTGGTGACATTCAGTGTGAAATGTTCAAATTAGAGCCCCTATTTTGGTCAGTGAGTTTAGAGGGTGATCAATTTCAAGGAAATGCCATGGCTCCCGTGTTTTGCCATGGCTGGAAGAGATGAGGTTGTGAAAAACTCTACATAATCTTCTTCCAAAAAGCACAGAAAGTACATGGCAGAAAATGGTATCTTCAGTAGGAAAGTTGAGGGCTCTCAACAGCATGGGTGCAGGAGGATTAAGCAGAGGTATAAGCTGCTCCTGGCTAGCCAACACAGCAGGCAACCAGAATGTTTCAAAACATATTGATAAGGGGTATAGCTCAGTGGTAGAGCATTTGACTGCAAAACATATCGATGTGTTTGTAGAATTCATTATTTCTGTATTTAAATATTTATAGATGCAAAAATTAATGACTTTGTAGGAAAAGGACCCTAAGTGGACAAAGCAGTATTTTAGTAGAGAAGAGTAGGAGGTAAGAATATTGTGGGGTTTTGAATTTTAAGTAAGAGAAATCTAGACTAGTGAAGCAGAGAATAGATCAAAATAAAAAATATTTTGCCAGTTTCTAAAAAGGAGGAACTAGAAGTTCATCTTAGATGCCACAGAACAGTATTCTTCAAGGTTTCTATTTATTTGACAATAGTTACTAAGCAAATCTTTGCAAGGTGAAAAAAATAGATCATGTCCTTGCTCTAACGGAGCTTACATTCTAGTAGGAGAGGACAGTTATTAAATATATCCCCTGTGATAAGAATTTTGAGAGAGTAAGCTAGCTAATATGGCTAGAAATGAATATGTACCAAGGACCAGTACGTATTTCGTTTGACTCCTGATTGGCTTGTTTAATTAAGGATGGCTGGTGGCCATGCTGCCCAGGAAAGAATAGGGATTAGTAGAAAGAGTGCTTCTCTTTCCAGTGTTGACCTATATGCTAAGGGGATATTCCTACTCCTTCCAAAGGAGCTAATTTTTTTATTCTCACTCTCCACTGCCACCCTGCCTCAACCATGATACATTTGAAGAAGCAGAAAACAGTAAAGAACAAAGCCAGTACTGGGAATTATGAGAAGTCTAGTGTGACCAAAGATGAATTCAGTTTTGTTTCTCATCATTTTTCTCTTTTTATTATATAATAGGTTTTAAGTTTTAATTCAGATGTTGAGATTTTCCTGGATCTCTCATCTTTGTATGACCTTACCTTACTCATCATTTCTACAATACATGTCCCTAGAAGTGCTAGAAGACCTATAAGAAAATCTCCTGAATTTACTCATAGTGACTTTAACAAAAGTTACAGTAGCTTAACTCTTTAAGTTCACTCATTCATCAGACATGCTAGATGGCTGGTGCTGTGCTAAACCCTCAGTATACAAAAGTGAGAAAGACAAAGATAATTTTTGCCAATTCATTTAAACTGAGTTCACTGAGAAAAAACAAGTCAAGTAGCATAATGAGACAATGGAGGTGATAGTACACTCTTTTTGTGACAGATATTAACCCAGAAATACAAACTTTTTTGGGTCATATTAGTGAAGTAAATGAGAGAGAGAGAGGAGAAAACATCTGGTACAGAAAATTTCAGTTTGGTATCCATGCTGGTCAGTGCTCAAACTATCCCTCAGTTTCATCTCGTAGGCTCTGTGTTACAGTGGGAGGATTAGGCGGGCTGTGTCCCATCTCCTGGGTCTCCGGGTTCCTGGCTGGCTTTGGCAGATGGGAGATACTGGGGAGGAGATGGGAGAGGGGAGTGGAGGGAGAACTCAGGTTCTTTCTTTTTCTCCAGCTCTACCTCAGGCAGTGTCTCTGGCAGCAGCTGTCTCTCTCTGTGGCTCCAGCTCTGACACGTCTACCCCTTCTTCCATGGTCTCAGATTCTGGAAGGACTGCATTGTGGCCCCAGCCCTTGCTGGCAGGATTTTGCTTCTGCATTCTGGTCTCCTGCTCTCCTGCTGTGTCTGTAGCTGTAGGGTAATAGGCTTTCTGCAGGTACTATTTGTTGGTTTTCTCTTCATCCCATTTGGCTTCTTAACTTTTATTACTGGGTAACCAATTACCTCTATTAAATTTCCTCTGTTGAAAGGCCTAGAGTAGTGACTAATAGAGTATCAAACGCTATGTTCAAAGCATGGGGCCTTTCTGATGAGTACAGACAATATTCTAGGTCTGAAAGAATGAACCTTCTAAAGAGGCTCTGCCTCTGGCAAAACATTTTAAGCAATTTTATTTCTGCGTTTTCAGAACAGCCGTCCTAATTTTTCCTACAGCATCTTCCCCCATTCCTGCTGCCTTGTCTCAAAATGTACTTAGACTATCCTGCTTTTGCTTACGTTTTCTGAAATACTACTTTCTGATGGCATTCTCTGCTGGACACTGACCCCTTATTTATTTCACTGGCTGGGACTTTGGTAACCTGTCCCCTCCCTTGCGGGTCTCTGACTATAGTTGTCTTTCCTCTTTGGTATTCTCAGTGATTATATTAATATTTGGCTGAAAGCTTTCCTGTCTCTCCACTGGTCACAGGTTTTGACACAGTATAAGCAGAGTACCACTTGGTGACCTCACAAGTCACTCCATGAAAACCTGCCTACTGGGTCTTCTCATATGCCAATCCATTTTGCAGCCATTCTAATGAACTAGCATAAGGTTAGAGCAGAAAGAACCCAGAGTAAGCTGTGGGGCAACTTGAGTTGCTCTCTCTCTGAACTGATATAGGACATGCACAGGAAAAACTACAATCATAACACCTGACTTTCCATCTCCCTGAATTGTTCAGAAGGCCAAAACATAGATGAATAGTATAATATTAAGATTCAGGCACTTGACTTCAGTGCTATTAGATCTCACGGTGATTCTGTGAGGTAGCTGTAGTTCCAGGCGAGAGAACTGAAGCTGAGGAAGGCCAGCTGACTTCTCCAAGGTCATATACGCAATAAATAGAAATGGAGTATCTGGAATTTCAACCCTATTTGCCTGCCTTCAATGCTCATGTTCTTTCTCCTCTACCTGGATGCCTTTGGAATGGGTAAAGCCTATTCATCAAAGTATTTTAGGGAAAAAGATATGTTTTGTACTACACAAATTCTGAAGCATGGCAGTAGACATTATCATCCTTCTTTGAATTAAGGCTGTCACATACCATAGAAAATAACCAACAGATTAATTGTTCTCTCTAAACAACTGACATACTTAACTATGAACTATTTCCTGAGTGAAAGCATTTTATTTTTTAATAATCTATTTTCACATCACTGTCTTTGGCTCTACAGCCTTCTTCTTGCATCTTTAGCTATATAGACCCTAGTGGAAGCAGAAGCCCATTTGATCTCTTGAGCTTGCACACAGATCCACAGCGCTGTGAACAAAGAGCAAAGCATGCAATAAACTGTGTTAGGTGACAGTTCCCTGCAAATCAAGGTAATCTAGCTGTCGGCTGTTTGCTTCAAGAGTTCAATGAAATGCATTGGCTCTAAGTTTTGCTTTTGTTGTATCACAGAAAGGACACTATGAACTTTCAGAGACACACTAAAACACTCATTCAAATCTTTTTTTTGTATTTTTACTGCATTTTGAGTGTTCCGGAATTGTGTTATGTTGCATTTCGACTGTCATTCCGCTGGCTCCATGTTACATTTATGGAGGTTCACTGAGATTACAGTTTCAAGCTGAAATGCACCACACCGGGAGTGTGTGGACTTTAAACAAGGACTGTTTCTCTTCACCAGCTTTCTGACATTGTGGAGAAATTCTCGTGTCATCTATCTTCCTCGAATGTGCGGAGAAATGGATAAAGGTAATTTAGCACAAAATTATGAAGAATATTACGAGTTTATCAGTGACTGTGCATTTTCAAAAAGCACCCATCCATTCTAGGGCCCTGAGAGCAGCCTGGTTGTCGGCTGGGGCTCGAGGAGAGAGCGCTCTGCTACGTCTTCATTTTGCAGAGAGGCAAACAGCTGTAGCTTCCAGGGCTCCGTAATCAAACACTGATTTCATTGGGACATTTATTAGGTACCAATGACAAAATTGCAAGTCTCTTGGCTACATATTTCTTTCTCTTTTGTCTTTTTTGTAATAAGATGAGAAGGGTAGAAATATAATTACCATTTTCCACTCCTATTCATCTTTAGGAATTTCACCAAAGACTTTGCTATGAAATTTTTATGCAGTGAAGTTCTTCTGGGGCAGTGGGAAGTGGGCAGTGGAAGGGAGCTATGTGGAAAGGGGGCATAGACTATCAATGTTCTAATTCCATTGAATTGTCCTGGATGTTTCACCTAGACCTACCTTGCACATTTTGATTTATGTTCACAGGTAACCACAGTAATCATTGAAGCTGCAGTGTTCACTGGCCAATCCTAGCCAACTCGATGGCAGGTGTTCTCTGGAACGGTATGCTTCCAGCTGCTGTACTGGAAATAGAGAAATGACAAAAGGCAGTGCTAATCTAGAGAGGGAGGAGGAAACTAGCAGGGAACTGCATTTCTAGAGTGGGTGTTCAGAGATTAACAAAGAAGACCCCCACCAGGAACAGACAGTAGTCTAGCACAGGGGTCAGCAAACTATTTCTGCAGGGGCCAAATTGTTAAAAAAAAGAAAAAAAGAAAAAAAAAAGGGGGGGTGCTTTATGGGCCAGTCTCTGTTGCAACTATTCAGCTTTATTGTTGTAACACGAAAACAGCTGTAGAAAATACGTAAGTGAAACAGTTGCATCTTTAACAGATTAGCAGATTTTGGTTTTATGGGGTTTGTTAAGCATTTCTATAAACTTAAGAATATTTCTAAGGTGGTCTGGGTGGAGAGGAGAGTGTTTGACTACTGTATTATAGCTCCCCCAAGTATCTTGAGTGTAGATTTGGCAATAATCACACTACATCCTAAAGCATGAGTGACCTGGGTCATTAGAACAATATGAAAGTTATAGGCATTTATTATAGAGCATCCTATTTATAGCACTTTCATTAATACGCAGTTACTTCCTGATGTCTTCCTGTGTTCCTGATGTCTCTTCTTTTGTTTCCAGAGTTTGAGAATTGTTCCTATTATATCACTACCCTACTTTAACCTTTAAGATCTCCTCATTGCTTACAGAATAAAATACAATTTTTTTGGTCTGTCATTCAAATACTTCTGCAACTTGAACTCAGACTGTCTTCCCAGTTTTATCTTTAGCTTTCCCCTGTATTTTAAGTTCTTGCCATAAAGTGATTTTTGCTACCCTCGAGCATATCCTGACCTTTGCACCTCCAGGCAGTTATCAAGCTGGTATCTCACTCTTCCTTCTGTTTGATCTAACTCCGAAAAGTCTACCTGTATCTCTTAGTCTCCAAAGAAGGTAATGATAACACAGTGCCACATGTAATTATAACTAATTACTAAAAAAAAAAATTAGGAAAGTTATCTTTTCTTTGCAAATACATAAAATTTTAGGCTCTTATTTAATAATAAAAATGGAGAGCTCCAAATTATAGCAATTTAGAATGTCAAATTTGGCCCCATTGAGCTGAGAAGGTATAATAAAGATATCATACTGATTTCAGAAAATTGCAGTTTTTATCTATTAACGCTTTTCCAGTGTGAAACCATTGCCTTGTGAAGACTATTAGCTCTCCTCCATAAGTTATGCAGACTGTGGAATGATGCACTATTATTGGTATTTGCAGCTTAATAGTAACAATAATTATTTCTAAGATATCGCTCTATCAGATAGCAATAACATAAAGAGCTAGTAACACGCAGTCATGCCACCAACTGACACTTATTTCTCCAAAATAAATCTGGGTTGATGATGGAGTCCTTCCTCCTTTCCCCGTTCCTAAGTTGCCAAAAAATGCAAATAAAATAATCCCAAAGAACAAAATGTTAGCATCAAACTTCATTGTCTCTTGTAACTCATGACATCCCTTCCTACCGAACTAATGTAATCTTTTTAAAAATTTTTTTTGATCCATATATTACTATTACATTACATTACATATATTACATTACATATATTACATATTTAGTCACTACTAAAATTCATTTTATACTCGTGATCTATTTCTGTGTGGGACATTACTTCCCATTAAAGTTAACATGCAGTCCATGGGATAGCTAGCAGAAAGCAGGGTCTGTGCTCTGTTTCCTCCTCTTTCCAGATGTTCCTGGGAAGAACAATATCTATTTCTCAGTTGTTTTAAGTATGAAATGAGATCACTTATGTACAGGGATTAGAATAATAGATGAATATCATCTAGGATAGACTCAAGATAATGTACCTAGATATATTTCAAAAAACGTAGTAGCTGTAATAAAGCAATGAGACAGACTTCTTCTTTCCACATCAGCTCCAATCAATGCAATAGCGCTCATAAACAAAGTTGACTTTAGCATTTTAAGGTGTAGAGCCTTAGCCTATACACTGTCATTCCTAGCTTTGGTCAAAGGAAACATTCTGCTTTGACTCCCAGAGAGTTGGAAATGTTCTTTAAGATCCACTGCCATCCCTCTGCAGCTCCCAAGTACAGATGAAAGGCCAGAGAGGCTGCGACTCTGGATTTTGTAACTGATTATTACCAGCCTATTCATTTCATTGGCAGGACTTGATTTAGAGGTGAGAAACTTTGTTTAAAATAACAAAGTTTTTTTGTTATTCATAGAAATCAGAATTATTATTCATAGAAATCAGTTTATTTTCTAAACTGCCACACAGGGAAAATGGAAGGCAATAATTTGAAAGGAGATATAAAGGTGAAATAAAGGGGCATCTGGGTGGCTCAGCGGTTAAGCCACTGCCTTTGGCTCGGGTCATGGTCCCAGAGTCCTGGGATCGAGTCCCACATGGGGCTTCCTCTGCTCTGCGGGGAGCCTGCTTCTCCTTCTCCCTCAGCCTTTCCCCCTCCTTGGGCTCTCTCTCTCTCTCTCTCTCTGTCAAATAAATAAATAAAATCTTAAAAAAAAAAAAGGTGAAATAAAGAGGTGGCTCAACTGTTAAGCATAACAAGTTAATAAGCATCTGTCACGGGGAAGAACAGAGAGAACTGAACTTGGTGAACTGGAACTGGGTGGGGACAGAAGGTAGATGGTAGGATGCCCAGTGAAGTTTAAATATCTGTGTTCTATCTTACTACATACAGGTCTTTTCTGATTCTCCTTGTACAGAATGGTGGACTCTCAGTGCCTTGGGCTTTTATTCCATGACACAATTCAGTTGGTCTAATTCCGGTCTGTGTTCACTTCTGCAACCATAGCTAGGATGGAGGATGAAACAATATTAAAAAGATTGTCACAGAACCACTCTGTGTGGGGGTGACAATTTTGGTGATGGGGGTTCATTTTGATATAAGTATATGCCTCAAAATATTTCATTTCATTTCATTTCATTTCATTCATTTTGATATAAGTATATGCCTCAAAATATTTCTACCATAACTCTGCACTTAGAATGATGACCTATTAAGAATGTATGACACATAGGGTATTCTTTGAAGCTCTCTGGGTCTAAAAGATAAAGCTAGATGCTTCCTCCAAGGAATAGTATGAAACAAATTCACAAATGACTATGAACGAGTGATACAATGTTGAGACCCTAAGGGAAGATGGATATGTTATAGAAGTTTAGCAGAGGAAAAAAATTACATCTATTTGGTATCAATCAGAAAGCCTTCATGAATGTGGTGCCATTTAACTATACCATGAAACACAGCTTGCACAGGGACAAAAAATAAAACCAAAAATTGGGAGGGAGAAAACATTATGGGTGGAAGGAACTGCCTGAAAAGAACGTGGATATGGAAAGCCCTGAGACGTGAGTATAATTTAGTAGATGACAAAGATTTACTAAATAACTGATACATGAGAAAACGTTAAGGCAGGATATTGGTCCGAGGTTTGGTAACTAACTTGTCCAAAGCCTTGGATAGCATATTTTAAAATCGAAGTATCTTAAATTCCATATGTGTCTGCTTGCCTTTAATTTGACCTGAAAATGTTGAAAAGATGACACCTCCTAGACGGAGGAGTTGCAGAGGATGTCAGGGAGGACCTGCTCCTGCTAGGCTTCTTCAACCGCAGCTGGCTGCTAAGGCAGTAAACAAGGATAGAAGACAATTAATGTCAGCAGCACTTGACAGACACAGCATATGATATTGATAAATAGTAACCATTGATACCAGATGGCAGGATTCCCATGGAATGTTATCTTCAAGAAACTTGAAATAGCTTATTTCTACCTAGGCTTCTTGGAAGGATATTTTGTCATGTTCTGTTGGAATATCATTTTTATACCAATTAAACAGAATATAGAAAAAAGATTCCTCAAAGTTCTATTTAAGAGAAGTATAAAGGAAAAACTGGACCAAGCATTCGAGTGCCAGAACATCAGCAGGTGAACTTCTTCCCAGAAGGAGTTGAAGGCTGCCCTCAACCTGTCACAGAAGACCCGCTGAGTTGACATGCCAGAGGGATGAGAGAGTGTGTCACTCAGGTCTAGGAAGATAAAACCTGTTTGATGAAGACATTTCAAGACCTCATAATATCACTCAGATTGTTCTTTGTTTTAATGTATAGTGAAGCTCTCAAACTTACTGAAGGAAGATGGTATAAAATAAAACATAAGGGGCTGTGTAAACAGAAAATAGAGCAAGACTATTCTGAGCGTCAGTTGTGATGCCAGTGGAGAAAGATCCTTTGACATGCTCAAAAAGAATGGACAGAATTGGTACTTCTGATTTGAAATCGGAAGTGTGAAGATAGTGGGTTTTCTTTCTTTCTTTCTTTCTTTTTCTTTTGAAATTGCACAAAAGCATGATAGAAAACCAGAAATAGAAATGTGATCTCTGTTTCCTGTGAAACAAGATATAGTTGAGACTCTGGGCTCCCATGTTGCTTGAAGTTGGGATATCGAATGAGGTAGAGTGGAGACCCAAGAGGGGAGCACTACCCTACCAAGAGGGGAGCACAGAGCCCTAAGTAGCATGCCATGACTACAAAACCACCATCTCTTGTGGATGAAAAGTGTCTAGAGAGACTAGTAGCTCCCTTCTTTATAAACCTCATGAAAAAAAATATGGTCTAGGAAAAAAAACTATTTTAAAATATGAGTAATAACCAAAGAATAGTTTATGCCATATCCAATCAATAATAAAAAGTAAAAGAGCAGAGGAATAGCAAACAAACAACAAAGCATCATCATAAGAATACTGTTGCCATTAAATGACAGTTGTTAATTGTGAGTGAACATATTGTGATGAATTTAAAAAAATAATCTTGAAACAATTATCGATTCAGAATAAGAATACAAAGAACAAACAAAAGCTCAGGGAAGACAGAGTAAAACAATAGAAGATAAAAGATGGAGCTCTTTCAAAAAAAAAAAAAAAGATTGACTTCTCAAAATGAAGTGAGAATTAGGAGCACAATAAAGAAAAGTCACTGTTGGGCGCCTGGGTGGCTCAGTGGGTTAAGCCGCTGCCTTCGGCTCAGGTCATGATCTCAGGGTCCTGGGATCGAGTCCCGCATCGGGTTCTCTGCTCCGTGGGGAGCCTGCTTCCTCCCCTCTCTCTCTCTGTCTGCCTCTCTGCCTACTTGTGATCTCTCTGTGTCAAATGAATAAATAAAATCTTTAAAAAAAAAAAAAAAGAAAGAAAAGTCACTGTTAAAAACATTGGTGGGATTAAAAAAATAAAAAATTAAAAAAAAATTGGTGGGCCATAGCCATAGGTTTCCATTTAAAATTAAAATATATGTAGATTTGAATTTTAGATTTTAAGTCACATTAGCCACATTTCATGTGTTCAATAACCACCTGTGAGTAGTGCCTTATCATATTAGAGTACAGATCGAGAATATATCCATAATCAAAGAGTCACAAAATCCTGCATGCTGTAACATGGATGAATTGTGAGGGTGTTATACTAAGTGAAATAAAGCAGTTCCAAAAGGACAAATACTATATGATTCCACTTATGAGACACCTAGAGTAGACCATTCATGGAGACATAAAATAGAAGGGTGGTTCCTAAGGGCTGGGGCAGAGGGAGAAGGGAATGAGGAGTTATTGTTTCTTGGATATAAAGTTTCATTTTGCAAAATGGAAGGTGTTCTGGAGATGGATGGTGGTGATGGATATGAAGGTACTTAATGACATTGAACTCTACATTTAAAAATGGGCAAGGTGTGTATTTTAGCAAAATATATGTATTTTAACATAAAAATTAAAAAAAAACCACAAAAGCTACAGAAAATTTAAAAAGTAATCCTCAAGTTGAGATTTCTTAGCCTGTTTAGGAAAAATCAGCAGAGAACATCAATAAGCTATAAATATCTTTATAAAGTTAGTGGAGCTCAAATAATTTGGGGGGTATGCAGGCAAAAAGAAAGTTTCCTAATAAGGGAAATGTATCAGGCTGGCTTCAGACTTCTCATCTGCAATGTTCAATTTTCCGAATACAGATTAGAAATGTCTACAAAGTGCTAGAAAAAGAGAATATGTGTGATCCAGGAATTTTAATAAGCTAAATGGTCATTCAAATATAAAGTTAATCAATAAACTTCTAAGCTGAGAGAGTTGGAGAATGCTGTTCCAATTAGTCTTAAAATCTAGTTGACTATATATGAATGTGCTCCGTTTCTGCTCCCTCAGTCCCTCAGTGGCTGGGGATTGGTCTTGTTCTTTTATATAGATTTTCTCTTTGTTCCTCTATTCACTCTGCTTTCAGCCCCTAAATCCTGTTTTCTCTAAAACTGGGTCCCTAAATATATTTGCTGTGCTATTAGAAGCAAGAGTTTCTGCATTGGTCATCTCATTAATGACACAGCTCTCTTCTGTAGAGCCTTCCCTCTGATGGTTTCAGTGATTCTTGACCCTTATTAACTCACATTTGGCTTTCATACCTAATTTCAGATTTTAATCCCTACCTGTCTGTTCCTAGACTAAGTATCCTTTAGCCCTGCTTCTATCTTTTTCTCAACTTTAGCTATTAGTCCCAGGCTCTTAAGCATTAGTTCTTCCTAGAATGGCCCTGCCATGTCTGTTAATATCTCCATGTTGAAAACTTGTTTCCTCTGGCTCCCAGCACAGCCTCAGCAGCATTATAAATGTTGGATAAAGATGATTACAATTGCTATGAAGCTCTGTATCTGTAAGTGTAGAGTTTATATTGTTTCGTGAGGAAAATGTCAGCATTAGCATTATTACAGCAGGTTAGTGCCTATAATAGAGACCACTTTCCATCGATGAACAACACAACCTGAAATCATTGCTTACAGGTTTCAGCACCACTAAAAAAGAATTTATGTGAGTTTGTGAATATACATTTTTTTAAATGTTTAAAGCTTTGTGGGTATATTTCAAAGGTTGTTGAGCCCATAGATTTATCTGTCAGGGGGCCATGGCATTGATGACATTGCTTTATTTGACCTATAATTAGAATATAAGGGATGGCATGACTTGGGACATAAAGTTGAGGCTAAATGAAGAAGGGCAGAGATATAACCTGAAGCAAGGGAGACAGATATGAGAGATGCAGAAAAGGGAGGAGAAGATTGAGACAGGAATAGGTATAGACACTGTTATAAATGTCTATAAAGTACATTCTTAAAAATCTATTGATAACTAGCTTGTAGAATAAAGTAAAAAAAAAGTTCGAGATAAGGGGTCTGATTCTTGAATCTACAAATGAGAGAAGGGAGACTTTTCTGAGACTTAATTTATAAAACAGTGTTTAACTTATCTGTAGGAATAAAGCAGGGTTGGTACTCTGGCCTCATTCCCACTTTCATGAGGAATGTCATAATAGTTTTGAAGTTGTGAAGTCAGCTCAAGTGCTGATGGGACCATGCAAATCCCATACCCCATTCCCAGTGATTAATCATGGCTGAGCTCATCCGCATTTCAGGGTCTGGGTTGAATACTGTCAGGAACAAGGCCTCAAGGTAATATTATCAGAAGTATGGTTCTCCGGTTGAGGTTTAATTCTCATAGCGAGGTTTCCTGTTGTTTCCTTGTCTACATCTCTACCTAGGTTCTGTTCTGATAACTGGAGTCCTATAATGATCCCTATTTGCCTGAATATCTAATTCTATAATAGCCCAACCTCTTCATTGTTTTTTGTTTTCAGCAATTGAACACTGCTTCTAACCTGCAAGAATTTTTAACAGCCACTAGGTTATGTAGCTAAACTTTAGATTCAGAAACCTAGAATCAGGAGGGTACATTAGCACTGAGGAAAGACAGTAGATAAGCATTGCAGAATCTGAAAGCATTTTCTGTGCTGAGCATGCTCAGTCAGTATCCTCTGTACTGATGCAGGAATGACTGAGATTCTAGGCTTGTCTGATGGTCCCTTGGCATGGGTTCTTGGCTGGGACCTCCCCAGAGTCCTCTGACCGTGTAGGCTTTAATGGTACTAGAAGCGACAGAGCTGATTATTCTGCATTCTTAGTTTAGGTTCTCTGAAAGCAAAGACTGAGACAAGGACTTGGTCACACGTAATTCATTTAGGGGGTGACCATAGGTAGGAGAAATGAGTGTATGGGAAGAACATGACAGGGAATACATTAGTGATGTCCCTGCTATAGGCAAAATGGATTTTATTTCACAAAAACTCTTAAAAAACAGAGGATACCTCTAAGAAGTATCTGTGTGGGAAATGGGAGTCTTGAGTATTTACCTGCAGCTTCCATCCCCATTAGATGAAATACTCCCACTCCCCATAGAAGCTTCTGCCTTTCCAGGCTGCCCTTGGTCAGTTTGGAAGAGTTTGTCCTCTACCTGTTATTTTGGTTGGTGCATCTTCTCCAGTCCATTCACAAGGGAGTCCATTCAGCAGACCAGTGGCCATATTCTAAGTACCTAAACCTCTAATGATATCTTCTACTAGTTTTTACACTCATCCTGATCTGTCTGTTATTATTTATAGTCAGTGTCATTTAGTGAAGAGAGATATAATAGGATCTCTCAAGTCTTTGTATCCTTGCAGGTCTTTCTTTACGACTTCCAAGGCAACAAAAGCCAGCCAACTCCACAATCCTTATGAATATACTATTGCCCTAAACTGCTCAAGTGCTAGAACTACTATCCAACCAAATGCTTCCAACTCTACTGAGATCAGAGTATTAGTCCTGAGATGCTTCTGCCCACTAGCTTTTTAAAAAAGATTGCTATTTAAGAGAGAATGGGGGAGGGGCTGAGGGAGACAATCTTCAAGCAGACTCTCTGCTGAGTGTGGAGCCCCATGTAGTGCACACAACCCACGGGATCATGACCTGAGTCAAAATCATGATTTGGATGCTTAGCCTACTCAACCCCTTAGACACCTCCCATCCACTAGCATTTAATAGATCTTCCCATTTGCCTGGTGATGACTTAGGTCCAGGATCCCTGCCTAAAAGCTTGTTTTCCCTGCACATTCCAGGAACCAACTGTGTTGATTTAAGTTCCCCAGAAAGTACAGCCTGGAACAAGGAGTTACTAGAAGTAGTTACTGCATCTACAGCAGGCGTGCATTGCTTACATTTTAACTCTTTAAGAAGTTCACTTACCTATTCCTAGAATTTCGTTCATTAGAGTAAGAAGCAATTTAAGAAATGTATTAGTTGCAGGTTCACAGTGGCAGAAGTGTCCCGAATACTATTAAAGCCCCAAATACATGAGGAATCCATTTATGGCATTGTTGTTGATTTGAGAAATCAACATTCTTACAGTCATGACCAGAGTTGAGCTTTAGAAGAAAGAATTCTTTAAACCATGTACTTTAAGTTTTTTTGTAGGTTTTGTAAAGCTTTGAAAGATTTAAGAATACATGAATGGTTTAGGTTTTGATGGCTTATTAGGCATTAATTAAATGCATTTCAAATAAAACAGTCTCTGGCTGTAAATAGTGGCAGATTTCACATGCTGTTAACTTTCTATAATGTTTTAGAACAGTCTTTTCATCACATATTATTCTCTATGAGTATTAATCAAAGATATCTGCCTATCCAGGGTTCATCTTTAAAATAAAAGTACAGCTAGTACTGTTTTTAAATTTGGACTTCACTTAATTTGCATTAAGATTGAAAATAAAAGGATAATACATTTTAAATTAACCTTTGTTTGCTTTTAAACAAAAAATAAGTCCTGATAATGAATTTTTTAGTTGATCTCAAGTTGGAACAAACAGGAACAATTATGTGAATGACAATATAAAAAAATTATTTGAACTGCTTTTACCTGCTAGCCACAAAAGACTGTCGAAGCATCTTTCTTCCCTTCTGTATATTTATTGTGGTGGAAGAGTCCGGGTGGTATTCACATCCAGAATATTTTGCAACTCTGTTGCAGAGTAGACTCTGCGGAAGCCACAGATAATATAACATTGAGACCATCTGGAGGTGCATTCCCAAGATCATCTTGTGTTATTGTATCTACTTCTCCTTCTTCCCTCTTTGGGGCTAGAGCCCAGGTCTCTGTACTACTCAAAAGGAAATCTTGCATTCAAGTAACAGATATCCATGATTCTACTCTTGGGGGAAATTCTCCTTATCAAGTGGTATGTGTTTGGGGGTGAAAGGAAAAGGTGGGGGATGTCTTCGGCCTGGAACAAATGGGTTTTTGAATTGCTTAAAAGATGAAATACTTCCATTTGTTCTTTAAGGAAGTGAAATCATGAAATCAATTAGAAAGGATACAGTAAATACTTTATCCTGTATAGTAAATTTGAGTATAGGTGCAATTAAATCCAAACTGTTGCAAGGGTAATAAAAATTCCTATTCCACCTGCAACATCAACGCTTTCATGTCTGGCCCCATCATTTTTGTGGCAACAAAGGAAGTGAGTAGAATTACATATTGCTTCGTGACAACACATAAAATAGTGGCAATTTTTGAGAGCAAGTAATTCGGGTCCTTCCCCTGCCCCCTGTATGGTTCAACAAATATGCAAGGGAAACACTAAACATGTTGAACGAAGTTTATGAGAAGAAACAAGGTTAATCGTTTCTCATTTTGAAGGGGGAAAAGCATGCCTGAAAATATTGGGATCTCCTTGTTCCTTTATACTGTAAGTAACAGAATTATTGAAAAGGTCATACGTTTAGTGTCTTCAAATAAACAATTAACTATGAGAATGGCAGCTAAAGATCATACTTTAGACAAAGATGTACGAATATTCTTAAAAACTCAAATCAAGTTCATACTTTAGACAAAGATGTACGAATATTCTTAAAAACTCAAATCAAGTTCTGAAAAGTTGTTCATGCACTTTGTACTGAAGAAGAGGCACATAGAAACCTTCACATTAGACATTAGGGTTCATTCCCCCATCTGGCACCAGCCTAAATGTGGGAATGTAATATATGAAAACAGAGAAATCAGTGGTGAAACATGTCATACCTAGGATGATGTGGAGAGAAGCTATAAAAATTGGAGTGGAACACAGCACCATCCCTGCCCTGGGAAACAAGGTTACACCAAAAAATTCTCTGGATACGGTGTATATTTGTTTAATACCCACGGCATTGCTCATGAAAAATTCAATGCACGAGATTACCCTGTCCATCAGACTTTGCATAGAGAAGTTTTGTGGCATCTGAGTGCCTCTGTGTGTGTGACGGACTGTCCACACCATGGAGCTTGGGCTCACTGACACTCCCTTTCTGAGAACAGGACCTAACTTCGCCATGGGTCGGTATCTCAGGACTCTGAATAGCCCCACCCTCCAAGGACATAGGCTTGCTCTGAGAGGGAGCTATGGCTCTGAAAGTAAACACATAGAGGAGTTTCAGAAAATTTTTCAGCAGTTGCAGTATCATTAGAATAAATCTATTTTCTCCCACAGTTGTTATTTTGAAGGGGCCAACTCTCATTTAAAGGGATAGTTTCTGATCTACTTGCTGAAAGAAAACCCTCCAAAATCCTATTCAAATGCACTCATAAAAATGAAATAAATATATAAATCAGCCAGGCTTAAGTATGGCTTGAGTGAAGTGAATCTGCCTTTATTTAACTTCTGTATTTCTAACTTTTGTGAAGTATATCTCGTGTTGCCTGTTACTTTCTCATCTGAATTCCCTGGTCAGGCTCCAGTCATCACTTGAGCGACAAATGTAGCAGTCCTATAATGGCTTTTTAAAGACTATTATTATGTTGTCTTTGAACTGCAGCCACATATGTCTTTCCTGTGATTATTTCTTTTTCTGTATAATTTGGAAATGCTTCACAGATGAGGTTGCTGTTTTTTCCCCCCCTGAGAGCATGATGTTTTCTCAGTTCTCATTCTATCTGAACTCTGTACAATGTCAAGGGCTTGTCCCAAATTTCTGTCTTCCTCATTCTTCACATCGGCAAGCTCTGCTGTGTCTACCTTCCAAACATCTCCCCCAAATCCACTGCTCCCTGCCTCCATTTCGACCACCTTTGTCCAAACCGCTGTCAACTTTCAACTGGTGTGGGTTCATACAATAGCCTCCTTAGTCCTCTTCCTGCTCCCCCGCTACAAACCCTTCCCCACACAAACCACAGTCTATCTTATGCTCTTAACATGTTGTAGGCAGAGCCACGTTACTCTCCTGCGTAAACACTCTAGTGTCTTCTCATTACACTTGGAAATTTCCAACTCAGGATCTTGCTCTCTGGTTCTCTCTCTAACCTCCTCTCAAACCATTTTCCACTGAGTTGCTTACAGTGATTTTAGAAACACTCTTCCTCTGTCTCTGGGCTTGATCTGGTTTGCTCTAGCTGGAATACTCTTCCCACTGAACCTCCCATGGCTGGCTACTTCTTGTCCTTCCAATATGAGTTCAAATGCCATAGCTTCAGAGAGCTCAGTCCAGGCTCTCATTAATCTAAATTAGCCATCTTGTCACACTCTATCATATCACCAGACTTTAATTCTCTGTAATACTTACTACTCGCTGACATTTTTCTTCTGCATTAATGAATTTCTTGTTTAGCGGACATCTCCCCCTACTAGAATAGAATATCTCTGGGATATCAACTCCCCTGTGTGACCTTGGGAAGAAACTGAATATTTCTGAGCGGTCTTCTCCAATCTATGGAACAAGCTACGAAGAGTGCTTATTTCTAGTGTTAAATGAGATAATGATTGTAAAATACTCGAATTGTGCATGGATATAGTAAGAAGAAAGTATATGCTGCCTATATATTTTTTTCTAAAACTTTATTTTTTAGCATGATTTTAAGTTCACAGCAAAACCAAGGAGAAGGTATAGAGTTTACTCCTATACCTCTGCCCCCTGCATGCACGACCTGCCCGTTATCAACATCCCCTGCTAGAATGGTACATTTGATGTCAATGAACCTGCATGAACATACCATAATCACCTAAAGTCTATAGTTATGGTTCATTCTTGGTGTTGTATGCCCTATGGGTTTGGACAAGTGTATAATGATGTAAAATAAAATAATGATTTATCCATCATTATAGCATCATACAAAGTGTTTCCTCTGCCCTGTAAAATTTTGGGGCTCCACCTATTCCTCCTCTTCACTCCCCTGCACCAACCCTGGCAATCACTGATCTCTTTATTGTCTCCATAGTACGGCTTTTCCAGAATATCAGATAGTTGAAATCATATAGTATATAGCTTTTTCAGATTGGTTTCTTTCATTTAGTGATATGCATCTAAGCCTCCTCCATATCTTTTCACGGCTTGATAGCTCAGTTTTTTTAGTGCCGAATATTTCATTATCTGAATGTACCATAGTTTATTGATCCATTCACCTACTGAAGAATATTTGGGTTCTTTCCAAGTTTTGGCAATTATGAATAAAGCTGCTATAAATACTATTTGCAGATTTTTGTGTAGACATAGGTTTTCATCTCTTTGGGGGCAAATACCAAAAAGTTCCCTATATGTTTTTATCTTCAATTTTTTTGTTCTAGTAATTCTCTGTAATCTCTGTCTCCAGTGCATGCTATGGATTCTAGAACATTGATTATTGATAACAACACCATCAACTAGAAGTGTGGCAGATTCGGCAGCCTGGAAACTTTTAACATTAATTGAGAGACCATGAGAAGTCACTTTATCGCTGAGATTAAGTATTCTGTAAAACAAGTGTGGTGAAATCATTCTCATTATGAAATTATAAAAACCTTTACAAAAACTAGCAGGAAGGGCACCTGGGTGGCTCAGTGGGTTAAAGCCTCTGCCTTTGGCTCAGGTCATGATTTTAGGGTCCTTGGATCAAGTCCGCATCAGGCTCTGTGCTCAGCAGGGAGCCTGTTTCCTTCTCTCTCTCTCTCTGCCTGCCTTCTCTGTCTACTTGTGATCTCTCTCTCTCTGTCAAATTAATAAATAAAATCTTTTAAAAAAATTAAAAAAAAATAAAAATTAGCAGGAAAACCATTTTCCTCACTTATACTGAACTCCAGTTTGACTAACATGCTAGAAACTCACTAACGAAAGGGCTCGGCCACAAGCCAGGGACTGCCTGGTCTCCTCCTTCCCCTGTCCTATTTGTGTCATGGCAGTGCCTAAGCAAAACCCTAGCAGTTGGACTTTTTTTCTTTATTTTGTGAACATTTTCAGTGCATATTACTTTAATATTTAATCAGTAGCTACAGACAATTTAATTTTTAATTAATTTCTATTGTTTCTAAACAATAGAAACAGCTATAGTTCATGACTAGGTGTTTCAGAGCTGTTATAACTCTCTATTCTGTACACGTGTGAAGTTGATTTATAATCATTACATCACTTAATTCTGTTTGGTTGACTTTGCTTTGTTCCTGTTGGTTGGAATATCAGATGATAACGGCTGATCCCAAGAGTGTAGTTTCCTGTAACTGCTCTTACAATGGAAAAATGTTGTGCACATTTTACATGGTATATATTTATTAAAATATATGTTTGAGAACATTCACTTCACTTCACTTCACTATATCCTGTGCATATCTACAATCTCTACATCCTGTAGAAATTGAGAGAATATGTTTCTGTGTGTAATGTCCTTACACGAGACAAAGTTGTGTGGTGAATGATTCTAGAATGTGTTCCTGTTCATTGCTTTCCGAAATCATATTAAATGTCTCATACCAAGAAGGATTCCTTTTTATTTGAGAAAGGTCCTTGGCTTGGCAAGTTTTTATACATTTGGGTTAGACACCCACTGAAAGTACCGTGCTTAAACTAATCATAAAGTTACACTTGTAGATCAATAAATTATTTTCAACATTAAAAAAAAAATCACTTCCTAAGTTACGTGATTTGTTGGATTAAGTTTTCATATATTCAGTTTTCTTAA
This sequence comes from Mustela erminea, assembly GCF_009829155.1. Lineage (NCBI taxonomy): Eukaryota > Metazoa > Chordata > Mammalia > Carnivora > Mustelidae > Mustela > Mustela erminea. The sequence goes on from NC_045617.1 coordinate 27,410,578, forward strand.
AGCAAAGTGTACATGAATATTAAGTATGCTTTCTTCTGCTTCTGACCTTAGTTCTGTTCTTAGGATGGGTAGAAACCGTGTCTAATGTGTTGCCATCACTGCACTATTATTTTTAATGTAGTTCTGAATTCTAATTATATTTTCCTTTGAAAATTTTTACCCTGCAGTTCTATATAGTTTTTAGCTTTCTTTCATGTGAATGAGCAAAAGTAGAAGGTAAACATTTCCGGTAGAAGATTTAGTGCTCTCAGCTTCTCTTCAGTTTTCCTGCTTGCAAATCTGTCTACCATATAAGAACCTATTTCCCCCTTATTATTAAAGGTATACACATCCTTACAGAACATTACATTGTGGAATAAGCCAAATGAAAAGGTGAATATTGAAATCTCTGGGTGGTCTTCAAGAATTCTAATCTTCTCCATGGCACTCCCATGTCACAACCACCCTTGCCCTACACCATCAGGATTATCCCAGTTATACCTTTTTGCTTGTGTAATGCAGTGGCCCTGTGTGTTCCTTGGACTCTGCACTAGATGTGATTCTATCAGAAATGCTAAGTGTGTTTATTATTGTTCTAGGAACTAGAAACAAAGTAGTGAACAAACAGATAGTACATTTACCTACATGGAGCTTCCATTCTAATGGAGAGAAGGAGGACAGACACAGAAGTATGTGATTAAGTATTTAGTATCTTAGGAAGTATGTAATGAAATATATATATATATATATATATATATATATATATATATATATATATATATATATATATATCTCCCTGTGGGAGAGAGTAGTAGGTAGGAATAGATGCACAATCATTCTGTAAGATTTCCATAAGAAGTTAGCCTTCGTGGTCATGTGGCAGTTCTCCTCCAAGAAATGATTTGGAAATCCAAGCCTCTTGTGCCATTTCGCTCTGCCCTCCTTAACTTAGGCTTCTACAGCTATTATGCTTCTCCAAGTCGAGAAGCCATGTGCCACGTGCCATGACTCATGGTCTTTCCCCCTCTGTTGGGGGGGGGATATTTGGCAACATCTAGTGACTTTTTAGTGACAACAAAAGTCACTAGATGTTGCCAAATATCCCCCTCCCCACCAACAGAGGGGGAAAGACCATGAGTCATGGCATATGGCATCCTTTGTCTTAGCTCACATTCCATTGGCTAAACCTGTGATCGTCTTAGACATGGAGGCTGAGAAATGTAGACCTTAGCTCCCAGAAGAAGAGGAAGTAGATTTGGCAATTAGCCAATCTCTGTCACAAATGGACACATCCCATTTATGGAGTTCTGCAGATTAAGTAAGACCTGTGTAACTCAGTCCTACTCCAACAAGGTCCCACTGCAAAGAAATCAGTGTAAGTGATGTCAAGAGGCCAGCCTCGCTCATGAGTGAACAAACTCCTGCTTGTGGAGGGGTCTTCAGCAATGCTTTAGTAAGTTCTCCTTTCTTCCCTCTCCCCATTTTAGGCACGTTTTTAAACAGTTTTTAATTCCATGGCATCGCAATCTTAAAATCCAACCTACAGAATTTTCTTGTCTTGGACATAGGTCCATTACCCAGAACCACTTTTAGATTTTTTTAATTTTAGTTAATATGTGGCTAAGCAGTGCCAAGCACTTAATTATAAATTTGGGGAGGCAAGAGAATGCTGTACTAAATTAAACTCTTGAGTTCCAATCGAGTGAATTCTGCTCAGTAACAAACAGCAAGGTTTGGGAATAGAGGCTGAGATTTTAAGTTGTCATCCAATATCATGCCAAAACAGAGTCTAGATAATTACTACTTATTTCAAACGTTAAGTGGGTAGGCCAGATGTTTGCACACAGGAGGAAGTATTTTTAAATGACAGTTTTTCGATGACTATTAAACTATGTGGGAGTTAAATGTTAGGAGGCTATTTATTCAAATAGTGAAAAAATTTTAGGTACCAGTGAAAACAGAGAAAAGACTTCAAGTGAAAAACTTGCAAGTCAAGTATTAGGTAAACATATTCAATGATCACCTCAAACGACACTGGGCAATCATATAAAAAGGCCAGGCTTTCCTGGAGAGGGAGAGTTGGTCATTCATAGAGACACCTCATTGAGCTTCAATTTACATGAAAAGAATCACAATGCTATTTTTGTCTTTTTGTTAGGGATACATGGTATCCCTATGTGTAGGGATACCTATATGGCAGAATCTGAGATGGGTGAGGATAGATACCTACAACCCCTTTTTTATGCTCCTTCATGAATCCTTCAGGGCTTAAGCATAACATACCTCACTAACTTTACAACACAGTGGCTAGAGAGGAGTGCTCCTTAATTCGCCCCCTCCCCCATGCTTCATTCAGCAACATTTATGGACCCTGAGGATCCAGAGGTGAATGAGAGGAGATCTCCCCCGCAGAAGCCCGTAGCCTAATGGGAAACACACACATCACTGAGCAGCTGTGACCTACAACAGAGGTACTGACAGATGCGAGGCATACAGGAGATGCTGCCTGGATGCCAGGAAGCCTGTTTCTCCTGGACTCTGGGCTTCTGGAAGGCAGGACAGAGTCCTTTTTATCACTGTGTCCCTAATGTTATGGAGAGCTTATCAGAACAAAGATGAGTTGCTTGTTGCAGGGGCTGAAGAAATGCTTTGATTTCTCCTGATAATTTCAAGTAAGAGAGGCTACTGGAAAGGGGCAGCAACAGAGAGTAGCTGGCATCCCACGTTTGCTGGGGTTGGTAGGAAATTTCAGGCTAAAACAGGGTTTCTAAATGGCAGAACTGCTAACATTTTGGGCTTAAGAATTCTTTGTTGTGAGAGGCTGTCCCAGGCATAGTAGGATGTAAAGCAGTATTCATAGCCTCTACCCACTAGATGCCGGTCGAAATTTCCTGCCCCCTCGTTGTGACAACAAAAGTCACTAGATGTTGCCAAATATCCCTTGGACAGAATCACCTGTGCTGGACAGGCTCTCCAACCTGTCCAGGTTGGAGGATATATTTTTTCTCCAGGCTCTGCCTCCTACTTTCTTCATATTGATGATATTTGCTTGTTGTAGGATACTTTCACTTTATAACTTTATCTTAAATATTAAGGTTTCTCGTCTTAACTATCCCCTCAGAGGATATAGGACATAAAAGCAGGGAGCATATCTGCTTTGAAAAAAAAAAAAAGTGTGATTTTAAGTCCTATATTCTCGTGCCTCATACCTTTTTTATTTTTAAAAGATTTTATTTCTTTGACAGAGAGAGAGCACAAGTAGGCAGAGTGGCAGGCAGAGGGAGAAACAGGCTCTCCGCTGAGCAAGAAGCCTGATGCGGGGCTCAATCCCAGGGATCATGGCCTGAGCTGAAAGCAGATGCTTAATTGACTGAGCAACCCAGGCACCTTCTCTAGGGTTTATAATAAGAATTTGTGGTCACAATAAGAATGTGGTGATTATAAACATGGTTGCATGTTCTTTCCCTCCCTGTTTCCATACCCTTGCAATACTACCACTGTGTATTCCTCCCATGAAGATGTGGTCTATTTCCCCACCCCTTGAACCTGGCTTGGCCTCATGACTTGCTTTGATTAATGGGATTATAGCAAATGGGTATAAGAAGAGACTTGAGATGTTCCCTCACATTGGGACTTAACTTACTTGCTTCTTGGAACTCCTGGGCTAGCCTCCTGGAGGATGAGATATCATATGGAGAGAGGTCCATCATTCTCAAATGCCCCATCCAAGGTCATTATAGCTTAGCCGGTACCAGGTGGCCTTTGATGCATGAGTAGGCCCCACTGAAATCCACTGAACTGGGCCTAGACCAGAACTACCTACCCCAATTTGCCAATCTGCAGAATCATGAGCTAAAGAAATGGTGGTTTTTACCAGTTTTGGGGGTGGTTTCTTAGGTATCAAATTCTAATTAATGAATATTTCATCATATCTTTTTTTTTTAAGATTTTATTTATTTATTTGTCAGGGATAGAGGGAGAGAGAGCGAGCGAGCACAGGCAGACAGAGAGGCAGGCAGAGGCAGAGGGAGAAGCAGGCTCCCTGCCGAGCAAGGAGCCCGATGTGGGACTCCATCCCAGGACACTGGGATCATGACCTGAGCCGAAGGCAGCTGCTCAACCAACTGAGCCACCCATGCGTCCCTCATCATATCTTCATTCATTGGCACTCAGGACTTTTTTGTGTAGAGTAAGAAGTGATGCAATAGTTTGCCATAATGAAATACCACACACTGAGTGGCTTAAACTAAAGGAATTTGTCTCACAACTCCTAAGACTTCGAAGTCTGAAATTAAGGTGTTGGCAAGGTTCATTCCTCCTGGGGGATGGCAGGGAGGATCTGTTCCAGGCCTCTCTTCCCATCATGTAGCCGATCATCTTCGTTGTCACACAGCACTCTCCCTCTATGTGTCTCCAAATTTCTCTTCTAGGAGTACATTGGTCATATTGGGTTAGAGTCTATTATAATGACTTCAATCTTAACTCACTATAGGTATAATGACCTTATTTCTAATAAGGTCATATTCTGAGGTACTGGAGGTTAGAACTTCAACATACGAATTTTAGGAGGGATACAATACAACCCATAACAAGTGGGGAGGAAGTTGACAAAAGTAAGCAGAAAATATTGGAGTGCCTGTGTGGCTCAGTGGGTTGAAGCCTCTGCCTTTGGCTCAGGTCATGATCCCAGGGTCCTGGGATTGAGCCCCGCATTGGGCTCTCTGCTTGGCGGGGAGCCTGCTTCCCCCTCTCTCTCTCTGCCTGCCTCTCTGCCTACTTGTGATCTCTGTCAAATAACTAACTAACTAACTAACTAAATAAATAAACATATAAATCTTAAAAAAAAAAAAAAGTAAGCTGAAAATATTGACACTTACTATTTGACTCTCATGTCCTCGTAAGAAATTGAGATTTTTTAAATGTTCATGCTGAAAATAGAGGTCCTACTATCCTCTACCACAAATTTATTATTAAAGAAGTAGGAAAATATGAGGGCTGGAGTGGTAAGGGGTCCAATAAGGAGGCCGTCAAAGTAAATTTTCTCCAGTGGGAACCCCTGGGGATACAGAAGAGATGAGAGACGTGAGATGTTCCTAGCTTGCTGGTGCTATAAATATGCTGTGGCTGTCAGTGGGCACCTGAAAGTTTTATTCAGTTTTGGCATCACCCTTTAACAATGTGATAGACAAGGTGGGGCACACAGAGGTGGAGTGATCAGGAGGGAAAGAGGCTTGGTAATGTGTCATATGGCTTAGAGAGAAGGAAAATGCAGTGAGACAGATCACCGCTTTCAGCCATTTGAAGGGTTGTCATGTGGGAGAGAGATTAAACCTGGTCTTGTGTGGCCCAGTGAGTTACAACGTCCAGCAGACAGCTTTCAGCTATAATATAAGGGTTGAAATTTTTGGTCAGGACAATCCTGAGTCAACAGTTAAGATGTTTCTTAGGGTCCTAAGATTTCAAGTTCTGCTATAACTAGAGAGAAGAGGAACTACTTTGTGTCAAGATCTTTGCAGGGTCTGGGATGTTATATGACATTTGTGTAAGCAAACAGCTTTCTGTCGCTCTTTTGGTGAGTGTATTGGACCCAGACTGCAAACTCCTTAAATGGTAAGACATTATAGTTGTCAGGCCATCAAAGGACGTCAACATCTTTTTTGTGAATTAACTGAAACAAAAGGAAATTAACACTCCCCCTATCCACAAGGTATCTAAATATGGTTTCTTGTTTAGGAAAGAAGAAATCAAAGTTTTGTTTTGCCTTTGTACTTTGTCCCACATAATTAGCTCCTTAACATGTGTTGCTTTATTTTCTAGTTATTTCAGTGCCAGATTCATAAATTTAGTCTATAATTATATAATGTCAAAACATATAAAGCTTTTTCTCCCCCTCTAATTCTTATCTATTGTTTCTTCCCAACTAGAGTTTAAGTTGCTTTTGATTAAGGATCAAACACTATGCCTTTTATTGAAATGGCTTAAGTGCTCTCAAGCTAATTTCCCTGGTCTAATAAGCATAACAAATAAAACACCACTTGAATATCCGTTGTTCCTTCACCCCCCCCCAAAGTATCTCAGAAACAGAGGCAAACAATGCACATAGTTATATTTATTACACTAACAAAGTACTAAACCCATCAATAATATTTATTAAGTGTCCTCTCTCTGCCCGGAGGAGTACTGGTACCATGGGGAATGGGAAGTGTCCTAAGATTCACTCGTTCTTTAATAGCTGAGTCTAGCATGGCAGATAGTACTGATACCAGAAGCATTATGTTCTCAGCTGCATGGCAATAAGAAGAAGGAAGATTGCAGTAGCAGTTGAAGATACTATAAAAACTAAGCTGGTTATGAAGGGTGGGAAGAACAGGTACAGATTGTAAAAAAAGAGGTCAAAGAACTCATTCTTTAATCCTAAAGAATGAGAACCTATTTGAACAAAAACTTAGTGTTATGTGTTGAATTGTGTCCCCTAACAAGATCCATTGATGTCCTACTCACTGATAATTTTGAATGTGTACTTATTTTGATATAAGGTCTTTACAGATGTAATAAGCTAAAATGAGGTCGTACCGGATCAAGGTGGGTCGTGATCCAGTGATTGGCGTCCTTGTAAGAAGAGGGAAGTTTGGATAAGGACATGCAGGGAGAAAGCCACGTGATGGTGGAGGCTGAGATTGGGGTGATGCACCCACAAGCCAAGGAGGACCAAGGATTACAGCACTGTCCGGAGTGAGGAGAGAGGCAGGTCCTCCAGAAGGAAGCAACCCTGTTTATACTCTGATTTCAGACTTCTAGTCTCCAGGAGTCTGAGACAACAAATTTATTGTTGGAGGCCACCCAGTTCATGCTACTTTGTCATGAAAACCCAAGGAAATGAATCCATTCAGAGACAAAAAGTAAGGTGCAATTGAGGGCAGACAGAGACGTGGTTGAAAGAAATATGAGTGGGTGATGGGGAGGAAGGAGCAAAATATGAATTAAATTATGTAAAAGCTTCCCAGAAAGTATACTAACACTAAATGGAGCTAACGTTTCTCTATAGCACTTATTATACACTTACAAAGCCTTAAAAATGCTTTATAGAGGTTATCTTATTTAACTCTCCAGCAACTTTTAAGGATTTAGGTATGAATGTTCTTCTCATTTTACAGGTGAGAATACTGAATGAAGAAAGCTCATTAACGTTCTTAAAGGTACATAGCTAGTAAGTGATGGAGTCAGGATTAGAACCCAGAATGCTTGCCCTTTTGACCTCATCTGCATTTGAAGAGGGCTAACATGCAGGAAATATGCCTTTGGAGGTAGACACTGTAAGCCCCTTATTTTCCCTTCCTCAATAGCCTGCTGTTATTTATTTATTTTATTTTACTTTTTAAAGATTTTATTTATTTATTTAACAGAGCGAGATCACAAGTAGGCAGAGAGGCAGGCAGAGAGAGAGGGGGAAGCAGGCTCCCTGCTGAGCTCAGAGCCTGATGTGGGGCTCGATCCCAGGGTCCTGGGATCATGACCTGAGCTAAAGGCAGAGGCTTAACCCACTGAGCCACCCAGGCACCCCAGCTTGCTGTTATTTAAAAGACTTTTTTTTTTTTCCTGTTAGAATATATAAAACCCTTTTTCGTGATCGTATAACTGTGTGTTCAGTAACTGTCTATAAATCAGAACTACATCCTTTTATCTTATGATATTTCATTTTCAGAACAATGTCTAATAAGTTAGTTCCTGTCTATGTTAGGTCATCTAGTCACTGTTATTTTGATTTCTTCACTCTTCTTGTCCAAAGCATATGTTAATTGCTTCAGGAGTCAGACTATCCCCAGCTCAGTTATAATTAATTGAGAAGACAAGTCCTGGATAACCAAAGCAGCATCTTTTCTTTTCATCCATAGCGATTGTCCTCCAAGGATTTTCCCAGAATGTTTCTAATTAGAGGAAAATGAGCCGACACATTAGATACACCCAAACCTGACTACCAAAACTTTCTTTAAAGTGACATAATTTACTTCAAGTTTTATATATGTGTGTGTGTAAGTGTATATATACTTATATATGTGTGTACATATTTATAGTGTATAGCTTCATATGGCAATAGTTTTTTCCACTTTGTTATGAATTTAGAGAGAAACAACATGAATATGTCGTGGTTAATTTAAACTGAACATGAACAGGCATCAACTGATTTACCATGTCTACTGAAAATATAACACAAAATCAATGATTAAAAAGTAGAGTTGAGGGACGTCTGGGTGGCTCACTGGGTTAAGCCTCTGCCTTCAGCTCAGGTCATGATCCGAGGGTCCTGGGATTGAGCCCCGCATCGGGCTCTCTGCTCAGCGGAGAGCCTGCCTCCCCGCCCCCACCCCCGCCTGCCTCTCTGCCTACTTGTGATCTCTGTCTGTCAAATAAATAAATACAATCTTAAAAAAAAAAAAAAAAAAGTAGAGTTGAAAGGTAGTTCACCTAATGCTGGGGAAGGAAAATCCATAAAACTTAAGGACAGTAGGGCAGAGAATGCACAATGAAAAGGGAGTCAATGGTTTTTTGTTAAGAAAAACCGAATGCTGTTTATTTAAAATTAAGTAGTTTTCGATTTAAAATTCATCCATATGCTGGATATTGGCAGATGATGTAAGTATAGAATACGCTTACCTGTGTGATATTGAGGAACACGTATGTTAGTGTAACTAGCAATTTCATTTTGATGGCTTATTGCTAAGACTGGGGTAGTAATATCAAGTTCCTGATACAAAAGTTTGTTTGTTTCTTGGTCAGTTGGCTTTCCTTGAGATGAAAGGAAAACCCTAGAGGCATACCCAAAGACAAATTTTTGTATTAATTGGCCTAGGAGAGTTTTAGTTGTCAAACTACCTGTGGATGAATTTCCTCACAGGTGTGCAGAAGCCGGCTCCTCTGCTAGGAGGAGTTGCAGTTTGTCCTGTGGATGGATCAAATACACATGACCCCAAGGCAATAATTTTCTTGCATCTATTTCAGAAAATGAAAAACAAGGACAATAGTAACTTAGTTTTTCAGAAGCGTCAAATAAAGGGTTCTGAGCTATCCTTTGGCAGCATTTGCATTTCCAGAAGAAAATAATCTATTCCTTATTGATCATTTTCAAAGCCCATCAGTATGTATTACTTGCTCCTGGTTTAGTATTGGCTGTCAGCTAACTGTAGTAACAACAAGGATGGCCACTTTAAACTGGCAGAGACATTCCTTAATTTTTAAGAGATATGTAACTAACACATCCCTGAGGCCGATGGAAATTACCTTTGCCTAAGTCCTACATTTAATTAATGGCACACTTGAGAATGGAATCATGCCCATGACACAGGATTTGGTGGAAGCAGTCACAGATAGAAAAAGCATTGTGTGACAGAAAAAATATTGAAAAAGTATTGAAAAGGGATCTGGGGACAAATGGGTGGCTCAGTGGGTTAAGCCTCTGCCTGCGGCTCAGGTCATGATCCCAGGGTCCTGGGCTTGAGCCCTGCACTGGGCTCGCTGCTCAGCAGTGAGTCTGCTTTTCCCTCTCTCTCTCTGCAGCTCCTACTACTTGTGCTGGTTCCTGCTCTCTCTGTCAAGAAGATAAATTTAAAAAATTAAAAGAAGAGAAAAGAAAGGATCTGGGTTTTATTTCTAACTCTGCCATAAACTAACATGCAAGCAAATCACTTTTTAATCACACATTTATTCTTTATTGTATGAGGTGCTTTTTTTTTTAGCACCCCAGTTGTTTAGAAGAGAATAAGAAGATTAAGCTTCCTCACCTCTAAAGAGCTGTCAGAACTAAGAGTTCTTGATTCTATGAATATCTAGTTCACACTTGTGCCTATATAACTTTCTACATTTGTGAATGTGCTTTCTTCTAATCCTTTCTTTATATATTTTAATAAAATGCCACCTCTTTTATATGGTTGGATTCACAGAATCGCCTTTCATCCCAGGCTCTTGAACTTAAAGCTAGTCTCAGTGCTAAGACAGGAGGGTATTTGTAGGGCTCAGTGATTAAACCTTTCACAGCTCAGGAAAGAGGACACTAGGACAGGCTGTAGTCAGAGAAGGACTGTGCAAGCCATATTCTCTGTTGTTTCCAAATTGTCCATTTCCTGCATCAATCCTTGCGGTTTCATTTGCTGCAGTGAAAGGCACAAGTGCCATCAGGCCAGTGTAAACACTTTCAACTTTGCAAGTTCTGTGTCGTTCATTTCCTCTCCATTTCTTAGACCCCCTTCACCAGAACACTGAAGTGAAGTGTGTGTTCATCTGTCTACTCCCCTCTTTGTCTTCTTTATCTAGTTAGCAACGTGTACTTTATCTTACTCAAATCTTTTGTTAGTAAGAGAAGAATTTGCATCTCTGAAGAAGGTATAATTGAATGTATACTTGCATTATGTGGCCTCATTCTTATGAATAGATACTCTGAGAGCATGTTTCACACCACACTTCCTAGCTCTGTGGTGTTCTGAAACACATGAACAATATTCCTAAGTAATCGTTATGGATAACGAGTGATCTAGAGCAACATGGTAAATGGAGTTATCGTCTTCTCACTCTCAATCACAGGAGAAGGTTATTTTAACCACAAAAGAATGTTCCATACCCAACCATGACTTCCTTAGCACCAGAACCCTCAAGAACTGCCCAAACATTAGAATCACAGCCAAGCGATGGGAGGTAATCCATGCTTCTGGCGCAATTGCAAATTGGATCTGCCTTTTGCCCCCAGAAGAATTTATTTTTCATTTTATGCCATTCACAGTTGGAAAATGTTTCTTCTTTTTTAAAAATTATTTTTTATCTAAATTTTTATCTAAATTCATTTATCTAAATATCTAAAATCTAAATATGTTAATTAACATATATTGTATTAGTAGTTCAGAGGTAGAGGTCAGTGATTCACCAGTCTTCTATAATACTCAGTGCTCATTATATCACATGCCCTCCTCAATGTCCGCCACCCAGTCCCTCTGTCCCCACACCCTCTTCCCCTCCAGCAACCCTCAGTTTGTTTCTTCTTAACAGTTTTGCTTTAAAAGTTAACACTCCATCTATGTCATATATTGGTTTTTCATTTTTCCTCTTAAAAAGACAAGGTTGTATAAGCTATGATTAAATTATTTAAGTTATACTTATGTTTAACTAATATTTTCAAAGAAAATATTCTGTAAGAATAAAACACATATAATGATGAGAGGATACAATGGAATATATTTTCCCAACGACATTAGCACTTCTGTTTCCTCCGACTGTCGTTAACAAGTCATCGGACATTCAGTGATGTTTATGTTCCAAGCTAGGTTTCCAGTTAGCTTTCTGTGTTTCCTGCCCCTCCTTACACAAAGTCTTTGAATGATGGTCTCCTTTCTTTAACCCCAGGCTGCTCTTAAGTAGAAAGAAGCATACAAGTATCATCACAAACAATAATTCAACCTACCACTTTCCTGGAAAATGCTATTTTAAAATGTGTCTCTTCCTCAGACTACCCTCTTTGATTTATCCTTCTTTTCACCTTCAAAGCTTCTGTGTCTTTCTCCTCATCTGCTTCTGTGTCAGCACAGAGCTGTCATCAGAATCTGTATTGTCATTCTTTTTCCCGGCCCATGTGTCTGGGTTTGACCTCTGCTTCCCTCCTGTCCTGGTCTTAAGCATTTGGGGAGCAAATTAATTTCATGACAGCAGCCCTCTGGTATTGAAAGAAAAAAAAAAAAAAAAAGCGCACCTGGTTAGAAGTATATAGTTTTGTGAACAACATTTCAACTTGACAGCACTTCACAGGACTTATGTATCATGTTATTTCCCTGGGAAGAAAATAAAATCTCTTTATAATCATTAAATACTTTGCCCCTACAAGACACTCTCAGAGATAATAGAATCCTCTGTTGAGAGGGCTCACCAAAGTCCATCTACTACAGTTTTATTTTTGGGGACCCCTGTCCTTTGAAAGGAATTCCATTCTTAAACAATTCTGGGGAAGGGAGATACAGAATCGTGGCCTGTCCTCACATTTCAGGGCATCGTGGTAGGTTGGCCCTCAGCAAAGGAGGACACATTTTGTGTGCACTTCTGTACCATCCATGAGTTTTAGAAGTGAGGAATAAAAAAGGTACACAAGTGGAGCCTAGTATTGTGAGATTTGAGTAGTTGCTGGAATAACCATAACCGTGAGACAGACCTTCCCCATAATTAACTGAGTTCCTATTATCACACAGTTCTCAAGAAAGCACATGGGGGAAGATATATGTGCAAGGTTGCTGTGTTAGGTAAAGCAGGAAGACAACGAAAATACCTTGGGGGACTGACAGAGGTTCAATACCAGAAAAATAACTGTTGTTTTCCATTGTGACCACCATTGTTATTGTTATATGCCCCTCCCCCCATCGCTTCTCCTAAGTCATTACCTTGCCCTTTCTTCCTCACATTCTCCAGCCAAATCCAAACAGATGCTCTTGAAATTCACTGGGGAATATTCTTTACATTTGTTTCTCTGTGTGGAATGTACCTCACTAAGATGCTTCTACAGTTGGCTCTCACCTCTTTCAGACATTAGTCTGTTTTCACTTTCTCAGGGAGGCCTCCCAAGTTACATTTGCCCCTGCCAAGCATACACATACTCTCTACCCTGCTGCTGGCTTAATTATTCTTCTTAGTACTTATCATGGTTTAACGAACTGTGCAATATACTCATTTATTCTTACTGTCTCTTTATTCCCTCTACCATGTAAGCTCCACCAGAGGAGGGATTTCTATCTACCAGTCGTTTTCCCCTTCATGTTGATAATCCATTCCAGAAAATCACAAGTTCTATATGAAAATGTTAACTGGAAACATGTTTCCTGCTATCATAAGTGGGGAGAAAGTGTGATACATTATGTGTCAACCCAAAACAACCTTTCCCAACATATAACTAAAAAATATATATTTTTTACTTATATATAAATGTTTTACTATCATGTAAGAATGTAAAATGCTTTTCTAATCCAGATAGTCTGGTTGTTAGCGAACGATTGCCTTATATTCTGGAGCATGTCTCTTAGAGCCAGAGGTAGCCCAGACACCTATCCCCTGCATTCGTACTATGACTTTCAAAGTATTGACATGTGATTATGATGTTTTACAATTGTTTTCACAATGTAACTTGAGACTGTTGATGCACAATGTTTTGTTAAAGACTTGCATTTGAGTTTTAGAAAAATAAATTTTTGGAACACAGTTAAGTGAACCATAGATATTTGATGAGTGAAGCAGGAAAATACAGTGTTTCCTAGGCTCTGGTTTCTAAAACAGATGGCCATGATGCAAACCCCCAACTGTGGATGACGCAGGGTCAACTCTGCAGAAACTTGGGAGACTAAATTGTACCAGGGAGGAAGTGGGCCCTACAGACTTGGCTTTATTGACCACAGCCTTGTTGATGAGATATAACCCATGGTAACTGACAACCTTCTGGAATCCAGTTTCTCCCTCTGTATAAGAACGGAGTAGAACTTCAAAATATTTTAAGTTCCATTGCAAGTTAAACATGTTATCATCTGTAAAACAGACCACAAGATATTACTTCCTTGATAGGGTTTTTGAGTGAATTAAATGAAAATTGCATTTAAATCACATAGCACAGGGGCGCCTGGGTGGCTCAGAGGGTTAAGCCTCTGCCTTCGGCTCAGGTCATGATCTCAGGGTCCTGGGATCGAGTCCCACATCGGGCTCTCTGCTCAGCAGGGAGCCTGCTTCCTCCTCTCTCTCTCTCTCTGCCTGCCTCTTTGCCTGCTTGTGATCTCTGTCTGTCAAATAAATAAATAAATAAATCTTTAAAAAAAAAATAAATCACATAGCACAGTGCATGGCATATCGTTAGTGCCCAATAAGTGGTAACTATTATTATTATTTTCATTATGTATAATCTGTGCATAATGATGCATCGCTCACTTAATTTCCAGTTTTGTTTTAGTTACTGTTGTTGGAATGCAGTTGTGCGGTTGTATCATCAAGAGTTCTAGAGAAGATTTCTGCCAGTTGTTTACAAACTGAATGTATAAACATGCATTTTGTTGTGGTGAGATCATTAAATTATTTTAAAGAAGACAATAAATCCTAACACTTTGGAAACTTGTATAGGATATAATGGAATTATAAGTGTTTTTGGTTTTTTCAGTTTTGTATGTCTCCTACTTTTCATTAGTATGAATAATTAAGCATGAACCATACAGAATTTTCAAACAAGGAAGTTCTTTTATCTTGGAATACTTCTCGTTTCAATTCTATTTTACTTTGCAACTTTTTGCAGAGGGTTACTTTTTTTTTTCTCCTACCTCTCACTTTCCAAATTAAAATTTTAATTCCCTTAACTTAGAAAAAGGATATTTCCAGGTAGGGCTGATATGTATGCTTTAAACTTTTCATGCTATATCCTATCATAGTGGGTGGTGTGACAGTGGCAAAGAATAATTACATGAAGCAGAATTCCAAAGCTTCTTTCAAGCATTATCTTGGAAGTATCCAAAAGGTATGAGGATGGAGAGGAGAGATTTAAAATGATACATACCAGTAAGCATGTGTTACTATAATACACGGGAAGAAAGTTTTTAAAATGCAAAAAGAAAAACTATGAAAACTTAAAAAAAGGAAACACGGGGGCAATTTCCAAAGTTCAGTTGTTAAGAGTTTCTTTGTCTCCATTGGCTTTCATCACTGGACCTTGTCAGCTTATGAAGTGACTTCAGACTGAAGTGATTTCCTTTGAATGCTGGGCTCATTGCATCAACAACAGATGAGCATGTGTAAAGGGAAAATCCTCCCTTATTTCTTAGAAAATATGACTAGATTCATACTGTGATGGGATTATTGAAGATCATTCCAAGGGGAAGAGGAGGAAAGAGCAAGCTTAATAAATCATAGAAAAACCTGGAAGTTGGAAAGAGCTTGTAACCTAAAGATAATTGATGGAATAAATGTTGATTCTGCCATTCAGTATGTGACTGTGCAGCACTTCAAAATTAAGGTAAAAAATTCCTGCAAAAACAGCATATACATTACTTTTCTGATGCTGCCCCTCCCATTAATAAAAACATGAGGGGGAAATATATATGTAAATTGGGGAGGGCTTCATGTGTCAAGGGTGTGGCCATTCACTCAGCTGAGGAGTTATTGTTTCTAGAAGAGTCCTTTGCACAGGAAACTATAAGGCATTAGGTTATTGAATGAAGAGGTTGGTGACCTATGGGCTGTGGTCCCAATCTGGATGGTCACCTGTTTTGGTATGGTAAGTAAGCCGAGGATGATTTTTACCTTTTTAAATGATTCGGGGGGTGGGGAATCACAAAAAGAACAACATTCTATGACACATGAAAATTATATGAAAGTCAAATTTCAACATCTATAAGTAGTTTTATTGGAGGACAGTATTGCTCGTTTGTTTACGTATTTGTTGACATATTATTTGAGGTTGCTCTCACAGTACAAGGGCAGAGTTGAGTAATTGTCACAAGGAATAGAGTGTATTGTCCTGAAACCCAAAATATTTACTCTTCGGTACTTCATGGACAAAATTTGCTAATACCTAGTTAAAGGCATACACAGCCTTTGAAATAAAGCCTGGGAGGTTAGGGCTTTGCTTTACCTGAAACTTCTTCCCGTTTAGAATTCCCCAAGCCCTGGGATTAGTTCTATTCTTTGTCAGGAAGAATTTAAGGATCTGTAACTCAGCAAGAAATCAAACTTGCTATTAGTATTACAAATCTTCTACCATGATTATAGTAAAAGGGCTTCTACCTGCCTTGGTTTTTGTGAAAAAGTCTTTACCTTTATGGCAGTTTAAGTACCTGGAATTCTGGTTTTATTGCTATAGACTTAAGACTTTGTCATGGGACTTTGCTATCACCCCTGTTACCTACCACCCTCCCCACCCCGCCCCGAGTCTGTGGATATGTCTTGCTCTTACTAGACCTTCTTAAAACTTTAATACATTTCCTATATCTTCATTCTGGTGATTGGCTCCATGCCACCTGCTGTCGGACTGCCCAAATATAGCCTGCTTTCCACCTTGAGTTGTGGATGATTGGCCTGAAGCCAATTTCCTTTATCTTTAACTTCCTGACTTTTCTCTATGCTCACTGCAGGGACTTTTTCAGATGACTGTTCCTAGTGCTATGAATATAGTTCTTCAACATAGATATCCAAGACTTGCTTCTGATGGTTTTTGGCCATTATAGCTGGTAGCATACAGTGAGCCTTTTGGGAGAGATGGCCCTTGTTGACCTTATCAAGGCCATGTGGGCTATGAGTGAGTCCAACTCCCCAAGCTGATCCTCAGCAGCAGGTATAGATGCAGAAGGGAAGGTCATGTGAGGTCTGTAGTCAGTGAAAGGACTGAGAGATTAAGATTCTTCCAGACTTGGCTGTGGGCCAGTCAAAATCTTCCTGATACCAGAAGTTTAAGTAATTTTGACAAGTCTCCATTTGCCAGTACCCACACAGATGAAATTAAATGTTGAAAAAGAATCAGGGCAGCTTGCGTCGTAGGGTGTGTCGGCCAAGTCAGTTCATGATTTTAAATAATTATTTTTAATTTATGATGATAAATAACATGCTCTGTAAACCTGACCTCTTGACCACTTCTAAATTTTTATGTTTGTGGTCTCACCCTACAGTGTGTAGTGGAGAAATTTGAGACATACTCAGATTTGTATTCTGGCTCTGCCAGTGTGAGCTTGAAAAATTTACTAGAACTTTCCAATCATCTGTTTTCTTATCTGCAAAATAGAGTAGTTTCCTGCTCCACTATAAACATTAATGGGAATATCATATGTAAAGTGACTAACACATAACAGGCTCTAAAAAATGTTAATTATGGTTAGTAAAATTAGAATTGTCTCTTAATGGAACCAAGAAGAATACAGGTTTTTTTTCCCACCTTGGTCAGAATAATAAAGCAAGCAGCCTTCCCTTAGAGGCTTTGTAAGGCTATGGCATTCGGAAGTTTACATCACAGCACTGAGAACAGCTGGGGAAGTCGAATGTATGGCAAACGTAGAAGAGAGAAGAATCAGGGACTCCTGCGTCAGCGGAGAGTTTCTGTTATTTGAATTTATTTATGAACCTCTTAAATAAGGATGACTCAATGAAGTAAAATTGAAAGGAAGAAGAGATCAGAGAAGGAGAGATCTATAAGGAAAATGAATTCTGACTTTAAAAAGACCTTAAAGCTCTAACTAATGGTGAAATTCATTTGGCTAACAGATGGGTTGATCACCTTGTGAAGAAATCAAGGTAGGGTCACAGAAGTAAAACTACCAAAATCAGTCAATGAGCCAGAAAAAGCTTTGTTCTTTAGGGTTTAAACTGAACCAGAAAACTTACACATCAACCCTGTCTGAATGGCATGGTACCTGAGTTGCAGTCATACTACTCTAAAAGGCTCACCATGTTTATCTGCAACTGAATACGATTGCACTGGACATATGCAACCTCAAAGTACATCTCCCTGGTCATAAATCTGGCCAATAGCACTGTGTATTGTGGTCATAAATTTTTCATCCAGTATCCTCAGATGGCTTAAGAAGGTAACATCAGTTCACTTGGAATGATAACTGTGCTTTCCTTAGTTAAGATCCTTTCAAACCCTCTGGGTTTCCACTTTATGTTTACTTGAAACTTATAAGAGGTGTTTAAAAGAACTAATCTATTTGCATATTAAATTAGTTACAAAGTATTTTGAGTTATTTAAAAATAGGAAAAATATAAGGGCATATTAATGATATTTAAAAGTGTAAAGAAACTTACTCAAATAAATTTATGAAAGCTTTCATTATCAAAATGGAATTTAAACCATTGATTCATCCTCCCAGCAAATTATTTAATCAATATGTACCATGAATTGGGAAAATCTTCTAAGATCTGGATATATGAAAAAGAACAGAACAAGCTACTATTTAAAGGAGCTTAACTTCTAGGTACTGGAAATTAAACAAGAAGCATACATTACTGAGGATGTAATGGGTCAGGTCAACCTGTTAACAGGTTGCTTTTGCTTTGAAGGCAAAAGGTGACCTTAAGAATAGAAAGCAGAAGCTAAAGGTGAGGGGTATTTTATAGGAGGTGGTCAGCGAAGTCTCCACTGATAAAATGTTTGATTAGAGAACTGATAAAATGAATGGATGAGCAATGGATATTTTGGGGGAAGAGCATTCCAGAAGAGTGAGAGCAAAACACAAAGGTGTGTGTTTGAAAAACAAGGGAAGGATGATCCTCTGGAGAGAAGCGCAGGTAGAGGGTATCAGGATATCAAAGGACTGTAGAGGCGCACCCAGATCACTTAACCCCTGTAGTAGATTGTAAGGAACTTGGATTTTTTAGTGAGTGAAATGGGGAGCATTGGGGGATTTTGAATAATGGAGTGACACGATTTGACTGATGTTAAGATGGTTCTGGCTGCAGTGTCTCCACACTACAGGGAACAAAACTAGGAGGAAGGCCAATTAGGAGCTTATGGCAAGAATCCAGGGGGAAAGGGTTGGTGACTTCAAACCCCTTATGGTCCTGGAGGTGTCCAGATGGTGAATATAGTTTTAAGATACAAGCAGCAGGATTTATGAAAGGATTAAATGTGAGATTTGAGGGTAAGACGGTGTCACAAATGATCCAAGTTCATCTGCTTCCATGTATGTCAGGGTAAGACCCTATCAAATGGTCTGACTGCCACCCCCCCCCCCCCCGCCAAAGCAAAAAAACAGAAAACAAACAAACAAACAAACAAACAAACAAAACCCACAAAAAACCAAAGCTATGAAACCTGGAAATCATGCAAAAAGCAACTCTGAAGCTACTGAAGAGTGAACAGAAATAGACTTTACTGAGGAGTGCGTGTTTTTTAAGAGGGGAGATGACCAGCTGTACCACTAAGTTTTCTTTGTGAGACTTAAAGTCTAGGGGTCGATGTCCTCTGAGTGACACAGTGAGCACTTATACTGAGACACAGTGTGCCATTAACAGAGGCAGCTGGGGCTCTGATAGAATAATCCCATCTTTCTGACTTGGGGAACTACAAAAGTGAAGCTGGGAAACCATGAATGCTGAAGAGTGTGGAGAATTCCAGAAGGTGAAGAGCTAGAGAAACTATCTACAAACTCTGTCCACCTACATTTGTCACTTTCCTTTGAGTGATACATATGCAGCACAGACTCAGAGCAGTTCAGATTTAAAGAAAAAAAAATTGAGGTTTGCGTGGGTGGCTCATTTTGTTAGGCATCTGGCTCAGGTGGTGAGCTCAGGGTCGTGAGATTGAGCACTGCCTTGGGCTCCATGCTGGGCATGGAGACTGTTTGGGATTCTCTCTCTCCCTCTTCCTTCCATCCCCCACCAACATAATGTACATAAAATGACTAGAGTTGTTGCCCAGCAAACATTGTTGAAAGTTCAAGTCCAGCTCAAAAAATTACCTGTTAAAACAATGGACATCATATTCATTAGAGAAAAACCGCACTTAGATTCTCCACAAATTAACATAATATTGAAGACACAATCCCAAAGTATTTAACATGCACAGTACCAAGAAAATGGGGCACCTTCTCAAAAGAAAGCAAAATTAACCAAAGCTGACTCCAGTGTCAACCAGGGTTGGAGCTAACAGGCAGGGATCATGGAGGGACTAAGATACCTATTCTCATGAAGTAAAATAAATCATTTTTTCAATTGATAAAATTTCAAAGAAATAGACACAAGAAGAAAATAATCAATATAAATTTTAGAACTTAATATAAATTTTAAAATAAAAATATTAACTGGATGGACTTACTGCTCAATGAATATGACAGGAAAGTAAGTAAACTTGAAGATGAATAGAAATTATTCAAGCTGAGGAGCAAAGAGAAAACAGAATGAAAAAAAAGAATGAACAGAACCTTAGTGAGCTGTGATATAATATCAAGCAGTTCAACATACCGGAAACTGGAAAGTCAGGAAGAGGAAAGATAGTGAAGCCAAAAAATTTTTTTAGAGATAAACTAAAAATCTTCCCAGGTTTTGTAAAAGATAGAAATTTTGCAAATAAAAGATAGTAAACACCAAGCTGGATGAAGCTATATAGGCCCATGTTGAGGCACATTATAGGGGAACTGTTGAAAGTCATAAAGAGCAAATCTTAAAACATGAGAAAAATGACCTATTACATACAGTGGAATAACAATCTAACAACTGCCTTCTCATAAGAAACCATGGAGGCTGGGAGAGAATAAAACATTTTTAAAGAACTTAAAAGAAAAAATCAAAGACAAAAAAACCTGTCAATCCAGGGTCTGTTTCACTAAAAACACCTTTAAGAATGAAAGTAAAATACATTTTTAAGATATACTAAGAAAATTTGTCATCAACAGACCAGCATTACAAGATATGCTTGTAATATCTTGTAAAGATATTAAATTAATACATATTAATTTTTTATATATAATATATATGAATATAAATTAAAAGATAACAAAATTAAAAAACATTTATTTTATTTAAAATTTATTTTACTTCATATTTTATGTGCTGACAATACTTAACATGAGATTTACCCTCTTAACAAAATTTTAAATACAAAATACATCATTATCGTCTGGGGAACTATAGCATTGTTTTCCAGTTTCACTTTTGAAGAATGTGGAGAATTCTAGATGATGAAGAGCTAGGAAGAGTATCTACAAACTTAGTGCAATGTTCTATAGCAGATCTTAGTCCTTTTGCTTAGATGAAATTTTATACCTATTGATCAGTAATTTTCTGTAGATGTCTTTGGAATGAAGAAAAATAATAGAAATTCAATTCTCAGGAAAGAATGAAAAGCATCAGAAATGAATGGTAAATATCTGGATAAATATAAATGGAAATTTTTGTTTTGTGTTTCCTTCACATCTTTATAAATTGTGTGAGCATTTAAAGCACAAAGTTTTACATGCTATTGAGAGGTTTAAAAATGTATGATACAACCATCATAACATAAAGGATGGAAGATATAACTTATAAGTGTAGATTTCTATATTTTATATGAGGTAGTACTATTAACTCTGTGGGTGTGAAGAGTCAAGGGCATCTATTGTAGTCCATAGGCCAACGTGTTAAAAAGAAGCAAAGAACATTAACTAAAATAGCAACAGAAATAATTGAAAAGGAATTATAAAAATAATCAAATAAAAAAACTGAACACTACAAATAAAGATTATTGTTAGAACCAATTGAAATAAAAAAATACGAACTATACCCAATTCATAAAAGTGATAAATACAAATACATAGGCTGAAATAAGTGGATATAAAAAATATACTATGCTGTGAATCACCAGGTTATTTGTGGAGCATAACAAATAGCATGGAGGACATGGGGACTTAGAGTGGAGAAGGGAGTTGGGGGAAATTGGAAGGGGAGGTGAACCATGAGAGACTATGGACTCTGAAAAACAATCTGAGGGTTTTGAAGGGACGGGGGGTGGGAGGTTGGGGTACCAGGTGGTGGGTATTATAGAGGGCACGGATTGCATGGAGCACGGGGTGTGGTGCAAAAATAATGAATACTGTTATGCTGGAAATTAAAAAAAAAATAAAAATAAAAATAAAAAAAAAGAAAAAAAAATATATATATACTATGCAAACTAGCATAAGAAAGATGAGTTTTCCCTATTTTAGCCAGATAAAACAGATCTGAAAAGAGAGTGTAATACCAGAGATCAGGAGGCATCATTCATAATGATAAAAAGCATTATTCTTCAGGAAGTCATAGCATTCACAAATGTGCCTGGGCCCAATAGCAAAGTTTCAAGAAACATGAGGCAAAAATTGATGGAATTAAAGGGAGAAACAGTCAAGTACGCAATCATAGTTCTGTCAGTTCCTGAAATAAAACCTACAATTAAGCCAAAAGAATCCACATAGCAAAATAAAACAAAATGAACCTGGGTTTGATCTGCACAATAGTACCAAACACTTTGACTTGATCCTCATAGGACCGTATAGGCAAAAATAACAGAAAACACATTCTTTTGAAGTGTACAATGTATTTTAACAGAATAGACCATATTCTGGCAATAAAACAGGTCTCAATACATTTAGAAATATTGAAATCATATTGTTCACTGACAACAATGGAATTAAATGAGAAATCTATAATGATAACATAACCAGAAACTCCCAAACGTGGATATTAAAACTTACACGTAGTCATTAGATCCAAGAAAAAATAAGAGAAACTAGAGTCTGTTTAAATAAAATGATAAACATTCTACATATCAAAGCTTATGGGTTGCAGCTTGTTGTTCAGGTGACCCTATAGGTCTCCGAGGGTATTGAATGATAGATTATCCACAGATGAGGAGGGAGGAGTGGGTTTACTCACATGGATATTTCATTTTCAAAGTCTCTTACACTGTGTACTTTCATCCTCTTCACAAAAGATTTTCCTTCTGCCTTACGCTTTGGATTTCCTCTATGGTTTTGAGTTACTGTTCCACCTTTTCTATTTCCTTATCTTAGCCCATATGAACCTAATTTTCACAGTGGAAATGCCAGTCTGGCAAGTTAGCCTCAGAGAAGAGAATTAGTGCTTTCCAATTAGGTCAGCAATTCCTTTGAATCATTTTCGAGCTTTAGTGTGGGTTAGGGAAGGGAAAATGACCCTTGGAGCAAAAGAAAGGGAGAAATGATGGCACAGGAAATCAAGGGAAACAAATCTTGAAAAGGAGGAGGCAGCTAGGTTTAAGAGCACAGTTGGAGAGAGTCACCGTTTAAATGTTTTTATCTTGTTTTATTTTTAGAGAAAGAGAGAGAGAGAGAGAGAGAGAGAACCAGCAGGGGAGGGGCACCAGGACGGGAGAGAGTCGCTCCGCAGGCTCCATGTTTGATCTTATGACCCCGAAGATCAGGACCTGAGCTGAAATCAAGAGTCAGACCCTTAACCTACCAAGCCACCAGGTGCCTCATGGAGGAATTTATGAGACTTACCTTCCTCATGCCCCGGAGAGAATGAAGAGGCTAGGAGGAATCTTCAGTTCAGTGCGAGATCTCAAATGATTCTGTCTGGTCTCTCTGACAGGTACAGAGACTATGCCTTTGTCATTCTACCACCATCACCTTAGGTGTCTAAGATCAAATCTATGCATCATTCTAGAGCCTCCTATAAGTTCTGACCAACTGAACTGAGGTTGTCTATGTAGTGTGCTTTAGATGGCTGGTGGTGGGTTGGGGGATGTTGAGCAAAGTCTAGGGAGTGTAAAGGTGCAGGATTTCTCCTGGATAATCAGGGGATGACTTTCTGGTGTGGTTGTTTAAAGGTCTTGACTGAGTGGCTGGGGAGGGAGGAGTCTGGTTTGTTTCTGTGATACTCGTAACCTTCTATCTAACACGCTCTTATTGCTCTTGTGTCTAGGATCCTCTTCACTCTAAACAGTGAAGTCTTTTATCTTCTTTTGGAGCTCTATAAAAATGCACTTGATTCTAATTCTTGTGTTGAGTGTGTTGTTTGCTGCTATATTGGCCCAACCCTGAAAATTTCTAACTATAAGTCAGTTTCTAACTAAGTAAGTGAGTCTGAACTTGTATCTAGGCCCTTCAATACTTGAAAACTTGCATATAAGTAAAGCAGTTGAACATGATGGGGATGGGGAAATACATCACCTAAGACTTCAAAATATTATCCAGCTATAACAACAAAGACTAAAAACACAGACCTTGAGCTAAAGAAAAAGCAAGTTGTGTGTATTTAGGTGAGGTGATTGTTTTTATCATAAACCAAAGTATCATTTGAAAATGGAGAGAATAAAGGAGTTAAAATATTTCTCATTTTGCAAGATCATATATACTACAGACTCTCAGACGGTATATTTTTGTGAACATGTCTAGTGAAAGACTAAAATGAACACTTTCTTTCCAAGAGGGGATATATCCATTATCTAGGACATCTGCAAAATAAAGAACACCAACAAGGAATTACAACAGAAAAAGAAAAAGGATAAGCTTACCTTCAGAGTTCAGTACTTTTCCAAGTTGCAGAAGTGCTTTTTTGAATTTCAGATGCCTTAGAGAAAAAAAAAAATAGCTTGGACTCAGGCAATTTACTTTAAATTCAGAGATTGTAAGTATATGTATGGTATTTGGCCATCAGGCTCTGTTAAAGAAACTCTGATTTGAGGTTGTTCCTTGGGTTGTGACCAACGATGCCTCTCCCTTCCTTTTCTCAATTATGTCATGCTGCTCATTTGTGCCTTTAGGATGCCAGGATCAGCTGTAAGTATTATTTAATGTTAGAAGAAAAATTCCTTGCCTCTATAGCTTTATAAAGACCATGTGTTAGGATGTTGTTCATTACCCATGAAAAGAGTTTCCTCATAGGGGAACTAGGATTTTCTTTTTAAAGATTTTATTTATTTATTTGATAGAAAGATCACAAGTAGGCAGAGAGACTGGCAGCGGGGTTGGGGGGATGCAGGCTCCCTGCTAAGCAGAGAGGCTGATGTGGGGCTTGATACCAGGACCCTAAGCTCATGACCTGAGCCGAAGGCAGAGGCTTAACCCACTGAGCCACCCAGGTGCCCTGGGAACTAGTTTTATAAGCAAAAAATGACCACAGGGAATAAAGAATCATTACATAGAGCATTTGAAGAACTTTAACAAAATAACATTTTATTTTTTAAAAAGATTTTTATTTATTTGAGAGAGAGAAAGTGCACAAGAGAGAGCATGAACAGGAAAGAAGGGCAGAGAGAGAGAGAGAGAGAAGCAGAATCCTGCTGAGTAGGGAGCCCAATAGCAGGCTCCATCCCAGGACCCTGGGATCAGAACCTGAGCCAAAGGCAGACACTTAACAGACTGAGCCACATAGGCTGCCCCTCAAATAACATTATTTTATACTGTAAAATATGTATCCTTCCTAAAACTTGCCAAGAAAGCCACAACCCAGTGATCCCTATAAATATCAAAGTTAGAGAGTATCCTTGGCTAATAACCCAGTTGCTTCATGGCTGATCCTGTCCCCTTTACTCTGCATAGTAGAGAAGGGATTTCATGGAAAACAGGTTTCAAGAGAAGGAACAACAAATCCTGTCCTTTTCTGATTCTTGTCTGAGTTTTGTTTTTAATACTATTTTATCTGATACTTGGATTATCTGATAAGCTTTTACATTCTGGATATATTTGTAGCTTCAGAAAATACATTCTCAACCAGCCCTCTTCAAAAGGTAATATAATGCAAAAGGATTTCCAAGATTTCTTTGAATTCTAAGTTGTTTGATGTGGAACATCCACCAAACAATTTTGCTTTTGTGTGGCTACTTGCCAAATTTCTGAAAGAGGGGCGAATTGCAGTAGAATTCTTCAAAATGAAGTTGGCTCTTATTTGTCATAATATTTTGTAGATCAGTCATATTTTGGGACTTGATGAACACTGATTGTGGTTGCCTGTTGCAGAGGTACTAGGAGTGACAGATGTGTAAAGAAGCACTGATAAAAATAGTTTCATGTCTTATCTTATTGAGTTGACTGTCAAGACAAGTTGGCCATTTTCAATTACAGTCATCTCCATATGTTAAAGCCACTTAACACTGCTAATCATTTATATGCAATTCAGTTAGTCATTAAGTTTACAAATAATTGGACATTTGTTCGCCTTCAAATGGAATGGTAATTAAAATGTTTAGTTTATCAGTGTATTATACATCATGGGCACATAATCATAAGCCAGGGTCAGCAGTCTTTGCAATGGCAAAAATAGAGCAATTTTATTTTTATGTCTTTTATTTCTTGCCTAAGACATTAAAGCAGAAATAAGTGAATAAAGCTATGTTACTTTATATTATCCCAAGTTTTTTCTACTTTTGTTGAATTTGCCTTCTGCAAACACTAGTGTTTGAGTAGTATAAACTTTATTGCATATTTCACTCAAATTATTATTTTAAAGTTTATTATTTAAGAATTAATATAATTCCTACAAACTAATATAATTATAGTATTTAGTATTTTGTTTCAAACTTTACAATGCTCCGATAATACTTCATATTATATTTTACATTATTAAATATAATTTCTTTAATATTTTACATGTATTATCCGAGTATTATATCTACAATAAGTGAAAATTGGTTCTTCTTCCTCAAATATTACAATTAGAGAGAAACACTTGTGACAATGTATCTTTTAAAAATGCATTACATTTGCTATAAAACAGTCCATAATTATCTTAAAGCAATATTTCAGAAAAATTCTCTTGTTTATATGAAATATGTATTTTATTCTACTATGACTTACTACTAAATTCTCCTATGGAAAACTAATGGTTTAAAATAAATAAGTGTAAATTGATATGTGATGTGATTTTCTCTAAAACATTACTTCAAAATAAGCTAAGACTTCAAAGTTTTTTTCAAAATAAAAGTGTCAAAATTCTTATTTGGAAAAGATTTTTAGAATTTTCAGATTAGAAAAATGATCCTTTTTTGGCATTTAACTATGTATTTTTTGAAAAGTGCATTTAGGGAGCTGATAGTATTTAGAAAGCATATTTATTCTCTATATGTTACCTTTTCTGAGGAATAAAAACCTCAGCAACTTTTATTGAAATGCTTTCATAATTTAAATCTGGGCAAAGGCCACGGGATAATTCTGTGACTATTTCACTATTTCGTAAAGACCTCATTAGAACTTTAATCCTAAATTGTGATTTATTTGTTCATCCATTGTGAACTTTATATTAATTAAGAGTGAATTGTTCCCTTATGGGAAAATTTGAGAAAAGACCTTAACTTCCGAAGTGAAAGAGGCTAGTGTCAGTGTTGTTCTTTAAATGAGACTACCACTAATTTTGGTAACACAAAGGCTACTTTTTAAATATAATAGATATTTTTTAGAATCACTTATCAAGCTTACATTTCTTTATTTTTCTTAAAGATTTTATTTATTCATTTTTTTCTTTTTTTTTAATTGTGTTGTTAGTCACCATAAAATACATCATTAGTTTTTGATGCAGTGTTCCAAGATTTATTGTTTATTCATCTGAGAGGGAGAGAGAGAGAGAGAGAGAGAGAGAGAGAGAGAGAGTGACTTGAGGGGAGGGGCGGAGGGAGAAGCAGACTTCCTGCTGAGTGGGGAGCCCCACAATGACTCGATCCTGAACCCTGGACCGTGAGATCAGGACCTGAGCTGAAGACAGATGTTTAACCGACTGAGCCACCCAGGCTCCACTAGGCTTACATTTCTTTTAAACCTATAATTCTTGTGTTATGTGAACACTCTTTGAAGAAATAAGAATGTTCAGGGCCATTAGCCTTAACTTTGCCTAGGTTTTTCTCTGTGGTTCTCTGGACATCATCTCTAGAGCATGAACAGTAAATAATCTGCCAGAGGTATTGTTTGGGATGATCACTAAATGAGGTTATATCACTATTTACTTATGGAATAAATATTCTCAGATTTTTAAAAATCTTTTTATGTTTGACTTCTTTAAAAAAATTTCACCTATGAGTTCCATTTGAGTTTATTAGTTGACTCATAATTTCATAGGTTGTTCATAGGTGTTCATATCGTTTTAGCTTAGCTCTTTGATCATAATACATATGTTTTTGCTTTAATTTCCCTTCCGAGAAACTAGCATGGAGTAAAACCTATATAAATATTGTTGACTGAACATGTATATATGGTTCTATATATATGATATATATGGATCATTGTTTTTATGAGGTATGTTCAATGTCAACCAAATTATACTAAATATGCTTCAAGACTCTTAGCATTTATGACTCTGATACTTTGATATCTGGAAAAAAATGACAAGTGCCATGAGGCAAACTGGTTAGTTTTTCAAAGGTAGTCAGTAGTACTCTAGTGGGATGTAATAGATCTGTTAACCTGTTAATAAAATGAAATCCAACAGGATTTTTAAATGACTCAAAGGCAAGAGGGAAAGTTATAGTCTAGTAGTGACAGCTGGCAAACTTGCCTTAAATGCTTTTAAGGATAAAATTGATAACATCCACGATTGGCTACAGTTCAGGGTACCCAATTCCAGTGTGCTGTCAACCGTATATATTTACTATTGATTAACACTCTAGCTACATTCTTTTCAGACATTTTGATGTGGGAAGGTTATTATTTTAGGGCCAGTACCTACATAGCTTTTTTTCCCCCCAAGGACTGTGATAAAATAATACGAAAAAGGAATTGGTTAATATGTTGGCATTGGTAAAGTTAATGTTTTCATTAATCGTTTAAGTCTAAGGAAGTTGCTTTTTAGTCAAAAACTGATCAATTTTAGCAAAAATGGAGGAAACTATTTGAAAAGAATGCATATATACACAGATACTGCGTGGTTTTCCAAGTCATGTACACACACATGAGTCATACATACAGAGTTAGATGAACTTAGCATAAATGTTGGTGTCCATTGCAGAGAACCATCTGATGCTGGGCATTAGAACATAATTTTGAGCATTAGCTACTCAATTTTAGTAAATACAAAAAAGCCTAGGGATGCCTGGGTGGCTCAGTTGGTTGGACGACTGTCTTCGGCTCAGGTCATGATCCTGGATTCCCGGGATCGAGTCCCGCATTGGGCTCCCAGCTCCATGGGGAGTCTGCTTCTCTCTCTGACCTTCTCCTCGCTCATGCTCTCTCTCACTGTCTCTATCTCAAATAAATAAATAAAATATTTAAAAAAAAGCCTAAATAAAACAACCTTGTACTTGAACGTGCATAGACATTTGCCGCGTTTATAAGAGAGATTATACAATTTTTACACTAGACAAACATTAACTGGATGCCTTGTATATACCTTGTATTATTTTAGGGATACTGTAGAATATGGAACAGGAAAAAATATTCCTGCTTTATGAGCTTGCTTTTTATGAAGGGTGGAAAAAACATATAGTTAAATTGCATTAAGCACTTTGGAAAAAAATAAAGCAGGAAAGGAGGCTAGGAAGGTTAAATGGTTAGGTGGCCAGGGAAAGCCTTTCTGAGGAGGTATCTGAGTAGCAGCCTAAACAAAGTGAAGGAGTGAGCCACTGGGGTCAAGGGGAAGAGCATTTTAGCAGAAGGAATATCTTCCTGAGAAGAGCACCTGAGAGAAATTTCGAGGGCCAGTGAAGATGCCAGAGTGGTTTGGCAAACTGAGCCAAGGGAGTTGAGTTGCACAGAATGTCAGAGGGGTCATGGAGTTGAAGGGAATATTGTTAAGGGACTGGTAGGTTTCTGTCAATATAGTTGGCTTTTACTGTGTGTGAGAATGGGAAACACCTGGAAGGTTTGAGCAGAGGAGTGATTTTCTGGTTTGGAATTGAAAGAATCATTCTGCGTGCTGTGTTGAGATCCAGCTGTAGGAGGCAGGGATAGAAAGAAGGGCAAAACTGGTGGGATAATGAAATAGCGTTCAAACGAGAATGTGTGACCTCCAAGTACCTGACAACCTTACAGAGACACAAGTCTTTAAAAGACTAAAATTCCAGATCAACTAACTGCCTAGAATTTAGCTGCCTGCTGATGAATCTGAGATCAAGGCATGTTGCTTGCTCACCATTCCCATCTTCCATTTGAATCTCTTTTCCCTTCAGAAGAAACACTTGTTTCGCATCCATTCCAGATTTTACTATGGGGCATTTCCCCCCGGTATAAAAACTTGTCGAGTAAAAAAAAAAAAAAAAAAAAAAAATGAAGGGACATTTTCAAATAGTTTGGTTTGACATCCTCACCTTTTCCGCCCCTCCCCCATTGCTAGAAAAAACACCATTGCTGTAGGAGATCCCTTTGAGAACAAAAACAGTGAGAATGAGCAAAGGACCTTTTTTACATCACGTGCCAGATTTATGGCAAGTCTTTGCTTTGTCCATTCATCTGTTCATCTATTTGTCTCTATCTATCTTGGAATTTAGATTCAGAAAAGATTGTTTTTACTAGGATTGTTATTAAAATATTTATTTAAATTGAAATATCAACTCAGACTTTTCTGGCAGAAAATAAGTTTAATTGTGGCCAACTAGTTTGGTATTAAGAACTGATTTTTCTAACTCTGTATTTTCTTAAAATGAATGTACTAAATTTGCAGCTCTATAGCTCTCATAAAGATGTATTTAGAGACTGTGATAAGAAGTATTTTATCTAAACATTTGTTTTGCCAAAGTCATTTAGAAAATAATAATAGTTTGATTTTTTTTCTCTTGCCCTTTCTAATCATGTCTGGTAGAATAAGGAGCTCTAAGTGAAAAAGTAATAGGTATACTGAGTAGCTATTTGGTGGATATTGGTAATGCTTTTTTGGCAATATACTTTCCATAAATTAAGAATATAATAGCTTTGATGACTAGACAAAAAAAAATTGGAGGTTGAGTCTTTTGTGTTCAGTAAACTATTATGTTATTAATTGATGATTTAAAAAATTTTTATTCTTATACCACTATGAATTTGTATCATGAAACTTAGAGTTTAAGTAATTTAGTAACATTAAAAAAATTTATCTTTCAACCAACTTATGTGATTAAGGTGTCTCAGTACTTTTAAATAGGAAAGTAAATGAATTATTATGAATTGCTGTTCAACCTTATTATACAATAAGCAATTTTTCATCTATGGTATACCAACTAATTGGGGGAAGAGTCCCCATCTGTCTCATTAGAATATGCAGTTCCAGTAAAATTTTATATTTTCACTATTTCCTTAATAATTATGAAGTATCTTAGAGTTGTTTTCATCAATTATATTCCACTAATAATTGGAAAGATTAACTTAATTCAAAATATCTTGTAAAAGAATTTAAAATGTTATAGACATGAAAAAATCCAAAATCCATTGTTACAGAAAACTTTTTTAGATGATCAATAGATTTGAAACCAGCACTCTTCAGTAGAAATGTAATTCCATTACGATCACACATTTAGCCACATAGTTAACTTCGAATTTATATTAAAAATAAACAGGTTAATTTTTAACAGTAAATTTAATATTTCATCTAGTATACAAAAATACCACTTCAACCTCATGGAATCAATAGAAAAATTTTTGAGATAGTTTATACTCAATTTTCTTATTGCTTTTTTGAAACTGTTATCTATTTTACTTCATACCACATCTCAATTTGGTCTTGCTTCATATCAAGTGCTCAGTAACCACACGTGGCTGATGACCATCGGATAGCACATTGTGCAGCACAGCTCTAAGTTTTAATTGTGTATGTTACATGAATTTCTGTGTCAGGAACAGGATAAACACATTTAATTAGAAAAAAAAACCAATTTCACATTTCTACCTATTAAAGTGCTTATTCATATATATCTTTAATTGGAAGATGGTGATAGTAAATCAATATGATCTTTAGATCTCATGAGATCTGTGTAAAATAAAAAATCCATCCTTTGCAATAATTGAAAAACATAAAGAAATTTTTAGTTGTTGACTTAGCAATGTTTAGGGGTGTGTATGAGCATTTGTTTGAACACTATTAGGATATTTCTGGTATACTGGTAAGAGATAAAGGTAACTTGGGATAGGTTTCAGAATGGAGTAGAATTCTGGATACATTTTTTAAGGTGTGGCTCACTGCCCACATTTTTTAAGACCAAAAATATGGAAATGGTTGCTTTTCAACTTTTAAATATGTTGGCAAAGTGATCCTTTTTGGGTTCTCATTAGGAATATATAATGTTGAGATCCTACAGACCATTATACAGATATATTAAAAAAAAAAAATAGAACCTTGTGCTATCCTACATTACCCTGGGTAGACTTCCCAAAATTGTTCTATCACAGTGCCATTGGGACCTCTGTGTCTGAGCAGCAATAGCAAGTTGTCTGATGTTTTGGCGGGACTTCAGCCTATAATTGTGAGCATTTTCTCAATATCTTTAGGATTGTCTCCATTATATTTGGGTCTCTTTCTAAATTACAGTTTGGTGTTGATCCTTTATGGTATATATTTTTAAACACTCAGTTCCTACCACAGTAAACTGGAGATGACACATATCAGACAGTTCTCTATCCAATTTAGTTTTGGCTTTCTATGGATAGATGACAGTATAAATGATTTGAAATTGAGTTGCCATCCAATTTTTTCAGGCTGAGTGCTTGTGAATCTGAGCTCCTTTTCACTGAAGCCTCTGAAGAAAGATTAGAGCAATTCCTTTTTCATGATTTCTGTATCTCCCTATGGAATTTGTAGTCTTGGAAGAAACATATCTCAAGGTGATGGAAGTCTTATTTATCTTGGGGTAACTGAACTCATAGAATTTTTTTTCTCACCACCCTTATATGACACTTCCTTTGAAGGAGTATCAAGTTCCAGTGTGTCCATGATTCTCTTCTCTTGCTTTGGCATTCTAACAAGACTTGTATTGTATTAAAGAAGTTTTTGGTCTTTTTGTCATCATGAATTATAGCCACTGCTAATTTTCCTTTAGAATTCACATTTCTACTAGAGCAAGCCTTTTGTTTTGAATGAACAAACTCTTGGAGTAAATTTCTTATTGCTGCTATTAGCATCTTTTAAAATATAGATCAAATTGTGTTTATGTTCCTCGAATCATTTTTTGTAAAGTTTGCTAGACTATATATAAAGCAGAAGACTTCACACATCTTTTTTATTGTTTGTTTGAGCCACTTTTCCCAAATGAAATGAATCAAATTTGATATTTTTTGTTTTGGGGAGGGGAATTTTATTGATGTTAGGTATATTAACATATACCTAAAACTACTTGGTTAAAACTACTTGGATGTTTCCTGCTGTATGCAAATAAAGCCTGGAATGAAGCATGAAGCTTGACAAGAGATTTTTAGGCCCTACATATTTACAGATTTTAAACTTTTTTTTTTTTTTAAGATTTTAAGCTTTTTATAAGACTTCTGATATTTTATTCTCCCCCTCAATGTATAACATTTCCAGTAGGAGCAAAGTCTGATTTTGGGGGGTAACACATTCTTATGAATTTAAATTTTAATTTGTTCTGGAGACATGTTCTCTCCCCACTTATCTATACTTTCCTCATATAATTTGCTTATTTATACCATACATGTATCTACTCTAAACATATAAATTATATACATATTGTTCAATATATATTTCTGCATGTAAGTGATATGCCTTCTATAAAACTAAAAAGATACAGAAAATTTTAATTAATGGATAGTTTTTGAAACTTATTGGCTGCAGTCAAAGATTCACATATACCATGTGGAAAAATGGTAACATTGTGCAAGAACCCAGAATGTGTGTGGAGGGGTGTGGGTTTGGTGTGGGGGTGGATAGTGGAAGTGAAGTGACTCTGTCCTCCTAACCATGTAAAGATTGAGGACCTCTGGGGGTGCCTGGGTGGGTCAGTAGATTAAGCCTCTACCTTTGGCTTAGATCATGATTTCAGGGTCCTGGGATCAAGCCCTGCATCAGGCCTGCTTCCCTCCCCCCTCTCTCTGCCTATTTGTGATCTCTCTCTGTCAAATAAATAAATACAATCTTAAAAAAAGAAAAGATTGAGGACTCTGGCCAAGGTATCTATTCTTAGTTTGATGTTATAATTTTTCTGTATGAGGGATGTAATTGATATTTTAGATGCATATTTTTCATCTTTTTTTTAGAATATTCTGCTAGAGTGATTTCTAGACAAGAAGTTTTTGTCTCTTGTTGTCTTTCAGTTATATTTTTTGGACAGGTAGAGGAGTTTTTTGGTCAGACTAGTATAGAAGTTTGATTCATTCATACATGATGTAGTCTATTTATATATGGATTCTACCAAGTTATTCATTTTGCTTAGATACTCTTTTCACATTTATTGAATGCCAGCTCTGTGCCAGGAACTTAAGAACTAGAAATATAAATTTAAGTTATAATTCTCACAATTAACTCTATTTAGAGGAAAATGCCATCATATAATCCAGTTGCTGTGTTTGGTATCAGACTATTTACATAACATAAAGTAGAAGGGATAAACAATGTCTTCGTATGCATAATAACTCATAGTAACAGTTCTTTAGAACAAAATTATTAGTGGTGGCCTTTGGAGCCTATGTTTATTCCAATATTACTATCTTTTTTTTTAAAATTGAGGATGGCCTTGAAATTGTTTTGTAAGCATTATAAGAATATCAGTGTCATGTAATCATGTTTTTTTCCATGGCCTGATTTTGTGTAAAAAAAAAAAAAATCTCTCTCATGATTATATATGTAATTCACCAGATTTGGATCTGAATGGCTCTTGGCTATTTTAAAAATCAAATTTACCCAGAGAGAAGAAAATGATTTGCTTCATTTAAGATGATTAAGAGGTTAGCTTAGAAAAGAATCTTCCAAAGTATTTCAAGCACTGTGATAAATAAAAATCTCAGTACTATTTCTAAAAATGGAGTCTAAGAGTCTCCAGATACCCGTACACATGTGCACGTGTGTGCAGTCACATCTGCAATAATAGTCCACCATCATCTGAATCCCAACAGAGTGGTCCAACGTGAATGTCCTAACGCCAGAGGTGCCTTCAGGAGTACTTTCAATGTAATATCGTTGGAAGTTTCAACTTCAGAATTCTTTTAGGAACACTAAGAAGCATGCTGAAGTCTCTACCTACTTATCCACCTAATAGAATTTGTTATATAAAACCAACATGTGACTCTTCCAGGACATGTTCCTACTTGGGAAGATTTCAATCCATCTTACCAACTGATGTAAAAGTATCTGTGATCTCAGATGAGGCTGGGGCTGAGAGCTGTACTAATCTAGTGATGGTAATGTTCATTCTTGCTATGTTTTATGTAAAACCGGCTTTTCAAAATGTTGTATATCATTTACTTCTTTCCATTACTTACATGATTCATTATAACTGATTTAATTACCCTTTTCTACATGGTCATTATTATCAAATGTTGTGCTTTGCAGTTAAAAATTTTATTTATAAGACTTTCATTTGTAAGTGGCCTTAACAGTCAATCACAAATATATCATAAACTTAAAATTTAAATAAGTACTTTAGAATTCACAGATTGAAGAAGTGTAAACCACTCAAGGTGATATTTTGCTAGGACAGCTTTTTTTTGGAGTTCTATGTTTTAGTCTGTTTACAATATATTCAGCTGTAGGTGTTCCTAATATCAATTAATTACTGTGTGGCTGCTTTTTACAGCTCCTGATAATGGGATGCTTTCAAAAGCATGCACTGGGACAGTTGTAAGCAAGATTTAAATAATTATGACATACAAATGCTAATGGAACTTAATGAAATACATATAATAATGAAATCAAAGTCAAAGATCATTTTTTATGCAGGTTCTTTGTTATATTTAGTCTCTTATGTTCTCTTGTGCCCTCAAAACATCTCAGT
The DNA here is from genome assembly GCF_009829155.1 of Mustela erminea. Classification (NCBI taxonomy): domain Eukaryota; kingdom Metazoa; phylum Chordata; class Mammalia; order Carnivora; family Mustelidae; genus Mustela; species Mustela erminea. Next base: position 27,445,859 of record NC_045617.1, read on the forward strand.
TTCATCATTGGTTTGTATGCTATCTCCACTGGCCATGTTTTGAAAGGACAGGAGGTATATCTTAATCACTGTATTTCCAGCACTTAGCACTTGTATACAACCTAGAGTATGGTAGATAATCAATTCGTTGATTGAATGAGTAGCCGAAATGCATTTCTAGTTTTTTATTTAACTACCTTTGCCAAAAGTTGGAAAAGAGAATTCAGAACAACAATGAAAAATGCCTAGAATAGGTCAAGAACGATTAGGGATCTCCTCAACTGAGATTCAATTTGCAGTTGGAAGTTTTAATGAATTTAGCATCTGATTGAAAGTATTGATATTGATTTCCCTTTCCTGAGGATACTTGTATACAATTCAGTGAGAAAAACAAACGGTATATTCCTAGGAGTGGTAAAAATAACTTGCTGGTATTTACAAGGCAGAGGAATATCCCAGGTGTTTTATCACTCTACCTCCCCATTCTTTGTAAGGATATTAGATGTTTTCTCAATGTTAGAGAATATGCCTGCTTCCAGAGAAATTCTTTACACTCTCCTCCTGTTCAGAAATCCTGGAAGCACCACTGAGAGGATAAAAGGGCAGTAATTTTTTAACTCCATATGCTGAAGAAAAAAAAAAATCTCTGTACCACCCTGGGATTTCTCTATTCCCTTTCACAAAGAGGTGGTTCATCTGAGGTAATCATTGTGATGCATCATTGCCCTGAATTAAGAAAAAAATATTGTTCAGAATTTTCAGTTATCACTTAAAATAGTGCTTTTCAAACTTTATCATGTGTTCAGATCACCTAGGGATCTTGTTGAAATGCAGATTATGATTCAGTGGGCCTGAAATGTGATCTGAGCTTCTGCATTTCTAACAAGCTCCCAGGTGTGATCACATTTTGAGTGGATGCTAAAGCTACTCAAGATATTTGTGGAGTAGCAGACGTGGCAGATGTGTAGAGAGTGATACTAATATATCTGGTGTGCTAATTATCCTGGATCCCAAGATAATTCCCTGGCAAGATGGTTTGCTGCTTCAGTTCCGATGCCTCTCTCCTGTTTCTTCAATGCCATTTGCTTGTGGAATCATTTTTAGTAGCAGAATTCATAGTCTTAATTCAACCTGCCCCATCAATTACAGAGAAGCAATAAGCAACATAAAGTCAGGTTGGAAGTGCAGACCCTTGGAACATTCTAAAATATTTAAATTTAATGGCCAATATGTATATATTATAAATAACTACAAATAAATTAACTCTTTTTGTTTTTAAAATGGATGTTTTCTTTATTGATATGGTCTTGGTTTACTTGCATGCTCAAGCTAGCAGTCATGGAAGTTGTTGAATTGTGTTTTTTTTTTTTTTTTTTTTTTTTTTTTTTTTTTGTAAATATGGCCTAAACTTACTCCTTTGCTATTTTGAAAATGTGACATTTTTAAAATTGAAAATTCCTTGATTCTTGTGAGAACTGTCTAGAAAATTCTTCACATACATTTGTTGGTCCATATGGACATATGGTCCATAAAGAATACATCTAATAGGCTATATGTGGAGTTCAGTAAAGATATGAAGATGGCCCCCCATATTGTCAAAGAACTTCTTAGTCAAAGAACATTTCGACAGTAAGCTCTATTAACAAGGTATCAGTGTGATAGAAAATGGCTATATGAAAACTTGATTCACTTATACCTCTAATGAACTCAAAGCTTTCAAACTCCTTTGTCCCCCTGCAATGGGTATTGTTATTTGCCACTCTAACACCTATGCCCCCTTACTCCAACAGTTCTGATTTTTGCATGGCGATAAGCTAATCTCCATTGCTTCTCTAGATCCACTCTTCCTCCTTCCCACTCTGCTGTGCACTCCTACAATGACTAATAGGAACTCCACCACAAGCTCTCCCTCCCTAACTTTTAGAGCACAGCAGGTGGGAGGGAAGAGGGAGATACATCAGGATTCACATTTCTCCATCTCCCTCCCTACAGGGCTATCATGGGCTGGCTCTGTCTCCCCACTAAAGGAATCAGCATCTGTCAGGTGGCCCTCTCTACCCGGCCGCTGTGTCTCCAGGTACTTCTTTCCATCATATTTGAAAATACAACTTTTTAAAAATACAAATTTAATGGCTATTTTAAATATTGTTATAAGGATGAGGTTTGAATTACAGTCAAAGACTTGTCTTGTAGACCCCGGAGTTCTCTCTCATTGAAAACATATTTGTATTCTAGAATTCAGTCGAAATAAAAATGATATAAAAATATCCTTTGGGCCAAGAATTTTAAAGATGTCAGATACTAGTGTAAGGTCCTTGTAGCTCAGTGGACATAAATATGTGTTATTAGACTAGTTTTCTCCTTTGTTTTCTAGTTTTCTCCTTTGTTTTCAGAGTCTATTTTCTCTCTGAGTTAATTTGGAGTTAGAGTTGTTTTATTTAGCAATAAAGAGATGTGATTTGTGGAGACGATATTTTGCAAGGTGAAAGAGAGGGTGTGAGTTATATGGAATGGTGTAATCACACATATAGTGTAAAGTAGGTTAAGAAAGACTGAGAAAAAGATTTTCTTCCCAGTGGAGACTTCAGTTCTCAGATCCATGTTTATGCGAGGCAGGCATGTGCAGCCGGCTTGTGACTACATATCTTTTATCAAATACAACTCATTTCTGACATAAACTGTCAAAGAGTAAGAGGTGTGACCATATTTGTAAGCTGAAGACATTTTTGAATTTTGGTAGTCTTGAGAATTCTGTGAAGTAAATATGAATCCCTTTCAAATGTGAGACTATTTGAGGGTTTTTTGTTTTGTTTTGTTTTTATTTTTTTTTGTCTTGTCTCTAGAGATCAGGTAACTTAGTAATAATGATAGTAGTTCAGTCTTGTGGAGCATCTTTCTAGGAGATACCTGATAAGTATTCATGAATCAAAAAGACAAGGGGATGAACGTTTTCTAATTCATGTTTATCGGGAACAATAATTAGTATATTTTACATATCCATTTTGGGATAATATATGCATGCATAAAAATAAACACAGTTCCAGTTCAATGAATTCTGTCAGAAGAATGATTTTAAGACTGTAAGCCAAGCTTTTGCCTGTTATTAACTGAACTCCTTCATTAAGTAACAAGGGAATAAAGTATTCAAAGCATATTTTGTAAAGAGAAATGATTTCATTTCAATGAATAGTTTTTCCACAGTTATTCAACCAGATCAGGAAAAAAGCTTTGCATTTTACCTGCAAGTATCTGTTTAGAAAAGCACAGAAAAAGCTTACATTTGCAGAAGTTTCTAAGAACTGAAGTGATTGAAACTTGATGCTTTGTATGGCACCACAAATATCATTTCATTCTCAGTAAAATGGTAAACTTTGTAAGAGTAAGCTTTTTATTTTCCTTATAACAATCTTCAAACTGAAGTCATATCTCTAACTTGAACTTCACATGCAGATCAAAGTTTCTCTTTGAAACAGTTACTGAGGCTTTTTACTCTATTCTTGAAAGTGATTAATATGGTTCAACTCTCCTCCTCCAAATTTGCTCCAGTGTTTTTATATGGTAAAATAGGAAATTTACAATAAGAGGGAATAAGAAATCTGTACCACACTTTTAGTGATGATTAACTTGTGAAAAATATTTTCTTTTGCCATATACACATTGGAGAAAACATTCTACTAAAGCAGTAAAACTTACTTGCCCTTACCTAAAGTGAAATACTGGTATTTGTTTGTGATGATAGGATTGTGCTTGAGTCTCTCTTCCCGTGCGTATGTGTGTGCATACAGATCCCCAAATGACAGAGTATTTTCTCAGATTTATTTTATTTGATGTTTTCCTTTAACTCTTATTTTTAAGCATATACAATATATCTAAATGAACCTGTTCTATTTCCTCAGAAGTTCTTTTGAGTTATAAATCTGTAGATAATTTACAATAGAACTCTAATTTATGTAGCAGGACACCTTTATTTTCATTATCTGCATGGCACCTTCAGACATGCTAGTGAAAAACAAGTTGGTGATTTACCATCAGCATCTCTGTCTCTTCAGCTGCCTTTTTTTTTTTTTTTTTTTTTTTTTTTTTTTTTTTTTTTTTTATTTCCAGCATAACAGTATTCATTATTTTTGCATCACACCCCGTGCTCCATGCAATCTGTGCCCTCTATAATACCCACCACCTGGTACCCCAACCTCCCACCCCCCGTCCCTTCAAAACCCTCAGATTGTTTTTCAGAGTCCATAGTCTCTCATGGTTCACCTCCCCTTCCAATTTCCCCCAACTCCCTTCTCCACTCTAAGTCCCCATGTCCTCCATGCTATTTGTTATGCTCCACAAATAAGTGAAACCATATGATAATTGACTCTCTCTGCTTGACTTATTTCACTCAGCATAATCTCTTCCAGTCCCGTCAGCTGCCTTCTTATTCAGTCTGCTTTCATTGGTATCTGATCCATTCCCTATCCCTGCTCCTGTGGTGCCTGCTCCAAATCTCCTATCATTTGGGGGATATTGACAGAAGATGAAAGAGCAGATTGGGAGGTTACAGGTATTAGCTAGAAATGGAGATGACCAAGAGGAAGAAGGGCTGGAGGTGGGTGAGGGGTGATTAAACAGAATTGCATCTATCCTGAAGTATAGAGAGGAGGCAGGGTGGCATGGATCTGAGTTGTACAGACCACGTTAACCGGCTTCATAAGTACTAAAAACCAGTTAGTCAGAAAATGATGATCAGTTCTGGCAGAAAACCATGCTTTCCAAGTGCAACCTTTACAAAACCTTTCATCAGGCCTGATAGAGTTCTATGAACAAAAACGGAGGAGCAGTTCAGTGGCAGAAATGACAGACATAAAGGCTAGCCTAAAAACCCTTTGAAATACTTCTGTTCATGGTGTTGCAAAAGCAGGTGAAGGCAAGAAATCAGCAGTTGAAGTCAGGAGTTTTAAAGTAGAAGGGTGATAGGGTGGATGTATTGTTAGGGGGATTTGAAATACATGTGCTTGGTAGCATGCTAGGAGGGAAGGGGCTGAGTTTGAGGGTAAGGGGGCTTGCATAGGAAAGAAGGCAGTGATGGGAACAGGAATCTCAATTCAAGGAATGGAGTAAAAGTTATTGTCAAGTTCTGCGGGAACATGGCACATTCAAACCAGTCCCAGACTGAGGTAGATACCCAAGGCTGCAGGTCATATCTGAGTGGAGGGGTTCTGGGTAAAGTGTTAGAGGGTGCAGGAAAGAAACAGTGAGAAAATGAGGCAGAGAAAAGTGAAAAAGTGTCTATTCCCTCTGAAACAAAGTTAATGGGAATAATGGGGAAGTTGGTCCTCATCAGCAGACTGGAATATAGGGCAAGTCATTAGTAACTTGAGTAATCTCTTGGTGGCTAAGGGGTTAAGGGGTGAGTGGTAAGTCTTACAACCTTTTTAAATGGGTGGTGAGAGTTCTGTGTTTCTAAGTGTCTCTGAAGCACTTGGCAGTTCTTATGTCTGGACCTGCCACAACTTCCCAAGACATAGCCCAACTGCAATATTACTCATTAGTTCCAGGGTAGGGTGAAGACTATATAGTGCCTAATTTCCTAGGCCAAGTAACTGGGGTCAGTGTGGCTTGGATTTAAAGACTATATTCTGCACAAGCAAAGTTATAGTTTATAAGTGAATAGATAGGAATAACTCAGTGACAATTTTCAAGTTGAAAATTTTCGAGTCGACCCTGCTGGTTTCCTTCTATAACCTCTGTATGGCACTTGCATTAAACCATAAAAATACAAAATTAAAGTAGATAATGAGACGATCTAGTACAATGTGATAATTTGTCAATAAGCAGTGGACAGTTTGGGTTTTGTCTTTATTTGATTCAACCACCGCTATCCAAGACTTTGCTGCGGTTAGGCAAGTATTCAGATCAGTGGTACCACAATTCTTATTTCCTCTGGGATCAGTGGTACCACAATTCTTACTTCCTCTGGGATGTCAGGACTTACAGGTGAAAAAATTATTATTGTGGGGAAACATCAAACCAAAATGACACAAAATTTTTATAATTTTTGACAGCCTTTTAAATTCTTAATTGCTATGGATAAACAAATCTCTCTGAAATCCAGTTCTCATAGTATGTAAATATTTAAATAGGTAAAACTGGAGAGAAGCATCAAGGGAATTAATCTTCCTCAGATTTCCTTATGTTTGTGAATGGAGTTGTCCTTTGTGTCAGAGGAGAACAGGATTCCCTGTTGAGGTATTCTGAAGAGTAGGGAGAAGGGTCAGTGATGGGAACTGAAATGCCAGTACAAAGAAATGCATCTCTCTACAAAATGATTTAGGCAAACTTTTCCTTTTTCTCTATGGTTGATTTTTTTTTTCTTTTTTTGGATGCTCTTGAGCTAACTTTGAAGTTCAACAGGTACTATTGGAAGTTGCCTTAGATATGTCAATCACTGCATTGTTCTCTTAAGAGAAGATATAGACTCTCATTTTCTAGAAGAGTGGACTTACTCCCATTGTATGTAATTTATAGCTAGAGGACAATTTGGCCACTGGTACAGTCATTCACCAAGCATTCTCTTGTCTGCAAGGATCTGGTAGGAGCTGTTAGTCTGGATGGAGCAAACATTTCCCACTTAAATAGATGGACAGATCTCAGCATATGAGAGGACATGCTGAAGGAAGGGGAATTTTCCAAAGAGGCCCTCTTCATTGATCCACCTTGGTTAATACATCTTTTTTCATTTTCTTTTTCTTTTTTCTATTTATTTCCTTTGGTATTCCAGGTGCTACCTGTTTTTTTCTTACTTGTTCTTCACGGGCAGCAAATACATTCTTTGCTGATTGCTTTCCTTAAGCCCTGAAATTCTTCCAAGGCTTAGCTTGTCAGGAACTCTGTTCCATTCTCTGGCAAAGTCATGTTCTCCTCAGAGGCAAAGTCATTTCCCACATGTTTGTAACATTTTTAATCAGTGAAATGTTAAATCTGTCAGAATTTTGGAGATTTACTTGCCATGGATATTTTAGCTGTGCTGTGTAAACTCTATCAGTATTATTGGAATTATATATAATGTGGAGGTGTCAAAGGGTACAAAATCCAAAGTAACTATACATTTTTAATTTGGGGGAGAAATGTTAGCAAAATAAGAATTATTTGTGAACCAAGGAGGGCAGAGTATAATTTGCACATAGTCACCCCTAAACCAGGAAGAGGAATTGTGTAGGCTGATTTCAATGGACTCTGTGTGTTAAGTGATGTTGGAAGATTACTAGTCTGTGTAGTAGACACTGCAGTGATTCTGGAAGTTCGATTGTTGAAAGGGACTCCCCAAACTCAACAAAACATACTTACTTACTTAGGATGTTTATGTATAAGTAAATAATAGGATGTAGCAAGAGAAAGAGAAATGCAAGTATGGGGGTTGGGGGAGGGGGAATCTGATAGACATCCAAATGCAAACTTTACAGGGCTTTTATTCACCCAAGGATACCCTTTACTCTGAATTATACCACCAAGGTCTGTGTGATATTTTACCCCTCCAGTCACACAGCCATGTAATCAAACCAGGCTGGTTTACAAGTTATACCAGAAAAACCATCAGTAAACAAATTGGAGGGCTTTTTAGGAGAATTATAAATTAACTCTGCCCTATATGTATACTTACTCCCTGGGAAGTGTCAGGGAAGAGATATTTGAATATCTATTTAATACTATTAGAGCTAAATTCTCCCAGGGAAGGAAAGAAGGAAGAATCTAGAGCTGGGAACTAGAACGTGGGTCGGCTGTTATTTAATGTCTGTTTTTACCCCACTAACCTCTACTCCTTTAATATAAATATGCTTTCACTATAAGCATAAAACTGGTGGTGTCAGACAGGCCCATGATGGAAACCCAGAAAGAAACTTTCACCACTACTATACTAAAAAGGTGTAAAAAGCCATTTGTAGAACAAAGCATGTATCACTTTTACTAGTAGTACCATGGTGTATTAATAAAAATGTATTATTTTGTTAGTAAAAGTTCTTTATCATTAAGGTAATTCAAATGAAAACTTGAGAGGTTATAATATATGTTTAGGAAGACTTTGCACTGTTGCAAGGATGGGGAAAATGTGAACTATGTCAAGTTTGCAGTCATCTCCAAACCCCCTCCTCTCTGTAAACCCATTACCTTTTCAGGGGCTCAAGTCTCTCTGGAGAAGAGCAATTTGATGGGATAGCCCTGTTTAGATAATGGTGTGAGGCACTTGGTCTCTTACTCTTGCAGGGGGGTATTTGTGTTTCAAAGTAGGACACAGAATGGGGCAGGCGGTGGGGGGTGGGGAGGGGAGGACGCACAATAAGGTCAAGGATCACCATCCTGTAGAATTTCTTGCAAAAACAGTCAGGGGCACTGTGTCATAGAACCAATCTCTGGATAGGGTTTTTCTGCTGCCCCTAACTTAGGCCATTACCTCTTCCAATTACTTCTGCGATGAATGACAATGCCTTGAATATCCTGAAATAAAACTGTGGCTTCCTAAGGCCAAGTTAACTTGACCGAGCTCAAAGACCTCATTCTTATGTCCAAATGAATTGATCTCCTACTCAAAAAGAAAACCACAACCCCCACTAAAAAAGAAGATGCTGAACTATTTTTCTGAAGAAATAATGGTCAAATGTATCTTTAATTTTTATTTTCTAAAAATTCATTCTTAGCCCTATCAATATTATGAAAAAAGGGAGTGTTTTAGAAGAAAATTAATAAAACTTAGATGATAGATTTAAAATTAACACAACTTGTAATAAAGCAAATATCCTCTATTCTTGAATTAAGATCTATATGATGAGTAGTATACTGAAAGTGTATATACAGACCTATGCACAAGATGGAGTTGTTTGAACATTTTAGTTTCCCCTAGAACTTCTGAAGAAGTCAACTCTTAGAGATTTTGCACCATGAGATATATGGCCTCTCACAAATCTGGGACATCTTCAGTGAATTTCTGGAAGACAAATGGTTTATTTTTAGTAAGGAGAAGTCTGTCATTGAGTTACAACCTTGAAAACAAGGAGGGAGAGCAAAATAAACTGCCTAGAATAGTTATCATCAACATGTGTATTTGGGATAATGACATGGGCATTTTTACTTCTGATTATGTTGCTTTTCTAACTCCTCAGCTTTTTCTGGACAAGCAGATAAATGGTCCATTTAGAATCACATCACATTAAAGATGGACAAGATTATAAGATCACACTTTGACCAGCAGTCCAGTTTAGGGTATTCAAACTTCCACTAGGAGCCTACTGAAAAGATAATAAACTTTCTGCAAAAGTATATTTTTCTTGGATTGATTTGGAGAGCAAATCAATAACCTGGACAGATGGCAAATGGTAAGAGAAAGGGGCAAAATGGTTGTCTTAAATCTATCGTTAAAACACCTGACAACCTTAGAATGGTTGAGTGCATTATCAGCATCCTGGTGAGACCAGATCTTTAGCTGTGTGGTAACTGTAATGCTGTTCATCTTGGGGATAAGGGTTGGTTGGATTAAGGATGATAGGTCAGCTGTTCTGCTGAGGACCTAACTACTTGTATATTTGTGCCTTGGGCTAAAGCAATATAGACAGTACTATTTGGCATCTGTGTGAAACTGAAGGTTGCCATTCTAGGAGATAAAATAATAAACATTCTGGTCCTGTTAATTGATTCAGATTACTCAAATGATTTTAGCTTTGGTTCTCTTTACTGTTTTTCATGAGACTTTTTTTTTTTAAAGATTTTATTTATTTATTTGACAGAGAGAGATCACAAGTAGGCAGAGAGGCAGGCAGAGAGAGAGAGAGGAGGAAGCAAGCTCCCTGCCGAGCAGAGAGCCCGATGCGGGCTCGATCCCAGGACCCTGAGATCATGACCTGAGCCGAAGGCAGCGGCTTAACCCACTGAGCCACCCAGGCGCCCTCATGAGACTTTTCTAATTGTATTATCTGCAAGCAAATCACTGCTAAGCAAGAGCTATGGTTATTTTGTCTAATGATCCCAAATTTCTGTAGTACTTCTGTGTTGAAGTTAGGCTTATATTTTTGTTGAAGACTTAGGATATGAATTAAATACATACACTCATAAATTTTCATGTCAGACATGAGAGATTCGGAATGGGTGGATTACATAGGATATGTTTGGTTTGGCCACTTTAAAAATTGTTTTAGTTGGGGTGCCTGGATGGCTCAGCGGGTTAAAGCCTCTGCCTTCAGCTCAGGTCATGATCTCGGGGTCCTGGGATAGGGCCCCGCATCGGGCTATCTGCTCTGCAGGGAGCCTGCTTCCTCCTCTCTCTCTGCCTGCTTCTCTGCCTACTTGTGACCTCTGTCTGTTAAATAAATAAATAAATAAATAAATAAATAAATAAATCTTAAAAAAAAATTGTTTTAGTTGGTTGCCGAGGCTTATTAAATATTTGAAGACTTTACTTAAAAATGCTTTTCTGACTTAGAAATTCAAATACCTGGCTGCACTGGGCTCCACTCCCTGCATAGTCACAGTTAGCTATCTCTGGACAGCTGCTGTCTCCTATGGTCTGGACAGTGTACTCCACATTGCCTCAGATTCTTCCAGACCTGACGGTTATGGCATATTCCTAGTCCGTGTGGGCACCTTGTACAGATGATCAGAAGCAGCTCAGATATTATCTATTTGTCTGCATGAAAATGTATATATATTTTTAATTTTTATAGGTATTTGGGAGCAGGACATTCAAACTGAGTTTACATTCTTTGTATTCTCAATGGCCAAGTTCTGACCTAGTAACTACAGCATTTTCCTAATGAATAAGTCTGTGTGTCACAATATCTGCATTCCTTTACAACCTAGACATTTTGTTTTCTGAGCCACTGTATAAAATGAGAATGTAGAAAAGAAAAATTTCTACTACCTTATTTGTGTATGATGAGTGTGTCAAGGGTTCCCATAAACCTCCTCAGGTTTGGTGATATACAAGGAAGATTTATAGAGAACTCAGCATATAGTTTGCTCATGGCTAAGATTTTTTCAGCAAAAGGACACAAGAAAAAGTTAGCAAAGGCAAAAAGGCATGTGACAAACTTTGAGCTGCAAACTTTGAGGAGTCCTGTCTCCATGAAGTCATAATAAGACATGCTTAATTTCTCCAGCTTTTTCATCACATTGTGATGGCACTTAGAAAATGTTGTCTGTCAGGGAAGTAGAGACTTTAGGCCCAGGATTTTTGCTGGGGATTGGTTGTAAGTACCCTGTCTAGCATATACCAAAATTTCAGACTCTCAGGGGGTAGGTGAGCATTTTGCATAAACCACATTGTTTACACAGTCTACAAGACAAACCACCATTATTGGTTAGGGAGCACTGGGGACATTCCTCAAGTTGAAGTTCCCAGATATCAGCCAAGAGCCAACCTTGTACGTAGGACTTTCTAAGGATGGTTATCAGGCCTGCTATTTAACTCTTGAGAAATATTAAGTTATTCTCTTCTTACAAACATATACCTAATTGTTGGTCAGGCTATTTGTTATTCAATGATAGAAACTACCCAGACAATAATTCTGGTCCTTTTCCTTTGGTAAACAGCTAGCTATGGACAGTGTTTTGAGGTAAACCCTATCATTTATCTCTGAGAACTTCACTAATCGTTAAACAGAGAAATACATTTCAGATTGAACTGTTTGATTAATTCAATTACTTAATCCATTCAACTCATATTAGGTACAAGGTCCTTGGGATATAAAATCTCTGCTTTCATGGAAGTGATAGTTTATAGTGAGTAGGGAGACATTAAATTAAAATACCTAATAGGTTAGGAGATAATGCTATAGGGGGAAAAAAAAAAGAGCCGTGTAGGGAACATCAGGACAATTGGGGTTTGTGCTTGTGTTGGGGGCAGAATTAGGTTGGGACTTGCCAAAGGGGTGATTTTTGAGCAGGGATTTAAATGAGGTGAGTGGAAAAGGAAAATTAACATATGGGCAGAGCATTTCAAGAAGACCAAAAAGATATCATCAGGGCCCTCAGGTAGGAGACAGACTGGTATCAGAAACAACTAAGAGGTGAGTATGGTTGGAGCAGAGTGAACAAGGGGAATGGTGAGGGGTAAGAGCAGAAATGTAATGGAGGTCTGGAGTATGGAAAGCATGGATCCATTTGGGTTTTACTATGAAGAAAAGGGGGGACCATTGCAGGATTTTAAACAAAGAAGTGATATAATTATTTTTTGATGTGTAGGACATACAGAAAATCATTGAAGTAAACTCACCACTGTAGTCAGCGTTCAGATAAAAAAAACCAAACAAACAAACAAAAAAATAAAACTCTTCCTAGGACCTGTCATCATTCCCTTCTGCCACCTAGTCACTGTTTCCCACCAAGGAAAATCTCTATTTTGACTTCTAACACCAAAAACTAGTTGTTTTTTTTAAAATTTTTTATTTTTTATAAACATATATTTTTATCCTCAGGGGTACAGGTCTGTGAATCACCAGGTTTACACACTTCACAGCACTCACCAAAGCACATACCCTCCCCAATGTCCATAATCCCACCCCCTTCTCCCAAACCCCCTCCCTGCAGCAACCCTCAGTTTGTTTTGTGAGATTAAGAGTCACTTATGGTTTATGGTTAAAAATCAAAACAAAACAAAACAAAACAAACAAAAACACCCCCCCCACACACACACAGCATTAATTATCTATCTTGTATCCATATCTGGCATATTTTGTTTAATATTCTATCTGTGAATTGTATTTGCAGATCCTACATTCTTTTATTATTTTTTTTCTTTCAAGATTTTATTTATTTAAGAGAGAGAGCACAAGCAGGGGGTCGGGAGGAACAGCAGAGGATGAGGGAGAAGCAGGCAACCTGATGAGCGAGAAGCCTGACATGCGGCTCTATCCCAGGATCCTGGGATCATGACCTAAGCCAAAGGAAGACACATAACTGACTGAGCCACCCAGGTGCCTCTAGATCCTACACTGGCTAATATTCTGTTGTATGATGATGACATACTTTAATCATTCTCCTATTCATAAACATTTTATCTGTTGCAATTTCTTGATATAATAGCTCTTATGAACGTTTCTGTACATCTTGCAATGTATCTGTGTAGGAGTTTTTTTTGTTTCATATATACTTGAGTAGAATTACTGGGTTACAGAGTATGCTTATGTTCAAATTTAGTGGATACTTCTAAAGAGTTTGCCAAAGTGATTATACCAATTTACATTCTATCAGCAAGATCTGAATTCTAATTATTCGATGTTTTGGCCAATACTTGGAACTATCTTTATTTTACATTTTAGTCATTCTGGTGCATGAGGAGTATAATTACATTGTGGTTTTAATTGTCTTTTTTTTTTGGCTAGAAGTTTGAGAACCTTTTATGAGGTTAATAGCCATTTAGATTTCCTCTTTGTACCTGTTCAAATCTTTTTGTCCATTTTTTTTACTTTTTCTCATATTGATTTATAGAAATAATTTTAATATTCTAGATATGGATGGATCTGTGGTAGATAGGTTAATGGCCTCAAAAAATGTCCACATTTGAATCCCTGGCACATGTGATTATTTTACTTCTCATGACAGAAGGGACTTTGGAAATAGTCTTAAGGTTAAAGAGCTTGAGATGGAGAGATGCTGGATTATTAAGGTGAACCTAATCTAATCATGAGTTTTTCAAAGTGTAAGAGGAAGGCAGAAGAAAGAATCAGAGAGGTAACATTAAAAAAAAAAAAAACCCAGAAAGAATAAAGAACTCACCATTGCTGGCTTTAAACATGGAATAAGAGGTCCATGTGCCAAGGAGTGTGTCAGCCTTAAGAAGCTACTCTCATGGCTCTCAGCTGATGGTCAGCAAGGAATGTGAATGTTTATCCTACCCACACAAACAACTGAATTTTGCCCACAACCCAGATGACTAAGAAAATGCATCCTTAGATCCTCTAGAATGAATCACAGCCTCACTGATAACTGATTTTAAGCCCAGTGGGAGCCATGTCCAAATCCTGACCTACAGAACTGTAAGAAATTGGTTTGTGTTGGTTAAGCTACTAGGTTTTTGGTAATTCATGTTGGTAGCCACAGAAAACTACTGCAATCTATTGTAGTGTATATTTATTGCAAATATCTCCTACTTTATGGCATGATTTATCACTAGTTAGGTAGCTGTGATTTTTAAGAGAAGTTCTCAACATTTTTTAAATCTAGTATTTGTCTAATGCCAGGATCTATGCTAGATTCCTTTTTTTCCTCCAGCTTTCTTAAGATAAAATGGATATATAATGTTATATTACTTGAAGGCATAAAACATAATGATGTGTTATACATATATATTGTGAAATGTTTACCACAGTAAGGTTAATTAACAAATGCATCACCTCACATTGTTGCCATTTTGTGGGTGTGGTGAGAACTTCTAATATCTACTCTTAGCAACTTTTAAGTATATACTATAGTGTTGTTAACTATAGTCACCATGCTGTATGTTGGATCCCTAGACTTTCTCATTGTATAACTGAACAACGAGGAAAATGTTTTTGCATTCAAGTTAGAAAGTATGTAAAGAAGGAGGGAGAGATTAAATTTGTCAAATGCTAAGGCTATGCTGAGTAAGATGAGGACAGAGATTAAATTAAATATGGGAGTTAGCAGTATGGAAATCCTTGATCAACTTTACACTGAGTAGTTTTAGTGGAGAGTTAGAAGACAAAAGCCAGATTGAAGAATGGAAGAGTGGGATGGAAGAATTGCCAACATTGAGTACAGACAATTTTGGAGGCATTTTGCTCCAAAGAGACTAAGGAAAGGGAGAACAGTAATGGGGATGGTGGGATTAAATATTTTTAAGATGGGAGAGTAACAGGATGTTTGTATTATAAAGAAGACGGAAGAAATTAATGCAGTAAGAAAGAGGGGGAACTTGATGGAGTATGTTCTTGTTTTGGTGGTAAGATGGCCAGGGATCGAGTAATTGTCTCCTCCACTGTCATTGTATGCAGTGAAATTCCTTAAAGCTCTATATAGCTTTGCTTTCAAATACGATTATAAAATGATTAGCAATGGTGAATGTAAGAGATACTATAATGTTAGAGATACACATTTGTCAGAGGAAATTGAAGAACACTCTAAAGTCTCACTTTCTTTGGCCAGTAACATCAGAATTTAGAATATAGAGTAAAACAAAGGATAAGTAAAAAAAATACCTGAGCAACAAATAAATATCAGTTAGCTTAGGTATTTTAACTCAGAGAACCTTAGTGTCATTACTCAAGTTATTTTATATGAACTTAAGAAGAAGCTTTACCAGAAATCACAATAGAAAAGAGTGACAGAAATCAACAGAAAACTAGGTGAAAAAATTTAGAAAATCAAAGTTCTTCTAAATAGATTTAGCATACATGTAACTTAGCTAAGAGGTCTTATTATTTTGGAGTCAGATAGTACAGAGGTAAATAGCTCTACAAACCCCCAGAACTACTGAAGTTGCTATACTGCGCCACAGTTCAGTGAGTGTGCCTAATGAGATTATGTTCTTTTGTCAATATATGGCAATACACAATAGACAATTTTCAACAGAAAATTTGTAACAAAACTCAACATATTTGTGCATAAAGGGATTAAAAGTAGTGACCTGAAAATGTTGCTTAATGATTTAGCTCACAAAATTTATTTCCTGTCATTCCTGATAAATGAAGCATTAATGCCTGATACAGATAAATATATCAAGATCTGACCATCCCTAACATAACTAGACAAGCATATCCCAGGATGTGTGTTTTAAAATCATTGAAAGACAGCATATTGATTATAAAATAGTAGACTGTTAGTCAGAAAGGACCCTAAAGTTGATCTAATCCATGTTGTATCTGGTTAAATGTGTGAAGTTCACAATATGTAGGTAATGGACATACATTTCTTTTTATCCTTCTAAACCTCCACCTGCATTTCTCTTTGCTTACTAAGAAAAGCTATATATTTATCTATGTATTTATATTTATCATGATAAAGTATTTTTATACTGATCAATTGTAGATAATTAATAAGGAATTGAATTTTCAAGTAAGTTGTTATCCTATAATTATTATTTTATAATAACTGGAAAGAGAAATGCAAAGAGCCTAGCTTCATTCTGAAACATAGTGTCATAAAAATGAAGGCACTGGAAATTTGTCCTATTCCATCCACTTTGAATAAGAATTTTTGTTTGGGATAAATATGTCAAAAGACAAAAGGAAGAAAGCTAAATACATTTTATAGATAAATAAAGTTTAGTGGGAGCCACACAGAAAAAAGGATTAGAAGAAGCTGTTTTTATGTGGATTAAGTAGCAGAAAACCACTTGAAGAGAAATTCTGGTAGATTGGTCATTGAAATAGAAGGAAATGATTTATATAAATATGCAAACTCATGCTTTTGATAAAGAATTTATAAATACTTTATTGTGGGGTCATGGACACAATTTTTAATCAAATACAATACATATACTTATATAAAAGAAGAATAAAATATTTTAATATTTCATATTAAAACATAAATATAAATATTTATAAATATAATATAAATAAAATATATATTATATATAATAAATATAAAATATATGTATTAAAAGAGTAATCGAGAATGAGATTAAGATGGTACAGGAGGAAATACCGGGAATCTCTCTCCTCATCTAGATAACAACTGCACTGCCTGAATCTGTCTGATGTAACTATCTTGGAACTCTGGCATCTATTGAAAGTTTACAGCTTCCAGGGGTGGGGTTGAGCATTAAATTGCAGTTAATTTTCATCAGTTTCAGCTCTTAGTACAGTAGCAGCTACCCATTCTCCCACCCCACTCCATGGCAGGCAATGGTGTACATATCCTGAGAGCAACATATGTACAGTTTGTAGGAGCCAGGGTGAGGAAAAAAGCATGTTGTTCTCCATATATCAGAGATTTGTGTGATTGCTGCTTCTAATCACAGAGATGCAGACAAAGAAGCAAGCAGCCATTGTTGTATCTCCCCACATGACTGCAAGCCCCTCCCCACTCTGGCTCATGGGACTTCCAAAAGATATAAAGGAAGATTTAAATCTCCTTTTCCTCCTTTTAACCCTTTAAGGAGCCAAACATAAAGATCAGGACATTCAAAAACTACATATACAAGGAAGAAAGTGCACATGCCCAAGGAAAGATTCAGGCTCAGAAAAGATCTGGGAAGAACTTAAGTTTACACTTTAGGTTGAACTTTGGCACAGAGGGACAACCTACAACAATCACAGAAACTCAAAACATAAAAACAATCACAAAAACAGCAGATCCTGATGAAGCATCTGATCTTTAGACTTATCACATTATAAGAATTCAAATGTCTAGTTTTCAATGAAAATAAATCACAAGGCATGCAAAGAAATGGAGAAGTAGGGCTTATTCAAATGAAAAAAAATAAATAGAAACTCTCACTGAAGAAGACCTGATCACAGATGTACTTAACAGAGACTCTAACACAACTGATTTAAAGATGCTCAGAGAACAAAAGATGTGGAGAAAGTCAAGAAAACAATGTGAGAACAAAATGGAAATACTGATAAAGGGATTGGAAAAAAAAAAAAAAAAAGGAGGGATGGCAGGAAAAAATTCCAGCGTTGGAAATTAGAATAACTGAAATGAAAAATTTCATTTCAATTCAAAGGATCCAGGGATTCAAAGGCAGATTTGAGCAGGCAGAAGAAATAAGCAGCAAACTAGCCCTGAGGACAATGGGAATTGAGGAACTGAAAGAAAGACTGAAGAAAACTGAACAGAACCCAGGGGAGCTGTGAGGCACCATCAGGTGGATCAACAGCACATGTTACGGGGGTATCAGAAGGAAAAATGAGAAAGGGGCAGGGCATATTTGAAGAAAGAATGCCTGGCAATTTCCCAAATTTGATGAAAGATATGAATATAGACACCCAAGAAATTCAACAAACTCCAAGATGAACTCAAAGAGATCTACATAAGACATTTTATAATTAAACTCCTGAAAGGCAAAGATGAGAAGATTTTGAAAGGAGCAAGAGTGAAGTGACTCATCACATGAGTCATCTCCTCAGTAAGATTGTCAGATTTCTCATCAGCAACATTGGAGGCCAGAAGGCAATGGATCAATCTTTTCAGAGTGCAAAGGAAAACACCAAATCCTAGATCTGGCAAAATTGTCCTACAAAAGTGAGGGCAAAATTAGGATGTTCTCAGATAAAGAGAGTTCATTGCCATTAGATCTGCCCTGCAAAAAATGCTCAAGGGAGTCATGCCAGAGTGAAACAAAAGGACAATAGACAGTAATTGGAAAGCCAAATGAAGAAATAAAGATCTAAATAAGGTAGATATGTGGGCAATTATAAAAAAGCTAGCATTCTAACAATGGTTTGTAACTGTATTTTTTGTTTTCTTCATGATTTAAGATACTGATATGTTTAAAGAATTCATGGATTTAGGGGTGCCTGGGTGGCTCAGTGGGTTAAGCCTCTGCCTTTAGCTTAGGTCATAATCTCAGGGTCCTGGGATCAAGGCCCAAATTGGGCTCTCTGCTCAGTGGGGAGCCTACTTCTCCCCACCCCGCCTGCCTTTCTGCCTATTTGTGATCTCTCCCTGTCAAATAAATAAATAAAATCTTAAAAAAAAAAAAAAAAGAATTCATGGTTTTAGACATACAAAAGATGTAACATATAGAACGTAGAAAAATCAGTTGGTTTTCTGTATACTAACAATGAACAATATGAAAAGGAAATTATACAAATAATTTATAAATATTTATAAACACTAGCATAAAAATAAAATACTTAGGCTTAAACCAATGAGGTTTAAGACCTGTATGATGAAAATTACAAAACATTGCTGAAAGAAATTAAGGAACATTTAGGTACACATCCCATGTTAATGGAATGGAAGACTTATTATTAGGATGTCAATACTACATCCAAAGGAATTACAGACTCAGTGCAATTCCTATCAAAATTCCAATGACATTTCTTATAAAAATATAGAAAACCCTCTGAAAATTTGTGTGGAATATCAGGGACCCCAGATAGCCAAAACAATCTTGGAAAAGAAAAACAGTGCTATAGGTCTCTTTCTGATTTCAAAACTTACTGCAAAAACACAATAATTAGGGGCACCTGGGTAACTCAGTTGGTTAAGCATCTCCCTTCAGCTCAGGTCATGATCTCAGGGTCCTAGGATCAAACCCCACTTCAGTTTGGTTAGGTTTATTCCTAGGTATTTTATTATTTGGGGTGCAATTATAAATGGGACCAATTCCTTAATTTCTCTTTCTCCTGTCTTGTTATTGGTGTATAGAAGTGCAGTGGATTTCTGTGCATTGATTTTATATCCTGACACTTTACTGTATTCCTGTATGAGTTCTGGCAGTTTTGGGGTAGAGTCTTTTGGATTTTCCACATAAAGTATTATATCATCAGCAAAGAGTGAGAGTTTGACTTCTTCTTTGGTGATTCAAATGGCTTTTATTTCTTTTTGTTGTCTGATTGCTGAGGCTAGGACTTCTAGTACTGTGTTGAATAACAGTGTTGATTGTGGGCATGCATCCCTGCCATGTTTTCTGACCTTATGGAAAAAGCTCTCAGTTTTTCCCCATTGAGAAGGATATTCATTGTGGGTTTTTCATAGATGGCTTTGATGACATTGAGGTATGTACCCTCTATCTCTACACTTTGAAGAGCTTTGATAAAGAAAGGATACTGTACTTTCAAATGCTTTTTCAGCGTCTATTCAATATGGTTCTTGTTCCTTCTTTTATTAATGTATTGTATCACATTGATTTATTTACAGATGTTGAACCAAACTTGCAGCCCAGGAATAAATCCCATTTGGTGATGATGAATAATCCTTTTAATGTATTGTTGGATCTTACTGGCTAGTATTTTGGCGAGAATGTTTTATCCAAGTTCATCAGGGCTATTAGTGTATAATTCTCCTTTTTTTTTTTTATTTTTTTTATTTCCAGCATAACAGTATTCATTATTTTTGCACCACACCCCGTGCTCCATGCAATCCGTGCCCTCTATAATACCCACCACCTGGTACCCCAACCTCCCACCCCCCGTCCCTTCAAAACCCTCAGATTGTTTTTCAGAGTCCATAGTCTCTCATGGTTCACCTCCCCTTCCAATTTCCCCCAACTCCCTTCTCCACTCTAAGTCCCCATGTCCTCCATGCTATTTGTTATGGCTCTTTGTCTGGTTTTGGGATTAAGGTAATGCTGGCCTCATAAAATGAATTTGGAAGTCTTCCTTCCATTCTATTTTTTGGAAGTTTCAAGAGAATAGGCATTAGTTCTTCTTTAAATGTTTTGTAGAATTCCCTTGGGGAGCCATGCAGCCCTGGGTTCTCGTTTGTTGGGAGATTTTTGATGACTGCTTCAATTTCCTTCCTGGTTATAGGTCCAGTTTTCTATTTGTTCCTGATTCAGTTTTGATAGTTTATACATTTCTAGGAATGTGTCCGTTTCTTCCAGATTGTCTAACTTGCTGGCATATAGTTGCTTACAATATATTCTTTTAATTGTTTGTATTTCTTTGGTGTTGGTTGTGATCTCTCATCTTTCATTCTATGATTTTATTAATTTGGGTCCTTTCTTTTTTCTTTTTGATAAGTATGGCCAGGGGTTTATCAATCTTACTAATCCTTTCAAGGAACGAGCTCCTAGTTCTGTTGATCTGTTCTACTGTTCTTTTGGTTTCTATTTAATTGATTTCTGCCCTGATCTTTATTATTCTCTTCCTCTGCTGGGTTTAAACTTTCTTTGCTCTTCTTTCTCCAGCTCCTTTAGGTGTAGGGTTAGGTTGTGTATTTGACACCTTTTTTGCTTCTTGTGTCCCAAAGATTTTGAAAAGTTGTATTTTCATTTTCATTTGTTTCCATGAATTTTTAAAAATTCTTTAATTTCCTGGTTGACCCATTTGTTCTTTAGTAGGATGCTCTTCAGCCTTCATGTATTTGAGTTCTTTCCAACTTTCCTCTTGTGATTGAGTTCTAATTTCAGAGCATTGTGCTCTGGGAATGCAGGGAATGATCCCAATCTTTTGGTACCAGTTGAGACCTGATTTGCCGCCGGCCCAGGATGTGATCTCCTCTGGAGAATGTTCTCTGTGCATTTGAGAAGAATGTGTATTCTATTGCTTTGGGATGGAATATTCTGAATATATCTGTGAAGTCTATCTGGTCCAGTGTGTCATTTAAAGTGTTTATTTCCTTGGTGATCTTTTGCTTGGATGATCTGTCCATTTCAGTGAGGGGGGTGTTAAAGTCCCCTACTATTATTTTATTATTGTTGATGTGTTTTTTTTATTTTGTTATTAATTGGCTTATGTAATTGGCTGCTCCCATGTTAGGGGCTTAGATATTTAAAATTGTTAGATCTTCTTGTTGGATAGAACATTTTAGCATGATATAGTGTCTTATGTAGTTGGCTTCTCCTGTATTGGGGGCACAAATATTTACAATTGTTAGATCTTTGATTTAAAATATAATTTGTCTGATATAAGGATTGCCACCCCAGCTTTCTTTTGATGTCCATTATCATGGTAGATTGTTTTATACTCCCTCACTTTAAATCTGGAAGTGCTTTGGGTCTAAAATAAGTCTATTGTAAGTTTGCAGGAAATCATCCATTTCATCTAGGTTGCTTAACTTATTGGCAAATAACTGTTGATAATAATTTCTGATGGTTGTTTCTATTTCCTTGGTGTTATTCATGATCTCTCCCTTTTCATTCATGATTTTATTAATTTGGGTCCTTTCTCTTTTCTTTTGGATTAATTTGGCCAGTGTTTTATTGATCTTATTGATTCTTTCAAAAAACCAGCTTCTAGTTTCATTGATGTGTTCTACTGTATCTCTAGTTTCTCAGAGATCTCATTGATCTCTGCTCTAATCTTGATTATTTCCCTTCTGTATGGGGTTGGCTTAATTTGTTGTTGATTCTCCAGTTCTTTAAGGTGTAAAGAGAGCTGGTGTATTCTGGATTTTTTAGTTTTTTTTTGAGGGAGGCTTGGATGGCTGTGTTTTTCTCCCTTAGGACCGCCTTTGCTGTATCCCATAGATTTTGGACTGAAGTGTATTCATTCTCATTGGTTTCCATGAAGTGTTTAAGTTTTTCTTTGATTTTCTGGTTGCTCCAAACATTCTTAAGCAAGATGGTCTTTAGCTTCCAAGTATTTGAATTCCTTCCAAACTTTTTCTTGTAGTTGAGTTCCAGTTTCAAAACATTGTGATGTGAGAATGTGCAAGGAATAATCTCAAACGTTTGGTATCATTTGAATCCTGATTTGTGACCCAGTATGTGGTCTATTCTGGAGAAGGTTCCATGTGCGCTTGAGAAGAGTGAGTATTCTGTTGTTTTAGGGTAGAATATTCTGTATATATTTATGAGGTCCATCTGATCCAATGTGTCATTTAATGCTCTTGTTTCTTTATTGATTTTCTGCTTGGATGATCTGTCTGTTACTGAGAGTGGTGTGTTAAGATCCCCTACTATTAATGTATTTATAGCAATATGACTCTATCTTGATTAGCAGTTGTCTTATGTAGTTGGCTTCTCCTGTATTGGGGGCACAAATATTTACAATTGTTAGATCTTCTTGGTAGATAGACCCTTTAAGAATTATGTATTATCCTTCTTTATCTCTGACTACAGTCTTTAGTTTAAAATCTAATTTATCTGATATGAGAATCGCTACCACAGCTTTCTTTTGAGGCCCATTGCATCTCCACCCCTTCACTTTCAGTCTGGATTTATCTTTAGTTTCAAAGCTGAATCAGGAAGAAACTGACAACCTGAATAGACCAATATCTAGTAACAAGATTGAAGCAATGATCAAAACTCCCAAAAAACAAAAGCCCAGGACCTGACGGATTCCCTGGAGAATTCTACCAAACATTCAAAGAAGAAATAATACCTATTGTCTGGAAGCTGTTTCAAAAAATAGAAACAGAAGGAAAACTTCCAGACTCTTTTAATGAAGCCAGGATTAACCTGATCCCCAAACCAGGCAAAGAACCCACCAAAAAGGAGAATTTCAGACCAATATCCCTGATGAATATGGATGCTAAGATTCTCAACAAGATCCTAGCTAATAGGATCCAGCAGTATATTAAAAAGATTATCCACCATAACCAGGTGGGATTTATCTCTAGAATGCAAGGGTGGTTCAACATTTACAAATCAATTAATGTCATTGAACAAATCAGCAAGAGAAGAGAGAAGAAACACATAGTCCTCTCAGTTGATGCAGAAAAAACATTTGACAAAATATAGCATCTGTTCCGGATTAAAATACTTCAAAGTACAGGGATATAGGCAACATTCCTCAACATCATAATACCTATCTATCAAAAACCCACGGCGAATATCATCCTCAATGGGGAAAAGCTGACAGCCTTCCCTACTAACAGTGGCCCACTCACCACTGTTGTTCAATATAGTACTAGAAGTCCTAGCAACAGCAATCATACAACAAAAATAAATAAAAGGTATTCAAATTGGCAATGAAGAAGTCAAGCTCTCTTTTCACAGATGATATGATACTTTATATGGAAAACCCAAAAGACTCCACCCCCAAACTATTAGAACTCATACAACAATTCAGTAATGTGGCAGGATACAAAATCAATGTGCAGAAATCAGTTGCTTTCTTATACACTAACAATGAAAATATAGAAAGGGAAATTAGAGAATCAATTCCACTTATTATAGCACCAAGAACCATAAGATACCTGGGAATAAACCTAACCAAAGAGGTTAGGGATCTCTATTCGAGGAACTACAGAACACTCATGAAAGAAATTGAAGAAGACACAAATAGATGGAAGACCATTCCATGCTCTTGGATCAGAAGAATAAACATTGTTAAAATGTCTAGACTGCCTAGAGCAATCTATACTTTCAATGCCATGCTGATCAAAATTCCACCGGTACTTTTCAATGAGCTGGAACAAACAATCCCAAAATTTGTATGGAAGCAGAAGAGACCTCTAATTGCTAAGGAAATGTTGAAAAAGAAAAACAAAACTGGGAGCATCATGTTGCTTGATTTCAAACTCTACTACAAAGCTGTGATCACCAAGACAGCATGATCCTGGGACAAAAATAGACACATAGACCAGTGGAACAGAGTAGAGAGCCCAGAAATGGACCCTCAGCTCTATGGTCAAATAATCTTTGACATAGCAGGAAAAAATATGCAGTGGAAAAAAGACAGTCTCTTCAATAATAAATTGTGCTGGGAAAATTGCACAGCTATGTGCAGAAGAATTAAACTCGACCATTCTCTTACACCATACACAAAGATAAACTCGAAACAGATAAAAGACCTTAACGTGAGGCAGGAATCCATCAAAATCCTAGAGGAGAACGTAGGCAGTAACCTCTTCAACACCGGCCACAGCAACTTCTTTCAAGATATGTCTCCAAAGGCAAAGGAAGCAAAAGTGAAAATGACCTTTTGGGACTTCATCAAGATCCAAAGCTTCTGTGCAGCAAAGGAAACAGTCCACGAAACAAAGACACAACCCACGGAAAGGGAGAAGATATTCGCAAATGACACTATAGACAAAGGGCTGATATCCAGGATCTATAAAGAACTCCTCAAACTCAACACACACAAAACAGATTATCATGTCAAAAAATGTGCAGAAGACATGAACAGACACCTCTCCAAAGAAGACATACAAATGGCTAACAGACACATGAAAAAAATGTTCATCATCATTAGCCATCAGGGAGATTCAAATCAAAACCACATTGAGATACCACCTTACACCAGTTAGAATGGCCAAAATTAGTAAGACAGTAAACAACAAGTGTTGGAGAGGATGTGGAGAAAAGGGAACTCTCTTCACTGTTGGTGGGCATGCAAGCTGGTGTAGCCACTTTGGAAAATAGTTTGGAGATTCCCTAAGAAATTAAGAATAGAACTACCCTATGACCCTGCAATTGCACTACTGGGTATTTGCCTCAAAGATACAGATGTATTGAAAAAAAGGGCCACCTGTACCCCAGTGTTATAGCAGCAATGGCCACAGTTGCCAAACTGTGGAAAGAGCCAAGATGCCCTTCAACAGACAAATGGATAAAGAAGATATGGTCCATATATACAGTGGAGTATTATGCCTCCATCAGAAAGGATGAATACCCAACTTTTATATCATCATGGACAGAGTGGAAGAATTTATGCTGAGTGAAATAAGTCAAGCAGAGAGAGTCAATTATCATATGGTTTTACTTACTTGTGGAGCATAAGGAATAACACGGACGACATTAGGAGATGGAGAGGAGAAGTGAGATGGGGGAAATTGGAGTGGGAGACAAATCATGAAAGACTGTGGACTCTGAGAAACAAATTGAAGATTTTGGAGGGGAGGTGGGTGAGGGGTTGGGTAAGTCTGGTATTAGGTATTATGGAGGGCATGTATTGCATGGAGCACTGGGTGTGGTGCACAACAATGAATTTTGGAACACTGAAAAGAAATAAAATAAAATTGAAAAAAGAAAGAAAATAAGTCTCTTGCAGATAGCGTATAAATGTCTTTTTTTTTTTTTAATTCCAATCTAGATTGGGGCATTTAGCTCCTTTAGATTCAGGGTAACTTTTGAAAGATATGAATTTAGTGCCATTGTATTGCCAGTAAGGTGACTGTTACTGTATGTCATCTCATTCCTTTCTGGTCTATGTTACTTTTAGGTTCTCTCTTTGCTTAGAGGACCCCTTTCGATATTTCCTGTAGGGCTGGTTTGGTGTTTGCATATTCTTTTAGTTTTTGTTTTTCCTGGAAGCTTTTTATCTCTTATTTTCTATTTTCAGTAACAGCCTAGCTGTATAGAGTATTTGTGGTTGCATAGTTTTCTCATTTATTCTCTGAATATATCAGGCCAGTCTTTTCTGACCTGCCAGGTCTCTGTGGGTAGGTCTGTTGCCAGTCTAGTGTTTCTACCATTGTAGGTTACAGACCTTTTGTCCTGAGCTGCTTTTCTCTTTGTCTCTGCATCTTGGACATTTTACTAATAGATGACAGGTTATTGACCTATTTTTCTTGATTTTGTGAGGAGGTTCTCTGTTCCTCCTGGATTTTGATGCCTGTTTCCTTCTCCAATTAGGAAGGTTCTCCACTGTAATTTACTGCAATATACCTTCTGCCACCCTTTCTCTTTCTTCTTCTTCTGGGGTCCCTATTATTCTAATATTATTTCATCTTATGGTATCACTTATCTCTCCAATTCTCCCCTCATTATTCAGTAGTGTTTATCTCTCTTTGTCTCAGCTTCTTTATTCTCCATAATTTGGTCTTCTATATCACTAATTCTCTCCTCTGCCTCATTTATCCTAGCCATTAGAGCCTCCATTTTTTATTGCACCTCATTAATAGCCTTTTGATTTTGACTTGGATAGATTTTAGTTCTTTTATTAATCCAGAAAGGGATTCTCTAGTATCCTCTTTGCTTTTTTCAAGCTCAGCTAGCATCTTTATAATCGTCATTCTGAACTCTAGTTCCAACATCTTACTAATGTCTATATCAATTAGGTCTCTGGCAGTCAGTACTGCCTCTTGTTGTTGTTGTTGTTTTTGAGGTAAGTTTTTCCATTTTGTCCTTTTTTCCAGAGAGGAATAGATGAGAGAACAGAATGCTAAAAGGATAACAATGACCTCAGATAAATATATACTAAACAAATTAGAAAAGACTCAAAACCTGGTTGGGGGAGGAAAATGATTGGGCTGGTGAACAGAACAGAGCCACACACTAGATTTAGGGTATATTTTTGGTCTGTTAGAAGAAACATATCCCAAACTTTTAAAGAAATTGAAACATACATATATATACACAAAAAATAAGGTTAAATACAGTGAAGGGATAGACTATGCCTGTAAAAATGAATATTAAAAAAGATTTTTAAAAAGGAATTGATAAGATCAGATGTTGGTGGGGAAAGGAAACAAGAAAATTTAAAAAAAATAGAAAAAATAGAAAAAAATAACTTTGAAAGACTAAAGAATCATGGGGAAAAAAACCCATTAATTCTATTTGCTATATTCCCCTAGCACTGGAGTTTTGCAGTTCTCATTGATCTTTCTATGACTCTGAGGGTCCTGTGACTATACTGTCCCAGTGTGGGTTCCACCCCCCGCTTAGCCAGTAGAGTGATGTCCCTCAGCAGAGCAGACTTCTAAAAATTCTGATTTTGTGTTCTCCTGCTCTGTCACTTGCCAGGAGCCTGTTGACTGAGGCTGCTTCCCCTCTACGGTCTGTCTTCCCGTATATCACCTCTGATTCACTTCTCCACATGTCCTAACTTCCAGAAAGTGGTCACTTTTCTCTTCATAGAATTGCTGCTATTCTTTTCTTTGATCTTCTGTTGAGTTTGCAAGTATTCAGAATGGCTTGATAACTATCTAACTTAATTCCTGGGAACAGATGAAATTTAGGTCTCCTATTCCTCTGACATCTTGCTCTTCCCCCTAAACCCCACAATAATTAAAACAGTATAGTACTGGCATAAAAACAGATATATAAACCAATCAAATGGAATTTCAAGGTCCAAAATAAATCCTTACATATATGGGAAAATGATTTTTGACAAGGGTGCCAAGACAATTCAGTGGGTTTGGGATGTTCTTTTCAGCAAATGGTGCTAGTGAAAATGTAGTATATACATACAATAAAATATTATTATTCTACATAAAAAAGAAGGAAATTCTCACTCATGCTGTATATGAATGACCTTGAGGACATTATGTTAAATAACCCAGTCACAAAAAAAACCTCAAATACTGTATGATTCCGTTTATATGAGATGCTTAGAGTTGTCAAATTAATAGAAACAAAGTAAAATGCTGATTCCTGGGCATTGGGGAAATGTAGAGTTGTTTAATGGATAGAGCATTTCAGTTTTATGGGATAGATCCCTGGAAATGGATAGTGGTAATGGTTGTATATCAATACGAATATATTTACTACCACTGAACTATACATTTAATGATGGTTAGTTAAGATGGCACATATATGTTCTGTGTATTCTACCACAATAAAAAAAGTAGGGGAGAAGATTAATCCAGTAGCAAAATAACTGGACAAAACCAGTGTGAAGTTGTATTTAAAATAACACATTGTACTACATGTAGTTCTTAAAAAAATTTTTTTTGGGGCGCCTGGGTGGCTCAGTGGGTTAAGTCTCTGCCTTCAGCTTAGGTCATGATCTCACGGTCCTGGGATCAAGCCCCACATCAGGCTCTCTGCTCAGTGGGGAGCCTGCTTCCCCCTCTTTCTCTGCCTTCCTCTCTGTCTACTTGTGATCTCTATGTCAAATAAATAAAATCTTAAAAAAATTTTTTTTAATCTCTCTTTAGAGAAGAAGAAGCACTAGCACCCTTTTGCTAGAGTCAAAGGATTCAAAAGGCTTTTTTTCTCATGAAGACACTCTGGGTTACTTAAGACAACCGGATAAGTTTTCAAGAAAATATGTCCAGAGGTGACTGTTTTTGTTGCCCTCTTTCCCCTTACAAAATTTCATGAGGTGATCAGAGGCATTCAACATCAAATTGTTCCAAACACTACCTTCAAAAGAGTCTCTCTTGAGCTCTGTCTTCATAGCACCATGGCAGTGAGGTGCATGGCAATTCTACCTTTAAAATGCAAGAAAGTTGTTTGCACTGTATTTTCTACCCTTGATCCTTACCAGGAAGTTGCTTCACAGTGTCAAACTGCAAAGCTCTGGCTTGAATCATGGCCAAATTGAAAAGCACACATATTTAGTCTGATCCCAAGGGCATAATATCAGGTCTTTCTAACTCAGGTACAAGTTGCCCTTTGCCTTGAATTTACTATTAGCTATTTCCAATTTAGCACTGCATTTTTTTTCTTTTGTTAGTCATTTCTAAGGATTGAGTACAAGGTTTAACTATAAAATAGTAAGACTGACTTTTCAGCAATATATCAGAACTTTTTTGCCCTACTGAGTGTTAATACCTTCAGTGGTCCCCTCAGAAAAATATTGATTTTTTTCTAAAAAAGATGCCATTGCTTAGTGTTCTTCAGAACCGATTTCCTATCTACACAAGAAAATCTCTTTTATTACTTTATTGATAGACTTATTCCCTTTAAAAAATATTTTATTTATTTGAGAGACAACACATGTGTGCTTGCATGAGTGGGGGGAAGGAAGGAGGGAGAAGCAGACTCCCTGCTGTGCAGGGCTCATCCCAGGACTCTGGGATCATGACCTGAGCCAAAGACAGATGTTCAACAGACTGAGTCACCCAGGCACCCCAACTTCTTTCTCAATCACTCTTCCTTAATTTCTCTCCTTCTTCCATTTAATTATTTAATTGGCCCATGCATTCATCCATTCAGTGATTAATTTTTTTTAAGTGAGCACCATTTTTGCTTGTGCTCTTCTTTACTAAAGGCAACAAAATGGAGTGGTGTTAATGGTGCTACCCAAGAAATTTCTAGAAATAGGATTATACAGGATTTGGGGAGAAATTATACATCCAGGCATATAATGAAAGCTATAAGCTCTCCCAGAAATTAATATCTCTGATGTACATGCTTTAAACTGCTCATAATGTCTATATTAACCAGGTATTCATTTGGAAAAATATCAAGATTAATATGACTAAAAATCTAGGACTACCTGTAAAATATTCCAAATCATTAAATATCATTTTAGTGTGGTGTATAGGATCCTGCCACACAGTCTGACTCCGATCTCCCTTAGTCACCATCAGCCTGTCTCTGTCCATTTTGATGCTTTTATCAGTTCTTATATTCCCCCTCAACCAGGGGAAATTTTGTCTTTCACCCAGGGAATATTTAGGAATGTCTGGAGGTTTTTTGTTGTTGTTTTTTGTTTGTTTGTTTTGGTTTGGTTGCCACACCTGGGTAATGCAAGTTGCTACTGGGATGTAGTGAGTAGAGCCCATGATGGATGGTGCTAAACATGGTACAATGTATGGAATAGTCTCCCACAACAAAGAATTATCCAGCCCAAAAAGCCAGTAGTACTGAAGTTGGAAAGCCCTGTCATGGGCCCTTTCATAGGTCATGTCTACTCACCTCCTGAGACATCCTTTCCTGGTTTAAGTTACCAAAGTTCTAATTGCCTATCTTAAAATTCAGCTCAGGGGATGGTTTCTTTTTAAAATGTTACTCCAAATTGACTCCTTTGCCCTGTTAACATGCTACAAGAGTACTTTGCTACAGTTTTTGGGTTTTGTTTTGTTTTGTTTTTCCCCCTCATCCATATTAAGCCATAACTTAATTATTTACATTTTTGTCTCCTATACTGGGCTCTAAGCTGCCAGGACAAGAAAGTTGTGTCTTGTTAACCTTTGCACCTCCAGTGTTTATTGCACGGTACATGCTTAATATATGTTTATAGAGAGAATGGGGAAGAAAAAAAGATGATTGATCAAAATACCAAGAGTGAGTCCCTGTCAAAGTTCAGTTACCCTTACTTTAGTAAATAACTCTTGGTACTGCTCTGCTAGCAATCTGGAACATTATCTCCATAAATTTCTGAAAAGAGAATTCGAAATACAGTTTCCAGAGAAACTGCTTATCTATTAAACTGCCAATATATCACTATTTTAACATTTTTTATAGATTCTAGCAGGTCAAAGTTATGTTGATCAGAAAGCAAATGTTTTGTCCAGTTGTGCCAGGGTGTTTTTTAGTAAAGCTGCACTTGACCATGACAAGCCAGAATGGCAAGCTGTGAGGCCACAGTTCAATTAGAGATGTCACAGGGATCACTTTGTCCAAGCAAATCTTGTCTCTTTCATGAGCTAGGAATACAAGTTAACTGTAAAGCTCCTAATAAAAGGCAGCACTTCCAAGTATATGAGCTTCTATTCTGCTACCCAGGCTATGCTGAAAACTTACTGAATGACTTGTATTTCAACAGTAAGCTGGCATAGAGTTGGGGTGAAGGAGTTTAAGTGGAGTCAGTATTTCAGAGGAGAGTCAAAGATATGCCTCTCTGTGGAGTAAAACACGGGCAAGTATTCTTTACTTGACACTTGAAACCTGCTTAAAACAGCATCGCTTTTCATTTTGTACTTTCTTGGTATGTTTTAAAATTTCTAACAGCATGAGAATTAAAAAAATATCTATCTTTACTTTTGGAAGGAAGCTTGAAGACTTATAGCCTCAAGGGGCAGTAATTACAACAGAGTGTGAGAAAATATGGGGGAAATGGAAGGATTTCTACCCAGGACTACCACACCAGAAAAATAACTTCAAACTTGGTGAGGAAGCCTTGGGAACATTTCTGCATTTTTATATTAACTAAACCACACAGCTTTGCCATTTAAAAATTATTTTATTTGAGGTATAGATATGAGCATGAAGAATTTTTTAACTTAATTTTTTTGCCACAACAATTAAATAAGATCTAAAGAACAGCTTTAAAATGCACATGAAATCACAAGGAGGAAAAGATTTAAAATAAGTGAGAGGTCATAAGCAAAAATAACATGTGTAAAAAAAAATAGGATGAGTCAATGTAGGAAGATAATGTACAACAAACAGCTGAAAACCTGCTTAGCACTTCTGGATTCCCAATAGCAAATGTGAAGAGAGTAGTATGATTTCTTACACCTACCTCAAGGTTTATAAAACAAAAACATGTATGTCCTAATACTGAGATGCTGTTGATGGTTCTTACATGTCCCCTGAGATAGTAAGCAAGGTCCTCAATATCTCTGTTAACCTTGTACATCCTCAGAGTGAGTCCCTATAAAGGTGTTCTTCATGAAGGCTTTCATGGTAGGCTAAAAGCATCACCCATGACTCATTGCTCAAGGTGATCACTGCTGATGTTTGCAAGTAAGCTGCCTTTTGCTTAAACATGGCATTTTAGAGTTTCTTTAGAAATGGAAGCCCTGAATATCTACCATGGACCATAGTGTGTTTCCTTTCCATTTCACATACCTCCACATATGTTTTGGTTGTTCTCTTTTCTTCATGATTCACATAATAGTAAGCCCATAGCAGTGATCTGGCAAAACATAGTCCTGAGCTGTTGGTTGGATCAGGGGTAGGAATTTGATTGAAAATGGACCAAGCTGTTCTTTACCCTAGATCCTATTCCTTTTCTTTTCTTTTTTTTTTTTTTAAAGATTTTATTTATTTATTTGACAGAGAGAAATCACAAGTAGATGGAGAGGCAGGCAGAGAGAGAGAGAGAGAGGCAGGCTCCCTGCTGAACAGAGAGCCCGATGCGGGACTCGATCCCAGGACCCTGAGGTCATGACCTGAGCCGAAGGCAGCGGCTTAACCCACTGAGCCACCCAGGCGCCCCGATCCTATTCCTTTTCTATAATGTATTAGTTGGGCATGAACCAGGCTGCATCTTGAGCAAGCATAATCCTTTCTCCTGGGATTTGGAATTGGGATGGAAAGAGAGAGGGGAGATAGCCTCTTTTCTGGAGGTGGAATCTATAAAATAAGCCTATATATTGTCAAGATTAGATATCTTTAACCAGCCCTATGAAACCAAGTAGCAGGAGTTAATCTGTAGGTACAGTGAGTGATGAATCATGCATACAGACAAAACCACATGAAACACACAACTAAATCCATTTGTGAGGTATGATTGCATCCCTGTGCTTTGACTTCCATGAAATACCTGTTTCCTTTAAGAAATGGAAAGAACAGTGTTTTATAACTTAAAATCAAATGAGTTGGAACTAATGCGAGTTCCCTTAGGCACTTACTCTTTTGATTTCTCTTTACCAAGTTTTGCTGCAGTGGTCCAGGGTTACATTCCTATACAAGTGCTTAGAGTGCAGCTATTCTGCATCAGTGAATCAGTGCCAAAAGTGTGCTTTAACAACCAACTAAGCTGGGGAGACCACCAACATCTTTTATGAAATTTAAGGTCTCTAACAAGGACACGTAGTTGAGTAGAATGCAGCTTCAGATTTGTCCTAGACACTTGGGACTTATTTGGAATATTATTTTGTTTTATCTTAATTTGGAATCCAATTTTAATATTCCTGCTGGAGAGTTATAGGATCAGAAGAAAAAGACTCTTTTGGGTGAAGTTCAAATAGTCTGTCAACTTCAGTGAAAAGCTATCTTTACTTCTCCTCTGACCATTTTCTTATAGCTATTTGTGAAATGTGTTATTTGGTTATGATCTTGAAAACTCAAATGATATGTTATTTTTCTTTGCATCTTCCAGAGGTGTTTGTAGACAAAAGGGATGCCCAGTAAGAAAATTTTTTAAAAGAAATTTCTATAAGGTTTTGGATGGACAATAGTTGCTCTGTGGAAAGCCACACAGGCTTTGTTCTGTCTTATGTAAAATCATCAGATATCTTCCTTGGCCGAAATAGCTCGATTTTCCATTCAGTCACATCAAAACCGCTATTACATAGGCAGCACTAGTACATCTTAGGCTTTCCTGCAGGGAGTAGAGTAGGCAAGACCATAGTCCAGCACACATGAACAGAGATACTACAGTGTTTTTCTGTATCAGAGAGGCTCTGAGGCAGGAAGGAGGAACACATGTGATTGGCTTGATTTAAGGAAGAGAGTACTTCTTTTATACTCTTTGGGGGAGAAAAGCTGAGCTTCCTTCAAAGTGGGTGGGTTGGTACCCTTCACCCTAAGTTCATTTTTTAATGGATAGTCAAGGAATAACCTCGTCTTTTCCCTTCAATCTGTGTATTTTGTGTACTTTAGACAAAATGAGTATTTGTCCCTCAAAAGGCACATATCTTAGCCTGGAAAAAACTTATTTCTTTGAGTGTATAAAATTGCCTAAAATCAAGGCAAGGACTTGTCTACTGAAATCTGTGCTCTTCTGCACTTGTATAAATTGAGAATCTACAGCCTTTCAAATTTAGCTCCTGTCCTGGGCTCTGGACAGGTTGGCTGTCCAGCCTTCAGACAGGCAAAAAATGGACATAGACAGTCATAGACAGTACATCTCCTTGACCTGCTCTCTTTGATTCGGATGTTGAAGGTCATTTAATAATGAGTGTATTTTCTATAATAAACTCTACCTGTAGGGTTTCCAATTTCCAATGGCATTCTAACAAAAGTCTGACTCTATTCTGAAATACTGGGGACATACATTTAGATAAAGTTCCCCAGCTATGAGGCAAAACTCATTATGATGCAGTCACTTTAATTGCGAGTAGATATGGGTTATTAAGTATCAAACTGTGTGTGTTTATTGCTCATTATTATATTTAGAGGTTTAAATAGCTTTCCTGCTTTGAGTGGTAGTGATAAGCTCTCAAATATTTAAAACCCAAATGACTAAATTGTCCGTTTAATTCAAGTTCATGATTTTGGTTCAGACAGGAGCAAAATGTCTTCATGTGTAACTTTCCATCAATGGAGTGAACTTCAGGCCTGGAATGAAGAGAAGATATTTCCTAAATTAGAGTGTCAGTGGGTAGAGGGGTAACAGGAATTTAAAATGTTGAAGCTATGATCTGGACCATTCGGGCTAAAACTGCTTTTCAGGAAAATAAAGGGTGAATTTGGGTTTACCACGAAGGGTCATCTCTGGCTGTGACAGGAATCTGACAAAATACGTTGAAGCTGCTTTCTTTTTCAGATACCAGTATCCAGTATTACAAGGAGAAATTATTAGTCACAATCACAATCATTTAAAAATTACTCTCTTTGTTCAGGTAACCTCAGATTTAAGGAAGACAAGAAAAATGGTAGTGATAGACTTCCAAAAATTTGTTACAATTGAATTTAATTAAAACCTTTGGGAGATATATCTAAATATATTAAAAGCCCCATATCAAGCCAAAACTGCTGAGAACCCTTCCCTGTTTAAAATATTAATGATGATGATGACAGTGTACTTCAACAAGGTTTTTTTCTGAAATAAATAACATTACTTACAAAGTAGATACTCATTTAAAGTTATAACTTTGAATATTCAAAGATAAGCTTCTAGCATATATGGAAAAAAATTAATAATCAACATTATCTGAGATGACACTCCTAGACACAGCTATTTCCAGATATTCTTACCCTCAGTTACCCTCTTTGTTGTTCTGGAATGAATCTCATTTTTTTTTTTTTTTTTGGAAAATGAAAATGTTCATGTATAATTCTGTACTGTACTAATTACATTAGGTTTAATCGGGTTTCTTCTAGTCTCCTTTTCTAAGGCTTATAAAGGGCTTAGTCATTGACAACCGTTCTGATCTGTGCCTGAAGGGGAAAGCTCAGCCTATTGCCCTCGAGGCCTGTTGAGTTGAAGGGAGAAACTGAGAGCACACCCCAGAGAAACATGGCTCCCTCAAGCAATATTTACAGTGTGAGAGCTTTGCAATGAACATGTGTTGAATGAGAGTCCTGCTTTAGCAAGTGGCTCTGAACATTAAATCTAATTCAACCATTCTTATTAAGGGCAGGTCACACAAGATGAAATTCTCAGAGACTTATAACTTAACTGCTTGAACAAGCCACTGAACTACTAGTGAAAAGAGTATCATTTAAAAGTATCACCATTTCAGTGTTCTTTTTTTTTAAATAATGAAACTTCACTGAGGTTTATTAAATTTTCTTTCTCCATGTAATACCTTATTACATTGAGAAGCTATATAAAATGCATTTCTAGCTGTTGGGAGCAGTTAGACTCTCCCTAACCACCCTTTCCACCAAATAAAAGGCCTGAATATATGGGGATCTGAGAA
Source organism: Mustela erminea (assembly GCF_009829155.1). Classification (NCBI taxonomy): domain Eukaryota; kingdom Metazoa; phylum Chordata; class Mammalia; order Carnivora; family Mustelidae; genus Mustela; species Mustela erminea. The sequence continues at coordinate 27,481,535 of NC_045617.1, forward strand.
GAGCTGTGTTTAATTCTTACAGCCCAAAGAGACCCTAGTGCTCAAAATTATTTGCAAATAGCAATGATCTGTTTAATGATGACTGCCTGGTACACTCCTCCTCATTGCATATCTAATCCGTTGTTTATTCAGAAACAGCAGTTCACCTGTTGTAATCCAGGATCTAGAGCAAAGTAACCTGGATTAAAGTCTAATGTTGGCCCTGTTTACTCGTCCATCCAATGAATATTAACTGCATTCTGATGTGGAATATATTGTTTCAGAAACACTGAGAGACACATATTCATTCCTCAATAACTTGACAATATATAAAAGAAGATAAAAACTGAGTGCAATATAATGTAGGATAAAAACTAACCACATTTCAAATTGGGGAAAAGGATGGATTATTTTACAATGGTGGGGAGAACACTGACCATGAAACTGTAAAATAGTACCAGATTTATGGGGAACAATTAAGCAATACCTGTCAAACAACCCAGAAATTCTACTTGATCCAGAAGGCCTATGTTTGTCCCCCCCGCAATTCTTTTTTTTTAATTAAAAAAATTAATTCTATTGCCAATGCTCATCAAGTTAGTATACTGTTCACCCTTCACCTATTTCACCCACTCCCCCCATCCATCTGCCCTCTTTAACCATCAATTCTTTATAGTTAAGAGTCTGTTTCTTTGTTTGCCCCCACCCCCTTTCACCCCTTGCTCATTTCTTTCTTAAATTCCACAGAAGAGTAAAAATCACATGATTAGTCTTTCTCTGACTGACTTATTTCACTTAACATTATACTCTCTAGTTCCATCCAGGTCATAGCAAATGGCAAGATTTCATTCTTTTTTAGGGCTGAAGAGCACTCCAGTGTGTGTGTGTGTGTGTGTGTGTATGTGTGTATGTGTGTGTGTATGTGTGTGTGTATACCACATCTTCTTTATCCATTCATTAATCCATGGATATTTGGGTAGCTTTTATATCTTGGTTATTGTAAATGATGCTCCTATAAACATAGGGTGGGTGTATCCCTTTAATTAGTGTTTGTTTAGTCTTAGGGCAAATACCCAGTGATGGGATGACTGGATCAGGGGTAGTTCTATTTTTAACTTTTTGAGGAACCTACATACTATTTTCCACAGTGACTGTATCAGTTTGCATTCCCACTCAGAGCGCAAGAGTGTTCCTTTTTCTTCTTATCCTTATCAACACCTGTTGTTTATTGAGTTTTTGATTTAGCTATTCTGATAGGTGTGAGTTGATATCCCATTGTAGTTTTGATTTGCATACCCTTGATGATAAGTGATGTTGATCTTTTCACTTGTCTGTTAGCCCTCTTTTTGTCTTCTTTGAATAAATGTCTATTCCCATCGTCTGCCCATTTTTTAGCTGTGTTATGTGTTTTGGGTGTTGAATAAGTTCTTTGTATATTTTGGATACTGACCCTTTCTCAGATATGTCATTTGCAAATAAATATCTACTTCCATTCCATAATTTGCCTCATAGTTTTGTTGATTCTTTCCTTTGCTTTGCAGACGATTTTTGTTTTGATGAAGTCCCAACAGCTTATTTTTGCTTTTCTGTTCCTTGCCTCAGAAGACATTTCTTGAAAGAAGTTTGTATGGTCGATGTCAAAGAAATTACTGCCTATGTTCTCTTTTAGGATTTTTATGGTTTCAGATGTCCCATATAGTTCTTTAATCAATTTTTTAAAAGATTTTATTTATTTGTTTGACAGAGAGAGAGATCACAAATAGGCAGAGAGGCAGGCAGAGAGAGAGGGGGAAGAAGGCTCCCTGCTAAGCAGAGAGCCCAGTGCAGGGCTCAATCCCAGAACCCTGAGATCATGACCCGAGCTGAAGGCAGAGGCTTAACCCACTGAGCCACCCAGGTGCCCCTTTAATCCATTTTGAATTTATTTTTATATCCGGTATAAGAAAGTGATCCAGTTTCATTCTTTTGCATGTAGCTGTCCAACTTCTTGAAGAGACTTCCTTTCTCCCGTTGTATATTCTTCCCTGCTTTGTTGAAGATTAATTGATGATATATTTGTGGGTTTATTTGTTGGTTTTCTGCTCTGTTCCATTGATCTGTGTGTCCATTTTTGTGCCAATACCATACTGTTTTGATTACTATAGCATTGTTATATAACTTGAACTCTGGAATTGTGATGTCTCCAGCTTTGCTTCTCTTTTGCAAGATTGCTTTGGCTATTTGGGGTCTTTTCTAGTTCCATACAAATTTTAGAATCATTTGTTCTACTTCTGTGAAAAATGCGATTGGTATTTTGATAAGGATTGCATTAAATGTGTAGATTGGTTGGGGTAGTACAGACATTTGAACAATATTTATTCTTCTAATGCATGAGCATGGAATGTCTTTCCACTTATTTGTGTCATCTCAATTTCTTTCTTCAGTGTTATATAGTTTTCAGAGTACAAGTCTTTCACCTCTTTGGTTAGATTTCTTTCTAGGTAACTTACTATTTTTGTTACAGTTATAAATGTTACCAATTCCTTGATTTCTTTCTTCTGCTTCAGTATTGGTGATTAAAAATGCAACAGATTTCTGCATGTTGATTTTGTATCCTGTGACTCTACTGAATTCATCAGTTCTAGCAGTTTTTTGGTAGAGTTTTTGGGTTTTCTATATAGAGTATCATATCACCTACAAATAGTGTTTTACTTCTTCCTTGTCAACTTGGATGACTTTTATTTCTTTTTGTTGTCTGATTGCTATAGCTAGGACTTCCAGTACAGTTTTACTCCATTAATGATCATGTTAACCAGCTTTTTTTCATATATGGCCTTTATTATGTTGAGGTATATTCCCTCTATCCCTACTTCACTGAGGGTTTTTTAAATCATGAATGAATGCTGTATTTTGTCAAATGCTTTTTATGCATCTAATGAAATGACCATATGGTTCTTATCCTTTCTTTTATTGATGTAATATATCACATTGATTGATTTGTGAATATGGAATCACCCTTGCAACCAAGGAATTAATTACACTTGATTGTGATAATCTTTTTAAATGTATTGTTGGACTTGGTTTGCTAGTGTTTTGTTGAGTAGTTTTACTTCTAGTTCTGTGTGTGTGTGTGTGTGTGTGTGTGTGTGTGTGTGTGTGTGTGTGTTTATCTGGTTTTGGTATCAGGGTAATGCTGGCCTCATAGAATGAATTCGAAAATTTTCCTTTTCTATTTTTTGGGATAGTTTGAGAAGAATAGATATTAGCTTTTCTTTAAATGTTTGATAAAATTTGCCTATAATGCTATCTGGTCCTGAACTTTTGTTTGTTGGGAGTTTTTTGATTACTGTTCAATTTTTTTGCTGGTTTTTGATCAGTTCAAGTTCTCTATTTCTTCCTGTTTCAGTTTTGGTAGGTTATATGTTTCTAGGGATTTATCCATTTCTTCTAGGTTGTCTAATTTGTTGACATCTAGTTTTTCACAATTTTCTCTTATAATTGCTCGTATTTCTGTGATGGTTGTTGTGATCTCCTCATTTGTGATTTTTTTTTTAATTGGGTCCATTCTCCTTTTTTTCTTGATAAGTCTAGGTAGAGGTTTATCAATTTTATTGATTATTTTCGAAGAACTAGCTCCTGGTTTCATTGATCTGTTCTATTGCTTTTTTAGTTTCAACTTAATTCATTTCTGCTCTAAACTTTATTATTTTCTTTCTTTTCTTTCCCCTGCTAGTTTTAGGTTTTGTTTGTTGTTCTTTTTCTAGCTTCTTTAGATATAAGTTTAGGCTGTTTAGTTGAGGTTTTTCTTCTTGAGGTAGACCTGCATTGCTATAAATGTCTTTCTTAGAAGAACTTTTGCTGCATCCCAAAGGTTTTAAACCATTGTGTTTTCATTTTCATTTGTTTCCATGTACTTGTTCATTTCTTCTTTTATTTCCTGGTTGGCCCATCCATTGTTTAGTAACATGTTATTTAAACTGTATGTATTTGTGGTCTTTCCAGATTTATTCTTGTGGATTTCTAGTTTTATAACCTTGTGGTCAGAAATAATGCATGGTTCGACTTTGATCTTTTTGAATTTGTTGAGGCTTGTTTTGTGGCCTAATTTGTAACCTATTCTGGAGAATATTCCATGTGCACTTGAAAAAAATGGGGATTCTGTTGTTTCAGGATGGAATATTCTGAATATGTATGTTAGACTCCTCTAGTCCTATGTATCATTTATAACTACTTCATCCTTATTGATTTTCTGATTGAATTGATCTATCCATTGATATAATTGAGGTATGTGTTAACCTCCCTACTATTATTGGCTTACTATTGATTACTTCCTTTATGTTTTTTATTACCTGCTTTATGTATTTGGAGCTCCCATGCGGGATGCATAAGTATTTATAGTTGTTATATCTTATTGCTTGATTGTTGCCTTTATGATTATGTAATGTCCCACTTTGTCTCTTTTTACAGTCTTTTTTTTTTTTGATGTCTAGTTTGTCCACTGTAATTATTGCTCCCCCATCTTCTCTTCACTTCCATTACTTCTCTTCTGTTCTCTTGACTTCTCTTCACATTCACTTCCCTTCACTTTGCATGATAAATATTTTTCCAGCCTTTCACTTTCCATCTGCATGTGCATTTAGGTCGAAATAAATCTCTTCTAGGCAGCATATAGATGGGTCTTGATTTTTAATCTATTCAATCACCCCATGTATTTTGATGGGTCATTTAGTCCATTGACATGCAAAGTAATTGTTGATAGGTATATATTTATTGCCATTATATTACTTGTTTTATGGTTGTTTTTGTATTTCCTCTCTGTTCCTTTCTTTTCTTGCTTTCTCATGTTTTAATGGTTTTCTTTAGTGATATACTTGGATTCCTTTTCTTTATTTTTTTCGTATGTATTACTAGTTTTTGACTTGAGGTTACCAGTAAGTGTATATATAACATCTTATGCATGTAGCAGTCTATATTAAATTGGTGGTCACTTAACTTTGAACCCATTCTAAAAGCACTACATTTTTACTACCCTCCTGCTCACATTTTAGGTATATAGTGTCATACTTTATTTACATCCTTTATTCTTTGGGTCCCTTGACTGATCTTTTCAGCTCTATATGCTTAATTTTACTCTTTTGTGCTAATTACTTTTCTTATTTCCACTTATGGTCTCTCCTTTCCACTCAAAGAATCCCCTTTAACATTTCTTGTAAAGCTGGTTTAGTGGTGATGAATTCCTTTAACTTTTGTTTGTCCGGGAAACTCTTTATCTCTCTGAGTAATAGCCTTGCTGGGTACAGTATTCTTGGTTTCAGGTTTTTTTCTTTCAGCACCTTGAATATATCATGCCACTCTCTTCTAGCCTATAGTGTTTCTGATGAAAAATCAGCTGATAGCCTTATGAGGTTTCCCTTGTGTGTAACTGTTTCCTTTCTCTTGCTGCTTTAAAAATTCTCTTTATCACTACTTTTTTCCATTTTAATACTTTATATCTTGGTGTGGACCTCCTTGGGTTAATTTTGTTGGAGGATCTCTGTGCCTCCTGAATTTGTATATCTGTTTCCCTCCCCCAATTCAGGAAGTTCTCAGCTATTATTCAGTTAAATTTTCTGCCCCCTTTTCTCTCTCTTCTCCTTGCAGGATCCCTATAATGTGAATGTTATTATGCTTGATAGTATCACTGGATTCCCTAAATATATTTTCATTTTTTATTCTTTTTTCTCTCTGTTGTTCATTGGTTGTTTTCCACTACTCTGTCTTCCAGGTTGCTGATCCATTCTTCTGCTTCCTCTAGTCTATTATTTATTTCTTCTAGTGTATTTTTAATTTCAGTTACTGAGTTCTTCATCTCTGATTTTTTAAAATATTTTGAACTCTTTATTGAAGGTGTCACTGGGATTCTCCCCTCTTTTCTCAAGTCCAGTATCTTTATGACTATTACCTTAAATTCCCTATCAGGCATATTACTTATCTCTGTTTCATTTAGCTCTCTTGCTGTGATTTTGTCCCGTTCTTTCATTTGGGATATATATTCTTCTGCCTCCTCATTTTTCTTGATTCTGTCTATTTCTATGTGTTAGGAAAGTCAGCTACATCTCTTGCTCTTGAATGTAGTGACCTTTTGAAGAAGGGGCCTTGTGGTGCTCTGTGCTGCAGTGTTCTCTGTTCACCAGAATTTACCACTTCAGGGGCATCACCTTTGTGTGTTGTGTGTGCCCTACTGTTGTGGTTCAGCCACTTTTGATTTCAGTCCAATCATGTGCAATAGCTCTCTTTGCCTGTTGGGGGAAGTGTTTGGTCCCTGTGTTGTTAATAGGCCAGTTAGGGGCCAACTTGAATTTGAATTAGGTCAGATTGGGTATTTACCAGAGTTGTGGTCACACTGAACCTCATGGTACTCTCCCTCTGCCACCCTCTGAGAAGCTTTCATTGGTGAGTGAGTCTTGCTGTTAGACCAGAGGTCTGCCACCAGCCCACTGCTGAGGCTGCAGTTGGACTAGTGTGTGAGGTTATCTTCTCCTTTCCCCAAGACAGGAATCACTTTGGAGTGTTACTGACCACTGTGGGGGCTAGTTACACAATGCCACACTGTGGTGCTGCTTTCAATGGAGTCCTGAGGAAGGTGTGTTGGAGGGGGTGGTTTGCAGGAGAATGAAGGGATAGGGCAAGTGGTATTAGTAATGTCTGTACTTGTTTGCTGTGGGAGGAGACTTGGAACTGCTCTAGAGAACTCATGCCAAGAGTAAGTTGGATGGGGTTGGCTGCAGGCGGCAGTGTTAGCAAGCTAAGTGGACTGTTTGAGCTGATTCCAGTAGCTGTCCCTGTAACTAGGTTGGGGAATGGGAGAGGTAAATGGCACCTGCCAGCTCTTTTGTTCTTGGAAAGTCTTCTGATGATCTCTTTCTCTCCAGCACAACTTCTGAGAATAACAAATAAATCTTCCCATGTGCCCAAGGCATTTTTCAAACTACTGCTTATATGCTCTATCTTGGTGGGGCTATTTTTTGTGCTGTGTCTTTAAGGGTAGGGACTCAGTTTCCCGTTGCCGTCTACCTCTCTCAGAGGCTAGGCTACTGGTTTATGAAGTTCTAGGTGTTAACTCCCACTGATTTTAAAAACTCAGGAAGTTAAACCTTTCTGTTTTTTAAAGCCAAATAGAGATTTGTCTTCCTAGTATGAATCCCCCTTGCATGGTGCTTTGTGTAGGGTCTGCTCCTCTCCCTTCTCCATGCTGGTAGTGTCTCTCCCTAACTTCAGATAGTCTTCTGGGTCAGTTTGGTTCTTGACCAGATTCCTACCATTTTTCCATGTGGCCTCTTCTCAACATGGAATTGTGGAGATTTGCTGTGCCAGTTTTGGGGTTAATTTCTGAGTTATTTACACTGATATGGGTATTAGCTAGGTATATCCATGCATTGAGGTGAGCTTAGGATGCTTCTTTTCTGCCATCTTCCCCCAAAGTCCCAGAAATCTTATATTTTGGAATTTGTCTTGGAGGGATACTAACACATAAGATACATTATATATTCTTTGAAGATATTTATTGTAGCATTGTTCTTAGAACTTATGAAGAGAAAAAAACATTAAATATGCTCACCTGTGGACTTTTAAATAAAGTAATACCAGGAGTTGTTAAAAAGAATGAGCCACCCTCTGATGTAAAGCATTGAGAAGGACACAATGTCATTTTGTGTTATTCGTGTTAGAGGTGAATAAACTCAATCTAAGCATAGACAACAGTAGGCAGGCCCAAATCAAACAACATCGTACAGAGTGTCACCATTGTGAAGGGCAAAGGAAGATTGAGGAAGTATAAAGTTTACAGGATACTAGGGAGATATGACAACTAAATGAGATGTGAGACACTCGATTGAATCCTGGAACGTAAAAAGCTGGAAATAGGTGAAATTTGAGTGTAGTCTATAGCTTCATTAATGGAAGATCTTCATTTTCTTAGTTGTATAATGGTTAAGCAATCTGTTAATATTAGAGGAAGTTAGATGAATTAGATGAAGTATGTAGATTAGTCTTGGTACTGGTTTTGTCACTTCCATACGTATGAGAAAATATGTACATGTTTAAAGACTTAGGATCTGCCCTTGCATGTCTCCTTCTCATTGCTCTTCTCTTCTCTTTTGAGACAAACTATGGCTCATTCTCCTGTAACTTTAAACCAGTTTTGGACTCAAGACAGCTTTCATTAGAAATAAAAGAGGGACACCTATGTGGCTCAGTTGGTTCAGTGTCTGCCTTTACCTCAGGTCATGATCCCAGGGTCCCAGGATTGAGCCCGGGATCGGGCTCCTTGCTCAGCAGGGAGTCTGCTCCTCCCTTTCCCTCTGCCCTTCCCCTTGCTCTTTCCTGCTCTTTCTTTCTCTCTCTCTGTCTCTCAAATAAATAAATAAAATCTTAAAAATAGAAAAGAAACCTATAAAAGAATAATCATTTTGTTTGCTATTTCCTATATATATTTCTTTTTGTTTTTGATTTCTGTGGGACTTGTAAATCTTCATGTAGAAAATTTTACACTGAGATAGGAAAAGAATAAGTTTAGTGTGTATTTTTTTTCTGTCCTTAAGATGACAAATCAACTCATCAACTTAACATAGTATCTACCATGTGCAATATATCATGGTAAACATTTGAAAATATGAAGCAATATGGGGAAACAGGTGAAAAAGGAATTGCAAACATACTTGAAACTAGCTATAGCCAAAGATAGCTTTTTACATGGCTTTTCTTTCTTTTTAAAAAAATTATTTTTTTATTTTTTTGATTTAAATTCAAGTAGCCAACATATAGTTTCAGTGATTCATCAGCTGTGTATAACACCCAGTGCTTATCGCATCACGTGCCCTCCTTAATGCCCATCACCCAGTTGCCCCATCCCCTTACCTACCCCCTTCTGCAACCCTCAGCTTATATGGCTTCTCTAATAAAGATGTTTTTTAATAAAAAAAAATCCTTAATTTTTTAAAGAAGTTTCACATCTTGTTTTTAAAAACTACTGAACATTCTCAACTTGCTTTGCACTTGGTTTATCATATCACAAGCTTTGACCTTTCCAGGCAATTGTTAGTGTGCTTCTCTTTGTGTATCATTACCTTTCTGAGTTTTTCCTCATTCTTGTGCTCTCTGGCCCTTGGATACATATTAGTAAGACATAGTATGGGGGAATGGAAGATATTGTTCGGTATGTACTATTGACTCTCTATATTTGGTATGAATAGGGAGGGTTTTCAGCTTTGCAGGGGATTATGGGCATGGCCTTTTGCAGGAAAACTCTATGTCAGGTGGTGCTTCTTCAGGGAAGCACTCCATTGATCAGAACTGGCTTTAGGATTGGGGTTTCTTCTTCAACTATTTAATTTGGATCAGCCACAACCTTGTACTTGCCAATATTGACATAGGCATTCTTCAGCTTAAAAGTGCACTCTAATTGGGTGGAATGGTATTGGCCATCACAGAATTACTTTCTGAAATTTAGAGATATTACCAAAAAGTCTGAAATTTCCAAATTCTTGTGCACCATCAAAAGATCTGAGAATGCTATGTTCATCTTCATAGTGAAAATCTGCAAGTGTTGGGTAGTTGCCCTCTTTAGATGGGGCAGGCATTTCCACCCACCCAAAAAATCCTTAAGGTCTTTCTGACATCAATACAATTGCCACTTGCTGTTTATTATCATACTAGAAGGAAGCAAATATCTCTTGTTTCATGATAAATGAAAATCCTGGTGCTATGGATTACTAGAATGCCAGAGTGCCTGTGGAGACCCATCCTCTGCATCCACTGTAACTTTGTGAGCTGCTGTAAAAATAAATATCTGCCTCAGTGGAGGGAGCAAATGGAAATACCTTTCAAGGTTACTTCACCCTCAGCTCATTATTTTCTATACCATATACAGAAGGAAGAATCTTCTTGCACAGATCTCTTCTATTTTTTTTGTTCATATTGCAAAGTAATACAATTCTATTGAGACAATAAAAAAAAAAATAACCACTGAGTGCATTCATAATACTGTGCACAAGTTTACAAAATTTTGAATGTAAGAGTTTGGCAAAAATAATAAAATATTTAAAAGTAAAACAAAAATTCTAACAAGAAAAATAAAACAATTTAAGAATGTGGGTAATTCTGTCTGTTGTTCTACTCATTAGTGCTTATCCTGAAGTGAGAGATAAAGCCACTGTTCCTTCAGGCAGCTTCAGTTCCCCAAATTCTTCTCATTGTGCTGTCCTAGTGATCTTCTGAATGGTATTCTTGTGTTTATAAAAACATTTAAAAAATGACCCTCTATGAAAAGACATGGAGGAAACTTAAATGTATATTATTAAGTGAAAGAAACCAAAAGAGTATATACTATATGATTCCAACTCCCTGACATTCTGAAAAAGGCAAAACTGTAGAGATAATAAAAAGATAAGTGGTTGCCAGGGCTTAGGGGGAAGGAAGGGATGAATGATAGAACATAGATTTACAGGGCATCAAAGCTACTCTGTATAATACTATAATAGTAGGTACGTATCATTATACTTTTGTCCAAACCCATAGAATGGGCAACACAATGTGTGAACAGACCCTAAGTGGCTCCTGGTGATAATGTGCTCTTTCTTCTCTTTGAATTGTCTTGAAAGTGCCTTGAAACAAAGAGGAAACGAAAAGTCTTATGACTTTACATGTCTTATTTAAGAACTTAGAAATATGAGTATTTAAGGACCATTGTCAAAAATTTACAAGTCTGTTTTTGTTTTCATTCAGTGCACCTTAATATCTTGTTACTGTGCCTTTGAACGTGTAAATAAAACATTTGTTTTGGATAATGGTATTTAGAATCAAAGATTATAAATTACCTTCTGGTCATAAATATCAAATCCATAATCAGTAATAAAGCTGTATTCCTTAATTACTTTGCTTTTACCATCTGCCAAGGAATACATTAAAGACTGTAGTAAACAAAAGGAGTGAGCTGTAAACCCCAACTGAAATTCTGAAACACCCGCCGGAGTTTTCCCTTGCAATAAATGACATTACTTCAATGGAGGATGTGAGGGAAGGAGAAGGAAAGGAAGCTGTCAGGGAAGATTGAAAGGCAGATGTGTGATTGATACAAGGCAACTGCAGATGTGTGATTGATACAAGGCAACTTCAGCAGCTCTTTTAAGCTTTCTTACATTTTAACTCTTGATTAGAGTAGATCCCACTTTTCTGGGCATAACTGCAAGCTTGTAAAAAAGGCATTTACAATGATAGTTTGTTGCATTTTGAAATGGAAGTGCCTTTTACTCAAGTAGTAAGATGTAAAACTCTGTGCAAAATTTTATGGCGATAACTGTTGGGCTTGAAATTTTGGAAACATGTATTTGAGCCTGAAAATTGTTTTCTATGCTTGGGCAGTACACTGTTTTCCATCAACTTGAGGCACGTGGAATGTTCAAGCTGGGAGAATTTTAAAATCATCTAGTCCAAGAATTCATTTTATAGATGAGTGAGTTAAAATAAAAATTATAAAAGTGTGAAGATGAATCTATGGCACTTGTTTGAAGATTCAATTTGTTGTTTCACGTTACTATAGCTACTAGAGGTAAGACCAAACCAAAAAGACAACATTCGATATGAAGTGATAGTATTTTGAATTAAAAAGGGAAAACATAATAAAGGCTGCGTTCATTTAAATAAAAACCATGTTATCCATGGTCGAGACTATTGTAATGAAATAGACTCTTACCAACTATTAGGGAGGAGGTTGGAGCAACTTCTCAAAAAAAAAAAAAAAAGGCTTCTATTCGGCATAATGCATTAATCATAGCGATTTCTGACAATTTAAATGGTGTTATAGTGTGGTTAATAGAATTAAAAATCTGAATTTTATTAACCAGGATTTATATGATAATCTTTAAGAAATTTTAGGGTATGGCTAATAAGTCATTCTACCTGCATATTTAATAAAGATTTTTTATTATAGGATACCAAGATTCTAATCATATCAATTTTTAAAATGTGTATATATATATATATATATTTGCATTTATAATAGTGTTAGAATAGTGATAGTCATAAAAATCCCAATTTTGTGTAATTGCATATTCAAAGATTAGCTTAAGTATGGCATTGCTTTATGCTTGTTGAAGCTATTTGGATCATTTGTACCTTGTGAAATCTCACATAATAACACTGGGAAATGAAATAGACACTTTAGGAATAAACCTCACTTTGAACCTTGAATGTATGAAGGGTGCATGCTGATACTTAAGATACACATGGTTAGGAAATGGGGAGTCCAGTATGAGTGTCTGTACATATAAATGTGAGTAGCTACAGAATTCCTATGATACAGTCTCAGACATGTAAGAAAACTGTATCAATTAGAAAGACAATATTGAACAAATCTATAAAATTGTTCATGCCCTATGTTCAATGATGAACAAGGATAAAAGAGCAATAAAAAATATTTTGAGTTTTCCAGTGTATAAAAATTAATATAAATAAATGGCCAAAGGACTTATACAGTTAGGAGTAAAACAAAAAATTCAGTACTTGGAATTCCACAAAAGAAGCAGTGTCTCTGGGTAGTTAAATAAAAAGAAAAGAAATTCAAGCAATAAATGCTTCATATCCTGGCAAGGTCCTATTTTAGCTGTGTGGTTATGGATGTGCTATTTATGATGTCTGAGTTTCAGGTTTAGGTCTTAAGATCTTAGGTCAGTAATTCATATAAAATGCCTAATGTGTAATAGGTGTCAATATATGTTTGTTTCCTTTCTAAGCTCTGGTTGTGAGGGGAGCAACTTGGCATACTACTGTATAAGAACTCAGGATTCATGCTCTCTTAGGTGAATACAAATGTAATAAAGCTGGGTATTGTCACAGGGAAGTTAGATAAGATAATGAAGTTGGGAGAGCGGAGGGAAAGCAACCAAGGACTGTGGTGAGAGCTAAGGCATTGGCTAACTCATCAAGGTTAGAGAACCAAGGAAAAGCAATTTAGAAAAAATAAAGGTTGGAGGAAAGAAAAAAATAGGATTAGAAAGAGGTATTTTTGATAAGTGAAGGAAGGGAACATAGAAAGTTCAAAAGGACAGAGGAAAAATTTTTAAATAGTCAAGATGGTACTCTAAGCTAAAGTGTCCACACTTGGGAATTCTGGCCAGCCAGCCCAATTGTGTCAGCCTTTAATGAGGACCTAATCCTGTCTGAAGTAGATAGGACATTATATTTTAATGGTAAGGGAGATAGGAAACTATTCGCCTATGAACAAATTATTTCACTAACTTATGATTGTTTTATGAGGAATGTAGACTAAACTGAAGACTCATTTCGCATGAGAGATAGTATTTGGAGGTTATGTTGGTAACATTCTCCCCGCCCCCCCCCCATTTTTAAGATTTCATTGGTTTATTTGACAGGGAGAGAAAGCGAGCAAGAGAGAGAGAGAGAGAGAGAGCACAAGCAGAGGGAGCAGCAGGCAGAGGGAGAGGGAAAAGCAGGCTTCCCACTGAGCAGGGAGTCCACTGTGGGACTCGATATCAGGATTCTGGGATCATGACCTGAGCTGAAGGCAGCCACTTAACCCACAAAGCCACCAGGCACCCTCCCTTTTGTTTTTTTATAAATTTGTAGGTTATTTTGTTTCTGCTGGTATGTAGTAATGAAAGGGGCAAGATTTCCATATGTGAAAAAAACAAAAAGCCAAAATGTAGTCAGATGATTTACATTTAAATATGTCAGGAAGCAAAGTTAAGGGTATGGGATAGAGTTACACACTGAACCAGAATTCAGTCCCTATCCTTCTAATTCTGTGATTTGGTCAAATTATTTAACAATTTCAAGCCTCAGTTTCCTCATCTGTAAAATGAGACTTTAAGTGCACCCCACTTTACATGGTCTTCATGTAACTGATCAGCACAGATCTCAACATAAATTCAGTATTTAGATTAACTCATATTAAGATTAAGTAAATATTGGGAAGGAAAAGATGGCTGGCTGGGGTGGATAGATGGAGAAAAGAAAGGAAGCAGAGAGGGAGGTGAGGCAAATAGTCAATTTATTAGAACAAAATTATTTTGTGTTTTAATGTGAAATTTGTAGATAAGTTATAAACTTCATAAAAAGATAGTTTATGCACCAAGTATTCTTTTTCTTAAATGCTAATTCTACAAGACAATAGTCAGATAAATATTGAGAGATTTAAGATATGCATGTCTGGGGCACCTGGGTGGCTCAGTGGGTTAAAGCCTCTGCCTTCAGCTCAGGTCATGATCCCAGGGTCCTGGGATCGAGCCCCGCATCGGGCTCTCTGCTCAGCAGAGAGCCTGCTTCCTCCTCTCTCTCTGCCTGCCTCTCCACGTACTTGTGATCTCTGCCTGTCAAATAAATAAATAAAATCTTTAAAAAAAAAAAAGATATGCATGTCTAAAATCTGTAGTGAATAAGTGAATATAGAGGTTGGCCATTGTTACATCCTGTCCATCAGCTTCTTTTAAAGGCTTTTAAATCAAATTCCCTAGTAAAAGAATTCAAGTAATTTATAAAAGCCAGTTGAAATGTCAACTAGAGCCCAAAATTAAGATTTATTTATACACTAGTGTCAAAGAAATTGAAATATGGTGTCCTTAGAAATTGCCACTTGGGATGTTAATGTTCTTAATGGTAGATCAGGAAGGGATGGAACAGATGTGATGTAAACCTGCCCATTCATCTTCACTTGAAATAGAATTTAGGAAGTTTTAGTTTTTCTCTTAAATATACTTTGCACACTTTATTATTTTATTTTTTTTCATTCATGTTTTCATGTTTCAGACAGAAAGTCTAGAAGATAAATGTTTTATTTACATTGAGGAAAATCCCATTTTGACACAAATCTAAAAAGTCACAAAAATTTATATAATCATAAAATTTTCTGCCTTAAAACTTGACATAAACAAGGGCAATAGATAAACAACAACCTCGGGGAAAATACTTGCAATTCAAATTGTATGAAATGTGCTAATTTCCTTAATGTATAAAGAACTACTCCAAATCAGGGAGAAAAATGCCAAATATATAATAGAAAAATAAACCAAGTGTAAGATAGTTATCAGAAAAAATTGCAAATGATTCTTGTAAAAAGATGCTCAGCCTCAATAAGAGAAATATTTGTTGAAACTACAATATCCTTTCCCACTTTTCAGATTAGCGATGAACTTTTTAAAAATAAACCACAGTGCTGGCAAATTCTAAGGAAAACAATTTCATACAAAAGTGTAGGTAGAATTGAACTGATTTATTAGAAACATAATTGTAAATAGCAACTAAAATTAAAACATGTGTATCACCTTTGACCTGGCAATGCCTGTTGGTTTTCTTCAAATAGATGTATCTACTCTTACAAAGGAGAAGTGAACCATTTACAAAGATTCTCATTCAAGAGGTTTTTTTTTTTTTTTAATAGTAAAAGGCTGGACACAACAAATGTCCCTAATAAAGGACTAATCAAATTATGATAACATTCATATAGTGAACTACTATTGAGCTGTTAAGAATGATAAACTGGTCCTAGAGGAATAAGAGTAATGTTCAAGACATACATACTAGACTCAACAGTGTATACATGTTGTCCTACCAGTGTTTAAAAATACGTCATGCATATGCTCGTGTATGGGGAGTAAGGCCATCCCAGCTTCAGTGACTGGCTAGGAAGTCATATTCATGACGAGGATTTATTACAGCAAAAGATACAAAGCAAAGTCAGTAAAGGAAAAGACATATGATAGAAGGTCTAGAGGAAAGTTAGTGCAAACTTCCATGAGTCCTCTCCCCATGGGGTCATGCAAGACAAACTACTTCCTTTAGCTACAAATTGTGATAATCTGTGTGAAGTGTAATATTCAAGGGAAGCCCAGCAGAGACTCAGTGGCCAGGGTTTTCATTGCGAGCTGGTCACACAGGCATCCCATGCAGAGCATATACCAAAATTCCAGATTCCCAGGAGGAATATGTTCAGCACAAACCACAATGTTAGCACAGACAGCCTAGGCACAGTAAGCTACTCTTTTTAAAATTTTCTTTCTTTCTTTCTTTCTTTCTTTCTTTCTTTCTTTCTTTCTTTCTTTCTTTCTTTTAGTTTAAAGATTTTATTTATTTCTGAAAGAGAAAGAGAGAGAAGGAGGTAGGAAGAACAGAGAGAGAGGGACAAGCAGACTCCACACTGAGCACTGAGCCTGATGCCGTGCTTGATCTCAGGACCATGAGATCATGACCTGAGCTGAAACCGATAGTTAGATGCTTAACTGGCTGAGCCAACCAAGAAGCCGAATAAGTTATGCTTACTAGCGAGGGTATAGTGGGGAATATCCAAGCCTTGTAAGGAGTCTGCCTGAGGATAGCAATCTCAAGCCTGCTGTATCAACTCTTTTTGGCACAGCTTCTGACTGTATATCTGTGGAACTATAAAAACTAGTCAGTGATGGTGGTTTGTTCAGAAATTAAAAAAAAAAAAAAAAAAGCAAATGACTGAAGGACAGGAAAAGATTTAATAAAGGGGTGCCTGGGTGGCTCAGTGGGTTAAGCCTCTGCCTTTGGCTTAGGTCATGATCCCGGGGTCCTGGGATGGAGTCCCGCATGGGGCTCTCTGCTCAGCGGGGAGAAATGAAAACTTTCCTCATCTATTTTTTATTTTTCATAGTATATTTGCTCATTTTCATTAACATTTAAATTTTCACTTCTCTATTTAATTTTTAGGCTTTAATAGGAAATGAGAATTCTAAGGACAGGCAGTCAGCCCCATATAGCAAGCAAGATGGTTGTATAGGGTAGATGCATGCTTTTCAGATTTTCTCATGTCCTGGCACACATACAGAATGATACAATCTCTAGACTGTATACTAATTTCCTTGGTATCCCCAGTATATCTTTTATATTTGCTTTTTCTAACCAATCAAATTTCCTAGCAAGGATTTTGGTTATACCTCCCTTAATCTCTTTTAATCTAGAATAGTCTCTAAATGTTTATTTCTCCACTGGTACTTTCTTTTTGAAGAAAAAATGTCAATAGCACTACACATTCTGAATTTGCCTATTATTTCCTTATGGAGTTCTATTCCCTGT
This sequence comes from Mustela erminea, assembly GCF_009829155.1. Lineage (NCBI taxonomy): Eukaryota > Metazoa > Chordata > Mammalia > Carnivora > Mustelidae > Mustela > Mustela erminea. The sequence continues at coordinate 27,498,578 of NC_045617.1, forward strand.
ATTTCTTCCATATTGAAAATTAGTTCTGTGACTTGATCCAATTTGGGTTAAATGTTTTATACAAGAATATTTCAAAGGCAAAGCCATGATTTTCTTCTGTATTACATCAGAAAATGCCTAATGTTAGGTGATCCCTAATTATTAGTGATGCTATATTTAACAACTGGAAGGTAGTAATCACCAGACTAGTCTTTTCTGGAGTAGACTTTTCCTCTTTGTAATTAACAAGTTATTTGCAGTGTGATTCTTTTGTACCCTGAGAATATCCTATACATTTTACCTAATAGTTTTTGCATCAGTTGATGATCCTTGTCTTGTTCAATTACTTCATTGGGTGTTGCCAATTAGTGATTTTCCAATTTTACTAACCCTCCAATATGTATTAGTTTGCAATCTGTTAAAAAAAAAGCTTTCCTTTATTAACAGATTTATGAATACTATACAAATATCTTTTGTTATTGCTAGAAATTTGTCTAACAGCAAATAACAGTGATGATTTATTTTAAAATTGTGCCTTTAATTAGCTTACCTCTCATGTACAATATTGGGTGGACCAGGTGTGAAATTTATAAAGAAAGCAAGAATGAATTTTTAAAGGGATGCCCAGGTACATAAGTATTCACGTGAAGACCAAGCCTTAAAGAATAATTTATTGCACGGTTTGGGATGATAAAAATTAGTGTATAAAATTCCAGTAAGAATCTGAACTATGGTTTTCTTTGAATATTTTAAGTCTATCTGTCATAACAGCCCTAGAAAGACATACTATTGGGCTATTATGTTCTTTGTTGATTGACTTCCAGATATCTAAAAACACCTTTTAAATTACACAGAATTTAGCATATCCAGAATGATTATAGAATATTTATTTTAAGGCTTCTGAGTTTGAGTGAGACCCCTTTATCAGGAGATATACATCAACATGGCTGTCATAAAGACTATCAGGTTTATCATAAAATCCATGATGGATATCCGTCTAACTCCATTTAATATCACTTGGCCTTTCTGATGGAAGGACATTGGACAAAAGAGCACAGTTGAGGATGTCTTTCAAATTTTGACTTGATGGAATCTTAAATAAGTTAATGAGATTTCTCTTCTTATATTTTAATCCTTTAGACTGGTTAATTTGAAAACTATCCTAACACAATAGTTATCTTATTAATATTAATCTATGAAATATAAGTTATATTTCATTATAACTTTATAAAATACTTAAGAATCATACATATTTGTACCCCTGAAACAAATAATGCATTATGTTAATGAGAAAAAAGAAAAAAGAAAGAAAAGAATCAATACATATTAATGAGTCCTGTAGAAAATTTTAGGGCTATTTCTTTATTTTCCAAAATTCAACCTGAAGAGAACTTTTTGGGGAGGATATGTGCTTTGGAATTATATATTTTTTAAAGATTTTATTGATTTATTTGTCAGAAAGAGAGAGAGCATGCACAAGCAGGGAGAACAGCAGGCAGAGGGAGAGGGAGAAGCAGACTTCTCATGGAGCAGGGAGCCCAATGTTGGGCTCAATCCTAGAACCCTGGGGTCATGACCAGAACATTTAACTCAGGTGCCTCATTTAATGATATTTTAAGTAGATTTATAACTAGAAATATAATACACATGTATCCCTTAATTTGATACATAAAATAAATATGTGGATATATTGAGCCTAAATTTTTTTAATCTATGAATACAGATTTTTTTTATAATCTGAAGATTCCACTGATGCAAAAATGGAATTTATGGTAGAAAAGAGATAGCTATGAAGGAATGATGTCACACAGGAGATAAAGTTGTTGGGACTGATCTCTAGGAACCAAAAGAAAATATGGCTCCCAAAGATGAACACATCAAAGTAGGCTGCCTATTTTCAACATGGGTTATAAGACATATGATTGTGATATATTGGGTCCCTAAACAGCCCCACTTGTGGTTGTGAACCTTAAATTGTTCTATAAACTTTGGAATTTAAGAAATCCAGGAATAATAAAGTAAAAATGGAACCCTGAAAGACTCTAGTGAAAGGTACAAGCAGATGATCCCAGAGTGAAGTCTTTACTTATAGCATAGAAGGACTACACCTATGTTCAGCACATGTAGGAGGTAGTTTATTTTGAAAATGAGTTCAAAGAAAAAAAATTATAAGCAATGTAGGAAAGATTAATATTGTGAGAAAGAATGTGCCAAAAAAAATTATACTCTAGGAATAAAGAAATAAGAAGAAATCAGAACAAGTAGGTTTAAATTGTTAAGTAAAAGTAATAGAATTGATATAATAATAAATAAAACATTATGAAAATGATCTAGTATAAGTGAAAATACCCAAACAGTATTTCTAAACATAAAAAAAATACTCAGTGAAATTTAAAATTAAATAGATGAATTAAGCAATGGACTAGTAGTAGTAAAAAGAAATAGTGAATTTCAAGGTATATTTGAAGAAATCACTCAGCACAGAGAAATACAGAAGTGGAAAATACAAAAAAAATTAAGAGACACAGAAGAAAAAAAAAATTTCCAAAATATGTCTAACAGGAACCAAAGAAATAGAAAATAAAGAAATGGTGGAAAATATTCAAAGCTATGAAGGCTTATAATTTTTCAGAATATAAGAAAATCATGAATATTATTCAAAGAGGTGTATATCACCACCAGAATATTATTTCTGTTCAACAACTCTCATTGCCCATAAATAAGATTAAAATTCCTTATTAAGACATATGATCAAATCCTTTAGAGAGGTTAATTTGAAAACTATCCTAATAAAATGGTTATTTTATTAATATTAATCTATGAAATATGTTATCCTATATTATCCTTTGACCTTTATTATCATTCCCAGCCTCACTAAACAGCATAGAGTTAATCCACAACCAGTTTATTTTTTAATACTTTTTTTTATCTCTTTCCCATTAGTACGAATCTGAATTAAGTAGAATTCCTTCTTATCTATTATCATTTATTATTTATTATCATTTCTTGGCCCCTCCCACCTCCCTCATCACCTACCAATCTTTACCTGCTTTTCCTTTAAAGTTAAATTTAGACATGATTTCCTCCAGACTCCTGTCCCTGTGTCCTCAACCAGAGTAAGTCTTCCTCTTTCCTGTTTTGCTTTAACCCCTGGCAATTTATGGTTGGTAGGTAAATATTTCAGTTTAAAATTTAAGAGAATGGGTCAGAGAAGGAAAAATGCCCACCTCTTGTGGTCTCTGAGTAGATGATTAAACAGTGTGAAGAATCTCCCTAGAGTTTAGGAGATCAAAGAGCTGTTAAGGTATTGAATAAATGATGTGCACAGGACATTACCAGCATCTAGAATTATGCCAAGGAGAAGATGACTCTGATTCAGTTTTGAAGTCCTTGATAAAATCTGTCAGGTAGATAATGGTGACAAGGAAGGGGAAAAGTATGGTATCTCCTGATAGAAGCATCAAAGATAATTTTTTCTGGAAATGAAAAATTAATGGTGTGAAAGTAATAATTATGAGAATGAGGCAGCTGATTATTCCCTCTCACTGAAACTTCAATATGATATTTTTGCTGGATCAAAATGGGCAGTCCTGCTCAGAAGTCGACTGTAACTGAAATGGCACTTCAGCAAGGGAAAGCCATGCATAAGGGAAGAAACAGTAGGAGATGGTTCTGAAAAAAGATAACAGTAGCAAATGTATTTATTTGAAAATTAGGTAACATTAATTGAATTATGCTCTATTTCTCTGAAAGCCAAAATATAATAGATGACATCCAAGTATCTCCCATATCCTAGGGTTGACATGGGTTTGGTAATAGTCAACAGATTAACTGGGAACTGAGAAATTCTAAGTACTGAAGGAAAGTGTTGGCACAGTTTACATCAGGATATACTAAATGTGTTTCTTGATTTGGTGAACTCAGAGTCTCCTCTTATTTGTAAAACTGTTAAGTCAGGCTAAATCATTGGAGCTTTGACCAATCTTCTTTTGAAAGGAGCTTAAAATGACTTAGTCTTACTCAACAGTAATTTAAAACCTTGACCATTTTTTATTCTATATCTGAACAGAGAGGTGGTGAGAGAGAGACACTTATATCAGGTAGTTGGAAGGAAGACATACATAATATTCAGATGGGATCAGTTGTGGTATCAGTGAACCTGCCATCATGCTGAGTCTAAAGTAATTGTTGCTTGCCTAAGGCTTTCCTGGGTCTTTGGGTGATAGATATTGACAGGCGGGAAGAGGCTTGTAAAGAATTTCCTTTCTGATTTATAGATATCCCACATGGTGCCTATGTTTTTCTGTGTGTTTCATGGGGGTGATGCATTTCTACTTTAGAACCTGCTTACCTTATGTTCACTATTGTGTCACTCCCTCCTCAAAGATCAATATGTCTCAGGCAGTGAGAGAACTGATGCTCTGATTTGAATTGGCTGCTCATAAATGATCTTTCAGTCAAAGTAGAACACAAATGAGTGCTACCGGGAGCCCATGGATGAAAGATGTCTATGGGAACCAGAATCCTCAAAATCTGCTTTAACACATGACAGAAGAGAACTGAACTGGGGACTAAAACAGAGCACTCTTCTACAATAAAATGTCTTTTCCCTCTTTATATACTGACACAATTTGGGTAAAACACAGATTTCCTCTTTTTCTGTTAAATATTCAGCAGAAAACCTCATTAGTTGTACATATGAATATTTTAATAAAACCAACATTATCTGGTTTTTAAAGGTGATACTCTGATAACATGGGGAGAAAAAAGCCAAACTAAATATGCTACAGTATTTTTTTTGCTCTGCCAAACAGATTCTTAGAATTAGAATAGGCAAGATACAAAGCATAGGAGAAAGGAAAAATCAGTAGGATCTGGTTTCTGGAATGAATAAGTTTTTGAAAACTCTCAACATTAAATGACATAATGTTGGCTAAATAAGATAAGGTGATATATATTTTCTATCTCACATAGAGTATTTAAATGGAAAGTAATCATTTGTTCTTTCAATAATGTTTGTGAACTTTCTTTTTCATACAGAGATTACAAAGAAAAAGAAAATTCAATCTAGATTTTAAAGTATTCAGTCTGTTTGGAGATAGAGACATGTCTAAACAGCATCATTTTCACCATTTGGGGGAAAATATGCCCACATGTTTATAATTTGTTCTAATTAATTATGCAAGTCCCTACATGTTTTGTTTGTTTGTTTGTTTTCTGATTTTGCTAGCATCATTCCTGTAGATCAAGGGAATATGTCTAAACTATGAAATCTGATTACCTCCCTTGGGTTGTTAAAGCACAATGTCATTGCCAAACATTGTTACTTCAAAGTCTAATATAGCTATACTTTGGTGATGCCTTCCTTGAAAGAGTGCACTTTGTTCATCTTCAAGCTCAGTTTCTGTTTCTAGTTGACTGGGTTAATACCATGTGGTTTTGAACTGACCTTTCCCCCTGAATTGCTTGTCTGTGATGCTGAGCCTTGGTCATGAGCACAAACTCCTTCCCTCATGGTTATTCACTGTAGGGATTTTGAAGTCCTTTTGTAGCAGCACTAATTAGGCAGGACCACATTTTCTAATAAATGTTCTTAACTGAGAATCTCCTAGAGAAGTGATTGAGATCTCAAGCACTTCCCTCAAAATAGGCCTCTTTGTTCCTTTTAAAGATTTTCTTACCCCCTCCCCCATGAATAATCATGATTATGGAAGCACACCAAAGTCACAGGGAAGTAATAATTATATTACTCTCTTCACTCATATAACGTGTATTTCCTACTTTCTTTATATTTGCACTGAAATAGAATGGTACTACAATGATAAAATTTACTTTAAAGTGATTTTTCTGTCTTCCTTGTGGATATAGAAGAAGTTGACTTTTTTTTTTTTTTTTTTTAAATCACATTTGTCCAGGTAGCAAGGCTAATTTCTTGAGGATGATAATTCCTGTTTTGTTCTCACTGCTTTTTCTACATCCATTTCAAGTAGGTACCCTGGCTTTTTTGTGGCTGTTCTTCCCTACTTGCTTTGATTTAGCTGAGTATATATTAGAATGTCCTAGAAAAGAGGAAAATATTGAGTTTAATATTAGGTTTCAAGGTCAGATTTAAATGAAAGTGAGATACCTGAAGAATCTCTAAGACTAGGAGAAAGGATGAAAATGCAGAAATGATGGAATTCTGGGACTGTGAATCTACCCAGAGTAGAGAACTGGTCCACTTACTTGCAGGTTGTTAGATGGGATATTTCTCTCCAAGTTGGAGAAATCAAACACTAGCCATCCCAGAATTATAAGTCTGGGACTGAACTTGACCCTGGAGCCTCCCCACTGCAGCAATAACCCAGTTAGATAATGGGCATATTGACAGAGATAAGCATGGTGTGAAGGCTACAGATTATTTTCACAAATGACCTAGGCTTTATAAGATTCCAAGACCCTCATGTACAGCCGTGAGAAAATCCTAGTAATGATAGAGAATGAATGTTCCACTAGCCTGGCCAAAGATGGACTTGAAGCTAATTTATCATCATTCAAAAAAATAATAGATTTTGTTTTTGTATCCAGATATTGTGTGATTAAAACCATATTTTTTATTAATTGAAGATAAACATTTCCACATATGGGACTTTCACAAAAGAGAGGTAGTAGTTGAGATAAGTCTTGATGGATGAGAAGTAGAGAAGTAGAGCAGACAGTGTAGAGTTTCAAGGAAGAGGATTTATTCTAAGGAAAAGTATAAAGATAAAACATCTTGAAGCAGTTTGGAAAGTAACATGTGATCCAGGGTAGTCCTATAGGTTGTAAGAAGGCTGAATTGACACTAGAAGGCAGGTGGAACTTTTTTGTGAGAGACTAGGAATGTCTTTTCTGAAGACTGAAGTATTTTTTAAGTAGGTAAGTCATGTGCTTCATTCATATGTTCATCATCCATTCGTTAAAAATTTATTGACTGCCAAAAATATTTATAGAGTACCTAAACTGTGGTATGCACTATTCTGGGAGCTTGGATCAAGAGTGAATGACAGAACCAAGTTACTGCTAACATTCCAAAGAGGAAAGAAGACTATAACAACATCATCAAATAGATGATGGATGATGTGATAAATTCTAGATTGTAAAATGAAGTGGGGCAAGGGCATGGAGAATAATGAGAGATGTTTTATTAGCTGGGAAGACAAAGGAAGTCTCTCTGGAGAGAAATGAGAGAGAAAACATTAAGAGTATTTGATGCAAGAGCAATTCAGTCAGAGGGAGTGGCATGTGCAAAGATCCTGAGGTAGGAGTGTGTTTGGTATTTCCAGCAACAACAGTACTGCATGGATTGTAGAGAATGATGTCAAAAGCAATAGGGGCTTTAGACAATGCAAGAGTGCTGCATTCTACTTTAAGTGTGCTGAGAAATACTGGAGGACTTCTAGCAAGGCTATGCCCACATGAGGTTTATACTTTAAGGGATGACTCTGTTTACTTCAAAGAGAGTTGACTATAGGAAGGATAAAAGTGGAAGCAGGGAGACCGATAAGGATTCCAATGAATAGTCTAAGCTACAGAAGAGATAGCAGTGGGTTAGAGAAAAGGCCCAGGGACAGCTTTGGGGCCAGAATGCAAAGAGCCTTTTTAGTAATATGGTGAAAGAGTTTATTTTATAGTCTACCTCTACAGGTAATGGGGAGCTATCTGGCCCAAGAGAACAATAAATTAAACACTGATGGCTTTTTACCAGAAAATTTTCACACAGCATTCATCCCTGCAAGCTGAGGAGTCCCAGCTGTGGGTGAGGAGACTGTAGTATTAGCTACTGTGCATGCATGCTTCCTTTGACCAAAGGAAAACTGATGTGACACCCTATTTGTCTCAGCTGCAACAAATGCCCAGTACCATCTTTTCTCCTGGTCTTTGTCCCCCTGAGTAGCTGTTTTGTTTTGAAGTTTTTATTGTAATCACCCAATGATCATCACAAGTGAACTTTTTAATCCCCATCAACTATTTCACTTGTTCTCTCACCCACCTCCCTTCTTGGCTTGTTCTCTCTAGTTGAGTCTGTTTCTTGATTTCTCTCTCTCTCTCTTTTTGTATTTCTCATTTATTTCTTAAATTCCACATATGAGTGGCATTCTGCATCTTTTTCTGACTGGCTTATTTCCCTTAGCTTTATACTCTCTAGATCTTTCCATGCCATTGCAGATGGCAATATTTCATCTTTTATATGGCTGAATAATATTCCGTTGTGTGTGTAAATATATATCACATCTTCTTTATCCTTTCATCAGTCTGTGGACACTTGGGATGCTTTTATATCTTGACTATTATAAATACCCTTGCCTTATAGAAACTTTGTTTCTTGAGGTTTTTTTTTTTTTTAAACCATTTTCACAGGTGTGAGGTGATATCAAATTGTAGTTTTCATTTGTATTTCCCTGATGCTAAGTGGTGATGAGTTTCTTTTCATGTGTTTGTGGCCCTCTGGAGTACTTTTTTGGAGAAATGTCTGTTCATGTCTTCTGCCCTGTTTTCAATTGTATTATTTGTTTTTTGGGTATTGGATTGTTTCAGTACCATATGTATTGTGGATACTAACCCTTTATAGATATGCTATTTGCAAATATCTTTTCCCATTCCATAGGTTGCCTTTCAGTTTAATTGTTTCCTTTGTTGAGTAGAAGTTTTTTATTTTTATGTAGTCCCAATAGTTATTTCTGCTTTTGTTTCCCTTGCCTCAGGAGATACATCTAGAAAGAAGTTACTAGGCTTTAAAAACTATTTTGTCTGATATAAGAATGGCTACTGCCGTTTTTTTTTTAATTTTTAATTTTTTATAAACATATATTTTTATCCCCAGGGATACAGGTCTGTGAATCGCCAGGTTCACACACTTCACAGCACTCACCAAAGCACATACCCTCCCCAATGTCCATAACCCCACCCCCCTTCTCCCAACCCCCCTCCTCCCAGCAACCCTCAGTTTGTTTTGTGAGATTAAGCCAGCATCACCTTGATCCCAAAACCAGACAAGGATACCATCAAAAAAGAGAGCTATAGACCAATATCCTTGATGAACACAGATGCGAAAATTCTCACCAAAATACTAGCCAGTAGGATTCAACTGCCGCTTTCTTTTGACATAATTATCATGATAAATAATTCTCCATCCCCTCACTTTCAACCTGAGGTGTCTTTAGGTCTAAAATGAGTCTCTTGAAGGCAGCATAGAGATGGGTCTTATTTTTTCTTTTTTAATCTGTTCTGATACCCTGTGTCTTTTGGCTGGAGCATTTAGTCCATTTACATTCAGAGTGATCACTGATAGATTTGAATTTAGTGCCATTGTATTACCTGTAGAGTCATTGTTTTCCTGGAAATTTTCTTTGTTCCTTTCTAGTCTTTGTCAGCTTCGGTCTTCTTTCCCACTCCCTTTTAATATCTCTTGCAGGGCTGGTTTAGTAGTCATAAACTCTTTTAATTTTTGATTATTTGGGAAACTCTTTATCTTTCTTTCTATTCTGAATGATAGACTTGCTGGGTAAACTATTATTGGCTTCATACTTTTTCTATTCAGCACATTGAATATATCATTCCATTCTCTATTGGCCTGCCAAGTTTCTGTAGATAGGATATTACACCTGTCAGAATGGCTAAAATCAACACAGGAAACAACAGATGATGGTGAGGATGTGGAGAAAGGGGAACACATTCCTACTGTTGGTGGGAAAGCAAACTGGTACAGCCACTCTGGAAAACAGTATGGAGGTTCCTCAAAAAGCTGAAACTAGAACTACCTTATGACCCAGAAATTGCACTACTAAGTGTTTACCCAAAAAATACAGAAGTACTCATTTGAAGGGGCACATGCACCCCAATGTTATAGCAGCATTATAACCATAATTATCTTCTCTTTGTTATATTTTTAACTCATTTACTTCTGAGAAGATTTGAGAGGCTTGTTACATTAAAACAGCTACTCAGTGGGGACAATACAACAAGAAGCTGTAACAATTGTTATAATATTAAGCACCTAACACAGAAACACCTAAGTACATAAAATAGTTGATAACAAAAATAAAGAAACTAATTGATAATAATACAATAATAGTAGTGATTTTAACACCCCATTTGCATCGACAGACAGGTCATATAAGCAGAAAATCAAAAAGGAAACAATGACTTTGAAGGACACATTGGACCAGATGGGTCCAACAGATATTCAGAGCATTCCATCCTGAAACAGCAAATACACATTCTTTTCAAGTGCACATGGAACATTTTCTGAAATAGGTTGCATATTAGGCCACAAAACAAGCCTCAACAAATTAAAAAGGATCAAAGTCATCCTATGCATCTTTTCTGACTACACCATCATGAAACTAGAAGTCAGGCACAAGAAAAACTCTGGTAAGACCACAAACACATGGAGGCTACTAAACAATAAATGGGACAACCAGGAAATAAAAGGTAAAATAAACAAGTACCTGGAAACAAGTGAAGATGAAAACACAATGGTTTGAAACCTTTGGGATGCAGCAAAATTCTTCTAAGAGGGATATTTATAATAGTGCAGGCTTACTTCAAGATGCAAGAAAAATCTCAACCTAACCTTATACTTAAAGGAACTGGAAAAAAAACAACAAACAAAAATCTAAAACCAGCAGCAAAAAAGGAAATAATAAAGATTAGAGCAGAAATAAATGATATTGAAACTAAAAAAATAATAGAACAGATCAATGAAACCAGGAGCCAGTTCTTTGAAAATAATTAATGAAATTGATAAACCTCTGACTAGACTTATCAAGAAAAAAAAAGAATATATCTAAACAAATAAGAGGCTCTTATTAATAGACTGCATTGAAGGATGAGTGGGAATAGATTTTGAGGCTATTTCAGAGCCAAATTAGTTTCACGAGGGAGTTGTTCAGAATATAGCTTCTCATATTGGGGTTGAGTTTGAATCCTGGCTTTAGTGTTTCTTAGCTGTGGGGCTTGACAGGTTATTCAGACTTGCTGTGCCTCAGTTTCCATATCAAAAAAGGGGATAGAAGAACTTGTAGGATTACTTCCAGGCTCAAATTGGATTCTATAAATATAGGGACTGGCACATTTAAAAAATTTATATATTTCACCCATTATCATTAGACTGGATGGTATTTGGAGACTAAATGTGGAGTATAAAGATACAGGAAAAATAAAAATTACAGCCTCAATTTCTCATTTGGTCCTTTTGGTTTTTGTTTAATCACAACCAAGGAGAAACATATTTAAGCTGGAAAGAGGGAAAAAAAAAAAAAAAAACGGGCTTGGTTTAACCTATTTATCTTGGGATGCAGTAGTTGATGCATACATTTGTGTGTAATTGATTCATTTTTATGGTTGCAATTTCATTTTATGAGTAAATCAAAATATATAGAGTGAATGGACTTTTGGGTCATTTTCACTGTTTTGATATTATGGTGTTATGAAGATTCTTGTACATGTTTTTTGGTGTATATATTGGGAATATACCTGGATGTGTTCATCAGGGTGCTCCATTAATCTCATCACACTCTTCTGGTCCCCAGGCCTTGCTTTTTCTTCCAATTCTCAAACTGTAATATAAGTGCATTTTATTAGAAAACTCTAAACCAGACTCATAGGGTGAAGGGGATTCTAGAAAATGTAACTGTTGGCTTCTGCTTTGCTAGGCAGAGAAGTTAAATATGGGTAGGAGTGATACTAAGTTGATACTAACTTGATAAAAATGCAAGCATTTTTTCATGTATCTAATGGCCATGTGGATATTGTGTCTATGTTGTGTCTGTTGAATTATTTTGTCCATTTTCTATTTGTAAACCTTTATTTCTAAATAAAATATTTAAATTTTCCAGATAAGAGCTTTTCATCAGTTACAGGTTTTATAAATAGTTTTTCCTACTCTGCATTTTGTCCTTTCTTTCTTATGGTTTCTTTGATGAACTGAAGTTCTTAATTTTAATGTAGTACATTTTATGAATTCTTTCCATTATTGCTCATATTCATTGTGTGCTGTTTAACAGATCTTTGTCTACCATTGCTCCAAACTTTTAGTTTTTACTTTTAAAAAATTTGTCTACATATGTCTCTTGTAGACAGTCTTTTGTTATTCTCTTTCCCTTCCTCTCCCCAAGTAGCTTGGTATTTTTATGCCATTTTTCAACTATTGTTGTGGTTGCCACATTATTATATCTCAATGTTTGATATAAATAGCACCTTTACCCCTTCTTTGAGTGTGCAAAAGTAAAATAAAAAAATTAATATCATTTACTGCCTGTTTACTTAGGTATTGTAAGTGCCAAGTATTATAATTCTCTATATATTCAAAATACCACAAACTATAATTACTATTTAATTTAATTAATATTGAGATTCAACTATGTATTCTATTCATCCTTATTTCATTCACCAATATTTTTCATTTCCACTTGCATCTCTGTACAAATCTTTCTTGATTTACATTGGGGTTACGTCCTGATGAACCCATCCAAAGTTGAAGATGTTACAAGTTAAAATATTACTGAACATCATTGCTCAGCCCAGCCTACCTTACACATGCTTAGAACCCTTATGTTATCCTACAGTTGGGCAAAATCTTATTACACAAACCCTATTTTATACTGAGTGTTTAATAGCTTGTGTCCTTTATTAAATACTGTACTGAAAGTAAGAAACAGAGCAGTTGCATGAACACAGAATGCTTCCAAGTGTATTGGATTGTTTACCTTTGTGATCACATGGCCAACTGGGAGCAGCTGCTAATTGCCCTTGGCCAACATCATGAAAAACTATCCTGTATATCCTTAACCCTGGAAAAAATCAAAATTCAAAATTCAAAGTGTGGTTTCTACTGAATATGTATTTTTTTCACACCATCATAAAGTCAAAAAAATTATCATTGATCCTCATAAGTTGGAAACTGTTTGTTTTTCAAATAGTTTCCTTTTCCTGGATCATCTTTAGCCTACTGATAATTCTGTCAGAATTTTTTCTCTAAAAATGTCTTTTTAAAATCTTCATTTTTGAAACCTTTTTTTTGTGTGTGTGGGATGAAGGTCTGTATTTGTTACCTTTTAGTACCTTGAAGTGATCATTTCATAATATTTCATCATCTTCTAGCTTCCACTGTTTCTGTTTAGAAGTCAGCTGTCAGTCTTATTGACTCTCCTTTGAAGGTAATGAGTCTTACTTTCTCTGGCTTTTTGAAAGATTTCTTCTTTTTTTTTTTTTTTTTCCCCAGTCATTTTACTGTGGTGTGCCCAGGAGTCAGTTATTTGTTGAATCTGTGCTTCTTGGTTTCAAGGTACATTTTGAAATCTCCAGCTTGAAATTCAATGTTTCATCTCTCTAGCTTTATAGGTTTGTTGAAATCCCTACTCAGAGTCAATTACTAGAAATTTCATTCAGTTTCTCAGCCTCTCTCTCACTTGCCTTTTCTGGAATGATCAGGTATATCTAGGACAAAAGCAATGTCCATGTTCACCTCACTGAGCTGTCTTTTTCTCCCAAACCTTCCTGTGTAGTTCTTTACTACCTTGTTTTCCTCCTAAAAGGAATAAGGACTGTAATCAATATAGTCTATTAAAAATGCAGTACGGCATTTTTGAAATGAATTTTATTTGCTCTTCTGGAGAGGGAAACATAAATAAGTCATAAGCTATTTCCCTTTAAAATTTTCACAGATGGATGATACAAGATGTAATGTCTTTGTTTTATGTTATAGCTTTAAATGTATAAATATATTACGACCGAGTTAAAAAAAAAATCCTTGGACACTAACAATTTTCTCCTTCTGAATTTATTTCTGCATTATTTCTAAGTAACCTTACATGTGTCATAGAGTTTTTAGCGGGCCTCAGGGACAATCTTTCAGTATAAGTTTATCTTCTCCAAGTAGGTTAGAGAAATGACATCCACTCTTACTTTGGAATTTCACTCAGATCACTAGTTAAATCAAACTTAGTATATTAAAAGTAAGTAATGGAAAGAATTCTCAAAAAAAATCCCATTTTTATTAAATTTATACTTTTGTGTATCTTCAGAAGTTCACTCCTTACATGTAGTTTACATTCAGTGGTAATGGGTAAGCTTGGTTTATATTATTTTGTTACAAAATAAAGTAATATCTTTAAATTTATCAAAAGACTTTTGTAACTCTGCCTTAGTTGGGTTATGATTTATAAAGCCATATCTGCCATATATTGCTGCTTCTATTTCCTTATTTACATTTGAGACTGATTTCAGTCCCTCTGTGTTTTACCAACAAATTAGAAAAAAGCCAATCATGATAAAATAGGAGTCAAATATAATCTAAGGAAAAATGATATTCTTCCTTCCATTCAATTGACCTGCAACGAGCACTGTGTCTGGCTGAGCTTGACATTGTGAGGAAAGATTCTCTTTTTGACACTTATTCCTACTGGAGAGTCACTTCATATAAGTCTACAAAATATTAAGGGTTTAATATTTCCTAAACTTGTTTTTCCTTCAGAATAAGTAAAACATTTGGCAGGTTTATTGAGCTGTTGCTACAGCATGATGCCTCAGGGAAACTAAAATCTTTGACTGCACTAAAGTGCTTAAAAATAATGACAGTTCACATCCTTAGTCAGGACTCAGAATGCATATCAGGTAAGAATGATGAGAAATAACCATAAGAATAGTGGAGAATGAAGGACTGAGAAACAGGAGTAAAACTAGCCAATTGCAAAAATAAAATATTGATCTTTAACTGTTTACTTTCTGAATAAAACTATTTCTACTAACGTAGCTTTTTGTAATTTGTGAGCAAAAAGACCTGAATAATTATTTTAAATTTTTATTTTTTATGTTTTATGTATTATTTATGTGTATATATATGTATATATGCATATATGTGTACATACATGTACATATATGTATATATTCCATATATAAATATATCACATATATATTTTACATGTATATATATTCACACACACACAGAGGAATATTAGCCATAAAAAGGAATGAAATCTTGGCATTTGCAACAACATGGATGGAGCTATAGAGTGTTGTCCTAAGTGAAATAAGTCAGGAAAAGACAAATACCACATGATTTCACTCATGCAGAATTTAAGAAACAGATCAAGCAAAGGGAAAAGAAGAGAGGCAAACTGAGAAACAGATTCTTAACTATTGAGAACAAAATTATGGTTACAAGAGGGGAGGTGGGTGGGAGTTGTGTTAAACAAGTGATGACAATTAAGGAGGGCACTTGCTGTGATGAGTACAGGGTGTTGTATGGAAATGTTGAATATTGTACACCTGAAACTAGTATTATACTATATGCTAACTGACTGGAATTTAAAAAAAAAACTTTAAAAAAAGACAGTCAAATTGGAAAGGAAGAAGTAAAAAACTATTACTATTTGTAGATGACACGATACAAAAACCTATATAGACAACTTTTCTAAAGACCTTCACCCAAAGAACTATTAGAACTAATAAGTAAATTCAGTAGAATTTCAGAATATAAAATCAACATACAGAAATCTGTTACTTTTTTGTACAAAGAAACCAATCTCATTTACAACTGCATCAAAAAGAATAAAATACCTAGGACTAAATTTAACCAAGAGATGAAAGACCTGTATGGTGAAAGCTATAAAACTTTGTTGAAAGAAATTAAAGCCACAAGTAAATGGAAAGATATTCCATGCTCAGGGATTGAAAGAATTGATATTGTTAAAATGCCCATATTAACCCAAACAATCTGCAGAGTCAGTGCAGTTCCTATCAAAATTCCAATGACATTTCTCACAGAACAAGAGTAAACAATTCTAAAACTTGTATGGAACCATAAAAGACACCAAATTTCTGAAGTAGTCTTGAGACATGGGAACAGAATTGGAAGCATCAAGTTTCCCAATTTGAAACTATATTATAAAGGTATAGCAATCAAAACAAATGGCATTGGCATAAAGACAGACGCATAGATCAATGAAACAGAATGGAAATAACTCAGAAATAAACCCACACATACATGGTCAATTAATTCACAATAAAAGAGCTAAGAATATACAATGGATAAAGGACAATCTCTCCAATAAATGATGCTGGGAAAACTGGATAACCACATGCAAAGAATGAAAGTGGACCATTGTTGGACACCATAAGCAAAAATTAACCCAAAATGTATTAAAGACTTGAGTGTAATACCTGAAACCATAAATTCCTAGAAGAAAACATAATATTACTATAGTCTTATTTTTTTCTTTCTTTTTTTTTTTTTGTTAAAGATTTTTATTTATTTATTTGACAGAGATCATGGGTAGGCAGAGAGGCAGGCAGAGAGAGAGGAGGAAGCAGGCTCCCTGCTGAGCAGAGAGTCCGATGTAGGACTCCATCCCAGAACCCTGGGATCATGACCTGAGCCAAAGGCAGAGGCTTTAACCCACTGAGCCACCCAGGTGCCCCTACTATAGTCTTATTGATGTCAGTCTTAGCAATGATTTTTGGGTCTGACACCAAAAGCAGAAACAACTGAAGCAAAAATAAACACATGGGACTACATGAAATGGGACTACATGAAACTAAAAAGTTGCTTCATGGCAAAGAAAACCACAAACAAAATGAAAAGACAACCTACTAGGAAAAGATATTTGTAAGTCAAATACCTGATAAGGGGTTAATATCCAAAATACATGATGAACTCATGCAATTCAATAGGAAAAAAACCGATCTGATTAAAAAATGGCAGAGGATCTGAATGGGCATTTTTCCAAAGAAGATGCACTTGAAAAGATGTTTGATTACTCTCATTAATCATCAGGGAAATGCAAATAAAAACCACAGTGAGGGCGTGCCTGGGTGCCTCAGTGGGTTAAGCCTCTGCCTTCGGCTCAGGTCATGATCTCAGGGTCCTGGGATCAAGCCCTGCATCGGGCTCTCTGCTCAGCAGGGATCCTGCTTCCCCCTCTCTCTCTGCCTGCCTCTCTGCCTACTTGTGATCTCTCTGTCAAATAAATACATAAAATCTTTTAAAAAAAGAAAAAGGAAAAACCACAGTGATCTATCCCCACATACCTGTTAGAATGGTTATTATCAAAAAGACAAGAAATAACAAATATTGGTGAGAATGTGGAGAAAAGGAAACCCTTGTACAATGTTGTTAGGAATGTAAACTGGTACAGTCACTCTGGAAAATAATGTGGAGGTTTCTCAAAAAATAGAACTATCATATCCAGCAATTCTATCCCTGAGTATTTATCTGAAAAAAATGGAAACACTAACATGCAACCCCATGTTCATTACAATATTGTTTACATTAGCCAAGATATGGAAACAACCCAAATGTTTACTAATGTTTGAATGAATAAAGAAAATGTGGTATATACAATGAAGTGTTAGCCATAAAAAAAGTGGTTTCACCATTTACAATAACATGTATGGAACCTGAAGATATTATGTTAAGTGAAATAAGTGAGAAAAAGGTAAATCCTGTATGATCTCACTTATATGTGGAATGAAAACAAAACAAAACACAACAACCTAAAGCCAAAAACAAGACCCTTCATACACAGAAAAATTGGTAGTTACCAGAAGCAGGGGGTAGGTGGTAGGCGAAATGGGGGAATGTGGTGAAATGGTACATCTTCTAGTTATGAAGTGAGTCTTGGGGATATAATGTTAAGCATGGCAATTGTAGTTAATAATACTTTATTGTATATTTGATAGTGGCTAAGAGTAAATCTTAAGGAAAAAATTGATGTAACTATATATGGTGACATTAACTAGATTTATTGAGTGTGGTGATCATTTCACTATACATAAATATTGAATCGTGATGCATACCTATAACTAATATAATGTTATTTATCAATTATACCTCAAAAACAAATAGAAAAAAATGTAGTAATGTCTGGTAGTCTTCTAGATGAATAATGGCTGGTGCTGGATAACAAAAATAAGATTTGGTAGTGGTAAATGACATCTATTGGGATGTTTATCTGTAGACTGAGTGTGATAAAACCCACAGGTATATCTCATTCTTGTCTGATTACAGGGGTTTGGTTTGAATTTGGGTCACCTGTACTGAGAAAGTTTCAGTTAACCGAAGGTAATGTTTTGACCAACTGGAAGGAGATAATAGGAATAATTATGTCTCTAGAGGAACCAATTTTTGAAGAAATGTTTAAATAATATAGGTTATATTGCTTAAGTTAAATCAGTGAGAAATTGTGGCCTTCCTTACTTCAAGATAGGTTACAAACAACAACAAAAGATTTATGTAATTTTCTTTAATAGCTGCCATGTGACATACAGAAGCAGGATTTGGCTAGCAGAAATACTACTTGACATTTTTTAGAGAGCTTTTTACTGGTAAAATTGTGCACTTCCCTGGGGGTACTATAGAATTTTGTCTGCTGAAATATAAAAATAGCATTTGATTTAGAATGACAATGTGAAATTCTTTTCCAAAAATATGCCTTTCTATATCTGGAACTTTTCACTTCAGTGTTTAATTTTTTGATTATCAGCAATTTATGCTAATAATTGATTCATTTAATTTTTTAGATGTTTATTTATTTATTTGGCAGACAGAGATCACAAATAGGTAGAGAGGCAGGCAGAGAGAGAGAGCGTGGAGGAAACAGGCTTCCCACTGAGCGGAGAGCCTGATGTGGGGCTCGATCCCAGAACCCTGGGATCATGACTGGAGCCGAAGGCAGAGGCTTCGACCCACTGAGCCACCCAGATGTCCCTGATTAGTTTAATTTTTATACTTTCTCTTGTTAGTTCCTTCTCTGTAATTGGCTAATCATAATTTTTTTAAATCTGTAATTTTAGCAAACACCCTTGTAAATGTTTCTTATTTATATCCGTAATCTCTCTCCAGAACTTCTTAATTTTATTATTGGAAGAGTAGGTAGAAGCTTCCATTAGGAAAAAAAAAAATGCCATTTAAATTGCAGGGTGTCTCTTTGTCTCTGTCTCCTTACATTTTTTAAGATCTTGGTTTACTGAAATTATTAGTAGATGACCTTCCAAGTACAATATTTTAGAAACCAATTAAGGTTATCAAAACATTAACTGCATCAAAAAGAATATTAACTACATCAGTCTTAGCAATTTTATACTTTGTTCTCTATTATATACTTTTCTACATGATATTAGATAAAAAGGAATAACTTATTAGTAATATGAATTTTTGTCTCCATTCTTATAGGATTAAATCAGAAAATAAATAAGTTTACAGAAGCTCCTGTAAAATTTCACTAGCTGGCTTCAAAAAGCCAAAGTTTGATAATTCATTCTCCCTTCCTGTTTGGGTCCATACAATTTCAAATGTCCAGGCTCATCATCACCGCCCTGACAGCAACTGAGTGATCAAAGGCACTGATGTTTTCCATCTTCTCTGAGTCTGACAATTTTCAAATAGTTCTTTGTCTTTCCCTACAAGTGATAGGATCTTTTAAAGATCTTTCTAAGTTAGTGGAACCCTTAATTTCCTCAACAAGTTTGTAGTGAAAAATATATTTCAAGATTAATGTTTTTACCTTTCAGTTTTTTCTTGCTTCATCCTCTGACATTAAATGACAAAATTCAGTCTAATTCTAAATATAATGCAGTTCTTTAAGTTAAATTACTTTTATTTATATCCTGGTTATGAATTATGTTATATTCCACAAAGTGTCAACCTTTCTTTGTTAAATTTTTTTTAGTTAAATAATGAGGTTCTATGTATTAGGCATCTCAATTCTTAGACAAGAAAGTAATTTCTTTAAAAGAAGAGAACCTAGTGCATTGTTCTACTCAACTATTTTGTGAAAAACCTCTAGTTTGAGTTTCAAGGGTTACTCTTATATTCTATATTTAATACAATCCTCAGGATTATATTATTATATACATATAATACACAATACATATATTATATGTATTAGAATTACCTATCCCTAACATATGAAAGGCGCTTATTTTGAAAGAGTTTGTATTCTGAAATCAAAGAGGAAATACACTCACAATGGAAATACTAGAAAGCGTTCAACTTAAAAAAAATTAGTTTATCTTTTATTTATCAAGTCAAAAAGGAAAATTCCAATTCTAATAGAAAAGCAGAATTACTAAATTGTATTTAACAGAACAATGATTTAGTTGTAAAAGTCTTAAGAGGACAGACATAATAATTAAAAATCTTTGGTTATCTCACAAGATTTCAAATCATTTAACAAGAATATTATAGTTTGAAGATCTTAGAAACAGCAGGTTGAGAAATGGCTAGTTAAAATATCTGGCCATCAGAAGTGTCAAATATTTGAGGTACGCAGTGTATATTAGCATCTGGTTCTGTGTGTATGAGTGGATTTTGGTTTCATGGAGTAGGATCACTTATTAAATTTTTGCTATTGTTTTCTCCAGTTAGAGTATAAACACCCTGGGAGCACGGGTCAGATTGTAGGAGTTTATCTACCCTCAGTTTACAGTTCTTTATACATGGTAGGGGAAGAATAATTGATATATTCACAATACTAGTGTGTTGAATAAAAACAGAATGATAAAACACCTTCTTCTTAAAAAAAGTTAACTACACAATATTATTTTGAGAAAACAAAGTGAGGGGGAAAAGTAAAACAGGAGGCAATGAGACAAGATTTAATGAGGTATCTTCTGTCAGCCTCTGTGCTTATAGGAAACACAATAATAAGATCAAAGGACCTGTCATAAACATACTGTTCACTCACTAGAATAGAATGAAAATATGTCCATTAAAGTGATGATTTTTAAAAGTCTCAGAGTGTTTGGAACTTGATTGGGTTTCTTTTCATACTTGGAACTCAAGTTGGAAAAGTTTCTGGAGATTAAAAAAAAAAAATGTCTAGCAAGCCTTCAGAATTTTTCCAGACTCGTTGAAAGATAAGATTTTGAACTTGGATTCACATGCTGTGAATACTGGCATTCATTTTATATGACATTTCTTGTTGTCTTTTTTAAAAACTGCATTTCTGGGGATTAAGCTTGGCTGTGTTTACAGAAAGGGATGATATTACATAAAGTATTAAACATAGGATTATAAGACTTGTTCTCTAGGGCTCATTTTGATGTTATGAATGTGGGGATAAAATTATTTTCCAGACCCCAGCCATGAATGTGGCTTTTTCCCCCCATAATGTAAGAGAATCTAACCAGGTATGTCCCATTTGGTTGTCTTCTAGTGTCAAAATGAGGCAAGGAGAATTGGCAATTATCCACACCATTTACAGCCAGGATATTTCTGTCACTCAATGTCTGGCTTTGTAAGGTCCTTCTGAGGCTGAATTTGTAACTTTCCCATGAGAATAACCAGCTTATAAAGTATTTTTTTCTTTGAAATAGAATTCTGCATTGTTACAGGAGAACCTGTTTATCCTTTTTTCCCCTCCAGGGGTCTCCATTATTAAGTCTTTCATGGCCTCTGTTTGCCCTACTTCTCTTGCTGTGTAGGGAGAGGGAGATGGGTCTGCCTATACGGCTTTCCCCCCTTACCTTATACCCTTTGGCCTTTGGCTGCCTGCAGGGAGTATAAGCTTTTTCTCCCAGCCATGTGGCAAATGTGGGAGCCACATCCTGAACTCTTCAGGGGGATCCTGCCACATCCATGTTTGCAGTGACTAGTTTTGTAAATATCCCTAATTCAGAGGTTCATTATTAGGAAGCCTATATTTTTCCTAAACTAAGCCTTATTCTACAAGCCATGAGTGACAAGGCTGACATTACTGATGACCATCTGACTGACTCCTTTGTCTCAGCTGGTTCAGGTCTTGGGTGGAAAAAGCAGAAGTGTAATTCACTGTTCCTCTAAAAATCCTGTCATGTATATAATTGTTAACCATTACTAATATAGACTTGACTTTTTTCTTCTTCCTCCTCCTCTTCCTCCTCTTCTTCTTCTTTGTTGTCGTTGCCTCCTCCTCCTCCTCCTCCTCCTTCCCCTCCTCCTCCTCCTCCTCCTCCTCCTCCTCCTCCTTCTTCCCCCTCCCCCTCCCCCTCCTCCTCTTCCTCCTCCTCCTCCTCCTCCTTCTCCTCCTCCTCCTCCTCCTCCTTCTTCTTCTTCCTCCTCCCCCTCCCCCTCCCCCCCCCCCTCTTCCCCCTCCCCCTCCCCCTCTTCCTCTTCCTCCTCCTCCTCCTCCTCCTCCTCCTCCTCCTCCTCCTCCTCCTCCTCTTCTTCTTCTTCTTCTTCTTCTTCTTCTTCTTCTTCTTCTTCTTCTTCAGGCTTGTATTTATTTGAAAGGAGAGAGAGAGAGCATGAGCTGTGGTGGAGGTAGGGGGAGAGAAACAAGCAGACTCCTCACTGAGCAGGGAGTCCAATGCAGGGCTTGATCCCAGGATCCTGAGATCATGACCTAAACCAAAGGCCGATGCTTAACTGACTGAGCCACCCAGGTGCCCCTAGACTTGAGCTTTTAAGAAGATGTGAACATTAGTCCATTTAAGAACAAAACAAAACAAAAAAACACCAACATGGTCTGGTCTTATGAAATTTAAATTTCTACAGTCACTTTTACGATAAGTGAAGGATTACAACTCTTAGGTTTAATTCTATTTCTGCTACATGCTTCTCTTGGGCTTCAGACTTGTCACTGAAAACTCAGTTTTATTTTAATATGAGTTTACTAGCATGCTACATATTTTGCTTCATGCTTACTTCCTTGAGAAGGATTAATTTATTGGTGGAACCCATGTTTAATTCAGCTCTTTCCTAACCATAACATTAGATGTGGAATTTAAGCTTTCACATCTCATCTTCATACCTTGAGATCGATCAATATTAGCATTATTTCTTGTATGGGATAAACTAACTTTCTGTGCCAGCTTAGGTACAGCAAGATTTGACCTTTAGTAAATCTTTACCGTCCCTCATAAGTTACTCTCATCTTTATCAAAATCTTCTAACACCATAATTCCTCATCTTTGAACTCTACCATTGATACAGATGTTTTGGTTCAATGACTCCTTTTTGAAACCAAATATTTATTCTACAGAAAACAATTGTTTCAGTACCTGGGTTTGGTCAAACTTCATAGAAGTCTTATACTACTTAATGTTGAAAAATACGTATACAAAAGATTTTTTTAAAAATCCACATAGAAATGCCATTCATCAACTTTCGCCATCTCTAACTTTTCCTGTGTCTAGATTATCAAAAATTAAGTGCTGAGGGAGACACCTGGGTGGCTCATTTGGTTAAGAGACTGACTCTTGATATGGGCTCAGTTATGATCTCAGAGTCCTGGAACTGAGCCCCATGTAGAGCTGTGCACTCAGTGCAGAGTCTGCTGGAGAGTCTTTCCCTTCTTCTCCTTTTGCCCCTCCCCCCGCACTCCAAATAAATAAATAAATAATTTAAATCCTGTAACCCTACAGATTTCGTTCAACACAAATCCATTCTGAGCTTCATCATTTGAGCAAGAACTATGACTTGGCAAGTCTTTATTCTTTTTTTAATTGCTTATCACATTTCTCACATCAGTTCACACATCTTTGCTACTTTTCATGCACCCGACTCAACCTTGTTCCTCCTGTTCAGTGGCCTCTATCTCCTGTGTTGGGCAGGTTTGGGAGAGCAGCCACTATGCTGGCTTTGTTTGTTGCTGCAGCTCTAGTACATTTATTTATTTATTTATTTATTTATTTATTTGTATTAAATTAAATTATCAAGTGCATAGTTTATTTTCCAAATAGTTGTTTTCTTTCCTTGGTATCTTCTTTTTATTTATCTATTTAAAAAAAAAAACATTTTTCATTATGTTCAGTTAGGCAACATATAGTACATCATTGTTTTGTTGTAGTGTTCAACAGTTCATTAGTTGTGTATAACACCCAGTGCTCATCCCAGCACGTGCTTTTAAATACCACATGCCTTAAAATGGGAGCTGAGCCAGCAAACTTCTTTCCTATTCATACCAAAATATTTCTGTGTCCTAAATCTGTTTCTTTATAAATTTCTTTCTTTCACTTCGGCAGAGAGGATTCTAAGGCTATTCCTGCTACCCTGCATTTCAATCCTACCTACCGTGGCAACCTCACTGCTCTTTTTCCCATTTTCAATCTCATCTTTTCACTACCACTTTCACTCTGTTTTAAAAATACTTAGGTTTTTCTAAAGACTAAACATGAAGTGAGGATGCATTGTATTTCTCTTTTAAACTGCCTGCTGCCCTATCAGATACTAAAATTAGATACTACATAACTAAAGTCACAGGCCAAATGCAGTGGCTTTTTCATGTCATCTGGGTCTTTACAGTAGATGTGACCAGGCAGTGCTTCCTTAGTAGGACTGCTTCCTTTTTGCCCTTTGTGACCTTGTATTGCACCAGTTCTCTTTCTGCTCCTCTCTTCATATCTATTCCTAGTCCTTTCTCCACTTTCCAAGGGCCTTCTCTCACCCTTTACCTTCCCTAACTCTGTGGTGTTTCCTTTTAAAATGGATTCTTCTCTTGAGTTTAACTACTCTCCACATGACTTCAAATATATGCCCTTCACTACCAGTTTTATGCCTTAATCTTTAATTTGTAAGAGACCATTTCTGTTTCCTCGGTGTTCCTTAGATATCTCCATGCAATAGCCACAAAACAAAGAAAACTGTCTCAAAGAAAACAAGCCCTCAAAAACAAAAAACAAAAAAACAAAAACAGAACTTCCTTCCATATATATTTTTTTCATATATTCTTACTTATTTCAATGACTTGGTTTAAACTATTAGGGCCATCCTTATTAATATGTTTTATTTATACATCATAAAAAGTTTTAAAAGCACTTCTATATGGATCAATCTGATCTTTGCTCTCAAGACCATGTGGCCAAGAGGTATTATTATACCAACAGCTGTATTTGTTTTAAAAAGAATAAAGTCTAGAGGTCTTCCTTTTAATTCAGTGTGTCTTTTCTGGTAAAGTTGCCTTATGCTGCAGAAGGAAGTTTATCTGTATGATTTTAGCCTGGTTCTTAGCCATTCTGAGCCTTAGTTTTTAATTTTAAAAATAGGAATAAAATCGCTAAGTTGTGTATCTGGAACTAATGTAAACATTGCATGTCAACTCTTTTTCCATAATAAAAATGTAAATTTATAAATTTTTTAATAGTAATTTTTAAAAATATAAATATAGGAATAAAAACTATGTTGTAGGAGACTAAAGGATTAAACATGATGTACAGCCACCTGGCACTTTATTTAATCATCCAATAAACATTTATTGAGCACCCATTGTGGGTCAGCAGAGTTGTAGTAATTGAAGGCATAGCAGTAAAAAATGTAGAAAAAAAAATCTATTTTAATCTTATGGTCTAGTATACAATGCATTAATTGGTGGTCATTTTTATTGCCATCATTACTGCATTACTTTTACGACATATGTGTGCATGTATGTGTATATATATGTATATATATATATATTTCTCTCTCTCTCTCTCTCTCTCTATATATATATATATATATATATATGCCTCTATGGCACACATCAAATTTTATTTCTTCTGTTTCTTTCCCTCTGACACCTCTGGTCCTTTATCTGCAATATTGTAATTTATTCCATTTAGTTCTGTTCCTATTACTCTAATACCTTACAGTGTGTGTGAGTGCTTTATAGACACATGCGTACCTTTATACATACTCTAATGGTTAGTTTCAACTAGGTTTTAAGCCCCCTTAAGATAAGTACTTTAGGGACACCTGGGTGGCCCAGTCAGTTAAGCTTCTGCCTTCTGCTTGGGTCATAATCTCAGGCTCCTGGGATTGAGTCCCACATCTGGCTCCTTGTCCGGCAGGGAGGCTGCTTCTCTCGCTGCCTCTGCCTGCCACTCTGCCTGCTTGTGCTCTCTCTCTCTGACAAATAAATAAATAAAATATTTAAAAAAAAACTAAAAAAAAAAAGTACTGTTTCAAAATCTCTTTCCAAGGCAATGGTTATATATACCTTCAGTAAGTGTTATTGAAGATAAATGAGGTTTGCTCTATAATAAAGCTACTTTTTCTATGACTTATAGAAGCTGATTCTATATGGTTTCTTAATTGCCTCTTATAATTTCAATTAATGAGATAATCCTTGGTCTTTTTTTTTTTTTAAAGATTTTATTTATTTATTTGACAGAGAGAGAGATCACAAGTAGGCAGAGAGGCAGGCAGAGAGAGAGAGGGGGAAGCAAGGTCCCTGCTGAGCAGAGAGCCCGACGCGGGACTTGATCCCAGGACCCGGAGATCATGACCTGAGCCGAAGGCAGAGGCTTTAACCCACTGAGCCACCCAGGCGCCCCGAGATAATCCTTAGTCTTTATAGAAATAACTTTTTAAATAATTTTTATACAATATCTAAATAATTAGTTGGCAATTAAAAGAAATGTAAATGCAATTTCAAATTGCCTTTGTTTTATTATGGTGAAGTATCTGTTCAATTTTTTAAAACTTTCTATTGCTTATATTTGAAAAAAAAAAAAGAAAAGTCAGTTTATTATTAACTTATTCCCTACCAGACATAGCTTCTTTCTTTCCCTTCCCTCCCCCATCTCCTCCCGCGCCCCCCGACATCTTGAGAAATTGAAATATGTTTTAAAATTTAAGAGAGAGATTCCATTGTAACTTTAATTAGAGTCGTATGAGTAAACTTGTAAGTGTTAAAAAAAAGAGAGAGGAGAATGCCCATGGACCTGTTCTGGTTGGAGCTTAGACTGGAAGCTAAGGATAAGCTCTGAGCTCTCTTACAACTCCCTTCCCTACTCCCAGGTTTCTACTTTTCATTCCAGCTGTGTTTCCTCTGTGACGCTCCCCGCAGAGTGGATCCACTGTTTTCAGATGACCAACGAAGACTACGCATCTTGCTAGTTTTTCTTTTAATTTTAGTTCATCCAACTACGGTTGCCATTAATAGGTTTCCTATTCTTATATATTTCGTTTGCCTACACTTCACTTTGCTTATTTAAACAGCACTGAATTTTAGTCACATAATATTGTCACCACAGTCTGAATGGTTGTCAGTCATTTCCCATTCAGAAATATCATATAGGATCTGGAATAATGAGTTGGAAATAAAATTTTGTCATCAGTAGCATTAAAAATATAGGGTGCCATTGAAAGAAATAGTAGATATGCTCCTTTTAATTAACCTAATATACTTCATGTGTAGTAAATGCAGCAAATAATTGCTATAGTTTTACATTCACGAAGCAGAAAATATGTTATATAGCAGTTTTGCCTTGTAAATATTGTATAAAATGATTAAAAGAATTAATTTAGTTGCAGCCCGGGTAGCTCCATAAAAACTAGAAATACCATTGTAAAACGTACTCTGAAGCAGTAAGAACATGATTTTGATTACATTTTTCTCTTGTGTTACTTAAATCCTCTATAGTTAGCAGTAGTATTGTTGGAGGAGTAAATAAACTGAATTGTACGTTGGGGTCAAGACTAGTGCTAAAACAACCACCACAAAGGAAAGATAGTATCAAGATAGTTTTCCATAAACATTTTTTGTCTTAAAATGGGGGCATGTTTCATCACCAAGCTTAAAAGGTAAGAGTAGTATTTCCTATTCCCACAGGTACTTGTATGTGCTTGGATATTTCTTTAAGATATACAATAAAACCAGTTCTTTTAAAATAAATATGATTATGTAAGTGCTCAGACAAGCATGGAACTCTAGTGTGTGAAAGTAGAAAGCACAAAAGTAATGGAGTAGAATGCATAGTCTGTTTTCTGTACCTCTTGACTGATGTTTTTATGGGAAAGGTTTTCTTCAAAGAATGTATTGTAACTATAGCCAAGAGCACATACATTTACTCCACAGCTACGTGTTGTGATCTAAGAAATGAATTTGCACTGGAGACTGAAGTTTTTTAAAAGATCCCCTTTGGTATGCAGCCTACTTATATCAACCACTTCTTAAAATAGTTGTTTGTCTGAGTAACATTTCAGTTTTATAAGACATTTTTTAAGAGGAGAAAAGAAAAAAAAACAGTTTCAGACTAATCTAACATTTATCTATGCAAAACAAGCATGTTTTCCCTGATTTGGTAGAGAGGCTCAGTGGTTCCTGGACATTAGGAAAGCAGTATTTTAGAAACAGGAGGGTCCATCCATAGCCTAAATGAGTCCCCTTTGGACCATCAATATCACCCAGATTCAATTCATCAGTACAATATAAATAGAAAAACAAATGGCCCTTAAAATGTCTGTCATGTTACAGACTGGAAGCATCCATAACTGCTGCCGTGTGGTAATTCGATGATTAAAATGATTACAGAACAGGTGGCATTCAGCATTACCAGAGAGACCACATATCAGTCATTCGAGAACAGAAGTCAATTAAGCTTGTCTATTAAAATGCAGCACTGTCTGCGGTCTTGAGCTACTTCTAAAGTATAATTTAAAGGCCACATATTCTCTGGTGCTTTCAGGAATAAAAAGAACTAATGCTAGAGTATGAAATGTCCCTTTTATTCTCTACACCACAACGGAAGCAACAGTTAACATCAGTCCAGCCTTCAAGATTTGTGAGTCAACAGAATATAGAAAAACAAAGGACAGTGATCAACTTGAATTAAATCAGCCTTTAGTTTGAGATACTCTTCTGCAGTTTGCTGAATGATAAATAATATATTTCACTGGGTTTTCTTATTCACTGAGATTTCTGATTACTGGCTTTTTAAAATCATCTCTACATAACCATTTTTAGCATCTTTTTTCCCCCTCCCAGAGAGTTACAGATATATTTTTTAGCTCCTTCATAATAATAATAATAGGGAATCTGTCTTTCTGCCACCATCTCTTTTCCAGACAAAAAGCTCTAGCTGTTGCCTGGGAAAATGTCCCACCAAACGTGTTACACCTCAAAATCACATGTTGATACTTCAGTTTCGTCTTCCCCTTCCACTCTCACTTTCCTCTGGCATTCCTGTAGAGCTGCTCATCCTCTAATCATTCAAGTTTAAAACTCTGGGGTCAGCCATGAGTGATGGACTGGAACTTGTTCTTTGGATAAAATTTCAAATTCTTACAAAAATTTTGCAAGAGTGCCTCCTGTATGCCAATGATCAGATTTAGGAATTGTTCATACTTTGCCTCATTTCTATTTATTTTTCTCTTTCTCTCATTCTCTTTATTTCAATATACACATAACTTGTGAAATACTTTAGAGTAAATTGAAATATTATATCCCTTTGTTCCAAAACAGGTCAATGTGTATTTTCTAAGAATAAGGACAATGTCTTATATTACCACGGTATAATTAATTACATGACATATATGTATGTCTTTTAATCTATTGTTATTTCTGTTGTTAGGAAGGCTATGGAAGAGAACTTGTCCAGTCCTCAAGGGAAGCAGTTTCCTTAGGGGAAAGTCAGATTTCAGTTAGGCTACAAAGAAGAAAGAAACACTAGAGATGAAGTAAGGGTTTTAGGGATTTTGCTAGTGATGAGTAATGAATTCCAACTGACCCAGAGAAAAAGGTTTAAGGAGTTAGGAGGCAATAGTAGATTGAAGTGGGAATGCACAGAACAGTGTGGAAGAAGATTGGAGGACAACTTGAGTTTCTTATAGAGATTGACATAAATGGAGGAAAAGGGTATTATGAGATATGTTTAATGAGTACTGAGGAAGAGAATGGCTTGATATCCTACCAACATGCAGTCCAGAGCTTCCAGGTGGCTCCAGCAAGGGAGGCCAGAGTTGGGGTTCACTGATCTTTCACGTCAGAGGCAGAAATGTTGAAGGTAAACATCATTTGTTCTAATAATTCTACTTAAGAATGAAAGATAAGCTATTAAAAAATGAGTAAATTTCTTTTATTTTTATTGTGAATCTATTTTCTCTTTTTTATTTCAAATAGTATTACTGGGTACTCAAAAAAAAAAAAAAAAGAAAAAAGAAAAAAGAAAAGGTATTCACATACACCAAACAGATAATTCCTAATAATAATAGCTAGTTAAGAATCCATGTCACCTCAAGAATTAAAACTAAAGCCTTTTCTGAAAACATAATTGATAAATTTCACTATTCCTCTGCTTAAGTCTTTATTGCTTAAGAACATAAAGGACTGCTTTGGGTAATTAGAAAAGTTTCATGTATTTCAGAGGAGAGGCTGGTATTTGTTTCTCAAGCAGCTAATATAACTTACCAGCAAGGTATGATACACAGGAAAGCATATTTAGATTCTAGAACTACAGTGGATATTTTCATTTAATGATATGAAATTGGTGAAGAAATAATTTGAACTAAAGACACACAGTAGCTATAGTATATTAAATATATATGATTAGATATTTTATTTATATTCTGGGGAGATCAAGTTCTACCTACCTATGAGTGTAACACTTAAATTTGCAGGATTACACCATATATGTATTATTAGTGGACAGTAGGGACCAGGAGGCAGGAATTATCCTTAGCTTATATACATGTTTTTCCTTTGCAATCTTTTTTACCATGTTCATGCATTACCTATTCAAAAGAGAAACACAATGTATGACATTTGCTTAGTAGTGTACACATAGCTGAACTTTGTATCCCAAATTTTTCAGTGTTAAGTATTTTATATACCTCATATTAGTAAATCCTCACAGCAACTATGTAAAGATCAGTTGTTATCTCTATTTAATCCCTATTTTATAGGTAGGAAAATTGAGGGTAGATAGGTGAAGCACCTTGCTCAAGAGAACACAGCCGGGAATGAAGAAGTAAGACTCTCAAGTCAGGACTCTTGACAGGCCTCTCAGAAGAGAATGTCAAGAGCTCAGCGGAGCTGTGGGTGAGAGCTGAGCTGTCAGGTGGCCGAGTAGCCAGTTAAAGCAACAAGCCTGAAATAAAGGAATTAAACCCTTAATCCCTTACTGTGATGGTATAAGCAAGAGGCTAAAATTGGAAAAAATAAAAAAAGAATGTCAACACTCCCTATTCCTTTTGCCTTCATGGAAAGGCACACTGGTGAGGAATCAGGTAGATCGACACAGACCTGGGGGTCGTCTAATTGTTGAGGAAGCAGAGAACAAAACCTCTGTTGTTTTATGGGCCCTGGGTTGAAGGGGGCGTGAGATAGTGTGGAAAAGTACTGGCTGCTAAATCAGTAGGAAAAAGTGATTTCAAGACCTCTGCCCAAGGCCTCAAATAAAGAGACCTAGAGATGAAAGCTCCAGGGCTAGGAATGTAAAAATGTCAAGAATGTGAGTGACCAGAGATGCCTGAGTCCATGACTGCAGTCCCTTTCAGGGAACCTTCCCCAGTGAGGCCCCAAAGGCAAAACCTTTTTAATTATTTAACCGTTTTAATTATTTTTATTATTATTAAATGAATAATTAATTTAAATATTTAAAATAATAATAAGAGATGACTAGGATTTGGACAGAGGAAAACTGAGACAAAGTTGGACTGAAGGATTCAATTTGAACCATCATGCATTTCACAGCTGGCATTTTACCTCTAACAGTAGGAACTAGAGGTCTATTTTTGGTTACATTGCTGACCCTATTGTGGGGCTGTTGGTTTTGCAGGAGAGAATTTGTAGTAAGAGTTTTGTCCAGTTTCAACATGGACAGAGAGGAAGGGACACACTGACAGTTTACTTTTTGAGACTGGATACCTAAGGGCATCTGCTTGTATCTTGAAGGTAACCCAAATTTCAGTGTGAGAGTGGTATTGGTTATTTTTAAAAATTTCATCATTCTGTGGAAACAAGTCAGTAGGAGGGAGAAATGTCTTGCTTCTTTCCAGAATTCATTAGTTACCATGCTCCCTTCATCCTTCACTGACTATTTATGCTAGAAAGTCAAGAAAGAAAGAAAGAGAAAATCCTATCTGTGAAAACTTCTTTACTTCCACATTTTAGTAGTATTACTGAAAACTGAGAGGGATTTTCTTACTTTCATATTAAAATGTAAATATTTGATACCTCCTCCTTTCCTGAAAGAAACAGAACACTAGGATTTTGTAAAGGAGATAAGATAACTTATATGGGTCAGAATAAGCACAGGGAGGGAAGCTGAGGAAACAAGCAAGTTTGGCTAACAACAAAGTTTTATCTAGAGCAGCAAATTAATACCAGAGAATTCTTTCATATGTGCACTCACATATACTTCCTTCCTTCAGTCATTAATAATTCACCTATGACATGCCAGGCAATGAAGTTATAATAGGACTAGGACAAATTTGACTGCTTCTGTCGTAAAAGGCATACAGTGAATGAAGATTTACATTAACACATACTTTAGTTTAAGTTGTCCTAAATGTTAGAATAGAAAGTATAGGTATTCAATACATATTTTTCCCAGTGCATGAGAATGAATCCCAACTAGAGTATGCCTACTTTCTAACTCTTCTATTTTAGTAACAGTTTCATAATTTCAATTCTGATATTCTATAAATTATGCTACAAGTTTAGCCCTGTACTTGATGATGAACATTGTATATAAATGTAAGAAGGCCAAATACCCAACCTTATCTTGTGCTCTTTATTGCTATGAAGTCAACAGGCTATGTGTTAGAAACTACTGACTATAGTTTTATATGTAAAGCCCCAAATAAAGCTCTTGACCTGATCTATATTTTAGGTCTAAATATGTTAGGGTGACCTAATACATTAAGAGAATTCTGAGGCCACATGCTAACTTAGAGCCCTATTTGGAGATGTTGTCTCACAAGATGTGGAAATGATCTTTCTTTGAAAGATTTCATTGAAATAAGAGGCTGAGAACAAACCAGAAGGACAGTACCCTGTGAGTACAATGTTCATGGCTAAACAAGCCATATTACTTGTCCATGGACCACTCCATTATATATAGTGTGATTAAAGCTGTGGAATGAACAGGTTCATTGGAACTGGGAAGTTGGCATCTTCAATGGCTTTTCAACTCTCCTTGTTCTTGAAAATAGGTTTTGAATGGTTCTCTAACAGATTGTTCCCCTGCTGCATTCCATACAACCAATCCATGTTTAGATTTACCTGCTACCGTTTGCATGATAGAAATGAGGCTTGTACTAGTAACATTCTCCGGCTCAGCTCCTTACCCATTTCAGAGCCAATTCCTGAACAACCTCCTGACTTAATCTAGTTACTGGTACTTTGGGATGGAAATAAAAAAATAAGATGATAACTACAAAAGAACCTGTAATTTTACCCTTACATTTTTCTTAGAATACAAACCTTTGAGAGAGATACAGCCACATTGAACCCTCTTTCTTGTCTCCTGTCTCAAAATATCTTCACGAAGAATGACACTATTTTAGATGAATTCTAGAGTGGTTTCCCCTGTGAGTTAGTTAGGTTGTTTAAAATAAAGTCCATCTTCCCTTTAGCATGCTAAGAAACCACCTTACGTGTTAAATTTAACTTTGAGTGTTAAATGCCCATCATCAAGAGTAAGCGTGTAAACAGTCATTCATTCTTGATTGCATTTTCTGTTGCTCAGCTGGCTGAACCTGTTCATATTCTTGTTATTTTAACAGTTTATTTACAGCCCACATTTAAAAGATGTCTTCTTCAAAACAAGTTTTTGAAGTAGGTAAAGAGTCTTATCTTCCTGTTGTCACATTAATTGAAACACAGAGCATTTACATTCAGCATGCCAATACATAGTTAATCAGTCATCTCCACTAGGTCTGGGTAAACTGTTTGGCCACTCTTATTTCTTATTATAGGTAGTTGAGTATGACTAAATATTTTCATTTTAAAATAAATTACCTTAGGTCTCAGAGTGCTCTCTTCTTTCATTGAAATCGTTCGTAGTCACATTGGAATAAAATCAGTGTTTTTCAGTTTAAACATAGCAAAAATGTAATCCAGCCTAGCAAAAATAATTATCACTGGGAATCTTACAAAGTATCTACAAAAGGATCAGGTTGGATTCATTATGTCTGTATTTTATTTTTGACAATATATTCTTAAATGACTATAATATATAAAATGTATAAAATAAGAGAAACAAATGCAAACTAAAAGTCATAAAAGTCATAAAAGTCATAAAAAAAATTTTTTTTGTCTTTTAGTATATTTTTATAAATGGGTGAGTGTGTGTTTGAACCAAAGATGAACTGCTTTAAAGTTGTCATTCTGGGGTGCCTGGGTGGCTCAGTGGGTTGAGCCGCTGCCTTCGGCTCGGGTCATGATCTCAGAGTCCTGGGATCGGGTCCCGCATCGGGCTCTCTGCTCAGCGGAGGGCCTGCTTCCCTCTCTCTCTCTCTGCCTGCCTCTCCATCTACTTGTGATCTCTCTCTGTCAGGTAAATAAATAAAATCTTTAAAAAAAATAAAAAAAAATAAAGTTGTCATTCTGCTTTTATTTTTCCTGGAGATGAAATTTGGATTTCTTGAATATTGTCCTAAGAAAACTGCCATTTAAAAAAAAAAAGTGTTGTGTTCTATATAGGATGGAAACTCGGGTTTGGCTTAGGCCCTGCTTTTGCTCTGAAAGGAACCTTTTTGAGATAGCAGAACCACTGTAGGCAGGTCTTCCTTGGACAGCCCTCTAAATTTCCAGCGGCCATCTAGGGCAAGTTAAGTAATCTAAATAGAGGTATTGTGCAGGGCACGTATTGCATGGAGCATGGGGTGTGGTACACAAACAATGAATTCTGGAACACTGAAATAAAACAAAATTTAAAAAAATAGGAAGTTTGAGACTATTCCACTGACTATATTGTTTAGTCTAGTTTGTTCAATGAATATATTTTAGTAAATTCTTAACCCGTACAATTTTTTTCTGACTGTGATCAATAGTGAACTGTCTCTGAGAAATACTGTTCTTAGGAAGGATGTGCCCACAAGCTTGACATGTTTAGTGGGGTAGAGCAGACTTCATTCTCTGAACCTTGACAGGATTAGACCACCCAGGGGAATTCCACCAGGTTGGATATAGAGCTATAACAATTAGACTGACGATGTCCCCGAGTGGGACATCTGACCAACTGAATAAGCGAGGATGTGAAAAATCTATTGTTGACTCTAATGTCTATCTCATTCTAGCATTAGTCTTTGAATATTGTGCCACATTCATAAAGAAATGAGACAAAATAAAAGGAAATGAGTCTTAAATTGGAAGAGGAGAGGAGCTCCGTTAGGGAGGGCCAGGTAGCATACTGGATCCTAGAAGAAAGCGGATATGCCCAAGGAGACTCCTTTCAGAGAAATAAGAGGACACTTCCAACATATTTGCAGGCGAGTCTCAGGAGCAAGATGACCCGTGAGATGCCAGGTCGACAATGCCCTGAACAGGTGTATGACCAATAGCTTGTGGAAGAGAAGCCTCTGACATCTAGCCTTGGGCTTTTGTTTTCAGCTCTGTAGTATATTTATGTAATGTAGCCTTTTATAAAGTTTGCTTAAACTTTATGGCCTCTGTTAACTGAGCTTTGAGGGAGCTCAGGAAGGAGTCTGTGTTCACATTTGGGCTCATTAGTTTTGAAGATACAGCGGCAATTGCACAAAGAATTGGTTACCAGGTGCCAAGAAGCAGGGAGCTGTGGTCCAGAACAAAAGGTAGAAAGGGCTGATGAGAATAGATTTGTGGAGTATGTAAGCCTTTCCTAGGGGTTCTCAGAAATAGTGAGTGATAAGAACATGATAAAAGACTATGGGAACATAGGATGGAGTGCTATATACAGTAAATTATTAAAGTGAAGTAGGAGAATGTATTGTCTTTAGTGTTACCTTATTAAGGGTTCTTAATCTGTGCAGGAGTGCCGACAATTCTGACTCTATCTTTGGCCCTCTATTTTGTTCGTGCTCGTGCAGTGACTTCCCAGGGTGCCATATGTTCCAGGCCCTGCGGAGGTTACTGTATGCTCTGATAGGAATGCAGACTTTTTCTGATCTTCCCTAAAGTGCACACGCACAAGGGGCCAACTTAGATAACTAATAGAGATGACTGGTGCACAGGTGGGACTTCTTCAGGTAACTACCCTTTGACCCCACGATAGTGCCTCTTGGTGTATAAAAGCTGTGGTTGGAGGTGTGGACTATAGCTATGTGGTGCCTGGTTGTCCATCCACCAGATTGCCCCCCTGTCAGAATGTTACCGTGGATAAAACTCTGTAAATGGGGTGGCATGACTTGTGTCATTTTCTGGCCTCAAAGTGCCTTTTCAGTTTGAAGGAGACTTTATTGACCCTCCTCCACCTTCAGACAATCTGGGATCTCTAGGGACTCTATGGACAATCTATATTATAATCAACATGTGTATATGCATATATGTTCTCTAAGAGAAAAGATTTATAACTCTCATTAGATTTTAAAAACAACCCTAAGTCAAAAAATTTACATATTTAGCTCAAATTATAGCATTTTAGCTTTATATGTTTCTAGGAAGTTTTTTTTTTTCTTCTTTTCTCTTCTAACATTATGGCTTAAGTTCTCCAGGCGATAATTATTATGTGAAGGCATTAATTTTGATGGCTGCCTCATAATGTAAACTACAGACACATGAGCACTTATTTAAGCATTTCACTGTTATTCACCAACTTGTTTTCTAATTTTTCACAACGAAAAACATTGCTGTTGTGGCAAACAGAATTCTAAACGTGGTCCCCATGTTGCCATGCCCTCCTTGCTAGAACCTGTCAAAATGTTGAGATCTTGTTCGCAGGATATCTCACATTTGAACTTCAAGTGGGGAGATTTTCCAGGTAAGCCTTATTTTAAGCACATGAGCTCCTTTAAGAGAATAAGTATTGTTTTGTTCTGTTTTGTTTTTGACTCATGGCAGAGGAGGAAATCAAAGAGTTTAAAAGCACAGGAACGAGTCTATGCACTATTGTTAGCTTTGAAGATGGAGGGGGCCATGTGCTACAGAATGCAAGTGGCCTCTACCAGCTGGCTAGATTCAGAGACAGCCAACAAGAGAAAGGGTCCTCAGTCCTATAACTGCAGGGAACTGAATCTTGTCAAAACCATTGCTGAGTTTAGAAGTGGAGCTTGCCAGAGCTTCCAGAAAGGAAGCTTAAGGACACCTTGGTTTCAACCTTTGGCATGCGGTTGGATTCTCTGCCTGAGACAATCTAGGTCTCATAGACCTGAGACACTCCAGGTCTCTTAGACGTTAGAACTATGAGCTATTAAACAGTGTTACAAAGCTTCTAAATTTGTGGTAATTTGTTACACAGCACAAATTATGGTAATAGAGCTACTAAAAATACCTTAGCATGTAATCATGTCCAAATTTATAGTTCAGTTAAATAAAGGATTGGTATTCAATTTATTCTTCCCAAAATATCTGACAGTAAAGTTTTCTGTGTGTATAAGAGGGAAAATGCTACTTTAGGTTTTCCAAATTTAGGTAATAGTAGTTGAATAAAACTTTTTAAATTTAATACATGAAAAATGGTATTATCTCAATTTCCTTCTCTTTTATTATTATTGAGACTGAAATATTGAATATTTATTATATATTTAAACTCTGTGACTCATCTTTCATGTCTCTTGATAGTTATTCTGTTGGAGTTTTAGTGCTTCGGTTTGATTTGAGATCTTCACATAATGAGAATAGTAAACTTTGTCTATCATATTTGGGGCAATATTTTAAATTGTGTTACTTGAAGAGGTACAGACAATTAAAAATAATATGTAGTCAAAATTGCTGAGGGACATCTGGGTGGTTCAGTTAAGTAAGTGTTCTATTCTTAGTTTCAGTTCAGGTCATGATCTCACGGATCATGAGGTAGAGCCGACCTGGACATGGAGCCTGCTTAAGATTCTCTCCCTTTGCCCCTCTCCCCACTTGTGTGTGACCTCACTCTTGCAAATAAATATTTTTTTTAAAAAAACATGCTGAATGGGCACCCGAGTGGCTCAATCAGTTAAGCATCTGCCTTCGGCTCAGGTTATGATCCCAGAGTCCTGGGATCAAACCCCGCATCAGACTCCCTGCTCGGCAGAGAGCCTGCTTCTCCCTCTCCCACTCCCCCTGCTTGTGTTCTCTCTCTCACTGTGTCTCTCTCTGTCAAAAAAATAATGTCTTAAAAAAAAATTCTGCTGAATGAGCACCTGGGTAGCTCAGTCGTTTAAGCGTCTGCCTTCAGCTCAGGTCCTGGGATTGAGTCCTGCTTTGGGTTCCTTGCTCAGGAGGGAGTCTGCTTCTTCCTCTCCCTCTGCTCCTGCTCTCTCTCTGTGTCAAATAAATAAATAAAATCTTTTAAAAAAATCTGCTGAATTTTCTGTTTTGCTTTCTTTCAATGCCTTTATGCTTAAGAAGACTATTTCTGCCTTTAAATTAGGTATTTTCTTATAATATATTCTTAATATTTATGAAGTTTAAATTTTATGATAATTGATCTAGGATATATTTTGGTGGATGACATGATTTTTTCCCAGATAATTACCTTATATCACCATCCCCTTGTAGTAAATAATCTTTTTTGCTCAGATGTTATTCTCCTTTGTTCTGTTAAATTTGTAGGAAATGTCTTTTTGGGGAACAAGGGGGAAGAGGAGTTGTAGTTTAATTCCAGGTGAGGGGAAATATTTTTATATTTTATTTATAATATATTTTTGTATTTGGAATGTCAAGTACTTTCTTGTTTCTTATCTTTCTCACATTTTCTTTTCTGACATCAGTCTTGATTTCCTCTCAATGAAATTTAGAATGATCTTGTCAAATTTCAAAAGATATTTGGGACTGGAGAAAATTAATTCTATGAATTAATATAGAAAGAATTGAAATATAGGCACTCCTTGGAGATACTATGTGTTTGGTTCCAGACCACTGCAATAAAGTGAACACTGCAATAAAATGAGTCAAAAGGCTTTTTTTTTTTTTTTTTACTTCTCAGTGCATATAAGAATTATGTTTACATTATACTGTAGTTTACTAAATGTACATAGCACCAAAAAAGTACATATATTAAAATACTTTACTGTGAAAAAATTCTAACAATCATCTGGGCTTTTAAAGTTGTCATATTTTGCTGGAGGGTCTTGATGTCAGCTGAATGATCAGGGACGTGGTGGCTGAAGATTGGGGTGGCTGTGGCAAATTGTTAAAATAACAATGAAACTGGCTGCATTGATTGACTCCTCCTTTCATGAACAATTCCTCTGTAGCAGTGATATTATTTGTTTGTTTGTTTTTTTTAAGACTTTATTTATTTGACAGAGAAGGGAGGGGGGAAAGCATCAGCCAGGGGGAGAGGGAGAAACAGACTCCTTGCTGGTAAGGAAAACCGAGATGGGGCTGGATCTAGGAACCCTGTGATCATGACCTGAACTGAAGACAGATGCTTAACCCACTGAGCCACCCAGATGCCTCACAGTGATACTCTTTGGTAGCATTTTACATGCAGAACTTCTTTCAAAACTTGAGTCAATTCTCTCAAACCCTGCCACTTCATCAACTGAATTTATATATATTCTAAATCCCTTGTCATTTCAACAATCTTCATAGCATCTTCACCAAGAGTGGATTCCATCAAGAAATCACTTTCTTTGCTCATTCATAGAAGTAATTCCTCTGCTGTTAAAGTTTCATCATGAGAGTGCAGCAATTCAGTTACATCTTCTAATGGATCCACTTCTGGTTTTCTTGCTATTTCTACTCCATCTTCAGTTAGTTGCTCCACTGAAGCTTTGAACCCTTCAAAGTCATCTGTAACCACTGGGATCAGTTTTTTCCAAACTCTTGTTAATATTTTGACTCTTGCCATGGATTTTCCAAATGGCAGCTAGAATGGTAAATTCTTGCAGGAAGGTTTCAATTTACTTTTCCCAGATCCATCAGAGGAATCAGTATGTATGACAGGTGGAGCCTTACTAAATGAATTTCTTAAATAATACATTTTGATAGTTGAAATTACTCCTTGATCCATTGGCTGCAGAATGGATAGTGTGTTAGCATACATGAAAACAACATTATCTTTTTGTGCAGCCCCATTAGAGCTCTTAGGTGATGAGGTCAATGAGCAGTAATATTTTGAAAGACATCTTTTTATGTGGGCTTAAAATATTTAGTAAACTATGTCCTGTCATCAAGACTTTGTTGATCCATTTATAGAGCATAGGCAGAGTAGATTTAGTATCATTCTTAAGGGCCCTAGGGTTTTCAGAATGCTAAATTAGCATTGGCCTCAACTTAAAGCCACCAGCTATATTAACTCCTAAACAAGAGAGTCAGCCTGCCCTTTGAAGCTTTGAAGCTAGGTATTGACCTCTTTCTATTGATGACAGTCCTAGATGGCATCTTCTTCCAGTAGAAAGCTGTTATGTCTACATTGAAGATCTGTTATTTAGGGTACCCACCTTCATGAATTATTTTAGCTAGATCTTCTGGATAACTTGCTGCAGCTTCCACATCAGCACTTGCTGCTTCACTTTGCACTTTCCTGTTAGGGAGGTGGCTTCTTAAACCACATGAACCAACTTCTGCCAGGTTCAGACTTTTTCCCCCACAGCTTCTTCACCTTTCAAACTTAACAGATATGAAGACCTTTTGGGTTTTATTCTGCATTAGGGTTTCGCTTAAGGGAATGTTGTGGCTGATTTGATCTTCTATCCCGACCACTAAGCCTTTTTCCATATCAGCAATAAGGCTATTTTGCTTTATTATTTATGTGTTCTCTAAAGCAGCACTTCTAATTTCCTTCAAGAACTTTTACTTTGCATTTACAGTTTTGCTAATTGGTACAAGACATGAAGCTTTGGGCCTGTCTCACCTCTCAATAAGCTTTACTCGCTAAGCTTAATTATTTCTAGCTTTTGATTTAAAGTGAGAGATATGCAACTCTTCCTTTCACTTGAACACTTAGAGGACACTGTAAGGTTATTAACTGGCTTAATTTCAGTATTGCTATGTCAGAGGCCCAAGGAGAAGGAGAGAGATAGGGAAGCAGCCACTAAATCAAGCAGTCAGAATACATACATTGATCCAATAAATTTGTGGTCTTATATGGGCATGTTTTGTGGCATCCCCACACCGTTACAATAGTAACCAGAAAGATCACTGATCACACATCACCATAACATATATAATAATAATGAAAAAGTTTGAAATATTGTGAGAATTATGGGACAGAGATAATAGTTTAATCATGCTGTTGGAAAAACGACATTAGTAGTCTTGCTTGATGCAGGGTTTCCACAAACCTTCAATTTGTAAGAAATATGATGTCTGTGAATCACAATGAAGTAAATCTTAATAAAATGAGGTATGTCTACATGTTAATATATGTGCATATAGTATTATATATAAAAGTAAATTAAAGGTAGAGTCACACATATAGATATATAATGTATATAATGTATAGTTATATGCTACATGTGTGTATATGTGTGCAACATCATGCAAAACTTATTTTAAAAATACCCCTTGGTCAGTGCCTATCCTTGAACACTCATATGCTAGTGTTCATGCTCATATATTCTCTTTTTTAATATTCTAAATCATTTTAATTTAAATTTTGTAATTTGAGAACAATATCTTGGGTTTTACCACAGAATATAGTTATTTGTGGCTAAA
The DNA here is from genome assembly GCF_009829155.1 of Mustela erminea. Classification (NCBI taxonomy): domain Eukaryota; kingdom Metazoa; phylum Chordata; class Mammalia; order Carnivora; family Mustelidae; genus Mustela; species Mustela erminea. The sequence goes on from NC_045617.1 coordinate 27,539,977, forward strand.
TCTTGAAAGGATTCTTAGCATTTCACAGATGAAATCCAGGGACCAAGTATTAATAATTCCATCAAAATGAGAAAAGAATCACTTTGATTCATGAGCATTTCTGCTGCTGGCTGAAAATACAAATACATTGAGGTGATAACAGAAGAAGAGTGTTGCAGAAGATAAAATTGTTTCTGCAGAGGGAAATATAAAGATAATTTAGCCCCAGAGAGCTGGATTCCCAGTGAGAGATTTTGTTCAGATTAGAGTTACTCTATCAGTGATGTTGAGAAATGAGAAGAACATGGTGGGCAGTGAGTGCAAAGGGAATAGAGAATAGGCGAGAGATGAGAGCCCAGTCACCCCATTCTGAAGGGTCTTAGGGAATTTAGAATACAAATGGGTAATTATTTTTTTAAAAAAATGGATAAAAAGATATATTGTTTACTTTATTATTGAAAAATAGAACATTGTATAAATAAAACATTATGTTCTCTTTTCAAGAAAAAGAGTATCTAAACAACCTTTTTTTTTTTCTTTACAAAATTTCATTCATAAAAAGTTTATTGGACAGCAACATAAACTGCCGAAATGTAGGCATCTCTTTTCTTCAAGTAACTTATTACCCAAATAATTTGATTCAAAACATTAATGATTCAAAATATTATTTTCCCCTTACCAAAAGCCAAGGTCTTCCTTCAGTTCCCCTCTCCCTGTCTCTCTTGGCAACCTTTTACACTTTGATCTCTGTCTCATTAACATGTTTTCCTTTCTGTTTTCTGTAATAATTTCCTCTCCTGGTTCTCTTTCTATCCCTAAGCCCTTCCTTTCCCATCTTTCAAATCACTAAAGAAGAGTTTATTCTTTTTAACTTATCTTTAATTATCCATCTGCTCTAATTTCAATTATTAGTTCTGTAGATTATTTCTAAATTTTTACTTGCATTCTTGATACTTCATTTTTGTTTTTTATTTCCAACTGCCCATAAGAGTTATGTGAAAAGAACATATTCAAAATAGAATTCCCAGCCTACTTCCCCCAAGTAATCCCAAAATATGATCCCCAGCTTTTCCATCAGAAGATGGTCTCTAGAGTCAAGCAGAACTGGGTTCAAGCTCAGTTCTACATCTTGTTAGCTATAACATTATAGGGGAAGTTTTTCTTCCCTGTTCTTATAAATTTTTGGAGATAAATGAGATTAGGTGTGTGAGACTATGTGTCTGGGTCAATAACATTAATTGTTATCCAATTTATTCCTTGTCATAATAACCAGAATAATGGCCACCCAAATATGCCCATATCCAAATCCTTGGAGTCTGTGGCTATATTACCTTTCATGGCAAAAGAGACTTTTAAGTTGTAATTAAGTTTAGATTTTTTATATGAAAGATTATTGTGGATTATTTGGGTTTGCCTAATATAATCACAAGGATCATTATAAAAAGGAAAATAAATTTGTGTTTTAAGCCACTGAGTTTGTGATACTTGTTACAGCAGCAGTAGAACACTAATATACTTAGTATTGCCATTCTTCAAATTGACTATAACTTCTTATGTTAAGTTCTTTCTCCTTTGTGTGCTATGTTAAAAACATAAAAATCATCTCTTATTTATTTCTTGAACATGTCTGATTTACTTGTACTCCTTCAGTGCTTCATGTGTCTAGATTATTTCAAAGACGGCCTATTTGTTTTCCCTGTTTGTCTATCTATACGCTACTGGTATTTTAAAATTAACAAAATAACAGTTTGGTCTGGTCACTTTCAGGTTCAAAATTCAGTAATGGTTTTATTTCCTACCATATCAAATTCATCTCTGTCTTGCCTTCCCAAGTGTGACTTGACTAAGTTGTTTTTCTCCCCACAATTCACCTACATTTACTAACTTTAGTCAAGCCTGCTTCTGTCTTTGCATTATACATACTCATTTCTGCCTCTTTGCTTGTGCTTTTTCCAACTCCTGGGCCCCTCTATCCTGTCCTTTTTTCCTTTCAAATCCACATTTCTCTTCATAGCCAGGTAAGTCTTAGTAGCACTGATTCTTTTCACCACCTATTACCAAAAGTTAGAAAATCTTCACTCTAGAAAATAATCTGTTAGGCCTTTATACTACAGCTCTCGTCTCTCTGTTTCACATATTTTACTTTTTCCCCACAAGTAAAGCATAACCTTTGTTATAGGGTAGGGATATTTTACACTTTTTAATATAATCCTATATGAATATATATGTTATGTATGTATATCATAAAATGATAATATTTTACAAGTGATCATATACTAGAAGGAATAAAGTGACTTTTTTACTTTCATAGTAATAATGACTTGTAGAATTATGGGTTTCTTATATTTTATGGATTTAATTACCACCTAAATCAATGATATGCTGTGTTTCCATTTTAAATGCATACATTGATTTCTTAGTAAGTGCTTTTTGTTAGCTTGATCATGGTTTCTGTATATATGTTAAGAACTGCCTTAAATATGTATAAGTACACTCTTATGATGGTATAGTTCAAGTGAAGAAAGCCTAGAAAAGTTGAAATACTTGTCCTTGTTCAACATTGAGTTGGGACTTAGCTTGGACCAAAGTGTTCTAGGTGTTCTAACTTTTGTTGCTGAGATCCTGAGCCCTGTCAGAGGAGTAGAGAGAAGTATCTCTCTTGAAACGGGGATTTTATTTACCTGGAATTAGTAGAGAACATCACCTCACAATTCTTATCAACCTTATTTTGTATTAAAATCACCTGTGGAATTGACTAAATGTATGGACTGTTTGGGAACTCCTGAGATACTCTGATTCAAAGCACTGGGTCTTCCAAAAAGCGCATTTTTAGCAAAACCTACAAGTGATGCGAACTCAGGTTGTTTGTGGTTCAGACTTTGAAGAATACTGACAAATAATACTTTACTCAGGCTTGAATACTCCAAATGATGTTAGGTATGTGATGAATAAAACAGGTTATCACAATTGGGTTGAGAAGCATTTTTGCATTCTTAGGTTCTTCCAAATGGGGCATCATTACTGAGTTCAGAGACATCAGAAAACTACTCACTCCACAAAAATAAACAGAGTATAACATATCCTACTTTTGCTAGTTATGATGCGAAAAGAGGCTGAAAGTAGAGCTAAGGAGACATTCAGATATTCTGTAAAGGTATTAGGAAAGCTAATCTCTGTAGGGGTCAGTTGATCCTGACTAAACTTAAAGGGTAAATTCAGGAAGAGACTTTAATAAGAATGAAACAATAATTTGTTAAAAGCTATCTAGGTAGAGGGACACATGGGTGGCTCAGTAGTTTAAGCATCCAGCTGTTGATTTCGGCTCCAGTCATGATCCCGGGGTTGTGGTATGGGGCCTTACCTCCATCTCCATTCTCATTACGGAGTCTGCTTGTCCTTCCCCTCTACTCTTCTCCTTGCACTTTATCTCTCTATCTATCTCTCATTTTCTCTGTCCTAAATAAACAAGTAAATAAACAAGTAAATCAAAGCTCTAAAACAGATTTAAAAAAAAAAACTGCCTAGGAAGAATAGCTTATATACCAAGAAGATTATAGTCCAGAAAAGAAAGCAAAACAAACAAAAATATAGAACAAAAAAGTGAGTTTATATGGGCTATTGATTTCATTATTTCCTTATAAAGGGACATGGAAATATACATAAGGGTGACAGAATATAATTTATTATTTTATGTTAATCTACCTAGGTTGGTTTTATAAGAAAAAAAGCATGATTCTTTATGCTAACATGTTCAGTCATTATTTGCTGATCTTGTTATATATACTTTTCCTGGTGAATTCTAAGAAACTTGGGACATGTCTTCTTGCCCTAAAGAGGAGAAGTATAAAACTTTTTGGTTGAGATCAAGAATTTGTTTAGTACTAAGGCTCTATGACTTCAGTATTGCTTGCTATAACCTTGTGTCTTCCTCTTAAAGTCTTCTTGATCCTGACCACTTAACTTAAGGGCTGATGCCTCTGTGATCCTTAGAACCAGCTTTCTACCAAGTTCTTTACTCCTCTGTTAGCTGCAGGCCTGCTTTTAATATTCTATGTATGTTCTACTAACTTTATATCTGAACCTCCAAAGCCTCAGCTTCTCATTTTACCAGCATCCAATTGAAGGTTTATGTTCAAGTGCAGATATTATATTCCTCTCAATTTACTGTTGATGAATACAAGATCAGATGGCAAATATCATATCATGAAGAATTTTTTGCCACCTCATTGGAACCTAGAAAAGATTTCCAATGATGCTCATTAACCCAACTGTATCATTTACATTTCCCTTCCCTTCTCAAGGCATACAAATCATGTTGTCCCAAACACTAGAAATATCCTAGATGACTGTTGCATATTTTGGTCAAGTTGAGTGATCAAGAAGTAAAATATAATCTTGCTTCCCCTGGGAGGGGATGTGTGCACAACTGGGTGGCCATTTTCCATTGCGGGGGGGAGTCTTAAAAATGGCAGAAATGCTAACTCTCCATCTTGCCCCAGAGGGAGTGGTAGGAGCATGCACCTGGTCCACACCAGGTTCTTCATCTTGTGCTTGAAGACAAGGAGCTGGATCCAGAACTCCTGCTCTCTGAAGTCCAGAAAGCTGGTCAGCTTGGCCATAGGCATGGTGGTGTAGAGCTTGAGGAAGTCTGCAGAGATTGGCACACACAAAAGTGAAGACTACTTATCCCTGAGGGTTTACTGAAGAGAGGGGCTGTGACCTTTCAGCTCCGGGGCTGGATGTAGGGCCAACCATTTTTATTTTCATCCTCCTAAAGAGGTGTGGGAAGCTCTCAGGGAACAAAAACCACATAAGCAACCAGAAGTTGCTTACACTGTGCCCAGCCCCCTGGCAGGTGGTGATGCAACTCTGTCCAAAAAAACACAACTGAGAATCAGTGCAACAAGCCCCTCCCACAGAAGACCAGCTGAAACAAGAGGTGAACACCAAGTTTATGGAACACATGTGACTGCAAAACTCCAGTCCTATAGGGAAATACTATATAGAATTCAAGGTTTTCCCTTTGAGATTCATTTGTATTTCAGTTTAAAATTTTCCTTTTCTTTTCTTTTCTTTTTTTCTTTTTTGGATTTAGTAAGCTCTTTAAAAGCTTAGCTTTATTTTGACTTTTTTATGTTATTTTATATCTTTTCAGTGTTCCAAAATTCATTGTTTATGCACCACACCCAGTGCTCCATGCAATATGTGCCCTCCATAATACCCACTACCAGGCTCACCCAACCCCCTACCTCTCCCCTCCAAAACCCTCAGTTTTGTTTCTCAGAGTCCACAGTCTCTCATGGTTTGTTTCCCCCTCCAATTTCCCCCAACTCTTTGTTTTTAAGTATTTTTAACTTTCATTTGTTTGTTTGCTTGTTTGTTTTTTACATTTACATTTTGTAGATATATTATTCACTTTTGACTTGCTTTCATTGTATTGAATGTTATTTCTGTATGTATATAAGTTTTGCTTTCTTTACAAATTTGGGATTTAATGCCTTCTAACAAAGAGATAAAAAACCATGCAGGACCAAGTGGATCACCCCGGTTTGTCCACCAGGGAGATTATATTCTCTCTCCCCCCTTTCTTTCTTTCTTTTTTTGGGAGGGGTTTCTGACCTCTTCAGATTTGTCTAGTATGTATTTTGCTTGGGTCATGGTTATTTTTTATTTCGTTCTCCTGTTCATCCATTCTTATCTGGGCAAAATGGCTAGAAGGAGGAATTGACAACAAAAAAAAGAAAAGAGGTAAAACTCTCTGCCACAGATCTAATTTATGTGGATATAAGTAAAATGCCAGAGCTAGGGTTTCATGTAACTATCGAGTTAGTAGCTGGACTTGAAAAAAGCATAAAAGACACTAGAGAATTTCTTAGTGCAGAAATAAAATCTAATCAGGTCAAAATTTAAAATGCATTAACTGAGATGTAATCTAAATTGGATGCTCTAACAGCTAGAGTAAATGAGGCAGAAGAGAGTCAGTGACATAGAAGACAAGTGGATGGGAAGGAAGGGAGCTGAGGAAAAGGGAGAAAAACAACTCATGGACCATGAGGGGAGGCTTTGAGAGATCAGTGATACCATAAATTGAAATAGTATTAGAATTACTGGGGTCCTTGAAGAAGAAGAAAGAGAGAGCAGCAATTGAGCAAATCATAGCTGAGAACTTCCCTAGTCTGGGGAAGGAAACAGGTCTTCAAGTCCAAGAGGTAGAGAGAAACTCACTCAAAATCAATAAAAGCAGATGAATACCCTGACATATAGACAAAGCTTGCAGATTTCAGATATAAAGAGAAAATCCTAAAATCAGCTTGAAACAAGAGTTTCTTAACCTACAGGGGTATAAATACTAGGCCGGAAGCAGACCTATCCACAGAGAACCGGCAGGCCAGAAAGAGCTGGCATGATATATTCAGGGTACTAAATGAGAAAAACATGCACCCGAGAATACTTTATTCAACAAGGCTGTCATTCAGAATGAAAGGAGAGAGATAAAGACAAACAGAAACCAAAAGAATGTGTGATCACTAAACCCGCCTTGCAAGAAATATTAAAGGGGATCCTGTAAACAAAGAGAGAGCCCAAAAATAACAGACCAGAAAGAAACAGAGATAATCTATAGAAACGGGACTTTATAGATAATACAATGACACTAAATTCTTACTTTCACAAGTTACTCTGAATGTAAATGGGCTAAATGCTCCAAGCAAAAGACACAGAGTATCAGACAGAATAAAAAATCAAGACTCATCAATATGCTGCCTACAAGAGACTCATTTTAGACCTAAAGACACCTTCAGGTTGAAAATGAGGATGTGGAGAATGATCTATCATGCTAAAGGACATCAAAAGAAAGCTGGAGTAGCAGTCCTCATATCAGATGACCTAGAATTTAAACCAAAGACTGTAGAAGGGGAAGAAGAAGGATACTATATCATACTTAAAGGGTCTATCCAACAAGAAGGTCTAACAGTTATAAATATGTATGCTTTTAACTTGGGAGCAGCCAGTTATGTAAACCAATTAATAACCAAATTAAAGAAACACATTGATAAAAATAAAATAATAGTAGAGGACATCAACACCCCGCCTTGCAGGAGTGAACAGATCATCTAAGCAGAAAATCAATAAGGAAACAAAGTCTTTGAATGACACACTGGACCAGATAGACATCACAGATACGGAGCACTCCATCCTAAAGCCAGAGAATACACATTCTTCTCAAGTGTATCTGGAACGTTCTCCAGAATAACTCACATACTGGGTCACAAATCAGGTCTCAACCAACATCAAAAGACTGTGTTTTGAAAAATATGCAGGGAATAATCTCAATGCTTTGAAACATGAACTCAATCAAAAGAGGAAATTTGGAAGGAACTCAAACACTCAGAGGTTAAAGAACATTCTAGTAAAGAGTGAATGGATCAACCAAGAAATTAAAGAATGATTCAAAAGAATTCATGGAAACAAATGAAAATGAAAACACAACTAACTGTTCAAAACCTTTTGGATACAGCAAAGGCTGTCCTGAGAGGGAAGTACACTGCAATAAAAATCTTTCTCAAAAAATTAGAAGTCTCAAATGCACAAGCTTATCTTATACCTAAAGGAGCTGGAGAAAGAAGAGCAAATAAAGCCTAAACCAAGAAGGGGAGGAGAAATAATAAGGATTAGAGCAGAAATCAATGAAATAGAAACCAGAAGAACAGTAGAACAAATCAATGAAACTAGAAGCTGGTTCTTTGAAAAAATTAACAAGATTGATAAATCTCTAGCTAGATTTATCAAAAGGAAAACAGAAAGGACCCAAATAAGTAAAATCATGAATGAAAGAGGAGAGATCACAACCGATACTGCAGAAATACAAAAAATTTAAAAACACATTATGAGTGACTATATGCCAACAACTTAGGCAATCTGGAAGAAAGGGACGCATTCCTGGAAATGTATAAACTACCAAAACTGAACCAGGAAGAAATAGAAAACCTAAACAGACTCATAACTAGCAAGGAAATTGAAGCAGTTATCAAAAACTCTCCCAACAAACAGGAGTCCAGGGCCAGATGGATTCCCAGGGGAATGCCATCAAACATTTGAAGAAGAACTAATACCTATTCTTCTGAAGCTGTTTTGAAAAAATAGAAATGGAAGGAAAACTTCCAAACTTCTTCTTTGAGGCAATCATTACCTTGATCCCCAAACCAGACAAAGACTCCATCAAAAAGGAAAATTACCAATATTCCTGATGAAACTGGATGCCAAAATTCTCACCAAGATAATAGCCAATAAGTAGGATCCAACAGGGCAGTAAAGGGATTATTCACCACGACCAAACAGGATTTATTTCTGGACTGCAGGCATGGTTCAACATCCACAAATCAGTCACTGTGATACTCTACATAAATAAAAGAAAAGACAATAACCATAAGATCCTTGCAGTTGATGCAGAAAAAGCTTTTGTCAAATACATCATTGATTAAAACTTTCCACAGTGTATGGAAAGAGAGAACATACCTCAGCATCATAGAAGCCACCTATGAAAAGCCCACAGCAAAATATCATTCTCAATGGGAAAAAAAACTGAGAGCTTTCCCTTAAGGTAAGGAAGACAGGAGGGATGTCACCATCTTCACTGTTATTCAACATAGTACTAGAAGTCATAGCCTCAATAATCAGATAACCAAAAGTATTTAGAAAGCATTTAAATTGTCAAAGAAAAGTCAAACTCTCACTCTTTGCAGATGACATGGGAAACCCAAAAAACTCTACCCCAAAAGATGTTAGAACTCCTACAGGAATTCAGCAATGTGTCAGGATACTAAATCAACACACAGAAATCAGTTGCGTTCCTGTACACTAACAATGAAACAAAAATTTAAAAATCGATCCCATTATAATTGCACCCAAAACTATTAGATACCTAGAAATAAACCAATCAAAGAGACAAAGTGTCTACATTCAGAAAAATATAAAACACTCATGAAAGAAATTGAAGAAGACACAAAGAAATGGAGAAACATTCCATGCTCATGGCTTGGAAGAACAAATATTGTTAAAATGTCTGTGTTACCCTGAACAATCTACATATTCAACACAATCCTTATCAAAATACCGTCAACTTTTTTCACAGAGCTGGAACAAATAATCCTAAAATTTGTATGGAAGAAAAGACCTCAAATAGCCAAAGGAATATTAAAAAAGAAAACTAAGGCTGATGACATCACAATGCTAGACTTCAAGCTGTATTACAAAGCTGTAATCATCAAGACAGTATGGAATTGGCATAAAAATAGACACACAGATTAATGAAATGGAGTAGAGAACCCAGAAATGAAACCTCAACTCTATCATCAACTAATCTTCAACAAAGCAGGAAAGAATATCCAGTGAAAAAAGGACAGTCTCTTTCAATAAATGATGCTGGGAAATTTGGACAAGCACATGTAGAAGAATGAAACTGGACCAGTTTCTTGCACCATACATAAAGATAAACTCATCCAAAATGGATGAAAGACCTAAATGTGAGACAGGAATCCATAAAAATCCTAGAGGAGAACCCAGGAAGCAACTTCTTTGATCTCAGCTGCAACAACTCCTTGCTAGACATGTCTCCAAAGGCAAGAGAAGCAAAAGCAAAAATGAACCATTAAGACTTCATCAAGATAAAAAAGGTTCTGCACAGTAAAGGAAATAGTCAACAAAACTAAAAGATAACCTATGGAATTGGAGAAGATATTTGCATATGGCATATCAGGTAAAGGGCTAGTATCCAAGATCTTATAAATAACTTATCAAACTCAACACCCAGAGAACAAATAATCCAGTCAAGAAATGGGGAGAAGACATGAATGGACATTTCTTTAAAGGAGAGATCCAAATGGCCAACAGGCACATGAAAAAATGCTCCATATCATTTAGCATCAGGGAAATAAGAGTCAAAACCACAATGAAATACCACTTCATACCAGTAAGGATGGCTAAAATCAACAGGACAAGAGAGAGCAAATGTTAGCGAGGATGAAGAGAAAGGGGAACCCTCTTATACTATTGGTGAGAATGAAAGCTGGTACGCCACTTTGGAAAATAATATGAAGGTTCCTCAGGACCTTAAAAATAAAGCTACTATATGACCCAGAAATCACACTACTAGGTATTTACTCCAAGGATACAAATATAGTGACCCAAAGGGGTACTTGTACCCCAATGTTTATAGCATCAATGTCTACATTAGTCAAACTGTGGAAAGAGCCAAGGTGTTCTTCAACAGATGAGTGGATAAAGAAGATGTGGTATATAATTACAATGGAATGTTACTCAGCCATTAGAAAGGATGAATAATTAACATTTACATTGACATGAATGGAACTGGAGGGTATTATGCTGAATGAATTAAGTCAATCAGAGAAACAATTATCATATGGTTTCACTCATACATGGGATATAAGAAACAGTGCAGAAGATGATAGAGGAAGGGAATGAAAACTGAATGGGAAGTCATCAGAGGGAGAAAAACCATGAGAGACTTTTAACTATAGGAAGCAAACTGAGAGTTACTGCAGGGGAATGGGTTGGGGGATGGGGTAACTGGGTGGTGGGCATTAAGGAGAGCACTTGATCTGAGGAGGACTGGATCTTATAAGTAACTGATAAATTATTGAGCACTACATCTGGAACTAATTTTGTACTATATATTGATTAATTGAATTTAAATTTAAAAAAGAAAAAAATAATCTTTCAGCCTAACTCATCTTTCCTTTCTTCCTTCTCATTACTTGACACCCAAATACATCAAGATGACCTTTGAAAACCACAATATAGCTTCTGATCTATTACTTTACAACAAATATGTAAAAGTAGAAAGATTTCCTGAGAAAAAAACAGTCACGGAGAAGGGATTCTATATTCCAATGTGAAGTATATCTAAAAATTATTCTAACTCTTGGAAAGTTGGCTACCTTATTTATTGGGGTAATGATACCAGCCTATCTCATAAGATTATTTTGAATATGATAGAGCATATTTGCCAAACTCATATCCCAAAGCTGTGTGTGCCTTTTTATTTCCCATGGGTGAATTTTTTTTATGTTTATAAACTATATTTTGATGTAGTCTTTAAAATTGGTGAGGTGTACTTCACTAGTGACGAAAACTGATATGTATGTGGTATTCACTCACAGCATATGAGCTTGATCTTGAAACAGAAACTATACCTACTTTAATAGAGCAAGCCTGTGGCTGGCTGCCAGTGTTCTTTGCAGAAAGTCTTGACAGCTATGGGTAAATACATAACTTTAACCTAACAATTGGTTTAGTCTTTACAGAACAGGGAGTATTTTGAACAAAAGGAATGGCATGTATTGACAGAATTCCATCCCTTAAAAAGGAAAGGTGAGCTTAATTAAAATGCTGTTTCTGCATTAAAGAAATCTCTTTATAGTTCTATTTGTTCTTTAGTAGGCACCCAGTTAAAACACTTAAAATCATTGATATATTTAAAGTGTATCTGATACAACCAATTCAGTTTTGGATATACTGTTGTTCAGAGCCAATATAAAAATATAGGAGTATTGAAAAAAATTCCATACTTATGATTTAGTTATATATATATGGGTCTAGAAATTGAATATACACATAATCGGCATTTGTCAGTAATATTTGACCTCATCGTGGTCATGTTTTATAGTGAGGAGGTCTGCTGCTTAATGTGAAAATCCAGCTTGGAGTTTAAAATATATACATATTATTGTAGACTCAAAAACCATGTTGAATTGGAAATGAGGACTCTGAATCCATTCAGTCTCTTATGTAATAATTTCACAAATATGAGAATATACATATTCAATCACCATATGAGTATAAATCTATATAAGACATGCACAAATATAAACATCTCAAAAATGAAAAATTGAATTAATGGTTCTTTGCTATCATAAAACTGAAAATGTAGCACCATGAGTGCTTTCTCCCTCAGGAAGGTTTTTTTAATGGAACAGAGGAAAAGGGAGCCCATGTTTTCCAATTACTACAACTGGTTAGATATAGATTGGCAATTACTTTTAAAATCAGAGGCAGCTTAAGCCATGAATCAGTTAAATAATAGAAGTGTTTTTTTTTTTTAATTGATCAGCAAGAAAATAGAAAAAACATTGTGCTTAGTTCATTGGTGGCTGCCTTTTTTTGTTTAATGTTATAATTTAAGTATAATTTGCTTTTGTAGATTATAGTTGACAACTGACTTAAGAGAAATGAATATTCCTAACAGTTACTTATCAATAAAAATTTCTCAATCAGAAAATTCAGTCTTCTGGTAAGTGAGAAATTTATACGCCAAGTACCGGTAGCACTGCAAATGGAGAATAATGTCAGAGTAACCTTTGGAAAATAGCCTAAATATGTAGAGGTATGCTATTTTCAGATGAAATTCTGAAATGCTTATTTACCATACATAAATTCAGTACGTAGTTTATTTAATCAACTGTCTTTTGAGGAACTAAAAATGTGAAATGAAGTACAAGAACGATAAAGTGAAGCTACAAAACACTTTACTACACACAGACTCATGGGTTCAAGCAAAGTTTATTTTGTGTTGTCTGCATTCTTCTCAGTTCGTAATGGATTAGGATGACATAGAAACACATAGACTATTAACCTGAGTTTATTAGTACTGTGTCTTTTGAGTCTTGATTCAATCTTAGTTTTAAAAAATCTGCAAATCTGGGAAAAGGTACATATACACCCTATCACTTCTAAAAATATTTTTTAGTATGTTTCACATTAGCTATTTTATGGTAGTTGTCATAAAGCCAGAACTCATATTTAAAAATTACAAAAATCCACTTATGTAAGCAGGGCCCATTTCGTATAGGATACAATGATAGCAATTGCAAATAAAAAGGAATGGAATGTCCTGGGAGTGATTTCCTTGTTTGACATCAGTATACATTTTGTTAGCTACCATATTTTGAATGTGATAATAACAGATAGAGCAGAGACCAAAGCTCCCATCCCCTTTAAATTGGCTTTGGCAATTACACCCCTGGTATATGCTGTTTATCTTTCCTCTATCCAGTATAAAAATCACATCTGTCACGAAATATGGAATTTTTATGCAGTCATTTATTGATTCATGACTGTGAGGAAGCCATAGAAATAAAAAGTAAGGGAATAAAACATGGTTACAGAGTAAAGTGTGAGCACCGTCTAGAGATAAAGAGAAAATTTATGTTAGCATTGAAATGAAGAGAAAATATCTTCGGTTTGGGTTTAACATTAAAGTTATTAGAGATTTGACTAGGATGAATATGGCAACTACTAAATTTTAAAGATGTATTAAGAATTTTAGAAGTTCATATGTGTGCAATATATTTATCCAGTTGAAAAAACTATTTTGAAAATTAAAGATTTTGGGTTTTAAAAATATTTTAATAATTTTTGAAAACTTTTTCACCTATTTATATAATGGTGTGATTTTTCCCTAGTTAGTGCCTTTGTCTCTGGAGGTAATCTAGTTGAACAGTATGAAATGTAGGGACTGGTGTTTCTGGTTTACCTTTGTGGATCTATTGCCCCATCAGATCTCGGTGCATGTCAAAGACTCAGGAACCATTTTTTTGTATTAGTGAGTGAAAGAATGATAAAAAATAGTCAATTTTGAGAAAAGATTTATTTTATGATAATCAGTTGTAAATAAACTGAAGCTGCCATTTATCAGTGCTCTCAGTAAAAAGTCTATTAGGATAGACTTTTAGGATAAACTTCAGGGGCACCTGGGTGGCTCAGTCAGTTAAGCATCTGCCTTTGGCTCAGGACATGATCCCAGGGTCCTGGAATTGAGCCCTTCATAAGGGAGCCTGCTTCTCCCTCTGCCTGTAACTCCCCTTGCTTGTTCTCCCTCTCTCTCTGGCAAATAAATAAAAGCTTAAAAAAAAAAAAAGATAACCTTCAGCCTGCTTGTACTAAAATCTGTTTGACATTTTGACTGATTCCACTAACTAACTTGGTGGTGGTGTTGATTTGTTTGTTTATTTTATTCATTGGTTTCTTTAATCATAAAACATACCTTAAATGTATGCCAGTCAGGACCACTTCAGACTGATCAAAAAGAAAAGGAGTCTTTTCCAAACAAAATAGAATTTGCAGCCTGCGGAGAAATAATATGAACCACCTTTCACCAAAAGTCTATCTTACATCAAAGCAGCTCTTGCCCCAAGCGGTCACATAATAGTGAAGTGTAGTCTGTACTCCCTCCCCCTGTCTCCTAAGGTCCCTTTCCATTTTAGAATTTACAGCTACCACATCATCCCACTGTCACCCAGCACAATAATCCATAACTTCATCATGTATAATAAAACATAAAATATTGCTTTAGATGAGATCAGTTATATAAATTCTGAAACAAAAGTTAAAGATATTTTATTGTTTTTATATATTGAAACTAATAATCAATGTATCCACCATCATCACTTCAGTTAATGCCCTTTTACTCTTGATTCCTTTGCTATGAAGGTAAGGGTAATGCTATGATATGACTACTTCCTTTTAAATGCCCCCTTTTCTCTGCTAGACCCCAATCTTCCTCTCACTGCCTGGCCACCAGCCCCCTCACATGCACATTATGCTAGTACATAAAGATTTCATTTAAAATCCCAAGGCAGTAATTTCCAGTCATACCATTTATCCCTGGGCTTTATCCCAAATGTAAACCTTTTGTTACCCAGCCTGTCCGATTGTTATTCCTTGATTACTCTATGTATTCTCCCCAAGACTCATTCTTATCTAGCCTTACTCCCTCCATAATTTTTTCATGGTGCTCCAGGAATCTTCTTTCTTTTTCAGAAAGCTCCCCTGCATCATCCACTGTTCTTCTATACCCTAACTGAAGCATGGTACTTCTCTCTTACAATCCTCCTCCTATTGCTCAGGTGGAGGCTGATCAAAGGTCTGAGACATGACAGGACATGACATTAGCATTCTGTTGGATCCTCACAGCTACTTTAAACTTATTGCTCTTCCTCCCTAGTGCAAAGCCCCTTGTTTCTGAAAGATATGGCATCTGGTTTTACATCTCTTTAAAAAAAAATATCGAGGTGTAATTGGCATATAGCATTTTATCTAAATTCAGATATACAACATAATGATTCAGTATTTGTGTATACTGCAAAATGATCACCACAGTAAGTCTAATTAACATCCATTACCATACATAGTTACTATTTTTTTCTTGTGATGAGGACTTTTATGATTTACTCTTAACAGCTGTTAAGTATGCAATTGAGTATTATTAACTATAATCACTATGCTGTATATTACTTCCTCATAACTTATTTTATAACAGAAAATTTGGGCCTTTTGACCTCCTTCAGTCATTTAGCCTACCTCCTTACCTTCTACTTCTGGCAACCACCAGTCTGCTTTCTCTATGTATGAGTTGGGTTATCTTTTATGAATTTATTGATTTTTAGATTCCATATACAGGTGAAATCATTTCTCTGTCTTAAATTTTTCACTTACCGTGAAAGGTCTGTCCATATTGTCACAAATGGCTGGATTCCCTTCTTTTCACGGCTAAATATTCTATTGTATGTGTATGAATGTGTGTGAATAGATGCATACCATGTTTTCTTCATTCATTCATTAATGGACGTGTAGATTGTTTCTATATCTTCACTATTGTAAATAATGCTGCAATGAACAAAGGGGTGCATGTATCTTTTCAAGTTCATGTTTCATTTTCTTCGGATAAATACGCAGAAGTGTAATTGCTGGGTCATAAAGCAGTTCTATTTTTAATTTTTTGAGAGACTTCCACATTGTTTTCCATAGTGACTGCACCAATTTACATTTCCACCAACACGGCATAAAGGTTCCATATTTTCCACATACTAACCAAAACTAGTTACTTCTTGTATGTATATATATTGTCTGCTCCTAGCTTCATTCATCTTTTCTATTATCTTTTTAGTCTATATTTCATTTATTTCCACTCTTTGTTGTTATTTTCTTCCTTTTCTAACTTTGGGCTTTGCTCTTTTTCTACTTCCATGAATTATAGTTAGGTTGTTTGCGGTTTTTTTTTTTTTAATTTTTAATTTTGTTTATTTATTTATTTTTGTGAGAGCAAGAGAGTGCACACACATGG
The DNA here is from genome assembly GCF_009829155.1 of Mustela erminea. Classification (NCBI taxonomy): domain Eukaryota; kingdom Metazoa; phylum Chordata; class Mammalia; order Carnivora; family Mustelidae; genus Mustela; species Mustela erminea. The sequence continues at coordinate 27,556,094 of NC_045617.1, forward strand.
GCAGAGTCAGAATAGGAGAGAAAGAGAGAGAGAGGATCTTAGGCATGCTCCACACCCAGTACAGAGTCTGCTGTGGGGTTCCATCTCACAACCCTCAGATCATGACCTGTGCTGAAATCAAGAGTCTGATGCTTAACCCATTGAGCCATCCAGGTGCCCCTGTTATTTAGTTTTTTGTTTTGTTTTGTTTCAGTGTAGCAATTTATTATTTTGATGTAGGTTTTGCTGCATCCCATAAGTTTTGGCCTGTGTTTTTCCATTTTCATTTTTTAAAAAAGATTTATTTATTTATTTTAGAAAGAGAGTGAGTAAGTAAGAGAGAGAACATGGTAGGGAGGGACAGAGGGACGGAGCATCCAAGTAGACTCCATGCTGAGCATGGAGTCCATCAGTGGGCTCAGTTTCACAGATCATGACCTGAGCCAAACCCAAAAGTCTGATGCTTAACCTGTGTAACAACCCAGGTGCCCCTCCATCTTCATTTATCCAGGTATTTTTAAAAATTTGTATTTTGATAGTTAATACCACTCTTAGCCTTCCTTTTCTTTCTTTACTAACTTCTAGGTATTCTTCGTATCATTAAAGACTATGACAACTCATTAAAATCTTTGACTCAAATTATTCAAAATTTTAACTCTTTAGTTCCTGGAATTCATTTGGATTACTTTAACCTTTAATTTTAATTTATAGCCTATAATCAGGTATTTTCACTATTTTTAAAACTTGTTACCTTTGCTGTAGACTAAATGTTTACAGTCCTCCCCTACCCCCACAAATTTATATGTTTAAACCGAATCCTCAATGTAATAGTTTTTGGAGGTGTGAACTTTGGAAGTTGATTAAGTCATTAAAGTGGGTCCCTTATAAAAGAAACCCCATATAGCCCTTTTGCAGTGTGAAGACAGTGAGAAGCAGCTGTTTATGAGGCAGGAAATAGCCTCTCACCAGCCACCAAGTCTTTCAGTGCTTTGACCTTGGACTTTTCAGTCTCCAGAATCATGAGAAACTGAATTGCTGGTATTTATAAACTACCTAGCCTGTGGTATTCAATTACAGCAGCCTGGACAGATGGGAACAACCTCTTAATTCTTAAATTCCTATATTCAATGCTTTGATATTCCTTTTTAATTACTATGATTATGTTCAGTTAGCCAACATAGTGCTTTGTTATTGTAACTACTCTCTCATGCCTTTGTTCTTACCATAATCTTTTAAAATTTCTTAAAGAAATTTCTTTTTTTTTTAATTCCAGAAATTTCTAATATGTTAGCCCTGCCTCTTAGTCTGTCAGATATATTCTGCCAAATCTGAAGTATACTTTCAGTAACTTCCACTACTGTCTTCCAGGGCTCTTAATGAATTATCTTTCTCCTATATTCACATGGAAATCCTCAGCAATGGATCAATACCATCAGAAGTTGCTTTCTCTATGAAGGCAACCATTGAGTTTACATAGGTGGTTTCTGCTCTTTCCATGGTACCTTATAGTGTATTTTCTCTATATTTCTGCAATTTATTCTTTTCTCACCTGCTATATTTTAATCTGAAGGAAAGGGAGTAATACTCTGTTATCTCTTTTTATTCCTTTTGCTTTTTGTAATGATGTCTGATGACATGCCTAAAATATGTCATACATTTTCATTACTCATAATGAATGAGTATATGAATTCATTCTCATTATTTTAAAGGGTTCTTTAGGGGGCAAAAAAAAAAAAACCACTTTGTGAAGGGACATTTTATTAAGTGAACAGTCATTCTGTTTGTCTTCTGATTTTAAAAGAAAGTGAACCCACTGTAGCACATGCTATTGGTGTTCTGTCTGAATCCCCTCAGTTCCCTTTACAGTGCACACCTGCTCTTGTTGGGATCTCACTCCCAAGCCAGCATTTGTGAACCTTTGTCAGAGAACTGCCTCAGGCTGCCATTGCTTTGCCTGTGCACACAGGGAGCCAGAAATGTTTAAAAAAGATATTCCCTTTGAAGCCAGCTATTAGCCAAGGGTTTTAGACCTGAGCATTTTAATACTGCAGCTAGCTGCCTTTGATTCTGGCTACTATGAGGTGTTTCCTATGGTGTCTCCAGAGCTTCCTGCCAGACCGAGCCACAGATAGACACTGTGGGACTTGGCTTGATGTCTTAAGCTTGTCTGGCTCCGTTTCTCCTTGGTCCCACTTCCCCACTATCCTACTGATATTTTTCTGGGAACATTTCCTAATAAATCATATTTTCATAAATCTTCCCTCAGCATCTGTTTCTAGAGAACAAGTCTAAACACCTAGTAATAGTTTGAGAGGCATATATTATATGTATTTTAATAACTTGTTGGATAATAAATAACAATCATAGAAAATTGACATAGTTCCAAAAGTATATGGCCAGTTAAAACTGTTAACTTATTGTAGAGAAAACCACTTAGTTTATAATCATCATTGTTATATAAACCTTCAGTCAAGAAGTCAAATTTTCTCAAGGGCTATCTTTTTTCTTTTTAGTGCCTCTTAAAAATTCCTTTTTCTTTAAAAAAATTTTTAAAAATTTTTTATTAACATATTATGTATTATCAGCCCCAGGGGTACAGGTCTGTGAATTGCCAGGTTTACACACTTCACAACACTCACCATAGCACATACCCTCCCCAATGTCCATAACCCCATCACCCTCTCCCTCCCTCCCTCCTCCCAGGAACCCTCAGTTTGTTTTGTGAGATTAAGAGTCTCTTATGGTTTGTCTCCCTCCCTCCCGATCTCACCTTGTTTCATTTTTTTCCTTCCATAACCCCTAAAACCCCCACGTTGCCTGAAGAATTTGCCTCAAATTCTTCATATTAGGGAGATCATATGATAATTATCTTTCTCTGATTGATTTATTTCGTTCAGCATAATACCCTCTAGTTTCATCCACATCATTGCAAAAGGCAAGATTTCATTTCTTTTGATGGCTGCATAGTCTATTGATGGACATCTAGGTTCTTTCCATAGTTTGGCTATTGTGGACATTGTGGCTATAAACATTCGGGTGCATGTGCCCCTTAGGATCACTACATTTGTATCCTTAGGGTAAATACCCAGTAGTGCAATTGCTGGGTCGTAGGGTAGCTCTATTTTCAACTTTCTGAGGAACCTCCACGCTGTTTTCCAGAGTAGCTACACCAGCTTGCATTCCCACCAATAGTGTAGGAGGATTCGCCTTTCTCTGCATCCTCACCAGCATCTGTCATTTTCTGACTTGTTAATTTTAGCCATTCTGACTGGTGTGGGGTGGTATCTCATCGTGGTTTTGATTTGTATTTCCCTGATGCCGAGTGATGTGGAGCACTTTTTCCTGTGTCTGTTGGCCATCTGGATGTTTTCTTTGCAGAAACGTCTGTTCATGTCTTCTGCCCATTTCTTGATTGGATTATTTGTTCTTTGGGTGTTGTTTGATAAGTTATTTATATATTTTTTGATATTAGTCCTTTATCTAATATGTTGTTTGCAAATATCTTCTCCCATTCTGTCAATTGTCTTTTGGTTTTGTTGACTATTTCCTTTGCTGTGCAAAAGCTTTTGATCTTGATGAAGTCCCAATAGTTCATTTTTGCCCTTGCTTCCCTAGCCTTCAGTGATGTTTCTAGGAGGAAGTTCTTGTGGCTGAGGTCAAAGAGGTTGTTGCCTGTGTTCTCCTCAAGCTTTTTGATGGATTCCTTTCTCACATTGAGGTCCTTCATCCTTTTGGAGTCTATTTTCGTGTGTTGTGTAAGGAAATGGTCCAGTTTCATTTTTCTTCATGTGGCTGTCCAATTTTCTCAACACCATTTGTTGAAGACACTGTCTTTTTTCCATTGGACATTCTTTCCTGCTTTGTTGAAGATTAATTGGCCATAGAGTTGAGGGTCTATTTCTGGGCTCTCTAATCTGTTGCATTGACCTATGTGTCTGTTTTTGTGCCAGTACCATACTGTCTTGATGATGACAGCTTTCTAATAAAGCTTGAAGTCTGGAATTGTGATGCATCCAATTTTGGCTTTCTTTTTAAATATTCCTCTGGCTATTTGGGTTCCATATAAATTTTAGGATTATTTGTTTAAAAAAAATGATGATATTTTGATAGGGATTGCATTAAACGTATAGATTGCTTTAGGTAGCATAGATATTTTCACAATATTTGTTCTTCCAATCCATGAGCATGACACATTTTTCCATTTCTTTGTATCTTCCTCAATTTCTTTTATGAGTACTTTATAGTTTTCTGAGTACAGATTCTTTGCCTCTTTGGTTAGGTTTATTCCTAGGTATCTAATGGTTTTGGGTGCAGTTGTAAATGGGATTGACTCCTTAATTTCTCTTTCTTCTGTCTTCTTGTTGGTGTAAAGAAATGCAACTGATTTATGTGCATTGATTTTATATCCTGACACTTTACTGAATTCCTGTACAAGTTCTAGCAGATTTGGAGTGGAGTCTTTTGGGTTTTCCACATAAGGTATCATACCATCTGCAAAGAATGATAGTTTGACTTCTTTGCCAATTTGGATGCCTTTAATTTCTTTTTGTTGTCTAATTGCTGAGGCTGGGACTTCAAGTACTATGTTGAATAGCCTTGGTGATAATCTACATCCTTGCCATGTTCCTGACCTTAGCAGAAAAGCTCTCAGTTTTTCTCCATTGAGAATGATATTCGCTGTGGGTTTTTCATAGATGGCTTTGATGATACTGAGGTATGTACCCTCTATCCCTACACTTTGAAGAATTTTGATAAGGAAGGGATGTTGTACTTTGTCAAATGCATTTTCAGTACCTATTGAGAGTATCATATGGTTCTTGTCCTTTCTTTGATTAATGTATTGTATCACATTGATGGATTTGTGGATAGTAAACCGATCTGCAGTCCTGGGATAAATCCCACTTGGTCATGGTGAATAATCCTTTAAATATATTGTTGGATCCTATTGGTTAGTATTTTGATGAGAATTTTTGCATCTGTGTTCATCAAGGATATTGGTCTATAATTCTCTTTTTTGATGGAATCTTTGTCTGATTTTGGGATCAAGGTAATGCTGACCTCATAAAATGAATTTGGAAGTTTTCCTTCCATTTATGTTTTTTGGAACAGTTTCAGGAGAATAGGAATTAATTCTTCTTTAAATGTTTTGTAGAATTCCCCTGGTAAATAATCTGGCCCCATGCTCTTGTTTGTTGGGAGATTTTTGATGACTTCTTCAATCTCCTAACTGGTTATGGTTCTGTTCAGGTTTTCTATTTCTTCCTGGTTCCATTTTGGTAATTTATACGTCTCTAGGAATGCATCCATGTCTTCCAGATTTTCAAATTTGCTGGCATATAGTTGCTCATAATATGTTCTTATAATTGTTTGTATTTCTTTGGTGTCAGTTGCGATCTCTCCTCTTTCATTCATGATTTTATTAATTTGGGTCCTTTCTCTTTTCTTTTTGATAAGCCTGGCCAGGGGTTTATCAATCTTATTAATTCTCTCAAAGAACCAGCCTCTAGTTTTGTTGATTTGTTCTATTGTTTTTGTTTTGTTTTGGTTTGGTTTCTATTTCGTTGATATCTGCTCTGATCTTTATGATTTCTCTTCTCCTACTGGGTTTAAGCTTTCTTTGATGTTCTTTCTCCAGCTCCTTTAGGCATAGGATTAGGTTATGTATTTGAGAACTTTCTTGTTTCTTGAGAAAGTCTTGTGTCACTATATATTTTCCTCTCAGGACCACCTTTGCAGTGTCCCTCAGATTTTGAACTGTTGTGTTTTTATTATCATTTGTTTCCTTGAATTTTTTCAATTCTTCTTTAATTTCCTGGTTGACCCATTCATTCTTTAATAGGATGCTCTTTAGCCTCCATAGTATTTGGGTTCTTTCCAAATTTCCTCTTGTGATTGAGTTCTAGCTTCAGAGCACTATGGTCTGAAAATATGAGGGAATGACCCCACTCTTTTGGTACTAGTTGAGACCTGATTTGTGACACATGATGTGATCTATTCTGGAGACTGCTCCATGCGCACTAGAAAAGAATGTGTATTCTGTTGCTTTGGGATGGAATGTTCTGAATATATCTGTGAAATCCATCTGGTCCAGTGTATCATTTAAAGCATTTATTTTCTTGTTGATCTTTTGCTTGGGTGATTTTTCCATTTCAGTGAGGGTGGGTGTTAAAGTCCCCTACTATTATTATATTATTGTTGATGTGTTTCTTTGCTTTTGTTATTAATTGGTTTATGTAGTTGGTTGATCCCATGATAAGGGCATAGATATTTAAAATTATGAGATCTTCTTGTTGGACAGACCCTTTGAGGATGATATAGTATCCTTCATCATTTCTTATTATAGTCTTTGGCTTAAAATCTAATTGATCTGATATAAGGATTGCCACCCCAGCTTTCTTTTGATGTCCATTAGCATGGTAAATTGTTTTCCACCCACTCACTTTAAATCTGGAGGTGTCTTTGGGTCTAAAATGAGTTTCTTGTAGACAACATATTGATAGATTTTGTTTTTTATGCATTCTGATACCCTGTGTCTTTTGATTGGGGCATTTGGCCCATTTACATTCAGGGTAACTATTGAGAGATATGAATTTAGTAACATTGTATTGCCTGTAAGGTGATTGTTACTGTATATTGTCTCTGTTCCTTTCTGGTCTACTACTTTTAGGCTCTCTTTGCTTAGAGGACCCCTTTCAATATTTCCTGTGGAGCTGGTTTGGTATTTACAAACTCTTTTAGTTTTTGTTTGTCCTGGCAGCTTTTTATCTCTCCTTCTATTTTCAATGATAGCCTAGCTGGATATAGAATTTTTGGCTGCATGTTTTTGTCATTTAGTGCTCTGAGTATATCATGGCAGTTCTTTCTGGCCTGCCAGGTCTCTGTGGATAAGTCTACTGCAAACTAATATTTTTACCATTTTATGTTATAGACTATTTGTCCCAGGCTGCTCAGGATTTTCTCTTTGTCACCAAGACTTGTAAGTTTTACTATTACATGATGGGGTATGGACCTATTCTTATTGATTTTGAGGGAGTTTCTCTGTGTCTCCTGGATTTTGATGTTTGTTCTGTTTGCTGTATTAGGGAAATTATCTACAATAATTTGCCCCAATATACCTTCTGCTGCCCTCTCTCTTTCTTCTTCTTCTGAAATCCAATTATTCTAATATTGTTTCATCTTATGGTATCACTTATCTCTCAAATTCTCCACTCATGGTCCAGTAGTTGTTTGTCTCTCTTTTGCTCAGCTTCTTTATTCTCCATCATTTGGTCCTCTATGTCACTAATTCTCTATTCTGCCTCATTTATCCTAACAGTAAGAGCCTCCATTTTTTATTGTACCACATTAATAGCCTTTTTGATTTTAGCTTGGTTAGTTGTTAGTTCTTTTATTTCTCCAGAAAGGGTTTTTATTTCTCCCGACAGGGTTTCTCTAATATCTTCCATGCCTTTTTCAAGCCCAGCTAGGACCTTGAGAATTGTCATTCTGAACTCTAGTTCTGACATATTACCAATGTGTGTATTGATTATGTCCCTAGCCTTCGATACTGCCTCTTGTTCTTTTTGTGTGTGTGTGTGTGTGTGTGTGTGTGGTATGTTTTACTGCCTTGTCACTTTATCCAGATAAGAATATATGAATGAGAGAATAATATATTAAAAGGGTGGCAAGGATTCCAGAAAAATGTGCACTAACCAAATCAGAAGAGTCTCTAAATTGTGGGGAGAAGAAAATGGATAAAAAGAAGTTAAAAAAATTATCTTAAAAAAAAAAAAAAATATATATATATATATATATATATATATATATATATATAATTAGACTGGTGAGTAGAACAGAGCCACCCACGTGATTTTGGGTGTATTTTGGTCTCTTAGACAAAACTACTTCCCAAAATTTTAAGGAAAGGAAAAAATGCACACACACACACACGTGTACACACCCCTAAAAAAGGGGGGGGTGCTAAACACCAAGAAGGGATAGAATATGACTGTAAAGATGAAAATTAAAATAACATTCTAAAAATGGAGTTGATAAGATAAGTTGGTTGGGAAAAGAAAGAAAAAGAAAGTGGAGAGAATTTGCTCAGGCTGGAGACTAGAAAAAAGTCCTGGGCTAGATTTAGAGTATATTTTGATCTATTAGAAGAAGTTGTATCCCAAAACTTTTTGAAGAAGAAACTCTATATGTATACAAAAAATAAGGTTGGATACAATGAAGGATAAAATATAATTATAATAATGAAGTTTCAAAAAAATTTTTTTAAAGAAAGGTATTGTTAAGATAAACTAGATAAAAATGTTAAAAGAGGAAAGAGTAAACGTTAAAAAAATAGAATAAGAAAAAATTAAAATTAAAAAGATTAAATTAACTTTGCAAGACTAAAGAATCATGGGGAGAAAGCCATGAATTCCATGCTTTGATTTCCCTTCCTCTGAAATTTCTCTCTTCTTGATCAGTGAGCTTGGTCTTGGCTGGATGTTCTTGCTCATCTTTTGGGGGAGGGGACTGTAGTAGTGATTCTCAAGTGTCTTTGCCTGAGGTAGAGTTGCACTGTCCTTGCCAGGGGCTAGTCTAATTAATCTGCTCGAATTCGCTCTGGGGATTTTTGTTTCCTGAATGCTTTCCTAGAGCTCCTGAGGATGGAAATGAAAATGGTGGCCTACCAATCTACCAGCCCAGAGGAACTGAGAGCTCGGGGCCCCACTCCTCAGTGTGCCCTCAGAGTAAAGTGCTCAATCACTCCTGTCTCCCTGGTCTCTGGCTCAACCGGCCTGTGATTGAGTGTTTCTGTCTCTGGCACACAGCCCCATTTGGAGTCTCCAAACCCAGAAGATTCCTGCCTCCAGAGAGGGAAGCTGAGTCTCCCCGGATCTGCCACTTGTGAGTCCCTGCTCAAAGAGCAGTGGCCTGACTGTGCCACAGATCACAGTTTAAGGTAACCCTGAGCTGAGAGCTCACTCCTTGGCTCCATCTCTGTAGCCAGCTTTCCTGTTCCGATACCTATGAGCTCTGCTACACTCAGACACCCCTGATCTTTCTGTGACCATGCAGGATCTGAGACCATACTATCCCCATGAGGGCTCCACCCCCGCTCAGCTTCTGGAGTGATGTCCCTCAGTGGAGTAGACTTTTAAAAGTTCTAATTTTGTGCTCTGTATCTCCACCACTTGCCAGGAGCTGGCCCTGCAGTCTATCTTCCCGTCACTTCGGATTCACTTCTCTGCACATTCTACCTATCAGGAAGTGGTCGATTTTCTGTTTCTTTAATTGCTGCTCTTCTTCTCTTCAATCTCCTGTTGGATTTGTAGGTGTTTGGAATGGTTTGATAACAATCTTACTGAACTCCTGTGACCTGACATCCTCTCAGCCTACTACTCCTCTGCCATCTTCCCTCCTCTCCGCTTTTAAAAATTCTTAAAGCACTTTATAATAAATACAATCTTATATGTGGGAAAACATTTAGTGGATAAAAATAGTATTCAGAGAAGTATCTTACACTTATATCTTCTGATATCTAAACAAAAGAAAGTCTCCATTATGACCATCACTAGTTTCTCATAATTTTTGGACAAATTAGGTACTTTGAAATTAACCTCAGTGGAATTTGTTCACCTAACAACTGTTATGTCATGTTTCATACTGCAACCTATAGATGAACACAAGAATAACTATTGCAAAATAGCATCATTTCCAGTTTGAAATGGATTTCATACTGGCTTCTCTTCTACTTCTTTGCCATATTCAGCTAATGTGGGAAAATAGGTGTGCCATTAATATTCACCTCAAGAAATTTTCATATGCTGTGAACCATCATGTAACATCACAGAAATAAAAAAACAACATTTCCTGAAGCTCAAGTTTCCCTTCAACCTCCTTTCACTCTCTATTCCCAGCAAGGAAACTTCTAGCCTGACTTTTAACTTTGTTAGGTTTTTTTTTTTTTTTTTTTTTTGCTTTTGTTCATAATAATTATGGAATAATCAAGTCTGATCTCTTTTTGGAATCTGGCCTTTTTTGCTTAAATTATATGTCTCATACTCCTGCTCTTGTGTAGTTGAAGTTTGTTTACCCTCATTGCTATGCAGTTTCTATTATGTAAATACATTAGTATTTGCTTATTTATTCTACCTTTGATGAACATTGGGGTGCCTCAATATTTTGGTTATTAAAATAATGGTAGGCCACAATAATTCATATTTTTGGGTTAAAGGTCATATGTATGTTGAGTGTTAGTAGATTCTACCGAATCATTTTCCACAGTGGTTGTACCATTTATGCTTCCATCAAAGATATATGATGATTTCTTCTGTTTGTCATTTATGCCAAAGTTTATTACCCATTTATTTTTCTTCTTAATATTTAGACATATCTCATTTTAAATCAACTTTTGCTTCCCAGATGTCTAATGAATGAGTATAGTTAGATGTTCACTGGCCATTTATATATTTTTTAAAAGATTTGTTTATTTATTTTATAAAGAGAGGGCAAGAATGAGTGGGAGGGCAAAGGGAGAGAGAATCTCAAGCAGGCTCCATGCTTAGCACAGAGCTCAACATGGGGCTTGACCTCACAACACTGAGATCACAACCTGAGGTAAAACCAAGAGTCATTTGCTCAACCAACTGTGCTACCCAGGAAACCCTTGCCATTTATATTTTTAACTAAAGTTTCAGGCACATTAAATATAAATACAAATTATTTGATATAAATATACCTAATACACAGTGCTAGGATTCCCACATTAAATAAGACAATAACACTTCTCTGATTATCATTTTTTTCTTTTAAATAAACTTTTTTTAAAAGCAGTTTTATAATTGCAGCAAATTTAAGCAGAAAATAAAGAATTTCCATGTTCTCCTTACCCCTAGACATGCACAGCCTTCCCTATTATCAACATCGCCCATCAGAGTGAACATTTGTCACAATTGATGACCCTGTAACTGACACATCATTACCTCCCAAAGTCCATTGTTTACATTAGAGTTAATTCTTAGTGTTATATATTCTATGTGTTTGAACAAATGTATAATGACATGTAGCTGTCATTATAGTATCATACAAAGTAGTTTTAGTACCTTAAATTTTTTTTTTACTTCTTTAATGCCTTATAGCATTTCCTTTATTCATTGTTTCCCCCTTAGTCCCTATAACCACTAATCTTTGTATCGTCTGCACAGTTTTGCCTTTTCCAGAATATAATATTTGATTTAGTTTATTTTTAATATTCCACTCAAGCATAACTATTTCAAATTTTAATGATGGAAATGAAATCTCACTTTTTCTGAGAAACTTGAAGTATAGAATTCACATAATTGCAAATATGTAATATATTTTTACCACAGCAACTGTGGAAGAATTGGTTAAGTTTGTGGTTGACCATGTACATCATAAGTTCATGACAATCATGAACTGATTTTCCCATGGCTGTACTATTGCAGAGCCGTTTTCAATTTTCCTGACAAATTGCCTTCACCACAACACAATTTTAACTGGGAAGATTGTTGTCCATGGTATGATGAATAGTCAAGAAACTGGGCTACTATTTGAATCAAAAGAAAAATGAGAAGTTTTCTGGAGATTTCTATTTTTCTAATATCTCCCCAATTAAGAATTATTATTTTTATAGTATACAGTGTACAACCATAAGCTATAAATATCACATTGGAAAGCACCTTCATTATTTGGCCCAGTGTGTTTTGTTTTTTTTTTTCCCAAATGTAACAGAAATTAATTTATACAATAAAAACTAGATGAAACTATATAGAGATCTCAACTCTGTTTAGAGATGCAGAATTAAATGGATTCTTAACTGGAAACATGATTCATCTTTTTCTTCCAATTCTCACACCCACTCTCTCCATCTGATTATTATTCTCACTTTTAGATGAGGTAATTGTCACTTAGAGAAGTTAAAAGCAAACCAGTTTGGTACTGGTCAGCCCTGAGTCCAGGATTGATGTCCTGGATTGATGTCCCACTGAATCCTGTATCCTTCGCCATTACTCTGTTTCCTGGACCAGAGAACTTGAGGACTCCTCTGAATGAAAGGAGAATGTGAATTTGTATCAACCCGGCAACGGGCAGCTATTTATTATTTTTTCAGCCAATATATTTGATATAAGGTAGAGAATATATGGACAGCAGAATTATTCCTGAAGTGATGAAGTGTTTTTATTTTTATGTCACCCAGTCTAGAGTTATTTTTATTTCTTTACTACATGGAGTTGCCTATGCCCTTTTTTCCTCACCAGAAGCACAGATGTGCAAATCAAAATGCTAACACTTCAAGTGAGATCTGTGGAATATTTGGTGAATTGTTTCACTTCTCTGAATCTTAAATATCTAAGCAAATGCACAGGATATTATTATATTGTTATTATTTCACAGGATTGTCAGAAAGATTAAATAAGATAAATATGCAATATTTTGCAACTATTTATGTTTATTAGCAACCCCCTCTACCTTCTGAATAACATTTAAATAATTTCAGACTCCTATTTCCTGCAAAAGTGGTATATATTTTATTTTAAATACAGTGAAACCAACTCTTTGAGAATTTCAGATAGGTTTCTGTGAACATTACAAAATTAGGGTTGGGAATGATTAGTTTGCAAAAGCATAATATATTTGATTGATTTAGTTAAAGAGAGTAATGAGTGTTTTGGCATCCACTGGATCAGGAAATTAAATGGTTAGAGTTTTCACTTTTCAAGTAGTTATAAACAACATATAATCAAGCGATTTTCAGAAAACCTGAATCTGTAACTCGGGGGCATAACCAAGATAGCATGTGCAGTGAGATATTATGCCAAAGTTAAATAACAAAGCATTTTGATATAATTCGAAAATTTTTTCTATGAATGAATGAATACACTGGCCAAAGAATTGTATAATTTAAAAACTCACAAGGATTATGTGATACGACCTTAAGATGTTGGTTGTTCTTGTTACTCATTTTAGTTTTGTTGAGCCATTTAGGTAATTCCTATTCAGATCATTCAAAACTTCCCCCAATTATCTCTTACACCTGTCAGCTATAATGAAGCGAGATGAAGAACTTAGTATGTTTAAGTCAAATACTACACTGAAATAACAATGTGAAAATGTAAATAAAATATTATTGTAACTATTGAAGTTGGACCTTAGGTTTTCTAAGAACTAATATTTTCAATGTTTTCTTTGCTTGAAGACTTTTACATTTTTCACATATTTACCTTTTGGTAGGGGACAGAAGAGATGGTTATTCTTTCTCTGGTTGATTTTCCCTTTGGTACATTGACTCTGTCTTTGAGAAAAGTTTCCATGCTTTTTTTCTTCCCTCTTCATAATAACAACATCAAGTTGACAAAATATGGAGAGAATACATTGTTAGAAAAGAAAAGAAAAGGAATAAACTGAATAAAATACATAGCCATATTGAAAAAAATCAGATTATTTTCTGATGATTGTGACGTCTGTATTTCCTGTGATGTCTCTAAGGTTATTTCTTAAAATTAGCATCATTAAACAAAAATTCAAAATCCTGATTTTTTTAACCATTAATTTATTTTATTTATTTATTTTCAGCATAACAGTATTCATTATTTTTGCACCACACCCAGTGCTCCATGCAATCCGTGCCCTCTATAATACCCACCACCTGGTACCCCAACCTCCCAACCCCTGGCATCTTCATAACCCCCAGATTGTTTTTCAGAGTCCATAGTCTCTCATGGTTCACCTCCCCTTCCAATTTCCCCCAACTCCCTTCTCCTCTAACTCCCCATGTCCTCCATGCTATTTGTTATGCTCCACAAATAAGTGAAATCATATGATTATTGACTCTCTCTGCTTGACTTATTTCACTCAGCATAATCTCTTCCAGTCCCATCCATGTTGCTACAAAAGTTGAGTATTCATCCTTTCTGATGGAAGCATAATACTCCATAGTGTATATGGACCACATCTTCCTTATCCATTTGTCCGTTGAAGGGCATCTTGGTTCTTTCCACAGTTTGGCAACCGTGGCCATTGCTGCTATAAACATTGGGATACAGATGGTCCTTCTTTTCACAACATCTGTATCTTTGGGGTAAACACCCAGGAGTGCAATTGCGGGGTCATAGGGAAGTTCTATTTTTAATTTCTTGAGGAATCTCCACACTATTCTGATATTTTTAAAAGTTTTTCTCCTTCAAGTTAAATCAGAAGTTGGAGCTGCCACTTATTTCTTTTCTTTAAATATCATTCTGTCCTAGGAATTTGAAGAATAGTCTTCTAATATATATTTCATCTTTTTTCAGTATTTCCTAAATATTGAGAACAATTTAATAGCCTTGTATACTACTTTATAATATAATATCATTCAATAATGGCTAATTAAAACCATTATATTTACATGGAAGAAAAATGAGTTGATCATTTGGACCTTAATTAGTCTACCAAGGCAATTTTATTTAGCATTTAATTTTAGTTGACTTAATGTGTCAAGATGGTAAAAAAAATTGTGTATGGAATACAAAGGAAGTTCAATAATGATAACTTCTAAACGTTTAAATAAAAAATAAAAAGGTAAAAAAAATGTGCATTTTTGGGTTCCAGATTGTATTTCAAAGACACCTAGAACCCAATTTTATAATCTTCTCGAGGCAGCTGCCTTGCCTTTTCAACACACATAGATCTCTGATAAAACACTATTGTTCCATCAAGTACAGATCACTGCCTTTTTACCTCAAATGTTTTTAATCCTGCAAATAAAATAAAGCTCAGGAATTCAGATACTGTGTCCAAAATGCCTTTAGCTCATTGGCATTCCCAGTGGAAGTCTACTGTTGAAATGATTTCTTAGCTAACTCTTGATATGTTCTGCAAACCATGAAAATATCATTGAGAAGTGGTCTGTGCACATCAGTGAAAGGGAAGAAATAGCCAACCAGAATTACTGTAATGATAGGTGACTGCAGGGGTTTGGCGCAGTGGAATTTTGATGTGCATAAAAATAAAATCAGATCTGATGTGCACATTATTATTCCTAAATACCAATTCTTTATGAAAAATGATATCAGATCATGTTTTTAGGAATGTATAAGTGAACAGAATAATAATTCCCTACAGCTACAGGGGACTCTTGAAATGCTTGTCAGGAAACGACTGCTGCAGAGCTTTAAACAATTAAGAGATTTATCTTCTAAGGTGACTATTTTCCTGCTCCAGTCAGATTGAACATATTAAAAATGAGGTTGGCCACATGTACATTCATATGTACTTGTTATGCATAGTCCCATAAAAATGTGCATTTGGGAAAGACATTACAACCTCAGTTCCTTGTAAAGACAGCAGAACTTAATGGGCCAGAAAGCAGGTGTGCAATCCAAGGAGAAATTGCTCTATAAGGGTACAGTACCATGGTTGAGCAGAATCATGGTTTTGTTTTTCTTTCCAATGTCATTGCATAGTCTATTTAGATGCTTTCTATAAAATCCTGCCCAATGATCCATGTTTTGGATTGTGTCAGAGTATATTATTAATGATAAATCAAGGCACTGCCAAAACCAATGAAGCTCTTTTGTAATGCTTAATGTAGGGAGGCAGATGTAATGTATATTTTATGAACTAATTATGTTACATCAGAACCTACTCCATAGATCTGTATGTAGTATGTTTTAATGGACATTATATTACTCTCAGTATATACCAATACTGTTTTAAAATGTTAAGCATTTGTAGAATTTTAGGTACAATTTAAGATCTTTCCATTCAAAATAATTTTCCTTGCTTAGGAAAACTCTTCCCAGAAATACAAAATAAAATCCCCTTTTATATTTCTAACAGCAAAAATATGTAATTTAAGAGTTTAATAAGATTGCTTTTTTATTTTTTTTAAAGATTTTATTTATTTATTTGAGAGAGAGACAGTGAGAGAGAGCATGAGCGAGGAGAAGGTCAGAGAGAGAAGCAGACTCCCCGTGGAGCTAGGAGCCCAATGCAGGACTCGATCCCGGGATTCTGGGATCATGACCTGAGCCGAAGGCAGTCATCCAACCAACTGAGCCACCCAGGCGTCCTAAGATTGCTTTTAATAATAACATATTTCATTATTATAATTCCATATGCTGGATATGAACATAAATACACTCACTATAATTAAGACCAGGTTTTAATAGGTACACATGACAAATGAAAGTGGTATGACATAACATTATGAGATGTAGCATTAGATAACAGTTTGAAATCAGTTGCATTACTTTACTATGTGTTTTTATTTTGCTCTCCAAATTCCAGAAAGCTCAAGTACTCAAAACAATACAAAGTTATACAATAAAATATCCCATTTACAAAAAAATGGGCATTTAAGAAATTGTAATAACTGGTATCACTACTGTGTTGAAATGGGAAAATGGTAGTCCTTGACATAGCTCCTAGGAGAATATATCAATATAGTTTTCTCTTGAAGGGAAATTTGACAATTATGATGTCTGAAATATTAAATCTTTTGACTAATTTCTAGGAATTATCCTGAGGGAAAAAGAAGATACATATGGATATTTAATTACCAAATGTTAATCACCATGTATTTATAATGTAAAACTAGAAACATCCTAAATGCTCAATAACTGGGGATAGATAAAGTAAATTATTACATATCTATATAATGAATATTCTATAATCATCAAACTTGCATTTTATAGGAAATTATATTGGAAAATGTTACGTTGCATGTAATGTAAACAACAAATCATCACTATATCAAAAACTATAACAAAAACACTATATTGTCACATTAACTTAGAAGTGAATAGACAGGGAGGATAAAGTAAACATTTATATTTGAAGGATAAAATTAAGAATTTTTTATTATTATTCTTGAGTTTTCAGAAATGTTTACAGCAAATGTATGCTGCTTTTGCTTTAAGAGATTTCTTATTTAAAGTAAAAGGAGGGGGTGCCTGGCTCAATCAGTTAAGGATTGAGATTTCTTATTTAAAGTAAAAGGAGGGGGTGCCTGGCTCAATCAGTTAAGGATCTACCTTTGGCTCAGGTCATGACCCCAGGGTTCTGGGATCAAGCCCTGCATCAGGCTCTGCTTCCCTCTCTTTCTGCCTCTCCCCCTGACTTGTGCTCACTCTTGCTCTCTCTCTCAAATAAATAAATAAATAAAATCTTTAAAAAACCGGTTTTAAACAATTAAAGAAGTAGAAGTAGTATTACTTTAAATCTAGAAGGTTCAACTGATGTCTATATAAATTCAATGAAAATGTTACTTTTATAGCTAATATTTTATAATTCTTCCATTCTGGCTCTAAAAGTTAAACATGCATTATCTCATTAAAGTCCTATTGTTAATGTCTTCCATTCTCTCTAGGAAGACATCCTGAATTCCTAAGCCTTAAGAAGTTGTCTCTTTGATTTCCCATATAGCTCTTCAAAGATGTGTCTCAAATGAATAGACATATTATATGAATGGTTTGGAGGACTGTTCTGTTAACAGGTCAACTTAACCCCACTCTGATCTGTATATTCAATGCAATTCCAATGTAGAATTTCTCATAGATTTTTGATGAGCTGATGCTAAAATATATGTGGAGAAGCCAATGATTTAGATTGCTATTTTAGTTTTGAAAGAGAAAAACTAAATCAGAGGACTCATAGTACCCAATTTCAAAACTAAGTTTGAGCCACATCAGTGAAGGCAGGGTTAATGTGTGGAAGTGTAGACATAGAGAACAATAGAATACACTAGAGATTCCAGAAACTGACCCATACAGATGTATTCAACTGATATTTTGTAAAGATGCAAAAGCTATTCAAAGGAAAATGGAAAACTTTTTGAACAAAGGTAAAAAAAATGAACTATAACCTATGCCTAGTATTATACATAACAAACTCACAGTGGCTCAATGACCTAAATTATAAAATGTCAAGGAAAAATATAGAACAAATGTTTTACGAACCTGAAACAGGCAAAGATTTCTTTTTTTTAAATTTTTAAATTATTTTTTAATTTTTTAATTTTTTAAATTTTTACAAACCCTTGTGTCGAGGGCTGACTTTCAATAGATCACAGCGAGGGAGCTGCTCTGCTACGTACAAAACCCCGACCCAGAAGCAGGTCCTCTACGAATGGTTTAGCACCAGGTTCCCCACAAATGTGCATTGCATGAGGTGAGGGGCAAGGGGGCAGCCCCCTTTCCGGCCGTGCCCCATTTCCCGGGAGGAGGGGCTATCCTCACTGGACCCCAGTCCTGATGTGTGGCAGGCATGCCATGCCATGCGGGGCATGCGCACCAGCCCGCCAGCAGGGACGGCAGGGGACTGGCTATCCAAGGCCAACCGAGGCTCCGTGGCACTGCCCTATTGTTCCGCCTGGGTGGGATTCTGACTTAGAGGCGTTCAGTCATAATCCCACAGATGGTAGCTTCGCCCCATTGGCTCCTCAGCCAAGCACATACAACAAATGACAGGCAAAGATTTCTTAAATGAGATATCATTCTTCATAGAGGTGGACAGGGAGATGGGCTACGTGTATGATAGGTATTAAGGGGGCCATTTGTTGTAATGAGCAGAGGGTGTTGTAAGTGATGAATCACTCATTTCTACATCTGAAACTAATATCTCACTGTTTGTTAACTGGCATTTAAATAAAAACTTGAAAATAATATAAAATAGCAGATAAATCTTTGACAAAGGAGGCAACATTATGTTATGGGAAAAAAGTCTCTTCAACAAATGGTGTTGACAAAATGGGACAGCTACATGCAGAAGAATGAAACTGGACCACCTTCTTATGCCATACACAAAAATAAAATTGATTTAGGACCTAAATATGAGATCTGAAAGCATAAAACTCCTAGAATAAAGTACAGGCAGTAATTTTTCTGACACAGGTTATAGCAACATCTTTCTAGATATGTCTCTTGAGGCAAGTCAAACAAAAGCAGAAATAAGCTATTGGGATTACATCCAAATAAAAAGTTTCTACAAAACAAAGGAAACAATCAACAAAACTAAAAGGCAACCTACTGGAAGGAAGCAGATATTTGCAAATTACATATCCAATAAAGGGTTAATATCCACAATATATAAAGAACTGATACAACAACTTAACACCAAAAAAACCCACAAAAATCCTATTACAAAAATGACAGAAGGCATGAACAGTCATTTCTCCAAAGAATATATACACATGGCCAACAGACACAGGAAATGATGCTTGACATCACTCATCAGGGTTAACGCAAATCAAAACCACAGTGAGATACCACCTTACACCTGTCAGAAGGGCTAACATCAAAAACAAAAGAACAAGTGTTGGCAAAGACGTAGAGAGAAAGTAACCCTTGTGCACTGTTTGTGGAAATGCAAACTGGAGCAGCTACTGTGGAAAACAGTATGGAATTTCCTCAAAAAAGTAAAACTATAACTACCATATGATCCAGTAATCACACTACTGATTATTTGCCCAAAGAGTATAAAAACACTAATTTGAAAGGGTATATACAACCCTACATTTATAACAACATTATTTACAATAGCTAAATTATGGAAGCAGCCCAAGTGTCTAAAAACGATGAATGGATAAAGATGTGGTGTGTGTGTGGGTGTGTCTGTGTTTGTATATAATGGAATATTACTCATAAAAAGGAATGCGACAACATAGATCTAGAGAATATAAGGCATAGAATTCTTGAATCACTATATTGTACACCTGAAACTAATTTAGCCCTATATGTTAACTATACTGGAATTAAAAAATAAAAAATGTGGATAATTTGGGTATTATAAATATCAAAATCTTTGTTCTTTAATACACACCAGATAATGAAAAAAGTAAGACCGAGATGAAAATATTTCCACAATATATCTGGCCAGTTAATTATACCCAGAATACAAAGAGAACTTTTACAACTCAATATGGAATCCAAAAAAAAAAAAAAAAAGACAAAAGATCTAAAACAGACACTTCATCAGAGAAGATTTACCAAGGACAAGGAAACTCATTGAAAAGATGTTCACTATCATTACAGAAGTGTAAATTAATACCACAATGGGAAGCCACTATACATCTATTAGGCAAAATTTATAATTGCTAACAAGACCAAGTGACTGTGAAGATGTACAGCAACAGAAACATATGTCACTGGTACAAATTTAAAATGGCACAGTCACTTTGAAAAAAAAAGTTTTTCAGTTTCTTACAAAGTTAAATCTGTACTTACCATAGAACCGATTATTCCTGCTCCTATATATTTACCCCAAAGAAATGAAGCTTCTCACAAAATGCTGTTTGTGAATATTTATAGCAATTTTATTCTTAATTTCCCCAAACTGGATATTAGCAAATGTTTTTCACCTGGTGAATGGATTGAAAGTAAAAATAACTCTGTTACATACATCTACACTATGGATGTTCATTCAATAGATAGAATTTGACTATTGGTTCATGCAACAACATGAATGAATCTTAAATGTGCTATCCTAAATGAAAGAAGCTAAACTCAAAAATATCTATAGTATGATTTTTATACATGCTTTTATATATAGATGTAAAGGGAAAGTTTTAAGGACAGAAAATAGTGTTTTCTTGAGCTTGAATATCAGAGGATTGGTTGATGACAGAAGGACACAAGTGTTGGGAGGATGCGACAGTATTCTGTTTTGATACAGTGATTGTTATTTGCAGTTTTCAGCTCAGAACTTTAGGAAGTTGTGCATTTTATTGTTAGTTTGCACCTTTAGAAGTGAAACAAAATCCAGGTGAAATAAGTATTGTGAAAAACGTAGCAATTACAAACTTTCAGACCAATTTTTCATTTGTGAATTTACTTGATAAAGGGAGCATAACACTAAGAACACCTCATATTTCTTAATCTCTTTATCTTTGAAGGGTCAAACTACTTGTTTGTAATTATTGTTGCTAAACATCACAGTTTAACATGTACCTAGATTCATGACTAAAACCCTAATCTTAGCAAATGTTAAACTTGTGAATGAAAATCTAGGAAGGTATTAGGAAATTCCTGATATGTATTTGTTTTAAAATATTTATTTATTTGGAAGAGAGAGAGCACAAGCAGGAGAGTGGCAGAGGGGGAGGGAGAGAGAGAGAGAGAGAGAGAGAATCCACAAGCAGACTCCCTGCTGAGCACAAAGCCCAAAGTGGGGCTTAATCCCAGGACCCTGAGATCATGACCTAAGGTGAAACTAAGAGAGCTGCTTACCAACTGAGCCACCAAAGTGCTCCTCCTGTTGTATATTTAAAATATTGTCAATAATGAAGGGATTAAATTCTCTTTAAGAAATAAGCTGGTTTGGAAAGCTGTTTGACAATTGCGGTTCCATGATACTGTCTCTAGAGCAGTGAAGAGGAACAATTAAAGAGGAACAAAATTGGTTCTAGGCTTCAGAGCAAGTAAGAGTGATATCAGATCCACGTATTTCCCATTTTGTCAAAATTTTGTCATGGAAGAATTACAACACATGTCAGATGGAGCCAAGTATGAGAACTGCTCGGTGGAATTTGTCAGAAAGGTTAACCACAAGTGTGGAAGTCTTTCTTCTAGCTTCAGGGGGATTTGAGAATAAGAGCAGGGTGTTGAGATATTATCCATAGAATGTTAGGAGTTTACCCACATTGGATCTAAATTAAATGGGAATTTGGCTGAAAATGTGGTACCTGTACCTCACTGTCAAGATTTTTTATGGAGTAATGAGTAACTGGTATGAATGAGAGGTAGCTGCACTGAGAATGAGAGTTAATCAAGTTTCCTGAGGAGACTATCTTGGAAAGCTAGGTATAAAATCAATAGAGCTCCAGGTCCAATGGCTTCCTGAATTGGGCTGGTGCACACACATGCATCAGGTGCCCCAAATAGCACATCCCAAAGGCTGTAGAAAAACTGCTTATCAGGAGCTATGTTTGGGAGTCCCTCTGCTAATCCTAGTTGGGACACTTAGGTTAAACTGATGCTGTGTATGTCCTGTTATCTCTATTCTCTGTCTTTTCTAAAATATAAGAAAACTTACATTGAAGCCATTGTGCCACATGCTTTTGAAAATCAATATGAATCCAGGTTCTCTGTTGCTAGTTAAATCAGCATGGACATTGCAGGAGCGTAGGTAGGAGAAACTCATTTTGAATCACCAAATGAGTACTCATATACAATGAATCTGGAATGTAAGTTATGCTGTATGGTAAGGAATTTGTAGTTTCTGAATAGAAGCCATCTAGACTTCTCATTATGTGCTTAAGACTCAATTAACCAATTTTGGGAGTATTACACAAAGGAACAATTATCAAATTTTAGTCTAAGCTTTGTTTACTATAGCATTTTTATCACACAGATGAGTTCTTGACATATTACAGACACTCAACAAGTATCTGTTCTTTAAATCAGTCTTTTAAAAAAATTGGCTTATTGAACTCTGCCCTTTTGTGGGCATATTTCTAAATGAGAATGAAGAGTGATTAAGCCTGTGCTAATCTCTGAGGAAGGGTACCACAGGTGTTGGTTCATTTTATTGGAACCAAGGCAGAGACTGTGTCAACTTGTATGCACACATATGTGGATTTTAAGACAGATGCAGACTATGATGGGGAAAAGTCTGTGTTCCTGTTTTTGCATCTAATTGTGTAAGCTAGAGGATAGAACTGATTGCTTGCTGAAGACTTACCTAATACCCAAGCTATAATCTAGATGAACAAATCCAACTGCAAATGTGAGCTCCTTTAGATACAGTTAGATAGGCAGTGGATAATGTGTCTAAAAGACACAGATGTCTAAAAGCTCAGGTGTGATTCAGAGTTTAATTAGCTGAGCAGGTCATGGTAGCTGAGAGTCATGGTAACTGTTGTTATACTTGGAAATAAGAGATTCTAAAAATGGGATTCTTATTGTAGGATGACTCAAGTAAATGTATACAATATGATGCAAAGAACCAATCTCAAGGACACAATGACACATGTAGGAAATGGCCCCACATAGCCTAGTAGATGGACCCAGAGAAAACCTGGACATCAGGCAGACTAATGAGCAGCAAGATTAAGAAATAACATGGAATTCCAGGCTTTATGGTTGGGATTAGAGAAAAGGAGAGATCTGTGTCTTAGAACAAACAAATACTCCCAGCTTCAGGTTTATAAACCTCCTAGTGATATTCATAAGTGACATAATTACAAGAAATTCAGTAATTATGGATGATCCATTCCATTAATTCACATCTAGGAGAGTGACCCAGCAGAGAGATGAGGCTCTTATTTTGAAGTTCATACTCATCTGGCAGTTTCTGCTTATTTTCCACAAATTCTATCCTTCCCTATTACTTCATTATGTTCCTTTTGGGTCCATCATTGGGAGGCTTAGTCATGTTGCGGGGTTATTAGTAAATCCTGAAACCAGGAGTCAGATTTTCAATCTTAACCTTATCACACTTGGACTATTTGGAGGATGGTATGATATTATCAAGCCATCTCTTCATTATTTCCTATTTGGAAACTTGAAACTTTCATAAAATAAACCATTAATTGTTTACTTAAATTCCAGAAATTGTCTCAGCCTTACTCTATAAGAAGCAACAAGTACAGACCATACTCTTTAAAATGCAATTTTAGAAGGGCAAGTGGGTGGCTCAGTGGGTTAAGTGTGCAACTGTTGGTTTGGCTCAGGTCATGGTTTCATGGGTCCTGAAACTGAGTCCTGTGTTAGGTTCCTAGCTCAGTGGGGAGTATCCTTGAAGATTATCTTTCTCTGCCCCTCCCCCCATTCTTGCATGCTTATGCACACTCTGTCTTTCAAATAATTTTTTTTTTTTAAATGCAATTTGGGAGACACTGAAGATAAAATAAAAGGAGCATTTTCTTCAGCAAGGAGCATTTTCTTCTACTGGAGCAAAGGCAAAGTAACATCCTTCTTACAAATGTTCTCTTTATTATATGAAACAAAGAGGAGCTTGTCTGTACCTTACCTAAGTTTTATTAAAGAAGATCCCATTTAAAAGGCTAACACCTGGGATGCGTGGGTTGCTCAGTGGTTTAAGCATCTGCCTTTGGCTCAGTGCCTGATCCCATGGTCCTTGGATCAAGTCTCACATCCGGCTTCTTGCTCAGTGGGAAGTCTGTTTCTCCTTCTGCCTGCGCTCCCCCTAGTTATGTGCTTTCTCACTCTCTCGCTCTGATAAATAAATAAAAATTAAAAAAAAAAACACTTTGTGTTTTTTTTTTTAAATAAAATGCTAACACCTTTTTTTTTTTTTTCTTCCTAGCTCAGATCATTATACTCATTAAAGTGGCACAACAGTTTGCTGGCAGAAGTAATAGTTGATCATATGCAAAACCTGATTTTCGGCATTGTAAGAGAAGACATAAAGGTAGTTTTGTGCAGTTAGATAATTGTAACTATATCCATATTGTTTGTTTTAGTTGTTTCTTATGTTTTAGAGTTTAGCTTAGATAAGTGGTGGTGTCAGTGTGGCTCCTAGAATTAAAAACTATGTAAAGAATTTCTTTCAGAGAATTTTTCTGTTGGTGTTTAGAAGGGTAAAATTAAAGTAACCTCCCGGGCATAAATTTGGAAATGATTTCATTTTGTACTTCATATTAGGATTTCCCCTTTACCCAGCTTAAATACAAGTCTGTTAAAATAAATTTCCTATGGCCACAGCCTAAAATATTTACAGATGATATAATTTGGTCATTTATTTGTACTTTCTTTCAAGAAAATTCATCAGCAACTACCCAGGGAAATTGTTGGTTATTTTCTGTGGTCACAGCTTTCTGCTAACATCTTATTTCCTTCACACAAACAAATCAATTCCATCGTAGTATTCTTAGCCCCAGGGCCTTCTATAATTTCTTCATGTTGTATGATCTGAAATACATACCAGTTACTTGGTAAAATGCAGATAAATTATAAATCAGTAAGAATTATTTCTTCATCTAGCCTAGTGTTCAAGGTTTCCATTTTTTCCAGTCAGTCCATTATATAATCTACATGAAGATCTGTTAATGTAATTCTGAAACAAAGAATGAAAACAAGCCAGAGATCATGGGGGTAACCCCAGGGATCAGGGTAGTGGGGGTGTTACAGCAAATGTGAATAAATGAGGAAAGAAATTAACAAAAGTCAGATATTTTGTGGTCAAGGCCAGTTAAGTGAATAAAGTGTATTTGATTACCCAGTGGCAGAGAAACATATGAGCTTAAAGTCTGAATAGTTAGAAAATAAGTCAGCAAACATTTGTTTGCAGAGTCTAGAAGAGATTCTAGACAATTTTGAGAAACAATGGTCATAGGAAAATCCAGGGATATGGATTCTATAAACTGCTACTAAAAGGATCAGGAAGTTCATACGTATTTAACAGAAAGACAGAAAGACAGCAAACAACTTTTGCCTCTAAGCAGCTGTGGAGGAGTAATACAATTTGTCTGGAATTCTCAATGTGGTCTAATTTTAAGCACTGAACATTTGCCTTGGGAGCATTTTCCAGGCAGGCCTGGTTCCACATCTGCATGCTGAGCATGGCAAGAGTGTGTCCTGGAGTTGCAGCATAGCCAAGGTCACAAAGATATTTTTATGTCAAGGATTAGAGAGCACATATAAACTCAGGTGATTGTAGAACTTGAGGATTATAATGCCTTATAGGTTTGAGAATTCATTTCTGATTCACATACTCTGCTTTTACTAAAATGTTAAAGAAAAAAAAATGTAGATTCCTTACCAGAAAGAATTTTGCTTGGGTAATTTTAAAGGACTCCTTTGAGAGGCTGCCCCTAGGGAATCCATTTCATAGTCTCATAGACCTAGCTCACTTAGGTTTTCTTTACATTCAACCAACATCTTCTTCTCTTTAATTTAAACAAAGTTTTACTCTGCACCCTATAGATTTTCAACTCCAGGACTTTAGGAATTAAAGAACTTTCTGGAAGTCCAGGTCCTAACTCTTCTTCTAGGCCTATTTGTTCACTTCCTCCTAAAATCTAGTTTTAGCTAAAACCTTGCTCTAAGTCCATTTAACCAAGACCTCTCCATGGATTCCTGGCTAAGTGCTGGATTCAGAGAACGACTCCAGTAGCCCTAACAGAGAGCTCTTGTGGTTAAGCTGAGAGCTGAATGGAGATAACACAAAGTAATTCAAAACAGACATAATGTAGGTCCAGCCTGGTCAGAGAGGATATACCTTGCAGACCGACTTAGGCATTCCGCTGAAGTCCCAAAAAAAGCCATGACTAATGGGTAAAGACTATGCTATAATGTAAGGGCTGTATCCTGGGAGTAAGGGAGGAACAAAATTAAATAAACATTTACAAATAAAGCAAAGGGAAGAGGGGCTGGCAGG
This sequence comes from Mustela erminea, assembly GCF_009829155.1. Lineage (NCBI taxonomy): Eukaryota > Metazoa > Chordata > Mammalia > Carnivora > Mustelidae > Mustela > Mustela erminea. Next base: position 27,582,386 of record NC_045617.1, read on the forward strand.
ATACGCCTGTAATATAATTTCTTACCAAAACAGAGCATAATCCTGACTACCAAAAACATATCAATCGCAATGTTTAACATATAATCAATAATTACTAGATATACACAAAAGCAGAAAGATACGACTTATGAAAAAATACTCATTATAAATAGATTCTAAAGGGATACAATTATTGACATTGGAAGATAAGGATTTTAAATGACTACTATAAATATGTTCATTCACTTAAACTATGATTATCAGGAGATGATGGGCCGTATCAGTAGAGAAATGGAAACCCAGAATCAAAAAGAAAATTTTGCAATGGAAATGCATATTATCTGAGATGGTAAATTCATTCAGTGGACTTTGCAGATTGGAGGCTGCAGAAGGAATAGTGGGAACTGGAAAACAGTCAATAGAAATTATCCAATCTGAGGATCACAGAGGAAAAAAGTTACTAAAAATAAATGACAGTGGGAGCCCCTGGGTCACTTAGTTGGTTAAGCGGCTGCCTTTGGCTCAGGTCATGATCCCAGGGCCCAGGGATGGAGTCCCACATCTGTCTCCCTGTTCAGCGGGAAGTCTACTTCCCCCTCTTCCTGTCTGCTGCTCTGCTTACTTGTGCACTCACGCATGCTCTCTCTCTCTGTCAAATAAATAAATACAAGTTTACAAAAAATAAAAAATAAAAATAAATGACTATATAATCAGTGACCTGTGGAATAATATTAGCCACCTAACATAGTTGTAATTGGACTCTCAGAAGAATAAGAGAGTGATAGTGGACATAAAAAATTATATTCAAAGATTTAATTGCTCATAAATTCTAAAATTTGAAGTAAAAAATATCATCTGACATCCTATAGGTTCAGGCATCTCTAGTAGGGTAACTACAAAGAAAACCACACTTAAGCACATCATACTCAAAAGTAAAAAGAAAGATTAAAGAGGAAACCTTATGAACATCCAGAACAAAAGTCATATTATACACATTATACGCATATGAAGAAAAATAAAATCATCATAATAAACAATTGAATTCAGAAGACAATGAAAATATCTTAAAATTGCTGAAGCACGGAAGGCAGGTCACAGCACTGGACTATATATCCAGAAAAAATATTCTGAAAAAACGTGGGTAAAATAATGTTGTAACAAATAGTAAATAAATAACAAGATTGTACACTTAAAGCCAGACACATGAATAATTAAATGTAAGCAGACTGAACAATTCATGAATAAGTTAAAAAATCAAGGCCTAACTACATACTCTACATTTTGAATATAAAGACACAAGCAGGTAGAGAGTAAAATGATGGAAATATATATATATGTATATATATATATTATATATATATTACAAACAGTAATATCAGACAACTTGAAGATATTACCAAATATAAAGAGGGTTTTTTTTTAAATAATAAAAGCACCAATCATCAAGCTTTAACAATCTTAAATGTCAGCTGATAGACATTTACCTTCCTAATAACAGAGGTTCAAAAAGCATGATTCAAAGTTTGAAATCATTACAGAGAAAAAAATCTACATCATAATAGATATTCCTATGACAAATGTAAGGACAAAGAACATTTTAAAACATCATCACATGACTGACATTTAGAACACTCTACCTGATAACTGCAGAATATACTTTCAAGACCGTGCAGGAGATTAGATCATATACTGGACCATAAAATACGTTTCAATAGGTTTTAAAAAAATAAAATTTTACAGAGCATGTCCTCAGACCAAAATTTATAACAAGGCATGTCTCCTTTTTCACTCCTGTTCTTGTTGCATAACCCTGGAGTGAAAGCGGCAGCTGGGACTGGCACTCATCTTTAGAAGTCTCCTTCTTGACCTTTTTTGAGTCTGGGGTTAGAAACAGGTAAAAAAAAAAAAAAAAAAAAAGAAACAGGTAAACAGGATAGAGGAACAGAAAAATTTTTATTAGCTGGCCACATTTTGATTTCCTCCTAGTCAGTTGTTGTTGCTTCACTAACTAACAGTGATTGGGGTGACCAGTAACATTTAGGATAGTTTGCTGGCTCTTCTGAAGGCACACCTGTGGGTTGCTCAGAAGGTCCTGAGTCAGCCACTCTCTCTTTACACCCTTTTTCAGGAGATCTGGCTTGGTCTCCTATTCTAGAACCTCCTCTCAAATTCATTTATCAATTCAACTCTCCATATCTAGTTGCTGCCAGAATTCCCTCACCTGACAGGGAGCTCTGTCAGATGGCATTCTAGCAAGATTGCTTCACTCAGTAACTTTCCACAGTGCCACTTGCACAGGGGGAAGTTGGCATATTCTTGTTAGGCCAAATCCTGGGAGTGCAGGCTATGTCACTTGGCCTCTCTGAATTCCATTTTTCTTTGTAAAGAAGTGCTAAAGGGAAGAAGAATAAGTTCTCAGGTTGAGTATAGGCTTCACTGACAAGAAGAAAGGTGGTGTCCCCTTCTGTGGTGATCCTGAACAACTTCCACAGGAATGCTGTACTCTTGATGACTCTCCTGACTCCTCCTTTTTTCCCTTCCCTCATGTTACATTACACAAGCTGGAGGGAGGGACGAAGGGGGCAAGATGATGGCTTGTATGAAATTGTTTGTGTGTATGTATGCATATATGTACATATACAAAAATATATAAAGCAAATAAGATTATTACACATAATATGTTCATAATATTTATCTCTATGTTGAAATTTGTCTTGTGCTTTTCTGATCTTCGCCAATTTTTATGTCTAAGTTATTTTAGACAAAATTTTTTTTTTGGTCTGATAAAAAGTTAATCTGCAAGTGAGTTCTATCCATTAAAAGCCATGGAACTCTATGTTGTAGTTCTATAGGCTTGTATATAAAAAAAAAAAGTGATTGACAAGATTGGGAAATTTTATCTTTAAGGCTACAAATTCACATTTATCCCTTTGTTAACAATGACTTGAAGTTTGAATGGAATATAGCATTTCATGGTCTTGCTCTTTCGCTTTTACTAGAAACTTGGAGAAACTTGGACTTTGCTTTATTCTCCTATAGTTTGCAAGTTGATCCTCTCTATAGTAAATAATCTAAAAAGGCATTATGTGATCAGCATCTCAGATGTTCTACAAAGATGAGAATGTGACCTATATAACTTTTAATGTAATAGATAAGAGAATGTAAGAGTGTTGTTTATCATTAATGACAACAGATGTCCACAGACAGGATGGTGGGGGAGATTATGCTTGTGCTAAAGATAAATGGAATTTTGGCTTATTTTGATTGACACTAAGATTACGTGGATCTGAGAAAAGTGTAACCCAGAATACTAAGGTAATTTCTTCAAAATAGTGTTTTCGTGAACTCCATTTTAAACATTTGTAAGATATTAAGTTGCCTTGATATTAGGTCAGTTTCTGTGTGGCCAGATGTGGTATGTTGCAGTTTCTTCATACCTAGGAATAGGTAAAATATCTATTTCACAGATTTCCATGAGAGTTTAATGTGATGATGAATGCATTTAAAAATATAGAGTACACTATCAATCAAGTGTATTAGCTTAGGCTACCATTACAAAATACCAGATTAGGTGAGAAAACAGCAGAAATTTATTGTATTACAGTTCTGGGACTGAAAGTCCAAGATCAGGATGCCTGCGTGGTTAGTTTCTGTTGTAAATTCTCTTCTTGTGTACACATAATGTATACATTATGTAAAATGTATAGCAGGTCACTTTCACACTCTGGTTCAGAGGATCTCTTCTTTGAGCAAGCATAGGGAAAGAGAGAGAATGTGCCCTCTAACAAGAGAAAATGCCCAGCAAGCAAACTTTCTGGTGTGTCTCCTTATAAAAGCAGTAATCCCACGATGAGGGCCCCACCTTCATAATCTCATCTAAATCTGATTGCCTTCCAAAGTCCCCATCTCCAAATACCATAACACTGGGCACTAGAACTTCAACATACAAATTTTGGGGCACACAAACATTCAGTTCACAACATCAAGTTATTTTTTTTTTCAGCAGCATAATACTAACTTTACTAGGATTCTCAAGAGAAACAGAACCATAGTATATTATATACACACTATATATAATGGTACATATAAGGGTGCCTGGGTGGCTCAGTCGTTAAGTGTCTACCTTTGGCTCAGGTCATGATCCCAGGGTCCTGGGATCGAGCCCCACATTGGGCTCCCTGCTCTCAGGAAGCCTGCTTCTCCCTCTCCCGCTCCTGCTTGTGTTCCCTCTCTCACTGTCTCTGTCTCTGTCAAATAAATAAATAAAACCTTTAAAAAATAATAGTACATAAATAAGTATACACAAACACACACATTGTGTTGACCATCAAACAACAGAGGTTTGAACTGTACAAGCACACTTATATAGATTTCTTTCAGTAGACATATTAAAAATTTCTTGGAGATTTTTGATAATTTGAGAAAACTTACAGACAACACAGCCTAGAAATATCAAAAAAAGAGAAATAATTAGGTACATCATGAATGCATGAAATATATGTAGATAATTGTCTATAATTTATTACCATAAAATACAAATCTATAATAAAAAGTTTAAATTTATCAAAACTTACATACTCAAACATAGTTCATACATTGCACCATTTACAGTTGAGACAAATGTAAGCAAATGTAAAGATGTAGTATTAAATCGTAAGTGTGTAAAATTAACCAGAGTACATGCTGTACTACTATAACAATTTTGTAGACACTTCTTGTTGCTATTTGATAGAGCTCAAATCTTATGAGTATTCTATTAAAACACAGTATGACAATAATCATCTTCCTATGAACAGCTTGTTATCTCCAGTAAATTTCATATCACAGTAAAAAGTGATCCCATCCTGTTCTTCTATTAGTAGTTAAGTTTTGGGGGAGTAAAGTTATCCACTGATTTTCAACTGCACAAGGATCAGCACCCCTATCCCCCATTGTTCAAGAGTCAACTATGTATACGTGTGTGTGTGTGTGTGTGTGTGTGTGTGTGTGTGTTTATAGAGATAGGGAGAGAGAGAGAGAGAGAGATATTATAAAAAATAGAGAGGGGCGCCTGGGTGGCTCAGTGGGTTAAGGCCTCTGCCTTCGGCTCAGGTCATGATCTCAGGGTCCTCGGATTGAGCCCCGCATCGGGCTCTCCGCTCAGCGGGGAGCCTGCTTCCTTCTCTCTCTCTGCCTGCCTCTCTGCCTGCTTGTGATCTCTCTCTGTCAAATAAATAAATAAAAATTTAAAAAAAAATAGAGAAAGAAAGAGAGAAATACTATAAAAAATAAGCTTATGTGATTATGGAGGTTAGCAAGTTCCAAGATCTTCAGGGTAAATTGGCAGGCTGGAGAGTTAAGAGAGCTGATGGTGCAATTCCAGTCTAGAGAACAACAGGCTTGAGACCCAGGAGCAGCCAAAGTTTCAGTTAGAGCCTGAAGGTAAGAAAAAAAGCCAGTGTTCCAATTTGAAAGCAGTTAGGCAGGAAGAACTCCTCCTTACTTGGAGGAGGTTCAGCTTTGTGTTTTTCTAGTCAGATCTTGAACTGTTTAGATGAGGCCTACCCAAACTAGGGAGAGCAATCTGCTTTACTGGCTCTACCTATTTATTTATTTATTTATTTATTCTTTAATTTTAAGATTTTTATTTATTTACTTGACAGAGATCACAAGTAGGCAGAGAGGCAGGCAGAGAGAGAGGGGGAAGCAGGCTCCCTGCTGAGCAGAGAGCCCGATGCGGGGCTTGATCCCAGGACCGTGGGATCATGACCTGAGCCGAAGGCAGAGGCTTTAACCCACTGAGCCACCCAGGCGCCCCTGGTTCTACCTATTTAAATGTTAAATTGAAAAACACCTGAACAGAAACACCTATAATAACACTTGATCAAATATCTGGGCCAAATATCTGTCTCCTAAACAAGTGGACTCATAAAATAACTGCCACGGAAATAAATGAACAGACAGCAGAGAACTAGGGAATTCCTGAGTATAGTAATTTCATAGTTGGCTCTAGATCCTGCAGGAATGAGCTAACATGTGTAAAAGATCCAGCACAGTGTTCAGCAGGTAATAGATACACAATAAATATTAATATTCTTCTTTTTACCTTATTCCTCTAGCACATCTAACTGTTAACATCAGTCCTTCGGAGAAAGGAAACTTTTTTCTTGCATTTTGTAGGAGGGATTAAGGGAACAGGTATACAGGAAGTCTGAAGTATTCACCATAAATATTTATTCTTTCTTTTAAAAGGTTTTTTATTATTTATTTGACACAGACATAGAGAGAACAAGTAAGCAGAGCAGCAGGCAGGGGGAGAGGGAGAAGCAGGATCTCTGCTGAGCAGGGAACCCAATGTGGGGCTCGATCTCAGGACCCCAGGATTACAACCTGAGCTGAAGGTGGCCTCTTAACTGACTGAGCCACCCAGGTGCCCCAGTATTTATTCTTATAAGTTATGTTTTCTCTACTTTTACTTACTTGTCTCATTTCATTATTTTTCTTTTTAGTTTTAGTCACTTTACTATAATTTCCTTTTTTTCCTCTCTCACTTTTCTTTCATATCTAATTGCCCATTGAGGAATTAAATAGTCTTGGAGCAAGTCATGCTCTTTAAAAAAAATAGATGATCAAGTAAGTTGCTCAAAGTCACACTCTATTAGGAAGTGGGAGAACTAGATATAAAATTTTCCTCCCTTCAAATTCATTCTTCCACTAAAACAATCTACTTTACAAAATTTATATGTTTTTTTTAAAATTATCACTTAGAAAGGAATACAAAGTGCACATGCCCCTTAAAATGGGCAGGCTAAAGAGAACATATTATATTGTCCTTGAACTTGAATTCTGCATTAAAAAAATATAACTCAGAATTGTATAATTCTAATAGTTAATATAAAAAACAACTTAGAATTAGCTATGAGCTTGCTATATATGTCATTAAATATATAATATGTAAGATGAGTTCAATTCCTATACAATTAACTTCATTTTATTTTTAAAATGAAAATTTTAATATTTTTATTAAAATAAAATTTTACATAAAATATCAATTTATAAATTATAAATTGAAGATGATTTTTTAAAGTTCTTACTAACCAGCTAAACCACAATGTAATAAGCCATTAAAATTAAGAAAGCTATTTATATATTTAATATCTTAATTACTCTGTACCACAGCATCTAAAGAGTTTGCAATTCTTGGTTTTTCTGTGGTTATAAAAAAGATATTAGTAAATGTATTTTCCATTACTTTAAAATTGTCTTAAAGATCTTTTACATTGCAGAATAAAGATGTACTTAACAATAATACCTAAGTGACACAATTTAAGAAAAAGTCAATACATCCTAATCCGTTTGGAGGGAGAATAAGCAAGGAGGGAGGGGTTGGAGGGAATGATCAATTATCCCGAGGAAAAGAGAAGTCAGTTTTAGCTGTGCTTAAAATCTGTGCACAGCTTTACTTATTTACTTCTGATTTTATAAGGGAAAAATAAGACGTCCTTTCGATATTTACTTCTCCATGCATAAAGTAACTCCAGAAGGGTGTATGACAGAGTAAGAAGGGTGGGTCTATATTGTAGACTTCTGGTTGGGGCCTAGAGGCAGAACCAGCCAGATGAAGTCATCAGTATGGGAAGAAAATGTATGGGAACAGGTGTAGATGTATGCATGACCAATTTTCTTGTTTGGGAACCATGTAAATGCATATATTTTCAAACAAATTTAAAATTAATTTAAAAAGAAAGAAAAGGATACCTTCCAGGTGATTTCTCAACTGAGCGGATCTGATCACCCCATTTGCTGAGGCCAATGTTTGTAGTGTAGTAAAAGGCAAAGTGTCTTTTTCAGTGTCCTCTTACTTGTCTGGTTGCCATAGACTTTGGTGAATTTGATCTAGCCTGTCTTTTAAAATTGTCTAATTAGGATATAATCTTACAGACACAATGTACACAAATTTGATGCAATAGAAATGCACAAAAAGCTCAGAAGCTTTATTGAGGAACTTATTAATTTCTTATAGTGATGTCAGAAACAAATTAACATGAAATATTGTTGGCATCAAATATTCATTCTTCAGAGGTGCTAAATAGTGACATCCTAGCTACTTTAATTCCATTATTTCTTCTCAAAGACAACTCTAGACAAGAAGTAATCTCATTGAGACAGATGAATCTATATGACTCTAATTTCCATATGAATTGCAAGATTAAGGAGGAAGCTTTGTGCCTGGAGCCAATGAGATGGATAAAAATGAGCATCACATATGTTAGAAGAAGGCGCCTTAATAAGGCCTAGGCTTTGGAGAGAAGTGAGGCAATGTGGAATGTAAAAGTATTGTAGATTTTTCCCCCTTGAATGTGGAACAGCAAGTTTAAAAAGTGAATGGTGTCTTTTATGGGTGGACTTCAGTAGTAAAGCAAATGCATCCTATTGCTCAGTGCCAAAGAGAGAGAAGAATTTTGTGTGTTCTGTATGTCACAGTCCTGTGGTGAGCCCTGAAGCATAAATTGTAGACAAATCCCACAGCAGTAGTAAGGCAGACAAATTGCCTTTATATATTTTAAGGCATAAAAGTTAAGAGCAGATATAAGTAATAGCAAAAATTCATATGAGCTCAGGGGCCAGGATGTAGTTGGTATGGCAACTATCACTTTGAATTTTCTCACCTTTGTGTAAAATAAAATCCTAGCTATATTCTTTCCATTAATGGAAACACATGATAAGGTGCTTGGTAGGTATGAGACCCATGTAGAGACTGGCCCTTGAGTCCAAGTGGATGAAATTCTAGGAATGCAGGGTGAAGCAGTTTTTTCATTAAAAATTACATCTCTGGGGATAACAGCAAATAGAAATAGCAAATTATCAGACTTATTGGGGTCTGTTTTTCTTTCAATTAAACTTTCCTTAGTTATAACCATATGTTCATTTAATCATTAATACTTAACAAGTATTTATTCACCTAGCAAGTATTTATTACACAACTTTTAAGAACTTTGCAAACAACAGTGAACAAAAGACACAATTTGTCTTTTCATGGAGCTTTCATTCTGTTGAAAGGGATGGATTAAAAGCAAAATAAGTAAAATACAAACCATTGTTTCAAGTGGTATGAGAAGAAATGAGACAGGCAAGCGAGATGTGAAACACGAGGGAAGACTGGAATTTTAGATCATTGTACAAGGAAGGCCCTCCGGGGAAACTCCTTACTCAGTGAAGACCCAAAGGGAGGAACGGAATAAGCTGCATGCATGCACAGCCCAGGAAATCCCAAGTGACGGGCCTCTGGCAGAAGATACCTGGTGAATTGAAGGAACATTCTGGAAATGTCCAATTGAATAGGATAGAATAGTAGGAGATGGTGCTCAGAAAGAATGGGGCAAAAGAAGAGGGAGGGCTTCTCAGGCTTTTGTAGGTGAGAGCATTGTAATTTTACTCAAGGTGAGCTCACCAGAGAGGGTTCTAAAAGTTGGGGGAGCAGTAATCTCTGGCCCATGTGTCAGTGGTGACTTTCTAGTTTCTAGAAAGGAAGTTTCTAGTTTCTAGGAAGGACTGTAGTGGGGGCACGAAGTCCTGTTTGAAGACCCCCCTAGGGCTACAGCAGTGTCTGTGCAAGATATGGACAGTGGATAGCCATGGAACTGGTTGAGAAGGCGAAGCTGTCAGATCCCGATTTGTTTTTTGTGAGTTGAGTGAAAGATATTGGATGAATGATTAGGATGTAAAGGGAAGAAGGGAATCAAGATAAGACCTGGTATGTGTTTGTTTCTTGCTTGAATAACAAAAAAATAATGGTGTTTCCACTTTCCGAGTGGGAAGAACTATAAGGGGACAGATGAATATCAGCACCTCGATTTTGGGTTAATAAATATTAGATACTAATTGGTAATCTGATTGGAGGGGTCCTAAGTTAGAGATACAATGTATAATTATCACCATATAGATGGGATTTAAGGCTGGAAAACTGCCTGAGAATGTGTAATAGGTTACTGTTAAAAGACATCAAGATTTAGACAGCCGTGAGGTGCAGGAAGATACAAGATCAGTGTCGCAGCCCACTGGGTCCTGGTGTTGATAAAGTTTGGAACATCACACTCTGGGCTTGTATTCATAGACTATAGAATTTGCAAGTGAATCACAGCAAAATTCTTTGGTACAAACTCAGGATTAGCCAACTTTCCCCTGAGCCAGGACGATGCCTGACCTGTAGGAAGATCTTGGCTCTGTCACTCTGTACCCGCCCCACGGCTTTTGCAGTACCAAATGACCACACACTTTAAAGGAGCCAATTCCGTTTTTCTGTATCCTGTTATGCCCTTTGTTTCACTGAATATATCATGCTCTGAAATTATCTTGTTTATTTATTTAGTTATTTTCTGAAGTCCTCATTAGAACATAAATTCTTTGATGGTGATTACATCTGTCTCACTTGCTGCTATAACCTCTGTGCCCAGAAGAATGCCCAGCACATAAGAACTGTATTTATGATATGCACATATTTATGATATGTACTTAGTATCTTCTGTATAAATCACAGTGTGATCTGAAGGACCCCCTGTAATCTCACAAAGAGAGGGAGCCCACATGGTTGCCTGCTGCTCCCTTATATGCTCTTAATGCTTTACTTTTTAATCAATTTCCTTGCATTCAGACAGATGAAAATTATTCCTGGACTAAATTTGATTTTAGGCCCAATTGAAGTAGATAGGGAGTAGGCAGGGACTTTTTTTTTTTTCCTAACTGAAAGAAGACTTCTAAAAAAATGGGACCAAAAGTTGTAGTTAGATCCTTTACTTCATATCATGGATTTGTTAGTCTTTTTTCTTGCATATCTTTTGTGATGAAATGATTTTGGGACCATAAGTCAGAACAACTGGCTTTGGATCCTGATGTGGGACATAGTGAATGTGACCACGGAAATATCATTTTTGAGTTTGTTCATTGTCAAAGTGGAACAGTAACACACACCTTACAAAATTTTAGAAAGGAAATGAGTCATATGGCTCTGCAAATGCCACATGCCTGCTCCACTGTGGTTGACTCAGGCAAGATGCTCACCCACTCCTTCTTTCCCATTGATAGATCACTACGTGGAGCCCTGGGGGAGGTGCCAGACAGGTAGAGTACTTACTTGGTCCTTTCTGCTCACCTCACAGGCTAACCGAGCCTCTACCAGGCTCTTCCCTGAGACCTGCAACCCTGATATCTGAGCTTTAAGACTTCCTCTGAGAAAACTATGGTCCTCGCATTCCTATTTTCTCTAAGGGGATCCCCAAATCTGTATGCTTCTGGAGAGTACCACCCAATAAATCGCTTCTCCTATTAGAGGTATGTCAACAGTGCCTCAAAGAATTTGCCTCAAGCAATAGGAAGGAAACTAGAATTCCTCGTAAGTGTGAGCATGAGATCTCCAGAAAGTGGAGTGCCTCGCTTTCTGTCTTTCTTCCCTTTGTTACCATCTGGTATCAAAATCAGCTTAACACTCCTAGGGTATAGTTTGGATCATGATGGTCTCTGCTCTAAGATCTTTACAACCTCTCTAATATCTAACAAAATAGATGATCTTGCCATCCACAGTTTGCTGCACCATTTATTAGTTGAAGATTTGTGGTCAAGACATTTAACTCCTCTGCTTTGGTTTTCTCATCTAGAATGTGGATAATTTTAGCACTTAATATAGTCTTGTTGGGAGGATTAGATGCATTAGCTCATTCAAGCATTTAGAAAAAATTTGGCATATAATGTTTATTATTGATGATAATAATAAGTTATTGTTAATTGTTGTTATATGGTAGTACCTTTCCTAAAGGAATGAAATAATGAATAATGAGAAGAGCACGTTTTCAAAATCAATCAGATATATATTTAAAATCTAAGTCCAAAATATACCAGTTTTGTTATGTTAGGCAAAATGTCTCACTTTTCACCAGAAAAGTGGGGTTAGTAATTCTTTGTCTAATGATTGTAATGGTTAGAGTCAATTACATTAAATAATATATGATCAATTCCTGCCCCAAACAGATATGTAATAAGTGTAGTTCTTAAAATTCAACTTAAGGGGCACCTGAGTAGCTCAGTCAGTTAAGCGTCTGACTTTGGCTTAGGTCATGATCCCAGGTCCTGGGAGTGGAAGCCTGTGTTGGGTTATATGGCTCTGCAAATGCCATATAACTTGGGAGTCTGCTTGTCCCTCTGCCCCTCCCCGCTCATTCTCTCTCTCTCTCTCTCTCTCAAATAAATAAATAAAATCATTTTTTAAAAAAAATCAACTTAATTTCATCACTCAAAATTCTTCACAATGAATTTAGCTTTATTTTTGAGATTATACAAATGTATATATTTTGAAAATAATGAAGTATGTATTAAAATATGGGGAAAATAGTAAAGATTATCTGAAATTTTATCTGCCTAACACAGTCACTATCCACTCTTCATAGACCTTCCATTCATGGTTTTTTATGCATGTTAAGCCATATTGTCATACTTATATAATATTCATACTAGGTCCATATCACACCTCTTATATTTACTTTTTAACATTTTTATTACAGTATACTTGACATACAGCAAACTGCATATATTTAAAGTATATAATTTGAAAATTTTTGCATGTGTATACACCATGAAACCATCACCACAATCAAGATAATTGCTATATCCCATAACCTGTAAGTTTCTTTATACCTTTTTTTTTAATTAATTTTTTTTTATAAACATATATTTTTATCCCCAGGGGTACAGGTCTGTGAATCACCAGGTTTACACACTTCACAGCACTCACCAAAGCACATACCCTCCCCAATGTCCATAATCCCACCCCCTTCTCCCAAACCCCCTCCCCCCAGCAACCCTCAGTTTGTTTTGTGAGATCAAGAGTCACTTATGGTTTGTCTCCCTCCCAATCCCATCTTGTTTCATTTATTCTTCTCCTACCCACTTAAGCCCCCATGTTGCATCACCACTTCCTCATATCAGGGAGATCATATGATAGTTGTCTTTCTCTGCTTGACTTATTTCGCTAAGCATGATACGCTCTAGTTCCATCCATGTTGTCGCAAATGGCAAGATTTCATTTCTTTTGATGGCTGCATAGTATTCCATTGTGTATATATACCACATCTTCTTGATCCATTCATCTGTTGATGGACATCTAGGTTCTTTCCATAGTTTGGCTATTGTGGACATTGCTGCTATAAACATTCGGGTGCATGTGCCCCTTTGGATCACTACGTTTGTATCCTTAGGGTAAATACCCAATAGTGCAATTGCTGGGTCATAGGGCAGTTCTATTTTCAACATTTTGAGGAACCTCCATGCTGTTTTCCAGAGTGGCTGCACCAGCTTGCATTCCCACCAACAGTGTAGGAGGGTTCCCCTTTCTCCGCATCCTCGCCAGCATCTGTCATTTCCTGACTTGATGATTTTAGCCATTCTGACTGGTGTGAGGTGATATCTCATTGTGGTTTTGATTTGTATTTCCCTGATGCCGAGTGATATGGAGCACTTTTTCATGTGTCTGTTGGCCATCTGGATGTCTTCTTTGCAGAAATGTCTGTTCATGTCCTCTGCCCATTTTTTGATTGGATTATTTGTTCTTTGGGTGTTGAGTTTGCTAAGTTCTTTATAGATTCTGGACACTAGTCCTTTATCTGATATGTCGTTTGCAAATATCTTCTCCCATTCTGTCAGTTGTCTTTTTATTTTGTTAACTGTTTCCTTTGCTGTGCAAAAGCTTTTGATCTTGATGAAATCCCAATAGTTCATTTTTGCCCTTGCTTCCCTTGCCTTTGGTGTTGTTCCTAGGAAGATGTTGCTGCGGCTGAGGTCGAAGAGGTTGCTGCCTGTGTTCTACTCAAGGATTTTGATGGATTCCTTTCGCACATTGAGGTCCTTCATCCATTTTGAATCTATTTTTGTGTGTGGTGTAAGGAAATGGTCCAATTTCATTTTTCTGCATGTGCCTGTCCAGTTTTCCCAGCACCATTTATTGAAGAGGCTGTCTTTTTTCCATTGGACATTCTTTCCTGCTTTGTCGAAGATTAGTTGACCATAGAGTTGAGGGTCTATTTCTGGGCTCTCTATTCTGTTCCATTGATCTATGGGTCTGTTTTTGTGCCAGTACCATGCTGTCTTGATGACGACAGCTTTGTAATAGAGCTTGAAGTCCGGAATTGTGATGCCACCAACGTTGGCTTTCTTTTTCAATATCCCTTTGGCTATTCGAGGTCTTTTCTGGTTCCATATAAATTTTAGCATTATTTGTTCCATTTCTTTGAAAAAGATGGATGGTACTTTGATAGGAATTGCATTAAATGTGTAGATTGCTTTAGGTAACATAGACATTTTCACAATATTTATTCTTCCAATCCAGGAGCATGGAACATTTTTCCATTTCTTTGTGTCTTCCTCAATTTCTTTCATGAGTACTTTATAGTTTTCTGAGTATAGATTCTGTGTCTCTTTGGTTAGGTTTATTCCTAGGTATCTTATGGTTTTGGGTGCAATTGTAAATGGGATTGACTCCTTAATTTCTCTTTCTTCTGTCTTGCTGTTGGTGTAGAGAAATGCAACTGATTTCTGTGCATTGATTTTATATCCTGACACTTTACTGAATTCCTGTATAAGTTCTAGCAGTTTTGGAGTGGAGTCTTTTGGGTTTTCCACATATAGCATCATATCATCTGCGAAGAGTGATAATTTGACTTCTTCTTTGCCGATTTGGATGCCTTTAATTTCCTTTTGTTGTCTGATTGCTGAGGCTAGGACCTCTAGTACTATGTTGAATAGCAGTGGTGATAATGGACATCCCTGCCGTGTTCCTGACCTTAGCGGAAAAGCTTTCAGTTTTTTCTCCATTGAGAATGATATTTGCGGTGGGTTTTTCATAGATGGCTTTGATGATATTGAGGTATGTGCCCTCTATCCCTACACTTTGAAGAGTTTTGATCAGGAAGGGATGCTGTACTTTGTCAAATGCTTTTTCAGCATCTATTGAGAATGGAATAAATCCCACTTGGTCGTGGTGAATAATCTTTTTAATGTACTGTTGAATCCTATTGGCTAGTATTTTGTTGAGTATTTTTGCATCTGTGTTCATCAAGGATATCGGTCTATAGCTCTCTTTTTTGGTGGGATCCTTGTCTGGTTTTGGGATCAAGGTGATGCTGGCCTCATAAAATGAGTTTGGAAGTTTTCCTTCCATTTCTATTTTTTGGAACAGTTTCAGGAGAATAGGAATTAGTTCTTCTTTAAATGTTTGGTAGAATTCCCCCGGGAAGCCATCTGGCCCTGGGCTTTTGTTTGTTTGGAGATTTTTAATGACTGTTTCAATCTCCTTACTGGTTATGGGTCTGTTCAGGCTTTCTATTTTTCCTGGTTCAGTTGTGGTAGTTTATATGTTTCTAGGAATGCATCCATTTCTTCCAGATTGTCAAATTTGTTGGCGTAGAGTTGCTCATAGTATGTTCTTATAATAGTTTGTATTTCTTCGGTGTTAGTTGTGATCTCTCCTCTTTCATTCATGATTTTATTTATTTGGGTCCTTTCTCTTTTCTTTTTGATAAGTCTGGCCAGGGATTTATCAATTTTATTAATTCTTTCAAAGAACCAGCTCCTAGTTTCGTTGATTTGCTCTATTGTCTTTTTGGTTTCTATTTCATTGATTTCTGCTCTGATCTTTATGATTTCTCTTCTCCTGCTTGGCTTAGGGTTTCTTTCTTGTTCTTTCTCCAGCTCCTTTAGGTCTAGGGTTAGGTTGTGTACCTGAAACCTTTCTCGTTTCCTGAGAAAGGCTTGTACCGCTATATATTTTCCTCTCAGGACTGCCTTTGTTGTGTCCCACAGATTTTGAACCGTTGTATTTTCATCATCATTTGTTTCCATGATTTTTTTCAATTCTTCTTTAATTTCCCGGTTGACCCATTCATTCTTTAGAAGGATGCTGTTTAGTCTCCATGTATTTGGGTTCTTTTCAAACTTCCTTTTGTGGTTGAGTTCTAGCTTTAGAGCATTGTGGTCTGAAAATATGCAGGGAATGATCCCAATCATTTGATACCGATTGAGTCCTGATTTAGGACTGAGGATGTGATCTATTCTGGAGAATGTTCCATGTGCACTAGAGAAGAATGTGTATTCTGTTGCTTTGGGATGAAATGTTCTGAATATATCTGTGATGTCCATCTGGTCCAGTGTGTCGTTTAAGGCCTTTATTCCTTGCTGATCTTTTGCTTGGATGATCTGTCCGTTTCAGTGAGGGGAGTGTTAAAGTCCCCTACTATTATTGTATTATTGTTGATGTGTTTCTTTGATTTTGTTATTAATTGGTTTATGTATTTGGCTGCTCCCACGTTGGGGGCATAGATATTTAAAATTGTTAAATCTTCTTGTTGGACAGACCCTTTGAGTATGATATAGTGTCCTTCCTCATCTCTTATTATAGTCTTTGGCTTAAAATCTAATTGATCTGATATAAGGATTGCACTCCTGCTTTCTTCTGATGTCCATTAGCATGGTAAATTCTTTTCCACCCCCTCACTTTAAATCTGGAGGTGTCTTCGGGCTTAAAATGAGTTTCTTGGAGGCAACATATAGATGGGTTTTGTTTTTTTATCCATTCTGATACCCTATGTCTTTTGACAGGGGCATTTAGCCCATTAACATTCAGGGTAACTATTGAGAGATATGAATTTAGTGCCATTGTATTGCCTGTAAGGTGACTGTTACTGTATATGGTCTCTGTCCTTTCTGATCTACCACTTGTAGGCTCTCTCTTTGCTTAGAGGACCCCTTTCAATATTTCCTGTAGAGCTGGTTTGGTATTTGCAAATTCTTTCAGTTTTTGTTTGTCCTGGAAGCTTTTAATCTCTCCTTCTATTTTCAATGATAGCCTAGCTGGATATAGTATTCTTGGCTGCATGTTTTTCTCGTTTAGTGCTCTGACAATATCATGCCAGCTCTTTCTGGCGTGCCAGGTCTCTGTGGATAAGTCAGCTGCCAATCTAATATTTTTACCATTGTATGTTACAGACTTCTTTTCCCGGGCTGCTTTCAGGATTTTCTCTTTGTCACTGAGACTTGTAAATTTTACTATTAGGTGACGGGGTGTGGGCCTATTCTTATTGATTTTGAGGGGCGTTCTCTGAACCTCCTGAATTTTGATGCTCTTTCCCTTTGCCATATTGGGGAAATTCTCCCCAATAATTCTTTCCAGTATACCTTCTGCTCCCCTCTCTCTTTCTTCTTCTTCTGGAATCCCAATTATTCTAATGTTGTTTCGTCTTATGGTGTCACTTATCTCTCGAATTCTCCCCTCGTGGTCCAGTAGCTGTTTGTCCCTCTTTTGCTCAGCTTCTTTATTCTCTGTCATTTGGTCTTCTATATCACTAATTCTTTCTTCTGCCTCATTTATCCTAGCAGTGAGAGCCTCCATTTTTGATTGCACCTCATTAATAGCTTTTTTGATTTCAACTTGGTTAGATTTTAGTTCTTTTATTTCTCCAGAAAGGCCTTTTATATCTCTCGAGAGGGTTTCTCTAATATCTTCCATGCCTTTTTTCGAGCCCGGCTAGAACCTTGAGAATTGTCATTCTGAACTCTAGATCTGACATATTACCAATGTCTGTATTGATTAGGTCCCTAGCCTTCGGTACTGCCTCTTGTTCTTTTTTTTGTGTTGAATTTTTCCGTCTTGTCATTTTGTCCAGATAAGAGTATATGAAGGGGCTAGTAAAATACTAAAAGGGTGGCAACAACCCCAGGAAAAAATGCTTTAACTAAATTAGAAGAGATCCAAAATCGTGAGGGGGGAGAAAGGGGATAAAAAGAGGTTCAAAAAGGAAGAAAGAAAAAAAAAGAAAAAAAAAAAGAAAGAAAAGAAAAGAATTAAAAAAAAAGAAAACACCTAAGAAAAATGTAAAAAAGAAAATATATATATATTAGATAAACTAGTAAAAAATCGTTAAAAAAAGAAAAAGGTAACAGTTAAAAAAAAAATTTTACCCGAAGGCGAGAAAAAAAAAAAAAAGAAAAAAATTAAATTAACTGCAAGACTAAAAAAAAATCACAGGGAAAAAGCCATGAGTTCCGTGCTTGGCTTTCTCCTCCTCTGGAATTCTGCTGCTCTCCTTGGTATTGAAACTGCACTCCTTGGTAGGTGAACTTGGTCTCGGCTGGATTTCTTGTTGATCTTCTGGGGGAGGGGCCTGTTGTAGTGATTCTCAAGTGTCTTTGCCCCAGGCGGAATGACACCGCCCTTACCCGGGGCCGGGGTGAGTAATCCGCTCGGGTTTGCTTTCAGGAGCTTTTGTTCCCTGAGCGCTTTCCGTAGAGTTCTGGAGGACGGGAATACAAATGGCGGCCTCCTGGTCTCCGGCCCGGAGGAGCCGAGAGCCCAGGGCCGCACTCCTCAGTACGCCCTCAGAGAACAGCGCCAGTTACTCCCGTCTGCCTGACCTCCGGCTGCGCTCCGAGCTCACCGAGCCTGCGACCGGTTCAAGGTAACACCGAGCTGTGAGCTTACTGTCGGCTCTGTCTCTGTAGCTGGCTTTCCCGTTCCAATACCCGCAAGGTCTGCGACACTCAGCCACCCCCGATCCTTCTGTGACCCTGCGGGACCTGAGGCCACGCTGAACCCGTGTGGGCTTCGCCCCGGTTTAGCCTCTGGAGCGATGTCCCTCAGCGGAACAGACTTTTAAAAGTCCTGATTTTGTGCGCTGTTGCTCCGCCGCTTGCTGGGAGCTGGCCCCTCCCCCCGGGGTCTATGTTCCTGTCGCTTTGGATTCACTTCTCCGCCGGTCCTACCTTTCAGAAAGTGGTTGTTTTTCTGTTTCCAGAATTGCTGTTCTTCTTCTCTTCGATCTGCCGATGGATTTTCAGGTGTTTGCAATCTTTAGATAAGCTATCTAGCTGATCTCCGGCTAGCTGAAGCAGTCTCAGCCTGCTACTTCTCCGCCATCTTGACTCCTTCCTCTCTTTATACCATTTTAATGATCTCTCTTTCCTCCCTACCCTGCTTTCTGTTCCTCTGGATTAATTTGCATCTTTTAGGATGTTATATGAACGGAATCACATAACACATACTCTTTTTTGTCTGATTTCTTCACTTAGAATTAACTGTTTTAGATTTATTTATATTATTTCACATATCATTAGTTCATATCACTTATTGCTGAATAGTAGACAGTAATGCAGTCTGTTTATCCAGTAATCTGTGATGGACATTTGGGTTATTCTCAGTTTTTGACTATTACAAATAAGTTGCTATGAGCATTTGAATACAAGTCTTTGTGTAGACATATGCTTCCATTCTTCACACTCAAATACCTAGGAGTAGAATGACTGGGTCTGATGGTGGGTATGCACTTAATTTTTAAAATTTCTAAACATTTTTCCAAAGCAGTCAGAGTATTTTACATTACCAAGAGCAGTGAATGAGACTTGTGGTCCAGGTTTTCCACAGCCTCACAAATGCTTCTTATGATCAGGTTTTGTTTTTAAGATGTTCTAGTGGATACGTGCTGTCTCATCGTGCTTTCAGTTTGTACTTCCCTACTGACTAATGATGTTGAACATCTTTTCAAGTGCTTATTTGCTATCTGTAAATCTTCTGTGATGTCTATTCAAATCTTTTGACAGAATCAATCAGATGTATGTTCAAATCCTAGGTCCAAATGTACTAAATTCGTTATTTTAGGAAAGAGGCCTAGTTTTTGTTATTGGGTTGTTTTCTTATTATTCTGAAAAGTCTTTATATATTCTGGATACAAGTCCTTTTCCAGATATGCGGATTACAAAAATTGTCTCACACTTTCTGGACTATAGTTTCATTTGTTTGAGGAGTTCTGTGGGGCACTTGGCTGGTTCAGTAGATAGACCATATGACTCTTAAACACAGGGTTGGGAGTTTGAGCTCCATGTTGGGCATAGAGATTACTTAAAAAACAGTTGTTTTCTCAAAGAATAAGAGTTCTTAATTTTGATGAGGTATGATTTATCAAGTTTTTATTCTAGGGATCATTCTTTTAGTATTTATATATAAAATATTTGTTGTACTTAAGGCCACAGATTTTCCCGTTTTCTTCCAGAAGTTTTATAGTTTTATGTTTTATATTTAACTCTGTTATCCATTTGAGATATGGTTTTTAGTATGGTGAAAACTATGAATCAAAGTGCATTTTTTTTGGTATATAGACATCCAGTTGTTCCAATAGCACTTATTGAAATGACAACATGTATACATCTTTCTTTTTTCCCCACTGAATTACCTTTGCATCTTTGTTAAAAGTCAATTGACCATATACGTATTGGTCTTATTGGATTTATTACTGGACTTTCCATTCTGTTCTATTGTTTGTCTATCCTGTTGCCAAAACCATATTGTTTTATTATAGTTTTATAATTTTGAAGTCAGGTAGGTCTCCAACTTTCTTCTTTTTCAAAGTTGTATTAGATATTCTAGATCCTTTTGCATTTTTGTCTGAGTTGTACAATAAGCATATAAATTTCCATAAAAAAGGGATGCTACAGTTTTGATATGGATTACTTTGCATTAAATGACCAATTAAGGAGTATTAACAATCTTAACATACAAAATAATATTCATGCATATTCTAAAATATTCACATTTATTTAAATACATATATTTAAGATAAATAGAATATTTGGGTGCCTGGATGGCTCAGTTGGTTAAGGTCACAATTCCAGGGTCTGAGTATCAGGCTCCCTGCTGAGGAGGATCAGGGGGAAGTCTGCTTCTCTGTATGCCCTGCCCCCTGCTCGTGCTCATACTCTCTCTCTTTCTTAAAAATAAATAAATTAAAAAGGAATATTTTACATGAAAAATAATTTTTCATCTTATATACTTTTATAAAATCATAGTTTTGTAGGTAATTTTTATTTTGCTTTATTCCTCTCTTCTTCTTTCTTTTCCCCACCCCCTTTCCAGGACAAATGTAAACAATGACACCATCAGTACATGTTCATCCATTATTGTTTGCATGCTAAAAAAAAAAATTTAGATATTTGTGACCGTCATGAAAATGTGCCTCTGAGGCCTCCGATAGCAGGGAACTTATTTGACTTGTGGTCCCAGCTCATGAACTCCTAAGTCCATTCTTATGTTGCCAATTAAGATGCCATTTAAAATGTTAACACCCAGGATGCCTAAGTGGCTCAGTCAGTTTAGTGTCTGCCTTTTGCTCAGGTCATCATCCCGCTCAGGTCATCATCCCAGAGTCCTGGGATCGAGTCCCACATCAGTCTCCCTGCTCATCAGGGAGCCTGCTTCTCCCTCTCCCTCTGCCCCTCCTCCCTGCTTGTGCTCTCTCTCTCTCTCTCTCTCTCTCTCTCTCTATATATATATATATATATATATATCAAGTAAATAAAATCTTTAAAAACTAATAAAAATTAAACCTCTCTGCACCAGTAATATAGCAACTAAGCATATGATCAGAAACACAAAATGATCTAAAAATAAAATTATAGTAAGAGAGTTTAACTTTTAGAAATGGATAGTTATATAATAGTAAAGAAAATAAGTGCAAAAAATTAAATAATATAATTAACAAAGTCATACATATAGCAATTCCTGCATTACTTAAATTAAAGAAATATATAAAGAGTTTGTTTAGAAATTTTAACATGATTTCTCTGGGGGTTTTTTGTTGTTGTTGAGTACAGATGATACATAATGTTATATTAGTTTCAGGTGTACAACATAGTGATATAAGTTTATACATTAGGTTATGCTCACAAGTATAGCTTCTATCTGTCACTGTACATCGCTGTTACAGTATCATTAACTATATTCCTTATGCTATGCCCTTTATTCTGAGTATTTTGTTTTAAACTATAGACTCACTATTTTGTCATTGCATGGGATTTGTTATGATTTGTTTTTCAATTCCTGTCTCTCCTTGTTCTTTTTCCCCTTCTAGAATTCTTATTATCCGCATGCTGCAGAAAGAATTCCTATTATCTGCATATTGTATCTCCCAGTTTGGCCCTCCAACTCTCTTTCCTGTTTTCCATCTTCTGTATTATATTGTATCTGTGTTGTGAGATTTTCATTCTATGGTCTTACAGGCTACTGGTTGGATTCTCAAGGGTAATGGTCATCTCCTTTTATCAACTGGTAGATTTTCAAATTTAAAAATCATTTTTAATTCATCCATTTTTTCTTCTTTTGATTGTTGTTGTTTGTGCCGCATTTGTAATTTTGTTAGTGTTCGTTACTGTTTTATCCAAATCATCAGCTGCTTCCTTAACAATTATTTTTTAGTAGTTGCAGCTTGATCTGGTGTTCTGCTTCTTTTTCTTCTCTAACTTGGTAGGTTTCCTGACATGTTATTTTGCTCTACACATTCATAACTTACTTGGCTTAAGATCATTCAGGCTCACGTAGGCAGGGACTACCTTGAGGGTAGACAGCAGTCTCCTCTTCCGAGGGCTGGCTCTCTATAAGCCCCACAGGAAGGTGCTCTGTACCCTGGGCTTCTTAGCTACAGTGATCAACAGGTTCCCAGTTTATGGCATAGAGAATACTGAGCCCACAGTTGCTCTCTAAGAGGCCCTAGTTCTCTGTGGGAACAAAGATACTTAGGCGCTCCTAGCTCCCTGCAAAAACCTATTTGGTTTTTCTTCTTTAGGGTCTCTACGGACTTATTTTCTCCAGTTTCATCATTTTTCTGAACTTTTATCCATGGACTCTTGGCTCCAATTTCCAGGTTCTCCTCAGGACCAGAGGAGGACCTTGATTAAGCTTGATTTTACTCTTTATCCAGATTCCAATAGACTTCATTTCTTTGATTTATCATATGGGTCCCATTTTCTGGCAACAACTCTGGCAAGGAAGGATGGTTGGTGATCCATTGAACTGCAGCTGGGAGTAGCGAGCCACATGGAATTCCATATTCTTGCTATTCCTCAAATAAATCCCAAGTATGTTTAAAAAGGAAAGCTTGTGTTCCTTAAAATAGACCCAAATCTTCTTCCTTCATTCCTTTGCTTACACCTGGAATACTTCCCTCCCATCATTTTCCCAGTCAGTAAATATTACCTGTTTTTCTAAATATACCTTAAAAGCTTCCTCCTTGAAGCATCTCAACTTTTTTGGCTTCTCTGTTATATAGTTCCATATTCTAGAATAGTTTCACATGCAATAGTGTTGCTTTCTCTTAGAGCATATTAATTACCAGTTGCCACCAGTTTACAAAATTAGGTAGAGGGCAAAGAGAGGTATTAAATGTTTTGAAGTAATACCATGTACAACAAAAACCTTAATTTTAAATGCTTACAGGACTCAGGTCTCCTTAATGCCTTTGGAGGTAGGAGGATCTGGCCTTCGGTGACCTACAGAGCACATGCCTTGGCTCTCAGCCTCCCATCAGCAGCTGCTCTAAATTATGAATGCCAGTCTTTCCAGAACTTCCAAACTTTTTTTTTTTTTAAGATTTTTATTTATTTGACAGAGAGAGACACAGCGAGAGAGAGAACACAAACAGGGGGAGTGGGAGAGGGAGAAGCAGGCTTCCCTCTGAGCAGGGAGCCCAATGCCCCAGGAGCCTGGGGTCATGACCCAAGTCGAAGGCAGACCCTCAACGCCTGAGCCACCCAGGTGCCCCAGAACTTCCAAACTTTAAAGAGAACCTAAAAACATGAATTTTTATGTGAAAATTCATGGTTTAAAAATATTACAACATATTTAAAAAATTTAAAAGATTGTGCTTGCCAGATAAGTATATCTGCAAGTGGTCATTTGCAATTCCTATTGCAAAGCCAGAATGGACCATGAATCTTTGGACTTTTTATGTCTCATATCTTACCAGGAGGTAAAGAATTTATTGAACCTACCTTATATGCCATCTCTTTCATCTTCATTAAAATATTTATTCCTTGATGGCAAAAATGTGCTCATCCTATTATCTTTTGGTGTTGTCTAGCTAATGCTTCCTTCACAGAATTAGCTCCATAGAAATACATAGAATTAACCCCACTCCTCACTTATATTAAAATTACCATTGTGGGGCACCTGGGTGGCTCAGTCATTAAGCGTCTGCCTTCGGCTCAGGTCATGATCTCAAGGTCCTGGGATAGAGCCCCGCATTGGACACCCTGCTCCATGGGAAGCCTGCTTCTCCCTCTCCCACTTGCTTGTGTTCCCTCTCTCACTGTCAATCTCTGTTAAATAAATAAGTAAATAAATAAATAAATAAAATCTTTCAAAAAATTAGCATCCATACTAATGCAGTTAAGTGCCAAATAGAATTTGTTTGCCCAAGAAAGAACATTTTTTTTTTTTTAAGCTCCAAAGCCTGTCTACTGGTAAATAATGGAGTAAACTGGGTCTATGTTATCTGTTCAGTGCTTCCAGAGTTCATCTGGAGACTACATGTTCCTATATGAACTTCTCTTCCTAGATTTCAAACTACCGAGGAAAAAAACTACTTGGCATTTTCTCTAGGAGTTGAGAAGGAAAAATGGCACCAGTGTATTGTCCTTTTTTATTCTTACTTCTCTATTTATCCCTCTCCTTATAAGAGATTTTAGTGCCTATTCTCAAATTTGGGACTAAAGATTTCATAAAGTTACTTTTCCATTAAAGCTTTTGTCTCTTTGTTTAAACATTTTAAAGAGAAAATTATGTTGTCAAATTTGGGGTATTAGTCTAGTCCTATTCTCTCTAGCTACATGATTTCAAATTACACAGTACTTTCAGTACTTTTTTGCATATAGCTTAGCTTTAAACCTGACTTTAAGTGATTATCACTATTAAAGTATGGGGAAAGACCAGGATTGACATGAAACTCTTGAATATGTAAAAAAAAAATCACAAATTATATGATAATGATTATTATATTTATAATTTAGTGAACACTTACTATGTTCTGAAACTAGCTGGGTGATTAAGTATTAACTTATCCAGTCTTTGTAGCAAACACTCAAAAAGCACTATGTCTCCATTTTACATATGAGAGAAGTGAGACATATGAATTTAACTTGTCCAAGTATACAGAGATAATATGTGGAGGATGCAAAATTCCAGCTCAGGAAATCTAACTTCAGAGGTCTCCATGCAATCTGCTTACCCATGCAATGTACTCTTTCACTAAGGAAGATAAACCATTTTCAGTATTAGAAGAAATACATTATATCAATTTATGCAGTGTTATAATTAAATCCATCAAGTAACGAGGCTCTTGAGTGATTTACTATAACTATGAATAAGTTCATACTGAGAATGCCTAGCTCATTCTTCACAGGTCTGAAGGAGCTCCTGATCAAACAATAAAATATAAGTCCCATAGTCAACAGTGTAACTAAGATATGCTGTTCTAACAACCTGGTTCATTCTAAGGAAGTTAAAAAAAGGAACTTAAAAAAATCAGTTAGAATGATGTCACCAAGAGGGCAACATAGGTCATTCCTGACTTTTCCCCCCTCACAAGAAGAACAACTAATATTTATTCAAGAACAAGACACCACTGAGAGAATCTTAGAACTTGGGGGTAAAGTTGAAGCACCCCCTGCCCTGCACCTCAAAGACCAAGAAAGACTACATTAGATTCCAGTAGCATTTTTTCTGTTTATAAAAAACACCCCTAAAATTTATATATGGAACCATGAAAGACCACAAATAGCCACAGAAATCCTAAGAAAGAAGAGCAAAGCAAAGGGTATTATACTTCCTAATTGCAACCTATAGTATAAAGCTATAGTCATCAAAACAGTATGGTATTGGTATAGAAACAGACAAAAAATTGGCCAGTGGAATAGAATTGAGAGCTCAGAAGTAAAGCAAGCATATATGATCAACTAATATTTGACAAGAAAGCCAAGAATACTTAATGCAGAAAAGATACTCAATCTCTTCAATAAATGGTGCAGAGGTAAGTGGATATTTACATGTGAAAGAATGAAACTGAACCCATAGCTTAAACCACTTACAAAATTTAAAATAAACTTAAATATAAGTTTATTAAACCATGGAGACATACAATGTATCCAATGGAGTATTATACCTCCATCAGAAAGGATTAATACCCAACTTTTATATCAGCATGGACAGGAGTGGAAGAGATTATGCTGAGTGAAATAAGTCAAGCAGAGAGAGTCCATTATCATATGGTTTCACTTACTTGTGGAACATAAGGAATAACACGGAGGACACTGGGAGATGGAGAGGAGAAGTGAGTTGGGGGAAATTGGAGGGGGAGACAAACCATGAGAGACTGCGGACTCTGAGAAACAAACTGATGGTTTTGGAGGGGAAAGGTAGGGGGTTGGGTGAGGCTGGTAGTGGGTATTATGGAGGGCACATATTGCATGGAGCACTGGGTGTGGTCCATTAAGAATGAATCTTGGAACACTGAAAATAAAATAAATAAAAATTAAATAAAATTAAAAAATAAAATAAAATAGCAAAGTCTACAAACCACAAAACTTCTAGATGAAACATACAAACAAGCTCCCTGACATGGACCTTAGTAATGATTTTTTGGGTATAACACCTAAAACACAGGCCAACAAAATAAAAAATAAACAAGTGGGACTACATCAAACTAAAAACTTCTTCACGGCAAAAGAAACCATATGGGCCAGCAATTCCATTTATGGGACTGTATCCAAAGGTAATGAAAACATTAACTTGGAAGCATTCATGCACCCCCATTTTCATACCAGCATTATTTATAATAGCCAAGACATGGAAATAACCTGTTAATTGCTGGGTGAATGGATCAAGGAGTTGTGGTATGTGTGTGTACACACACACACACACAAAGACATATTATTCAACTATTAAAAAAAGCAAGGAGATTCTACCATTTACTGTAACATGGATGAACCTCAAGGACCTAATGCTAACTAAAATAAGTCAGAAAAAGGTAAGTACTGCATGTTCTCACACATGGAATCTGAAACAACAACAACAACAAAAAAGCCCACAACACTCATAGAAAAAGAGTTGGTTGCCCGAGGCAAGGAGTAGGTGGAGGGAAAGTTGGAAGCAAGTAA
This sequence comes from Mustela erminea, assembly GCF_009829155.1. Classification (NCBI taxonomy): domain Eukaryota; kingdom Metazoa; phylum Chordata; class Mammalia; order Carnivora; family Mustelidae; genus Mustela; species Mustela erminea. Next base: position 27,609,356 of record NC_045617.1, read on the forward strand.
TCAAAAGGTACAAACTTCCAGTTACGAGATAAATAAGTACTGCGGATATAATGCACAGTATGATCAGTGTATCTAACACTGTTGTATGATATAGAGGAAAATTAAGAGAGTAAATCCTGAATTCTCATAAGGAGAACTTTTTTCTTTTCTTTTTTAAAAAAATATTTTATTTATTTATTTGACAGAGATCACAAGTAGGCAGAGAGGCAGGCAGAGAGAGAGGAGGAAGCAGGCTCCCTGCTGAGCAGAGAGCCCGATGCGGGGCTCGATCTCAGGACCCTGGGATCATGACCTGAGCAGAAGGCAGAGGCTTTAACCCACTGAGCCACCCAGGTGCCCCTTTTCTTTTTTCTTTCTATTCTATCTATATGAGAAGATGGATATTAGCTGAATCTATTTTGGCAATCATTTCACAATACATGTAAATCAAATCATCATGCTGTATATCTTAGACTTACACAGTGATGCACATCAATTATTTCTCAATAAAACTAGGGGGTAATTCACACCTCCTAAGCAAATCCTTTGAGTTAGGTAAATTTTATCTAACTAAGTATTATAAATCTCTATGGGACACAAAGGTCACATGACTAATCCAATTAAAACTGTTCTCCTCTTATCAGGGAGGTTGGGGTACCAGGTGGTGGGTATTATAGAGGGCACGGATTGCATGGAGCACGGGGTGTGGTGCAAAAATAATGAATACTGTTATGCTGGAAATAAAAAAAAAATAAAAAATAAAAATTTACAAAAAAAAAAAAAGAAAAAAAAACAAAAAAACAACAAAAAAAAAACTGTTCTCCTCTGTCCACTGGAGAAATCACTATTGTTCTCTACAACAGATCCTGTCCTAACTTAGCAAAAGGCTTTTATGCTCTAATTTTATTTAAACAGTCTCACAGGGCCCTGTTTCACAATGATATTAATAGAGTTCAGAGGTTCCAATGTATAAAACATTGCACTTTTCTGGAAAAGGAGGGAATGAACATGGGACTGAGGGGAGGTTTATAGGTCAGATGAAGATGACAGAAAACATGTGCAACCTTAGAAAATAAGTTCCAGGATGTTGTGTTGCTATTTTCCCACTTTCTTTCTTCTATTTTTTTTTTTTTAACTAGAAGATTGGAATCTACAAATAAGACTATGAAAAATGTGAAATCTGAGTTTTACTCTTATTAAATTTTTGAGTCTAGGTTTCTATAACTCATAGACTCTGAAGTGTGTGCAATAGAGATCAACAACGATAATTTCACGTAACACCATGAAGAAGTGCTCAGGGAGTGAGGAATTATTTAGTGTGAAACAGAGAAGATTGGAGAATAATTTAAACATTGTTCAAAGATATGAAGAAAAATTATTCATCTCCTTCCTATTGAGAGCTAACAGCAGGAAATGGGCTTTTGCTGCTATCTGAGGAATTCATGTTATTATAGAAAATAGTTTCCTCAGGCAAAAGTTTTTAGGTATTTTTTTTCAGGAATGCATTATGAAAGAGGTTTGTGGATCTCTTTTTCTGAAGGTCTTTATACACAAAATGTTTCCTCATTAGTTTTGGGGGCTTTTTAAAGATCTAATTCTATAAAATATGTAGGGATGAAAATGATCGCATTTCTCGAATTCTTAAAACCTAAAATTGGTTTCTGGATCTTTTTTTTTTTTTCCCTGTGAAATGATTGTGATAAAGAGGAGAATAAATTTATTAAAACATATCATATTTTCAAAGCTTCATCTTTGATGCAGAATATTTACATCAAATCTGTATACACAGAAACTTACATGTTAGATATATACATATGATATTTAAAATGATTAAATTGTATAAATAAAAGGTGCTTTAGGAAAACCATAGGACACATTGTGTGATTAAAATTTGACCTTGCAAACATAAGAACCCACACCTCAAATATAATGAAGGTACTTCATTGTCAAAGTAAACATTGATTTATGCTATTCTGAAATGTTCTTCACAGGGGGCCTGCCAGCTCCCTCTCCAATCTCTGCACACATGCTCCGCCTTGGGAATCACTGCTCTGTGACATTCTTAGCAAAAGATGCGTGAATATTCTCAGAGCTAGTCCAGGTGTGGTCCATGACTAGAGCTGTCTCCTGACTCACCCTGTTGAATTAAGGTGATGACTCACAAGCTAGTGTCTTCGGACAGCTTTCCAAAAGCTATCATTTTCGATTGAGGAGAGCATTTTCTTTTCCCCCATATCCGTGGGATAATACTTTTTAAAAAATCATATGTTTACTTTTTAGCACCTTATATCACCCAGGACCAAGGACTGACTTTCTAATTTTAAAGGTATTTAAATCTCATTTATTAGGACAGCTAATATTATAAATTGAAAGCTTATAATTTGGAAAAGGGGGCTGATTAAAAATTATTTTTACTTAACAAATCTTTCCCAAAATTGTTCTAAATCGCATCTTGAGCTAAATTGCAAGAGGAATGTTTAAAATACTTAGGTGAATGGTTGATTTTGAAACACTTTTAGAAACACCCACATGTTTACAATTTACATGCCATCTTGAAAGCATGTATTTGTTTTAGACCACGTTCCTTAGCAGCTGTACAGGAGCTTGTTAGTGTAGTTGGGAATATCGTAGTTAAAACCAATACAGCTGCGTTCATTTTAACATAGCACCATCATTTTTCCCCATTTAGTCCTGATTTTTTCGTGCTAAGCCTAAATGAGTAAGGTCTCATTTTTTTTCTTTTTTTTTTCTGTCATAATGAATATAAGTGGATTGCTTAATTTGGCCAGTGTTTAAAGGGTTATAGAGAGAGCTCTTTTCATATACATTATTTCCTGAAATGCCTACCCGCTCTATAATTCTAGTCAAGAGATTTTGTTTAAATATCATTTTCTGATCACATTTATTGAGCACATATTGCATCTGAGACATTGTGCTTAAATATGGGGGGACTAAGGGACTTAAGGTAGACATACTCATTGTTCCCACTGACCTTAATAAGAGGTATAGCTAATGAAGGCTGAAGTAAATATAATCAGACATCTAATAGAGCATGGAAGGTGCTGTTATGGGAGTAGTATGAGGTGGTGTGGATTCAAAGAAAGACTTCAAAGGTGAAGGGAGGTGTGCAGAGAAGCAGGATGTGATTGATGACAGGTGTGGATGGAAAAGAGTCTACTAAGCAAGGGGAACAGTCTGTGCTAAAGCCCAGGGCCTTTGGAAGATTGAAGGTACATGAGATGGCTGGACTGTTGCATGGCAGAGAAGAGTATCAAGAAATGAGAATTAATCAGGGGTTATATCCCAAGGGACCGCATAAGCCCTATTAAGAAAATCATATTTTATCCTGTGAGTAATGAGGAAAACTTAAAGTGTTTTAGAGAGAGTAAACATAATCAGATTTATTTATTTTTAATTTTTTAAAGATTGTCATATCCATTATGTGAGAAATTAATTGGACAGAGTAAGAATGGACTAGAAAATACAAATAAGGAGACCGCTGCAATAATCTATGCAGTCTAGGTACATCAAATTAATAGCCTAGAATAATACTAATATGCTGGAGAGAAGAGGAAAGGAAGCGGGTAGGGTTTGTTGATAGGGTGTGGTCTGGGTATGGGGTAGGAAAGGGGTGTGGGGTAGGAAAGGATAATGATAAAATAATTTCAGTTTTGAACATATTTTATTTTTATATATGAACAGGAGATTCATGTATATATATATATATTCATGTGTGTGTATATATATATAGAGAGAGAGTGAGAGAGAGAATTTGTTCTCCAAATGTGTATGTAAAGCTCAAGAAAGAAAAATGTGCTGATGATCCAGATCTTGAAGCCATCAGCCTAACAGCCATCAGTGAAGCCAGAGAGTAGGATGGGTCTGCCCAGGGAGGAGTGCAGCACCACAGGTCCCAGTCTTGCCTCTTTCATGTTTTCCGGTCTAGCTCACAAATCACCTGTTGGGGAGCTGTGGGCAACCCCCACATTATTTGCCCAACATGTGAAAGCAAAGCCAGCTCTGAGGCTCAGGACATTTCTTAGGAAGAGCAATTCCTCACCTTCAAGGAGGGACTGAAGCAGCTGGATGTTATTTGGACAAGGCACTGACTAGTGAATAGTGAAGCTATCGACCTGTTTCTTGCAATAGTAGCCTAACATTTCCACTTCCATACAAATAAAAGAATTTAGACTAGTCATGACCAAAGTATCAATGTATCCTCAGGTTTGGCAAATACTTTTCAGTGATGTTAAGAGAGTGATGAACTTAGAAATATATCATTTGTTGACTGGTTCTAAAACATTTTAAAGATATGGTGGGACATCCTTCCTTTTAGTAGTTAAATGTAGAATTCATCCAGAGTTAAGAGATATACCAGGTCCCACTTTTGAAATATGCCAATGTTTTTCATTCATTTTTCCTCTAAGGCAATAATATAGTCAAATGATATACAATGACAAACCTCAAAACCTTTCTGAATATAATATGTCAACTATTCTTTTCCTCCAGATGTTTACATTTTTTTCCTCTAGATGTTTACATTCTGTTACATAGAATGTAAACATCATGGGTGACAGGATTCTGTATTTCACTTATGCCTTGTTTTTTGTTGTTTTATACCTACTTTTCTGAAGATTACATCTTTAAACAAATATCTCTGGAATAGATAGCACAATCTTTGTTATTGTCTTCCCTACGAGACCGGTACTCCTCCTTCTCCTGACCACTTAACACACACTGTTTCTCTACTTCAGGTTTTTCTCTTTCGTAAATAATCACTTGGTATTTGAGTTTTCTTTATGACACTTAAAAGAGAATGGAAAGAGAAAGGTTGCTTGAGAAAAGTTGTATTTTATTTGCCAAATAGATTTGGTTTCCCAAATCCCGCTTTTTAAATTGAAGTTCGACTATTGGAAAATGGTGTGCTGTGCACATGAATCAGCCAGCATGCGGACCCATGCTGCTCTGTATGTGCGATGTGCCTCCAAGGTGTGATTTGACAGCTTGTATTTGCTCACTAGCCACGCCACAGCAGGGAGATGTTGGTCTGGAATAAGAGTTGTTTACAGACATTGTGAAAGTTGTCCATCGGCACTGAGCATGTGAACTTTTAGAATTGTGCAGAGTCTGGTTATATGAGGCATCATTCAGAAAGTTTTTCATTAGAACATAACTATTTCTCTGAGTCTTCTTCAACAAAACTATTTTTTTTTCTTCTCATTTTCTCCCGTGTCTGAATGTAGTGAAACCCAGAGGGAGTCAAAAACTCACAAATACTTTCTTGCCTATTTGTAGGTCTGTATTTCACTCTTCCAGTAGAGCATGTCTTCCCTTTTCCTTAAAATCTTTAAGGAAATTGATCCTATAATGATTTTATTATCTCATTCTTATGACTTGTACTTGATTTGTTCACGGACATTGGTGGGACACATGCAACAATTCATTTAACAGAGGATTCTCACTATATGTTTTCTTCTATTTATTTCCTTTTGTCCTGGTCTCAGTGGAAATTGAACCATTTCTGGTGCCTAACTCCAGAATACTGTTTCACATATTAATATGAGTTTGGAGGAAAATGAAAAATGAAGTATTATAGATTGCACTTGGTGTTCAAAACTGCTCTCATACTTCATAGTGGGCTGTTCTACTAAACTAGTCTTCCAACATTTCATTATTTTTAATGAAATAACAGCATGTGACTCTTGATCTTGGGGTTGTGAGTCTGAGCCCCAAATTGAGTATAAAGATTACTTAAATAAACTTTAAAGAAAATTAAAAATTAAAAACTCCTTTGTGGATCTATAAACAATTTATCATAATATAATTTACACTTATCTCCTAGTTACTCCTTTTAGTTCCACAATACAGTAGGTTTTTTCTCAAATTTTTTTATACTTTTGCCTACCTATTTTCAATATCTGTTTTACTTTTTCCCTGGCCAAATGAAATTTCACTCTTGTTACAATAAAAGTGCTTGAGAATTGTGCTCTAACGCTCTGATAAAATACGTAGGATTTCAATTTCAGTTCTTTTGTTTAAGTAGTAAAAAGCTACTCAGTGTATAAACCCTGAAATATCATTATAAATCTTGATGGCACCAGAAAAAAAAAATGAAAGACACATTGTTGTTTGATCTCTAATTACATAAATTTGGATGTTCTGCATTTCAAATTCATTTTTAAAAAAATAAATTCTAGAGCGTATCATGCTTAGCGAAATAAGTCAAGCAGAGAAAGACAACTATCATATGATCTCCCTGATATGAGGAAGTGGTGATGCAACATGGGGGCTTAAGTGGGTAGGAGAAGAATCAATGAAACAAGATGGGATTGGGAGGGAGACAAACCATAAGTGACTCTTAATCTCACAAAACAAACTGAGGGTTGCTGGGGGGAGGGGGTTTGGGAGAAGGAGGGGGATTATGGACATTGGGGAGGGTATGTGCTTTGGTGAGTGCTGTGAAGTGTGTAAACCTGGTGATTCACAGACCTGTACCCCTGGGGATAAAAACATATGTTTATAAAAATAAAAAATTAAAAATCTCTAAATAAATAAATAAATAAATAAATAAATTCCTTCCTTCCTTCCTTCCCTCCTTCTTTCCTTTTACAGCTCTAAGAGTTTCCAGTTAAGCATCCAGTTAGTGGCAGCAGGTCCCTGGACCTACTATTCTCTCCAATGTCTATCGTGTCCCAGTAATTCTTCTACCCCCTCCAGTTTGGTTCCAATCAACAGTCTTCAGCTGAAACGGCTCTCGTTCACTCTATTTGGCTAACTTCATTTGTCAAATTTTAAACTTCAACTTACCTGATTCTTAGCAGTTGTCCCCATTGTTTCTTCCTACTCTGAAACACACGAGTCTCTGGGCTTTTCCTTCTCTCTATCTCACAATTCCTTCTAAGTGTCCTTAGCAGCTTTTACCGAGCTTTAAATCTTGGCTTTTTTCCAAGTCTCTGTCCTAAGCTTTTGTTCTCTTTTCTATACTCTCTCCCTAGAGATCTCAGCTAGAACTAATGGATTTCTGTTGTTTAAGCCACCTCATCTCTGATATTTTGTTATGACAAAAGAGGAGACTAGTACAGGCTTTATTTACTCATTATGGCATTCATTGTGACTCTAAATAACAAATTATTAAGTCAGTCATTTCATACTAACTTATAAACATTATAACATTTTTTAATAAATGTAAAATTATTGGTAGTCCCTAAATACTGTAACTTGAAGGTATGGCAGCTTGAAACTATGGCTCATCTACCTAATCTGCCTGGAACAATATCTTCCCTCTCCCTTCTATCTAATTGAAAAACTCAAATTTTAAGTCACTGATTCTCAATTCGGGACCTTGGGATAAGCTTCGGGCTATGTAGAAACCATACAAATTATATGCTTCTTTTGTATAAATGCATGAATATGTTTTTGTAAAGTAGGGTAAGAGAAAATTTGGAAAGTATATGCAATAATTTGGGAATCTAAAAAATAAAATTGGAGAAGAGGTCATTTTACTCCTCACAAATTACTAAAGCACCCATTAAGGGGGAAGTATGGGAACCTTTTTCTTTTCCTAATGCATCACTCTTAGAGAACACTGCCTAGAGTGTTACCTGGGCTTCAAGTTGTCACCATCTGCCTTCTTCCCTTTTCTACACTCTATTTATTGCCTTGCCTCTTTTTGCCTTTGTAATGCTAAATATTTCAAGGTTTGACTTAGCCATTCACTGCCTTAAGCTCTTCAGAGTAGTAAAAGTTCAGTATTAATCAAATAAATAAATTTCTAACTCTGAAGCTAGAAGCTGAGTGACAGTTATACTGCTAACCAGAAATTTTTAGTCAGTGGTAAAATATTGAGTGATTCAAGTAGAAAGACATAGATCAAAACTATTATTAGAGCTATTAGATTTAAAATATAGTTATTTAATATCAAAGACTATTCAATGTATGCATAACAGAAAAATTTACAATGATTTGACTTCTTCAGCTAAAGGAGTTGTTCAAATTTATAAGATTTTTTTTTAACTTGCCATATTTTGCTGAGTTAATACCTTTAGATTATAAAGTTGAGCTAACACATATTAGTATAAAATATGGTTAATGCATGTACAGATTTAAAATGAGTTAGCTGAACTAAATATATTCACTTCAAATGCATAATCATTTAAGGTAATGGATGCCTAGACATAGAAATATATTAGGCATGGAGAAAAGCCAAGCCACCCATATTATATAAACAAGGACTTTTATTTCCTGTGGCAGAAACGTCCAGCACCTATAAAGTACCTATTTACCCTTCTCCTTAAGAGAACAGGGCCTTTATTGGGGTCAGAAAGGTGCCTAAGTAAACACTACATTTTCTCATCTTTCCTGCAGGTAGGGGTAACTAATAAGACATAAACAAGGAGTTACTGGGCAGGCTTTTTAGAACATTCATTTAAAGGGAGCTGAGTTCTCTGGGAGAGTGCCCCCATTTCACCCTCCATTCATTTTCCTTCTTTCTGTTTGGAACATGAAAGCGGTAACTGAGTCTTCAGCGTCTTGCAACATTGAGGCAGCCTTGGGAATGGAAGCCACAGACTAATGATGGATATGCAGAAAAAAAAAAAGTGAAGGATCCTGGGATAATGTTGACATTACACAGTCCTCAAAGTGGACACCTGCCTTCAGGCCTCTCTAAGAGCAAAAAACAAAATCTTTTAAAGCTGTTATTGCTCCTGATTTCTGTTGCCAGCAACAAAATACACCTTATAAGTGATACATTCTCTAGTTAGGAATACTGCATAATTAGGGACACCAGGGTGACTCAGTCTGCTAAACATCTGCCTTGGGCTCAGGTCATGATCCCAGGGTCCTGGAATCAAGCCCCACATCAGGCTCTTTGCTCAGTGGGGAGCATGCTTCTTCCTTTCCTTCTGCATGCCACTCCCCCTGCTTGTGCTCTCTCTCCCTCTCTGTCAAATAAATAGACTCTAAAAAAAAAAAAGGAATACTACATAATTTAAAAAATAACATTGGTAGTCAAGGTATTGGTGAATGGTGGCTGCCTAAATCTTATTCTTTCCCTAATCTTCCCTAAACCCTACAGATAAGTAAGAAAAAGTAAATTCATAATTTTCCATGACTTCATGATGATTAGAAGTCAGAGAATGTTTTCTTTAACTATGAAAATAAAAAATTTCTAGTCAAGATTTTTTTAAGCTCTTGCTGAAGCCTTTGCACAGTAAGCTAAAATCCTCTTCTTCAAAAAAAGTCCACTTGAAGTGTGAAAGTGCTAAAAAAGACCCGGTACATTAAGATAGTGACTGTTGCAAAGGGACTTCAGATATGAGACTTGAAGAAGCAGTATAAGTAAAGCAACATTTCATGGGGAAAGAGTGGTAAAAAGAAAGAAGTGGCATTTGGTGACAATGTTGAAAAGGAAGCAAGGGGAGAAAATTTAGGATTCTAAAAAAATAAAAGAAACCAAGTTCTTTCCCCAGCAGCCTCCCCAAGACACCGTCCATTAAAGAAACTACATTTAATCACACTCACGAAGAACGAGTTCCCAAACTGGAAACTTTCTCTTTCACTCTCAGACTTTAACCCTGTTCATTAGGTACAGAGACATAGTAACATGAACCTATATAAAGCTACTGTCAGGGGAAACCAGAAAATAAAAACCACATCTCCTCAAAAAATTATATATTCAAAAAAACCCTCTATCTTAACATTCTAAACAGAATCACATGTCTTCAAACCAGTATTAGGGTACCTGCAAAATATATACATACATACAAACAAATGGAAAAATCTTTAACCAGAAATAAAATCTAAGAACAGAAATGTACAAAAAATAAGAGTTATGGAATTCAAGAGAAACTTATAGAGAAGTCTCTGTAAGTCTCTTTTCTTATAGAGAAGATAAAAATATTTTTAAGACTAGACCAAATTAAAAGGAATATGGATTAAAATAAATATTTAGTAAGGGGCAGTCAAGAAAAGTGGACAAATAACCAAAAGAATAGAAATGGGGATTAAAGAAAACTTTAGAAGCCAGAAAGAAAGTGATTGAAATAGAAGACAGGCAAAGAATATCTTAACAACTTGAGTTTCTGAAAAAGATAATGCAGTGGAACCCAATATGATATTTAAGACTACAGTCCAAGAAAACTCTCCAGAAAAGCAGAAGATCTATATTGACACATCGAAATAGGAATACTTGGTAAAATAAAAAATTGGTCTGGGACAATAACTTCTACTCTGTTCCATCAGTCTGTTAATTCATTCTTCTGTCAATATCATAAAATCAGACCATACACAGTTATAATGTTGAGCTTTCCAAACCACAAATATGGTATATTCCTTTAATTCCTCCAAATAATGCTTTATAATTTTCAGTGAACCACATTTGATTTAATTTCTATGTTTTAAAAATAAATATATAAGGAAACTTTTTGAAATGTTTATAGAAATAGATTGAGGGACTCTGAGCATAACGGTAGAGTAGGTATGACAATTAGGACAAAGTGATTGCGTTCGTGGTCCATTTCTTCCTTGAGTGTAAAATTCAAGAATTTTAAATGTCAGTCTCAAAAATGTAACTTCTTTCAACCTCAATTTTAGTATACACTTCATATATATTTTAGTTTCTAATACAAAACTCGGTGAAATACATAAAAATCCTATATTGAAATTAATCCTATATCGAAAGTCCTTTCTTTTGCTATATAATTAAAAAATAATGTTCTATTGCATTGTAAAAGGCAACATGTCAAAATTTGTCTTATGTTATTTTTTTAAATTTCTTTTTAAGGTTTTACTTATTTGAGAGAGAGAGAGAGAGAGAGTGTGTGTGCATATGCACAGTAGTGGAGAGGAGGGGCAGAGGAAAACGGAGAAGCAGACACCCCACTGAGTAGAGAGCCCAATTTGTGTTCTAATCCCAGGACCCTGGGATCATGACCTGAGCAGATGCTTAACCAGCTGAGCCACCCTGGTGCCCTCTATGTTATAAATATTTTAAGAATTATAACAGTTTCTTAGGGCTGCCCTAACAAAGTAAGATAAACTAGGAGGTCTAAAAGAAATTCATGTTCTCACAGTTCTAGAGGCTGGAAGTCTGAGATCAAGATGTCCTTAGGGTTGGTTCCTTTTGAGAGCTATAAAGGAGAATCGTTCCACACCTCTGCCCTAGCTTCTGTTGGTTTGCCAACAGTCTTTGGTGTTCTTTGGCTTATAGGTGGATCACCCTAATTTCTACCTTCATGTTCACACAGCATGCTCCCTGTGGGCCTATGTCCAAATTTCTGCTTTATATCAAAAGGCAGTCCTATTCAATTAGAGCCCACCCTGTTCCAGTATGACCTCATCTTAACAAATCACATCTTTAGTGACCCCATTTCCAAGTAAAGGTCACATTCTGAGGTACTGGAGTGAGGACTTCAACATATGGGTTTTGGGGGACCCGATTCATCTTATATTAAGTCGCTACCTCTATATTGTGAATATTCTTAACAGAAATTTTAGGTATTTATTTAAACTCCTACTTTATTGTATAACATGAAACAAAATTGAACTTAGAGACTATGAAAATCTCCAGGGAGATATCAGGAAATTTACATATAGTCAGCTAATGTTAGGAAATAGTTCTCTCTATAAAAGTGAATTGCCTTTTTTTTTCTCTTCACTCAAAATTTATGTTCTTACATGATAGAATAGAAATGTATCTACTTTATAATCTTTTGCTTTGTACTTATGTTGAATATGTTTGTTTTCCTCCTTAGACTATAAATTTTGGAAGTCGATTATGCACACTTTTATTTTTAATTTCAGGTCTGTATGCTGCATGTCATAGGCATTCAATAATTATTTCATCTGGAAATAAATCAATGACTAAAAGTGATAGTCACACACACACACACACACACACAAACCCTGATTAAATTTCCCATGGCTATCTTTGCATTTTTCTAACATACCATTTATTTCATTTGAGTAAACATTCTTTGAGTGTTGTCATTTCCAATAATTGCACAAAGTTTGTTAAGTGGATATGTAGGAATCACTGCACCTTTGACTGTATTGTACTCCAAGGTGAAATGTGGCATCTGCTCTGCAATGCACACAACATAGCACCAGATCAATTCCATCATCCAGGAGGAGCATCAAGTCTGACTAAAAACATAGTAGCTCGACTTAGGACAGTCAAAATATAATTACCCCAAGATAAACTTGACCAGGAAGGGTAGAATTAAGCAATTTTGCCAAGAAATCCATTGACTCTTTTGGAGCATGAGTAAAATATCCCCTAGGCAATTAGTACTGTATAATCAAGGATACATGCCACATAGTGACACAAAAATATTCCTAGAGCTTTAGATTTTATGAAAAATTTGAGATTGCAGATTGTTTTCAAAGATCCTGGAATTTTTTTTTTTTTTAGGTCTTTCAAATCTCTTCCATTTTGCAATGGAATTGAAGTGGAAATAAGTGTGTTTGTCATCCCATTTAGTATCTAGGCATTTAAGATTGTCTTATGGTCTTTTTATAAATATGGTAGTTAAGTAATATGCAATATTTCACTTTTATGTTTTTAGCAGTGCAACTATATCAAGCTATCACATTTATTCAGGGGAGAAACCAATGCACTATATGAAAGTAGGTAATCCCTAACTCTATGTCAAAAAATAAAAATATTTTGGTGTAGTGGTCTTAAAATTTCACAACTAAATATTCCAAAAACAAGGGATAATACAAATGTCCTAGGGCCATAATAGGAATCAAACAACCAACTTTAAGGTCATAACTTTCATATTATCAAATTCATGAGAATTTTGTATCATATGCCATAATAAATATTTGTTTTAATATCAAAATAAATACATTTCCCAATTTTTATTAAAATGATAAAGTATGAAGATACACTTATTTATTTTGTGAATTTGAGGATTTTAGTGTGTTTCCCATATTTCAGTTTAAGGTAGTAGAATAAGCACAAATTTTGAAGTCACTCTGACTTTCTTTCAAAAGTCATACAAGACATTTTCCAGAACTTAGAGACATCAGCTCTTTGCTCATTGAGGAAGATGACAGACTCTCACTGAACAATTTAAATTGTTTTTTTTTTTCATTTAAAATTTTTTGGCAGGGACTTATGGAGAAAAGTATATAAAAAGCCAGTCTTTTGTATTTTGTAGAGTTCTTTTTTGTTGTTGTTTCTTTTTTTTTTTCAAAAATACAGATATTTTAAATTACTTTATGGTTGAATCATTGATTTTTTCCTCTTTTAAAGGAAAGTTCTTATTCAAATGACAGTATTTAAAATTTTTGTTTTTTTTTTTTTTTTTTACATTGAAATTATACTAAGCATTTTCTCTGATCAGATAATCCCAAAAGATGCCATCTCATTTTTGGCAACTTTTGATTATCTTTTCTTATTTAGGTCGAGTTGTACCTGGTTTTATAACAAACGTTTCTCAGTTGTATCCTGGTGTTTTGGACTATTATGTTATAAAATTCAGGCTCTTATTTAAATTTTCAATTTTAGCAGACATTCACTCTGCTTATCTATTTTTAAATTTATTATTGAAGTGTAGTTGACATACATTACCTTAATTTAAGGTATACAGTGTGATGATTGCACAATTCTTTATATTACTCAGTGCTCAACATGGTAAGTGTAGTCATCATCTGTCACCATAAAGTATTATTACAATATTATTAACTATATTCCCAATACTGTACTTTTAATCTTTGTGACATTTATTTTGTACCTTAGAAGTTTGTACCTCTTACTCTCTTTAACCTGTTTCACCTGTCTCCTACTCCATTCCCTCTGGTAACTATCAGTGCTCTGTATTTGAGTCTCTTTTTTTGTTCGTTTGTTTGTTCTTTAGATTCCACATATAAGTGAAGTTATATGGTATTTATCTTTCTCTGTCTGACTTATTTAGCATAACACCTTCATGGTCCATCTGTGTTCTTGCAGATGGCAAGATGGCAAGATGGCAAGATCTTATTCTTTTTTTTTTTTTTTTGGCTGAATAATAGTCCATTGTATAAAATAAATTAAAAATGGATGAAACAGGGTGCCTGGGTGGCTCAGTGGGTTAAGCCGCTGCCTTCGGCTCAGGTCATGATCTCAGGGTCCTGGGATCAAGTCCCGCATCGGGCTCTCTGCTCAGCAGGGAGCCTGCTTCCTCTTCTCTCTCTCTCTGCCTGCCTCTGCCTACTTGTGATCTCTCTCTGTCAAGTAAATAAATAAAATCTTTAAAAAAAATGGATGAAACACCTGAATATGAGATAGGAAATCATCAAAATCCTAGAGGACAGCACAGGCAGTAACCTTTTTGACCTTGGCCGTAGCAACTTCTTACTAGATACATCTCCAGAAGCAAAGGAAACAAAAGCAAAAATAAACTATTAGGACTTCATCAAGATAAAAATTTCTTCACAGCAAAGGAAATAATCAACGAAACTAAAAGGCAGCCTTTGGAATGGGAGAAGATACTTGCAAATAACATATCTAATAAAGGTTAGTATCCAAAATATATAAAGAACTTACCAAACTCAACATCCAAGAAACAAATAATCCAGTTAAAAAATAAGCAGAAAGCATGAACATTCTTCCAAAGAAGACATTCAGATGACCAACAAACACATGAAAAGATACTGAACATCACTCATCATCATGAATCAAATATGAATCAATACTACAATGAATCAAAACTACAATGAGATAGAACCTTATATCTATCAGAATGGCTAAAATTAACACAGAAACAGCATGTGTTGGCAAGGATGTGGACAAAGGACAACCCTCTTATACTGTTGGTGGGAATGCAAACTGGTGCAGCCACTCTGGAGAACAGTATGAAGATTCCTCAAAAAGTTAAGACTAGAACTGTCCTACAACTGGGCACTTGCACTATTAGGTGTTCACTCGAAGGATACAAAAATACTGATTCAAAGGGGCACAGGCACCCTGATGTTTATAGCATCATTATCAATAAAAGCCCAATTATGGGAAAGCCCAAATGTCCATCGACTGATGGATAGAGAAGAGGTGGTATACATGTACATTGGAATATTAGTTAGCCATATAAAGAATGAAATCTTGTCATTTGCAATAACATGGATGGAGCTAAAAATATTATGCTAAGTGATATAAGTCAGAGAAAGACAAATAGCATATGATTTCACTCATATGTGGAATTTAAGAACTAAAACTGATGAACATAAGGGGGCAAAAAGAAAGATGCATACTGTAAAACAGAGTCTTAACTATAGAGAACACAGAGAGTTGCTGGAGGGGAGATGGAAGAGGGGATGAGTTAAATGTTTGATGGGTATTAAGGAGGACACTTGTTGTGAAGAGCAATGGGTATCGTATGTAAGTGATGAATCACTAAATTCCACCCCTGAAACTAATATTATACTGTATATTAACTGGACTTTAAATAAAAACTTGAAGCAAACAAAAAATAATATAATATTCTATTGTGTATATATACCACATCTTCTTTATCTATTGATGGATACTTGGGTTGTTCCATATCTTGACTATTGTAAGTAATACTGCAATAAATGTAGGGGTTCATATTATCTTTTCAAATTAGTATTTTTGTACTCTTTGAGTAAAATCCCAGTTGTGAAATTACTGGATTGTATGGTATTTCTATTTTTAAGTTTTTGAGCAAATCCCATACTGCTTTCCACAGTGGTTACACCAATTTACATTTCCACCAACAGTAAACAAGGGTTCCCTTTTTTGGTACATCCTTGACAATACTTGTTATTTTTTGCCTTTCTGATACTAGCCATTCTGGCTGTTGTGAGGTGATATCTCATTGCGGTTTTGATTTGCATTTCCCTGATGATTAGTGATGAGCATCTTTTCTTGTGTCTTTTGGCCATCTGCATGTCTTTTTAAGAAAAATATCTATTTGGGTCCTCTGCCACTTTGTAATTGGATTCCTTAGGGGTTTTTGGCACTGAGTTGTGTGAATTCTTTATGTATTTTGGATATTAATATTTTATCAGATATGTCATTTGCAAATATCTTTTCTCATTCAAGTAGGCTGCCTTTTTATTTTGTTGGTTGTTTCCTTTGCTATGCACCTTTTAATTTTGGCATAGTCTCAACAGTTTAATTTTGCTTTTGTTACTTTTGTCTAAACATCTATAAAAATATTGGTAAAGGCGGTGTCCAAGATATTAGTTCTTATGGGTTTTTTTTTTTAGAAGAGTTTTAAATATTTAAATATACCATGCCTAAAATCCTTTTGTTTTCTGAAAATTGTCCTCCTTGTTTATAAAGTGAACTAGTATCACCAAGAAGCACAATGTAAATCTGAAGACTGGGGAGCTAGTAAGACTCCTGGACTGCTGGATTGCATTTCCATGGAAAGAAAGAGATTGAAAAAAACCTAAGCACTGAGTGTAGTCTTTCATTATTTCAGTATGTTCCCCAAAAGTCCAGAATAAGAGCTAAAGGGAGTATATTTTTCAATATACCAACTGCTTGGGTTGGAAATCTTATTGGAAATGCGTTCCCAAACAATTTGTGCCTACTGCAATAAGGCAAATTCCTTTGTCTCACTTGAAAGGGTCTCCAAATACCAACCCTGATATCCCTCCACAGTCTCCCTTATACCCTCAGAAATTTCTACTCAAAATAGATTACTCAGTGTCCCACCCCCCACATAAACTTCACATTTTCCCTCTTTCATCCTTTTAGTTATATTATTCCTTTGCCTGATATAATTCCTAACCAGCTTGGAATAACTCTTTATCTAGCTCTTTCTAACTCCACCTGTCAGAAATTAAATCCTCTCTCCAAGGCAAAGTTCAGAATGCTAGTTTTTTCATGGTCTTTGATTCCACTATCAGGGTGTAGCATTTACCTCCCCTAAAGCCACATACAAGTGTTAATATCTATCTTATGCAAGTAGATGTGGGTTTTTTTAAATTATAATTATACTTGTGGTGTTTGTATTTCTTTTTTTTTTTTCAGCTTTTTCAGTTTGGAAAAAATATTTTCTTAATATTTCTACCTCCACAAAACATAGTGTTTTGTATATGTTTGGAATTCCAGCTTAAAGTGCTTGAATTGGATTCTATTTACATAAAAAAATACAAAATATAGTGACAATAATAAAACAGTGGGTATGGGAGTTGGTGGGGAAATGGGAAGAGGTGGTCAGAGAGGGATAGAATAGAGAGATTATAAAGGGACAATAGGAAAATTTTAGAAGGGATGAGTATGGTCACTACCCTAGCTTTGTAGAGAGCTTCATGAGAGTAGGTCAAAACTTATCATTTAAATATGTGTTGTTTATTGTTAATTTTACTTTAGTAAAACTGTTTACAAAGCTGATGTTTGTGCAAAAGAGAAAATAGAGTGCTTTGTGAAGGAACATTAGGGAAATCAGTGAAGACTCTTTTGGAGATAGCAATGAGGTCTAATCCTACTCAGTGAGAAAGAGCTACACTCATAGAATTCTGGAAACAGACTTATTCAGAGAGAGGGAACAGCTGCAAGATTATATAGAACTTAGAGAATTGATGAAAATAAAGTGAACAGAGAAAATCAGGAGTGGCAAAGTATCAAGGAATTAGGTTGTAATGGTGGGTAGTGGTTCCTCAAGATAGAGAGTTTGGATTTTATTTGAAATAAAAAGAGAAGTTACTAAAGGTTTACTAAAGACCATTGAGCAAGACTTTACATTGATATAATCCAATGCATTGCTCTCTTTGAGATATGTGGAAAATAAATCCATGTGTCTGTGTGTCACATGAGGATAAGAATATGAGAATGTTGGTGGGAATTAAAGTAGAAGCAGAAAGACCAGATGTCCTGGGCAGATGGGAGACTCTGGGCTGGGTTGAGGTGATAGAAGTGTGGATGGGGAACTGTGAATCAGTTCCTGGTATATTTTAAAGGTAGAAGTCAAGGTGTTTGTAAGTGGTTTATAAGTATGGAATCAGATAGAAGAATGAAGCATTATGATTAAGTTTCCGGCCTAAGCGACCGGATAAAAAGAGGTTGCACTTACTGAACTGGAGAAAGCTGCAGGATAAATTGTTTTGTTTTTTGTTTTTTTAGTTATTTTTTTGGTGGGAAAATCAGGATTCTGATTTGGATATGTTATATTCCAAAGGGTTGTGAAATGTTCAGGTGGAGTTGTAGGAGACTCTGGGAATTACAAAGGGATTTTAGGTTAAGGTGCGGTTAGATTTAAACACATACTGTGCACTCCAATTTAAATAGTTTGAATAATTCCCCTTTCAACTCACTGAGAATATAACTCAGGATGAGTGCGGGCCTAGAGGGGTGAGCCTAGTGGTTCTTGGTCAATCTTAGTCCCTACATACCTCTCACAGTGTAGGCATCTTGCAGCCAGACTTTGAGATTTCAGTTGTCTTTGATTTAATGTAGATCTGAAATACCTGCTAGATATTTTATTTGGTTATCAAAGAAACAGTGATCTCTACCTGTTCTGGAGGAATAAATGGTAAATAGCTTGGCCTTGAAGAATGTAACTTCCCAAAGCATACTCAAGTGTAATTTTGACCATCAATGATTTGACTCTTATCCTCTGACTTTGAAAAAAACTCAAAGTCATGTAAATGGATCATCAGTATATTGATAGTATTTAAGGCCAAAGAATGAATGGGATTATTTGAGAGAAGGAGAGAGGAAAGACACCCTCAATTTAGTCCTAGCAAATTCTTATCATTCAGAAAATCAGAAATCTGGTACAGAGAGAAGGGCTAGCAGCAATGACAGAAATAGGCCAAGGAGTAGGAGAAAAAACAGAGTGCATGGTATTGGAAACCCAAGAGAAAAAGATTATGAGAAGTGATCAACTATGTCAGATGTTGCTGCGGGTTGGATAATATGGAAAACAGACTATGTCATATTCTCTGTTATATCCTGTGCCCAATACAGAGCCCTGCACTCAAGAGGTATTCAGAAAATATATGTTGTTTATGTACCCAAAGATCCCATCATATACTCCATGAATGAACATGATGAACCAAAGTTTATTATTTTAGGAGTTTTTATTCTATCTTCCCTACTAAAATATAAATGCGTTTACGTGGTTACCTCTAAAACTCTGTATCTGAAACTACTATAACAAAGTACATAGAGTTGGAGAACTGAATTGCAGCATGAATACCAATCCAACATAACCCATTATAATTAATGGCTCCATTTTTATTAGGTTCTAACTAATCCTTTTACTCTATGATTCAGAATTCAATTTGCCAATATATATTTTAAAAAAAAATAGCAGAGGTGATGTTGAGGCATAAGATGGGAACTATTCAGTTGTCCAATCAGTAGGATGAGTGCTAAGGGCTGACCTATGTGTTATCTAATTCAGAAGAGCTGCAAGTACAAGGCAGTATTTATGTACCCTCTAGAAATATTACTTCAAAAATTATGATATTTCTGTCAGCGAGATATATTTGTAGAAATATTCCACTTTGGAATAGTCTAGTAAGGTTTTAAAGTATTTCAGCTATGTTGGAAAAGGAAAAAACAGGATAAATATAGCTTCATTTATTTAAACACATACACACATGCACAGGCACTGAAACAAAGCCCCAGCTCACCTTTCTTGGCCAGAATAATTGATCTTTCTATAAGGTAATTCCATAAGGGCATCTTCCTGAATATCTCTCTTGATTTATGACTTCTTTTCTATTAAAGCTTTTTCAAGCAGGACCAGTCTGACTGCTGAATGATTGACAGAGTTGAAACCTTTGCTAAGAAATCAGGCTCAGAATGTTCTAAATTTGTGATAGATCACAGAAAGAAGTTGTTACAAAGGAATTTAAAAATATAAGCCATTAAGCTAGACCTAAGTAAAATGTAAGTCCTACCTATTGTAATTTTCTGGTTTTAGGGCAATGTTTCTTCATTCTGACTTTGGAAATATGGACACTAGTCCTTAGATATAAATAATTTTATTCTTAATTTGTATTTAAAAACTACATTTAGGGGCCCCTGGATATCTCAGTTTGTTAAGTGTCTGTCTTTGGCTTGCGTCATGATCCCAGGGTCCAGGCATCAAATCCTATGTCATCAGGCTCTCTGCTCAGTGGGAAGCCTGCTTCTCCCTTTCCCTCTGCCTGCCCCTCCCCCTGCTTGTGCTCTTTCTCTCTCTGTCAAATGGATAAATAAAATCTTTAAAAAAAGACATTCAATATCTAATGATATCTATTTCATGTAGATTGAGAATTATAGATTTTAGTTTTGTCTTTATTTTTATTGAATAAATTTGATATGTAACATTGTTTAAGTTAAGTCATACAGCATGTTACTTTGCTATATTTATATGTTGTAATGATTGCTAGTTTAGCAATATTTATCCAGTGCACATAATTATAGTGCTGTATTATTGTCTATATTCATTATATTATGCTTTGATCTCTGTGGCTTGTTTATTACTCTTTACAAGTTTATAGCCTTAAACATTGTCATCATTCTTTTTTTTTTAATATTTTATTTATTTCTTTGACAGAGATCACAAGTAAGCAGAGAGGCAGGCAGAGAGGGGGAAGCAGGCTTCCTGCTGAGCAGAGAGCCCAATGTGGGGCTCAAACACAGGACCCTGGGATCATGACACCTGAGCAGAAGGCAAAGGCTTTAACCCACTGAGCCACCCCGGCAGCCCATTGTCATCATTCTTAACTTTCCCCCAACCAGTCCCCTGGTAATGACCATTGAACTTTCTGTTCTTTATAGCTTTAACTTTTGTAGATTCCACATATAAATGATAACAGACAGAATTTGACTTTCTCAGGCTTATGTTGCTTAGCATAATGTGTTTGAGGTCCTCTATGTTGTTCCAGATGAGAAGATATCTTCCTTTCTCATGGCTGAATAATATCCCATTGTGTATATGTACCATATCTTTTTTATTCATTAATCTGTTAATGAATATTTGAGTTATTTCCATATCTTGGCTATTGTGTATAATGTTGTAGTAAACATGGGAGAATATATATCTTGTCAAAATTATCTTTTAATTTTCTTTGGGCATTATACCCAAAAGTGAAATTGCTGGATCATATAGTAGATCTATTTTTAATTTTTTGAGCAACTTCCATGTTGTTTTTCCATAGGGTTGGATTACTATACATTCCCACTAACAATGTTTATAAGGGTTCCCTTTTTACCATGTCTTCACTAGCATCCGTTGTCTCTTCTTGAGTATAACCATTTTAACAGGTGTGAGGTGATATCTCATTATGGTTTTGATATTTCCCTGATGATTAGGGATGTTTTTCATCTTCTCATGTGTCTGTTGACCTTTTTGATGTCTTCTTTGGAGAAATGTTTATATAGTTCTTCTGCCTATTTTTTTTAATTAATTTTTTTATTTTTTATAAACATATATTTTTATCCCCAGGGGTACAGGTCTGTGAATCACCAGGTTTACACCCATTTTTGATCAGATTTTTTTAAATTAGTGAGTTTACTGTGTTCTTTATATATTTTGGATATTAACCCTTATCTGATATTTGTTTTTTTTTTTTTTAGATTTTTTTTTTTTAATTTTATTTGTCAGAGAGAGAGAGAGAGAGAGAGAGAGCAAGCGCACAGGCAGAGTGGCAGGCAGAGTCAGAGGGAGAGGCAGGCTCCCTGCGGGGCAAGGAGCCCGATGTGGGACTTGATCCCAGGACACTGGGATCATGACCTGAGCCGAAGGCAGCTGCTTAACCAACTGAGCCACCCAGGCGTCCCTGATATTTGTTTTGAAAAATTTTCTCCCATTCTATAGGTTTTCTTTTCATTTTGTTAATTGTTTCTTTTGCTATGAGAAGCTTCTGTGTTTCATATAGTCTCATTTGTTGATTTTTAGTTTTATTTGTCCTTTTTGGCACAATTTACTGCCTCCAATTACTGCCAAAACCAATATCAATGAACTTTTTCTCTATGTTTTTTTTCTAGGAGTTTTATGGAATCAGGTCTTAACCTTAAGTCTTTGGTCCATTTCTAGTTAATTTTTGTGAGTGGTGTGAGATAGAATCCTATTTCATTGTTCTGCATGTGTTTCTTAATTTTTCCCAGCACCATTTATTGAAAATACTAACCTTTCCCCATTAGATATTCTTGGCTCCCTTGTTGAACATTAGTTGGCTGTATATGTAGTGATTTAATTCTAGGTTTAATTCTACTGTTTTCATTACTATGGCTTTTAGTATAGTTTGAAATCTGGAAGTGCTTTTTTCTTTTTTTTTTTTTCAAGATTGCTTTGGCTATTTGGGTCTTTTGTGGTTCCACACAAACTGTAGGACTATTTTTTCTATTCAAAGAATGCCTTTAGTATTTTGATGGGGATTGCATTGAATCTGTAATTATTTTAGGTAGTACGATCATTTTAACAATATTAATTCTTCTGATCCATGAACTTGGGATATCTTTCCATTTGTTTGTCATCTTCAATTTCTTCTAGCAAAATTTTGTAGTTTTCATTATACGGATCTTTTATTTTCTTAGTTAAAGTTATTCCCAAGTATTTTATTATTTTTAGTGTTGTTGCAAATGACATCATTTTATTTATGTATTTTTTGGATGTTTCATGATTAGTGTAAAGAAATGCAAGTGATTTCTGTATGTTGATTTTGTATCCTGCCACTTTACTGAAATTGTTGATTAATTCTAACAGTTTTTTGACTGATTCTCTGTAATGTTCTAAAGATGGGTTCATATTATTAGCAAATAACGACAATTTTATATCTTCTTTTCCTACTTGGATGCCTTTTATTTATTTATTTATTTAGTCTTGCTTATTGGCTCCGGTGAAGACTTCTAGTGCTAATTTGAATAGAAATGGTAGAGTGGAAATCCTTACTTTGTTTCTGAAGGGGAAGCACTTTTAATTTCTCTCCATTGACTGTAATGTTAGGTGTGGGTTTGTCACATATGGCCGTTATTATGTTGAAATATCTTCCTTCTATATCCAGTGTCCTAAAGGTTTTTATCATGAAAGAATTATATTTTATCAATGCTTTTTTATGCATTTATTGAGATGATCATATGACTTTTTATCTTTCATTTTTATTGTTGTGGTGTATTACATTTATAGATTCGTGTATGCTGAACCACTCTTGCATCCCAAGAATAAATCTCACCTGGTCATCGTGTGTCCTTTTAATGTGTTCTTGAATTAGGCTTGCTAATATTTTGTTGAGAATTTTGCATCTATATTCATCAGGGATATTGGTCTATAGTTTTATTTTCTTGTAGTATTCTTATATCTGGTTTTGGTATCAAAGTAATGCCTCATGGAATGAGTTTGGAAATATTCCCTTTTCATTGAGAGTTTCGAAGAATTTGAAGAGAATTAATGTTAATTCCTCTTTAAATATTCAGTAGAATTCTCTAGTGATACCATCTGTTCCTGAAAAAGTTTTCCTTTTTGGGAGTTTTTTGTTTTTTGTTTTTTTTAAATTACTGATTCAATATCTATTCATTACTGATCTGTTTAGATTTTCTTTTTATTCCTGATTCAGCTTTAATAGGTTATATATTTCTAGAGATGTATCAATTTCTTCTTGGTTATGTAATTTATTGGCACGTAACTGTTCATAGCAGTCTATTATTCTATGTATTTCTGTAGCATCAGTTATAATTTCTTCTTTTTCATTTCTAATTTTATGAGTCTTCACTCTCTTTTTCTAGTTAGTCTAGTTAAAGCTTTGTTAGTTTTGTTCATCCTTTTGAAAAAATAGCTCTCAGTTGTGTTAGTCTTTTCTATTGTTCTTCTGGTCTCTATTTCATTGATGTTTGCTTTGGCCTTTATTATTTCCTGTTTCCTATTATATCCTCTTTGGGCCTAATTTGCTCTTCTAGATCCTGAGGTGTAAAGTTAGATTGTTCATTCGAGATATTGCTACCTTCTTAATATATGTGTTTATTGCTTTTAACTTTCTTCTCAGAACTGTTTTTGCTGCATCCCACAATATTTGATGTTTGTTTTCATTTTCATTTGTTTTGTGATAATTTCTATTTCCCTTTTTATTTCTTTTACCCAATGTTTGTTTAGAAGTGTGTTGTTTAGTTTCCACTAATCTGTAGACCATATTACTTTCTTCTTGTTGATTTCTAGTTTCATGCCATTATCAAAGAAGATTGTTGGTAAGATTTCAGTCTTCTTAAATTTCCTGAGGTTTGTTTTCTGGACTATCATATGATCTATCCTGGAGAATGTTTCATGTGTACTTACTAAGAATGTATACTATGCTGTTGTATGGAATCTTCAGTGTATTTCTTCTAAGCCCATTTATTTTAAAGTTTCAATTTAGTTTCATTGTTTCAGTTCCAATGTTTCCTTGTTGATTTTCTGTCTGGATGATCTATCCATTGCTGATAGTGGAGTATTGAAGTTCCCTACAGTTATTGCATTGGTATTGTTTATTTCTCTTAAGATCTGTTATTAATTACTTAATAAATTTTGGTGCTCAGGTGCTGGGAGTGTATATATTTACAATTGTTATACCTTCTTGATTCTTGATATATTGACCCTTTTATCTTTACATAAAGACATTCTTTTTCTCTTGTTACCCTTTTTGGCTTGAAGTCTTTGTCTAAGTATGGCTACACTCACCTTCATTTTGTTTCCATTTGGTTGGAAAAACATCTTTTATCCTGTAGGCAGCATAAAGTTGGGTCTTGCTTATTTTTTTAAACTATCCAGCCACTTTATGTCTTTTGATTGGGCAGTTCAATCTATTTATATTTAGGGCGATGAATAATATGTAAGGATTTATTACTGCCATTTTTTCTTTTACCTTCTGGTTATTCTCTCCATTCTTTTTCTTTCTGTTTCTGTCTGGTCCTGAAGTTGGCATTTCTCCAGGGTAAGTTTCTCTGTCTCCCCTTTTTTTTTTCTTTTTATGTTTTGTGTCTCTGCTCTAGAGTTTTCTTTTGCAGTTATCCTAAGGTTTATACAAAACATCATATATATTAAAATAGTGGTGGTTTTTCTTTTCCTGCTGATAGTAATTTATCTTCATTTGCCTATAGGATTCCATCCTTTTACTCATCCCTTTTATATTTTTAGTAGCACAAATGATCTCTTTTTATGCTGTGATTTTGTTACCAAGTAGTAGTAGCTATACTTATTTTCCAAGTTCTTTTCCTTTAATCTTTTTTTTTTTAATTTTTTATTTCTTTTCAGCGTAACAGTATTCATTGCTTTTGGCACCACACCTAGGGCTCCATGCAATCCGTACCCTCTCCAATACCCACCACCTGGTTCCCCCAACCTCCCACCCCACGCCTCTTCAAAACCCTCAGATTGTTTTTCAGAGTCCATAGTCTCTCATGGTTCACCTCCCCTTCCAATTTCCCTCAACTCCCTTCTCCTCTCCATCTCCCCTTGTCCTCCATGCTATTTGTTATGCTCCACAAATAAATGAAACCATATGATAATTGACTCTCTCTGCTTGACTTATTCACTCAGCATAATTTCTTCCAGTCCCATCCATGGTGCTACAAAAGTTGGGTATTCGTCCTTTCTGATGGAGGCATAATACTCCATAGTGTATATGGACATCTTCCTTATCCATTTGTCCATTGAGGGGCATCTTGGTTCTTTCCACAGTTTGGCGACCATGGCCATTGCTGCTATAAACACTGGGGTACAGATGGCCCTTCCTTTCACTACATCTGTATCTTTGGGGTAAATACCTAGTAGTGCAATGGCAGGGTCATAGGGAAGCTCAATTTTTAATTTCTTGAGGAATCTCCACACTGTTTTCCATATTGCATTCCCATCAATAGTGTAAGAGGGTTCCCCTTTCTCCACATCCCCTCCAACACATGTTGTTTCCTGTCTTGCTAATTTTGGCCATTCTAACTGGTGTAAGGTGGTATCTCAGTATGGTTTTAATTTGAATCTCCCTGATGGCTAGTGATGATGAACATTTTCTCATGTGTCTGATAGCCATTTTTAGGTCTTCATTGGAGAAGTGTCTGTTCATATCTTCTGCCCATTTTTAAATATGATTGTCTGTTTTGTGTGTTAAGTTTGAGTTCTTTATAGATCCTAGATATCAACCTTTTGTCTGTGATGTCATTTGCAAATATCTTCTCCCATCCATGGGTTGCCTCTTTGTTTTGTTGACTGTTTCCTTTGCTGTGCAGTAGCTTTTGATTTTGATAAAGTCCCAAAAGTTCATTTTTGCTTTTGTTTCCTTTAATCTTTATGCTATTGTTGAGTTAAATATACTATTTTTTAAAAGTTGTAGTATTATAATTTTGACCATTGCTCACCTTCATCAGAGTTTTATGTATTTATATCTTTTCAGTCTGAAGAATTTCTTTCAACATTTTTTTGTAAGTCAGCTCTAGTGGTAGTGAACTTCCTCAGCTTTTTGTTTGTGGGAAAGCCTTTAAATCTCCCCCATATCTGAAGGATAACTTTGCCAGATAGAGTATTCTTGGTGGGCACTTTTAATTGTTCAGTATTTTGAGTGTCTCATTCCACTCTTTTTTGGCTTGTAGAGTTTCTGCTGGGAAATCTGCTGATAGCCTATTGAGAGTATTTTTGTAGGTTTTTGTCTCCCCCGCCCACCGCCCCGGCTGCCTTTAAGGTTCTTTATCATTAACTCTTGACAGTTGTAAAATAATCTGTCTTGGAGAAGGGTGTTGTTTTGTTTTTATTTTGTGTGTGTGTGTGTGTGTGTGTGTGCTGAGATAATAAGGTGTTCCACTAGTGTCATGGACTTGTATATACAGTTCTTTTCCCAGGATTGGGAAGTTCTTAGTTCTTACTTGTTTGAATGCAGTCTCTATCCTATTGTCCCTCTCTTCCTCTGGGATACCTGTATTCTTATGTTTGTTTTTTTAATGAAGCCAAATAGGAAATTCTTATAAGATTTCTTCATTTTTTAAAAATATTTATTCTCTCCTCTCTTTCACCTGAATTATTTCTGTATTTCTATCTTTAAATTCACTAATTCTCTCTTTCATATAATCTGTTCATATGAATGTATTCGAATGCTTTCTTCATCTCATTATTAAATTCTGCAGCTATAGAATTTCTGTTTGGTTGTTTTTAAGAATGTCAGTCTCTTTGGTAAAATACTCATTTTGCTTGTTAATTTCATTCCTGAAGTAATTGTATTGCCTTTCTGAGGTTTCTTGTAGCTCACTGAATTTTTTCATAATAGCTATTTTAATATTTTTACCAGTTAGGTTTTAATACTACATGAATTTGGGTTTTCTTGCTGGAAAATTATCATTTTTCTTTCTGTGATACAGCATGACTGTAATTTTTCATAGTGTTTGATGAGAAGTGCCTCTGCTGCTGGGTTTGAAGTAGCCAACACTTTCTTATTCAGGCAAGGTTTTGTTTACTTGGATTCTAACAAGTTTGTCAGTTAGGAACCTTCCTTTTTGCTCCAGAAGGTGGAACTATAGCACACGTTTTTCGTTTCTCTTACCCCTGGTTGACTCCCTGCTAAATTTGGGTGTACTCTGCATTAAAAAGGGGAGGGCAGGGGAGGGGCTTCTGGGTGGCTCAGTCATTGGGCTTCTGCCTTCTGCTCAGGTCATGATCCCAGGGTCCTAGAATTGAGCCCCCATTGGGCTTTCTGCTTGGCAGGGAGCCTGCTTCTTCCTCTCTCACTCCCCCAGCTTGTGTTCCCTCTCTCGCTGGCTCTCTCTCTGTCAAATAAATAAATCTTTAAAAAAAAATTAAATACAAAATACAATTAAAAAAAAAAAAAGGCAAAGGGTGGTGGGATTCATGGATAGTCATCTTGTATCCCAGGGCTGACTGCAGTAGATGCTTTCCTTTCATTTTTGTCTGCCTACTTCCCTGTCCTTTTTCTCCCCTCACTCACTGTATTCTCTTGAGAGAAAGCATCGGGTCTCTCCAGCTGCAGTGTATGGCTAGCCAACCCCTACTTACTGCCTTCACTCTCCATACACTCTGCCAAAAAGGTTGTGCAGGTTCATTGCCAGACTGGCCACCACCTCCTCTATATCTGCACCTCAGTTGCCACCTGCTCCACTGCCATTTCCTTCATTCCCCCAGGTTCCTCCCAAGTCTTATCCACCCACTTCTGTGTGCACAGGATGGATGGATCTCTTGGGTGTCCCAGAACACTGCACAGCAGTGCCTTTTTTTCATTGTGGATGTCCGATTAGTTGTAAATTAAAGAGGAGAGAAAGAAGGAAGGACTCATGCTGCCATCATTCCCTAGATTTTCATTTGTATATGCTTAATTATATTTTAGCTTTATTTTGATTAACATTTCCTATACTATAGGTACAGAAGGTGCTTAATAGAATTGAGGGGATTAATTTTTGAAGTAACAAAACTAGATAAGTGAGGCAAAGATTTTAGTACTGCATTTCCAATGATTTAAGTCTGATTATTCAACTATTAATGAGCATAATAATAGAAAATATAATATAAACAAAATTGATAGTGAAGAGTATTACAGTATAGCTGCTTAAACATAAATGAATTGCCCTAATGTGGAAAATATGTTCTTTAAAAAAAATAATAATTAATGCATAGATAATGAAATTCTATAAAATATGTTATTTTGTGTCAATATTGTAGAATATGTATTAATCACTCAAAGAGTTCACTTTTCATTGTTCTTTAGAGGTGTTGAATTACCGAGAAAATGTGAAAACTCCAATAGTTTTTATAGCTCTAAATATATTTTTCACAAGTACACACAAGCCACATTATCTGGAACATATGAATAGTAGTCAAATCATATAAACTATAGGAGTGTTTAGGTAAGAGGGAGATTATCTAAAGTGAAATGGTTTAGGACATCAGATGGCTTTGGAATAAATTAGTTTTTGTTTGCTATTTGATCTAGCCATGTCATAAAGACATTGTAATTTGTGGGGCGCCTGGGTGGCTCAGTTGGTTGAGCCACTGCCTTTGGCTCAGGTCATGATCCATGATCCTGGAGTCCTGATCCATGATCCTGGAGTCCTGGGATAGAGTCCCATATGGGGCGTCCCCTGCTCTGTGGGGACTGTGCTTCTCCCTTTCCCTCTGTCTATCACTCCCCCTACTTGTGCTCTTTCTCTGTGACAAATAAATAAATAAAATCTTAAAAAAAAAAGACATTGCAATTTGTATGCAAAGAAAAAACTTTTTCATGTATAAGGCTATTATCTAGTTCTAGAATATGACAGGAGTCTAGTTAAATAGGGAAGAGGATATCTGTCAGATCTAAGTGTCATAACTTATATGAAATTAGGTCTTTACCAATAGATCTATACCAATAGACTGTTGGTAACATTGGGAAGGTTTGGGGCTCAATTTGGACCACGTAGCTTAGTAGGGACCCCAAATAACATGGCCGAATCACAGTGTCCAAGGAAGCCTTGTATACCTAGACCCATTTCAGGCTGTTGACATAAGCAAAACGGATCCCATGCAGGCAACAGAATAGCCTGGGCAGTTGTTGTACTTTTTTTTTTTTTTTTTTTTAAGATTTTTATTTATCTATTTGACAGAGACCACAAGTAAGCAGAGAGGCAGGCAGAGAGAGAGGAGGAAGCAGCCTCCCTGCTGAGCAGAGAGCCTGATGCAGGCAGGGCTCAATCTAGGACCCTGAGATCATGGCCTGAACCTAAGGCAGAGGCTTTAACCCAATGAACCACTCAGGCGCCCTCAGTTGTTATACTCTTATGCAGAGTTTGGTTTATGCAAGGATATTTATATCTGTGTTGAAGTGGAAGCCGAAGCAGTGGTTGGAGGTACAACCATAAGGTTTAATTTCTTAGGCGATGTGACTAGAAATGTTTAGGCATGTTTTCATGGTCCCAATTACATTAGACTGGGGTAAGGGAAAGCAAGCATGCAATTATAACAAAATAGTACCGGTAGATGAGGGGAGTAGGTGAGAGATAGTACTCACTGGACAGGTGTCCAGGACTTTCCTAGACCCACTCAAGGCTGGGAGAAGCAACAAAATTCCAGAGTCTGGCTGCTGATGGTTTGGAACCCCAAATGTGCTAGACTGCGTTAGCATGGATCAGGGCTTGAACATTTGTTTCAGCAACTGACTAGGGCCAGAGCATTTGAGGAACATTTGCTACTGTGATATATTTTAAAATATCATATATCTGGATCTCAGAGGGGCCTAAACACAGGAGGGATGACATGGCTCCAGTTTCAAAGCATAGAGGAAAAGTAAGGAGCAGGATCCTTTCACAAGCCTACAGGATTGTGGTGGTTCACATTCTAATGAGCAGAATTAGTATCTTCCTGAAAGAGAGAGTATAGTTAAGTATTGTGTGTTCAGATGTAGAATAGTCAGGATTGAGGGAAGTCGTTAGCTCTCTCATTAATCTGTGGATTGGTGGTAACTAGTTGCTACCCCAAATTGAGAAACAACAATATAGTGGTTCAGATTCATATTCCTGACTTAAAAGTCAGAAAAGTTTTCCATTAGGTTTCCACTTAGGTCTTTCACTTTGCAAGGAGGATATTAAGGCTGCTGCTTTCTGAGTCATGCAATATGTCAGAGGATCCATAAATGTTCTGCTTTTGTCCAGTAGACTTCCTACTACATAATATTTTGTTCTAGAATTAAATTAATTACTACACAAGTGTTTCTTCTACATGACATAACCAAGATTACTTCTATTTCAGGAAATACTTAGATGATGGCTCATTCTTTTATCTTTCAGAAGATTCCCTATTTGAAGCTTTTACTGTGGGTTGGAAAATTTATAATATTTGAAAAGCTAATGGGAATTTTGAGAGGAAAATAAATTACAGGCACTGAAGAACCCCTGTTAAAAGTTTTTCCCCCTATACTTTGTGGTATGTAATAATGTATGTAATTACACCTTACTGCCTGCTTAAAATATTTCATTAAAGACTACTTCACAGCAATTATACTAATGGCAAATCTTGTTGTTGAAACAAGTAATATTAAGGCATTGTAGGAGGTGATAATAATCCTTTTTATACTTGATAATGTATTTTGAGTACCCTTGCTTTCATACACTTAAAACTTCCTGAAATAATTGGTCCTTGGGTGAATAACCTTTGTTTTTCTGAAACCAAAGAATCATTTTATTTTTTGAAAGTTAAAATAAATTATTTAAAATATTTGAATGGGGCAAAAATGCTCATATGTGATCACCAAATATATTAATAGATGCCTTAATAACCAAACTTTGTATCTTTAGATAAATCTGTATATCAATTTGAGGAAAAAGGATAAAACCATGACATCTGAGGACAAATTCAATTAAAAAAAATTTTTTTTTAAATTTTTATTTATTTATTTATTTATTTATTTATTTATTTATTTATTTTTATTTCCAGCATGACAGTATTCATTATTTTTGCACCACACCCCGTGCTCCAAGCAATCCGTGCCCTCTATAATACCCACCACCTGGTACCCCAACCTCCCATCCCCCATCCCTTCAAAACCCTCAGATTGTTTTTCAGAGTCCATAGTCTCTCATGGTTCACCTCAGAAAACATGGAAACCATGTTTTAGCAGCCGTTACTAGAGATAGTCATCGTAAAGTAACTTTTCCACCATAATTACTGGATTTTTCTTTTCTTAACTCTTCCTTAGGGTTTTAATGTAAACTCTTCCTTTAATGTTTTCTATTTCACTGTTTTGTTTTGTTTGCCACCACTTGTGATAGCTGTATCTACTAAGGAAATTAACCCCAAATGTGTCATAAATGCTGAAAATGTATTTTTGCAGTTTTTATATTTGCTTTTATTTATGCTATTTCTTTAGTCAAGTAGAAATACTAAAATTTGGGTATTCAAGCTTACATACTTTTGCTTTATGATTAGAAGGTTTTCCCAGCCCAAGAAAATTCATAAAATTTTCTTCCACATTTTTACATAGTGGTGTTATTATTGTTGCTATTTAAATCTCAGATATATTTATTGTTATTTAAATTTTTGACCTGCCTGAAATTTATTTTGGTATAATAAATAAAATTGGGATATAACTCTTTTCTTTCCTAGAATTAATAGTTAATTATCTCTGTATAAATGTTTGAGTTACCAGTTTTCTAGACTCTCATTTTTGTTTCCATAATATGAGAATTTCATTCAGAACAGTAATTGTAAATAAACAAAACTTTGTTTAATTTGTTTTCTTTAAATACTGCCTTTTCTGTTATTGTCCTTAGAAAATCCTTAGAAGGGATTTTGAACTAATAGTCTTATAACAGTAAATAATCCTATAATAATATACCTGGGTAAGACTTTTTTATGAAAATTTGTAAGTTTATTTTAGAATACTTCACTGAAATTTCTTAGGAAATTATCCTCTCATTTTTTGTAGATTAGCTGTGTTTTGCAAATTATAGGCAATAAGTACCTTTTTTTGGATTCTTGCATTTGTAAAATAAAGGTTTTTTTAAAAATTTTGGAATAGTTTTAGATTTGCAGGAAAAAGCTATATAGGGTCCCCATATCTGCCAACCTGGTTAAACTAGTTATTAATATTTTACATTACATGTAATATACATTTACATTAATGGTGTATATTTTTCACAGATAATGACAAAATATGGATACATTATTATTCACTGAAGTCCACAGTTTATTTAGAGTCCCTCAGTTTTAACTAAGGAAAAACTAGAGAAACAGAGTTCTTGCTTCTGTTCCAGGATCCCATCTAGAACACCATGTTATACATTTTCTTGTTGCTATGGTCTGAATGTGTATGTCCTGCACTTTAAAAATGAAGTCCAAGTGTCCATTGTTATGCTATTAGGATGGGAGCCTATGGTGCTTAGGTCCTGAGGTTGGAGCCCCTAGGAATGCGATTAGTGCTCTGATAAAATGAGATCACAGAGAGATCCAGAGGAGGATCACTTCCACTTGTGAGGATATAAGAAGTTTGAGACCCAGGAGAAGGCCCTCACCCAACCATCCTGGCACCCTGATCTCAGACTTCCAGCTTCCAGAACTCTGAGAAATAAATTTCTGTTCTTCATAAGCCACCCAGACTGCAGTATTTAATTATACTGCCTGAACAGACTAAGATAGTTGTAATGTCTCCTCAGGTTCTTCTGAGCTGTAAGTTTCTCAGACTTTCCTTATTTTGATGATATTGAAAGTGATGAAATACCTGGTCAGCTATTTTGTAGACTTTCTATTAACTGGGATTTGTTTAATGTTTTTCTCATGATTAGTCTGGGGTTATGGGTTTTTGGGAAGAAGACTACAGTGGTAAAGTGCCAATTCTTATTACATCCTTTCAAGGGTACACACTAACAACATGACTTATCACTGTTGATCTTCTGGCTACAGTAGTGTTTGTCACCTTTCTCCACTGTAAAGTCATTCTTTTTCCTCTCCCTTCTATACTCTGCTCTTTGGAAGGAAGTCATGATGCATATTCTTAAAGAGTATGGAGTTATGCTCTACTTCACTGAGAGCAAAGTATCTGCCTAAGTTATTTGGAATCCTGCATGGAAGATTTGTCTGTTCTCCCCCATTCATTTTTTTCAATCATTTATTTATATAATTATGGAATTCTGTAGGCTTATTTTATACATTGGGTCCGCTTTTTAAAAATCTAAAATGGATTTATCCTGATTTGGGAAAATACTGATTGGCTAGTAGATGGCAGAGCGAAGGACAGATCTAAGATGATGTGAAGAACTAAGACTAGAGCCTAAGTCAATGCTTAGAGAAGCAACTTCTGGAAGCAGAACAGGGCCAAAGGATTAAGTGATAAAGAGAAACCATTAAAAACAATTTTGAATTATTTTTATTTATTCAAAATTTGACAAGGATTATATGACCAAGACTTGCTATGTTTTCCCCAATATCTGTTTTCTCTCTTCTTCTAAAGTAACCACTCTGAAACCTATCCAGAATAAAGACTACATTTTCCAGCTTACAATGAATTTATTTGTTGTCTTTATGATTAAGCTCTGACAATTAGAATATCAAGAGAATAGATGCTTGTGACTTCTGGGATAATTTCTTAATAATTAGGAATGCAGATACAGTGGAGAGCAATTGAAGGTTATGCTGAGGATGCAGTGTGATAGGCAGCGATCTGGGAATGAGCTGTAAAATAGAAAGATCCTGGGTGACCTGTGAAGCCATCAAAGCGAGACTAGCTGACAGCACTTGGATTATTACCTGGTCTGTAAGAAACAAACCTGCATGTAGTTTAAGATCACAATATTCTACTATAATTGATCATAATTTACTGGTTAAGATATATTTAAAAATGTGGAGGAAGGACATTGATCAGGAAAAGGCAAACCTACATATAGTTTAAGTTTGCAGTATTCTACTTAAATTGATCATAACGTACTAGTTAAGATATTAAAAAAAAGAAGGGGGAAGAAAATGAATTTCTTCTCAACTATGTATTAGTTTAAGGGTTTAAAAAAAGGCAAGCAGAAAATTGTGCATTTCGGGCTTTTTCTATTTAAAATGTGTGATAAGCATTATTTTTTTCCCCCTCAGAGAGTTTGTCTAAAAAATGCTGGGAGCCCTTAAAAAATGTTATGGCTGAATAAACTTACTCCAAGTCCTCTCCAGATAGTTTGTTTTCCCCGGATGATCCCTTTACAACAGATATTAAAACCCAAGGCTAAATCTTCACAATGACCCTCCTAAGTACAGGACTTGGAGATCAAGGCCTATGTACAACTGTGAAAAGCTCCGAACTTTAATTTCAGCTCTTAAGAATGCTCCCATAGTAGTAGTTCTCACTGAATGATACTATTCTTTCTTTTTTTATTCTCTGCTTATTGTAAATATCCACATTATGTTTAAGATAGTCTGTAGAGCTAAATTAGAAAAGATATAATTAATCAAAAGATGCTTAAGAAGTAATGAGGATGTGAATCTATTCCCAGTCTTGCAGGATGGAGAAGAATTTTGAATTATATTAGATGATACAGATGATGTTTTAGGATGAGAAATTATGGAACTAACTCATCTCAAAGTAAATGTCAGTTAGGATGAATGTTTTTCATTATAACAGTCTAAGTATTTTTCTGTGTGTATTATTTGTTGCTAGTTTCCGAAAATTAGCATTTCATATTATGCGAATATTTCTATTTGCGTTATTGCCGAGAAGAGATTTGTCCACAAGCTTTTGTGATTCAAGTGGATTTAACTTAAATCCAAAATTTAATTACAAATACGGTGATTGTGTTGACTCATTCTTATGCATTTCAATTAGATGAGAAATGTACCAGCTGGGAACTATCCACTTATAGATTAAGAAATATTAATTTCAAGGTATTCCAGTGTACTTTAAAAAGGATCCAAATCATCACAGACTTCTGATGTTTTTATTTTTATAGCCCTATTTGGCATAATACATATACAAATGGCCTAATTGTCAGAATTTAATGGTGGAAATGAAAATATCAGTATATTGATTTTGGGTGTTCCCAAAAAAGTTCATGTTAAGAACTGGTCATTTTAAAAGCTTTGTAATTCAAAGTATCTTGAATTTTATTCATTAGTTCATACACAGATTTTTTTCTCTTGTTCTTTGTGTGTGTTGTCAATACAAAAATGTTGGCTTATATAAAAGGTCTCAGATGATTATCTTGATCCTCAGAACTTTCAAGACATTATCCTTCTACACCATTACAACAAATAGACATTGTGTGATAGATGCAAATACAATTTCCAAAGCTACATTAATTGCATAATTTGTAATAGAAGCTTGGTATGGCCACTGCCTGCAGTGTGAAAAACAATCCAGAATAATCTTATCAGCGTGATCATTGAATCTTTATTAGTCTTTGGTTAGTTATCTGTTAGCATGCAAAGGATCCCATCTTTGCACTCTAATCTTTCATTAATGTACCTTTTAAATTTACTCCAGAGAAATTCAGAGGAAAGAAGAAAATAAGTGTCTCTTATTTCCTTTAAAATCTAAATCTACATACATTTCTTGACAATTTGACTCTGCAGTTAGCAATCTCAAGCTTTTACTAATATATTCCTTTTGCCATGCATTCAAGTGGGCTAACTTTAGCATGTACCCAATATTACTTAATTTAAAATTTTCTAGCTACCCATAGTTGGAGTAAAAAGGGAGGAGTTACACTTTCTCTTCTTTCTCCTTCTTTAATATAGTCAGGAGATATCAGGACATCTTAGTTCTAACTATTTCACTAATAGCTAAGTGTCAAATCACCTCACTTCTTTAGGCTTAAATTTTCTTATCTATAATATGAAAGAGGTTGACTAGAAATTTTCCAAAGCCCTTACTACCTAAAGGTCTTTTTATTCAAAGCATTTGAGGAAGTGTTTTCTAACAGTTCTTCCTTGGGAAGAAGTGTATATATCTTCTGTGTATATGTTTGGAAATCCCCTGTCTTTCCAATGGTTCAGTTCTCAGAATCATTTCCCAGTCATGTTAATCTCCTATTGATATTGTAAAAAATTACCATAAGTTTAGTTGCTTAAAGCAACACACATTAATCTTACAATTCTGCATGTCAAAAAGCTAAAGTGGGTCTTACAGCAAAGATCAAAGTATGAATAAGGGTTATGTGACTCTATGACTCACGGTTCATTTCTTCAAGGCCACCATCATAACTTCTTCATATCCGTCTCTGAAACACCTGCCTGACTCTAATAAAAACTCTTGTGATTAGACTGGGTCTACATGGATAATCAGGATACTTTTCCTATTTTAAGATCCTAAATCATACCTGCAAAGTCTCCTTTGCCATATAAAGTAATATATTCACAGTTTCCAGGGATTAGGATGCAGATATATTTGGGAAATCAGTATTCTGCCTACTCCTGGTATCTTGCTTGCCTTTTTTTTTTTTTTTTGTCTTTTTTTAATGAAGCTACTATTACAAGATCGATATTGCTCCCTTAAGAGTGACTGATTTTCTTATTTTCCTGGTTTTATTTTCTTCCTAAGAATAAGCACATGCGAAATAAGTAAGAGAAAATGACAAGCAGAGGACAGTTTCAAAATATAAGGAATCTATAAAGAATTCGGTTATGGACCCTGATCTATATTTCTTGATTACCCAAGTTAAATGCTAAGGGGTTTGAGATGCTCAGAAGTGATCCTATAAGTACCTCTGAGAGCTCAGACTCTTGCTCAAGACAGATCTGGGAGAGAACCACTGCATTTTCAGTCTATCTGTAATACCCTCACATTTGGAAGAGGTGGATAGAAGAGTTTGTGCAACAATCTCTTAGTTTTTCCTAAATGGAGAACATTTTCTATTCTGGCACAGGGATCTTTTTGTTAGTTCAAATGCCAGAGATAAAACTGTCTTTATTACTAGGGCTGTACTCACTTACTGGTGCTGGAACTAGTGATTCTCAGCTTACCCCTTCAGTGTAACTTATTCACGTTAGTTTTTTTCTACATTAAAAAAAATATGTTATATCTAAATTCAATTTCATTTTTGTTGTTGTTGTTTTACTCAAACAGTACCAGTGATTTGATTATTCTTGAGTACCCACTGCCTGATGCTCTAGTCTGAGTTTCTTTCTCAAACACAGGTACCATTAACTGGCAAATACCAAACTATCTATTTATCTATCTACCTATCTATCTATCTACCTATATTCCTCCCTTCTTTTCTTCCTTTTATTAAGATTTACTTATTTATTTGAAAGAGAGAGAAAACACCAGCAGGAGGGTCAGAGAGAGAAAGAATCTCAAGCAAACTCCCCAGTGAGCCCACTACAGGGCTCAATCTCATAACCCTGAGATCACAACCTGAGTTAAAACCAAGAGTCAGACACTTAACCAAGTGTGCCTTCCAGGCACCCCAGTTCCAGACTATTTTCTCAGTATTTGTGTACATGTACCTATATATGGACATGCAGAAATATATACTTCTGTTTTGTGGACTTTAAATTAGTGAACTCATATACTGTATATATCATTCTAAACCTTTTTACACCTAATCAAATATCTTGTGGTCTTTCAGCATCCTCATATGTTGATATTTTTGCATTTTTGTATGATGCATAACATTCCTTTGTATAAATGTACTATTACTTATATAATCATTTCTCTATAAGATCAACATATGGTTATCATATTAATCTGTTATAATCATTAGGGAACTAACATCTTTTTGTATCTCTAGGGTAGAATTTCTTGATCAAAGTAGTGGCATATATAAAATTATGACATATTACCATATTGAGCTTTAAAAGTTTGAATCAATTTCCAGTTCCTCTCAGCAATGGATAAGAATATGTGTTTCCTTAAATTCCAACAATAGTTGCCTGTCTCATGCGGGTAAAAATGTATCTCATTGTTTTAGTAGACATAGTTAAGT
Organism: Mustela erminea; assembly: GCF_009829155.1. Classification (NCBI taxonomy): domain Eukaryota; kingdom Metazoa; phylum Chordata; class Mammalia; order Carnivora; family Mustelidae; genus Mustela; species Mustela erminea. The sequence continues at coordinate 27,647,613 of NC_045617.1, forward strand.
AGTGTTTCTTTTCTTCTTTATTGCCTTTGTTCTATTTTTTATACCTATTAGTAGGTTTTTTACCTTTTAGTAGGTTTGTATTTTTCTTTGTAATTTGAAGGGTTCTTTTTCACATGTTCTACATGTAAGAAACAAGCCCAGTCTATGCCAATTCTGACATGCAAAATCCTTTCTATCTTACTGTAATCAATTTTTTCAATGCTTCAGTTATGGCTTTTACATTTTATCTACTGTTTAAAGAGACCTCTTCTGGCTTATGTATATAAATCATTTCTTTTTATTGAATTATCATTCTGTGATACTTTTGTTGGCTGTTTTTTACAATTAGCTCATTAATCATGCAGTAATTAATTTTTTGCCTCATCAGAAGCAAGTGGGTTTGTCTTTATTATTCTGGACTAAAGTCCCAGCAAATTTAGCAGCTTAAAACAATAAAAAGGTATTATTTCACACATCCGCACATCAAAAGTCTTGGTATAGCATCACTCAGTTGGGTCCTCCACTTAGTTTCACAGATTGAGGTCAAGGGGTCCACAGGGCTGTGTTCTTTCCTGGAGGAACTAAAGGTGAACTTACTTCTAAATTCATTCAGGTTGTTGAGAGAGTTCAGTTCCTTGAGGTTGTGGGCTCACCTATCTCTTTGCTGATTGTCAGCCATGAATCTTTCCCAGCTTTGTAGGTCTGCTGGGGTTATTGGTCATGTTTCCCCTTTCATCTTCAACCCAGCAAGAATACCTCAAGTGTTTCTCATGCCTTGAATCTTCTCATTTCCCCTTCTCCTATGTCTCTTCTGGATCCAGCTAGAGAAATTCTCTGCTTTTAAGGGCTCCTGTGATTACGTTAGGCTTATCTGGATAATCCAGGATACTCTTCTTGTTTTAAGATTCATAAACTTAATCACATCTGCAAAGTTCTATTTTCCTTATAACATAAAATATTCACAGGTTCTGGAGGATCAGGGCATGGGCATTTTTGAGGGGCTATTATTTTGCTTACTCTAGAGACACTGTGACCACTATGTTGGGCACCATTGTTTTAGTTACCCCAACTGGTTTATGCTTTGCTTATTGATGCTTCTAGTTCAAAATGACTTCTCTTCTGAAAAGTCTTCTACTTTCATGAGAATTTCTTCAAGGCTCTTACTTTCTTTCGAGGAATAGCTTTGAGGTCATATCCCATTTATAGTAAAGAAAGCTTGGCATGATCCTTTCAATGACTTATACATGATCTAGTCCATATCATCTAGTTCTTTCTATCCTCTCTTACTGATTGTGAGAGCAATCTCTGAGAATGCATGAGCAATACTAAAAAAAAAAAATACTTTTAATCAAAATGAGAAAAAATATCTTTTCTTTGTTGGAAATAACATATATATATAGTAAAAAAGTTCAAACAGGGGAAAAGTAAAGGCATATAATGATATACCTCACCCCAAACTCCTGAGTTAAACATTATATTAATTGTTTGTGCCGAAATTTGCTAAGCATGTGTTTTGGGTTTGTTTGTTTGCTTTTTTGTAGTTAGTAGTTTGTTTTGTTTTGTTTTTTCATAAGTAGTGAACTGCAATCTACAAATATATCTGTACTTTATATTTTTCACTTAACATACATCCTGAAAGTGTTTACATGTCAACACATATAAACTTACCATATTTGTCATGTCTCTGGAAATTTTTATCCTCAATATGTTTTTTGATGAAAAGCAAATTTTACTGAGTTTTTATGACTACTTTTAAAAAAAGAAACTTACCTTTGAATGTAGATTAAATAAAATAATGAATGTAAGAGCCACTGAGATTTGAAAACTACCACACATGTAAAACATAAAAAGTTACCATATATTGTGTTGGTCATTTGTAGTAGTCTGGTTTAATTTAAAGTAAATGTAAAAGGAACAATTTATAGTTATAAGATCTCTGTATGTGAAGTTCATTTTTTACAATGTACTTCAAAAGGCATTTAATTTTTATTCTGGCCATAACTAGTTTAGTTTAAAATGATTATTTAAAGTGATTATTTAAATGACTTTTTTTTTCTCTTTTATTATCTGTGATAGGAGGTAGTCCTTTGGTTAAAACAACATCTTGCAACCAGTTTTGCTAATTTGTTGAGAAAAAGAGTCTGATAACACTTGTGATCTTCTTACTGTTTCAGTACTTGATACAAGTACCTCACAAAAAATACCAGCAGTTTAATCAGTACCTGCTCTTGTGAAGAACAAAATAAAGAAATACTATTGCTTTTCAACCCTTGTTAGAATAAAAGCAATTCTTTGTTGCTCTCTCTACATATACATACTCTCTATTTCATATACATATATATATAAAAAATGTCATTGAAATAATATTTATATATGTAAATATAGTTAAGGGATCATGTATGTATGTGGTATATATCCATATATATATATAATGGTATGCATGCAACCATACATGCATATATATGTGTAAACATATATACATACATACACGTGTATAGTATTTTATACAAGTATGCATTTTGTGGTATGAATGCAAAAATGTGGTATGCATGGGGTATATGTATATACTGTGAAGAGTCACTTGATACAACCTACTAAATTGTATATTAAATCTTTCCACAAAACAGTCAGTATGCTATTATTAACATAATTCAAAAATTTATTTTAGAGGCAGAGAGCAGGAGGAGGGGCAAAGGGAAAAGGGAGAGATAAAATCTCAGACAGATTCCCTGCTAGGCCTGGAGTTTGATGTGGGGCTCGATCCCAGGTCCCTGAGATCATGACTTGAGTCAAAACGAAGACTCAGATGCTTAAATGACTAAACCACTCAGGCACCCGCATTATTAACATATTGCAATTGTATGACCATGAAATGTGATTGTTTTCAGTACTTGTATTTTAAATAGCATAAACAGCTATTAAAAGATAATTTTCAAAATAATAAGATAATGGCTCTAAATACATATATATACGTCAAAGATATTATTTAACTCATTAATTAACTTATTAACTCAATAAGTCACATGTAGTTTGATGAGGAATCTGAAGAATAGATATATATAAGTAGTCAGGAATGCTGAAAGGAATTTGAAAAATGGGCTGATACCCTATAGGGCATTAAACATAATCTATAGAATCATCTTTTTTATAGGGCAGTAATTGATTATATCTCTGGTGCAAAATTCATTTTCATTCCTATGGACAAGAGTCATTTGCATTATGAATCCTTTTCTACAATTTACAGAGCTGTAATACAATTTGGTCAAATCAATGAAAAGTGTACAGAATACTTTAAAATCAGATAACTTTGAGGGGGTTACTAGAAAAAAAAAAGGCATTCCATTGAAAGGATACTCTATAATCATTTGGCCATTATAAATTATTTTGCAGTTTTCCCTATAATAACACCTTTATTTGCAATTAATTTCAGATTAAAAAAAAACAAAAACAGAAATGTTCTAAGTTTCTGCATTGAAATTGTATAAATTTAGAGTAGCGATTGATAATTGAAAGCTTTTATATAATGCTATTTTATTTCATTTATTGTTTTCTTCTGCCAAACATATTAAAGGACCATTGTATGCCAGCTGCCGAGCTAGATATAGACAATACAGTGATGGACAATATGTACGTGGTCCCTGGTTTTTCTCATGCAGCTCACAGTCTTGCGGGGGTAGACAGTCATTAATGAAATTGTCATAAGTGCTAACAAAGCACAGAGTTCAACAAGGTAAGTTTGAGGGACCATAGGATGATATCAGGGAAACTTCCCTGAGGCACTAAACTGTGAGCTGAGTCCTAAAGGCCAAATAGAAACAGTTAAATTGGTAAGGAGGCTAGTGATTGAGGGAGAGGTGAGAGGGCAGTTCATAAAGAAAAGATATCTTATGCAAAGTCCCTGTGGATGAAGGGAATATGGTAATATTCATAATAGAGAGACAGAGTGCCTGGAGGTGAAATCAGAGGAGAATGCAAAGATTAAACCTACAGAGCTATGATTATTTCCATAGAAGTGATCTAAGCGTGGGAATAACATAGAGTTGCATTCTGAGAAGATCACCCTGGCTGTTTTATGGGATAGACTGAAGGAGCAACCAGCATTGATACTAAGAGGCCAGTTAAGAGGCCATTGTGAAATTGTGAAAAACGTTGGTAGGACTAATGTTAGGGCTATATGCAAATCTAAAAATATGGCTCAAAGCAGATAGTCGAGGTTTTTGAAGATGTCTGTGAAAACCAAATGATTAGCTTTGTTCAATTTTGTTTGATGTGAAGTAGTATTGTTTACTGGGTAATAATGGTTCTGAAATTTTGCCGGAAGGGAATTTTAATAAAATGGTGTACCTCACTGAATAAACTGAATCCTTTGATTTTGGTTGAATATACTATTCTGTAAATTCTTTTCAAAGATTAAAATATGATCTGTGTACTTTTTTTTGAAAGAGCTATTTATTTGGAATTTTTTAACAACATTTTAATCTGGAGTGTCTTATATTGGTATTGTAAGGAAGCTAAACATCTTTTGGCAATATGTAAAATTTTCTTGAATTTTAAACGGCACAGTTTCCTTTTTTTTTTTTTAAATAAGTATACCTCTTCTTAGAACAATTAGGCAGACTTATTGTATACAATTGCTTCATTTTAGCTAATTCTGTCTTAATTTGGAACTAACCCTTTACCGAAGAATTTTAAAAATTTGAAAATAATATCTCATAGTTTGCCAAAAATCGTATGCTTGCTTGCTACATTTTTATACATGAGTTTTCCAATGTTATTTTTTATTAGATTACATATTTTAAGTCATCACATGTGTATCATAGTTATTAAGCAATTATTTGTTTTAAGCTATATCTCCAAATATTTATATGTTGGATGTATTTTTTGGTATGTTTTATACAGTAGTTGTATTTTAAGAGTAAAAGATTTAGCATAAACAAATATTGATGTATAGCAATACACCAACCAAAATATAATTTTTAAAAGAGAATGCTAAGGGTCAAAACACCCTGGATCATTCTTATCTAATTAAAGATAGACAGTGTATAAGAAAATTGACCTCTAGGAAGCCAACAGCATCAATATTGTGATAAGATTCCTGCCAAACTCTTACCCATGAGAGAGTCATAGGGAGAATGAAGAACTTTGTTAAGAATGATCATTTTTATATCTTGAATAATCGCACACACCAGAAACAAGCAAACAAACAAACAAAAACCAAAGCCAAAATATCCCAGATGACCAAGAGCTATATTGGGTTGTATGATGATGTAATCTACTTAATTTGCATCAAATTTTCATCTAATCATATGTAGAAATGTGTCTATTTTTTACTCACTTTTTAAAAATGTTATCCCCTTTTCTCAATAGATTGAGAGGGGAGAGTTTATATTCTCTTAACTCCCTTCTGCTGCTTTCTACCTCTTTATTATCCACTCTTATGTAGAATACTTTTCCTCCTCTGGTTCCTCTCATCTAGCTGTGCTAATGTCTCTCCTTTTATCAACCAACCTCTCAGTTACTTATTCACTCTCATTTATGGGAGATATTGCCTCTTCCCCTTCTCTCACCATTCTGCCATAATCTTAGGAGTTTTCAATTCATCAACAGATTAACCTTAACATTCTTGGCTCTACTTAAATCCATTGAGCTTTTGCCCAGCTATTTTCAATGTCTTCTATGCAAAGTTCCCTGATGTGGATAAATCCACATCAGGGAACTTTGCAACGTTAACTTCGAATGATAGTCCACTCTTCAGCAACCATTTATGTTTCTAGATTTCTCAAGTTCTCATTCCAGTATACATGCTATTCAACCTCAAAGATGATTCTTACGTTAACTAATTTCAGACTTCCTCAGTTTTCTCTCAACCAACAGCAGGCACCCTCCCCAGTCCTTCCCTGTGACACTCTTTTCCTTCTCTCCTTCTCTTTCCACCAGCCTCAGTTCATACATTCTATTTTATACCTGCTTTTTTTTTTTTTTTTACTTTTTTTTTTTTTTTATTTCCAGCATAACAGTATTCATTATTTTTGCACCACACCCCGTGCTCCATGCAATCCATGCCCTCTATAATACCCACCACCTGGTACCCCAACCTCCCACCCCCCGTCCCTTCAAAACCCTCAGATTGTTTTTCAGAGTCCATAGTCTCTCATGGTTCACCTCCCCTTCCAATTCCCCCCAACTCCCTTCTCCACTCTAAGTCCCCATGTCCTCCATGCTATTTGTTATGCTCCACAAATAAGTGAAACCATATGATAATTGACTCTCTCTGCTTGACTTATTTCACTCAGCATAATCTCTTCCAGTCCCGTCCATGTTGCTACAAAAGTTGGGTATTCATCCTTTCTGATGGAGGCATAATACTCTATCCCCAGGGGTACAGGTCTGTGAATCACCAGGTTTACACACTTCACAGCACTCACCAAAGCACATACCCTCCCCAGTGTCCATAATCCCACCCCCTTCTCCCAAACCCCCTCCCCCCAGCAACCCTCAGTTTGTTTTGTGAGATTAAAAGTCACTTATGGTTTGTCTCCCTCCCAATCCCATCTTGTTTCATTTATTCTTCTCCTACCCACTTAAGCCCCATGTTGCATTTGACCATACCAATATAATCACAGAGCCCAACTTAAAAAATCTGCATTTTCTGCTCCTTTATGTGGGCATCTGAAAACTTACACATATCCATGGTCTCAATTTCACTGCCAAACTCAACACATTCTGTTAATTCTTTCCCTTGTCCTAATCCATGTTAATCTCTTATCCTCCTTAAAAGATACTCTGCAGCTTCTCTGGTATAGTTTTCAAACCACATTTTTATCCACATATTCATTCTCAGTCGGTGATCTTGTTGCCTATTTTAAGGAGAAAACTGAGGTCAACAGATGATTTTTTTTCTTTGCTTCTCTATTCATGCTATCTTCAAGTATAATCAGTACCTGACAAACAGTACACTTCGGTCTGTTGAATGCTAACCACCCCCCCCCCCATGTAAGTCTTATTTCCTTTGCATCTCTTTCCTGTCTTATTTCCTTCATCAGCCCTCTTCCTTCTACTTCCTAAAAATCTTCCTGCCTATTGGCTTCCTCTGGGCTATCAACAATCTAAGGAAAGAAATAATCCAAACTGTCCAAACAAAATGAGGGTACTCGTTTTTTATCCTTTTGTAACACTTGATTTTTATCTTATTTTTCTCATTTTTCCGCAGAGAAAACCCCAGATTCACTACCTCCACAACTTTATATCTCACATTTTTCATAATCCACTGCAGTTAGGTTTCTGTCAAAGCCAATGAAGATTTATTAGTTATTATTTTATCCTAAAAATCCCTATTTTGTTGTATTCCTTCCTTATCAATTAGAGGTTTTTTGCTTACAAGCAGCACATAATAAGTCTTAAGGGAAAGATGATATAAAATGAATGAGAAGACTTGGGAGCAAAGTCAGAAGTGGACAAAGATTAGGGCTACCCACTAGTTTGGTCAGGTCATTACTTTACAGAATGAATAAGGATTACTGCAGTTTTTTTCCTGTTTTTGAGTCAGAGTGCTAAGAGTCAAGGACTTGGGAGAGGAAATCCAATAGGTCTATCCAGTTTCACTGATCTTATCCTTTACTGGTCAGTGATGGACAGCAAGGAAACCAAAAAATATTTCCTACAACTTCCACAATGTGACATTCTCCTGCTTCTCTCTCTTCACTTCTCTCTTTCATTTTAATAATTCTTATTGCTTTCTTGTTTGTACACAATTTAAATAAGTATGTGTAACCCCCAGGCTTTGTTTTTATCATCCTCTGATGTCATCCTGTGGGGGATTGTTGTAGTATTTATTGTCATGGCTTCATCTACATTGGCTATTTTTTTTTTTTTTTTTTTAAGATTTTGTCAGAGAGAGAGAGCATGAGTGCACAAGCAGGGGGAGCTACAGCCTAAGGGAGAAGCAGACTCCCTGCTGAGCAAGGAGCCTGATGTGGGGTTGGATCCCAAGACCTGGACTGATGACCTGAGCCAAAGGCAGAACTTAACTGACTGAGCCACCCAGGCATCTTGAATTTGGCTAATTCTTAAGTTTTTTCTGTGGTTAGATATTGTGCTAAATATTTTATATGTATAAAATTATATAAAACTTTATAAGTTAAAGTATAATAATCCTTATATTACATGATAAACTGGGGCTCAGGGAAACCAGTTACTACACATCTTTACTAAGACTGAGGAATCAAGTCTCCAAAGCCAAATGTTCTTATCCATGGCATACCAATAATGTCCCAATTATGTATTCCACCAAGCTCTGTCAACTGCTTATTTGATACTTCTTTTTATTCTTAGTTTCCTAGGGAGTTGTGTATTTAAAATGAAATTGATTATCTTTATTCCTCTTATTTGACAGTTCTCATGACAGAAAATATTACAACTTGGTATGGGTGATTGTGGTGGGGGGGAGGGACATTCACACTTAACTGAAACTTTACATCCAATTAATAAATATCCACTCCCCTATACCTGTCACTGTTGACTTTCACTTTCAATCAAAGTACTACAAAAGTCTCCAAATTTGGATTCCTGCCCAAATAACCATCTTACTCAAATCTGTCATCTGTATACAGCCCCAGGTGTTTAAAACACAACACTAGCTATGTTATTTCTCCATTTAAAGCACTGTTTGCTTCATGCATTCTGTACAATAAAGTCCAAATGCCTTAGCGTTGATTTATTGGGGCATTTTCCATTTTGTCCTCTTTACTTCTTGAGCCTAATCTCTTAAATCCATGTTACCTAAATCCCATGTTTCTGAAAAACTTGGCTTGTGTAATAGCTTCCATGTCCTATGACACTGTAAGGACAGTTTGCACTCTTACTTTATGTATACTTCCTATTTTTGAGGTTATCCTTGTTCTCTTTCCTTATTTCCCAGACTGGCTAACCCTGTTTCCTCTGTGACTTATTATATCTTCAAGAAAAAGTACTGAATTAAGTTTTCTTCTATGCATTCCTCCATGTTCATCAGTGAGTAACTATTACTTTCACATTTTCAAATTTCCCATTCTTACTGTTACTATTAAGAAATCCAGAAATAGTGTGGTTCCACAGTGGAAAAAAAAGTATGGTCCCATAGAGTATGTTTGGGTGTTAAGAGAGCTGCTCCTCAAGTTTTTCATGAAGAGATAAAGAAGAAGGGATTTTATTTTTTATTTTTTTCAAGATTTTATTTATTTTTTTATTTATTTGAGAGATAATGAGAGAGAGAAGAAAAGAGCATGAGAGATTGAGCATGAGAAGGGGGAGGGTCAGAGGGAGAAGCAGACTCCCTGCTCAGCAGGGAGCCCAATGCGGGGCTCCATCCTGGGACTCCAGGATCACAACCTGAGATAAAGGCAGTCTCTTAACCAATTGTGCCACCCAAGTACCCCAAGAAGAAAGGATTTTAAAAGTAGATAGCCCCATACATAAAAATATCCAAGTATCAGTAATTAGTAATTCCAGGAAACTTAGAAGTATATCAGCTAATGAGATTTAAGTTGATATATTCTGTTAATTAGAATCACTCAGAGTATACTTCAATAAGGAGATATGAATTGATATGTTTGTATAACTTCTTATTTGTTTTTACACTATAATCATATAAACTCAGGGTTACAAACAACCTCAAACATTATCTAGAAATATAAGCTAGCTCATTGTGATTATCTGAAGATATCAATTATGCTAGCAGTAGATTAAGGGGCATGTAAATACAATGCAAATTGCATTGTGATATAAAGTACTTCTTCTTTTTTTTTTTAAACCTCGGTAAATAACTTGGCTATTTTTGAGCATTCTGGTTATCAGGGAGGGGAAAATTTCTCCCTACCTTTCTTGGTTCTTTTGACTGATCTAATAATTGATGCGAGACAGATTAATAGGAGAAACAAAACAAATTTAATTCCTGTATATGGGAATTTGAGTCTCTGAGAAGAGATGTGAGTCTCTGAGAAGAGATCAAAACAAGCAGCTTTTATACCTTTAGAAAAAGACACAATAAATTTATGAAGAACTGACAAGACAAAGAAACTTAGGCTTGGATACTAATTAATGAGTAAATTAAGCAGAGTTTTTTAGCACAGCCTTCTCAGCCCTGAATTCCTAGTATCTGGCAATATGGTTGTCTCTCTGCCTCCTGGATCAGGCAGTGTACTTTTCACATAGCAGATTTATTTTTTGCTTTTAGGGAAACAGAAAGAAGGGTTAGAGTGTCCTTGCACCAGCTGTTTCTCAAGTAACTAATTCAAAATAATCAGTATGACACTTTAGCATATTTTGGGGTGGCCTGCCTTGAGCCCCATCACTGGAAAATTTCAAAATACACACAGTTTCTTAAGATCTTCCCAAAACTAGCAGTTAAGACAAAACCTAATTTAGCATGAGACAGACTACTGAGAATTGTGGAGGAATCTATATGAGTTTCCTTTTTCCACTGTAATAAATTACCACAGAATTGGTGGCTTAAAAAAACCCTACAAATTTATTATCTCATAGTTATGCATGTTAGAAGTTCAAAATAGGTATTTCTGTGCTTAGCAGAAGTGAGTTCTTTCTGGAGACCAGTGACTGGTCTGCAGACCAGTGAATCTATTTAGGAAATAAACTGACTTTTCCAGTTTCTAGAAGCTACTAACATTTCTTGGCTTGTGTCCATGAACACCAGCCTAAAAAGCCAATTGTGGGGCATCTTCAAATTTCCTTTCTTTCCTGACTTCTGCTTCTATAGTCATATCTCCTGTTCTAACTCTGATTCTCCTGCCTCAATTTTTTTTTTTTTTCCCTTTTGGACCCTTGTGATTACATTGGGTACACCTGGGTAATCTAAAAATCTCTCCCTATCTCAAGATTCTTAATCAAATACATCTGTAAAGTCCCTTTTACCATGGACAGTAATATATGCACAAGTTCTGGGTATTAGGATGTGGGCATCTTTGGAGGGGCATTATTCTGCTTATCATAGATTGTCCAATGAAGTTCTGTTGTTCGCTATCTTGTTACTGTAAAAATACAGAGCACCGAAGGTGTTGTGATAGTTTGAATTGCAAAAGAAGGTTGGTTTTTAAACTCTCTGGCCACAGATGCAGCGTGGACTTTAAAAAGTTGAATGAGGTCTAAGGAAGGGGAGTATCACAGGTAATTATATGAGGAAAATCTGTGAGAAGGAGTTAGCAAAATCAAAAAAGTAGTGAGAGGAGGAATATGAAGAGAAGTTCCTGAGATAAACTTGCCTCCTAGTCAACTGGAAAATTCCATTATTAAGAATATTGCATTTATAGGTCCCACAATTCAACTGAGGTGTTACTGTAATTTAGTGATTTCACAAAGGCCCTATGCTTGGAAAGCAGAATTATAGCAATGAAGAGTGTCTGAGTTGAAAAAAACCTTCAGTATTTTCTAGTGTAAGTTCACTTTACACAGAGTAAATTGAGGTCCACATTTTTTAAGAACTTAGGAAAAGTTATAAGTAATTTGGTGCCAAAGGCAGGATTTAAACCCAAATATCCTGATTTAGAGTTCATGACTCTTGCAACATTGTCCTCTAAGAGTTCTTTTCTCTCCCAGTAGGAAATAATAAAACTTTCCTTTCCTTAGGAAATACAACAATTTTTTTCCCATCATAAAAGATTTTTCTGTCACTTTTCTCTCCAAGAGTGGTATAGAAAAGTCACCTTTCTTTTTTTTTTTTACATAGAAGCCAGAGCTCGATTTAGCCTGAACTGTATAATGTAGTTTTTGTTACATAACATCATCTTATATTTGTCTAGCAATGTGTGAGTTTGAAGGTACTTTCACATTTTACATATTATTATTGTCTTTACTTCTCAGAATGATACTATGAGACTTTTGGGTAAAGCAGGGTGCTTTGTTCCTGTTGTACATACAAATACAAGCTCATTAGAGGTGAAGCAGGACCAGAACTTAGGTATCCTGGTTCTTTCCATACCCCCTACACTTCTGCCATTATGAGGTTTTGTGATTTTTGTCAAATCTGCGTAGCCACCTGGTGTATTGGTATTCTCATTTGTGAGTGATAGTAATAATTTTTGTCCTACCACATACAGAAATTATAAGAATAAAATGAAATATCAAATGAAAACCGTTAATTAAGATTAATCCACCCTAGAAACTGCAATAAGCTGATTATTTAAGCATTTCTAATGTGAAGAGGACTAGACAAACATTGCTGGGTTATTCTAGATGATTTAAACAAATTTGCAACTTGGGGTGCCTGGGTGGCTCAGTGGGTTAAAGCCTCTGCCTTCGGCTCAGGTCATGATCCCAGAGTCCTGGGATCGAGCCCTACATCAGGCTCTCTGCTCAGCAGGGACCCTGCTGTCTCCTCTCTCTCTCTCTGCCTACTTGTAATCTCTGTCTGTTAAATAAATAAAAATCTTAAAAAAAAATAATAAATAAACAAATTTGCAACTGGATTAAGATATTTTCCACAAAAAATTCTCACATGCATTAAGGAAAAATTGCATCAACTCTTAAATTATTCATAATAATAATAAATCATAAGTAGTGGTTGCTGAGTTTTTACTTTGCTCTCGGGCATGTGCTATCAAGTTATTCTTGGTCTAGGTCACCAAATACTAAGTGATCAGATCTGGTCTCTGAGAAACCAGGTCTATGTCTTCAATCATTAGTCACCCTCAAAGGCTCAAAATATTGTGCAAGAAGAAAATGGCAGAGCAAATGATTCGGCTGGGTCCTCTGAGTGTGCACAGTGGCTCAAATCTATTGTGGCTTACAGCAAAAAGCTGCTTCCAGGTTATCTGACCTCTGTGTCTACCTCTGTTCCTGCTGTTGAACATTGCTCAATGGCTCTCAGCTGGCTTTTTGTCCTTGGAGAGGCAAAATACACTCTTTCAAATGTACTCTAGGAAGGGAAGCAATCCCTCCCAGTGTGACCCAGGGGATGCTCTTATGGTGGCTTATTGTATGAACCCTACCCACTGCATTCTTCCCTGTTCTCTCCCTCTCCCTGACTTTGCTCAATGATAAGGGTTCCCTCCCTTTTGCAGCCCCATAGCTTTTCCTCTCTCCCAATTCATGGTTCTAAGCCTTGCATCTGCCTGTTCTCTCTTTTGAACTGTGCAGATTGTTTTCTTAATCCTCAGATCATTTTCCTAGTTGTTCAAAATAGTTTGGAGTTGATTTAGTTGTGTTTCAGGGACAAGGCAAGCTCAGGGTCCCCCTACTATGCACCATTTTAAGTAAAAAAATTTTGTATCATCATTATTACTACTTTTTTTGCATCCTCATTTCTTACTTGGTTAATCCTGACAGATCAAAGGTCCAAAATCCCAAAGTAGCAGGAAATATTTTTGATTATAAAAGAAGGACATTTAATCACCTGATTCTATATTTCAAGCTGTGTGGAAGATAATTGATGTGCTTTCTAATAACATTCATGTGTTGGGATTGACAGTAGTTATATCTAACAACTCTATAATTTTCAGAATTTTCTGTTTTGTTGACATCTTACAAAATGTTTGTCTTAATTTCCTACATCTCTCTCATTTCTGTGAAACTCTCATTTTCTGTGAAACTCAAATATGGAAGAACTAAGCTATGTTTATAAGTGTCAAAGAAGGAACTGGATAATCAATATATTGTGTCATGTAAAACCCTAATTAAAAATCAAATTCTCAGAGTAATGACAGTAATGGGTAATATTGATAAAAACAGAATAGCCAGAGATGGAAACAATTTAAAAAGCAGTATTTCTATCATAATTTGTATCATATTTTTTCAATTACCACATAGCTATAATTGAGAGGTTTTGTACTGGTCCATGAATCAAGTGTAAAACTTGTTTTTTCATTTAAATCTCCCAACAGAATTTATAAAATAATAATAATAATAATAAAAACAACAGCAACAATAATTTATTTTGTGGACCTTACTTAAGTTGAAATACATTGAAAATAAGATTCAAAGAAACAATTTAGAAATCCAATTCCTCTGCACACCAGCACAGTCGGACTTGAGACAGAAATACAGCAAGAGCTTCCAGTGGAGGCTGGAGTCCCTTACACCAAATCCCTGCCCCTGTGCCTTGCAGGGACATCTTAACAAGGGAAAGTCAGCTTGTGAGCCAGATCAGCAGGCTGCTGTCTTGAAGACCAACATAGGAACCCCTGCACTTGCCAGATCTACTGATTAGAGTACTCCAAAGCATCAGCTTCAGTTTTGGCAGAAATAGGCTTACTGTTTAGAATTTTGAATTTTCTAATTTTATTTTTTTTAATATTTTATCTCATATATATTCTTAGCAATCTTTATCTTTTTTTTTCTGGTTTCAGGCTTACGATTTTTGGTTCATTTGTTGGTTTGTATGTTTCCTTATCTTATTTTAAGATCAGGTTTTTTATTCTTTTTTTTCCTTCATTTCTTATTCTATGGAATCAGACTTATAATTTTCTGTTTGTCTGCTTATTTGCTTTTTAGTTCTTTCTTCTTTTCTTTTGTTTTGGATCCCGCTCCCCCCACCCCATTTCCAGGCTTATCTCCACAAACAAATCAAAGCACACCCAGATAAAGGTATAAGCACACTCCACTATAAGCAAGGAGGAAATCTGTAGAGAATGGACCAGTGGGGAAAAGCAGCCAAAACACAACAGAGTGCACGCAACATACACCAGAAACCCTTCCTGAAGTGACAGGCACTGGACAGTTTATGACCTCTTTTTAATAGAGGATCACTCTGAATTTCAGGAAACATAGAAAGCTTTCATAACACATGAAAGATAGAAACTTAGCCAAAATGACAAGGCTGAGGAATTCTCCCCAAAAGAAAGGTCAAGAAGATATCACAGCTAGGGACTTGCTCAAAGCAGATATAAACAATATATCTGAACAAGCATTTAGATCAACAGTTATAAGCTGGATTAAATAAAAAAGCATATAAGATAGCAAAGAAACTTTTGCTGCAGAAATAAAAGGTCTAAAAACTAGTCTGACTGAAATTTAAAAATTCTATGACTTAGATGCAAAAACAGACTGGATATAATCACTGTGAGGATTGAAGATGTAGAGGAGAGCATATGTGATACAGAAGATAAAATTATGAAAAACAATAAAGCTGAAAAAAGGGGGAAAGAACACTGTTAGATCATGAAGGTAGACTTTGAGAACTTAGCAATTCCATAAAGTGAAGTAATATCCATATCGTAGGAGTCCCAAAAGAGGAAGAAAAGGAAAGAGAAGCAGAGGTATATTTGAACAAATTATAGCTGAGGAAGGAAAGCTGGGAAGGAAACAGGCATTCAAGTCCAACAGACACAGAGAACTCACTTCAAAATCAACAAAAACAGGTAAGCACCGTGACATATTATAGTGAAATTTGGCAAAATACAACGATAAAAAGAGAATCCTGAAAGGAGCTAGGGAGAAAAAGTCCTTAACCTACAAGGGTAGACACAAAAAGTTGGCAGCAGACCTGTCCACAGAGACTTGGCAGGCCAGAAAGGAGTGGCATGATGTATTCAACATGCTAAATTGGAAAAATATGCAGCCAGCCAAGAATACCTTATCCAGCAAAGCTGTCATTCAGAATAGAAGGAGAGATACAGAATTTCCAAGATTAACAGAAACTAAAGGAGTTCATGATCACTAAATCATCTCTGCAAGAAATATTAAAGGCGACGCTTTGAGCAGGAAAGAGAGACCAAAAATAACAAAGATTAAAAAGAAGCAGAGACAGTCTACAGGAACAGTGACTTTATAGTTAATACAATGGCACTAAGTTCATATCTTTCAATAATTACTCTGAATGTAAATGGACTCAATGCTCCAATCAAATATACAGGGTATTAGAATGGATTAAAAAAAAAAAGACTCATCAAAATGTTGCCTACAAGAGACTCATTTTAGACCAAATACACCTCCAGATTGAAAGTGAGGGGGTAGAGAATAATTTATCATACTAAGGGACATCAAAAGAAATCTGGAGTAGCCATCCTTATATCAGGAAAACTAGGTTTTAAACCAAAGACTGTAATAAGAGATGAAGAATGACACTATATCATAATACAAGGGTCTATCCAACAAGAAGATTTAGCAATTGTAAGTATTTATGCCACTAAGTTGGGAGCAACGTAATATATAATCAATTAATAACAAACATAAATAAATTTATTGATAATAATACAAAGATATTAGGGAGCTTTAACACCCCCACTTACATCAATGGAGAGATCATCTAAGCAGGAGGTCAACAAGGAAGCAATGGCTTTGAATGACACACTGGACTAGATGGAGTTAATAGGTATATTCAGAGCATTTTATCCTAAAGCTGCAGAATACACATTCTTTTCGAGGGCACATGGAACATTCTCCAGGATAGATAGCATACTGGGTCAAAAATCAGACCTCAACTTGTACAAAAAGATTGAGATCATACTTTGCATAGTTCCAGACCACAATGCTATGAAACTTGAGGTCAATCACAAGAATAAGTTTGGAAGGACCACAAATACAGGGGTGTTAAAGAACATCTTACTAAAGAATGAATGACCAAGAAGTAAATTAAAGATAAACTTTAAAAAAATACATGGAAGGAAATGAAAATGAAAACAGGACAGTTCAAAACCCTTGGGATGCAGCAAAGGAAGTCCCAAGAAGGAAGTATATTGCAATACAGGCCTACTTCAAGAAGCAAGAAAAGTCCCAAATACACAACCTAACCTTATATCTACAAGAGTTAGAAAAAGAATAGCAAATAAAACCTAAATCCAGCAGGAAAAGAGACAGTAAAGATTAGAGCAGAAATCAATGATATAGAAACAAACAACAACAACAAAAAAATCCACATTAGAACAGATCAATGAAACTAGGAGCTGATTCTTTGAAAGAATTAACAAGATTGATAAAGCCCTAGCCAAACTTATCAAAAAGGAAATGAAAATGAATGAAAGAGGAGAGATTATAACTAATTCCACAAAAGTAAGAACAATCAGAATATTATGAGTAATAATATGCTAGCAAAGTAGGCAATCTGGAAGAAATGGGTAAATTCCTAGAAACATATAAACTATAAAAACTAAAACAGGAAGAAATAGAAAATCTGAACAGACTCATAACCAGCAAAGAAATTGAATCAGTAATCAAAAATCTCCCAATAAACAAGAGTATAGGGCCAGATGGCTTTGCAGAATTCTACCAGTTAAAGAAGAATTAATACCCCTTCTTCTGAAGCCATTTGAAAAAACAGAAATGGAAAGAAAACTTCCAAACTCATTTTATGAGGCCAGCATGACCTTGATCCCAAAGCAGACAAGACCTCACTAAAAAGGAGAATTACAGACCAATATCCCTAATGAACATGAATGCAAAACTTCTCAACAAGATACTAACTCATCAGATCCAACAAAATGCTAAAAGGATTATTTACCATGACAAAGGGGGATTTATTCCTGGGCTGTAAATGTGGTTCAACATCTGCAAATCAATCAAAATAATATACCACATTAATAAAAGAAAGGATAAGAACCAAATGGTTCTTTCAATAGATGCATAAAAAGCATTTGGCAAAATAAAACATCCTTTCTTGTTAAAAACCCTCCAAGAAGCAGAGATAGAGGGAATATACCTCAACACCATAAAGGCCATATATGAAAGACTTACCGCTAATATTCCTCCTCAAAGGGGAAAAACTGAGAGCTTTTCTCCTAAAGTCAAGAATGTGACAGGGATGTCCATTCTCACCACTGTTGCGCAACATAATATGGGAATTCCTAGCTTCAGCAATCAGGCAACAAAAAGAAATAAAAGGCCTGCAAATCAGCAACAAGTCAAACTTTCATTCTTTGCAGATGACATGAAAGTCAATGTAGAAAACCTGAAAGACTCCACAAAAATTTGCTATTGGTGATACAGGAATTCAGCAAAGTTGCAGGATATAAAATCAATGCACAGAAGTCTGTTGCATTTCTATATACCAACAATAAACAGGAGAAAGAGAAATTATGGAATCTATCCTATTTACAATTGCACCAAAAGCCGTAAGATAAACCTAACCAAAGAGGTAAAAGATCTGTACCCTGAAAACTATTGAATGCTTATGAAAGAAACTGAGGAAGACAGAAATAAACGGAAGAACATTCTATGCTCAAGGATTGGAAGAAAAGTATTGTTAAAATGTCTGTGCTACCCAGAGCAATCTACACTTTCAGTGCAATCCCTGTCAAAATACCATCAGCGTTTTTCACGGAGCTGGAGCAAATAATTCTAAAATTTGTAAGAAACCAGAGAAGACCCTGAATGTAATGGTGACAAAGAAAACTATAGCTGGAGACATCACAATTCTGGTGAACATACTGTCATCAAGACAGTATGGTATTGCCCAAAAACAGATGCAAAGATCAATGGAACAGAATAGAGAACCCAGAAATGGACCCTCAACTCTATGGTCAATTAATTTCAGCAAAGCAGGAAAGAATATCCAATGGAAAAAAGACAGTTTCTTCAACAAATAGTGTTGGGGAAAATTGGACAGTCAATGCAGAAGAATGAAACTGGACAACATTCCTGCAGCATACACAAAATTAAATTAAAAATGGATGGATAAAAGACATAAATGTGAGACAGGAATCCATCAAAATCCTAGGGGAAAACACAGGTAGTAACCGCTTTGACCTCAGCCACAGCAATTTCTTGCTTGACATGTCTCCAGAGGCAAGGGAAACAAAAGCAAAAATAAACAATTGGGACTTCATCAGGATAAACAGCTTTTGCACAGCAAATAAAATAATCAAGAAGACTAAAATGCAACCTACAGAATAGGAGAAGATATTTGCAAATGACATATCAGATAAAGGGGTAGTATCCAAAAATCCATAAAGAACTTATCAAACTCAACACCCCAAAAAACAAAAAACCTAGTGAAGAAATGGGCAGAAGACATTTGTATCATGAGTTCAAGCCCCGCTTTGGGCTCCACGTTGGGCATGGATTCTACTTAAAAAACAAAAAACAAAAAACAAAACAAAAAAAGGCTAGTAAAAGAATTAGTAAGCTGGCAGACATAAAAATATTATACAGAGGGGTGCCTGGGTGGCTCATGTAGTTAAGCATCTGCCTTTGGCTCAGGTCATGATCAGGTTCTGGGATTGATTCTGTGTTGGGTTCCAGGCTCAGCAGGGAGTCTGCTTTTTTCTTCTTCCTCTGCCTTTCTCCTCCACTCATACTCTCTCTCTCTCTCTCTGTGTCTCAAATGAATAAATAAAAAAAATTAAAAATAGCATACAGAATTTAAATCATAGAATGAAAAAAGTAGAAATTATGAAAGATAAGGAGATGAATTGGGACTATTCAACACACATATAGTTTTAGAAGTAAAAAACCATGTATGAATAAAGGTTATCTATCTATCTATCATCTATCATCTATCTATCTATGTATACATACAAATATTGGGTTTATCACAGACACACAAGGTTATTTTTATTTAGAAAATTAACTATACTAACAGATTACGAAGGAGAAAAGAAAAAAGGCAATTGTCAGAACAGATACAGATAATTCACTTTAATAATATTGAAAGTATCTTTTTTTTTAAATGTTCTTGGCTACAAGTTATGCTAAATGTCATTGAACCATGGATGAAAAGAATTGGGGTTATTGTAGTCAGATAAAAAAGTCTGGGGAAAAAAAACGCCTGGAAGTTGTAGTTGCTGGGTTTGGCCTTGCTCAAAAATGCTGCGGTGAGCATCTTTGTGATTCTCTTGGACTTTGCCTTGTGTCTGAGAGATAGCTTCCCTGATGTTAGGGAGTTGAGAGTAGGGAAGTCAAATGCTAAGAAACTCTCATGTCCTTCTTTCTACTCCAAAACAGATTTGGACTTTAATAATTATATATGACTGGACCTTTAAATAGTAAATTGAGACTGTTTTGTGACCTAAAGCTCTCAAAGTATCCACTTAGTACTGGATCTATCTGAATTTTTCATTCCGTCTTGGGAAATAGTAGAATCACACAGATGATTTAAAGTGACATGAAAAGATAAAAATGAAGTGGCTTTATGTTTACTTCCACTAGTCATGCATGCTGAACATAATGGTTACGCTACAGAGCAGTGAAAGTCACTGAATTAGAATTACATGTGTCAACATAAATGAACTCATGAATATTGTAATGTTAGTAAAAAAATAGGAAGAATGAAAAATTTGTACTATGTTAAAATTCTAGAAACAGTAAAAATTTAAATCAGATTAGTAAAATAGTTCTTAGTAAAAATTTATTGTATATATAAAAACAGGTCATGGAGGGGCACCTGGGTGGCTCAGTGGGTTAAGGTCTCTGCCTGAGGTCATGATCTCAGCATCCTGGGATTGAGCCCTGCATGGGGCTCTCTGCTCAACTGGAAGCCTGCTTCCTCCTCTCTCTCTGCCTGTCTCTCTGCCTACTTGTGATCTCTGTCAAATAAATAAACAAATAAAATCTTAAAAAAAAAAAAAAAAAAACACCAGCAAAAAAACAAAAAAAACCCGTTAATGAAAAAAAAAAAAAAAAAGAACAGGTCATGAACTGGGTTTTCCAAGCCCACTACTGATAGAAAGCTTCGAGGCATGACTTTTACAGGATGGCACATAAAGTAACGAGGTAGCTGTTTAACCTTTGCAATGGTTGGTTATTACAACGGAGGTTCTAGAGAGCAGGGATTAAACATGATTATTTTATACTATTTTAGGAAAATGATGTAAGTTCCTTTGATGATTATTAGAAGAATTTACAAGAAATAACCTTAGTTAACTTTTGCTTATATTCATGAAATAAACTAGATTTAGTTTTGCTTACATGATTTAAATGGTTTTGTCTGGTCAGGGAATTTTCACTTTTGGTCTCCATTTTATATTTTGACAACAGTATGGTAGCATTTCTTTTTTCTTTTCTCACTCTTTGTTTGTTTGTTTGTTTGCTTTTGTTTTTGTTTTTGTAATTTGAAGTTTTTATTTAAATTCCACTACAGTGGGTGCCTGGGTAGCTCAATGGGTTAAAGCCTCTGCCTTTGGCTCAGGTCATGATCCCTCAGGGTCCTGGGATCGAACCCCGCATCATCTGGCTCTCTGCTTAGCAGGGAGCCTGCCTCCCTTCCTCTCTCTCTGCCTGCCTCCCTGCCTACTTGTGATCTCTGTCTGTCAAATAAATAATATTTAAATTCCACTACAGTGTAGTAAAAGTTTCAGGAGTAGAATTTAGTCATTCATCACTTACATACAACACCCAGTGTTCATCATTAATACCCATCCTCTACTTAATACCTCCCTTATCCACCTTCCCTCCAGCAACCCTTAGTTTGTTCTTTATAGTAGAAAGTATTTTATGATTTGCCTCTCTCTTTTTTCCCTCTATATTCATCTGTTTTGTTTCTTAAATTTTACATATGAGTGAAATCATATGATATTTGTCTTTCTCTGACTTATTTCGCTTAGCATAGTACTATGTAGTTCCATCCACCTTTTTGCTGATTTCATTCATTTTTATGGCTGAGTAATATTCCATTGTATATAGTATAGAAGTATTAGAAGTATAGTATAGAAGTATATATCACCTCTTCTTAATCCATCCATCAATGGGCTTTTTCCATAACTTGGCTATTGTTGATAGTGCTGCAATAAACATGGAGGTGCATGTGTCCCTTCAAATCAGTATTTTTGTATCCTTTGCATAACTACTTAGTAATGCAATTCCTGGGTCATAGGGTAGCTCTATTTTTAACTTTCTGAAGAAACTCCATTTTGTTTTCCAGAGGGACTGCACCAGTTTGTATTCCCACCCACCAGTGCAAAAGGCTTCCGCTTTCTCTTTATCCTTGCCAACATCTGTTGCTTCCTGTGTTGTTAAGTTAAGCCATTTTGAGAGGAGCGAGGTGATATCTTATTAGTAGTTTTGATATCCCTGATGATGAGTGATGTTGAGCATCTTTTCGTGTGTCTATTGGCCATCTGAATGTCTTCTTTGGAAAAATGTCTATTCATGCCTTCTGACCATTTCTTAGTCAGATTATTTGTTTCTTAGGTATTGAGTTGATAGGCTCTTTACATATTTTTGGATGCTAACCCTTTATCATTTGCAAATATCTTCTCCCATTCTGAAGTTTTGTTGATTGTTTCCTTTACTGTGCAGTAGCTTTTATTTTTGTTTTTGTTTCCCTTGCCTCCAGAGACATATCTAGTAAGAAGCTGCTGTGGTAGATGTCAAAGAGGTTGTTGCCTGTGTTCTCCTCTAGGATTTTGATGGTTTCCTATCTCATATTTAGGTCTTTCATCCATTTTATTTTTGTGTGTGTATGGCATAAGAAATTGGTCCAGTATGGTAGCATTTCCAAAATATTTCAAAATACCCTGAGCTAAAATACATTTTTCTTTGGTATGTGTATATTCATGGAAAAAGTATAGAATAATAAATATGAATCATGAACCTTACATTTGGGACTGTTTGCATGAATGAGAGGGGATATATTAGGAAGGTATATGCTGACTCTTATATTTCATATAATCCTTTATTTCTCAAACTAAACACTGAGTACCCAAATACTTATAGAATTATTCTTTTTTTTTTTTTACTTTTTTGTATCTTTTGTAAGTTTTCTACAAAAACAGGAAATAAATTTTTAGGTTGAAAAAACTGAGAGATTACTTGGATTTTTAAAAAATGAATTGAGAGAAGATTTACATTTAAGGAAGAAAATTAGTGATGGATGAAACAACATTGGAGACAGTGGAGAACCTGAAGCCATTATGAACTCCAGGAGGAAGAAAAAAGTCATGCAAGACAGAAAATATAATTTGAGAAGATTTCATGGCTCATCTATAATATTTAAATAGTAATAATAATAGAACACCAAATACTAGTTTAACTAAAATATGGCAACTTTATTTTAATGACATAACTATGTATGCAGGATGGATGGAGGAATGAATGGGAGCAGAAGTATGGAAGAACTATAGCCCCATCTTCCATAATAAGAGGTCAGTAGGAAATAGAGAACACAAACAAAAAAAGCATGGTGTAGCGATATAAGCACAATACTTAAGAAATATGTGGCAAACCTCTGAATTTACACATAGCTAACTAGCTCAGAGAGAGAAATATGTTTACTGATATGGAGTAGGGTAGGGAGAAGAGGGACAGGAATTGTTGGTTTTTAACGAAGCCTTATAGGCTCGTTATACATTTTGAATTACATATATGTGTGTGCAAAAGAAAAACTTTTAAAAATTCATTAGATCACATCTTACTTATTTTGCTTAGACATAAAATACCATATTTCTCAACTCTTTGCCATTGTGTAAATATTCTAGGGTTCACTAAAATTATGTCTTAGACATACTGTAAATGCCTTCTGTATATCTGCCTTGTGGATAATTAACAATGTTGTTCCCTAGATCAAAAATTAGAGTAACTTTATAGAATAAACCTAGGCTCATACCCAGTAGAATGTTTGATTCCATCACCACTGATTCTACATTGTATCATGCTGTCTCTATTCAAGCAGAATACTAAAGCCACAGTGGCAATTCCCAGGAAAATGTATCCACTTAGTACATTTATTGCTAGTGTTGCTGAAGACTGATTAAAATGACTGCAGAGTCTTTCTGTTAGTGATGGCTTCTGATTGCAGGGACTTGCCACCAGTTGTACCCGTGAGCATGAGACCCGGTGGCTAACTCAGCAGGAGTGCTGAACCCACTGATGAACACTCTACTATAATTTCAGCACCTCCTTCCTTCTCCTACCTCCGCATCTAGAAGTTGGCAGAATGTGGATGTGATATCCAACTGTTAATATACTCTACAATGAAGCATTTACTGAAAATTATTTGGTATCCTAGGGCTCTACTTTCACATCACATTTGGGGAAAAAAAAACCAAAACCTTAATATGTTAACAGTTGCATGTCACATTTTACAACATTTTTTCTTAGTTGAGTAACACCAGATATCTGAAAGCTAGAAAAGAAGTGTGGGAAATTAAGCAAGGTTAACAAAATACTTATCTTTAAGAATTAACCAATTTCCCAAAGTGAGTGATGAGTCCCAACAGGCAGGCAACAATTCAGAGTTTCTGAGGATAGCACTGATCTCACAGTCCTTCTCCCGAAGTAGGAAAAGGAAATGTAGTCTACCCATGGACACTGAGGGTTGCGGGGGGGGGGGGGGGGGGGAGGGGAGGGGAGGGCCATAGACAGACAAAGGAAGAGACACTTCAGAAAAGTAACTGGTAGAGGGAAACAGGTAATAGCTTAATTTCAGTAATCAAAAGAGGTAGTGAATCCCTGCATTGTTTTTATTGCTATCATGTCTTTGTACTGCATGTTCGTGAAGTGGAACATACCAAATTAGAGTTTGTTAAAATATAAACTAAACTGTACAAGTAGGCAGCAGCCTACTTCCCTTTCACTTTTTTGAAAATCAAAGTACTGAAGGAGTAATGCAATGAAGTTTGGCATATCTCACTTCTATGCATCAGAGGTCTAAACTCCATATTTCCTAGAGTAAATGGATCTGAAATACTGAAGCTTTGAGAAGACAAACCGAGATTCAGTCAACTCTCTCAGAATGATCATTTCAACTCCACATTATTTTGTTCACTATAATTTATATATCCTTTTGGTAATCATTAAGTAAGAGGTACAATATCACTTCTTTGGTTAAGTATCTGTCCCATTAAAATAAAATTTGCTTTAGGCTAATATTTAACATGATTTTCAAATTTAAGAACACCATTTTGCTGAATAATATTGATATAAATATAAATACAGTTTGCTTGTCAGTATATCCCGACTTTCTGATGAATTATAATTTTCGAATATTTGTGCTTATTTTTACTAAAATTCAGTTTGCTACATTGAGCAGAAACCCCTGACATTATCCAAGGGGGAAGGTTAACTATATTAACAAAGCAACTTATTTCAATTAATACCCTGTTGATATTTTCCAATTTGAATCTTCAGCGTAGCAAATTGAGGCACAGCCTAAGTGCCAGGCAGCTGTCCAAATCTCTACTCAACTCTTTTATCATAAGACTGGAACATTTTTTACCCCCCAAAAAAGTAATATCCAAATTCAATTACTTTCTTATATTTGCTGTGGTGTGTATATAACATGTTCTAAGTCCATTAAGAATATCCCCGTTGTTTAAATTCTAAAGAGGCAGAAATAACTTTCATTTAACGAACTGTTTTATTACACAGGGGTTTTCATATATAACATCAAATGGTGGATCATGCTTGTAAGATCCTGCGTTAAAACCTTTAGGGGAATATAATTCTCGTGATAGATTAGGCCTAGGTTCTGTCAACACAGAAAATACTCATCTATTTCTGTTGAGCTCCACACACACATGCATATACACGGAAACATTTGGCAGCTCTTCAACATTATACTCTAGGGAAGAAATGCAGGCATGGATGCATTCATTCATTCAGAAACTGTTTATTGAACATTAACATTGTGAGTTATTAAGTAATACAGTATCAAGATAGAACACAAATTCTATTCCAGTGAAGTAGAGTGTCTAGCAGGAATAGTCAATTTAGCATCTTTAATCTACCTGGCATTCTACATTTCTCATGAAAAGGATTCATTTTCTTTTCGTAGATATCCCAAAGAAAGTGAGGAAGAGAGAACAGCTGGCCTGCACAACTGGTGTGGCATATATTTGGATGGCTGCAGAGTTGCTCTCAAAATTCATGTCCTAGAGCTGTTCTGTTGGTGCCTATAGCTGAGGTCTGCTTTAGGGAGAAGCTCAGGTTATTACTGCTGCCCAGCAGCCAATAAATTCAAACTCCATTATAATAATATTTAATAATTTATATTATTTAAAAATCATTTACATTTCTACCTTTGGTGAATTTTTATAAAGTTCTTCATCTGGAGTACTTGAGATTACAGCAGTCTTCCTATACAGTGTTGTATATTATTTCATTTCTCCACCACTAAAGGTTGTAGCTCTAGCACACAGAAGGTATATTTTGTTCATATAGCTCTGGTATAGTGTATAGTGCTTGAACCTGCTATTTGTTATCTTCACATTTTCCTATGCATTGAGTCCTGTTTGCCATATAACTTTGACCCATGCTTAGTATGACTTTTCATATCTATAGGGTAGTCCAAAGCCTTGCCCCGGGTATCCATGACAGAATTCAATACTGACCTTTGTCAGAATCTTGTCCATGTCCTATACCGAAAGCTTCAGTATAGCTTTTGGCTAGTGAAAGAGGGGGTAGTGAAGACACTATCTTCCATTTAGACAACAGCCACAGTCCTTTTCTAGGGGCACTGTGAATTTGCAAGTTCTATAGCACTCCTTTCTTCCATTGATTGTAGACTTTAATGTCTGCTTTGCCTGAAATAGAGCTAGATTGCCTAAGCTGGCTCTCTAAAGACAGGTAAGCTCCTCACTTTGCAGTGTGCCTACAGACCAGGGGAACAATCAAAATGATGTCTAAAATACGCCATCAGCAAAGCCATATCACTAAAATGGACTCTGGAAGAAAGATCAGACATGCACACCGTGTAATATACTAAAATAAAAATTTTACTAAAATAAAAATTTTACTAAAATAAAAATTTTTACTAAAATAAAAATTTTTATTTAAAAGCAGCTTAATGATAACAGAAGTACAGAAAATGTTCAGCTTTTGGGAATTGTACCAAAATGTAGATGTGAAATACATAGGATAAAAATTATTTTGCAGTTGGGAGGTCTGGGTGTCGGTTGAGCATCCAATTCTTGGTTTCGGCTTAGGTCATGGTCTCATGGGTTGTGGTATCAAGCCCCACATTGGGCTCTGCACTCAGTAGGGAGTCTTCTTGAAGATTCTGTCCTTCTACCCCTCCCCCAATTTGCATGTGCTCTCTCTTTCTACAATGAATAAATAAATCTTTTAAAACTTATTTTGCAATAGGAAAATAAAAGATATGAAAATAAAGGAAGTGCTAGGTAAATATGAGACAATAATACTACACAGTAGTGTACTACACAGTATGGCAACATTTTATGTGGCATAATACGTTATGTGGCATAATATGGCAACACGATGTGTTTCCATTCATTTTGATTATAGCGCAACAAAAAAAATTGTGGAAAATCCTTCATACAACACTAAATAAATAAAGCCATTCACATGGAAGGCCCTATAATAGAACTATACTTCCCCTGGTTCATACTTCTTAATGTTTCCTCACCCAGGGGCTTGCTATTTATCCCATAGTATAGACAGCCTGTCCTGTACACAAAAGTTGGCACTTTTCAGGGGTCTGATGCCTTTTCTGAGGAACTTCTGGGGGCAGAGGCTGTACATTCCACTTTAAGAACACATTCTCTAAAACATGAGGAGCTTAATTTTATCTACTTCTCAGGGGCATTTGCATTTGAGAAATGGGCAGACTGTAATTACCATAAGTGACTGAATCCTGATCAAAGACTTCAGATACTAGAATATGAACAGAATATGATATATCTGATTCTCCTTCAGACAACAAAGATAGAGCTAATCCCTGGAGAAACACAGAGGGCATTCTCTTGATAGCTCATGAAGAACTTAGTAGAGCTGCTTCTACTTATCTTGAGAATTCTGATCATACCTGTGGGCTGTGCACGTGTCCTTGAAGGATGAATTGAGCTCAATTTTGGAGAAAATTATTACTTTTTAAATTTTATATAATATTTGTTTAACACATGGCAGCATTTCTCACGAGGATCTCACTAAACATAAGTGATTAATGAACCTCGAGCTGAACAGGAATCACATGGGGGTAAGCTTTCAATCTGGCAACACTAATTAGTATCAAAACAGTCTTTATCTCTCTTGGTATTTGAGCTCCATTTCTTACCAACCCATCACATTTGATTTGTGATACATAGATGCCCAAAATGCAAATAATCAGGTTTTTCTCAGATATGAATTTTAATAAATTTAATTTTGAAGGTATAATGATTTCTAAAGTTAGGTGTGACAAAACATGGTATCCTATATTCTATTGATATGTGCTGACTGCAGTTGGAAAGGGACATTCACTCCCTGGTCTTCTAAGCATCATAGAGCCCCTGAGATAGGATAGAATTATTTAATTAGAACCCTGCCTCCAGAATATTAATATATTACATTTCAGACAAAGCATCTGTCTTGCCATAAGGATAAACAGGTAGGAAATTCTCAACTGTAACTCAATATTAATCTATTTGAGCACCTATGGTCATTTTTTCAATTTGTTCCCCATTTTAAGGCAATTTATAATCTCATAAGTCATTTTTAACACTTAGAAAATTTTATAATATGTAGTAGTATATATCATCAAGCATAGTTCCCCTTTTAAAGTAAAAACAAAGGCCTCAAAATGCAATTCAGTGGAAATAGGATAATATTTCCAACACATACATGCATATAATTGGATAATCATATGCAAAACAGTGAACATCAAATAGTACTGTCTATCATATATAATGATTTGCTAAACCAGATCATAGTCTTAAATATATCACCTAAAAATATAACGTTTCTAGAAGAAGACACAGTACAAAATCTATGTCTCCTTAAATCAGGCAAAGATTTCTTTCTTTTTTTTTAATTTTTAATTTTTAGTTTTAGAGAGAGAGCACAAGTGGGAGGGACAGAGGGAGAAGAAGAATCTCAAGCCACCTGAGTGGGGGATGTGGACACAGGGCTCAGTCTCACAACCCTGATATGACCTGAGCCGAAACCAGGAGCTGGATGCTCAACTGACTCTGCCACACAGACGGACCACGTCAGGCAAACATTTCTTAGAAACATGACACAAATGAAAATGCATGATGCACAAAATATTGAAATTGGTTTTCAACAAAATTAAGAACCTTTGTTTTTTAGTTCACTTTAAGAAAATGAAAAGATAGGACACATTTATAAATTACATAGATGATAAAAGACTTGCATATAAGATTTATAAAAAATAATTCAAATGTTAGTAAAAGACTTTATAGATACTTCAAAAAAAGATATGCAGATAATAAACACATGATAAAACTACTCAACATAACTGGTTTTGGGGGAAATGTAAATTAAACTCACAATGAAATATCCTACATACATATTAGAAAGTAAAATTCTTAAGAAGACTATACTGATTATTGGCAAAGATGTAATCTTACTGGAATTCTTGTATACTTATGTTTGGAATATAAATAGTAAAAACGTGCAGAGATATAATTGGCAGTTTTTTTAAAGGTTAAACTTGCCCCTAAAAACTGCATTAGCCATTCTACTCCTAAGTATTAGGAGAAATTAAAGCATATTTTCATATAAAGACTTTATGAGCTTTATTTGTAATAGACAAAAACTGGAAACAACCGAAATGCTCCTTAACAGGTGAATGGATAAATTTCGGCATATCTCTGTATGATGGGATACTACTCAACAATACAAATAAATTTTTAATATATCCATCAATATGGATGAATCTCAGGATTATTTTTCTTGAAGAAAGCAGACAAAAATTAGTATATATTGCATGATTCCATTTATACAGACTTCTGGAAAATACAAATATTCTGTAGTGGCACAATTCAGTTCAGTGGTTTACTAGAGACTAAGGGTAGAGGGGATTTTAGAGGCAGTCAGAAATAGGGATTTAAAAGAGCAGAGAGAGTTTTTGGGTGATGGATATTTTCCTCCTCTTAATCGTTTCATTGTCTAAACATTAGTTTACACAATGGTTTCATTGTGTAAACATTTGTCAAACCTCATCAAATTGTACATTTTATTTTTTTTTTAAATTTTATTTATTTATTTGATAGAGAGACAGTGAGAGAGGGAACACAAGTACGGATAGTGGGAGAGGGAGAAGTAGGCTTTCCGTGGAGCAGGGAGCCCGATGTGGGAGCCAAAGGCAGACGCTTAACAACTGAGCCACCCAGGCATCCAAATTGTACATTTTAAACATGTGCTATTTATTCTGTGTTAAGTAAACCTCAGTGAAGCCCTTTAGAAAATCATGTCAGTTTACATATCTGGTACACTAGCGCTAAGCCCCTTCTGTGGACTTTTTCTGTGACAACCATCCTTTGGTTTATTTAAAAGCAATTAGATAAGTATTAATAAGTCTTTGAAAATTAAGTATCTTGAGCAGACAGTGAAGCTAGGGTAATCACTGATATACCAATGATTTTAGCCATGGCCAGTATCAGGGCTGAAACCACTAACATGGAAAAGCGAACTGTTCACATTTTTAAACAAATCATTCATACAGAAAATTTTATTTAATACCATGATTTCAGCTATGAAATATAAATATCCCAACCTAGCTCTTTCTCTTTAATTCCTGAAACCCATAGTTAACTATCTACTAAACTTCTGTACCTTAATGTTACAGATAGACTCAGCGTTCATAACCACTGTCCCTCCCCTAAAATCTGTCCTTCCTCTTGTTTTTCTTAGCTCAGTAAATAGTGGGAGCCCAATCCACCCTGTTCTCCATCCCTGTAACTTGAACACTTTCTAAATGTTTTTTTTAATTTTTAAATTTTTTATAAACATATAACGTATTATTAGCCCCAGGAGTACAAGTCTGTGAATCGCCAGGTTTACACACTTCACAGCACTCACCATAGCACATACCCTCCCCAATGTCCATAACCCCACCACCCTCTTCAGACCCCCCTGCCCCCACCAACCCTCAGTTTGTTTTGTAAGATTAAGAGTTTCTTATGGCTTGTCTCCCTCCCGATTGTCTCCCTCCCATCTTGTTTCATTTATTTGAGCACTTTTCTTAATGCTTTCCCAAACTCATTGATTACATTCTGTCGGCCAACTTGACCCAGTGATTCTGTATCCCTAATTTGTTGAATCCCTCTGTAAATGATCTTTCCTATTTTATAGATGTCATGCAGACTGTCAATTTTCCATCCTGAATTGCAGATATAGCTTCTTACAGTTTTCTTTTTCTCTGTTGAACGAACACATCATCATTCCAGAAAGAGAGGAAATGGAAATTATGGGACACAATCTATCTCTCATAATTATACCACCCAGTTTAAAAATTTTACTTCCACCCCTTTTGTTGAGTGGGAGAGGAATGCTATATTAATTTAATGCTATAGCAATTTAATGCTATGTAAAATAATAGGCGAAAGTTTTAAATAATAGGTGAAAAGACCTTTCTTTTCTGTCCCTCTCTTTCCTCCCTGCCTTTCCCTCTCTACCCCCCCTCCTTTCTCAGTTCTCTCCCTCCAGCTCTTCTCTCTCTTTTCAAAATCCAAATACACATGAGAGTTTGTGTATATTCATATATAAACATGCATATATATTAGTCTAAAATATATAATAGATGCTTCTTCACATTTATACTTAAGAATTTACCTCATCTTTAAAAATGTTGAATAGTATTTTTTACATAATTCAATAATTTATTAATAAATGTCCTCCTGGTGGATATTAAATTTTTTTCCACTAACCCTGCCGTGAATAGCTTTGTACATATATCCTTATAAGTTCCTTTGGCTTTACTTTACTAGAATTATCGGAAGTGAAATTCCATGGTATGGCTAACTGTCTTAAACCAAAGTGGCTTTTACAGATATTGGACACTTCTTGCTAGAAGTCAGTGGTCACATTCTTCAGTTGCACTCAAAATTTACAAAAATTGACCTTTGACAATTCTTGTCAAAAAACTTGACCTTGTCAAGTACTATAGACCTTGTACTAGGCCACAAAGTCTCAACAAATTTCAAATATCTGGTATATGTAGCCATAATATTAGTGTTAATAAATTTAAGGACCAATTTTAAAAGAATAACTTTAAACAAACATCTTCTAAATAGCATATCCATCAAAGAAATTATAATGCAAAAGGGAACATATTTGGGACTGAATGACTATAAAACTTCAACTAAATGACTTTCAAAACTTTGGGGATCCATCTAAAGTAATAAATGGAGAAAAAAATTTATTGCTTTTTAAAAATTTTATATGGAAAGAACAAAGGCTGAAAATTAATGAAACAAACATCCTAATTCCAAGTTAGGAAACAGAATAAGCCAAAATAAAATGAGAAGAAATAACTGTGTGTGTATAAATTATAAAGAAATTCCTAAGAATGACAAATGCTGGATTAATAGTCATTGTTACCTGTGTGTAGAAGAGTAGAAAAGGTCTTTTGGCAAGATATACAGGGACTTACAACTGTACTGGTTATGTTTTATTTCTTAAGATGGGTAGTGAATGTGTGTGCACTTGTAATACTTTGTTTTCTACCTGGCTGTTTTATAATAACATTTTAATAATAGTTTTTTTAATAATAAAAATATTAAAATGAAAATTTACAAAATGTACTCAATAATCTCCCTGACTAGTTACTTACTCATTATTAATTTATCTTCAGCAAATATTTTTTTGAATTGTAGAAGCATTGTTTACTGACATTAGTAACATGTCATTATTGTTGTTCAAAGGGCATCAATTTTGTTCTTTAGAACCAAATCTAGAAAACATGAGAGGAAATATTATAATCTTAAGACACTTATATCCCATTCAAGGTCTTAAAGTTGACTTTATTCTTTGATATTTTTTTAACCTGTTTGTTTTTTCTCTATTGTCTCTGCTCTAGATAGCTTCTGTTAACTGTAAAAAAATAATAAAATGTAGCTTTTAAAGGGACTGATTTATAATAACTATAAAGATAAATCAAGCACAATTAAGTGCATATAATTGACATTAAATGATTGTAATAAATGGTTATGTAAGATTCATTTTATCATACATATTGTATAATGTAACATAAGCTATTCTTTTGTTTCATTTCCTCCTTTTTGGACCTTAATTTTAAGTTAGTCATTGGCTTACATCTTATCTCCTACCATAATGGCAGAAATTAATGGAATAAAAGTATTCTATTCTAAGACAAATTATCATTTCACTGATCTACTTCAGTAAGTGCAAATTCCCTCTGCACCCATTAAAAGGTTTAGAAAGTAGAAAAGTGCTAGTTAACTAAAATTGTGTTTCTTTTCTTAGATCATAAAACTTTCATTTACTTCATCTGTTAAACCCTTTTGTAAATACAGTAATTTTGAAGGCTTTCACTATTGTGTGATACATATTTGGGCATTGTAGCTACTCTGGATTTCTTCCATGGTACTTTAATTTTGTGGTTCAGTGAGCAAAACTTTGAGTTCTCCAGAAGGACTTGTACTTAAAACAGTCAGGGGTGTACTGCTTGATGAGACATTCAATCTTTTCCCTTGATGAGGGTGTCCGGTCAGAAAAGCCCTTTTGTTTTTGAACTCAGGAAAGGTTTTAAAGAAAATTATCACCCAGACCATAACAACAACAACAACAACAACAACAAACCCACTGTGGTTTTCTCATTGCTATACAGTGTCACAATCTAATACATTTTTAGCAAATGTTTTCAGAGGCTGTTGCTTGTGATGATGAAATTGATATCTCTTTTCTTCATTTAGCTTCTGTAACTCAGATAGAATAGCATTAGGGAATTTCACATCAAAGGGTGAGTTAACGACAATATTTTTTTTATCATTAAATCCTTAAAACAACTGGATGAAGTGGGTCTTTTTCATCTATGGTTGAGAAACCATAGAGACTTAGGAAAGTTAGCTATATCCCCAGAGCCAAACAGATGGTAAGTAGCACATCTGGAATTCAAACTCATGTATTTCTGATCCCCAAGCCTAATATAAAACAAATATTCTATTAAAAAAGACTAATATTTATAATTAAGTTAATAAAAAATATTCATCAAATGATTAACATTTGGAAGGTAGCATTCCTGGCATTGACATAGATAAATAAAGAATAAACTCATTGTGATGGTGAGTTTCACTTCTGGTTGTATGAATCTACCTACCAATTTTATTACAGTTCCTTAGTTTTACTGTTATCTTAAACTAGTTGCAGATATATTGTTAGCTACTCCTGTTTACTTTTTCCTACAAGATTTGTTATGAACCACATTAGAGAAATACTTCCTTTAGAGAAGTACTCCCTTAGAAGTAAAAATTAAAATTATAGAGAAATACTGCCTTTAGAAATAAAAATTGAAATTTTATTAAGCAGTAAATTTATGTTATTAAAACATGTGGTTGAGGGAAATTGTAGGGGAGGTGAACCATGAGAGACTGTGGACTCTGAAAAACAATCTGAGGGTTTTGAAGGGGCGAGGGTGGGAGGTCGGGGTACCAGGTGGTGGGTATTATAGAGGGCACGGATTGCATGGAGCACTGGGTGTGGTGCAAAAACAATGAATACTGTCATGCTGAAAATAAATTTAAAAAATTAAAAAAACAAAACAAAAAACAGAAAACATGTAGTAGGGGCACCTGGGTGGCTAAGTTGTTAAGTGTCTGCCTTTGGCTCCGGTCATGATCCCAGGGTTTTGGGATTGAGCCCCAAGTCAGGCTCCCAGCTTCCCCCTCTCCCTCTGCTGCTCCCCTTCTTGTGTTCCCTCTCTCGCTATGTCTCTCTCTGTCAAATAAAAAAAAAAAAAAATCTTTTAAAAAAACATGTAATGAAGAGTGAACACCTATAGCAAAGCATATAGTTATATTAAAATTAATCTTATAACTTATTTTTACAGTTTGATTATGACTTAAGATTTCAAATATTTACCCATATTATTGAATTGGTTATTTCATATCTTTTATACATGATTAATGACTTGAGTGGCAATTCCTATATATTGATAATTTTCAAGTTATCTTCTATGATTTTAGGTATTTCTTAGTGTTACTTACTCAGAGAACTGAGAGAGTAGGTGTGATTTCTCTTCGACTTGCCTATTCCAGCTGGAAATCAGCTGCCCATTTTATTGGCTTAGTCTCTGGACAGCCAGGGAAAGGGAATCATTTTGTGTCCCAGCCCCTCTGACAATGTTGCTGATTCCATTCCTAATGTTCTTTCTAATTTACATTGTCAGCTTTCCTGCAAAATTTCTGGTCAACAGATTTACTAGTTCTCCCCTCCAAACCTTCAAGTTCTTTTAACTCAGATTTTTCCCTTATTTTCTTGATTACCTGAAGCCAGTTTCCTGTGGGGCAGAGAACACCATCCCACCTCCCAGTTCTGGTGCACTTGAGTTCTGACTCTCTCTCCCCAGTTCCTATTTATGTTCCTTTCAATTAATGGGTTTCTTCTCAAACCCTTTATCTCTCCTGGGAAGATCTTTCCTTTCTAAATATCTGGAAAACATTCATGTTGGGGACTGCTTCTACCTAGAAGACAGGGCTCTGTGCCATTCCAAACATTTTGTCCTATATTCACCCCCACAGAAGTCCTAGTCTGGTTCCACATCATTCCTTTTCCTTAGATGAGTCCAAGCCAGTTATGGTCATATCTAGGGAATTACCTATTTGTTATCAGTTAAGAACTTAAAGTGTAGATCAAGGAATCATTTCAAGAAAAACTAAAAATATTTCAGAATTAACTTACTGATAGCTAAAGGGAACAGAGGACTTTGTGATTTGTCCTATTTACTTAATTATCCCCAAAGTTTCCTGATTGGCCATTAGAAAAGCAGGAAGAAAGTCAGGAGGAAAAATGTTTGTTTAGTGATAGCTGGAAAGAGTAAACAATTTTCTGTTCACCTGCCAGATTAAAGAAGAACATTTTAATTGGAGGAATAAGGACTAATTGCCTAATTAACAGGTCCTTTCCTATAAAGGATTAGGCACAGAATAAATAGAAATGCTTAACTGAGCAGAAATATAGAGAAACAGATTGAGAAGTCCTTTAATATTTCTATGTAACTGTTTCTTCACCTATAAAATGAATGGGTTGGTTAAAATTATCTGTAAAGTATCTTTCCACTTAAATAACACAATATAAACCCTGATCAGGAGAATCTATGACAGCTGGGCTTTCAAAGACAGATCATTGTAAGGCTTTATATTTATTTATGAGAATATGTTTTTATAGATTAATATTAGTTAAATGGTAAATTTACATCTATCTTTGTTTATTTCTCTACCTCTACTACCACTGAATAGTAGATTTTCTTTACTTTTCATTATTTATTTTTAAGTAGATTCCATGCCCAGCATGGTGCGCAGTGGGGCTTGAACTCATGACCCTGAGGTCGAGACCTGAGTTGAGATCAAGAGCCAGAAGCTTAACTAGCTGAGCCACCCAGGGGCCCTTAGATTTCATGCTTATTTTTGAAGTTTATCCTTTGGAAAATATTTACTGTCTACGCCAAAGGATACTAAGTGGATAGAACTAAACCCTCCTCTAATCCTTCTGTGAATGTGTATACTGGGGGCGGGGGTGGGGTGGGGTAGGGTGGGGGTGGCATTTTATGTTTAATCCAGTGGTATTATCTGAAAAGGTAAGCCACCAAAGGGATAAAATACAGTATCAATGTGTTCAGAAAAGAACAAGATCATTTCTAGATACAAAGTTGATGTTAAAATCAGAATGTATTTGGTTTTCTGCAGCTGGATGGATGAGAAAAAAGTTCCAGAGGGAGGTAAGGGCTGGAGCAAAACCCAGAGGCTAAGAAGCAAGGGATATATCCAAAGGAATGTGAATAGATCAATTTGGCTGTAGTAAAAAAAAAAGTCAATAGCAGAATATAAGCCTGAATACCAAGTCATACTGAAGGAATGATGCATTTTAGTTTGTTTTGGTTGCCTTTGGGAAGTACTTGAAGGATTTTGAAGGAGGGATTTATGTAGGTTTTGAAAAAATGACTAGAAACAGAGATGGATGGGAAGAGGGGCTGATTAGAAGAGTGAAAAGGGGGACGCCTGGGTGGCTCAGTTGGTTAAGCAGCTGCCTTTGGCTCGGGTCATGATCCCAGCATCCTGGGATCGAGTCCTGCATCTGGCTCCTTGCTCAGCAGGGAACCTGCTTCTCCCTCTCCCTCTGCCTCTGCCTGCCATTCCGTCTGCCTGTGCTCGCTCTCTCCCCCTCTCTCTGATAAATAAATAAAATCTTAAAAAAAAAAAAAAAAGAAGAGTGAAAAGGGTTTTTAGAAACTACTATTTTGGTTTAGGCAATAGTCAATTAGATCTGAAAGGAAAGGAGGAATCACTTAGAGACTAATGACATAATGGAGGATAGGGGAAAGAAAACATGATTCTGAAACGGCTATAAGAGCAATGGATGTTTGAAAGAAATGGGGAGTGAGATTCAGCAACTTTGTTAAGCAGATTGTTGAATATGTAAGACTAGATTCAAGAGATTTTCCCTAGAAATGCTTGAGAATTATTTGCAAAGTGATAAATATTGAATAAGCATTTTATCTTTTTTTTTTTTTAATTTACAACATTATATGAGGTAAGAATGATTGAGGTAAGAATGATTTCATTTTTACATGAGAAAACTGAAACTCAAGTAGATTACATGGGCTGTTCAAAGTCACATGATCAGTCATCACCTACACTGAGATTCATATTCTGTCTGCAATAACAGATATAGGGGCCCCTGGGTGGCTCAGCTGGTTGAGCATCTGCCTTCAGCTCAGGTCATCACACCAGAGTCCTGGGATTGAGCCCTGCATCAGGCTTCCTGCTCAACTTGGGGGTGGGAGGTGAGGAGTGGCAGGGGGGTATCTGCTCCCTCTGTCCTTCACCCCCTCCCACTCTCTCTCTCTCAAATAAATAAATAAATAAATAAAGGTTTAAAAAAAAGCAACAGGTGTAATGAGGTATAATATTGACTTATTTTCTGAGACTTAATGAGAAAGAGAAATTGAGAGATTAGCAACTTTTTTTTTTTTTGGTTTGCATGTTTGTCTTGATATAGAAGGAAAAGATGATAGTAAGTGAGAATAGTTTTCTCTGCTGTTGATATAAGGTTTGGGAAGAGACTAATGAGAAATGGAACCAAAGTACAAGCTGACTTTCAGAAGAAGAGGAGCTATTCCTTTGAGACAGGAGGGAAGTCAGAGACATAGAATCATTGGAGTCTGAGTCAAGAAACTCAGATCTCTAGAGATGAGTGGAAAATATAAAAAATTAATGGAGTGATGAGCTGAACATTTGAATTTCTGAGAAAAATGAGAAAATGAGATGAAGATAAATAACATGACTATACACAGTTGACTTTTGCTCCTCATCAGTGTTAGGGGGCTGACCACCATGGGATGCTAAAAAAATGCAGGTATAAGTTTGATTCCCCAAAAACTTAACTACTGATAGCCTCTTGTTGACCAGAAACCTTACCAATAACATAAACAATTGATTAACACATATTTTTTATGTTATATGTATTATATATGATGTTATTACAATAAAGCAGTCTAGAGGAAATAAAGTGCTATTAAGGAAATCATAGAGAAAACACATTTACAGTACTGTACTGTATTTGTTAATGCCATAAGTTTATGTCCTCTGTTATAAAATGAGTTATCTCAACTATATCAATATTCTTAAACAAAACATTATAGATATTGTAGGTATTACTAACATTTGACATCAAAAATGAAAAGATAATGTGAAAAAGAAATTCATATTTATTTATAGATATGATGACTCATGGATTGATAATGAAGAAGCAGCAATGTGATTGCTATATAATGGCCTAGTATAATTGATATGATTCCTTCATGGTAGCCTGACCTATATACTAATGAATGCAATGTTATAAAATTTTTATAGCATAGAATATTATAGTCATATTCATAATACAGTATTAGAAACATGTAATGTTCAACATTTCTAGGCTACATGGTTCATCTGTGAGTTTTTTCAAGTTGTCACAAATCTCCAAAAAATTTTCCAATATATCTATTGTTAAAAAATCTGCACATAAGTGGGCCCATACAGTTCAAACTTATGTTATTCAAGGGTCAACTATGGTCAACTTCTGTGACTTTTTAAAATAATGATTAAAGTCCAGGAGGCTAAATTTACTCAAAGAATATTGTATAAGTAAAATAGTGTTATGTTGCCTATAAATTAAAACTGGTATAGTCAGGTAAAAATTGCTTTTGCTTTGCAAATAGTAACACATTATATTCAGAGGATTAGTTAAGACTATCATTTGTCTTTGTAGCTTCTGGCAGCTCTTAGAGTTGACTGGCAGCTCCAAAGCTTATCAGTTGGAAGTGCTTTCCAAACTGACCTCCCTAAATGAGCCAGGTACATCTTTACTTCTTTTAGTTAGCAATATAAGAAAATAAAATAAGGAGAAAAAATAATGACTAATTTGAACATTTATAATAAGCAATGCTTTTCATAAAATACGGGCCTTGTCATCATTAAATGGTAATTATGTGTACAAAATAGTATAAGAGCAAAGTATAGGTATATGACTTACTGAATTATGAATCACAGAAAGGATAAATCACATGAAGTTATGGTGGCCAGGAAAGGCTTAAAGGAGGATGTGAGATGAATCAACCTTTGAATTATCTTTTGGATTTAGAAATATGAAGCATATGGAATAAGGAATTATAAGCAAAGTAAAAATGGGAGTTGTTTCTGGAACAATGAATAAACTAAATTGAAAAGATTTGTATAAGTAAAAGGGATATTGCTGGAAAAATAGTTTGGCATTAGATATAGAAGAGCATAGTCATTTATAAAATGAAGAAAATAATTTTTAAGCAGTGTTTAATGTGTTCCAAGTAGGGTTTCAAAGATTACTTTGATGGAAGAGGTGATAATCCAATATACATTAATTGCCACTGAACTGACTAGGCCAGTGGCAGAGAGAATTGAAACAAACGAACAGACTGCTTTGTCCTCAGCCAGTCTCCTGCTCCCTCATCACAGGGAGCCAGGAAAATACTGGACTTGATACATGAAATAAAGGAACCTGGGAACCATCTCTTTGAAATGTAAACACCCCCTATCTCCCAGTTTCTGTACGAGGGTGGGCAGCTTGCTCACATTTTGCAAAACTATCTCCTATCACAAAGATCTGAGAAGTTTGTTTTTCTATAGATAGAGCTGGTTTGCTAACACAGATGGTAACCTCGACTACTAGGTAAGGTTAAGATAAACTGCATGTGACAAATGCTATTTTCAAGTTCTCTTACTTGAGGATAGTTATTGTATATCTTGAAAGAAACTTGTATGTAATGCATTTGTGGGGAAGGAAAAAATAATTTCTCTGTACACTTCTAGGTTGCTGGCTCAGACTCCCCCCATCAACCCTGCCCCTGTAATAACAGACAGAGTAATAGAAGAAAAAACAAACAGAAGTTTAATAACATGTATACCTCCTGTATTCACGAGGTACACCCAGGAAAACCGAGTAACTCCTCACATGGCTCAAGCCACCACCTTAATTACCATCTTTACTAAGCACAAAGGATCTTGGAGGAAAGGAGAGGGTGGTTATGGCAGATTACCCAGCAAAGTATAGTAACCAAGGGTATGGTGGATATACAGATTTTAGTTTCCGCCTTCTCCATTGATAGAGTTTCTAGGTATTTATTTATTTTAAGATTTTATTTATTTATTTATTTGACAGAGAGAGAGAGAGAGCAGAAGCAGGCAGGGGCAGTTGGGGGGGGGGGTGTGTGGGAGCAGGGTTCCCACTGAGCAGAAAGCCAGATGTGGGGCTCTATCCCAGGATCCTGGGTTCAGGACCTGAGCCGAAGGCAGAGGCTTTAACCCACTGAGCCACCCAGGCTCCCGGAAGTTTCTGGGTATTTAGACATCCTCACTTCCTGGTGCAGAGAGTCAGACATCCTTACAAATGAGGATTTCCCTTATAAACGTAAATGTTTCTCACAAAGGAGCGACTTCTCGGTTTTCAGAGCTTTTCTTACATCTGCCTTTTCTTAAAAACAATTAGCCTAAAATAATCCTTATGCCAAGGAGACATATTTTGGGGGGAAATTCTGCTCCCCTTCAGGTTGTATCGGCTTGGCTATATAGAAGATTGCGATATCTTTCTGTCTTTGCAGTCTCTTAGCAAATTGCCTATAATGCACATCACATTCTGGTTTAATGCTTACTCAATAATAAAAGTGCTTTCTCTCTCTACTGCCTTTGTGGAGAGGATTTCTGGGTTGGGAAAAGATTTTATTTTTAATTATATTTTCCCTTCAAGGGTTGGGTAAGGATTGTACACCTAAGGGACCTTAATATAACTAGCAAAAGTCCACTTTCTAATTACAATTTTTGGTAAAGCCGTTACAGCAGTTCTGTAAATCTTCTCTTTCACCAGTCGGTAATTGTGATGCCTGGAGCTTAAGCATAGGTAGCTGAACAAGGTGACTCCAAAGTTCCTTTTAGCCCAGAAGTCTATGATTTTCTTATACTGATTTTCTTTATGGAATAGGAAAATGATTCAATTAAGTCCTCTCATTTCAGTCATTAACACATTATATAAAATTTTATTATTTTGTGTCAATATGTATTATTTTGGTATACTAATAATTTTATTCCTTAATTTATATTGTTGGGAAAGAACACTTTCTACCTTTCAAAGATTCTTCTGGCTGGTTTAAGAATTAAATTGACCTGAGACAGATTAATAAGGGAAAATTGAACTTAATTTCATCCATACAAGGACCCTACATACATGAAAGGTTTAAAGACAGAAGGATAAAATGAAGTATATATTGCCCTCCTAAGCTAAGACATGGGATAGAAGCCTGGGCTTCAAAGGGGAGGAGGACAATTCACAGGGCAGTAAGAAGAGCAGATGTTTGGTCATTATATGTTTGTCTT
Source organism: Mustela erminea (assembly GCF_009829155.1). Lineage (NCBI taxonomy): Eukaryota > Metazoa > Chordata > Mammalia > Carnivora > Mustelidae > Mustela > Mustela erminea. Next base: position 27,689,246 of record NC_045617.1, read on the forward strand.
ACCATACAGATGGGTCACTCAGATAATATCTATCTCTGGTAATAACTCTTATTCTGAATTTTAGAATTAGGTAGCTGGTGGGGAGGACAGTTTCTCTTGAGTCCAGGAGGTCTGGAATGTTTTCAGCTCAAAACAGTCCACATGCCAAGGCACACTTTGGGGAGACTTGTTGTGAACTCATGCCGTATCAAGGATTATGCAGGTGGTTTTTTTCTGTGTGCGCACCAGACATCAACAAATCGGAAGAACAGTTTTGAATTTGAAATTCGGTTACCAATTAAACCCTCTCCCAAATATTCCCTATTACCTGGATAGCATTCCTTATAGCAATTTTTCCTTTTTTTTTTTTTTTTCTTCCTCCTGAAGTCTTTCCACCCCCTACTAATTTGTTCCTTACCAAAAGACTGCTTGAATGTTTCTTATATGTACAGTTCCTCGGAAATTCACACTGGTGTCTTCATTTCCTCTTGAGTAGGATGTCAGTTTCTTTCTAACCACCATAACCTCTTGTGCTTCATTCCCTTTTCTTAGCATTCTCTCAGTTTGCATGTCAAACTAATGGCAAATCCTGTCTTGGCCCCCATTAGCATACTTAAAATTTATTAGCTCTTCTCCTTTTGTCCAGGAGCATGCTTTTTGTTAGGCAGGGTCTCCCAAGTCCTGGCACCCTCGGCAGCAATCCTTGATAAGCTGAGCACTGTGGAAAGCCTGTGCATTAAATAAAGAGTTCCAAGTTTGCCACCATCCTGTCCAGATGAGCCACTATTTAATCTTCGTTTGTTATGGGCCTGACAGCACTAAACAAAGAGCCTCTGCTTCATATAAAAGCTTTAAAAAAAGTTGTCTTAATCGACTCCTTTTGATACTTACACTGTCGCTACATCCTCCAGATAAACTACTAGAGACACAATGATGACAAAGAGAGTAGAATAGGAAATGTTTGCCACCAGAAAAAGGGACATAATGAATGAGATGTGGGAGGGGCCCTGAAAGGCTTTTAGGTTCACTCTTTTCTCTCTCAAGATGTTCTCTTTTTCATTTTCAACCTCTGGTTTAAGAAGGCAAAGAAACAATGGTGTCTTAGCAGTGTTTGGGAGATGACCTTTTCTGTCTTCAGTGTCTGAACAGAAAACTCTAACTCCCTAGACCTAAAATCAAAGAAATCTTGTGGAAAAAAAAAACACCAAAAAACAGCAAAGCCCTTAGGCAGATCAGGCCTTGGACCATTATTTCCAGAAAGATATATATAAACAGAAGTTCCAGAAATAACATGAAGTCAGATTTTATGAACTATTCATCATATGTGATTTAATGGGATCATTATAACTGGCATTGGGCATGTGTTAATAACATCTAACACAGATACTTTTCTTTTTTTTACTATTGAATGAATAATGGTCCATGATTTAGGTTTTCTTAATGGCTCCTTAATATCAACTCTTTGGGGAAGAAAAACTGATAAAATGTATGACATTTATTTTATATTAGTAGCATGGAAAATGTGCATGTTTGTAATCAAGGTAGATTTTTACACTGCAGCTCTAATGATTTCTCATGAAAAGTGGGTGATTATAAGGAGTGCTTCTCCTCAGTGAGCTCAAATGGCTGCATATCACCCAGCAATGGGAGAAAAAATGAAAAAATGCAGACACTAGGACACTATTGCTGATCTAGAAAGAAGAATCTTACACTTTTCAAAGAATTCATCACTAAATGGAAGTTTTCATAAGCTATGAATAGGTGGGCTAGAGATTTCCTTCCATTTGTTAGAAATTATTTTCTGCAAGAAAGACAGAGAGAAGACATTCTTTTGTCCCATTCTCACCTATGACTCTCCCTACAGGTACATTCTCTGTTAAAGAGGGCATTATTTCCTTTGGCATCTAGCCTTAAGGAAAATTCTAGATGAACGATAATGTTGTGTCCCATCCCCTAACGTTTTTCTTAGCCTCCTAATCTTGAACTGTATTAATTAGAAGACTAGGTGTGCTGCTGACATCAAAGGAACTTCAAGTACAGGAAAGCTCAGAATGAGATGATGCGTTATCAACTTAATCCAAGAGAAGGGCTGGCATTTTTGCTGACACAACGTATAGGGTTGATATAGGTCAGAGTTAGTATGACAGTGTAGAAAACAGAAGTCTGTGTAACTGGGAAAGGAACTCATTTAAACATTGTGTTCTACTCCCTGATCAGATTATAAAATATGGTAACACCTCTTTCTGAATGTTTCAGTTAAATGTTGTGGACCCCCAAATTGCCTCTGGTAAGAATATTTCCTCTCTTCTTTCCTCTTCTGATAATCTTGAGTTCTTCAGGGTATACACAACTGTTATTTGGATTCATTATGCAAATTTGCATATTCTTGCTTGCCAGTACTTCCAACTCCATGTTTCAGCAGCGTCTTTCAGAGAAAGAGTACTGAATTAGAATTTCCCTATTGGAAAGAATCAGTTCCCTTTCCTCTCAAAATCCTCCACATGGTTCCCGCTGGCTCCTTTTTTTCAGCTCTCATTTTTACTAGAAGCAACCAAGAGACAAATGGTTTTCAAGCCCTTTTCCCAGCCCCACAGTAAAATGGTTCCCGTCTTTAAAAGCCTTTTACCTCCTGCCCACCTACAAAGGACCCTGCTAACATTGAAGTAGGGAGCTGGGATTCTGTTCAGCGTTGCAGTTATGATCATTAACATTATTTATAATCTCTCTTGATTTCTTTCTGTTGTTTCTGAAAAACAAATCGCATTAATGATTATTCTCTTAAGTACTTCACAGATGAGCAAGAAGGAAGAAATTTTGGAATTTGCTCACTGATGATCAAAATTAAGTCAGCATTCCAAGCACCTGCAGAGCTTTTTTCTTTTAAATAGTACTGTGGGATGTCTTTTAATAGATGAGGCCGAAGCATTTGTTTTTACCAGGTGTTTCAGGTGATTCAGGTGGTTACAGTGGTTACAAAACCTCCATATGGGATCCTCTATCAGACAACGCAATTGGTTGTAACCACAGAGATTATGTTATCCATATTTTTTTTACTTCACTTTAATTATTACTGTTAAATATTAAATTTCAATCAAGAACAATAGTTTTATTTTCAGAAGTGTTAAAATGAGAGCATTTTTTTTTTCTCTAGCAAGTAAATTAGCTCCCTTGTGGTTATGTTCTAGTTTTTTATTTTGTTATTTTGTTTTTTTTTTTTTAACAGGTTTGTTTTTCCATGCTTGAGTTTTCTTCTCATTTTTCAGTTTTGTTGGTACCAGAGGCCAGGTGTCCTATTAATGCACCATTCTGTCCGTGACTGAATTAAATTTCTGCTTTAACTTAAAAGAATCAGTCAGTATGATCTTCAAGCCTCAGCAATAACATCGGGTCTCATGAGCCAAATGGACATGTGTTACCAATACTAGGGCAAGGAGAGTTAGTTACAGTTTATACATTTTTGTTAATATTTATGAATATTTAAAGAACAAATTTCAATCTAGACAAAGGTAATATTTTACCCTTAAGGACCTGAGTGTAAACCTGCTAGTAAAAATATGAATTCATCTTGATAATCATATCACTCCACATACTTCTTTGAATTGGAAGTATGCATGTGTCATCTATGAAACAAACACAGAAAAACTTTTTTAATGTGCTAATTATTTCCTGAGAATTTGATGATAGGTAAACATCTGGAAGAAGTGACTTTCTTCCTTTATTTTCTTTAGTGTCAAATTGCTTGCCAAGAAGTAACATAAAAAGCATCCCCGAGTTTCATGAGTAGTTTTATTACCAGGATAAGCCATTAATGAAAATTGGCCATGTTATAAAAGTATTTCTTTACATAGTTGACTACAATGCTCTGAACAATAGAGAGATCAGCATAAATAGAATCAGGGACAAAACTTAATATTTCAAAAATTTGTATAAAGCAACCATATTTTATAGAGAGAATGCTGAATTATATACTTGAGTAAATATTAAGTTCAAGCACATGTTATCAGAACGTTTATTTTGTTGATGTTAAATTGGATTATACTTTCCCAAAGCACATCAGTAAAGTCTGTCTAATGCCATTACTATGTTGTAGCCACAATTTATTTTTATTTTTATTTTTTTTTAAAGATTTTATTTATTTATTTGAGAGAGAGACAGTGAGAGAGAACATGAGCGAGGAGAAGGTCAGAGAGAGAAGCAGACTGCCCGTGGAGCTGGGAGCCCGATGCGGGACTCGATCCCGGGACTCGATCCCGGGACTCCGGGATCATGACCTGAGCAGAAGGCAGTCGTCCAACCAACTGAGCCACCCAGGCGTCCCTGTAGCCACAATTTAAATAAAAGCCTTGCCCATTAGCAGGGCATGAACAGTTCTGAGTCAGTAGTGCTGCTCTTGATGAGTGTCTTAAAGATATTAGCCAAAGAGATCAGGTTATGTTACTGGTGGAGAGTCTGTGTTTTGGGAATGGAGGTCTCCATCCTTGGATTCCCCAGGAGAAGATTTAGGTGGCAAACCATGCTGGAATAAAGACAGCCAGAAGGAAAGTAGCAAGCACAAAGAAGTTTATTAAACCAAAAGTTACTCTTAAAGTGGGTAGGTGCTGGGAGGTTTAACTGACTGGAAGTTGTTTTGGAATTAGACTTTTATAATGTCTCTCTGGGTTGGGAGGAGCTGTGAGTACAGTCCGATGGCCTCTAATGGAGGCTGCTTCTAATCAGTTGGGAAACTCCACCCAGAGATTGGGAGGGAGAATTTTTAATCCTACAAGGTTTGCACTGGAAGTGTCATGTGTCATGGCAGCCTTTCTCCATGGGGAGGTTGTACTCAAAATGCAAATGAATTGTCTAGGGGTTACCTTAGGGGCAGAGGTGGAAAAGGAGAGGGAATATTTTGCACCTGTGGCTCCTTAATTGCCAGTCCCAAGGTCTTGGAAACCACAAGATCAGGATGTTGTGCCCCGCCAATGATTTTAATGTGTAGCTTATTTATCATCATCCTTGCTGCTAGCTCATGTCTCTATCATTTCTTTTCAATGACTTGGGACTCTGCCTTGGGCGTTCTTTCTACTTCTCACACCTAGTTTCTACCTAACACTTGTGGAGGGGCTTTTTTTTTTTAAAATTTTATTTATTTATTTATTTGACAGACAGAGATCACAAGTAGGCAGAGAAGCAGGTGGAGGGAGGGGGAGCAGGCTCCCTGTTGAGCAGAGAGCCTGATGCAGGAGATCCTAGGACCCTGAGATAATGACCTGAGCCAAGGCAGGGGCTTTAACCCACTGAGCCACCCAGACGCCCCTGTAGAGTGAATTTTGTGAAGTTTGGATTTTCCTCCTTGCTAAAAGCAAAAATTATTTGTGACAAAACCCGACCATTCAGGGTTGCCTAATGAGAGACATTGTTATTAGGAAAGTGGGAGTCAGAGGTGTATGTGGTGTATGCTTGCACGCATGTCAGTGTGCATGCACAAGCACGAACACACATGTTTGTAAAGTACGTAATAAAAGTGCTGATGAAAAGTTTTCAGCTCTCAGGAAATAGTAAGAACAGCTAGAATCTGATTCTATTGCTGCTGTCCAGGAGGAAAATCTCATTAACAATCTGAAGAAGAAAACTAAGGAAGAAAAAAGAGGAGAAATACTAGTCTTAAAGCGGGTATCTCCAGGGGCCAACTGGTTGCCCAAAAAGGGCTCAGAGTGGTAGGCAGTCTGCACGTTCACCATATTTCAGAGTCTGTTCTTTGTATTTACATAGTAAAAAGCTTGTTTATTTGTTGTTTAGTTCACTGACAGTTGACTAAGCTATGGTGGATTTGTTAGACCTGACTAAACTATTTAGGTCTACGTGAAACCATTACTATGATCATTTAATCATTTGCAGTTAGAAATGTAACAAGAGAAACAGCATGAAATCACAGCAAGGACACTATATGTATTCTTGATGGCTAGTATTTCTGAGCTCTGATAGTTTACTATATGCATCTCCATATTAGAGATACTTACCCAGGGAACATGGTTCGATACGTCATGCCCTCCCCTAGACAAGGCTTATGACCCACTGAAAAAGTGTTATTCTTAAGATTCCTTTTTTCTAGTTATATATATACATATATATCTCCCAACTTGTATTAAGCTCTTTATTTTTTATTTTTTATTCTATAATGTAACCAATAACCTAACAATTAAATATGTTAATATACTTATATTCATCATGTTAAAAATTTTATTTTTCTGGCACCTGGGTGGCTCAGTGGGTTAGGGCCTCTGCCTTTGGCTCAGGTCGTAGTCCTGGGGTCCTGGGATCGAGCCCTGCATCGGGTTCTCTGCTCGGTGGGGAGCCTGTACAGTCTATACTACTAGAGAAGAGGAAACATAATCCATTGCTGTATCGATAACATTTACCACAATACCTGGTATACTGTATTGCCTTAATAAATAATACCTTTAAAAATTAATGTTTTCAAAAACAAAGTTCCATTCACAGATTTAGGTATTGTAGGTTAATTAGTTAACAGTGCAGACTGAATCAGATTACTAGGGTTTGAATCCAGGCACTTGTAGTTGTTTAACCTTGGGCAAATTACTTTACTTTACTAAGCTAATTTTCTCATCTATGTCATAAGACTGATGAATCTGATTGTTTAGAAAGACCTTTGCAATGTATCTGGCCCAGAGGAAGTGTTCAGTACCTCTTAACTATTCATATCACTTAGGGTGAATTATTTTATAGATGAATTTCATTTATTGCATGTTAATTTCCTTAATTTAATCATATTTTCAGTGGATAACATTAATTTCCAATTTTCTGGATCTCTTTGTCTCCTTCCCAAATCATACCTACCACAAAGAACCACCTACAAAAAACAAATTGAAAAGCAACTAGCTTGTTTAGAAATATTGGTCAAAATGAATTGTTTGTAAACCTTCAACAAAAGCTATCTGAAATCAAGACAGGTTAGTATTAAGAGGTAAAATGCTGAGATGTAATTCATTTTAACAAATACCTGTTAAGAATCAACTATATGCTCACTGGTGTGATAGAAAAAGAAGGAAATAATTACATTTATTGATTGCCTACTCTAAACTTCCTTGTGCTGCATACCACACATGTCACCTTACTTAAGTTTATGCTGTGTAGTAGGTATTCTTATTTAAGTAACACCGCCAGATTAATCCATACTGTTTCCAAAGCTAAACCTCATTGTTAGGCACTGTGGAGAAGACTTAATGAATGAAGGAAAGGCTTTAAACAAAACTATCTAATACCCATACAATGTTAGCACTAGGCCAGTGGTTTCCAAACATTTAACTCTAGAATGGGGACTTCAGTAAAATAAAAGCCCAGGATATAGAAAAGACACTAATGAGTGCTACTTTGGTTGAAGTAGGTTTAGTGGATTTCATTCTCTCTCTATTTCTCTTTCTTAGTTATTCATGTAAGTATAGACTCATATCTTTCTATTTTCTACAATGTTATAATACATTACTATAAAATATTCCCTGATTTGGCCAGTAGTAGCCTCTTTAAGCCTGTGTTGTTTTGAAATATCCTCATCATTCTCAGAGTACTTCCCAACTTTCTGGTCTGTCAAGACTTTTCCAAACTCATACCTGCCCCAACCCTGAAGACTTGCGGAAATAAAGAGAGAGAAGAGAGAGAAGATGCATCCGAACCAGGGCGTCTTGTCATCCTTGCGGGGCGAGGGCGATATCAGAGTACTTCCCAACTTTCTGGTCTGTCAAGACTTTTCCAGACTCATACCTGCCCCAACCCTGAAGTCAGTCATTTTTTTAAGGAGCTCTGGTTTCTTTTAGTCAAGAATAGGTACTTAGAAACCAAGATATGAGTGTGAGGTGTGCTCATTACTACTGTCATTTATATACTTATTTTCAATACATTAGAAACCCAATATTCTAATATTTCCTATATGTACAAGTGTATTTTTTATAAAATGCTCAAATTATAAAAAGAAATACTGTGATGCATTGCTTCTAGGCTCTTTTAGAAGACACATATTCAATATCTGATTGATGTACATTTCATGAAAATTACCTGAGTTTGCCTTCTCAGTTCTTATGGTTTATTAAATGGCCAAAAGTTTCAGCTGGTTTGTGATTGAATTTCTGTATTCAATGCTGATGGGATGTACTAAGCCCTAAATACAGTTGTCATATCAGTGACCCTGTAATTAGAAGTGGACCAAAAAGATTAATTAAAAATTAATTAGGAAGAAGGAAAAAAAATTAGGAAATAGGGAAAAAATTTATTCCTCCTTCTAATAACAAAAGACTGTAAACCTCACCCAGCCTGCTTCTGTTCACTTGACTGGATTTTTGTAATTTTTTTTGACTCTAAAGATAGGCAAATGCATTCACACCAAATTCTTCAATTTAAAGAAACACATTTTATTTTTCTTATACTTTATTCCTGATGGCACTGTATAACTATTACATATTTTAACTTACATTTAATGGAATTCTGAATAGCTCTCATGACTTTCTCCACTTAGGCAGAACATTTAGCATTATTGTGGTTTTACGTCCCTACCCAGTCTTTGTTGTCTCATCTCCAGGACTTTAACTTCATTCATTATGTCTAAAATGGTTTTCCGCTCTGACTCTGTTGGTCATGTGTTATCTCTCTTTCAAGGCCCATTTCTACAAAACTTTCCTGTCAACTATCCTCCCTCAGTAAGAGGAGTCTTACCTCTCTATTTCTGTAATCTATTGTTTATAAATGAAAAAAAAAAGTTACATTTTGCAATTTCTTTTTCTTATTGGCTTGCATTCTAACAGCAGTGCATTCTGTTAGAGCAGATTTCATGTGAGTTCACCTTTGCGTCCTCTATAGCATCTAGTACTGTTCAGAAAGAAAGGAAATAATCCCATTGAACCCATCAAGCCACTTCAATGTGGTTGGAATTTGTTGGATAATGGTAGTGATTTGTTTTCTATTAGATCATTATTGCTACTAAGCTCTAAGGAAACATTGCATAATTCTTTACATGGATAGTGGGGCCTAGAGAATGTGAGAATGAAATGTTCCACATGTGAGTTTTGGTGATGGTATTTCCTCATAGAGCATTCTTCATCAGATGTCCTGTGGATAGCACTAAGTTTATCTGTGCACCCAGGAGTGTATAATATATAACAAATATTTGTAAAATATGTTGAATAGATGACTTAATTGACCATAGTGGAGAGCAGTGAACAGTACTGAGAAATGCACATACATATAAAGATATTCTCAAGGTTCTAAAATTTCTCTATATTCACAGATTAACATGCACTGCATCATGAAACTGATGAAAAAGTATCTATTAATTAGTTGTCCAGAGTAAAAGCTAAGAATCCTGAATTACAGAAATAATTTCCCCTTTTCTTTAACTATAGTAGATTTTCAGAATTAAAAATAGAAATATAGGAAAAAAGTGTTCTTGTCACTCAGTCTTTGATAAGTAAACATAGTCTATTTTCATTTCTACTTGTACATGGAAAACACTTTTTTTAATAAAGATTGAAAATTTTCCTGAAATAGTTTAAAGTAAAATTAAAGTAAAATTGATTTCATTAATTTTACTTTAGCCCATGATTTATATGTTCATTTTTAAAAAGACATAATTAAAATTTAACTGGATTTTAGTTAGTTTGTTTGTTTGTTTAATTTGGGGGGATATGTTTATTCTTTTTTTTTTTTTTTTTAAGTAAGTTCTCCATCCTAGATGAGACTTGAACACATGATCCCAGGATCAAGAGTTGAACCTCTACTGACTGAACCAGCCAGGCTCACCAATTTAACTGCATTTTAACATAGTTTTTTTTTTTTTTCCTACAACTGAAAATTTGCCACTTACTCAGATTTTGAAATTGTATAAAAATACTAAAGCATATGGATTTGAAGCTGTGTTAGCAAAAAATACAATGAAAGTAGGAGAGAAAAGAAAACTTCATAGCTCATTGAGAGCAACATAATAGTAAACATTTGATTTACTGTGTAAATCTCTCTGGATTATTTTACACAATGGAAAATATAGTATAGTGTCTGTTTAGCTCTCTTGATTATTTCATGCACTATAAAGGGTATTTTTCTTTCAATATAGAACTTTCCTGGGTCAAACCTCAGGAAACAAAATAAGATGATTTTTCTATTTACTCTGAACAGGACAGTATTGAAAAATACTTTGTTTTTGTAATGGAGGTGCTGTGACAGTCCAGATCTTAGTGACTACTTATAGTATCTTTGTGGTGTTCAATAAAGGAGAAATGAAGAAATAAAATTGTCATTTTCTTAGAGTTCTATCTAAGCTTTCATTCCCATGGCCAATATAAAGCGTGTTTGTTGGAAACAGTCTTTGATGGGAATGAGATTCTTGGTCTGTTCATAGAAAGATGGATGACCTAAAGAGTTCTTGCTTTGCTAGCTCTGGGAGCAACAGTAGTACATGTATGCCTGTTTGTTCTTTGTTAAAACTTCAAAGCGGTTTTCTTCTAGCAGTGTATGCTACTTTCTTTTGGAAGTTTTTAACAAGATCACAGTCCGGCTAAGGATGCATCAGGATTTACACCTACTGTCCTTGATTTCATTTCCCAGTATGGAAAAGAACAGTCATTGCAGAATATCAGAATGATCTGACAATCATCATAACATGAAGAGAGAAGACGTTGGCTCATCAAAGTTTAGTGCATTGTTATGTTTGGGATTTTGACACGCAACTCAGTTAACCTTCCAGTGGCAGAGAAGGTAAGAATAAATCCTCACCATAAATATGTTTTATTATCCTTTTTGTTATGGCTCCTCTAGCTTTTCAATTCTACTTTCTCTCCTCATCTTTTGCTTTCCCAAATTGGCATTCAGTTTGTAAAGACTTCAGTAGATTCTTTCATTAGGTAAAAGTCAAATGATTCCCCTTTCCGTCACATGACCTTTTGTGTCTAATGGCTCTTTACATTTGGTTTCTGTCTCCTTTTTTATCCCTCATCTCTTGTCACAAGATACCCAAAGTCAAGCCATAGCAAGTGCTCAGAATTGCCAGGCCAGATCCTACTCTTTAACCCTAACCCTTTTACACATGGCTGGTCTCCTTCCCTAGATTGATGATCTTTAGCTTTATACACTTGGGGAACTCCTCTTCATCCTTGAACACACAGTTCTGATGTCATCTTCAATGTCACCTTCCCTTCTCTGTTCAGAACTGATTTCTTATGCCTATATTTGTTGAAATTACTGTGTTATTATTCTTTCTGTCCATCTCTGTCCTCTGTAAAAATCCCTAAGAACAAGCATTATGATTTAAGTATTTTTGCATCCTATGTGTAGTACCTAGGTATAGTCCCTGGCACATACTAGATGCTCAGTAATATTTCTGAATTGAAAACTACCACGCATTTCACCACATCTCCTTGATGGTTATGTCTCTCCTAGTTAGCAAGCTATACTAAGTATCTGTTTATAGAATTTACTTTTCTTTCATTTCTAATCTTTTAATGCTCCATCATTACCTTTCATTTTCTCCTAAATTATAAGAACTACATTTCTTGCATAACTATGTCTCCCTGGTATGAACTCAGATATATTACAAGGTGTCCTATTCAAACGAACCTGAATACTCAGAATTTTTAAAGACCTCAAACTACTGTAACTGCTGCCCCAAAGTCTGTTTGTAGCTCATGAAAAAATTGGATGTGAAATAGTTAAGTAGTAAAATATCTGAGCTATTGTGAACTTTGGTATCTCACAAAGGAAATAGTGTAGTATCCATTTTTCTACATATTATTTTCAGAATTAATACAATTTCAAAGTATCTTATATTCCCTCTAAAAAGTAATAAAAAATATATCTCTCATTAGCACAATGTGATCAGAACACTGAGGCAACTGGTTGAGAACATAGGGATACAGAATAAAAAGGAAGAGGAAACCATAGGCTACCAAAATATAGAGAGAATCAAATTCTTGGTAATAGGTAACCAGTGACTTCTATCATACAGCAGATTATAAAAAGCTTCTTCTCTTAAATGCAATTTATTTTTAAACAGTATACTTAAAGTAGATTTCATTCAGACTTATGAGGCAAGATGTACTATTTACTCAGTAATAAGAACCAAAGTGTAAGTAATCAATTCAGCAAAGAAAAAAGTAGCATACACAACATAGGAAAAGATAATTAGGACAAAACAAAAAGAAAATAGATTAGTATCACAGATAATATATTTGGTTCAGGGATTTCCACAAACTTAAATGCTAAATTGGAAATTTATGTCAGAATTATTCTAGATAGACTGCATCATCTGCTAAAAATATTTATGCTGATGTTAACTATTTAGTATGAGTTCAAGGTACACTTAAGCTTGTATGTTTATTTTACTGATAGAAGACTTCCTCAGGTAACTCTTGCCTTTTTATGTTTTAACAAGTTCTCTACTTGGTTTACATGGTGACTGTAGATGATATAGAACAAGTCATAAAGTGAAATGCAGAAAAAATTAAAAGCAGACACTGAAATTGATTTTTAAATCCCCAAATAAACAAACAAAAACATGCAGTTTATAGACTTTGTATGCAGGAACAAGCATGTCGACAAGCCTCAGTGTGTTTTGGAAGTTATCACAGCGTACGACATATGGTTCTTGATCTGCATCCTGCTGAATCTGAGACACCAGCAAAGGGTTGATATGGGTCAGCAACACACAACCAAAACAGAACATTTTGTAACATAAACAAAGAGGTTAAACTAAAAACTATTTTTGTGTTTAAGTGAACAAAACCACAGGTATCTTTCAAAAACCATGATTCTAAAAACATTTTCTGTAGAATATCCCATTAGAATAGATTATTTTCTTAAAAAAAAAAATTCAATGGCCAGATATTTGGAGATGCTGGAATTGTTTGGAAATTGTTCTAGGTTTGCTTGTGGAATCTAAAAAAATAAACTTAATCCCTCATTTACAAAGTCACTCCATGAACAGAGCCATTTCTTTCCAATAAGTTAGTTTTTTTTTCCTTATAAAAACTGTTTTACTTTCTTAAATTCTCTCTTGCTGTGGTTTGAGAGCTTTTTGTTTTAACAAACCATCAGAAAATCGCAGTTATTTTTCCCCTTAAGTATTCTGATTATATTCAGTGACTTTAATGATCACTTTTGTGTCAATGACTACAAAATAAAAATTAAAAAGCCTTTTTCTAGATTTTAATGATATCAGTTTATTTCAGAAATAAATGGAGCACTAGGCAAGCTTGAATTTAACAACTCTATATGCCCTAATTCACTTCTACTGTTTTCTTAGCCCCCACATTGCATGTGTTGTTTTATAGTCTGAGCACAGAGGTACACTTGGAGAAGCATTTGGATGAAACGTGGTAAGAAATAAATTGAAATATATTGAGCGTCCCAATCCCCGGACACCCATATGAAACTCTGGAATGTAACCTTTGAAAAACTCTGATGACCTTGTGAATTGGCAAGAAACATCAAAATAGGAGCTTATATTGTGTACACTCCAAATCCAAAAGTTAGACCCATCTTCTATTGTGAAACAATGGCCTTTGTTCATCAGTGTCTGTTATGGCAGATTCTAGAGTTTGATGAGGTGAGACTCTTTAATTTAATTCTGAGTACAGCACATTGGATCCTAATGAGCCGGGTTTTCCCTATTGCCTAATTCACTTTGTCTATAGTTAGCTGCTTAGGGAGGCACTAGAAGTCCATTAGATTATAATTAAAAAAAAAAAAAAAAAAAAAACAAGAAACAAAACAAAACAAAAAAACAGGCCCCATGTGACCTAAGGGAGATAATACACCTCACTGTAGAATTACAGCCAAGTTCCTGGCTTACTGAAAGTTAAAATGATAAGGAAGAAGTAAGTATTTATTTACTTTTTTTTTTTTTCAAATTTAGCTGTTTTTTTTTTTTTTAAATAGGAAATAATATCCATGTGATGAAAAAGATAATTCTGCCCATCTATCATTGCAACAACAACAAAAAATGTTTAGATGGATTTTCACCAAATTTGAAGGTTAATGTTAGAGTGGCCTAACTTAAAACCTAGACTGGATGGTATGCTCAATATTTACAGGGATAGTAGAACAGCACAACTCACACAGGGCCTGGCTGGCATATAGTAAGCACTCAGTTTCTACTCAGTAAGTGCCAGCTATTTTTTTTTTCAAGATTTATTCATTTCATTTGAGAGACAGAGAAAGAGAGTGGGGCTGGGGTGGGGTGGGAGTGGGTGAGGAGGCAGAGGGAAAGAGAATCTGCAGCAGATTTCTGCTGCACAAGGAGTCAGGTGACACAGAGCTTGACACTCATGACCTGAGCCAAAATCAAGAGTCAGTTGCTTAAGGGACTGAACCACCCAGGCACCCCTGATGCCATCTCTTTTATAATTTCCTTCATTGTCATCATCTACATCATACTTACAGGCTCCAAAGTCAACCTAGATTCTTTTCTTTTACTGACCATATTTCACCCACCCCATCTTTTTTTTTTTCTTTTTTAAGTTTTTCTATTAGAGAAAATATGTAAGGAAATCTTATTTAAATTTTATGAAATCATTTTCACCTTTATTTATATTTTCTGGGTAAGGAATGGGTCTCAGGTCAGGGTTACTTTGAAAGGACACAGTCCCCATTATTCTTTCAGTGTTTACTGCTCATATTTCTAGCATTGTCACAACTCCCCATGCATACATCTTGCACAATTTTTGCCAGGAAAAAGAAAAATTCTGATTTTGTTTTATTTCCCATCTTCATGTGGTAATAAAGAAATCTATCGCCCAGATCTGCAGCATGTTGTGTAATTTTTAAAATTTATTTATTTTTTTTATTTATTTGAGAGAGAAACAGAAGCTGGGGAGAGGCAGAGGGAGAAGGCCGCTCCCCGCTAAGCAGGAAGCCCAAGGTGAGGCTCCAGGCTCCAAGCTCCACTCCGGGTTCCGTACCTGAGCTGAAGGCAAACACTTAACCACTTAACTGATTGAGCCACCCTGGTGCCCCCACATTGTGTAATTTTATTTATATGTGTTAACTTCCATCTTATCATAGTGAAGTCATGGCTCAAATGCATGAGGCAACATGATTGTTGCTGATGAAAAAATAATTCCTAACCTTTTTAAGATTTATTTCTGTTTAACCATAGAATAAAAAGTTCCTCTTAAGCTGTCAGGCTTTCATAGAACCATCTCCTTTGGGACTTGCATTATGACATTTGCTTATCCTGTGGTAGAACATATAAAAATGTAGTGGTCTTCTCTAGCCTGGTCCTCCCAGCCCCTCATTGTATTTCAGAAATGTTCCCTCTTATCTTGTCTGTTTCATTTTTCCTTCCACCATAATTTCCAAAAATTCTGATTTTATAATTTATGTAAGACGATATGATCTGTTTTTTGATAGCTGTGTTGTTTTCCGACATTCAGATATATATAGCAAGCAAATGCCCTTTTCCTCTCACCCTTAACTTTAGAATGTGCCTTATAATTGACTAGTGTTTTTTCTTGTTGCTGTAATAATTTTTTTTAAAGATTTTATTTATTTATTTGACAGAGAGATTTCACAAGCAGATGGAGAGTCAGGCAGAGAGGGAGATAGAGGGAAGAGGGAAGCAGGCTCCCTGCTGAGCAGAGAGCCCGATGCGGGACTCGATCCCAGGACCCTGAGATCATGACCTGAGCCGAAGGCAGCGGCTTAACCCACTGAGCCACCCAGGCCGCCTGCTGTAATAATTTCTTACAGTAATTTCATAATTAAAAATTTCAATGACCTTCATAATTCTAGCAGTTCATTACCTAGAAAATCGAACACTGCCAATTCTAAAAACAACACGGAGGCGTAATAACCACTTAGTATCATAAAAATGATTATAAGTTAATAAAGTCTATAGAACATAAACGGAGCTGTTGGGAAAAGAGAAACTGATGGAATGGAAATTAGATGTAGGAACCAGTTGTAATTAAGAGCTACTTTAGAAATCGCCAATTAGGTAAGAGATCTTTCCATCTGAGAGTAGAGCCAAAGCATTTATAAACTTTCTCATGGACTAAAAGTGGAAAGGCCATTATAGCAATGAGAAAGAAACACACTTATGGAAGTGATTAAGGATTAGTATGTAGAAGACAGAAATGGTTAAGGTTAATTACTTTGTAATATCAAACAACAGACCCAAAGACTTTTAACCCTATAGTAAATGTTATCTTTGAACTTTGCAGTTGTTTGTAGTTGTTATGAGTCTGATGAAAACATTCATGCTTTATTTGGTTTATCTTTTTATTTCTTTGCTTGTTAGGCAATAAACAAGCCCTTTTGTATCTATTTGCTATTTGGGCACTCAATATTTTATTTCTGCAGTTTCTTTTGAGATACAACTTTCAGGCATACCTATAAGAAAACACAGCATGCTGAATTTAGCATCCAAGAGCTATTCTTATCCATCTGTTTTCTTTAAAGTTGTAGATGTTTAAGATACTGCAACTAATTTCTAACATTTTGAAAATGCAATCTTCTCATTATACTACTAGGTACATTAGTACACTGCATATGTTTGTATGTTGTTTTAGCAAAGTTTTCAAATTCATTGTCTCACTTGATCTTCACAATATCCCTTTGGGTAAGCAGAACAGGTGTTGTTATCATTGTTTGACACAAAAATAAGGTAGAAAGAGGGAAAGTGTCTTGCCTGAAAATTCATAACAAATTACTTGGGAGGGCTCTAATTAGACTTTACAGCTTCTCTGTTTTATTCAGTATCTTTAGCATACTATTCTGTCATAATTTTTTCATGTGTTCTTATAAGTTTCAGCCATGTATTTATTTTATTTAAAATAACTTTTAGAAAATTGAGCATATGGACACATATTCTACTATCAAAGATTTATAATAAACTTTTTACTACCAAAACTTATTTCCTTAAATACTGCAGAACTTCAACATTTATGTATGGTACTGTGGCACTGTGTTTATGCTTCTCAAGCTGTCTTCCAATGTATGGACTTCCAAACAGCCTCTGAGTTTTATTTCCTTTTAGAGTACCTTATGCAGATATTTGTGACTTCTAATCCATGGAACATTTTTTTCTACCATAGTCTATTTTATATTTTATTTTGAACATAGCATGCTCGAGGAACCAACGAATATGGACAGGTAAGATATGGCAATAAGCCCCAACTCTAAATGAGAAATACAAGTTCTAGAGATGAAAAAAAAATTAAATCAACAACATTCACTTAGCATTTACTAGGAGTCAGGCACTGTTTTAAGCAGTTTATGTAAGAGACTACATAGTTGCTGTATTAAGCACTGAATTTTCTTCTAGCTAGATTAAAAAAGGAAGAGAGATAGGAGAAAGGGAGGAAGAGGAATAAAAGAAGGGCAGGAGAGAGAAAGAGAATGATATGCTATGTATCGTTTTTCAGATCTTACCATGTTCGAAGATTTGCATGCATTAATTCACGTGATTGTCATAATAGCCCTATTAGGTAAGTTTTACTGAAGATCTTATTTTAAATAAAAGGAAAAAGATACAGAATGGTGAAGTAACTTGCTGTAGGATACACAGTCATAAGTGTTACCACTGGGATTCTGACCCATGAATCTGGCTGCAGAGACAGCAAGTTTAACTTAATTTAGGCATATTGCTGTTTCTACACCAGAAAATTCTCCTTGTCAGAAAATAGAAAACAAATTCCTCAGGAGACAGGTTTTCCTGGCACCAAGTACTTATACATTTATGAAGTGGAACCTTGTATGTAGAAGTAGGCAAAATCTCAATAACAGCTTAAGTACAGAAAAAACATTTCATGACTGTTCATTAGAGTCATCGAAAGAATCTGAAGTCAAAATCCAAATAAGTAAAGAAAATTGTTTTAAGTGTTTTCTATGGTTAATCAGAAAAAAATAAAAGGAATAATAACTTGGCTTCTAATGTCTCTGCTTGGCGCCACTGAATCAGGAAAACAAAATAAAATGTATTTTGATGGTGGTTATGAGACCAGAGCCATCACACAGTCTTGGTTTCCTCTGAACACTTAACAGTGTCATCATTCATTGTTGGTATTTGGTGTGGACTCAGGTTAAATCTGACTTCTGACCTTGATTCATAGTAAGTATAGAGTAGCATTTAGAAGGAGTTAAGAATTGGCTCATTCAGTTAAGTGTCCAACTCTTGATTTCAGCTCAGGTCATGATCTCAGTGTCATGAGATTGAGCCCCATGTAGGGTCTGCCCAGGGCATGGAGCCTGCTTAAGATTCTCTTTCTCTCTCTCCCTATGGCCCCACCCCACCCCTGCCCACTCCCACATGCTCTCTGTCTTAAAGAAAAGTAAAAAAAAAAAAAAAAAAAGAGGAGTTAAGAATCACTTTACCACGCAAGATTACATCACCTCTAACTCTAGGCTTGCTTGTCTTCTACTCTAATTTCTCCACCTCAGTGAATTGCCAGGCTGAGCATCCATGTGCTGGTAGGTCACACAGGGTAGATAATCAAGAACATCTTAACATTCCTCTCAGCCTGATTGAACTCTGTATTCATTTCTTCCTGACTATAGGCCCTTGACCTCCCTTTTCTTAGAACATTTACTTTAGAAAACTTGTAATTTGTGAATTTTTTCACTGCTCCTTTGACATGTCAATCTTCTACAATCCTGGAATATCTTTCTGGAGGACTTGGGGGCCATCCCTATGGAATGCAACCATCAAGAAAAGTGTCCCATCTCCTACTCTGTGTGGAAGAGTAGAAGCCTAATTCCAGAAAGCACCAGTTAACAAACATGGGTAATCTAATCACATTGACCAGTCTTGTCCTGATGTCCTCCAGTACTTTTCCACTAGCTCACTCTGGTTCTTAAAATATCTCCTGCCTTTTATTTCAGACTTGAGTTCAATTTTTCTTCCTTATTGCAATAGTCCTGAATAAAGCTTTTCTTGTCTGCTTAGTTCCATATGGTACAATTATTCCTTGACATCATTCAGCTCCATGTATGATTTTTGAGGCCATTTTCTTCATCTTCCAGGAGAAAAGACTCCATAGGAGCTGTAGGTCAGACAGAGAAGGGTCTTCTAGGTCTATATTGTGTGTGTGTGTGTGTGTGTGTGTGTGTGTGTTTGGGGGGACGGATAGAAGGGTACCACACAGTGCTTTTAATCAGTGCTTCTTGAATACCTAAGAATTGAAGAAAACTTCAATTTTGTTTCCACTTGAAATGTTACAAGTGAAGTAGGACTTTAAGGACATTTTATAAGGATTCTGAAAATTTTTCTTATTTAATTTTGTCTTAAAAAGATAATATTTTTCTTAACTCTGATATTTACCCCCTTCTAATGTTATATTGATGGTGGATATGAGATTACAGGCATATTACTCTGTGGCATATATTTGTTTATAAAGGACATTCCATGATATTATTAGAGAAAAAAGCATTTCCTTACTTGAGTGAAATTTTACTATATATATATTTTTAAAGACTTTATTTACTTATTTGACAGACAGAGATCACAAGTAGGCAGAGAGACAGGCAGAGAGAGAGGGAAAAGCAGGCTCCCCGCTGAGCAGAGAGCCCGATGTTGGGCCTGATCCCAGAACCCTGGGATCATGACCTGAGCCAAAGGCAGAGGCTTTCATCCACTGAGCCACCCAGGTGCCCCTACTATATTCTTTATTGTGATTCAAGTATGGATGAATATAAAAGAAGGATAGGATTTTTTTCAGTCTTCAAAATCTCCTACCCTAGGGGCACCTGGGTGGCTTAGTGGGTTAAGTCTCTGCCTTCAGCTCAGGTCATGATCTCAGGGTTCTGGGATCGAGCCCTGCATCAGGCTCTCGGCTCAGCAGGGAGCCTGCTTCTCCACCCCTCCCCAGCCCCACCCCCGCCCGCCCGACTGCCTCTCTGTCTGCTTGTGATTTCTCTCTGTCAAATAAATAAATGAAATCTTAAAAAAAAATCTCCTACCCTAAATAGAAAACCATAATATTTAATTGCCAAGATTATCATTATGTCATATAACCTTTTTACCTTAACTGATTACAAATTTTGTTTTATCACTGTTTTTTACTACTATTATGACTATTATTATACTATTATTATACTTTATTACTGATCAATGTTCCATGTGTATTTTTTTTTAAGATTTTATTTATTTATTTGACAGAGGGAGATCACAAGTAGGCAGAGAGGCAGGCAGAGAGAGAGAGGAGGAAGCAGGCTCCCTGCTGAGCAGAGAGCCCGATGCGGGACTCGATCCGAGGACCCTGAGACCATGACCTGAGCTGAAGGCAGTGGCTTAACCCACTGAGCCACCCAGGCGCCCCATGTGTATTTTTTAAAATACAGATTCAAATACTTAAAAATTACTTGGCTTGAAGGGCAAATAAAACTTACAAAGTCTTTCTATGGCCTAGCACATTAGGCACAGGAAGAAAAATATTGAATAATGTGAAATATTTCTAGATAATATTCTAAAGTAATTTAATATCATAATATAAAAAAGTATATTCACATGGGCAAGGAACATTTGGATAAACTTCTAGGGGCTACAAGTGGTTTCTGCCCTGCCAACTGGTTCCAAAGATTTATCTTTATTACTCCATCTAGAGCTCATCTCAGGCTGAGAACCCCTATTTCCCATCAGCTGCAACTTCCACTATCTCTTTGGTCCTTTCTGACCATTCTTTCCTAATCCAGGATTACTGATCTCACCATCACCAGATACTCTTCACATCACAGACTCCCTTCTTCTTCAGCTCTGTAATTATGAAACTGTTTTGCTGTCTGACCCATGTGAACCATTTGGGTTTGATTACCCTGCTTTGCCAACTTCTGTTCTTTGGTTGTCTCTGGACAAATAGAGGCAATGTTAGTAAGATGGTATCCCACAAGTTGGAGCAAGATGGTATTAGAACAGCAGTAACTAGGAGGGGAGAATGTGGAGGATGGGTTAATGAGGAGAAAAAAGGAGACATTTTCTACCCCCCACCCAGCACGTCCTGGTGGTCTAATATCAAATTTTCTCCTGCTGATTTTATTGGCTGCCTAGACTTCTACTGTAAAGATACTTTATTGTTTATCTAGCTATTATATTGTTGCTGAGTTTTAGACCTTTCTAGTGTCTAATTTTTAGACATCATGTGGACAGAAGCATTGTTAAGCTTTTCCTTAATTTTCCTCAAAATATATAAAAATATATAAAACCAATATATAAATGAAACTAAGTGTACATGACATATGAGACTCTTATTTTCATCCATCCCTAGAGAAATTTTGAACAGCCTCTCCCATCAGTGTGTTAGAATCAACCATATGAAATGTTTAATGATCAAATATATTTGACCATTAAAAATTGGATTTTGTATGGTTCCATCTGATGTGTATCATTGCACACAAAATAACAGTAATTTGTTTTGTTCATTTTTGTCTAGGTTATTTGTATTTGTTTATTTGTCAAAATTCTTTAGAAAGTTCATTCTCACACCAAATCACATAAATATTTGCCTGTTTTTTAAAATTAACTTCTGACTCATATCCATGAATACAATTCTTTAGATTTTTTTAAAAATGCATTTTGGGGTATGGTGTATGGTACCTTATTACTCTCTTATTTTTTAGAAATGGTTACTACAGTAAGATTTTTTTTCCCACTAATTTTAAGCGCCATGTTTACTTTACATGAAACTATTAACTATATTAAGGTCTCTCTCCTGAATAGAGAGCTTAAAAGATTCTGAGAGAAGGGCGAGGCCTCTCAAAGTTAATTTCAAGTTTTTGCTGAGAGTGTTCCCTGAGAAAATTTGTTTAGAATTTTTCTTAAATGTTAAGATGCAAACACAGGAGAGTCATTGTATTTGTATCAGTGCAACCCACATTCTAATCTTATTGAGCATGCCCCAAGGACATCAATTTGAAGGGGGAAAAAAAAAAAGCATCTACTAAAGAAGACATTGGTAGTAAATAATTATTGGTAGTATATATTATTGAGGGAAAGTAGAGATAGTTCCTCTGCACCAAGAGTGGGCAACCCCTTTCTGTAAGGGGTTCAATAATAAATATCTTAGGCTTTTTAGGTCACGTGGTCTCTGTCCCAACTGCTCCACTCTCACTGTGGTGTGTAACTGGTCAAAGACAATGCAGAACTGTGTTTCCATAAAACTTGAGTGAGGGACACAGAAATCTGAATTTCCAGTTATTTTTGCTTGTCATACCCTTTGATTTTTTTTTTTTCCCCAACATTTAAGAAACAGTCTTGATTTGGGGGCCACATAAAAACAGCTACAGCTAGATTTGGTCTGTGGATTTTCTGACCCCTATTCTACACAATAAAATTAGATGAGAGTTTCAGGGAAATAGAATGGAATTTTCCAACATAGAAATTTGAGGCACTCTCAGTCCACCAGGAAACAATCTCAAGTATTTAAATTTAGAATTTTAAACATCAAGTATCTGAAGTAAGTGGCAACTACATTGAAAAGAAGCAGAATAGGAGGGAAACACCTAATAGTATGAGTGTGATTTGTTATAATTAAGAAATGACAAGAACAATTATACCCTTTATCAAGTGAAGCAGTAATCAATACACATGTCCCTAAATCTCAGATTATCTATCTATTTAAAGGCATGTGGTTAAATAAGTTAATTATCCGATTTACTCATGTAAATCTCACTTTATTGCATTGGGCTGGGGAATTGGGACTATGGAGTTCTTACGCTTCTCCATTTCACTTTGCACATATTGAAAATTAATGACTTCATTTGCTTCTATACTTAAAAAAACAAGGTAGTGCTAGAACCTCATCGTAACTGTCCTTCATAAAAGAGAAAAAAATAGTTGCTATATATTGATTCAACATACGTTTCTTGTCTACTTTGTGCTGTGTGCTACAATAAAGAGTGGAATTAGAAAGATAACACTGGTGGCAATAATTTTTATTTGCTCTGTTTCAAGATAGACATTAATGGAATGGCAATAACAACATTGATTTGAACTTAGGAAAGACTCACATTAATTAAAAGAGTCCACTCGGACATCATTGTGTTATTAGATTAGCTAATATGATGGGTTTATTCAGATGCACCACATGCATTTTATAATACATGACATTGATAAACTAATGAAATAAATTGACAAATGCAATTTGTTCTACATACTCAGGGTATGGGAACAATTTGCTTACCAAGTTATAAATAGAAGGATATTCCACTAACATCCTTCTGGACAAATAAATGTTGTATTGAAGGGGCTGTGACTGGTTCCCATAAAAATGCATTAAAATTTCAGTGCCTGCTTGGGACATGTTTCAATCTGCCCTGCAATATTTCAGGAGGTCATAAAAAGAAACTTTTTGAAATATGATATAGAAGGTAACATATAATCAAAAATAAGCTCAGGGCATCGGTCATTGAAATAAAAATGAGTAAGGAAGAGGAACAAAATTGAAAATTATGTGTTGGCTTCCTCTAGGAAGAACTGTGTGAAATCATCTTTATGTTTAAATCCATGTTTAGTTTTAAGATAATTTTCAAGGGGGAGAGAAAATTCCTAGCATCTTAATTTCTAGTAGGTGCTCTAAAACTTACCATTAAATAACTTCAGCTTATTTTTGCCCTCATGGTCATTGTATGTATTAAGACCTCCCCCTTCCCCCTGGGGGGAAAAAAAAAAAAAAACCTTCTTTTCCTTTAGGCCCCACCTATTCTCTCTTCAATCTGCCTTATGCTCCCACCCCCACCAATGTTAATGCATAAGAGTAAACTGGGAACAAAAGGAGGTATTCAAAATACTAGGAAATTTTATATGATTTAGAATTGAATAGGATATTGCAGATTATCTTATCAGGATCTTCTAAATGTGACAGGTTATCAAAGATCTACTGAAAAAAATTAAAACCTACCTTTTATAACACACTTCCCTGCCACTATGAGGATTAGCAAGGTTTGAGAATCACTGCTACAACAAAGCCATAAAGTGCTGCTAATTTACCTAAATGGAGTTGATTAGCTCACATCTAGAGGAAGAGGGTGAGGAGGAGAGCTGCTCTAAAGAAAAGCTCTCCTTTGATGGGGCTTGAAACATGAGTAAAATTTCAGTAGGGAAAGGCAAGCACTGCATCAACTACTCAGACTTAATGAGCATCTACAGTGTACCAGGAATAGTGTAGAGCATGTGTACATTTCTTTGAAGGCTCACCAAGAAATATGAGTTAAGTACTACTAACATCCACATGATTTTGATGGAGAGGGTCAGTGACTTGATCTGGGGGACAGAGTTGTTGCTCAGATTCTCTCAGGGGGAATTGGCAAGGACAAAGAATCCAATCCCAGGAACTGGGAGGTGACAAGAGCAAAGTGTAAAGCTCTTATTCTCTGTCCTCTCTATGGCCTTGTCCTCACTCTTGTCTCCAGTGACTTCTTTCACGGTGCTGATTTTGCCTCCCTTTGAAGCAGCACAAGACTGAGAGAGCTAAGTGCGCCCACTTTCCCAAGCTTGCCCTAAACAAGCCAGGCAAGCCTAGGTTGGGACAAGGAGAGAGAACACATGTTTCTCAAACTTCTTTAATAGAGTCCTCAAGCAAGAACACTTGGAGATCATCGCTACAGTTTAGGCAAAGATGATTTTCCTGATTTATAGAACAATAACACAAAGGGATTGTCACAGAGGTTGCAGAAAGCCTAATAGCAATAAGAAGGGAGTGCTTGATTTGAACGTCCCCTCCATCAACATCCCTTGGAGGTCTGTGATGGCAGCCAGCTTGAAACCTGAAGACCTTCATTACGAGGAAAAAGTGGCATAATTTGTCTGAAGGCTTTTACATTTCTGTTTAATGCTAAAAATAAAATGACCAAATGATAAATTCGTATAAGAGATAAATTGCAGATAAATATAAGAATAAAGCTAATGTAAGAATAAGGTGAGTCAAAATTATCTGCTTTATTGAAGTAGCAAGAATAGAGAAAGGTGCTTATAAAAATAATGCTTCCAATTGGTTTCCTAGAATTAGATTTTCTTATTTGGAAAGATATTTACTTTTCCAGTAATAGAGCTCAAGTTGTGTGTGGGGAGAGTTGAGGGGATTTTTTTTTTTTTTTTTTTTTTTGTGAGGAAAGAACTCTAATGTTGTTTTCTGCTTGCTTTGTTCATTTATTTTTGATGTTCAAAACTAATTTCTTCCTCAACAGGCAATCTTCGGCTGGAATATCCCTGTTGACCTCTGTCTTCGGTTCTGTGTTAAAATGTTTGTGTGCCATTTTTTTAAGTTCACAAGTCTAATTTTCTCCCCAGAGGGTGTTCACAGTTTCTTCAAAGACTTCAGTGCTTATCTGTTGTTTGAGGTTTTCTTTAACAGGGCTCACACATTTTGCCTTCAAGGTCTCCCCTGGTCAGCTCAATGAGGAGAAGGAGACCCCTAGTAAGGTTACTGTGAACTGACTGCTGTTAATTAGGTACGTTAGAAGCCAGTACATTTCACTCTGCTGTTTTCACTTCTGAGAGTTTACCCAAAATCTAAATTGGAAGCAGCAGGTGACTGATCTGAAAATAAATATTTTTCCTCTTTTTGATCTCAACCTTTTTAACTTAGAGATGATAGCACTAAAAATACAATTTATTTATTTTTTTAAAGCAGTTTCTAGAATGTTATAAATTGGGACAGGACTCTGCTGAATGAGATCGGAAAAGCCCATATCCTTATTAGTAGGAGGCTTAATTTTCCAGATTTGTAATCCTGGAACAATTTTGGCTCAATTCTGCATGGCTCAGACTCCGGTAATGTTCTTTCTATTTAATGGAGATTAAAAAGGTCAATTATAAAAACAAAATCAAAACAAAACCAAAAAAATGGGGACCTCTAATACTCTGCACATACTACCCCCAGGGCATGTACCCTTACAGCCTTATAAATTTCAGGACCAGTCTTACCATGCCCATTATTCTTGCTTGTGTGGGACCACCATGTTATCCCTTGTCCAACAGACTCTAATCCCTGGAGAGCTCTGAAAATGGCTTGAACCACTCTCACTGTGCTTTTGTAAATCATTGCATATATCTTCCTCTTCTGTGAAATTCCCTCACATTCTTGCTCTCCTCTCTTCAAACCTGTTATTTTTGAGACACTGCTTTCCTATATCACTCTCCTTTTTTTTTTTTTTAAGATTTTTATTTATTTAAGAGAGATTGGGAGAAAGCACAAGTGGGAGGGAGAAGCAGGCTCCCTGCTGAGCAGAGAGCCCAACTCGGGGGCTCTATTCCAGGACCCTGAGATCATGACTGGATCTTAACCCACTGAGCTACCCAGGCATCCCTCCTATATCACTCTTAAGAGGTAGACGTTTCTCTCTGTCTCTCCTGTATTTCTGCATTCAGAGGTGGGAAGGTTTTTTCTTTGCTTCTCTTTGCAACTAACTTCCCAAGATTCTCTCTCCTTTGTCTCTTAAAGTCATTTGCATAACGTGTGTCATCAAACTTCACTACCTTCCTACCTTGTTACAAGTCATCTGCTTACGCTTACAGGTCTTCCTCCCCAGTTTTAGTCATTCCTCTTCATTTCTTAAAGATTTTGGCTCATGACTCAGAGTTATGCTCACTACCTAGGTCATCATTTTGAAGATTTCAAAATTAACGTAGGTGTCCTACCAACATCTTACCTCCTGTTCATGATCTTCTCTGCTCCTGTGTTACTGTCATCCCTCTTCCTCAGACACGCACTTTTATGTTGTGTTGTAGACATGGTCTTAATAACTGTATGCCCTCTATATGCCCATTGTTAAATACCTCATTCTCTGACAATGCTATTCTATCTTCCAGTTCATTACCTCTAGTAGCCCAACTATAGGTCCCCCTCTTTTTCTTATTTATCCAGCATAAACTCAATGACTTAGTTATTATTGTCTCCTCCTTGCTTGACAATCTTACTTCATGCTCTTCTGTGAAACCACTGAACTTCACTAAGCCACCAAACTTTTTTAATATAAAACCCCACCTGGGCACAGAACTTATGCAGATGAACATGGCTGAAACACCACTGCCACCCCTACATACATACAGATGACATGCTGTTCGGTTTACATGCATGATTTTAGATTCATGATTAGTATGAGCTATTATGCTGTATTCCCTAGTCCAATTCACCTCCCACTCTTTTTTTTTTAATTTTTTATTTTTTATAAGCATATATTTTTATCCCCAGGGGTACAGGTCTGTGAATCGCCAGGTTTACACACTTCACAGCACTCACCAAAGCACATACCCTCCCACTCTTAAACAAGATGGTTCCCAGTTTCTCTTGCACAGACCTATAAAATCATTCCACTGCCCTCACTTCCAGCTGATGAGCTTGATTTCCATGTGACAAAAAAAAAAAAAAAAAATAGAGTCAGAAGATAACTCATCAACTCTCACCACACGGACCCATGGACTCTGTCTTCCCTCCTCACTATGGATGACCTGTTCGTGTTCCTCCTTCAGGTGAGCTCTACATTTATATACAATATCCCATTCCCTGGAGTCTGCACAAAGATGTTTCTCTAGCAGTTTTTTTTTTCCTATCCTGCAACTTCATTTTTCCCCTTTCTGTTGTATTTTTCCTGTCACCAAACAAGTGCCTTTTTGTTCTTCAAACTATAGCAACAACAACAAAATAAAACACAAATTTCTCTTGAATTTTCTTTCCCCCTTTATCTTTTTCCTCTAAGATAGCTATTACTTTAAAAAGTCTTCTAGAAATTTTCTCTATTTCCTCTTCTAGCATTGTTTCTTGAAGCACTCCAAGCAGAATTTTTTTCTGACATCATCATTTAAACTATTCTAAGCAAGTTTACTAGTACCCTTTCCAAAGTTCCTATAGTAATTATGAATTCTCATATCTCATCTTACTTGACATTTCTGCAGTATTTTATTCTCGGTTGATTACTAGGATACTTTATGAGGTGCTTTTTCTCATTTTCTTTTGCTAGCTCTACTTCCTCTTCCTGACCTTTTAACACGTACAGGGGCTCAGTCATTGGACCACTTCTTTCTTTCTATTTCCATTTACTTACTTGATGATTACATCCCGTGTCAGGACTTTAAATGCCATGTATACACTGATCATTCCAAATTTTTTATCTCCAGTTCAGGCCAAACTCTACGTTAGAGAATTAGATATTCAACTGCCTTCTTGACATTGTGACTTACATCCTCAACTCCCTCATTTATAATCTGCATATCAAACTTATATCCAAAACTAAACTTTTGACACTATGAATTCTATCATCACCATCTAACTTCAGAATATTTTTATCACCCCAGAAAGAGATTCTGTGCTCTTTAACAGTTACTCCCCATATGCCCCCCTTCCTTGCCCCTGGCAACTACTAGTATACCTGTTATCCCTATGGCCCTAAGGATTTTCCTATTCTAAGCATTTCATATAAGTGTGATTACATAGTGTGTGGCCTTTTGTATCTGGCTTCTTTCACTTAGCATAATGTCTTTCAGGTTCATTCATGTTGTGTCAGTACTTTATTCCTTTTTTATGGTTGAACTCTATGCTTTAAATAAACTCACAGTGTGCTCCAGCTTAGTTAATGGCAATTTAGTCTTTCCAGTTACTAATCCTATTGACTGTATTTTGAAAATATACCCTATATCTCACCATCTTTATTTACCTTTAAGGGTCAAGTTACTAAAATTTTCAGATTTTTGTAAATAGTCTTTTTACATTTGTCTTTGGCCCCTGTCATGTATTCTTAATGTAGAATCTGGAGTAATTCTTTTTCTTTCTCTCTTTCTCTCTCTCTTTCTTTCTTTCTTTTGTTTCTGTTTATCAAATTAGAATGCTTAGGTCATTCCAATTCTAATGGCCTTATATTTCATAATCAATAACAAATTTAATGCAAAAAAACCTGCGTTTGGGGGGCGCCTGTGTGGCTCGGTCAGTTGAGCATCTGCCTTCGGCTCAGGTCGTGATCCTTGAGTCCTGGGATCAAGCCCTGCATGGGGCTCCCTGCTCAGCAGGAAGCCTGCTTCCCCTCCACCACTCCCACTGCTTGTGTTCCTCTCTTGCTGTCTCTCTCTCTCTCTCTGTTAAATAAATAAATAAAATCTTAAAAAAAAAAAAGAAAAGAAAAACTGAATTTTTTTCCCATTGGTCCTCAACTCCTACTACTTTCTCTGTTGTTCATTCTGTTTTAGGCACACTGGACATGACACATAAATAACTCAATAAAATTTTGGTATAATTTGCATGGCTTCATAATGCATTTTATCTGACTGTTCAAAAGGATGATATGCTTAAATTATAGACCCAGCAGTTTAGTATTCTATTTGAAAAGCAAACAGCTTTGATGCAAGGCTTATTTAATTTAGCCACTGCCCTAGCTATTTTTTAATGTAAACATTTTATTGTAAAGCTTTTTAAATATACAGAATTATTGCATATATACGTATATACAGAGTTTTTACATACCCCACAGCTGTTTCCCTATCATTGATAACTGGATATAGCACACACTGATACATTATTATTAACTAAAGAACATGCTTTGTATTTTTTTAGCTTTTACCTATTTTCCAATTTCTTTTCTAAAATTCCTTCCAGGATATTACATTATATTTTATTGTGATATCTATTTAGACTTCCCTTAATTGTGACAATTTCTCAGACTTTCCTTGTTTTTGATGGCAAGTTTGGAGGTATACTGGTCAGGTATATTGTTAGAAATTAAATTACTTTTACTTTTACTTTTACACTGAATTTGTCCAGTGTTTTTCTTATGATTAGATTAGGTAATTCTCATGATTAGGTATTTCAGGTGTTGGGAAGAAAGAGCTCAGAGACAATGTGTAAAATTTTCATCACATTACATCAGGAGTATATGCTGCCAACATGATTTATAACTTAGATGTTGACCTTAATCATCTGGCTGAAGTGATGTTTTCCAGGCTTCTCTACTGTAAAGTGATATGTTTTTATACCCTTTCATACTATACTCTTTGAAAGGAAGTCACTATGGCTTAATGTTTTTATGCCTTTTCAGTTAATAGGTAGGAAATGTAGATGTGAATACTAACATTTATATGTACATATATCTATAAATATTTATATAAGTAACCATTCCTATCTATGTTAAATTGAACATGAGTTTATACTGACATGATCAGTTCTATTGCAGTGTCACATGGACCATTCTAGCCTTCTCTCCTTGCTTATCTGTAAACAACCATTCTAACAGTAAGAAACCTACTCCTACCATCTAACATTTACAAAAATCTTTAATTCCGGCATACATGTATATATATTTGCAATATCTATATATAATATGTGTGTATTGTAATTGCTAACCTGTACCCTAATGGGAGTACCTTTATCAACTAGAGAACAATTCTTATGTGCATTCTCTTTTGTCTTTCATTTTACAGACCCCACTCATTTCCAGTTATGTAGGTCAGTAGTTCCTCCTGCTCTTTCACTGAAAGGGTTCAATAACATTTTAACAGAAACATGTAGTAAAGTCAGATTGTTCTGTCACATTTTGTCATCTCATCCTGGAATTCTTCTGACCTCTTAAGTGATTTTTTAAAATTTTTGTACAGTAAAATTTATTCTTTGGGCTATAAAGTTCAATAGCTTTTGAAAAATTTATAATATCATGTATCCACAATTACAGTATCACACCAAATAGTTTTACCACTCCAAAAAGTCATTTGTGTTTCACATATTTAATTCTTACTCCACTCCCCTGTCAACTAACCACTGATCTTTTTTACTGTCTCTATAGTTTTGCTTTTTCTATAAAGTCATGTTATTGGAATGATACTATATGTATCCTTTTCAGACTAACTTCTTTTGCTTGGTAATATGCATCTAGAATTCATGTCTTTTGTGGCTTAATCATTTATTTTGGTGTTTTTAAATTCGTAGTATTTATTGGTGAAACTGGGGCATAATGATTTCTTTTTTGGAAGTTTATTATCAATTTCTTCAATGGATATAAGACTGTTTCTCCTTGTGTGGGTGACAGTGCTTTGTGGTGCTTTGTGTCTTTCAAGGGATTGGTCCATTTCATTAAATTATTAACATTTCAGGAATAGAGTTGGTTATAATAGTCCCTTATTCGTCTTTTAGTGGGTTCAGCAGTGATGGTCTTTCTCCCATCTCTGATACTGATAATTTTTGTCTTCTATGTTTTTTCCCCTTGATTAGCCTTGCTAGAGGTTTATCAATTTTATTATTCTTTTAAAAACAGAACAACAGAATGAACAACAGAATGAACAAAAATCAACAACAACAACAAACAACAATAACAACAAAACAGTTTTTGGTTTTGTTGATTTTCTTTAATGTTCTCTTATTTCCAATTTCATTGATTTCTGCTCTAACTTTTATTACATTCTTTATCCTAATTCCATTAAGCTAAAATTGTTCTTTTTATCTAATAATCTAAAGTGATAATTTCAGTTATTGATTTAAGATATTTTCTAATATATGCCCTTAATGCTATAAATTTGCCTTTAAGGGCTGCTTGAAGAAAGAGCACCCTACAAATTCTGAAGAGTTATGTTTTCATAACTCTTTTCATTTATTTTAAAATATATTTTAATTTCTTGAGATTTATCTTTGGCCAACATTATACTTAGAAGTGTGTTGTTTTTCTAGATTTTTTGAAGCTATTCTATTAGTTTCTAGTTTAATTTAATTTAATTAGTTTCTAGCTTAGTCCCATGTGATCAGAACTAACTTTGTACAATTTATATTCTTTTACATTTGTTAAGGTATGATTTAAAGATCAGAATGTGAGTTATCATGGTGAAAGTTCAATACATCTTTGAGAGGAATGTATAGTCTGCTGATGTTGGATGAAATAGTCCATCAATGTCAATTAGATCAAGTTGATTGATAGTGCTCTTCTGATGAACTATATCCTTTATAATTTTCTGCCCACTTGGTCTCATAGTACTGATAGAGAAGTATTGAATTCTGCAATTACAGTATTTTATTTGTCTATTTTTTTTCTGTTCTATCAGTTTTTGCCTCACATATTTGATATTGTGCTTTTAGGTGTATATATGTCTAGGACTGTTTTCTTAGAAAATTGATCCACTCATCATTATGTTGTACTCATCTCTATGTCTGAAAATTTGTTTTGAAATTTTCTTTGTCTAAAATTAACATAGCAATTTCATATTTCTTTTGATTAGCGTTTAATGGTGTATCTTTCTCCACACCTTTACTTTTAACATATCTGAGTCTTTTTATTTAAAGCGACTTTCTTGTAGCTAATATGTACTTCAGTCTTTTGTTTTGTTTTATCAACTCTGACAACCTTTGTCTTTTCAGTATTATATAGACCATCCATATTTAAAGAGATTATTGATACATTATGCTTAATATATACCGTGTTTGTAGCTGTTTTCTACCTATTACCTGTACTTGTTTTTCTGTTTTCTTTGGTTTTAGTTGTTTTATATGATTCCATTTTATCCCCTCTCACTGTATTAATTATTTTCCTTTAAAAATGTGTTTTAGTTTTTTCCTTAGAGTTTTTTTTTTAATTAATTTTTTATTTTTTATAAACATATATTTTTATCCCCAAGGGTACAGGTCTGTGAATCACCAGGTTTACACACTTCACAGCACTCACCAAAGCACATACCCTCCCAATGTCCATAATCCCACCCCCTTCTCCCAAACCCCCTCCCCCCAGCAACCCTCAGTTTGTTTTGTGAGATTAAGAGTCACTTATGGTTTGTCTCCCTCCCAATCCCATCTTGTTTCATTTATTCTTCTCCTACCCACTTAAGCCCCCATGTTGCATCAAATAACCCAAACATTACTATCAAATGGCACCATTCCACTTTTTGTGTACTTACAGTATCTTATAATTATTCCTTCCCTTCACTTGTGACATTGCTGTTGTTCATTTCAGGTACCCATACACTGTAGTTACCAAATACATAGTTACTGTTTTTACTTTAAACAAAAAGGTATCTTTTGGGTTAATTAAAAATGCAAAAAAAATTTAACCCTTCATTTCTTCTCTGATAGTCTTCCTTTCTTTATGTAATTATGTTTCTGACCTATATCATTTTCCTCTGCCAAAAAAATTTTTTTCCTAATACCCTCAGTTTTTATTTGTATGAAAAATATTTAACTTTAAGATAATTTCACTGGATATATAATACTAGGTTTTCAATTTTTGTATGTTGGCATTTGAAGTATTTTACTCACTTTCTTCTTGTTTCATGGTTTTTATGAGAAGTCTACTATAATTCTTATCTTTTTCCCTCAGGTAAGGCATTTCCTCTTCTGGCTTTTTTCAGTATTTCCATTTTGCCTTTGGTTTGCTGGAGTTGAATATAATATAGCTGGATGTAGTTTTTGGTATTTATTCTGTTTACTATTTTCTGAGCTTCCTGGATCTGTGTTTTGGTATTACTTTTGAGGAAT
The DNA here is from genome assembly GCF_009829155.1 of Mustela erminea. Taxonomy (NCBI): domain Eukaryota; kingdom Metazoa; phylum Chordata; class Mammalia; order Carnivora; family Mustelidae; genus Mustela; species Mustela erminea. The sequence goes on from NC_045617.1 coordinate 27,722,623, forward strand.
TTTCATTTCTTCAAATATTGTCAAAGAAGTTTCCATTTCTTCAAATATTTCTTCTGCACTATTCTCTCTTCTTCTGATATTCCAGTTAATCATATATTATACCTTTGGAATTTTCTTACAAATGTTGGATTGTTTTTCTCTGTTTTTTCTTTGACTGTCGGTTTGTAACATTTCCATTAATTTGTCTTCAAACTCACTGATTCTTTCCTCAGGTTTGTTAGGTCTACTAATAAGCCAATTAACGATATTCTTCCCATTACAGTGGTTGTTTCGTTTTGTTTTGTTAAACTGATGGCATTTCATTTTGGTTCTTTCATAGAATTTCCATATTTCTGCTTATATAACCATCTGTCTTGGTTTTCTATTAGAGCCTTTAACATCTTAGTCTTAGTTATTTTAAATTCCCTGTCTGTTAATTCTATCATCTCCAACTATCTGAGTCAGGTTCTGATGATTGTTTTGTCTTCTCAGATGTTTTTCTTGCCTTTGGTCTGTTTTCTAATTTTTCGTTGAAAGCTGGGCATGATAGGACACACTAGAGATAAATTGTTCTCATCTTTAAGAACTCATGTTATTCTGTCTAGAAGTTGGGTTTTGTTTAATGTTTTCTGTACTTATAGGTCCCATAGATCTCATGTGCCTCCAATGTCTTTATTTTGTTTCCCATCTTCACCTTGGGCTTTCTAAGTACTCCTCCTCAAAGATAATTGTATTTTGTATGTGTTTCAATTGTGATCCACTATCATTATGTTGGACCACTGCTGGTGTTGTGGTAAAACTTGAGGGAGTAGGAGAGTTCTGTTATCTTCCAATTCAATCTCAGTCTGCTTGTGTCTGTGGTCTGTGGGATCATGGTATAACTTCCTCCATGCCTGCTGGCTTTAAGTGAGATAGGAAAGCTGAAGGCGACTGGAGTGGGAGGAATTCCCTTCCCCAGGTTGGCTAAAGTTCTGCCAAGCACTTTTTCCAGAGGAAGCAGACCTGTGTTATAAATAAGGTTCTGGGATCATTTCAAAAGGATCACTCATGTAGTCCTCCTGTCAGAGTCATGTTGTGGTCTTTCTAGGATCTTTGCTGCACAAACCTATTGGGGTTCCCAGAGGTAAAGCCTATGAAAGTGCAAGATCTTCCCCAAGACTGTGACCCTTAGATAGTCCAACTCAGCCCCCCAGAAATTCATTCAAATTACCATTCAAATTTTGTTATTTTTTAGCTCAAGAAGCGTCTGTGCCAGGTAAGCACATCTCTGCCATGATTCTAGATTTGCCTGATTCTCCAGTTTTGGCAGAGCAGTTTGTCTTGAACTCAGTGCTCTAATAGGCCTAAGAAAAGTCAGTGGTTTTCTTCAATGTTTTCTTATAAATATGGAAATGACAACTTCCAAACTCTTCACAGGAAGTCTCCCTTCACTACTGTAGTTTTTAACCATCCTTATAATTTTATTTGTTTTTATTTATTGTTTACCATTCTATGACTTTGTAAATAGGAATTAGTGATAGGCTAAGCACATCACAAGCTGGTTCCTTAACTCTTTTAGAATATGAATTTTAATAAGAATTTTATTATGATAAATTAAATAATGAATTTCAAATAATATTTCACAGTATGTTTGGGTCCTTTTATTTTACTTTGGATTTAATATCTGGTATAAAAATAGCCAATATTTCTTTACTAATTGACCTATGAATTTACTGTGCTATGCACAGGAGGTTTATCTTAGTTGTCTAATTCATTTTATATAAAATCTCTATGAGATAGGTATTTCTATCATCCCTACTTTGCTCATAATGAAGAGATTCAGAAAGATTATGTAACCTGCTAAAGGTCACCACACTAGTAAGAGGGCATAGGATTTGAATTTAAGCAGTCTGATTTCAGTCTTCACTTTTAATGTCTCCATGATATTAGGTCCCAACAAATCCTTTAGGATTACCCATATGAATTACTTTCTCTAAAGGCAAAACATAATATAAATATTCTTTTATATACTGTGGTCAGAAGGGGAACAGATATTTGGTTCTGGTATGAAAAACAACCTCCATCTTGCCAGGAAGACAGATATTCCTTATGCTAAAACCAAAACATTTTTGCTAACCCTAAATAGCAGATTAATTTTACATATTTATTCACATAGGAGAATGCTTTCTATCTAATAAACATTAAATGTGTCATCACATCATTTTCATTTAGATTTTTCTTATATAATTTATTCTAATTTTCTCATGGACATTGTAGAGAGTTTACTTTTTGCTTAATATTGCAGTGTGTCACAAAAACAGCACTACATTTCCACTCCTCTCTGTATTCCCAGGCCCTTTGCAAAGCAGCTTTGGATTTTCCCTTGTTATGAGGTAAGGTTATTTCCTTAGGTTTTGAATTTGGTTCAGGCTTGTGACTTGTTTTTCCCCATTAAACATAGTGTGGGTAGCACTGTCCCCATTTTAAGTTTAGACCTCAAGAAAGCTTGCATGTTTCCCTTCTCCCTTCTAGGAACTTCCTGAGCCACTATGTGAAAAAGCTAATCATGTGAATGGCGCACTCAGTTAACCCTGACCCCGTCAACAACTAGGCAATCAGCAGACGTGTGAGTGAGACCCTCTTAGTTAAGCCAGCCTCAGCTAACTTACTGCTGATCTCAGACACATGAGCAAGTGCAGCCAGACTTGGTTCAATTTGGAAGGCCCACCTGAGCAATTTAGAGACATGGCAGCAATTAATAAATGACCATGGTTTAAACCACTAAAATTGGACTGATTTAGTATGCAGAACGATCTCCCAATATAAATCATATGTTAAACCAAATATATAGCGGGTGTGCTATCTGATGTAGAATTATTTTATTCATTTAGTCAAAGATAAAGCTATTTTAAAAGAAATATCCAAGACTTCCCTATGGTTATTAAGTTTTTACACATGGATTCAGAATTCACAGTAGTAGTAGTAGTAGGAATAATAATAAACATTTATAGCACTTTATATGTAATAGATATTTGTCAAACAACCCATGAGAGAGATATATCATTTTCCTCATTTATTTGTATCCTCAGGCACAAATAATTTAAGAACTTTGGTCTATCTCAACAGTTCTATTCCTATACCCCTCTCCCACCACAAAGCCCATCTTGGGGCCTCAAAATAATAATCCCTATTCCAGATAAGTTAAAAAAATTTTTTTTGAATGAAACTATATATGGAGCTATATATTTAGAATACATCATTTACATACACTGCTTCCCTTCAGAGCCCTTACACTGTCCCATTATAGGACTTGTAATAATTCCTAGAGTAAACTCTGCTATTATGGCCTATAGGAAATGTCACAAGATACTGGATATAGTATTTTTTTCTAAAAATGTCTTTCACTCCATCAATCAATGAATAGATTCTATGTGAGACCAGGGGAAACATTTTCAACTGTCAATGTTAGGTAAGGCTGTGCTTTTCTTAAACAAATATTATGTTTATATTATGGGAGAAGTAATTTTATAATTGTTCATGATTTTCTTTGTGCCTTTTTAGCAACCTTTACAGGGGCATTGTAACATCCATTACCATGTACTGTCTTCTATTTTATTTTACTATTTGACTACTGTTTATTTTCCTTTTAGTTTATTTGTGCTCTCCTCTCCTTCTACCCCTTTGTATTACATAATTTTAGTTCTTTATGATCTCTCAAATCCTTTGTAGAATGAATGGGATATATATTCATATGTAAAAAAAGTGAAGACATAAATATCTTTTTTGAAATAGTTAAGTCATCAACAATGTTGTTCTTGTAATTTCCAAGGAATGTGGATTTCACAAAGGACTTTGTCGAGCTTTCCAGGTTTTAACTTTCTCAAAAATAAGTGTTTTCACACTGGGATTTTACAATCATATTGGCATTTGCTTGTGCAACATTATTTTGAAATAATATAGCATCTCTATGATAACAGAATTTGGATCCTCCTCCCCAACTCTGATGCTGTCTTGTTTTTTACAGGTTGCCAAATCCCTCTGCACATGTGTTTCTCTGTGTCTGAAAGTGGGGTAGCTAAAATATGCTAACTCTTTTCCCCTTGAGGAGTGTGCCTTTATACATAAAAGATTTAAGCATCTTGAAACAAAGTCATTTGTGTATCAAGTATTAGCATGGGCCATTATTCTAACTTCATATTGTTTGCCTCCTCAGTTCACTAACTTGAGTGTCCCCAGATGGCTCCATAAGTATTTTATAAGTGCACCAAGAAAAAAATTAAGATGTTCCTATTTCAATCAATGGACATGTTGTGATTGTGACTTTCTATAACCATAACTCTTTAAAGTTACTAGAGCATCCATGTGAGGGATAACTTGTGGGCTTTCAGGGTTTGGTTGGGTCAGTTTATGAGGATATGACAGTAGTGAAGACTGTAGTCCTGCTAGGTTTACTCTGTACAATGTTTTCAGATTGCTCTTAACCTTGGCCATTGCTTCTTGGATCTTTCTTATTGTGTTCCAGAAGAGCATGTATTCAACCACCCCAATGGCATAAAAACCCAAAGAGCAGTTGACTGATAATCGTAATTCACCTGGTGAAAATATAGGGAGGGTAGGGATTCTCAGAATAAATGGTCTAGAGCAGAGCTTTAAGCATGTGTGTGTGATACTATGTGCACATAACATAACTCTGTGTTAGAAAAGAAGAAAACTCAGATCATCAGAATTTACCTTCCTCTCATAAATGAGAAATCGAAGGCATGGTAATTTTTCTAAAATCAAAAAGTAGTAGTGAAAAACCAAGAAATAGAACTCACGTTTTCCGGTACCCAAATAAGTGTTCTTTCTATGTCTTATATCTGTATCTTTCACAAAAGCACTATTATATTGCAAGTTTTCATGGTTTCACCTTTCCATCCCAACATCCTTTTCAGTTCTTAGAGTCTATGAAAGCACAGTTTTGCCCAGTATTGTTACTTTTGCTCATTAACTCTGGCCAGAGAAGAAATATTACTGATTTACAAATGCACAGTAGTTTTGGTTTTTATTTCTGTTTATAACTACTTTAATATGCACTGCATTCATAATTAAATCAAGTCATTCATCCCTGTGAGAACATTTTGAAATACAATATGTATTGTCTTTCACAATATAGAGCTTTGCATGTCATAAATAGTCAAAATTATTTGAAGAAAATAGGATTATAATCATATCATAGGTTATCAGTTATATTGGGAGTTTGACATAATAGTTAAATCTATATTGAGAATAAGCTGAAGAATATTACAATGAATCATGGAACACTAGACCAAAAACCAATGATGTGCTTAATGTATGGGGACTAACATAACATTATTAAAAAGAGGAATATTACAAGGGACAATATTTGGATCATTTAATAGCTTTTGTATTTCACAGTGGCTTTATATAATTTTAGACAGTAGTTTTTTTTTTTTTTTTGCACAGGCTGAAATTATTTTAGAGTTATTCATTACTTCAGAGAATCAAATTCTGATGAATTTTATATGCTGTCAAACTATATATTTGGATATATTATTCACTCCTCTAGCTGTTTGTATATAGTGTATTACAGATGCCTCATTTTTCTGTATCTAATCATGGCATTTATCACAGTACTAAAATTTTGGTTTCGGAATGTGTAAAATAGCCTCCATTTGTCTAAATTTGGGAAGATTTTCTCATGACTGATAATAAGTCCTGCCAGTTTTTGGGTATTTTCTGATGATTGTCTGTGAGAGGTGACACTAATTGTGTTAGTTTTACATCCAGAAGTCATAAAGTAACTCCAAATTTCACTCTAAGCTTTCACTAGCTGGGAGCTTACAGTCAGTCAAACCACCGTAAGTAACAGTATGTTGCAAAATATGCACTTATTTCACAGATAATAGGCCAGGTATACTTACTTCAGGGCTGAAATACCAAGTCTACCATGACAAGGACTCAGATTTTTAATAGAATTGGTTTACCACCCTCAGTGTGACATCCCCATTCAGTCAGTAAGTAGGGGAAAGGGGAAGACGGTACTCCCCTTCATTTAAGAGCATAATCTAAAAAAAATCAGTCATACAACATCGTCTCAAATCTTATTGACCTAATCTGGCTTCATGGTTACTCCTAGATACAAAATAGGCTGGTATTCAAACTTTTTCCAAGTATTTACATGTATCATGTTAATTTCTACAATCATGTCAGAAGGGAAGAAGAGATACTCAAGGAAAATTGGCAATCTCTATATCCTTTGATATTGTCCCACAACTCTTAGATTCATATTTCTATTTTATTTCTGTTTCTAATTGATTTTTTCTCTGTTTATTTTAATCTGGATAATTTCTATTGATCTATTTTTAATTTCACTGATTCTGTCTTCTGTTGTGTCCTATCTACTGATAAAGAGTTCTTCATCTCTGATATTATACTTCTTAATTCTAAGTTTTCAATTTTGCCACCTTATATAGTTTCCACCTTTCTGCTGAAATTCTGTGGTGACTCTTCATGCATGTTGTCCTTTTCTACTAAATCCATTAAACATACTAGATTCCATTAACATAATGAAAATTAAGATCTTCAGTAGTTCCCAACATCTAAATCATCTCTGTGTTTGGCTCTCTTGTTTGCTTATCACTTGACAAAGATTCATTTTATTCCCCTGCTATATTTGTGTATGATAGTTTTTTATTAACTTCTTGAATTATATATACAATGAGGCCCATCGGACCCATGCCTAGAAAGGTACACGTCTCTTCTTTTGTCAGGTTTTTTACTGTGGGGAGTTGAGTCGAACTAGACAGTAGCTGAGCTGGATTTCACAGGTTTCAAATTCCCCAACCATGGGCTGTTGCTACCTTTTGCTCAGTCTGGACCCTAGGATATTGGTGAGATTTTCTTTGCATTCCTGTTCCACTCTCAGGTTTCAGCAGACCTTGCACAACTACACAGCAGAAGGAATCTTTTTCAAGCCATTTCTCCCTCCTTCAATGGTATACGGCTGGTACTTGATATAAGGTATGGGCACAAGGTAGGAGCCAGAGATGTCTCTCAGATCTTATGATCCAAAGTTAGTCTTGGACAGGTCCTCTTTACTTGAGTCATAATGATGGGTCTTTCTCGGCTTTCCTGTTCTCCTTCAGGATAGAAACACTCTGGTTTGTATCTATGTGATTCTTGATTAGCAGAGCCTTCTGCCTCTCCAGCAATAAAAGCTGGCATCTGTCACAAAGCAGACAAACTTGTTTCTGCATCTCTATCTAGTAGCTATGTCCTTTGCCTGGAACTGGTGACAGAGAGTTTCTCCCCTAGTTCCAGCACAAAATTTCTCTGCCTGGTTTTTGAGTCAAGGCTTGTGGTAGAAGGAAGGTTTTCCTGACCCTTCCCAGAAGGAAAGTTTTCCTGACCCTTCCCAGAAGGAAAGTTTTTCCTGACCCTTCCCAGAATGAGATAGTTTTGGCTCCTACAATTTACCTTTGCTGAGAGTAGAAGCTAGGTTTTCTTGGCCCTTGCCCAGTGGCTTATAACCTTTGATTCATATAAGAAAAGTTCAAGAAGTGAGCATGGATTTGTGCCTGTACCCTGTGAAGAGGGAACTCTATTTGGTTTCCTCCTTTGCCTACAGTCTTTCTTGTGAGCTCATGATGGAGGCTCATAGTAAAGAACTCTGGTATGACTACAATCACTTTGTTCATTGTATTCTAAATTTCCACCCCAGTCATCAATTCATCTTCAACAACTCATTGATATTTCAGCTGTTTTCTTTTACTTTATTCTCATGCCAGTCATTTCTTGTTTATTCTTGGAGGTAAAATAATTCCTGTGTCCCTTCTTTCCTTAAAACATTCTTCATGCTTTGAGATTTACTTTGTCCTTCACTTCACTTCTCAGATGGACTTGAAATGTTATGATTTTTGTTAATTTTTTTTTTCTGGCTTTTTGTTGTTGTTGGGGTAGAAGTGATGTTCTCTCATGGGTTTATAAATTCTAAGTTGAACCATATCATATCCTGGGGTTTCAATATCCCATGTTCAGTATTACCTTTTACTAAAATAGCTTTTTGGCATTCACAGATTTAGAATCTGTGGTACCAACTCTATGAGATCTATTACAAAACACATTTAGTATCGTCTGACTTGTGCAGTGAACCTAGCCCAGTATTAGCTAGTGTGTGAGTCTAGCTGAATCCCTTGATATCTGCATCTCAACCAGTCTTTACTTTTCTTATGTATGAATTGGTTTTCACATGTGTAATTGACTGCACTTCACAGGGTTGCAGTGGGTGTTTTGTAATGCTGGAAATTATATGCTCTTGTGATATGCATACATTTAGCTATTTGCAAAGATCACGGGTAACGTTATTAGCAAATGTGAAGGTCTGTTCTGTTCTACTTAGATTATGTAGTAGACTCATGATATATCTCTGGATATCTTCTGGATATTCTAATCTTTGAATCAATGGCAATATACATAGCATAAGCACATAGTTTCTTTTTAATGATATTTGTGATGATAATCACGTAATTCATATAGATATCAAACACACATTAGCTCAATTCCTATTTAACCTAAGAAAGTTCTTTCTATCACTACGATAGAATTATTTTGTGTTAAATGTTAGATGTAAAGTGAGTGTGAGTGTGTGTCCTAGTTACGTTACTTCCACCAGCCTTTAATTTTGTAGCACACGTGATTCAAATTTGGACTTAAGAAAAAGGATAGATTAATCTGTGTCATGGATAATCACCATCAATAGCATATCATCAAAATAGTAAATATTAAATCTGTAAAGAACAAAGATCTACTAGACCATAAGCAATGGCAATGCATAATCATTATTGGGTTTTAGGCTAGAATTCATCAATTTTAAAAATGGGCCCTAGCTTAAGCTATTAACATCTTACACGATAAATGCCAGCTTTTCCTTTTCCACTTCCCATTTTGAAAATTACTAAAATGCATACTTCACTTGTAGCTTAATAAATATATTTAGTCATTGCTTAATCGATATCTTACAGAAAGGATAAAATCAAGTTAATGATGCATGCCGAGTAGAAATAGTCTTCTTACCAAACTGTAAGAGCCATCTCTTCTCTACAAGGAACCAATCTTCATAAGCTGTAAGAACTACCCATTTGACACACTCTATTAATTGTAATTAAAACATGAACATCTACTTTGCTGTGCTGCTATTTAATAGATTTTGATCAGCTTTCATATTTACTCCCAGAGTGGTGGTTTGTGTATAGTGATTAAGACTCAATTTGAGCCCCAATACTGTGTGTCATTGTTTGTGACAGTATTAACTATGAGATCATTCGTTGTACTGTTTTTCCTTATGCTAATTTAAAAAATCTGTCAATATAATGACATTAAAATACTAAGCTATATTTGGAAAAAAATGCTCAACTACTCTAGTCATTTCATATTCACTATCATAATGTTAATCATGAGGGTCTTATGTGGTGTTATTTAGATGTAATTTCATTTTAAGATCCTACAAAATCCTCTATCTCTTGTCTGGATTTAGTCAAGTGTGTCTGCCTTAGTATATCTGCATTTGGCAGCATTCCAGTTCCTTTGATACTTCTGTTAGAGGGATATTTGAAAAGTGGAAACCAGTGTGCAGGGAGGAGCTTAATTTAGATGCCCTTAATCTGGTTCAGGTTCAATGATTTGCTTTTGAAAATGGGATTTTTCTCTAACTCTTTCAACTTTCCTTCTCTGTAACTTGGATAAGGTCAATTAGACCCAGAGAGGAAATGTTCACACCTAATGTGCAAATGCAGATGATTGGCTTGTTGTTCTTGTGACAATGCCAGAAATTGCATGTGTTCGTTTTATCTTACATTGTAGAAAAAGCCAATTTGATAATTGTGAAATGCTTTCTGCATCTGTGAATGCCCCCTCTCAAACCAATAGAAAACAACAGGAGGCCCCACTGTGAACATTCTTTTGAAAATTCTATTTACAAAATGTATCCATTAACAAACTACCCCACAGCTTCCTGGGAATTAAACAAAGTCAGACCTGGTAAAGTAGCAACACTACTAAATGGGCCTTGCTTACACGCAGTTTCCTGTGTTCTACTCCCAGTGGAGTAAAGTCATAGGATTTTTTGGAGGTTTTATAAAATTTTCCTTTTTATGTAGATGAATATCCTAATCAGTGTAATCACTAAAAAACAAAAGTCTGAATTAGGTTTATAATAAATACTTAAATGACACTATACCATAAGGAAATACTTATAATTTGATTCCAAATTTGTCATGGGTTTATTTCAACACACTTGAAACTTAATATTTATTGTTGTTTTTTCTTATCCCCTCCCCAAATTGTAAGCTTTTTGAAGGCAAAGATAATGCTTTTCCTTCCTTTTTTTCTCAAAGACCTTACAACTTAGGGAGGCTCTTCATAGATATTGATTAATTGGTTGAATAAGCAAATAAACAAACATTAGAAAAATTTGGTGAGATAGATTTGCACAAACCTAACATTTAAAATCAAATCTTTATTTCTTCATCAGAAAGAAATTTCACTCATTCTTTTATATTTTAGATTATGGACGCAAAGTCCACCAATAAAATATACCATGTATCTATGGTATATTGTTCATTCTGTTTTGGCTTTTGTTCATTATTTTTCTTAATAAAATTAATAAAGCCTAAAAACATATCATACTGTACTGTAACAGTCAGTTTATTTTTTTGAAATAAATGTTAGCATTATGAAGCATTTAGAAAGAGTATGAAGGATTCTAGTTCATTGTAATGAGCCCACCAAAGCTGCAACTACATATCCTGAGAGGTTTTTTTTCAGGACTCCTAATGATGGATGGTGCATTTTCTCTTTCTATAGCCTGTTTAAGGGCAATCAATCTGAAATACATGTAAGGATTTCAATGAAATTTATTTTACCAGTTCAGGTAAGTTCACTTTCACCTATGCCTAAATTCTTTTAAAAATAACCAAAATTGGGGCGCCTGGGTGGCTCAGTGGGTTAAAGCCTCTGTCTTCGGCTGGGGTCATGATCCCGGAGTCTTGGAATCGAGCCCCATATCAGGCTCTCTGCTCAGCAGGGAGCCTGCTTCCTCCTCCTCCTCCTCTCTCTCTCTCTCTGCCTGCCTCTCTGCCTACTTGTGTCTGTCAAATAAATAAATAAATAAATCTTTAAAAAAAAAAAAATTGCCCCCACTATAGATTCAGAACCTATGCAATTTAATAGATGAAGAAAATTGTTAAGCAAAAGAAATAGCAGAAGTACATATAGGTGAAATGTAATTCTTCCTATCAAAAAAAAAAAAAAAAACAGAAAAGACAAATCTAGATATAACTTATGAAAAATTGTTTTGTGTTTATTTTCCATCTCTCCCCAGCATAGCAAATATATACAAATAATCAAAGCAACATCAAATTATTGGTCTTCCTGCAGAAAAGCCCCCAAGATACTAAAAATGAGAATTTTTTAAAAACATAAAATGTATATTTATGGTGACTTTTTTAACATCAGACCAGTATGAGGTTTCTAGAAATAGTCATTGTTAGTCACTATGTAGTACATCATTCGTTTTTGATATACAGTGGCTAACTGAACATAGTAAAAAAAGTAGAAATAGTCATTGTTGTGATTTTTTTTGTTAAATTAACATTTGTTAAGTAGAGCCCTGGGGTACCCACTGTTGAAGGATATTTCCCTTCAACAAAGGTTAAGGGAAAGTGAAGTAGAGACGTTTATGACTCACAGATCCTGAAGGAGGCACACTGTAATCCTGGAGAGGCTGCACAGGGAAGTCAAGGCAGGCTACATGCAGAGCGGGTGAACCAGGACCTGGGACACAGGCCTTTATTAGGGTCCACAGGTAGAGTGCTTTGGGATTCCCTTGCTAGGGCTGGATTGGGCAATTCAAATTTTAAAAAGTGGTTTTGGTAAGATTCCCAGGGGTCTTATCTAAGGGTCAGGTGCAGAAGGGGAAGGACCTGCGAGGCAAGGGAGAATGCTTATTACATAAGTGGGAAAGCTTATTACATGGGTCCTGGGAAAGTTCTGTTAGGAGCTTACAGTTACTTGAGACTCTGCAGGCTGTCATCAAAGGCATGTGCTCATGGAAGGAGTGGTATTATCCAGCAGTGTAGCTGCCTCTCCATAGTCGCTTAATACAGGTAGTGATGCACGGCAAGTACCTAAGGAAAATCTCATCATTGGTAGGCCAGTCTAGACTGGGTAAAGACCACCATCCTAGAAGATGAGATAGGGTCATCTCTTGAAATTAGTTTTAGGTTAGACAATAACAACCATGTGATTATCCTGGCATTTAATCCCGGAGAAGAATATTGTAGTCACACAAACGTTTTAAGTACAAAACTGGTCTAAATGTTTACCAAGGACTTCCTGTACCACAGAACAGATTCTCTAGGGAGTTAGAGAGTAAGGGGGTGGGTCAGGAAATTTGATTCATATAAATGCAGATGGAAATGAGCCCTATTAAAGACCGTTGTGAAATGGTGCAACTTGAACCTGGGCAACAGAATTGCCTACCCTCTTTAGACATCTCTCCACAACTCAGGACTTTATGAAACAAGGAAACCATTAGATGAAAGTCACCGATCTCAAGCTTTGGAATAAGAGCTATGCTATGTTTATGATACATTGACTTGATGGTATACACTTGGCATGAATAGGAATCTCTGATCTTTTTCACCAAAGATACGTAGCAAGGTTAAAACTTCACTTTATTTTCACTCACCTTTGCTTAGTAGGGCACGGAGGCGAATTATGCAGTTTTGGCCTGAAATGTTTTCCTGTGCCGCACTCATCCTCAGTTGTGGGTTCCGTGTGGTTCTTGTTTCCCACTGAACTACCATAGCTGTGGTCTGTCTTAGTCATTAGTTCCCTTATTTGTAGTTATGGAAAGTGCTTGGTTTTTGTAGCTGAAAATTTTTTTTTTTTTTTTAAGATTTTATTTATTTACTTGAGAGAGAGACAGTGAGAGAGAGCATGAACGAGGAGAAGGTCAGAGAGAGAAGCAGACTCCCCATGGAGCTGGGAGTCCGATACGGGACTTGATCCCGGGACTCCAGGATCATGACCTGAGCCGAAGGCAGTCGTCCAACCAACTGAGCCACCCAGGCGTCCCTGTAGGTGAAAATTTTTGAAGTTTACTTCCAAGATTCAGTATCTGATTTTACTTTCCTTCGTCATGCTCTCCAAAATAAAAATGGCTTTTAGATAAAGTCATCTGCCTCTTTAATATTGACTATACGTATTTTTTTCCTTTTTATTGTATGACTTTCTCCCCCCCTTTCTGTCATCAAAGAAGAAATATTAAAGGAAAAAAAAAAAACCTTATGGAGTGCTTTCTGATTGCTTGCATTGTGTCACTTCCTGTGCAACTCCACTAAACAGCTGCATAACTTGGTGGCTCACAAGTATTATTTACGAGTTATGTTTCGTTCTTCACAAGATAAGGTTATATGAGCACGTGATTATGAGGGATCTTTGTATTTCTTCCTGTTTCTTTTCATGTGTCACTCTTATTCCCACTGTACAGATTATAAATGGATCGAAATCATTCATATATTTTTATGTATATATTCCACAGCTAAGGGCATTGTATGCTATCAAAATGTACCTTATTGTTTAGCTGAAATAACTATACGTCTATTTTAAAAGAGAGGTTCTATTTCATCCAAGAAAATTACTAATGGAAAAAGCAAATGGTGAATGATGTGGAAAATGTCCTATCAACCTACATAATCCATTTATATAATGATGGCAGATTTGTCTCTTGAGGTACCTTCTGCTTCTATCATTCTATAATTATGGATATTTAAATTGGAACACTGCAATAATGATTGCTTTGAGCACTCTGAGATATTTCTGTCTTAATAGCAGGGTACCTACCTCTCCAACTGCATTTCATGTTAATCTTTCCCTAGATCAGGGATTAGCAAAGTTTTTCAGTAAATGGCTATATAGCAAGTATTTTTTGTTCCCCGGGTCATGTAGTCTGTTACAACACGTCTTTTTTAACAGAGTTGGACATTTATTGAAAATAAGAAATAGGCTTTAGTCCAGGTAGTACTGAAGAGTTGAGCAGAGTACAAGAGTTATTTTCTTGCCCAATGGGCACATAACTAAGAAAATGCTGCAGATTCAGAATAGATCAGGAATTTGGGGAAAACTAACTGATTCAAAGAAGAAATGACTTGTTTGGGTGCTAAGCACCCTAGGGCTCCAGAAGCCATCTGCTAGGACTAGAAAATTTTCCTAGAAGTGAAGAGAGAATGTCTCCATGGAAGGTGAGAGGCTGGCCGCTTTGGAGGATGGCAAGGTGTCTGAATCATTGTCCAGAGGCTAAGGCCAGTTCAGATACTTCCAGGGAAAGTCCAGATTGCTGAATGTGGTCGTCTCCTGGTGGGATGTAGTTGCTGATGATGCAGAGACAGCTCAGACCTGCAGACAGATGCAGATCCGCTGGTCTCTTCCACCAGTCATTTCACTTTCCTTTGTAGCATCAAGGAGACATAGGCAATAACAAGCAAATGAGTAGGACTGTGTTAGAAGGAAACTATTCATCAAAGCATAGAAGGGATTGGGCCTGGGGGCTATGGTTTGCCAACCTTTGCTCTAAGTTATTGTGCATCAGCCACATTGGCATTTTTCATCCTTCAGCTCTCAAACAAGAACAGCTCTTCCCCACTTCAGGTGCTGTTCCACTACTTAGAATATTCTTGTCCCTGCTTTTCTGCATTCTCGACTTTTTTTATTCTTTTAGATCCCAGCTCAATTGATACGTTGAAATTCTGGTTTACCTAGAAGAAACTGGATTTACATCTGTGACCCCAGTGTAATTATGATGTATCATCTGGCACTTTTAAATGTGAAAATGATAGGATGACTAATTACTGGTCATCCTATTCAATAAAATAATTTCTGACCATTTTGTGAAACTTAGGACAGTATCAGAGCGTCCATTATTCATATGAGAAACACTTACTGGAATTTGCTTTTATGCATCTATCTATATTATGTACTATGTGCCTCTCCGTGGTAGACTGTGAGCTGCATGGGGACAGAGCCAAGTCTGTCCTGTTCAGATTTCACCTTTATTCTAAGTATATTACATGTAAGATAGACAGGATGCTCAAAAAAGTTGAAGGAGTGAGTGCATAAGTATTTGTCAAATGATTTCACATCTGGGCATAGTAAAATTCTCATTACTATACATGATTCAGAATGATGAAAAACTTTTTCCTTATATTTACTGCTTATTGTTAGAGATTATCTTCTATCCTCAATAGAGAGGAAGATGCAGACTTCTGAGCTCACTGGCTGAATAACACAGGGGACTAGAATTTTGCTTAATGGCTCTTCCTCCTCCAGATCCCTCCAAGGATTTCTAGGCAGAGGTGCCCTGGACATTGCTACAATAAGACCTACTTACTTGGATAGTTAGAAGATGGAAGCATTCTTTGAATAAGCCTTGTTTAATCTCTGACCTTCTCCCTTTCTCTAAGAAAATGGGACTTAATATCTTGCTAAGAATCTTTTTCAAAAATCCTTAATATCTGAACCACCTTTTTCCTGGCATTACTACTTCTGCAGTGATATTTTTTCATAATATAAAGGGATATGATTTTTTACTGTTTCCAGAAAAGTTGATGGAAATCCCATCTGCTCAGTCTTATTAAAGGAATGCAATGATCCTCACTATGAATAAAATTGTATAACTGCAAAATCTAAGAATATGAAATTTTCATACAACTTTGGACTGTGGGAATGCATTTGTGTCTGTAGCTGAAAATGCAGTAATGTATTCTTACTAATTAAAATGAAATTTAATTTTATTAGTCCTACATTGCTGTGAAAAAGAAGAAAGAGTTGCTATTTACTTTGGTGGGGACCTAAGCTACTTGAAACAAAATTTAGTAGTCATCAAAAGCTTTTATTTACTTTTAAATATGTGAATATATTAATATTTTATCTTAACATCTTCATTTTACTTTTCAAATATGTTAATTTCTGCTTAAAAATCTATCTCCAAAGAAACAAATACTACCTCCATATTCAAGTTGGGAATTAATCAAGTTGCTATGCTCTTTTTTTCCCCCCTACAATGTTTCCTTTTTGTTGGAAGCATTAAAGAATGGTTTTTGCTGGGGTGCCTGGGTGGCTAAGTGGGTTAAGCCTCTGCCTTTGGCTTAGGTCATGATCTCAGGATCCCAGGATTCAGTCCTGCATAGGGCTCTCTGCTCAGGAGGGAGCCTGTTTTCCCCAATCTGTCTGCCTGCCTCTCTGCCTACTTGTGATCTCTATCAGTCAAATAAATAAATAAAATATTTTAAAAAGAAAAAAAAAACAATGGTCTTTGTTAAATAATAATTGATCTTATTAAATATTACTATAATTTGATAAATTATCAATGAGATAGGCCATTTTGGTGATATAGAGATGATTCAATTTTGAATCATCAAAAAAATTAATGAGTTATTTTTGGTTATACATGAAACATATGCAGAAATAAATAGCATGTTTCCTTAGTATTGACAAAGTATAACTAACAATAACAACAAAAGAAATTAGGTGGTGTTATGGGGTGAGTTGTGTTCTTCTGAAATTCATATGGTAAAGTCCTGCTCTCCAGGGTTTAACTGTATTAGAAGTAATTAAATTTCAATAAGGTCATTAGGGTGGGTTCTAATCCAATATTACTGGCATCCTTATAAGAAGAGGAGATTAGGACACAGACATGCACAGAAAAAAGACTGTGTGAGGACACAGGAAGAAGATGGCCATTTATTAGACAAAGAAGAAGGCCTCAAAAAATCCCCCAAAACAACAAAACAAAACAAACAAACAAACAAACAAACAAAAAAGACAATTCCACAGACACCTTGATCATGGACATCTAGGCCCCAGAAATATTAAAAAAAAAAAAGAAAAAGAAAAAGAAAGAAATCTGTTGAAGGTCCCCAGTCTGTGGTACAGTGCTATGATGGGCCTTGCAGATTGAGAGAGGTAAGAGAAACATAATGAATCTGCTGAGGACAGCAGGGTTTCTGGTTTCTATTTCAGATACCTATACTCCCACATGCACTGACTCAAAGAACTACCATTTCTCCCTTGTTGCTGCAGAATATTTTCTTCACTACAAAGAATAAAAGAATTAATTGAAGAATTAAAATTACTATATAAATAAATACCCATGAGTGTCTAGAAACTTAGTATAGTGGTATGTTCTATGTCTATTTAAACAGTCAAATAAAGTATAATTTCTTTTACATTACAATTTGTAAAATGTTTCCACATCCACTATCACAGCTTATTTTCATAAATGATATATTTGATGGGATAGACACACTTCATTTTCTGTTTTTAGGGATGAAAAACCAAGGCTCTGAAGTTCCTTGACTTAGAGTATCCTATAAAGTCAGTACACAGCAGAACTGCACTTTTTTTTCTTTTTTAGAATTGCAATTTTAATAAAGATATTTTGATCTCTCGTTCACTTATCTTTCTTGTATACCTTATTGCCCAATCCTTTATCTGAAAATGTTTAGGTCCTTAATAATGTCTTAGTGCAGTGTTCTCTAAACTGCAGGTTATGACCCAGTAATGACTCATGTTATCAATTTAATGTTTGGCATTAGCACCCAAAATAACATAAAATGGAACAGAATAGGTCAGAGTGTATCACTAGAGGTAAGGATAGATATTGTTTCTGGAATGACCATTGCTCATGACTCTTTTGTTAGAGAGTGTTGTGCTGATGGTAAACATTAGAAATGGTGGCCAAATGACTAGAGTCACTGAGAAACTGGTAGCTCAGAAAGTCATGAAAATTATTCTTTGTTACTACTCTAGTTTCATTTATTGTCATCCTGAATGTTAGGTGAACATCTGCAACAAATGTATTCAGGTGTTATTTAGTATGTTGTGTTGAACCCTAAACAATTTTTTTTCTTAGGCCATTTTCTTCCAGGTATATTCTCCTATTTACCTAAAAATTATAGTAAGTGTTTAAGTGGAAGACTCTAAAGATTTGCCCTAACAATATCATCAAATAAATACATATTCATCACATATTCATGGACTTTACTTTTTATCTCTTTTCTTTCCATAAATTCACAAGGAAATTTAAAAATGCTAGAGAACCTAAGAAACTTAGGCCCTCCCAAAAAGTGGTCTTTAAACACCTACAAAAAAATCCTTCCAATTTTTAATTTGCATTTCTTTTACATTTATACATCAACATATTTATGAACATATTGATATACTTACATATTAATAGCTGAGTATTATATAAATATTCTCTAAAATGCAGCTCTGTTTTTAAAACACATTCACATATACACACTCCATTCAGGACTCAAACTTGACACTGGAGGCAAAATCTGTGTAGAAAAGAATAGAGAAAAATTATTATTAGGGAAATGCCAGACCAGAGAGATGAGTTTTAGAGTGTGATACAAATATCACTAAAGCATAGCTACCTTGCAAGAGAAGGAGTTATACTAGTTCATACCTGTCACAGGAAGAAGCTAACTTTAGTATTTGTGATTCAAATATTGAAGAAGTTAACTGCCTTTTGAATAACATTAAAACTTTATTGCACAGAGACAGGGTGAATTATATACACACACAACACACACATATATGTACATGACCAAAATAATTTTGGATTTAATAGATTAGTATTGTGAATTTATTTGAAAATATTAGGAAAATTAGAGGAAATTTCAGAACACCTAAATATAACCTCAAAGTTCTTAAAAAAAATGCTTCTCAAACATTTGTTTTATTTTCCTTATAATCTTCTTGATTTCACAACATAAAATTCAAGTGATATGTTTAAATCAGTAGCCAAAAAATTGTTTTTCTGTGCTCAGTAGTAAATGTTTTAGGTTTTGTGTGGCACATGGTCTCTGTTACATTAACTCCACTGTTAGAGTGCGAAAGCCAACACAGACAATCCAGAAACAAGAAGCATGGTAATGCTACAAAAATATTTTATTAAAAAAAATGAGAAATGGGTCATATTTGGTTCTTTGCCATACTTTATCCATCGTGGTGGTAAGAGAAATTAAAGTGGTTTTCAAGTTATAGTGCTTGAATGTATTTAATTTCTAATTTTTATAAATTATTATCTACTATGAGTTAGAATATGGTTGCATTGTCCTTCTTTATCAATTTTATAACCTGAAAATTGTGTAAGTCTCATACTTTTTTCCTCAGTTATAGAAACTTCCTCTGAGAGCAACACTATAAAGTCCAATGGTAAATGAAATATAGGATGTATCACCAGAAAGATAGCATTCTTCAGAAAATGAGAGTCAGGTTTTCTAGTCAAAATAAAAAGTAGTGAACAAAAAAGTTTGGGTTTAAAAACAAGTAAGTTTTAAGAGAAACCTAGGCCTGAGAATCTCAGTGATTAAATCAAAATCCATGGGAAATCCATGAATCAATTCATTTTTTTGAAACTTACAGTAATTTTTAAATAATATATATATGTGAATATATATAATGATAACTTTTATGCCTTTTAAAAATATTTTTAAATAATATATATATGTGAATATATATAATGATGACTTATATGCTTTGTTTTTCACTTACCAAGTATAAATTCCCTGTATTTTGTTTTCCAGCAAAGGAAGGAGAAGATTAGAGCTGCATTTTCTACCTAAAAACTCTTACTTTGTTCTATCTAAAACCCCAAGAGGCATTAAAACTTTTTTCTTAATAGTCACTCGAAAGACCATTCTAGTATGATTGATAATTTTCGAAGTAAATACATGATATAAATTCTACCATTAAGGAGGAGCAGTAGTTCATCCTCCTAATCATACTTGGACAGTCTGATAGACAAAAAAGTTATAAAGTTTGATCTACTAAGGAATTAACTGGTAAGAGATAAGATATAGAAAAGGTTTGTTAGATATAGAGAATGTAAATACCATCATTAATGTATTTCACCAATTTATAACTTGAAATATGCATAATTATGAATAATGTATCTATTTTAATAGATAAGTTGGTTATCTGAATTGAGGCATACATACAATATCTCAACATATACCAAGCACAAACAAGGCAAACAAAATCCTGCATACTTCTATCTTGTTTAAAGATTTATTTATTTCTAGAGAGAGAGACCACACATGTGAATTTGGGGAGGAGCAGAGGGAGGAAAGAATCTTAAGCAGACTCTGCACTGAGTGCAGAGCCTGATGTGGGTCTTGCTCTCACAACCCTGAGATCATGACCTAAGCCAAAATCAAGAGTTTGATGCTTAACCGATTCACCCAGGTGCAACTTCACATTTCTCTTTTAAATGAAAGTGTTAAAGAGGCCAGGCTATTGAAACATTTGAGACTACTATTCATGTTTTTTTAACATATAATAAATGATATATATGCACATATATTTATAATTTATACAACTTGTAATATTAATAATAAATTTCATATATAGGCATTTTACCATTAGTTATTAAAATTATATTTATGGAAATTAAAAAATGAATTTGATGAAAACTCCTTTTAGTTACATAATAAATAATTTACACATTGTGGATTAGTTTACAGGTGGGCTACATTAAGGTTTTAGATCAAGCCTAATGATTGTATATTGACAATATCTGATTGGATTATGATATGTCCATATATGAATATTAATGTACAAAAACAATTTGGGGATTTATATTTAAAATAGAACTACATTTTCCTATCTACCTAAGCCGTTTTATCAGTGATAAGGCAAAACTTTTTTTCTTTCTGGACAATGTATAAAACACATTTTTTAAAACCCTGAATTTATAAGATGAGGACATTACTTGGATAACTACTTTATACTTGCACAATAACTTATCTATGAAAATTCTTCTGTCAAATAATTCAAGGAGGTTGTGTGAGTGGTAGGTCTAAGTACGGTACTATCTTGTGACGTTACCACACAGTAGGGGATAAGCTCAGAGTGCCTTTTTACTAATTGCTGAATTCTTCACAGAGAAATATGTCCAAACAAAAATACTTAATAGGGTAAAGTAAAATACCTGATAATCATTCAAATATTCCTGGAACAAGAAGGACTATACCTAATTAAGTATGTCAATGAATCACTCTTCTCCATAAGCTTTGCTTTCCTCCCACTCTTCCTACCTTCCTTCTCTCCTTTCTACCCTCTCTCCAACACTTCCTCTCTTTTTACCTCCAATCTTTCTAGCTCTCTTTTTTTAATGATAATGCTCAATCTTTTTTTTTTATTTTTTTTAAAGATTTTATTTATTTATTTGTCAGAGAGAGAGAGCGAGAGCGAGCACAAGCAGACAGAGTGGCAAGCAGAGTCAGAGGGAGAAGCAAGCTCCCTGCAGAGGAGGAGCCCGATGTGGGACTCGATCCCAGGACGCTGGGATCATGACCTGAGCTGAAGGCAGCCGCTTAACCAACTGAGCCACCCAGGTGTCCCATGCTCAATCTTTATATGACCAGTTTCATGCATCTTTTAGTCCACCAGCTGCTTTAGGTTACAGAAAACTTGTTTTACTTTATGGAATTTTCAAAATCAGTTGCAGATATATCAGGGTCCTGGATGTTGAAGAGAAGCACTAGGAAATTAGGATGTAGAAGTTCAGCTTTGATTTGTTTTTCTCTGGTTTGGTTGATGAATTTCTTAGGCAAAGCCAGAATCCTTGACCTAATGCTACAGGTCTGCAACAATGATGCTGGAACTGAAGAGTAGAAATAGAAGACTTCAAATATTAGGCACATACCCTTGGTTCCATTACAAACAGGGCTCTGTTTGTAAACCTACTATGTAGGGCTCGTAGTAAGAGTACATGTTCAGAGTTCAGATCTTGATGGGGCTTCATATTGGATGTACAAAGATGGACCTTTACTCTGCCTCAGGTTTCTTATCTGCAAAATGGGGCCAATAATAGCATCTACTATATGGTTATTGTGGTGTCAGTTACAGAATTTTAAAAATTACTGTAAAGTGATTTTTAGCTTCCTGGTAAGATTTTTGGGAGTTGGTTTTATATACATCTTATAATTTTGAACTACTGACAAAATGAATAAGAATTTGTAGATATAACTGGAAATGAAAATTACTTTTAATAAGTATATTTGTGATTATGGTATTAAGATTATAAATTTACATTTATGTGCATAATAGAAAATATTACATACTCTACTAGTTTCCTAAAAAATTTGCTAACATAAGGCCTGATCAAAAACCTATATGATATGTACCAAAATATGCTTGTCTTTCATAGTCTAGGAATAGATTTTTGCCCATATATCTAATGGTTGAGTGGAACCCTTTTCTCCACTAGACTATTCACTGGAAATCAGATTCTTCCCATGCTTAGAAAGCTCCTGTCTTTACTAATGACACTGCCTCCCATGTGTTTTAGGACATAAATCTTCTGTTTCCCAGCTGAGGTCATCTTATCTTGCCACAACTCTGCTGCTTCTGTTGCTGGAGATCTCCATTGCTGTTCAGTGGTCATCTGACCTCTGCTGATGGTCCGTTGGGATTTCTTAAAGGAGCTACTGTCCCAAGGTTTAACCCTGGCTCTGCTCCTTGGAGGCATAAGAATTGCCATTAGTCCTTAAAAATTGCAAGTGTATTCTGTAAGTGGGAGTAGGGGGTAGGGTTGTTGGGCTCTACAACCATTGCCTAAGACATTTTTTTAAAAGATTTATCTATTTATTAGAGAGAGCACATGAGCAGGAGGAGGGACAGAGGGAAAGGAAGAGAGAATCCCAAGCAGACTCCCCACTGAGCCTGATGTGGGGCTTGATCTCATGACCACAAGGTCATGACCTGAGCTGAAATCAAGAGTCCAGTGCTCAATGGACTGAGCCACCCTGATGCCCCTTGCCTAAGATTTTCGTGGTATAGTCACCGGAGTTGAAAGGCTGGAGTTTAAATCTTTACTCAACCATTTATAGGGCTCTCTAACTTTGGGCAAGTTACTTAAGCTCCCCGCATTGGAGATAATAATTGCATGTTTCCCAAGGGTTTTCAAGAGAATTAAAAGAAATAATCCATAAAATGCCTGGCATGAGGAATTGCTCAATAAGTGATGCTGACATGGTAGTGAGGATGGTATAAGCTTCTTCCCTGCATTGTTGATCCTCCGGGCTTTCTACCACATTGTTACCAATATCACTCTGTTTTCTCAAGAGGAGTCCAAACACGACCTAATTTTCTGACTTGAATTAATCTCCTGAAATTAAAAGTAGGAATATTTATGACCTTCAGGCTGAAACCCCCATTCCTAG
Organism: Mustela erminea; assembly: GCF_009829155.1. NCBI lineage: Eukaryota > Metazoa > Chordata > Mammalia > Carnivora > Mustelidae > Mustela > Mustela erminea. The sequence continues at coordinate 27,745,875 of NC_045617.1, forward strand.
CCACTGATCCCTACAGTCACCATAAAACAATATGATGCTGTTAATCTTCTCAAGGTTTGAATTATTCAGTCTACTCTTGATCAGAGTATATAAATATAGTGGAAGTTTTTAACATCAAAATTTACTCTTCTATGATGCCATTATTCCTTAAAAATTTGGACATACAGGAGTGTCTGGGTGGCTCAGTCAGTTGAGTGTCTAACTCTTGGTTTTGGCTCAGGTCTATGATTTCAGGGTTGTGAGATGGAGTCCTGTGTTGGACTCCTCACTCAGCAGGGAGTATGCTTGGGATTCTCTCCTCCTCCTTCTTCCTTTGCCCCTCCCCCCACTCATTCTCTCTCTCTCTCTCTCAAATAAATAAATCTTTAAAAAATTTGGACATACAGATAAATTATACAAAATTATTAAGAGGTAGGTTTGAGGCAATTTCCCAAGTCCCAAATGCTTCCATTTTGGAAAGGAATATGATGATTTCTATTGAAATTATTCAGATTTTCTCTACTTCCTGGTTCTTGTGCATACCTTAGGTCATTTTTAAATCAGATATGATTCTCTTGAGATTTTTACTATTTCATTGCATATATGGAGAAGTCCTCAGTTTGGTGGGACAAACATTTATTTAGATGAATTTTTAATCTAAATTATCTTATCACATTTAAATTCCCAGAAAACAAATTATTTTAAAGAGTTTGAGAAAGTTAAGAAAAGGGAGATGAGAAAAAGTACATGTAATTAGCTAATGTCATGGTTTGTCCCTCACTTGGGTGTTTGATTCTCAGCCTCCATATTTTCCCTGTCATAAACAGATATCATGGTTTTACCTGTGAATTCACACTCCAGTTCACTCAGTGAGTATGGCAGAGCAGGGCTCCATCTGCTTTCTGACCTTCCAGAAGGGCCATAGTTGAAATTGCAGAAGAGTAGGCAGGAAATAGGAAGAGTAGGGAAGACTATCTGACTGCGAAAGATGCTTTTTTGTAATATATATTTTAAGATGTTGTTCACAGACATTTAAAATACAGGTTGTAAGGGTACCTGGGTGGATCAGTTGGTTAAGCATGTTTTGGCTCAGTCATGATCTCAGGGTCTTGAGATCAAGCCCTGTGTTCAACTCTGTGCTCAGCACAGAGTCTGCGGTCCCTTTCCCTCCCCCTCCCCTAGAAATAAATAAATAGAATCTTAAAAAAATTAAAATATAAGTTTTATGCTTATAGCATTGGTGTATGCTTTTTTGTGGATTATTTTGTGTGTGCAGATGAAATTTCTTACAGTTTATGAAGTTTTTATTTTCCCCACCTGTCAGTAAGTTTCACATTACCTTATCACCATCAATCACCACTGTTATCATCACCTTTCCAATCATATCCTCATTAGCAACACTGTCATTATCATAAAAGGAAGACAACCATTTATTTAATACTATTATATGACAGGTAATATTTTTAATGTAATCAGTATCTCATTTGTTCCTCAAAATGACTTCAGTGGTATGCAAGAGCCATCTCATATCTTCTTGTATCTTTCTTAACACTACATTTAGTAATAACACAGTAGAAGTGTGGATTTGGTCATTGTGGGAGTATTTACATCATGGAAATAGGTCGTGGCACAAATTAGCTTCTCCTTGCTAGAGGGCCAATTAAACATGTACCAACATAACCACTGACTCACCTTTGTTATAAAGCATTATGAACTTTGTTTTATATGTATATATTTAAATATATAGGTTTAAATATTTAAATTTAAATAAATTAAAATATTAATATTAATATTTTAAAATATTAAAATTAAAGCTAATATTAAAAATTTTTAATATATATTTAAGTATATATATTTATTTACTTAAATATATATGTTTGTATATATAATATATACATAAAACGTGTGTGTGTGTGTGTGTGTGTGTGTATGTTTACCATTGCCCTAGCCAATGTAAATGATATTAAAGTATGCTATCACACAATAAGTTTCAAATGAATGACACTTCAAAGGTGCTGCTAGGATCTTCATCTGTCATTTAATTCCCCTGCCCCTACCTTGGGTCTGGTAGAAACTGTGACTTCCTACTACCAGAATATGGCTGTGGTGATGGGATGTCACTCTTCTGATTATATTACATTATGTAGGACTCCACATTGCTAGTAAACTTGACTTGCTTTGAAACCTTTCTCCTTTGCTAGCTTTGAAGAAGTGAAATGCCCCATTAGCAGGCCCATGTGGCATGGCAAGAAGCTGTGGGCAGACTCTAGGAGCTGGGGGCTGCCTGTAGCCAATAGCCAGCAAGAAGCAGTGGCTCCCAGTTTTATCGTCACAAGGAAATGAATTCTGCCAACAGGCAGGAACTTGGAAGGGAGCCTTTCCCTAATCTGGCTTCTACAGGAGAATGCAGCCTGGCAGGCCCCGTCATTGAAGCCTCGCAGAGGACTTATCTAAACTGGGTCCAAACTCCTGACACACAGAACATGTGAATAAAAAGTGTACGTGAGGTTTTATTCTACTAAATTTCTGGTAATTTTTATGCAGAATAGAAAACTAATATTTTAAGTAATTTTCAGTTTATTTCTTTTGTTTCTTTTGTTCCTGTCACCCAAGGTAGTTGCCAAGATCATAGTCCAAAACCTTTGCTTAAGAGACCAAGGACCAATCATGTAACTGCTAGGAAAGGAATGATCAGAAAAAATCAGCAGAAATATTTTTTTCTCCTAAGAGGGGATTCAAGATTATACTTGCTCTATATTCTTTCCCCTGCAGACTTTTCTATAGGGTGCTTACTCTTTTGCTAGAATGAGAAGTTGGAGCCTGTGAGGCTGTGTAGGAATAAACAAACTTTACTGGAGAAGCATATAGTCTAGGTCTCCCTCCACTTTTTCATGTCCTTGATAATGATCTTGACTTGACCTTTGACCCTGCTATGTTACTGCTTCACTTACTTCCTCCAAGATTCCAAGGACAGGCAAATCTGAACAGACACCCAGTTAAGAAAACACAAGAATAGGGGTGCCTATGTGGCACAGTGGGTTAAGCCCTGGACTTTTGGTTTCAGCAAAGAAATTGATCTCAGGGTTGTGAGATCAAGCCCCATGTCTGGCTCCAAGCCCAAAGTGGAGTCTACTTAAGACTCTTTCTTCTTGGGGCCCCTGGGTGGCTCAGTGGGTTAAAGCATCTGCCTTTGGCTTGGGTCATAGTTCCAGAGTCCTGGGATGAAGCCCCGTATCAGGCTCTTTGCTCATCAGGGAGCCTGCTTCCTCCTCTCTCTCTGCCTGCCTCTCTGCCTACTTGTGATCTCTGTCAAATAAATAAATAAATAAATAAATCTTAAAAAAAAAAAAAAAGACTCTCTCTTCTCCCTTCCTCTGTCCCTGTCCCTCTCCCTACCCAGCCATCTCTCTCTAAAATAAATAAAAATTCCTTCAGACAAAGACCCCACCAGAACATATATCTTGACTTCACTTTGTTTTCTAGTAATTTACTTTTAATTCCAATCTCATCTAAGATAACTGACAATAACCAACAAAAGACACTTCCTTATGTGATTAAGAAAGTCAAGGGATTCAGCAGCTATTCTAAATTATACATAGGCCACAAGAAAAATAATTCTAGCCTATAAAATCAGGCTGAACTTCTCCACTAACCCTTCAATAGATAAGTAGCAAAACATGCTAAAACATTTTGGAGAAAGAGTTTTGATGTTTCATTGTGCTTCTGCTAGAATATTTTCTTGTATAATCTATGGCATTTGATTGACTGTGTTTTACTATTTTTTTTTAAATTAATGTTGTTGAAGGATAATTTATATATGCTAGAATGTATCCATTTTAAGAGTACAGTTCTGTTATTTTGGCAAACATACATATCTGTGTATTCCTTGGAACAATCAAGGTACAGAATATTCATCACCCCCAAAAGTTCATTCGTGTCTCATTGCAGTAAGTGTGCCCATGATCAGCCAAATGCAAACATACCTACTTTCTGTGACTATGCATTACTTTTTCCTCCTTTTGCATTTTGTGTAAAAATCATATACAGTTTTGCCTTTTGTACTTCACTTCTTTTGCATAGCAAATTATTCTTGAGATTTATCTAAGATGTTGCATTTTTTATTGCTGAATAGTATTATTTTGTGCTATGTTGCATTGTTTAGCCATTTAGTTGTTGAAGTGTCTCGCAGTTTTCGTTTTTAAGCTATGATAATAAACTTGCTGTGAGCATTCATGTACAAGTCTTTGTGTGGAGATATATTTTTATTTCTCATTGGCAAATATCTAAGAGTGGACTTGCAATGTCAAAGGAAGTAGTATGTAGTTAGTTTTATAAGAAACTGCCTTTTTGAAAAAAATGTATCATTTTACATTCTCACCAGCAATGTATGAAAATTCTAACTATTCTGAGTGTCCATTAATATTTGATATTCACCAGTCTTTAATTTTAGCCATGCTGGTGACTATGTAGTGACATCTTATTGTAGTTTTAATTTGCATTTCATTGATGACTAAAGATGCTGAGCATCTTTCTATGTGGTTATTGACCATAAATGTATTTTTTATTATGATGTGTCCCTTCAAATATTTGTCCATTTTTAAATTGAGTTATTTGTCTTATAATTCTTAAAAGATTTTAAAATATATTTTGTATACAAATCTTCTGTCAGATTGTGGTATTCAAAATATTATCTCCTTGCCTTTGCTCAATGATATTTTCTGAAAAGCAAAATTTCTTATTTTCAATGAAGTCCAATTTATCAATTTTTAAATTAATCCTTTTGTGTGCTAGGATATGTAGGATAGAAACATTTACCTTAGATTATTTCTACCCAGTGACATCATGGTGATTTGACCAAATGATTAACTGTATTTATGGATAAATTCAATCTTTTCCATTCTACTTATAATATAAAGCTATCGTATAGTTTTCTAATAATTCATATTTTGTTCTTAAATGATGGTTTTCATTATGGTTCATTTTCCATCTACACCTAACTATTTTGGATCACCATGAGACTTATAAGAAAATAGTCCTAAAGCAAAGCTGCATAGTAAACCACTTCACTTATTGGTGAGTGAAACTAATCTCCCTGGTAACAATTCTGTATTTAAATATAGCTCTTTAAGTGCCATTTATGACTTATAATGTTTAAAATATGTGTACTTTATAGAACAGAACACAAACCTTAATTATGATCCAATAATGAGTTATATAATTATTCATTAATCAAGTCTTTTAGTGTACTTCTTTTGGTAAACAATTGCCCACCTTTTATTCAGCATGAATAGATAGGTAAGGGAATAGTTAATAGAAGTTGCAATAGACAGAGTTTATTTTCAACCTATCTGAACATATAGAACATATATACATAATCCTAATGGCTAAGAGGAGATATTGAAACTTTTGCACAAGCGCCTGGCAGAGGTCTTGGAAGTGATAATGATTTAATGACCACCTTTCAGAATGCCATGTTAGTGTTTCTATGTCATTTTCATAGGTATTTTCTTACTTGATTCTCTTAACGACCCTGTGAGATCAGACCTCAAAATATACTTTTTTTTTTTAAAGATTTTATTTATTTATTTGACAGACAGAGATCACAAGTAGGCAGAGAAGCAGGCAGAGAGAGAGAGAGAGAGAGAGAGGGAAGCAGGCTTCCTGCGGAGCAGGGAGCCCGATGCGGGGCTCGATCCCAGGACCCTGAGATCATGACCCGAGCCGAAGGCAGCAGCCCAAACCACTGAGCCACCCAGGCGCCCCCAAAATATACTTTTTTAAATGAAAAAGATTCTAGAGAATGATATTAAGGTAATATTATGTAAATAGCTCATATTTCAATATCTTTGTTTAATGACAAGTATAATATAAAGCAAAAAAGGTTTCTATGGAATGACATTAGTCAGTTTGAATAACTAGTGTAGTATATATCCTTATTTAAATCTCTAGATAATACCACTGGTCTCTTGAAGACAGTCATTTCCACCCCCCACTCTGGGGACACAAGGGTTATACAGGAAAGTCATATTTTTAAGCAAACACATAATGATTAAATTCATTGTTTAATTATTCACAATTGGATTTTGATAGCATAGACATAACATAGATTTTTTTTTATAACAGATCTTTAAAACCATCACAGATTTTCTCTGAAATATATTTAAAACAATGCCTAGACATAAATAATAGCAGTTTTCCTTTTCAAAATAACTTTACATCAAAGATTCCCATTTATGGTTACATAAAGGCATGAGATCTTAAATGTTTATATTTGGGGAATATGAAATTATAAAACTTGGCTAAACACAGCCGTTTTGTGAGTAACTCTGGCCCCTGAGTCTCATAAACTTTCTGATCATCATTCTGATTTTATTCCTCTGAATCCAGAACTATGTACTAAGTCTCAAGGTGCTCTTAATAGGAAGGTAAATGAGTTAATGTTATTTTTCCCATATTACACATGAAAAAGGAGTTCAGCAAAATGAAAAGACTTATTCAAAGGCATAGAACTCAGTCCATATGAGAATTAGTATTTAGGATTCTTTCTTTCTGTACGAGCTAATCTACATTTCTTCTCTCACTCTCCTTTGTCAAATAAAATCTCCTTGGTATTAATAGCAGATTTATGATACATGTGACAGGTATATTTTAGTGAAATGGGTACTTTTTAGCTCTACTTCGATTTTACACTTCAGATACTTCTATGTTCTCTTCAAGGATGAGGATTAGCTAGAAATTTTACACATCATCTTAGCCATTGCTGTTATCTGTAGCACTACAATGGGGCTGAGTGCATAGTAAGTAGTCAGTATATATTTGTTAAAGAAATGCCTAAAAACAAAATAAATAAAAAATATTATTATAATAAAAAAGAGATTTCTCTCTTCTCTCCTTCCATCAAAGTCTCAATATCTCCCTCCCAGCCAGAAGGTTGTTCCTCCCAGACAGCAGGTTGTTCCAAAGTAGCTGATCCTCTAATAATCACACACTTTCCTCAACCCGTATCAGAGCCTTTTTTCCCTAAAGATGTTGGAATGGAAGTAGGTGGTACAACTAGATGTTTAAGAAAGAAATTCATCACATTGGACATAACATTTAAATTTTTTTTTACTTTATTTAATTAAGTAAAGTACTTAATTAAGTACTTTAAAAATAAGGTTAAAAAAGTAAAAAAAGTAAAGTACTTAATTATTTTACTTAATAAAGTAAATTCATCACATTTATAGATATGTTGCAATTAAAAGTGAACATCTTATTAAAATATAGCTGGAAAATTTAGCAGAACTCCTGGAACTCAATAGGTACTTAATAAATTTTAATTAACTTCTTATTCTCCCTATCCTCAATTTAGAATAATCTTGCCATATACTATATTATCAATTTTTATTCTTTATGTACATTATCATAATCTTTATAAATGTTCTGGTACATTTCAATATTCAAAGTGTGACATCCCTGAAAAAAAAATTTTAAGGTAAAATTCTATACATTGGATGGCAATTTTAATTGTATGATTTTAATTATAACTATAATACAATAATTCTTTCAAGCATAAAAAACATTGATTGCATAAATTAATAGAAAACAATGAAAAACAAAACAAAAAACAACTTGCATCCTTAGGGCTAGGTCTTTCTGTTTTTTGTTTTTGTTTTTTTTTTCTTTTAATCTTGTGGAGAGCAATTCAAAGGCTATAGTATATTGGAAAAATTCCTACTTTGAAGGTCATGTCAACTTTAATATACATGCTAGTAAGTAAATAGATTCCCCATTGAGTGAAAACATATACACACATACACATACACACAAGCCTTAGCAGGACTGACATTATGAAAGGTTTTATAACTTTTTTTAAATCACATTAGGCTAATTTTCTACCTGGCTTTCTTTGTCATGATACTAAGAATACTTGTGGCAACAGCAGAAGAAGGAACTATTTCTTTAAGTATTGGTTGATGATAATTCATGATGACATAACTACGGGATGTTCAAGACCACAGAAGCAAGAGTTAAGCTTTATGTCTTTTTCCATTCTTACCTTATAGAATTCATGGATGGTCAGCTCAGAGGCTAAATGTCTGCCAACAGTGGGCTCAAGCATTATCCTTTCTTTGCCCAATATGGTAATTCAGGTTGTGAAACTCGGCTATAAAATTTCATGAAGTTCTTAAGTTATGTCATGGCCTATAGCTCTGTCTTGGTGCCCAGAGGCTAGGGTCACTGGAACTCAATTTGTAGACAGAAAAGTTGTGAACAGGAAGTGATGATTTGTCTGGATCAATTTGTCCCTCCTAACTTTCTTGTCACTAGTATATACATTGTTACTGACTTATACATTTTTTCATGGTTACTCCATGCAGGAAATGCTTAAAGAGAAATGGAAACTGAGATATACAGGACAGATACATGGATTCCTCTAAGAGAGATTAGGAAAACAATCTCTAACAAGATATTGTCATTTATTAGTACACCAGAATGTGATAATAAATAGTATTCCATGTGAAACTAAATAGATTTTCAGAGATTCTAGTATTCCTGAGACCCCAAGGATAAGAATGATTTTTTCCCTATTTTCTTTAGGGATATAATATGTGCAATGAAACACTAGCATATTTTATATTTCTTTAATTATAAATGGGCTCTATTAAAATTACGTTTTCTTTTTTTTTTAATTTTTTATTTTTTATAAACATATATTTTTATCCCCAGGGGTACAGGTCTGTGAATCGCCAGGTTTACACACTTCACAGCACTCACCAAAGCACATACCCTCCCCAATGTCCATAACCCTCCCCCCCTTCTCCCAACCCTCCTCCCCCCAGCAACCCTCAGTTTGTTTTGTGAGATTAAGAGTCACTTATGGTTTGTCTCCCTCCCAATCCCATCTTGTTTCATTGATTCTTCTCCTACCCACTTAAGCCCCCATGTTGCATCACCACTTCCTCATATCAGGGAGATCATATGATAGTTGTCTTTCTCTGCTTGACTTATTTCGCTAAGCATGATACACTCTAGTTGAATCCATGTTTTCACAAATGGCAAGATTTCATTTCTTTTGATGGCTGCATAGTATTCCATTGTGTATATATACCACATCTTCTTGATCCATTCATCTGTTGATGGACGTCTAGGTTCTTTCCATAGTTTGGCTATTGTGGACATTGCTGCTATAAACTTTCGGGTGCACATGCCCCTTTGGATCACTACGTTTGTATCTTTAGGGTAAATACCCAGTAGTGCAATTGCTGGGTCATAGGGCAGTTCTATTTTCAACATTTTGAGGAACCTCCATGCTGTTTTCCAGAGTGGTTGCACCAGCTTGCATTCCCACCAACAGTGTAGGAGGGTTCCCCTTTCTCCACATCCTCGCCAGCATCTGTCATTTCCTGACTTGTTGATTTTAGCCATTCTGACTGGTGTGAGGTGATATCTCATTGTGGTTTTGATTTGTATTTCCCTGATGCCCAGTGATATGGAGCACTTTTTCAGTGTCTGTTGGCCATCTGGATGTCTTCTTTGTAGAAATGTCTGTTCATGTCCTCTGCCCATTTCTTGATTAGATTATTTGTTCTTTGGGTGTTGAGTTTTCTAAGTTCTTTATAGATTTTGGACACTAGTCCTTTATCTGATATGTCGTTTGCAAATATCTTCTCCCATTCTGTCAGTTGTCTTTTGATTTTGTTAACTGTTTCCTTTGCTGTGCAAAAGCTTTTGATCTTGATGAAATCCCAATAGTTCATTTTTGCCCTTGCTTCCCTTGCCTTTGGCGATGTTCCTAGGAAGATGTTGCTGTGGCTGAGGTCGAAGACGTTGCTGCCTGTGTTCTCCTCAAAGCTTTTAATGGATTCCTTTCTCACATTGAGGTCCTTCATCCATTTTGAGTCTATTTTTGTGTGTGGTGTAAGGAAATGGTCCAATTTTATTTTTCTGCATGTGGCTGTCCAATTTCCCAACACCATTTATTGAAGAGGTTGTCTTTTTTCCATTGGACATTCTTTCCTGCTTTGTCGAAGATTAGTTGACCATAGAGTTGAGGGTCTATTTCTGGGCTCTCTATTCTGTTCCATTGATCTATGTGTCTGTTTTTGTGCCAGTACCATGCTGTCTTGATGATGACAGCTTTGTAATAGAGCTTGAAGTCCGGAATTGTGATGCCAACAACTTTGGCTTTCTTTTTCAATATCCCTTTGGCTATTTGAGGTCTTTTCTGGTTCCATACAAATTTTAGAATTATTTGTTCCATTTCTTTGAAAAAGATGGATGGTACTTTGATAGGAATTGCATTAAATGTGTAGATTGCTTTAGGTAGCATAGACATTTTCACAATATTTATTCTTCCAATCCAGGAGCATGGAACATTTTTCCATTTCTTTGTGTCTTCCTCAATTTCTTTCATGAGTACTTTATAGTTTTCTGAGTATAGATTCTGTGCCTCTAAAATTATGTTTTCTAATTATTTGCTACTATTTATAACAATAAAATTTTCATATGTATTACATTTATAATTTGTGACTTTGCTAAATTATTACTTATAGTAATTGGTGGATTCTTTTTTTAAATAAATAATCATAATCATATCTCCAAAAAATGGAGATAATTTTACTTTCTTCCTTTCTTCCCTTCTCTTCCCTTTTTTCTCATCTTGTCTTCCTTTTTTTATTGTCTTATTGTAATTATTAGGGCCTCTAGTGTAATATTAGTAGAAATTGTGTGATTAGATATCCTTCCTGTGTTCTTGATTTTAGGATATCTAATAAGTATGATACTAGCTATAGGGTGTTTGTAGATTTACTTTAGCAGAAGATGTTTCCTTTTATTCCATCTTTTGAGGTTTTAATTGTGAATGAATTTTGAACTGAAATTGAAATTGAATTCTTATTTTAATATATCTTAATTGTGAATTTGTGTTGAAATGCTTTTCTCCATCTACTGAAATGGCATATTTATTCTCTTAATATGGTGTGTTAGGTAAAATTCCAAGATGGCACCCACATTCCCATGCCCCAGTGTTTACACACTTTCTACCAATTATCCAATTAAACACTAATTTAGATATTGTCATGAAGGGATTCTGCAGATATAATTATGGCCCCTAATCAACTGGCCTTAAAACAGGGAGATGATCTGGGTAGGCCCGACTTAATCAAATAAGCCCTTTTTTTTTAAATTTATTTTATTTTTTAAGATATTACTTATTTTTTTGAGAGAGATAGACACAGGGAGAGACAAAACACAAGCAGGGAAGTAGGGGAGGGAGAAGCAGGCCTCCCGCTGAGCAGGGAGCCCAGCGTAGGGCTCAGTCCCAGAATCTTGATCAGGACATGAGCCAGCCAGGGGCGTCTCAAATAAGCCCTTTAAACCTGGGTCTAAAGGTCAGAGATGGAGGAATTCAGAACAATTCAAAATATGAATGGGATTTGACAAGAGAGAAATTCTCAGTGTTGGTGTGAAGAAATGTGGGCAGTTTCTAGCAGCTGAGAACCGCCCAGCCCCGGGAGACTGCCAGCATGCAAGCAAAGGGGATGTGAATCCTACAACTGAAAGGAACTGAATTCTGCCAACACCTTGAATGAGCTTGGAAGGAGATTCTTCCCCAGAATCTCCAGATGAGAGCTCAGTCTGGCCAACACCTGATTTCTGACTTTGAAGCCCTAAATACCCATCAGCAATCCAGAAATGGGGGAAGCAGTATATTGGGTTTGGCCTGTAAGCCCTGAGATGTCAGATGAAAAATTACTTAAGACAGCTTAGTAGAAGAAAGGTGATGCCTGGGGACCAGATGCTCTAGTGGCAAAAAGCCTCAAGCCAAGCTTTGTTTCCATTTTATTAATGTCTTAGTAATATACCAAGTGTAAGTGCAAAACAAGAAGTCGAAGAGTTTGTGAAGTATGTTACTTCCACAGGTGCCTGTGCCAAAATTTAAACATTGACTCCCTAAATAAGAACCTTGAGCTGCAGTAAGAACCTGGCCACTTTCAGCCAAGATACTTCAAAGGAGGCCTAGTGTTCTGGGCAACTCCTCCTTTGCTTTTCAATTAGTCTCACCCACGGAGGCATATACAAATCAGATTTTGTCTATCCAGGCACTGTGAATTCCCCCACAGGGAACTTCGGTGGGAATACCTTCATGCCAGGAAATGGCTTCACTGTGGCCTGAAATCAGGTGAATTTAATTAAGGCTTGCCCAAGCCCTGAAGAATTGCGCCTTCAGGATCTCAAGAAGTAGCTCCAACACATGACTGTAGCATCAAACTAGCCAGCTGTGGATTTTCTTAGCAAGGAGGGGCACATCTTTTCCCTTTGTAGAGGATAGTTATTTTAAATCCACAGACAGAATAACTGGATCTAATTGAGTACTCGAAATATTTTGCAGCTGGGCCTATTTTCACAATCTGTTGTCTCTACTGGGCACATTTGGCCAGTTGACATCTAGGAAGCATGTTTCATCTATAAAAGGTCTCAACTGGGGACACCTGGGTGGCTCAGTGGGTTAAAGCCTCTGCGTTCAGCTCAGGTCTGATCCCAGGTCGGGCTCTCTGCTCAGTGGGGAGCCTGCTTCCTCCTCTCTGCCTGCTTGTGATCACTGTCTGTCAAATAAATAAACAAACAAAAAAAAGTCTCAACTGACATCTTGAAACTTAACAATATATATATATATATATTTTTTTTCATTTACAAGGTTACTGGTGTGTGGGGGAGTGAGATGGTCCTGGGGCATTTCCATGAGGGAGAGGCTGGATGTATTCAGAATCAGGAGTGGCTCAGAGAACTGCAGAATCTGGCTAAAAGCGCTGCTGCTGGGCCTGTCTTCCCAGAGGAAGCCCAGTCTTGTGTGAATCCTGAAATGAAAAACACCTGGGCATTCCGGTGCTGGAGCACCCTCATCCCAGACTCATCCATCAGGAGTCTGGCTCCTAACGTCTATCCAGCAAATCCCAATCTTTGGCAATGTCCTGCTCCGCACCCCTCAGAGTCACAGTAAGGTTCTGCCTAAGCTAGGCTGTGGCAGAAAGACTGCACCGGGAGGAGCCGGCCTGAAGCCAGCACAGGGCATGCATTGCGCATGCGCAGGCAGCACCTCGCTAGGCTTCCCGGAAGCGGAAGGCCTCAGGGAGAAAGGGTCAGGCTTCCGGCGACAAACGCTGGTCTCCCAATCTTACCTCTACCGAGGCCTAAGGCCACAGCGACCCCGGCAGGCTGCATAAGCCTTGAGGCCAGCTCGTCCCGGCAGCTGGGAAGCGTCTAGAATTCATCGTAAGAGAACATTACTGTCTGTTCTTCGTGCCTTTCCTCTGAAGAACAGTCTTAGAGCATTGCTGTCTCTGAGTTGGCGCACAGCCCGCTCAGCGATGGGGGACCCGGTGCCTTCACGCAAGTCCCTCCATCGGGAAGGTTCTCTTTTGAACACCGTTCATCCATGGATGGATTTAGTTTGCCTCCGTATCTTGGCTATGGTCAGTAATGGTGCAGTGAACATGGCTATAGTAAATAATGGTGCAGTGAACATGAAGGAACAGGTAACTCTTCAGGATTGATTTAATTTTCCTCAAATAAACAGCCAGAAGTGGGATCTCTGGATCACATGGTAAGTAGTTTTATTTTCTTATTTGTTGGGAAACCTCCAGGCTGTTTTCCCATGGCTGCACAGTTTATGTTCCCACCAGCGGTGCACAAGAGTCTCCACCCCCTAGCCATCATTTGTTACCTCTTGTCGTTTTGAGGATAGCTATTTGAACAGGGGCGAGGTGATCTCTTACTGTAGTTTTAATATACCTGATAATTAGTGATGTTGCATACCTTTTCATGTACCCGTTGACCATTGGTATGTCCTCTTTACAAAAATGTCTGTTCAGGTCCTCTGCCCCCAATTGTATTTTTGGAAGTTTCTTAGGGGGTAGATCTTAAAAGTTCTCATCACAAGGAAAAAAAAAAAATTGTAAACTGGGTGTGGCGATGGATATTAACTAGACTTATTGTGATGATCATTTCACAATATATGTGTATAACAAATCATTATGTTGCATACCTGAAACTAATATGTTATGTGTCAATTATGTTTCAAAAAATAAGAAGTCAAAACACAACTAAGGATAAATAAATCCAAAAGGCGACTCTTTTAAGAGATCAGTAAGTTAGATAAAATCCAATTAAACAAAAAAAGCCTGAGAGGGAGCAAAAAATATGTAAGATTTGTAATGAGAAAAGAGCATAACTGAAACCCAGAAGAGAGTAAAATGACACAAATCTGTGGTGGCAAGTTTGAAAGTTAAATACACGGACAATGCCTTAGCAAAATAAGAAAATTTGAATAGACTGATTTTCAAGTGAGAGATTAAAGGGAAACTAAAAATTTACTGTTCGTGAGTTTATAGCAGTTTGATCTAATCTTTAAGGAAGAATACAATTCTGTTTGGAATTTGGGGTAATGTGTCTTTACCATAAGATGACAGAACTTTCTCTGCCATCATAAGGGTTAAGTGTTATTTTTTCCTTTGATTAAATAAATATGAAAATTTGGGGGTGTATTTGGAGTAAAATTATTCCATAGTAGAAGCCAGTACTGAAATATTTGGTCAAATTAAGATAGAAAAGATAATACTAGTCTGCATCTTTTATAGTGCATTATCAAGAGCATATATTTCTGTATCTTAAAGTCACATAATATAAAGACCCCCCCCCAAAAAAAGACACAGTCCGCAGAATGGGGAAAAGTGTTTGCAAATCACATATCTTATGTCCAGAGTATATTCAGAAATCAGTAATAAAAAAACATATAATCTAATTTAAAAATGGTCTAAAGGATTTGACTAGATAGTTCTCCAAAGAAGATATACAAATGGCCAATAAATATAAGAAAAGACTCTCAAAATCATTAGTTAAATTAGGGAAATGTAACTCAAAACCACAAAGAGATATTTCTTCATTACAGCAAACCAGTTATGAAATGTATTGGATAAAATTGAGGAAGAAATTAATTGTAAGGAATCATTGTTGATCTGTTTGGTTTGATAATGATTTAGGGTTATATAAAAAATGCTGGTATCTTTTAGAGGTGCGCTTTGACATGTTTATAGGTGAATTCTCTCATGATGTTTAGAATATATATATATGTATTATATAATATATATAATATATAATATATATTATAATATATAATATAATAATAAATATATGTATTATATAATAAATATAAATATATTACATACAATGAAGTTAATATGGCAGAATTGCCAACATTTGTTAAATCTAATTATCTAGTTAATAAAACTTGGGTTTTCATTATATCTGTCTATTTTTATGTATGTTTAGTTTTTTCACATAGTTAAAAGTGCAAAAAGGTGGGAGGAAGGCTGGAAACACCCCACCCCCAAATGTTTTATTCTACATATGATACATATTGTATATATAGTAAACCTACTTCCTGAGGTCTTTACCTTAGTTACAATACCACCATTTGTGCATTCATTCATTCATTCATTCATTCAATAACATTGACTGAGGGCTTAATCTGTGCTAGGAATTATGGTAGTGCTAGTACTGGTCATTTGTTTGTCCAATTTAGAAACCTAGGAGAGGAAAAAAAAAAAAAGGAAAACCCAGCTAACCCATTCCTGAACTACTGACAAACATATGTTAACTAATGAATGAACAGTGTCTTAAAGTACTAAATTTGTTGTAATTGTGTATGAAGCAATAGAAAACTAGTACGTATGGTGAATTACACGGACCGGTTTTCTTAAACTGAACTAATCTTTTGTTCCTAGAAAAACCCTACTCAGTCATGATTTGTTCCCTTTTTTATATATTATTGAATTTGATTTGCTAGATTTTATTAAGGTTTCTATGACTCTTAGTAGCATATATAGTAAGATTTTTGTGGTTGTTATTCTGAAGTTGTCTTGTGATGCTTTTGAGTTGGAGCTGAAGATAATACTGGCCTCCTGAAATATATAGGGAAGTATTTTCAACTCCTTTATATTTTGAGGAGGTTTTATAGATTTCATGTTTTTTCTTTGAGCTGTAATAGAACTCATCAGAGAGAAGCCATGTGGGCCTGGATTGATTGATTGATTGATTTTAGATATTTATTTATTTGTTGTCAGCGAGAGAGAGCGCACACGCACGAGCAGGCAGAGTGCAGGCAGAGAGAGAGAGAGAGAGAGAGAAGCAGGGTCCCTGATCTGAAGACCCCTGGGATCATGACCTGAGCCGAAGGCAGTGGCTTACCCACTGAGTCACCGAGGTGTCCCATGGGCCTGGAGTTTTTTAGTAGGCATACTTATATGAGGGATTTAGTGTTTTATGTTTTTTTATTTTTATTTTTATTTACTATTATTATTATTTTTTAAGATTTTATTTGTCAGGGAGAGTGAGGGTGTGAGAGCCAGTGTGCATAATAAGCATAAGCAGGGGGAACAGCAGGCAGAGGGAGAAGCAGGCTCCCCACTGAGCAAGGAGCCCAATGCCAGACTCCAGTGACCTGAGCTGAAGGCAGACCTTTAATGGACTGAGCCACCCAGGTGTTCCTGAGGGACTTAGTGTTTTAAATATAGTGTTTTTAGTTTTTTGTTTCATCTTGGGTCAATTTTGGTAAATTGTATGTCGCAATAACTTTTTCCACTTTAATGATGCTGTCAAATTAATTGGCATAAAATTGTTCATAATAATCTCTTACTGTGATTTTAATGTCTATAGTGTTCACTGCAAGAATTTATGCTCTCTGTTTTGAACCTTGATTAATCTAGGTATTAATTGGTTTGTGAATATTCTCAAAGTACGAGCTCTCTGTTTTGTATTTCATTGATTTCAGTTCTCTTGTTTCTTTTTTCCTCCCCCTCCTTCCTCATTGTCAACTTTTTGCTATTTTATTAATAATAATACAATAATAACAAGTTATTTTTTTTATTCCTTTTCTACTTTGTTGTTGAGATAGAATCTTAGGTCATTAAATACCAAAATTATCTCACAATTTTGTCTTTGACCACTGTTTCAACTTTCTCTCATAACGTCCAAATTGTTGTAGTTTTATTATCCTTTAGTTCAAAATATTTTATAATTTCTCTTGAGAATTTGTTGTTGACATGTTGATAATTGGTACTCTTAAAATTTTCCAGTACTAATTTACCTAGTTACCTCATTTATTGATTTTAATTAAATGATCTTGTGATCAAAAAACGATTTCAATTCTTTAAAATTTATTAAGACTTATTTAATGGTCCAGCATGTTGTCTACTATGGTGAATATACATTTGCTTTGAAAGAATATGTGCATTCTTCACTTGGGTGTAGTCTTCCATGGGTTTAAATTAGGTAAAAATGACTTATTATATTGTTCAGATTGCCTCTGTCTTTGTTGGTTTTGTTGCAGTATTGTTGTTCATTGTTCTGTCAACTGGTGAGAAGGGATTCTAAAATCTCTAATATATTATGGTTTTTATTTCTTCCATTCAACTTTCCTTTCTTCTTCTGGAATATTTGAATATTTTTTAATTTAATTTTAATTTATTTTTGCACTGTAGTCAGTTAATATTTTAACTTTAAGGTTAATATTTGACCCTTAGAATAATTTACTTTTTACCTCTTAATTAATATTTTGCTTCACAAAAAAATGTAGAATACTTGTACCATAAAGGTCCACTTAAACTACTTTCCTTTATCACTGATATTATAAATGGTATACTTACCACATTAAGATATATTATAAATCCCATAAAATAATCCCACAATTTTCATTAGAACCCATTTTTCATTAGAACCCATGATTTTTTTTCAAAGGAAAAAAAAACATTGCTTATATTTTTCAGATAATAAAGTTTTCCAATATTCTTCATTAATGTTTGAAGGCCTGAATTTCCCTTTATTATCATTTTCAGACTGAAGAATTTTTGTTCTTAGCATAGTATAAAACTAATTTCTCTTAGTTTTCTTTATCTGAAATGTCTTTATTTTCTTTTATTCTTGGAGAATAAGTTGTTTGGCTGGATATAGAATTTTGGATTTGCATTTTTCTTTTTCTAGTCAGCACTTTTAAGATGTTTTCCACTAGATGCCGACTTCAGTGGTTTTGAGAAATTTGTAGTCATTTAAATAGATGTGCCCTTTATGTAATATTACATTGTTTTCTACTTTTAAGATTTTTTTCCTTTATCTTTGCTTTCTAGTAATCTAATTTAGATATGTCTAGCTGTGTTTTTAATCTTCTTGGAATGTACTCAGCTCTTTGAATTCATATATTTATGTATCATAACCAAATTTGAGAGGTGTTAAGCTATTTCTTCAAGTATGTTTTTTAAATCTTGATAAAGACTTTACATTTTTAGAGCAGGTTCATAGCAAAACTCAAGAGCCAGGTACAGGATTTCCTGTATACCTCCTGACCCCACATATGTAGAGCGTTCCACATTGTCAACAAGCCTGCACCATATTGTGTATATTTGTTACAATTCATGAGCCCTTCTTAGCACATCATAATCATCCAAGGTCCGTAGTTTACTTAGGGTTCACTCTTGGTGTGGTGTACATTTTATGGATTTGGACAAATGTATAAAGACAAACTAGTATCCTGTAGAGTATCTTCCCTAGCCTAAAAATCCTCTGTGCTTTGCCTATTCATCCCTTCCCATCACTCCAACCTCTGGCGACCATCAGTCTTTGGTATTGTCGTAGTTTTTACTTTTCTAGAACATCCTATAGATGGACTCACAGAGTATGTAGTCCTTTCAGATTGGCTTCTTTCACTTAGTAATATGCCATATGGGTTGTGGTACCAATTCCAATGTTGGGAGGCAATACCCCACACCAACAAGCAGTTCTCAGAACACCAACTGGGTGTCCTAAAATTAGATTAGGTTCTGACATTGTGTACCCAGATACAGCATCAGATTCTACAGGTTAAGAATTCATTCCTGTAATGTGGCCTACCATCCACCCCTCACTTCAGGCACCAATCGCAAGCCTATGTTATTACCTCTGCTTCTGGCCAACTGGCTGAACATTGGAAATTCCCATGACTTGCTCCTTGGAATTCAGATTTGGGTCGCAAATGCAGGTTGTTACCTGTACTTCTGATCACCTGGTTATAAATCAGAGGTTCCCATGACCTCTTCTTTGGGTTCACTTAATTTGCTAGAGCAGCTCTCAGAAATCACAGAAACATTTTACTTACAAAATCACTAGTTTATTATAAAAAGATATAACTTAGGAACAGCCAGGTGGAAGAGAAACATAGAGCAAGCAAACTATGAGGAAAGGTCCAGAGTTTCCATGCCTTTTCCAGGTATCCCACTCTCTTCCCATCTCAAAGACTTCACCAGCCCAGAGGAAGCTCTCTGAATTCTGTCCTTTTGGGATTTTTTTATGGAGGCTTCATTACATAGGTGTGATTGATTAAATCCTTGCCCATTGGTGATTGATTCAACCCCTATCCCCTTTCTCCCCTTCCCAGAGTTGGGGAGGTGGAACTAAAGGTGTCAGCCTTCTAATTACATTGTTAGTTCCCCTGGCAACTGTCCCCCATTCTTAGGTACTTTCAAAAGATACTCTATTCAGGGGCACCTGGGTGGCATAGTGGGTTAAAGCCTCTGCGTTTGGCTCAGGTCATGATCCCAGGGTCCTGGGATCCAGCCCTGCATCGGGCTCTCTGCTCAGCAGGGAGCCTACCTACCCCCGACCCCTCTCTGCCTACTTGTGATCTTTGTCTGTCAAATACATAAATAAAATCTTACAAAATAGAAAAAAAAAAAAGTTACTCTATTCATGTTACAAAAGACACCTTTATCTCTGTTAATGCCTAGGGAATTCCAGGGATTTTTTGGGAGCTGTGAGCCAGGAACCATAAATGAAGATCAAATATATATGAGAAATAAATATATTATGGTTTTCTAAAGGACCAAATGTATATTTTTTATAAATCACAATATTGTCTGTGCATTTAAGTTTCTTCTGTATCTTACTATGACTTGATAGCCAATTTCTTTGTAGCACTGAATAATAAATATCCCATTGTTTGGATATACTAGTTTATTTATCCATCTATCTCCTAAAGGATGTTTTGGTTCCAAAGTTGGCTTCCAAGTTTTGACAAATAAAGCTGGTATAAACATGATTAAAGGTTTTGTGTGGAAATAACTTTTCATTTTTTTTCAGGAAAATGCAAAGACGTGTGATTGCTTAATCATATGTTAAGAGTATGTTTAGTTTTGGGGTGTTTGGTGTCTCAGTGGGTTAAGCCTCTGCTTTCGGCTCAAATCATGATCTCAGGTCCTGGGATCAAGCCCTGCATTGGGCTTAGCGGGAAGCCTGCTTCCCCCTCTTTCTCTCTGCCTGCCTCTCTGCCTGCTTTTGATCTCTGTCAAGTAAATAAATAAAAAAGAGTATGTTTAGTTTTGTAAGAAACCACCAAACTGTCTTCCAAAGTAGCTACACAGTATATTTTGTATTTCTCCCAGAATGGAATGAGAATTTATGTTGCTCCAGAAACTCATCAGCATTTGGTGTTGTCAGTGTTCTGGATTTTGGCCATTCTAATAAGTCTGTAGAGATATCTTGTTCTTTCAATTTGCATTTTTCTGGTGACAGTTGATGTGGGGCATCTTTTCATATGCTTATTTACCATCTGTATGTCTTCTTTAATGAGGTGTTCATTAAAGTCTTTAGCCCATTATTTTCTTACTGTTGATTTTTAAGAGTTCTTTGTCTATTTTAGATAACAGTCCTTTATTAGATTTCAAAGTTTTTTTTTTTTTCTTTATTCTCTTTCTCTTCTTTTGGACTTTTCAGTTATACAGATGTTAGGCCTTTTAATTTTGTGCTACAGGTACCTAAGTCTCTGTCCATTTTTTCCCCCTGATTGTAAAAATCTTATTCAGGTGAATGAATTTTACTTATTTAGCATCAAATTCATTGACTCTTTTCTTTCTCATTGTCATTCTATTATTCTGCTATTAAGTGCAGTATTTTGGTTTCTTCTTCTCCCTCTCTCCCCCACCTCCCAGGGATGTATTTTTCAGTTCTAAGTTTGCATTTTGTTCTTTTCAATATTTTTGTATTTCTCTGAAATCTGTTCACTTTTCATTCATTGTTAGTGTAGTTCAGTGCCTGATTAGTGTATTATCATATGCTATGGAAAAACCTAAAGTTTTTTTTTTTTTTTTTTTCCTGGAAACTTCAATATTACTGTCACTGTGGGGTTAGCCTCTGTTGATTTTCTTTATCTTGAGAATGAGTCTAGTTTCCCTAGTTCTTCATGGGTTGAGAAATTTTGGGCTTATACATTGTGAATATTTCTTTTTGGGACTCTGGATTCTGTTATATTCTGAGAAATATTGATATTTTGGGTTTAGTAGGAAGTTATCTTGGTTAGATTCAAATACAAACTTTTTCTTAATTTAAGGAGGACAGCCCGGCTAGCTCAGTCGGTAGAGCATGAGACTCTTAATTTAAGGAGGATGACAATTGAATTCTTGTTGCAGACTGTGTGAAGTCTGATATCCAAATGTATGATTGGAGGGCCAGAGACATGGATCAAGTTTTATATGTAGAATCTGATATTTCCTTTCACTGGTTCATTGCTTTCTGAGATTTCTCCTCACTCCCCTGCCAACTCTTTGGCAGCCCTAGGTACTTCAGGCTTTTTCTACAGGTTTGTTCACCAAGAAAGATGGTTGAATTTCTATGAGGTTTTAGCCACCATGTACCACTCTGTAACTTGCTGTCCTCAGAGCAAAGCTGTAAAGTGGAAGACTTCTACTTTGCAGGTTGCTTCCTCCAAGTTCTGACTTGTTTCTAAAATCTGCCTTCTTTGTTCAATTGATATTTTAGCCAATGATATTAAAAATACATGATTAACTTTCATGTATTGCAGAAAATATCTAATTATGCTGATTTTTTCTTATATATATTTATAGTATCTGATTTAATAAAGTAGTAGAATAATATGTACCTTTAAATTTGTTATAGCATAAGTAATATACATAAAGTCAAAATGTCAGATGTAAAATAGGTGCTCAATTGACCATAAGCTGATTTGAAGAAAGTCACTACTTACGTTGTTTGATAAATCTAAGACAAATAATGTTGGATCCACTGACATTGGAATATGAAGAGATGACTGTTAGGGAAAGTTGACTCAAATTTCTTCTGGAATGATGGCCTCCTGGGGAGGATTTTGGAATGAAACTGTACCACTGAAGAAGACTCAATATACCTCTAGTTCTACTACATTCTTTGAACTTTAGTAGAACTCTCAGGGCAGATAACAAAAGTTTTTCATTGACCTTTCTGTATTTCTGGGTGTTTAACCTGCATCCTCAGCTTTGATTAATAAACATACACTTGGTTGTGCTGTTTGAATACCCACAAGATTCAGTCTGTTTTTAGTTTGTTTTGCTTTCAGTCAATAAAGTGAGATTGATTTGGCTGCTTAACAAGGGAATGTACTCTATTACAAAACTCCCTATATAAACCTATGTTCAATTGTGAGTTTAGGATTACAAATAGTTTTGGGGGCATTTGTACCTGTGTGCATGTTCATACATGCTAGCTGATACCATTTTAAAGAATATTTGATCTATACATTCCAGTCTTTAGTTCCAGCTCTAAGCCCAAATTGAGGGAAATACCTAATTACTACCCTCAGGTAACAAGAAATAAAATTACATCATTCTATGTTATTCCAAGGGATACTTGCTACAAAGTTTTATCTATGTTAATATAATTCCAAACCTATTGCATTGCAATCAAAGCAGAATTATACATGGTAAAGATTATAAAAATACCCTTGTTTCATAAAACCCTGAAATGGTCTTGGGACCTGAAGCAGATTTGTTTCAGCAGGGTTCAGAAGCTGTCCAGGAAACATAAATTGCTTTGAGATTGTAAAAAGCATATTGGAATTGGTCCAGGTATTACCCCCTGAATTAAAAGAGTAATTTAAACATCAGGACACTACTTTTTATTTTTTAACCAGTAACTAACATAAGGATTTCAGATAGGGAGAAATATATTTTGATTAATTTTGCCCTTTTCAGAGGGAACCTGGCAGCTTTGTCCTTCACCAGCTGGAGTTTATGTAAGGCCTTATGGAGCAAGTCAGCCAACAGGGAGTTACAATAATCTAATCTTCATGGCCTGGATACTGCCTTGCGTGAGCAGCTTGCTTAAGTAAAGTATCTTTCAATTCCCCGGCAGGGGGTTGAGAACACAAAGGTATTGCAGTGGTTTCCCTTGTGTGACCACACTTATCTGAGGAAGTCAAGATCCTTGTTTACTCCTATTTGCCTGATTTCTTGAATGTTCTGGGTAGGGAGAAAAGCAATAGAAGCTGTTAAGATAATGGATACCTAATAATACAATAAATAGCCATGATGTTCTAAATTTAGGAGAGAGTTAAGGTTGGCAATTTTCCATTGACTGATTGATCTTGATTGGCACAGTTTTTAATAAAATGTAAATAACTGCTGCTGTATGCCCGGGTTTGTGTTAGGTGTAGCGCTTGAGATTTTGCCTGAATTGTTTTAAATTTTGTACATCTGCTTTGCTTAGCTTCCTTATTGGCTGAGAACATTTTAGATACTATGTCCAATGTTGTCTTTTTTTCCTGAGACTAATGCTCAAATATACTGGCTATCTCATCTGGGATTGCCTTTAGAGTTGTGCCAATGCAAAGTTTACCATCAATCACAAGCATCACTCATGGCCAGTTTCTAGAACAGTATCTATCAGAGTTGATATTATCCAGTATTTTTGTTGATCAGATGAAAAGTTCTTTATAAAGGAGAAATATTTTTTTATGATACATACTATGTAACAAAAATATATGACCTTCTATGGATTATTTTCTCACCTAAAGAAATAAGATGACTTCCTGACATGTATGCTCCAAGATATTCCATACCAAAATGCAGTTATAATACATCAAGGAGCAAAGCTATAGTCATTTTGATTAGAATTTATAGACTATAGTCATTTATATTCTTTACCTTTTCTAGCAGAAGTTCCGTTTTCTTTAATTTATAACATTCCATAATTAACTTAGGACTTAATTGTATTATATTTAATCCTCTTAAGTGTGGGTATGGATGTGGATTTAATCTTTATAAATGTGGAAAACATTGACTTTTGTGCTCTTTATACCATTTTATTCAGTCTAGTCATTTGTATTTATCATTTAGATCTTTTTTCCTTCAAAAGGGAAAATAATAAATTAGAACTTTTGTTTTGGATTTTAAATAATGCTGCCTCTATGCTGCAATCTAAGGTATATTTGGGTTGAACCAATGAGAAATTTTTCTGTTAGCAATAATTGCTACGTGTATAACATAAAGAAAACAGAAGTTAGCATGATCTCAACTTCTAAGTCAAGAGACTCTTTCCTTCTTCATAATACATCCACATACACCTGGGTCCACTGGCTGCTTTGAGTAGCTTTTAGTAACTTTGATTATGTAAAAAACAAAACAAAACAAAACAAAAACAGTTGAATAACAAGTGTTTGCTTTTTTCCCCCCTTTCCATGGTTGGCTTGGAATGGGAAGCTTTTAAAATACAAAGATGGCATGAGGATGGGAACCCAAGAATACCCTCATTCATCTTCCTGCAGGAAGATCTCCTCACACGGTTTCAAGGAAACAGTAAAAACTAAGAACTAGGGTTCTTACCCCACTTTACCATGTAGAACCCTAATAAATGAGATAGACAAAGGAAAAGCTTGTTTTGACTAGGCTAGGTGGCCGAGTGCTTTCTCCCCTTTATGAACAGATCCGAATTTGAGAATTTACTTGAAAAGGAACAAAAATTCAATCAACCAACAAAACCCACAAAAAACCCAGAACACCTGCATGGGGAAAATAATCATAAAATGCTCCAGCAACTCTAGGTAACTTTACCATGATTACCTCAATGCATGTTCAACTATTCGCTCCTCTGGGCTAAAACCAAGAGCCTCTGAACATTTGAAATGACTTTGCCAGAGTATCGTTTTCACAGAACTACTCTCAGAAGACAACCTTCTCTACATTCATTTCATTGTTCTGTATACTTGTCAAATCCTCCAGTCCCTTAAATCTTTCGTTTTCTTCCTCCATGTTTGCCTTTTCCTGTCTTCATGATCTTCATTCAGATCCGAAGTCATAGCCTATCATTTCAACAACCTTTGGCAGTCATCGTTAGCAACCTCAGATCTGTTGATGTGATTTTTTTGTTTAAAACAACTTTATGATTTCCTCTTGCCTAGAGATAAAGTACCAACACCTGTACAAGTTTCAGAAAGGTCCTTTATGATGTGGCCTTTCTACCTCCCATCTTATCCTTCATGACTCTGTTGTCAGACACACTGCTGCAGCCAAAATGATGCCTTTTTTCAGTTCCTCTACCATGTCCTGCCCTCTCTTGCCTCCTGGCTTTTGTAAAAGCTGTTTCTTTTGCTAGTGTCATTGCTTCCTTTTGTCTCTTCTCCAGGAAGCTAACTTCTGCACCTGGTATGTTTAGCTCTAAGAAACCTTTTCTGACTTTTACTTCTCTGGCATGGGTTATATGCTTTCTAATAGCCCTCACTGTTTATCTTATACTGATATTTATTGAGCTGCCGTATAACTCATTCTTCAGTTGTCTGACTCCTTCAGCTGCAGTAAGCTCTTTGATACCTGACTGTGTCCTTTAGCCTCTCACGTAGTAGGCAAAGTTAAGTCGAATATACCAATAAATTTCAGAGTGTCAACAAGATTATGTAATTGGTTCAATATCATGCATTTATGAAGTTGTGGAAACCAAAATCTGGATTCAGGTTGGTTAGCTTCAGTGACTTAGCACATAATGGTCAAACTGCAGTACCTTGTTATTACTTGATTTTGGACTTAGAGCAGTATTAAGTGTTTGTTCCCATTTATAGAACTCTAACCTTCCCACATTCATGATGTTTGAGCGGTACACACCACCTGGGAATTAGTTATCTTTGTCTTGTAGATATTTTTCTATTTATAAGTACCTAAAATTCTTTTAATTTCATACCCAACAAGAAAAATATTTCTCTGTATTCTCATGTTTCACATCAAATCTTTTTCAAACTTGTAGGTTCCATAAGCAGTTATTATCAGGAATGACAACCCTAGGTCCATGTTTCCTAAGAGATTTACCCATTTAATTTTCTATAGGACCTATAGCCTCTGAATTACAGTACAAAGTGTTTCATAGTCTAAGAAGGACTTTCACATGCTTCTTTTATTTAATCTTCAAAACAACTCTTAGGAGGCATTATTATCCCTGAGTTATAGCTGATGCCCATACACATTTTTAACAACCAACTAAAATACACTGTGTTCTATATTTCTTTTGTATACCAAAGTATAATGTGAGGTTTCATAATGCTTTATATTATAACTATATTAGTTACAAACTAGATTTTTCCATCACTTAAAAAAATACCCCAAGAAGAAGATATACATTTATTCATGGAGATGTAAGATTTTTTTTGCCTTCTTATCTCTGTATGGGACAGAAAGATAAAAATGCAGCGTTTCCTTTTTATAATGTTACTTTGAAGTAATCACCTGACACAATTAATCCTGAGCTGCAGAAGAGCACCAGGCCTGTATTTACAATCCTAAGAGACTCACCAAACTTACTTGGTACTTTCAAGGTCAGAAAATATGACTTGTCTTTGTTTCCTACACAGCAGAGGAGAGAGTTTGCTCCATTAATTTTAATGAAGGCAAAATCAGCATAAATTCCACAGATTAACAGTGGTCTATAAATTTGCTCTGATCAACATTGTATTTATTGTGCAACATTTTTTCCATATATTTGTCTATATTTTTCACCTTAAATATACGAGGAAATTTGACTTTTTTCATGGAAATTTAAGAAGTAACATTTCCGTAATCATAGGTGACTAGAACCAATATATGCCTGTTAAAACTCCTCACTAGAGAAGTCAAATCTTCTTTCCTTTTATTATTGTAGTATTATTTCTTGAGATCCAAGTGTTAGGAGTTCATACATCCATTATATTGTCGATATATATATATATATGACATATATATATATATATATGACATATATATATTTTTAGATTGTTGATATATTATATATATTAGTTGATAGATTTACCATATGTGTATAGGTTTGCCATATATATGTGTATGTATATATATATTCTTTTACATACTAATTTATACAAGCTTTCAAGCAGGTAAATAGAAATCTAGTTGTAGGAGTGAATTGCTTGGTTTGGATAGCAGTTATTGCAGTTGGTCAAAAATGGTACTTAAGCCATTTTTAGAAATGTTCAGTGCTTTAGGGTGCCTGGGTGGCTCAGTTGGTTGAGCATCCAGTTCTTGATTTCAGCTCAGGTGAAATCATTGGTGGAATTGAGTCCCACTTTGGGTTCTCCTGAGCACAAAGTCTGCTTGAGATGCTCTCCCTTTCTGTGTATCCCCTCCCTTCACTCTCATGCTCTGTAAATAAACAAGTACATACATGTATACATGCATACATACATACTTTAAAAATGTTCAGTACTTTATTTATTTGACAGACAGAGATCACAAGTAGGCAGAGAGTCAGGCAGAGAGAGAGAGAGGAGGAAGCAGGCTCCCTACTGAGGAGAGAGTCCTATGTGGGGCTTGATCCCAAGACCCTGGGACCATGACTTGAGCCAAAGGCAGAGGCTTTAACCCACTGAGCCACCCAGGTGCCCTGGTTGAATGATTCTTAAAACTAACACAGGTCTGGAAGACCTTTGAGTTAAAACAAGTCATGGTCCCAGGGAAATAGGTACATCAGTAGGGATCTTACTATTTCAAGTAAAAGTAACCTGCTTATTTAAGGTAAAACTTAGAAGTTATCTCATGGAAACTAAGAGCAGGGGTCCACTTTGGTCTAAGAAAAATTTGAAAAGATCTGGAATACTTTCTGCTTCTTTTACCTCTACAAATCTTTCTGTGTTTACTTTGTTGTCTCTTACTGCTGATGTTTTATCTGTTGTAATATGGTGACTAGTACCTCTCATTCAAGATAATAACCAGATTAAGACTGTATCATTAAATTTTAATTTAAAACTTTTATGGGGAGCAAACTTGGCCCAGCTTGAACAAGATGACAACCCTTGGGTCATTTATGTCCAGGAGTGCCGAGTGGGTCACTTTTGGTTCAGGGATTGTTCCTCCCACTCCCAACATGTGAAATTTCAAGAACGGAGACACTGCTGTACAAACAGCCTTTGGGAGATGTGGATAAAAGATTGGTTCTTTATTATTATGCCATAAAGTATTTTTAAAATTTGAATAAATAAGTATTATGTGCTTCTTGGGTTTTAAAGCAATAAAACATAGGAGTCACTGAGATTGAATCCAACTATTGGGACTAACCATTACTCAAGTTTAAAAGTGCACACATTCCTTCAACTACCTCTTGGCCCTTAAGAAGTGTTAGGACTCTTATTTTTCCTTCCCATTTCCACAAGGATATTTCCGCTGTACTTTATAGGAGAGTAACTACTGGAAAGATAATATGACCCCTTTACTTTGTCTTTCATTCTTCTCGGAGCAAAGGAGTAATTTGCTAATTTGATCAATGATATGGGGAGGGAGTACTGCTCTCCGTTGATTCTAAGTGTGTACAGAGCGGTAACCTTCTTTTGCTCCTGCCTTCCTAGAAGAATGGCCCAGGGCCATCTAGGTATGGTTTTCCTTCTGCTCTTGGAGCTCAACAGATGAGAAGTAGATCCTTCTTGAGTTTATTTGGGGAAGAAGTATGTGTGTTTTGACAATTTTATTTTCTTATAGGTGCAAGTTGTGTTTTCTCTTTCAGCTGTGTCAGTACTGAAACTACTCTTTTTTCTACTTTGATATTAAATCATATATGAATAGAGTTCTGATTTGATAATCCCCAAAATAAGCTGCATAAAAGCCAGAAGACCATTTGAGTGGACCCAGACATTCATTTTGGAAACAAACTAACAAGTTTAATTTGTTCGATTTATTCAATTTTTTCCAGTTACAGAGTGAAAGCCATCTGTTGTTCACCAGCAACAGATTAATTTTTCAGTTGGCACAGACCTGAATGTCAGGAACAGGGCTTTGCGCTGATTTTGACCTAAGTAGCATGGCTAAAGGAGTCAGATCACCAATAGAGACAAAGCTCTTAGTTCCAGTAAAGACTTGGCTTAATAAAGGCATACTTCTATTAAAAAAAAAAAAAAAAAAAAAAGCAAGCTCTAGGTTTTGCTAGGTGAGCCATGTTGGCTCCTTCCAATGCAATTTTTTTCTTATGGTGTGGTTCCCAGACCAAGAGTATCAGCATCATCTGGGGACTTGTTTGAAATGCAAATATCCTGGCTCTGTCCCAGGAGGTTCTGAGTTAGTGCGTGAAGAGTAGGGCTCAGAAATTTGGGGATTTGGTTTTAACATTATTTGATTTTGGTTTTAATATTAACTTTATACTTCTGAATTTACTTTGCTCTTTAATTTATGAGGGGAAGATGAGATAACCTTTAGCTTTCAGTTTGTCCATGAGAAGGTATAAGGCCATTAACATTGTTGAAATTTGGGAAATTTTGCTATTGTTGTTTTTGTCAAATATTGTTACCACACTATTTTTATGATGATTTATGGGCTCAATGAATTACCTTGGGTGAATGGTATTTGAAAGTTCACTGTGTAATTTAAAGTTCATTGGATGTAATTTAAAAATGGGAAATAGGTTGGAGAGTGGGCCTTGTTCTCCTAGACCTCATATTTCAAAATCTTGGGCTCTACCATAGACCCAATCAATCAGAACCTACTTTTAAACAAAACTCTTAGATGGTTCATATGCCTTTACTATTTCTGAAGTGCTGATTTATTTTTCCCAATCTTCCAAGATAATCAGAATTATATGGGGTGATTTTTATAAAAATGTAGATTCTCAAGATCTGTCCTGCTTCAGAATCTGTAAGGGAGAATCCTGGAAAATATGGTAAATGATGGAAACCCATCTCTCACAGAGTAGAACAGCACTTTTCAAATGTAACTGTGTGTTCATATCCCTTAGGGATCTTGCTAACATGCAGGCTCTCTGAATCAGTCAGGCTCAGCTGGAGGCTGAAATTCTGCATTTCCAGTAAGCTCCCAGGTGATGACCATGCTGTTGAACCACAGGCAACATTTGGTAGCAGGGTCAGAATATCAGGGCTAGTGTGTTCAAAACAGTGAATAACTCACAAATGTGTCTGATGCGTCTGTCTTTTGAACACTCTTGGTGTTCTAAGGTCTGGATTTACAGAAAGCATGTTAGTTAGTCTACTTTAGGGCCAGTTTCAAATTGTCTTCTTCAGCTCAAATAATGAAAAAGCTGTTGTTTTGATCTCTGTATGTTTGACTTCTCTATTTGTAGTGGAGTTGAGTGTGTGTATATTTGTGTTGACTTTTTTTTTAAGATTTATTTGTTTATGTTAGCAAGAGAGTGAGGGAGAGCCTGTGAGCAGGAGGAGTAAAAGGAGAGAGAGGAATCTCAAGCAGACCCAACCATGAAAGTGGAACCCAACATGGGGCTTGATCCCCGGACCTGGAGATCGCAACCTGAGTCAAAACCAAGAGTTAGATGCTTAATCAACTGAGTCGCCCAGGTGCCCCATGTATATGTTTATTTAAACCCAAGCAAGGTTTAACACAAATGTTACAGCTACAGATAATCTAAGACTCATTGCCAAATCTCTTCTTCTCCCCAGACAGTGGGACTAATTAAACTTCTCCTCCTCCATCATATCTCCCAATAAGCTGTTTAGTTTTACCATAAATGTACTTCCACATTAGTTCAAGTTTTTGCTAGACAGTCGAGGCCAGCTTTAATGTGGTCAGTGCCTTCCTCTGCTTGAATCAGAGGAGAGAAATAAACATTTAATTACATTGTGCAATTCCTTTAAGGAGTGAGAGATGCCACCAAGAGAGAAATTCTGGGAGCTTGCAAGAGGAGTCATGGGAAGTCACTAAATCATGGGTCCCCAGGGCCCAGTTCAGCTATGCTGGTGATGTAGAGTTGGAGAATCTAAAATAGAGGATAAAGCAGGAAAACTGTGATTAGGTTTTTACATCTAAGTATTTGCTGGGCACTGGTGTGATCTGCATAGTAAATGCAAATGCTTTGGAGAAAAGCAGAGATTCTGTGTAAAAAGGGAAAGTGCATTTCATTCATATATATATATATATAGATACATATAGATATCCCCCCCCCCGAGAGGCACTTATTTGGAATAAACATTTGGAGGAAGGGCTTTCTGTGGTTAGCTCACCTTTTAGAAAAGCAGCAAGTGGGAAGGCTTTAGCAAGAAAGTCATAATTCAGGTGTATTGAAATTGCACCGTAGAGCATTTTTTTAAAAGTAGGATACTGCTTTTAAGGATACTACTTGTCGAAGATACTATTCAGTTATTTTCTAAGTCAGTGTTTGTTTGCTGTTATAGTTTTATTCAGGTACCTTTTTTCTTGAGAATTAGGAGACATGCAGAGGCTGAATGTTCAAAAATAACCAATGAAGTGTGGCTTTTACTGAAAAAGTTTCTAAATGAAATATAGAAAAGATTCAAAATAACCAACAGGAGAGTTAAGGAGTAGTAATTAGCTAATAGAGTAAGGTAGAAGATAACTAAGAAAGCAAAAATAGGATAGTCAAAAAACAAGGGACTTTCTGAGCTAGCTCCTTGTATGAAATCAAGTCAGTGTTCATAACTTTTAGTCTTTTGTTGAGTTCCCTGACAATGGTTTACATTTGGTACCTGCAGAGGCTGCTTTTAGACAATAGGCTTGAGCAATGGAAACTTGTTCAAGGAAAAAAGGCCCACTGTGACCCCTGACTGAATAGACAAGCCTATCAGGCGACCCATGTCAAGATATCCAAAGGTTCTAACTAACCAATGGGCTACTTAAAACCAAGCACAATTATCAAAAAAGGGAGAACTCCATACATGGCTATACCTCCTCCTCTTCTGCCTTTAAGAACAGCCTCTGCTCTGCTGTGCCCTTTGAGGTGTATTCAATAAACTTCTATCTCCTTTGTTCTGCCTTGGGTAAATACTTTCATCACCCACCACTGGCTTTTACCCAATCATTGCTCCACATTTGGGAGACCCCATCCAATCAGGAAGACACCACATTTAAATACCACAGTACCTAGGAGTTTTCGTTTTTATTTTTATTTAATAAAAACTTGAGTGTCATTTATATTAAATGGTATGCTAATATATCATATTAAATAGTATTTAACTCAGTTATTCAATGTTATTAACATTATTAAATGATTTCTTATGAATTAGAAAGAGATAAGGGAACAAATATTTATTGAGCACTATCAAGGTGATTTGACATTTTTTAGTTGTACAGAATCCATTATCACTTCTTGATTGTGCCTCATTTTCTAGTAGACAAATAATTCTTCCTTACTGTATGTAGAGTTTCTAGGATGACACTTCTACACGAACTCTTCATCATGGAAGACTAATCAGGAGCTGTCCCAGGAATTTGAATCTCAAGCAACTGATGAAAGTCTGAGAATGAATGTTTGGAAGTTATCTCCTCCCCCTTGTCCCTTTGACTAGACTTTCAAACAGGGAGAGATTTGCTGTGATTCTTACTTCCTATGTGTTTTGTTGCTTTCTGTGGCATTTATTGTTTCTGCTTAGTCCCAAACCTGATCCTCTACCCTTCCTCCTCTATTCCCCAAATATTCTTCCAATAAATTCCCTTTTGCACAAATTAGCCATTTTATATTGCTTGTCAACAAGAACCTACCTTACACAGTGTAAGACAAAATAGACACTTGCATTAATATCATCCATTGCAGATTTGCAGATTTGCTTTAGACTCCAAAAGATTGATTCAGTATGTAATTTCTACAGAGTATAATTTATTTTTGGAATTAATATTTATGTATTATATGTATATTTGCCATGTGTTCATCTCCTTCCCTTTCCTAAAAGAAAAAGATCCAGAGCACACACTCAATTGCAATTTATGATATATAGGTCGCAGAATGAATTTAGCTCAATGTATATATGAGATGGTCAGATGAACCATAATTTCTTCTTAATATTTATATATGCTGTTTGTAATTTTATAGTAAGTATGCATTGCTTATATAACCAAAATAATAAGCCATTTTATTGAAAAAATTAGAAAGCGAAGTCCTCAAAAATAATCTTAATAGACATATTAGATATTAGCTTTTTGACATATTACTATACATTTAGCCATATTTATTCTACATTCCTTAAACAGCAGTAGAATTCTTACCTCTGTTTTTTCTTTAGTTCTTAGCTCTATATCTTGTCCTCTCAGTTGGTTCAACGCCTACTGTAAGAAGTCATCTGGGAGTGAAGAACTATACAACTATTAGAAAGCAAGTGACAGTAAAATTATTACTGATAGAAAATTGGAAATGTGTATGGTTAGAGGTGTTAAATTGAGAGTTGCTAAATTTGTAAGGATTTGCTACATTTAGGGCAGAATCATGCATATCCTAAGGGTAAATATAAATTTAAAATACAAGGCTTAATTTCCTGCCTTGCCTTGTCTTCCAGCAGTTAGTTTGGAATGTTTGTACTTGTACATTCTTTCTCTTTCTCATTGAAATGCATGCAAATCTTTTTAAAGACTAAATCAAACTCTTAGAAGTTTTAAGACCCCTGAATGTCTTTCTCAAGGAAATGAGAACCATCTCTTTGAAATTTAAACATCTAGGAAGATGGAGTCCTACCTCCCAGTTTCTGTGGTAGGGTAGATACCAGCTTCTGTGGGGTGTCCTGCTCACCTTACAAAACTACTTCCTGATATAAAGATATGAGAAGTTTATTTTTCCTTCGGATAAAGCTTATTGGCTAACACAGGTGGTTGCCCCAATTACAAAGTAAATTTATTTATTTATTATTTTTTTTTAAATTTTTTTTTAATTTGTTTATTTGACAGAGATTACAAGTAGACAGAGAGGCAGGCAGAGAGAGAGAGAGAGGGAAGCAGGCTCCCTGCTGAGCAGAAAGCCCGATGCGGGACTCGATCCCAGGACTCTGGGATCATGACCTGAGCCGAAGGCAGCGGCTTAACCCACTGAGCCACTCAGGCGCCCCACAAAGTAAATTTAATATGAATAAATTTGCTTCCTATCTTCTTAAGGACTAGTTAGTCATTGTTTATCTTGAAACTATATATGTAATGGGTTGTGTTTGCTTGGCCATATAAAGGGGTGAGTTTTTTCAAAATTTGCGGATTTCTTAGCAGTTTGCCTGTGATGCAGAACACATTCTAGATTAATGCTTACTAAATAATAAAATTTTCTTTCTCTTCTAACTTTATGGAGAGGTTTTCTGGGTTCGGAGGAGATTTTGTTTTTAATTTTACTTCCTTAAAACTGTGTGAAATAGATAATCGTATATCTGGAATTTTACTTTATTAAATATTATATGGCTTATATAAGAAGAAAAAAAGGTCTAAGAATTTGAGATCAACAGATTTGTTCCCCAAAATAATTTTGTTTAAAATGTTCCCTTAATCCTTTTAAAATTAATTTAATGTAATGAATGTATGTATTTCGGGGGTATCCTAAAAATTGTATACTCACTGAGAAGAGGATCAGTGTGTATACTTTAATAAATAACTCAATATCCACAAACACGTTCATTTCTTTTCGTATCTTCACTTGTGTTTTGGGTAATTAATAATTAAATATTTAAGACAATTAAGAAAAATTAAGAAAATAAATATTTTCAGAATAGTCTAATTATTTTGTTATTATCTGCTTCCTTACCTTGTTAATATCCTTCTGGGATAAATTTATTATAAAGTAAGTGCCATAACTTAGATCTAGGAATAACAGATATGATTTCTAAATTTGGGATGGAGAGATTGTCCCTCCTAGGAGTCTGTCTGTCCTAGTCTGTGGTCTTCGAGGCATCACTAGCAGCCATAATCATAGTTCATTTGATTCTGATAGAATTTGTGTTTTTAGATAGTTCCACATGTACTTTATATAATCCATTTGACAGCAGGTCTGTTTTGGATCTGTGAGGACAGTAACAGAACAACAATGAAACAACAGAAATGATCAACAATAGCAATTTCCACAGTAAAAAGAAAAATAAGTGGGGGAGTTAATCTACTGAATTATCACATTTATTCTTATTTCAGAAAGAATACAACATTTTTTCCTAGAAGTAATAATTGAAACACTTTGATACTGTTACTATAAAAATATTGAAAAGGACAGTTATAATTTGAAACAAACTGTTGTAGAATCTGTGTGCAGGGGCAACAATAGTCACTTAATAATGAAAAAAAATGTGCAAATACATGTTTATACAAATTAGGTAAAATAATAACTTTCTCTACAAAATCATTACTTAATGTTTAATTTTTAAAATAAACAGTAACGAATACTTACAAGGTGAAAGGAAATAAAAATGAGTTAAGAAATGTAACAAAATAAAGAATTAAACACATTTTAATGCAGTAGGGGGATGAGTTCTCTGATTGGATTAATTTCTGAAGTTTTAGTGGCCTCTGTGCTCTGTCTGTGGGGATATGATATTTGCCTACCTCAGGCAAAATTTCATGACAACAAAGACATCTCTAAACAGCTGCCTGATTTTGGATTGCTGCTGACCAGTATTAGGAAAGAACTGTTGTTCCTAATCAGAACAGACATTGGTCCCTTTTTCATGCAAATGATTACTTCTAACAGCACTTAGAGTCATAATTCTACCAAGGATTGATTCTGATTGTATGGGGTTGCTAGGAAACACCCTTCTCTGAATGTGGGTGAAAAGATACTTCTCCTTCACAGTGCAGCTTTTTTAGAATGATGGGTATTAAATTTTAAGATGATGTGTGAATTAAACATTTTCATAAAATTGAAGATAAAAGGTTTGGTTCCTTAGAAAGATGTAGTTCTATAAAGAATTGCTGGCTTAACTTTTAATCTAAAATTTCTGCATTTCAATATTGAAGAAGCGATGTTTCCTCTACATGGCTGTGTTTTTGCTGTGCATCTACAAACGTGAGAGGATATTAATTAGCATGTTGTTAGAGTGTAAGGGATTTTAATAGCCTAACTGGAAGGGCGCCCACACGTCCCTGGAAAATTATAAGCAGCAATTCACGAGCTATAACAGATAACCAGATGGATAAGTATGGAGTTAATGTTATTTCTTCTGAGACCAGAATGTCAAAATGAATATCTAATTAGGAAGACAAAGCAAAAATAAATCAAGGACCAGTTTTAAGAACAATAAGAATGGAATAAAGTCATCTTAATGTTAAAATAAAATAAAAAGTGAGGCTTTGGAATTCTTAAATATAAGACAAATATAATATTTGACCACTGTCTCTATTGAAATAGAATATGTGAATGTACTTAATTCTCATTAGCATTTTAAGCTGATTTATTAATTGGTGAAATAGGTGCCATGTCTACAAATTAAACAAAGACAAAATTACCTTGAGAGGAGCCATAACAATTGGCTAAGGAGTAAGAGTCATTTTTGCTTGAGAAAAATAAACTCTTGATGTTTCTCTGAATCCTGGAAAAGAGAGGCATTTATTTGAAATTTGTATCAATAAATATTTATTACTTGCTCAGGGGATAGAGGTGATTGAAACCTCTCTGTGCTCAAATATCATAAAATTTACTGGAGATATTTGAGGTAACTTGGAGAATTAGGGCATAGTGTCCTCTAATTTTAAATATTTTAAGAATTTAGGCATGTATCTAGTCTTAAAACAAACGTATTGTTTTCTTTAAGAACAATATTCTGGTTCCTCTCTTCTTGACTTCAGTATTTTTAAGGCTAAAGATTAAATGCACTATAATAACTTAAATGTGTTCTAGTTTTAACTCATTGATTTAAAGCATCTTGAGATCATAAACAAATATGTTTCCATGCCATTTGTAGTATCATGTCTTACATTAGGTACACACAGAAATGTGCATGTCTTGATAGGTAGATATTTTTTAAATGATTAGTGACCTCCAAAAAAGAATTTCCAAGATGAGAAAGAGGATAATGTATGTTTGTGTTTTTTTTTTTTTTTTCTTGAGTTATCCACACATTTGGTTGAAGTCAGTGTAGGGGATGCCTGGGTGACTCAGGTTAAGCAGCTGCCTTTGGCACAGGTCATGATCCTAGGGTCCGAGGATCAGTCCCGCATGGCGCTCCTTGCTCGGCAGGGAGCCTGCTTCTCCTTCTGCCTGCTCTGCCTGTTCCCCCTGCTTGTGCTCTCTCTCTCTGTTAAATAAATAAATAAAATCTTAAAAAAAAAAAAGGGTGCAATAGTTCCTTCTTATCCACAGTTTTAATTATCTGTATCAAATTATAGTCTGAAAGCAGATGATGCCTCCTTGTGATGAATCCTATGAAGGTCAATAGTAGCCTGATACTATGTCACAATGCCTAATCAGTCACCTTGCTTCATCTCATCAGGTAGGCATTTTATTATCTCACATTCTCACAAGAAAGTTCAGTATGGTATAAGATATTCTGAGAGAGACCACAGTCCCATAACTTTTATTACAGTATAATGTTATAATTGTTCTATTTTATTATTGTTAATCTCTTAATATGCCGTATTTATAAATTAAACTTTATCATAGATGTGTATGCACAAGAAGAAGCATAGTATATATAGGGTTGGTACTATTCATGATTTCAGGCACCCACTGAGGGTCTTGGAGCATATCCTTCATAGATAAGGGGGGCTACTATACAGTATTCTAGCTAAGGGCTTGGGCTGTAGCATCATTCAAAATTGGGTTTAAATCCATGATACATCAATTCATGTAGTTATACTTTGAGAAAAATATATACCTCTTAAATAATCATTTTCCTTATCTACAGATTGCATAAATAGTATCTCTGCTATAAAGAGCTCATAAGAGTTAAGTGGAAAATGTATAACACTTAGGAAATTGTTTATCACATAGTAAACATGCAGTAAGTGCTAATTATTATGGTCTGGTTTACATAAGTATCAGTTAGACATGAAAATATCTGGAAAGTTAGGTAATATGCATTTCTGCATCATCATTTTTTCCTTAATCTTTTTTTTATATATGCCATGATACTTTTTAAGTCTGTTACTTTTCACATTGTCAGTTCCTTGTTCATATTCTTGCATATTCTGTTGTCCTTACTATGGAAAAGTAAGTGCAAAAAGTGATTGTTGCTCACTTTTAAATTCATACTTGGGGCAAGACGTATCTTTGGCAACATCACTCACTGTCTTCCTTACATGTAGGAATGGAGTCCATCAATAGCTTAAAACTCTCCCTTGTATCAGCTTGCCTAATTCAACAATATTTTTCTCTTAAACATGCCATTAGTGTTGTCCATTTCTGCTTTTGAGAAATCAGTATCCAAATTAAAAATTTTTTAAAAACCTATTTACCATAGGGATTTTGATCCTTGGGGACTCCTCTTGTCTAGATTTAGACTACTGGTCAGTTACTAGCACCATAGACCTTGGAAAATAAATTAAACTAAATTTTTTAACTTGCTTTTACTTTCCAGAATGGTTTCAGATTTTGAGCATTTCAATGGATAGTGTAAGACAGTATTACATTAGAATTAATTAAACAAGAATCAAATGTTGAAATGGATTTTTCCTATAAAAATGCTTATTCAGAGCCAGTAATGAGAAATAATAACTTTGCCATACTTTTACAGTAATAATGGTGTCACATTAATCATCTATACTCATTACCATTGTTTTTAATGACTAATGGTATTTGTTGGAGCCTAAAAATAGAAAAAAAAGACGTAAAAGAGGATATCCACCACTCTTCAGAGCCTGCTGAATGCATCATTCTCCAAGATTCTCCAAGACAGAAAATGGAATGAGATGAGACATGAAGGAAATTTATTTAGGGTAAATCTTTGTGAAAGATAAAGGAAGAGGGAGCAGGACAAAGCAGCAGAAGCATTCAGACCATGGTATAGCATTGAGCCTGTGAAAGGAGCACAAGAAAGAAGGGGGATTGGTCAGGAGGAGCTTCAGGCAGCAGTTCCCTTCTCAAGAAGACTCCATCAAGCTGAAGAGAAGAGTCAAGAAAAAATACACTATTATAGGAGGCCTGTAATGGGCAGGAATGACAGGTCTGACTCCAAAAGTTTTTCTGTGTTTAGTCACTGGTTAGGAGTAGCCCAGAGAAGTGTGGCCAGCAAAATCTGATAGCTGGAGGCTATCAGCTGACTGTGCTTTTCAGTAGATCACTTGATGGCTGATTGGAGCACTTGGTACTCACCACAGTAAGTCCGCTTAGATGCGTGTCAGCTGTCATCACAGAATATCAGTAATAAAACAGTAATATACATGTCACCAATGCTGGTCCCTACAGGGAGACATAACTCCAAGGTCACTATAGGTCATTTTTATATACTGTTTTTTTTTTTTTAATATTTTATTTATTTATTTGACAGAGAGAGATCACAGGTAGGTAGAGAGGCTGGCAGAGAGAGAGAGAGAGAGGGAAGCAGGCTCCCTGTGGAGCAGAGAGCCCGATGTGGGACTCGATCCCAGGACCCTGAGATCACGACCTGAGCTGAAGGCAGCAGCTCAATCCACTGAGCCACCCAAGTGCCCCACTATAGGTCATTTTTATATCAGTATCCCAAATGATGGGAGTTTTCTCAAGTATTTGCAGTTGACCTGTTTTTCAAGACCAATATTTAAAAGTGTATATATTTTCTCTCATTCTGTAGGTTGCCTTTTTATTTTGTTGTTTCATTTGCTGTGCAGAAGTTTGATGTAGTCCCACCATTTATTTTTTATTTTCTTGCTTCTGCTTTAGGTCTCATATTAAAAAAATCATTGAAATCATTGCCAAGAGCTGTGTCAAGGAAGGGGTTAATGTTGATATATATAAGGAACTCATACAACTCAGTAGCAAAAGACCAAATGATCCAATTAAAAAATGGACAGAGTACCTAAATACTGTTGTTGTTGTTTTTTTTCCTCCCAAAGAAGATATGGCCAATGGGTAAATGAAGAGGTACTCAATAATAAAACTAGTACAAACATGAGTATTAAAAAATATTTGGCTCTCTGCAAACACTTTTTTTTTTGTAAACTTGGACAATTCTCAATATAGAAAATCAAATACTAATTAGATGTGATAAATGAAAGAAAACTGGTAGTTATTGCTACACTACTCAAATACATTCCTTTATTAAGTCAGACAAGCAGAGAGCTTTATATATATCCTTTACACTTCTTGATAGATGGATGGATGGTTGGTTGGTTGGATAGATCAGCTTATTTACTAATGGATTGAAATTGTTAAGGTATGGTAATTTGGAGATAAACAAGAACGTCTTGCATTCTGAGAACTCACAGTCCCGCAGAGAATAAGGACTAACAAACAAGTCACATACAGAGTGATAGCTACCATACAATAAAAGTATAGGAGAATCTGTAAATATATAAAAGAGCCAAGTAACTTAACCTATGGCACCTGGGAAATCTTCTAGGAGAAAGTGACATCTAAAATGAATATTAAAGTGAGGTTCAGTTAGGTGAAGGGGTCAGGTTTATTTTAAGCAGAGGAAACTGCAGGAGTGAGTGACTCAAAGTGAAACTCAATAAGGCAGACTGCTTATTCTTAGATGACCCAAAAGCCTGTTAATATAGTTTGAACAGATACCATGTACAAAATTGAATAGCTACCATAAGAAAAACATTGTGTGGCAACAAGTACAGGAATTTTTCTATTCAAATATCTTAAAATTCATAGACTTTGATAAAAATGGCAGACGTGACAGTTGTCGAGCTGGAGGCCTTCATAAAACTCCATTTTAATATAACAACACAGAAAAACCCGTGGTTTTTTGTTGTTGTTGTTGTTGTTGTTTGTTTGTTTGTTTTGAAAACCTGGTTAAACCAGTTAAAAACCTGGCTTTACCTCTCAGCTCTACTGCTTAAGTATCTGATCACTTACTGTCTCTGAGCTTTGTCCAGTTCCTAATGTATACCTCACAGTGTTACTAAGAAAACTATGAAAGTTTAAGTGAAATGTCTTATGAATTCTAAGCTTTATACAAATAATAGTTTTTACTTTTGTTATTTTAGCAAATGTCCTTTGTTGCATAACT
This sequence comes from Mustela erminea, assembly GCF_009829155.1. Lineage (NCBI taxonomy): Eukaryota > Metazoa > Chordata > Mammalia > Carnivora > Mustelidae > Mustela > Mustela erminea. Next base: position 27,786,955 of record NC_045617.1, read on the forward strand.
TCCAGAATATATGACAAGTATGGGATGCTAGAAGTAGAATTGCCATGTTTGCAAATTAAGAGAGGATGCCATGCAATATATGGAATATACTTATACTAAAATATCAATCATTTTTTACCTGAAATTCTTTGAAGTAAAACTACTTGGTTAATGGAATATGTATTTGGCTGACTTTTGACATAAATGGTATTCTTTGAAAAAACATCTTGGACATTTATGTTTTTGGAGATAATACATGGACTTATTTCTCCATATTCTGGTAAATACTGTATTGTGATACCTTTGATGATTTCCTAAAGAAGAATGCTGTTTTGTTGTTGTCATATACATAGCTTGATTACTAATCAAGTTTTTTTTTATATTTTAGCTATTTGTATTCATTCTATAATTATCTGTTGTGACAGCAAATTGGATTATCCAACATTACCTCATTTCTCTCTTTTAGTCTGCCTTCCTTAAGATACAGCCTGACAAATAATATCTATTTCCTAAATAGACCAGCAGGAGTCCATGCAGCACCTCTGTCAAATACAGTCATGTGTTTAGGTTTTGCTTGTTTGTTTCATATTTGTTTCCCCTGCTGCAGCAGTATTTGGGAGTTGTATTGTCAGATCCCTCGCTTCCTGGGTGTCTGATAGCGGTGGCAGGTGGTGCCAAGAACATTATTTCCGTTGGAGTAGTCTCTTGTTGTGACTGGGCATTACTCGTGGCTGTATCACTTCTGGCTAAATAGTATGGGAATTTGGTTTCTTTTCCTTCTGGAAATTCTGTAAATTTACTAATACTTTAATAAATCCATTTTCATGTATTCCAGCTAGAGTAGGCTCTGTTTCAAACTAAAAACTCTGTAGAGTACATTTTTTAATGCGCATTAACTGGTTTTTCTCCTGAAATTTATATTTTATTATTAATTTGCAATAGCATTTTACATATTAAGAGTTGCAGTTTTCCCCGTCATACTTAATGAATGTTTTCTTAATTCCCTGTTTACTGTCCCCCCTGCCCCCCCCCCCCCAGTATACAAGCATGTGCTTGAGGGCATGTGCAAGCCAGGGGTGGGTGGGGCAGAGGTGAGGCAGAGAGAGAATCTTAAGCAGGCTGCATGCCCAGTGTGGTGCCTGACAGGGGTGGGTTTGGGGGGCATGATCCCACAACCCTAAGATCATGACCTGAGCTGAAATCAAGAGTCCTCTGCTTAACCAACTCAGCTATAGACGTCCCAGTTTCCTGTTTAATTTTTAAATGAATCTGACAGTTCACTAATTTCAAACTACAGTAGAAATCTTAGTCCCTTTACCTAATATATATGAACATATGTATCTAAAGTATCATATAAATACAGTAATTTTTTAGAATAGTTCATGGCAGAAGAATATTTGAAAATTAGTGTAGGTAATAGTAACATTTTATGTTTCCTAATTTAGATTACAGGTTTCTGATCTTCTTCTCTTCTGCACCCTGTATTCCAGTAAATCTTTGCCTCTAAGCTGAAGTAATAGACAAGGTTATCGATTGGAGTAAGACTTAGTGGCACGAGGAAAGAGAAGTGAAACCCACACTTCTTCCCAGGGAAATTTTGGTGGGAAGTAGGGAGGTGAGAAAGGACAAGATAGGCATAGGATGAAGCTTACGTGTCTCAGAGAGAGTAAGGTGTTGGATACCTCAAGAAGCAGACCCAATACACTTTCTAAAATTTATTATTTTTTATTTTTTAAGTAAGCTGTGTGGGGCTTGAACTCATGACCCTGAGGTCAGGAGTCTCATGCTCTACCAACTGAGCCAGCCAGGCACCCCTACAGAAAATACTTTTAAACCCATTGATAATACTGAGACTCAGTGCTCCTTTAATTTTCTTGCTCCAATCTGAGATATACCCCCTTGAAGTAACCTTACAGCACAGAAGCTGTGCACTGGATTAATTGTTAAGGTTGTTAATTCTTAACACTCTTCAGCTGAGCATCTCCTGGACTCCAATGACACCTTCCCTAACCCTTCCAATCCAACTTTATCTCAGGTCTTGGCTTTCTTAAGTTTACTGTTCCTGGAGCCTTTAGAAATTCACTTGTGACTGAGAGACTTAGAAGTTCTTTCATTCCCCACAGAAAAAACTGTGAAGTAAGTCAGTTGTTTTATGAATCAACTTTCCATTTTAGCTACTGTGGTGGGGAAAAAAAAAGGTGGCTCACAACAGAGGCTGCAGGAAAAACTCCCTCAGATGAGGCACAGATTGGTAGATACCTACATGACAGCAAGAACTGAAATGTGTGGTCTACCTCAGTTGCAATTTACTTTTATCAGAGTAGCACTGAAAAAGTAGTTTTACTTGGCATCTTTGTTATACCAAATCTTCCCACCCATGAGCATGGTTTATACCTCTGTATGTTTAGCTGTATATGGATTTCTTATCTGTTTCTGGTCCATAGAAGTATTTATCACCATTTTTCCTACCAAGGGCACTTTTTAATGTTTTATATATTTAATGTTTTTATACATATGGATTATGTTATGTATAATCACTGTATATTTGCATATATACATTTACATTAGATAGCTATGTAAATGAATACATATATAAATTGTGTGTATATATAAAATCATTATACTAAGTGAATCAGTTTGAATTACTTCACCATTTTGGCCATAATCCCAGTGAATTCATTCTTGATTTTTATTATTTGAACTGATTTTTTGAAATACCTAATTTTATAACCAAAATACTGCTTCAAAGTGTTGTGAAAAGTAATTATTGGATATATTATATGAAATTTAAAAAATTCATGAAATATCCATTGCATAGACTTACATCTTTAGAGACTTAAGATAATAACAAAAGAAGAAAATATCAATAAAAATGTAGAAAATACTTTTTATAAAATGGAGTAGATATTTTAAGTAAAAGCAGATAATATGGTATTATAATTTTGATGGTTTTTCTGGGGGTCATTTGTTTTATATATAAGAGATGTTACTTACTCTTATTAAGTAATGTTTTAGATTCCGAAAAGGAGAAAATTAACTAGTATTTATGACAATTTTGTTTGAAGATCCAATTTAAAAAAAGTTCATACTTTGTTACAGAATGTATATTAACTTTATGAATACAATCGTATTATTTTTGCTTTGAGAACTTGTTAAACACTTTATTTTTCCCTCTTTATCATAAAATGACCATTTCTTGAAAGAAAGCAAATACTTTTTAATGTTTTATTCAACTGTTGATAAGAACACGATACTGCGTTAAATGAGACTGCATATGCATGATTTTTAAAAATTTATCAACATTTTTTTAAAGATTTTATTTATTTATTTGACAGACATCACAAGTAGGCAGAGAGGCAGGCAGAGAGAGAGGAGGAAGCAGGCTCCCTACTGAGCAGAGAGCCCGATGTGGGGCTGGATCCCAGGACCCTGGGATCATGACCTGAGCTGACGGCAGAGATTTTAACCCACTGAGCCACCCAGGTGCCCCCAAAATTTATCAACTTCTACTTGAACTAGTAGTCATAACCAGTATACTCCACATTCAGTGCTGTTTTCATTTGTTTAATCTCAATTTTTTCTTTGTTACTTAATTCTATGAGTTTCTTTTTCGTTATGTTAATTTGGTTATTTTTCCTGCTAAGTTTATATTGCTCTAAACAAAGGAAGTGGCTGGAGTAAATCTTGGTTCTTCTCCTGACAGCTCATTTTCAGACACACTGCTCTCTCTGAAGTTGTTGATCTGGCTGTCATAATTGCACACTGCCAAAGAACTGCTGGAACATATATTTGATCCATTGTATTATGCTGCACAGTTATCAATTGCCTGTCCATCTTGGCTCTGCACTTATTTTCATGGAAATTCTTTCTTGGCTATTCTTAGATATTCTCTATTTCCTTCTACTTCTACCCATCCATACCCTTTATGCATCTTAGGGGTTTAATGAATTAAACTCCAACATACACATTAGCTGCTGAAAATGCTAAGCTAACAGTCACAATCAAAACCATTCCTATAAACCTGTATTAGGAAATGCTGATTGCAGGGAACTTAATGGAAGTGTCCTACTTTCTGGAGTCATTTGTTTTGATGAGAGCCTGAGTGTAAATTCTGTACAAAATGCAGACTGCTATTATGCAGTTAATTATGTGCAAAGTAAACATGTACAACTGTAAATAGCAAAATGCCACCTAATAATGGATAGCTCCAGATTTATGGTATGCATGTCCAATCTGTAAAGGCTTCTATTCATGAATCTAAAATGAATGGAACATTACCTAAATGATCCAAAATGAAGGATTTAATACATTGCTCTACCCTTATTGCTACTTATTTCTTGTCAGCAGATTTTTCATTTTGCCTTAATTTATTGTACATAAACACTATGCAAATGTTTGGGTCATATTTAAAAACATATGGCTTGTGCTTATGATTACTGGTTAGGCATTTTATTACAAATTACTTGCTAAGCAAATCACTTTCTTAATTATACAGGTCAACATATAATCACCATGCCCACATGACTTGTTATACAAAGCTCCACTAAGTAAACATACTGTGCATGATTTAGGGAATATGTTTATATATTGTCCCCAACATATGTGTTAGGGTTGCCTCCTGGTTATTTCCATCAGTGCAAATGGAATTTTTTTATAAGGAACATTTTAAATTTTGTATTTTCTGTTACTATAGGGATTGTTTTGAAAATTGATACCAAATAAAATAAAATTTGATAGTTTTGTATCTATCCCCCAAATGAAAATAATTAAAAAGCTACTAACTAAATTTAAATAAGATTATATTTTATTAATTTGTATAACCATTTGTTTTGATTCTTCTTTGTTTCGAAAAGTTAATATGACTAACAAAAATGCCAAAATTTGACAACTTAAGGAATAGCTAAATATCTGGGTATTAAGAGAAAGAAATTGGAGGAAATAAAATGTAGCAGGATTACAATTAATTCACAGGATACATGCTGATAGAGTTTTGAGAGTTGGACACATACTTGACCTAAAGCATTTTATTAGTCAAAACAGACACAGAAAAACAAATAGTTAATAATACATTGTCAAACCAATCCACTATTTCAGAGAAACACATGGATTTTTTGTTCTAAAACTACAGAAGTGTATCCTGTGCATCCTTTTAGTGAAAATACTTTTTTATTTAAAAGAGATCCCAGATATGTCATTGTAGATTCGTGATTTGTAACAAATGTACCATCATAGTGTGGCATGTTGATAGTGGGAAGGTTGTGTGTGTAGTAGGGAGGACAAAGGGTGAAAGGGAATTCTCTGCTTTCCATTCCATTTTGCTATGGATCTAAAACAATTCTAAAATGTTTATTAATTTAAAAACATCCCAGACAATATTCTTATTATTAATTCTCATGACAGGTTGTAGGCTTTCCACATTCAAACCTTCCAGTATAAAAGGACAGAATGATTCTGTACAACTGAGTAAAAACTGCCTCCTGGGGGTAATGGGGAAGATGATGGGTATATAGGTCAAAACAGTGTAGTTTTGATGTGTGGCATTAAACAATGCCTCCATTAAGCTATTCCTGTAAATCAATGTGCATCCCAGATTCGAAATTGATACATATATCCCAGACTCTTATGAAGCATTTATATGGGTCCTAACTCATTAAGTCACCAATATATAATAAAATGGTTTTACAGTAGAAAAATTGGTTTGAGAATTTCTTCTCTGAAAGTAACCTAGAAGTAAGGCATGCACTGATAGAAGAGGTAACAAAAATAAATAAAATAGTTGGGAACGGTGGGGGCAGGGGTCCTTTTGGATGGAAAACAGATTACTTTATTTGTCTTACATACATTCTTTTGCACCAAGGCATTTGAAATCACATTAAACCAAGGGCTAGGTGTCTGATATACTTTGAGAAAAATGTTCAGGTGCTTGAGCATTTAGCTAACTGTGTCTTAGATCAAATTCTATATGCTGCAGCAAAAATCACTTTATTTCTTTTTAAAAAGTTTACATGATCATTTCACAAGGAGAAAAAACAGGTAACAGCAGATCCAAGTTCTTGTTTAAATTGCTATTGTTATTTTTTATTGTGGAACTGGAATAGATGGAATGCCAATGCATGAAAGGTCAAAATATGAAATCAATTACCATATTTGTGCAGTTCCAATTTCTATGCAAAGCATATGGCTTTTTTCCGTCTTGTTTGGATAATTACTCCCTTGCCATTTCTCATTGCTATTATTATCAGTGTTCTTTTCATACTTTTTTTTTGTGTGTGGTGTGTAGGGGGACATGATATTATTATGTACTTTTAAAATATTCTTCTGGCTTAATTGTACTGCATATCTGTTTATTCTAAAAATCAATAACTTTTTAAAAAGTGAATAAGATCAGAGAAAGTGAAAAACATAAGAAATGTTTCATAGCCTCAGTACAAAGATGACTATACAGTCTATTTGCTATATTCAATTTTTTAAAAAAGGTCTTCATTATTGATTAGAATTATGGCATTTGGGGTATAGAACAAAAGGAAAAAGGCAATTCGTAACAACTAAAATTAAAATTACAACCCTTTAAATAGAAAATTCAAGTTAAGTTTCTGTCAAGATTCTCTCAATATTTAAGTGTATGTTTAAGTCAATTGCCTCATTTTATACAAAAACAAACACTTCAAGGAGGAGGAGTCAAGACAGCTGAGGAGTAGCACACTGAGATGCCATCAGGTAGCAGGAGATCAGCTAGATAGTTTAATCAAACTATTCCGAGCATCTACAAATCCAACAGGAGAGCAAAGAGAAGAAGAAGAGCAATTCTAGAAACAGAACATTGACCACTTTCTGAAAGGTAGAACCTGCAGAGAAGTGAATCCAAAGCCATGGGAAGATAGTCCATGGGGGATGGGGCCGGCACCCGCAAGTGGTGGAGTAATGGAGCACAAAATCAGAACTTTTAAAAGTCTGCTCCACTGAGGGACATCGCTCCAGAGGCTAAGCCAGGGTGGAGCCCACGTGGGGCAGTGTGGTCCCAGGTGCCACAAGGTTGCAGAAGGATTGGGGGTGTCTGAGTGTCACAGAGCTCACAGGTATTAGAGTGGGGAAGCTGGCTACAGAGATGGAGCTGAGTGAGCTCTCAACTCGGAGTTACCTTAAACTGTGATCCTTGGTGTGCATAGTCAGGCCACTGTTTTTTGAGCAGGGATCCCACAAGTGGCAGATCTGCGGACACCCCCCCTGGAAGAGTGGCAGGGATCTGCTGGGTTTGGAGACTCCAGGTGGGGCTGTGTGCCAGAGACAGAGATGCTTAGTCACAGGCTGGGGGATGTTGGAGCGTGGCGGAGGCCAGGGAGATAGGAGTGATTGAGCGCTTTTCTCCTGAGCTCTTGGCTACTCTAGGCCGGAGATTGGGAGGTTGTCATTTTCATTCCTGTCCTCCGGAACTCTACGGGAAGTGGAAAACGTTCAGGGAACAAAAGCTCCTGAAAGTGAACCCAGGCAGTTTATTTAGCCCTGCCCCTGGCAAGGGCTATGCAATTCTGCCTCAGGCAAAGACACTTGAGAATCACTATAACAGTCACCTCCCCCAGAAGATCAGCAAGAAATCCGGCCAAGACCAAGTTCACTTATCAAGAAGAATAGAATTCCAGAGGAAGAGAAAGCAAAGCATGGAATTCATGGCTTTCTTCCCATGATTCTTTAGTCTTGCAAAGTTAATTAATTTTCTTAATTTTATTTTTTTCTTATTCTAATTTTTAGAAATTTTTACTCTTTCCTCTTTTAACGCTTTTTTAACTAGTTATTTTAACAATTTCTTTCATAAAAGAAAAATCTTTTTGAACCTTCATTATTATAGTCATATTTTATCCTTCATTGTATCTAACTTTATTTTTTGTATACACATAGGGTTTTTTCTTCTAAAAACTTTTGGGATACAACTTTTTCTAATAGATCAAAATATATCCTAAAAGCACAGGGCTTTGTTCTAGTCTCCAGCCTGAGCAAATTCTCTCCACTTTCTTTTTCCTTCTTTTCCCAACCAACTTGTCAACTCCTTTTTTCGATTCTTTTTTTTATATGTTCATCTTTATAGTCATATTCCATTCCCTTCATCATGTTCACCCTTAATTTGTGTGTGTGTATATTCTTTATTTAAAATCTTGGGAGGTAGTTTCTTCTAGGAGACCAAAAACTCCCAAAATTAAGTGGGTGGCTCTGTTTTATTCACTGGTCTAATATATATATTTTCTTTCCCCCCTCCCTTTTTTTTCCCCTTTTAATTTTATTTTCTGAACTACTTTTTACCCCCCTTTCTTCCCTGCATGATTTGGGGTCTCTTCTGATTTGGTTAATGCATATTTTCCTGGGGTCTTTGCCACCCTTTCAGTATTTTATTCTCTCCTTCATATATTCTTACCTGGATAAAATGACAAGGCAGAAAAAACTCACCACAAAAAAAAGAACAAGAGGCAGTAACAAAGGCTAGGGACCTAATCAATATGGACATTGGTAATATGTCAGATCTAGAGTTCAAATGACGATTCTCAAGGTGCTAGCTGGCTCGAAAAAGGCATGGAAGATACTAGAGAAACCCTTTTTGGAGAAATAAAAGCCCTTTCTTGAGAAATAAAAGAATTAACATCTAACCAAGCTGAAATAAAAGAAGCTATTAATGTTGCAATAAAAAATGGAGGCTCTTACTGCTAGGATAAATGAGGTAGAAGAGAGAATCAGTGATATAGAAGACCAAATGACAGAGAATAAAGAAGCTGAGCAAAAGAGAGACAAACAGCTACTGGACCATGAGGGGAGAATTCGAGAGATAAGTGATACCATAAGATGAAACATTAGAATAATTCAGATTCCAGAAGAAAGGGAGCAGAAGGTATATTGGAGTGAATTATCATAGAGAATTTCCCTAATATAGCAAAAGAGAACAAGCATCAAAATCCAGGAGGTGCAGAGAAACGCCCTCAAGATCAATAAGAATAGATCTGCACCCCGTCATCTAATAGTAAAATTTACAAGTCTTAGCGACAAAGAGAAAATCCTTGTCCAGCCAAGAACAAGAAACCTGTAACATTCAATGGTAAAAATATTAGATTGGCAGCTGACTTATCCACAGAGACCTGGCAGGCCACAAAGAACTGGCATGATATATTCAGAGCACTAAATGAGAAAAACATGCAGCCAAGAATACTATATCCAGCTAGGCTATCATTGAAAATAGAAGGAGAGATAAAAAGCTTCCAGGACAAACAAAAACTGAAAGAATTTATAAACACCAAACCAGCTTTACAGGAAATATTGAAAGGGGTCCTCTAAGCAAAGAGAGAGCCTAACAGTAGTAGACCAGAAAGGAACAGAGACAATATACAGTAACAGTCACCTTATAGGCAATACAATGGCACTAAATTCATATCTCTCAATAGTTACCCTGAATGTTAATGGGCTAAATGTTAATGGCACAAAATGGGTAAATGGCACAAAAACAGACACATAGATCAATGGAACAGAATAGAGAGCCCAGAAATAGACCCTCAACTCTACAGTCAACTAATCTTCGACAAAGGAGGAATGAATGTCCAATGGAAAAAACAAAGTGTCTTCAACAAATGGTGTTGAGAAAATTGGACAGCCACATGCAGAAAAATGAAACTGGACTATTTCCTTACAGCACACACAAAAATAGACTCAAAATGGATGAAGGACCTCAATGTAGAAAGGAGTCCATCAAAATTCTTGAGGAGAACACAGGCAACACCTCTTCAACCTCAGCTTCAGCAAATTCTTCCTAGACACATCAGCAAAGGCAAGGGAAGCAAGGGCAAAAATGAACTATTGGGGCTTCATCAAGTTAAAATGCTTTTTGCACAGCAAAGGAAACAGTCATCAAAACCAAAAGACAACTGACAGAATGGGAGTAGGTATTTACAAATGACATATCACATAAAGGACTAGTATCCAAAATCTATAAAGAACTTATCAAACTCAACACCTTAAGAACAAATAATCCAGTCAAGGAAAGGGCAGAGGACATGAACAGACATTTCTGCAAAGAAGATATCCAGATGGCCAACAGACACTTGAAAAAGTGCTCCACATCACTTGGCATCAGGGAAATACAAATTAAAACCACAGTGAGATACCACCTCGCACCAGTCAGAATGGCTAAAATCAACAAGTCAGGAAATGACAGATGCTGGCGAGGATGCAGAGAAAGGGGAACCCTCCTACACTGTTGGTGGGAATGCAAGCTGGTGCAGCCACTCTGGAAAACAGCATGGAGGTTCCTCAAAAAGTTGGAAATAGAGCTACCCTACGACCCAACAATCGCACTGCTGGGTATTTACCCTAAGGATACCTAAGGATACAACGTAGTGATCCGAAGGGGCATGTGCACCCGAATGTTTATAGCAGCAATGTTTACAATAGCCAAACTATGGAAAACCCTAGATGTCCGTCAACAGATGAATGGATGAAGAAGCAGTGGTATGTATATACAATGGTATACTGTGGAGACATCAAAAGATATGAAATCTTGCCATTTGTGACAATGTGGATGGAACTAGAGGGTGTTATGCTTAGCAAAATAAGTCAATCAGAGAAAGGCAATTATCATATGATCTCCCTGATATGAGGAAGTTGAGAGGCAACATGGTGGGTTTGGGGGGTAGGAAAAGAATAAATGAAACAAGGTGGGATTGGGAGGGAGATGAACCGTAAGAGACTCTTAATCTCACAAAACAAACTGAGGGTTGTTGGGGGGAGGTGGGTAGGGAGAGGGTGGTTGGGCTATGGACATTGGGGAGGGTATGTGATATGGTGATTGCTGTGAAGTGTGTAAACCTGGTGATTCAAAGGTCTGTCCCCTTGGGCTAATAATACATTATATGTTAATATGAAAATTAAAAAACAACAACAAAAAAAAACAAGCAACAAAAATACCCCAAACATTTGATCACTTTAAATTTTCTGTAGTGATTGTGTTTTGTAAAGTGTTAAGCTAAATTTCACCATAAATATTACTTAGCAATTAATATTTCAGTGGCTAAAATGCATTTTACCTGTGTTTCTTTTCTGCATGCTTTATCATGTTGGTCATTGGAAGTACAGAATTCCGTATTTCTTAGTTGTCCTCTTAATAGTGTGAAGCTTATTTTCAGGATTTTAACAATTTTTTTAAAAGATTTTGTTTGTGAGAGAGAGAAAGTATGTACATGAGCAGCCGGCAGAGGGAGAGGGAGAAGCAGGTTCCCCACAACGAGCCCAGTGTAGGACTTGATCCTAGGACCCTGGCATCATGACTTAAACTGAAGTCAGTGCTTAACTGATTGAGCCACCCTATTTTTAGGATTTTAAAAACTTTAGTTTATCTATTAACAGTGTAACTTATACACACACATACGATTGACTTTTTCCTTTTTGCGATCATCCTATCCTTTGGACTAGTTTTTAAACAGTTATTTGAAGATTCATAAAATATTTCTGACAGTTTTGTTTTAAAATGTAACAAATCATACTTCTTTCAACAATGTGTGCAAGTATATTTTCCTACATTACCTCAAAATTACCATTTTGAAAAATCTCCCAGCGTGGTAAAAAGTTATCAGTCATTTGCAATTTAATAATTTTCATTTCATATTATTATACATGATTTTATAACTGTTGGTCATCTGAACTTGCTCTTCTGTGAATTGCTGAGTCACTTATTTTATAGTTTTTCTCATGTACAGCTGGCCATTTTCTTACAATTTGTACAAAGCATATTGTGTCTTTGAAAAAATTAATCATGTTTGTACCTTGTGTGATATTTCAAATATATTGATTATTTTATAATATTTGCTTATTGGCTTTGTCTTAAGCCTAATTTTTAATATAAAACATTTTTCATTTTAGTTAGTTGACTGAAAAAGCACATTGTTTCTTTTATAACATTAAGATTTTACAGTATCTTGGTTAAGAATGACATGCTTTCCCCTGGATTGTACAAATAGTGTTTTAGTAAACCTTGCAAAGCCTACGGTCATCTTGGCAATAAACAGTGGACCTGAAACCAGACATTTATTTCCATGTCTTTTACATTTTATCATATATCTGTTACTTGAATACATAAGCTAGTAATTAAAACAGACTTTCAGTTTCTAAGGAAGGAAAGAATAAAAGGAGAGCAGGGAGAAATGGACAGATAATAGAGAACTTTAGACTATAAAATTAAAGTTTTTAATTCAAAACATATGTATCTGTTACATCTAGATTATTTTGAGAAACAAGTTGTGTTGTTAACTGTCATCAGCAGACCCATCAAGTGAAATTCAACACATTTCATAAAATTTTACTTTATCAATCAAAATTTCTAAAACAGCTGGTAATAATTCTACTTGAGAATGGAATTTGAGGGTGTATTTCAGTGCATACAGTAATGATGAACGAAAATGTAAAAGTGTATTAAATGTCATAAACTCTTTTAATAGCATCCTCCTGAAGATTTCATGGATTATACAAGATGGCAGCAGCTTGATGGGAAGCAAATTCTGAGACCATAATGTCTACCTGCAGGTTAGTTCACATACTGAATGGCAGTGTCTATGTCAGAGATGAATCTTATAATCATAGCTCTCTTGCAGCTTTAATTGAACAGTCATACACCTATTTACGATAAGAAGACCTTGTCTTTTATTTTAGCTTTAATACCAAAAGAGTTTGAAAGTTTAAATTGTTCATTTTGTTTTATTGTACCTTTCAAACCGTTCAGATTTCACTCAGTGGTATTCTTTCCTTTCCATCATAAGAATATGATGAGGAAAGTGGACATCCAATTAACCACTCACCTGACACCACACTTCCTCTTCAGAATATCTTAGCTTTGAGATACACTGAAGCTTGACTCTCATGACATTTCACTATCAAGCATTCAGGTGGATTGCATTAAGGACATTAATTTCCCTGCCAGTCTCTCAAAGCAGTGCTTCTGAAATGTCCAGTAATACAGCAAATATTGTAAGAAGACCTGAACTCATTGTCATAACACATAAATGTTGTTATTCAGTCTGCTGTACTGTCGCAACCTGCAGCTCTGTATAATAGTGGCATTTATGCATGATTCTCTTTGTAACGTCATCACATTATGCTATATTAAAAAGAAAGGTAAAGAAAATATGTAATGCAGTTGAATTAAAAAAAAAAAGATTTATTTTAGGTAGATTGCGCACATTTGAGTGGGAGGAGGGGGAAAAAGGGATGGAAAAGGGAGAGAGTTTCAACCGGAATCCATGCTGAGCATGGAACAGACACGGAGCTTAATCTCATGACCTTGAGATCTTGAGCTGAAATCAGGAGTTGGGTGATTAACTGACTGAGTCACCCAGAAACCCCTGTAATGCAGTTAAAAGTTAAAAAAAGCAAATTGTGTTTTCAGATTTCACCAGATGAAATACTTCATGTAAACAAGTATAATCTTTGGTGTTTTATTTATAAAAAAATAAGCATAGACATTTTAAAAATTTGCTCATCATTCCACAGAAGCATGCATTGTCTACCCTTATTATTTCGACTTTATTAAATACTCATAAAAATTAAAAAAAAATTTTTTTTTATAAACATATATTTTTATCCCCAGGGGTACAGGTCTGTGAATCACCAGGTTTACACACTTCACAGCACTCACCAAAGCACATACCCTCCCCAATGTCCATAATCCAACCCCCTTCTCCCAAGCCCCCTCCCCCCAGCTACCCTCAGTTTGTTTTGTGAGATTAAGAGTCACTTATGGTTTGTCTCCCTCCCAATCCCATCTTGTTTCATTGATTCTTCTCCTACCCACTTAAGCCCCCATGTTGCATCACCACTTCCTCATATCAGGGAGATCATATGATAGTTGTCTTTCTCTGCTTGACTTATTTCGCTAAGCATGATACGCTCTAGTTCCATCCATGTTGTCACAAATGGCAAGATTTCATTTCTTTTGATGGCTGCATAGTATTCCATTGTGTAGATATACCACTTCTTCTTTATCCAGTCATCTGTTGATGGCCATCTAGGTTCTTTCCATAGTTTGGCTATTGTGGACATTGCTGCTATAAACATTCGGGTGCACGTGCCCCTTTGGATCACTACGTTTGTATCTTTAGGGTAAATACCCAGTAGTGCAATTGCTGGGTCATAGGGCAGTTCTATTTTCAACATTTTGAGGAACCTCCATGCTGTTTTCCAGAGTGGTTGCACCAGCTTGCATTCCCACCAACAGTGTAGGAGGGTTCCCCTATCTCCGCATCCTCGCCAGCATCTGTCATTTCCTGACTTGTTGATTTTAGCCATTCTGACTGGTGTGAGGTGATATCTCATTGTGGTTTTGATTTGTATTTCCCTGATGCCCAGTGATATGGAGCACTTTTTCATGTGTCTGTTGGCCATCTGGATGTCTTCTTTGTAGAAATATCTGTTCATGTACTCTGCCCATTTCTTGATTGGATTATTTGTTCTTTAGGTGTTGAGTTTGCTAAGTTCTTTATAGATTCTGGACACTAGTCCTTTATCTGATATGTCATTTGCAAATATCTTCTCCCATTCTGTCAGTTGTCTTTTTATTTTGTTAACTGTTTCCTTTGCTGTGCAAAAGCTTTTGATCTTGATGAAATCCCAATAGTTCATTTTTGCCCTTGCTTCCCTTGCCTTTGGTGTTGTTCCTAGGAAGATGTTGCTGCGGCTGAGGTCGATGAGGTTGCTGCCTGTGTTCTTCTCAAGGATTTTGATGGATTCCTTTCGCACATTGAGGTCCTTCATCCATTTTGAATCTATTTTTGTGTGTGGTGTAAGGAAATGGTCCAATTTCATTTTTCTGCATGTGCCTGTCCAGTTTTCCCAGCACCATTTATTGAAGAGGCTGTCTTTTTCCATTGGACATTCTTTCCTGCTTTGTCGAAGATTAGTTGACTGTAGAGTTGAGGGTCTATTTCTGGGCTCTCTATTCTGTTCCATTGATCTATGTGTCTGTTTTTGTGCCAGTACCATGCTGTCTTGATGATGACAGCTTTGTAATAGAGCTTGAAGTCCGGAATTGTGATGCCACCAATGTTGGCTTTCTTTTTCAATATCCCTTTGGCTATTCGAGGTCTTTTCTGGTTCCATATAAATTTTAGAATTATTTGTTCCATTTCTTTGAAAAAGATGGATGGTACTTTGATAGGAATTGCATTAAATGTGTAGATTGTTTTAGGTAGCATAGACATTTTCACAATATTTATTCTTCCAATCCAGGAGCATGGAACATTTTTCCATTTCTTTGTGTCTTCCTCAATTTCTTTCATGAGTACTTTATAGTTTTCTGAGTATAGATTCTGTGCCTCTTTGGTTAGGTTTATTCCTAGGTATCTTATTGTTTTGGGTGCAATTGTAAATGGGATTGACTCCTTAATTTCTCTTTCTTCTGTCTTGTTGTTGGTGTAGAGAAATGCAACTGATTTCTGTGCATTGATTTTATATCCTGACACTTTACTGAATTCCTGTATAAGTTCTAGCAGTTTTGGAGTGGAGTCTTTTGGGTTTTCTACATATAGTATCATATATTCTGCGAAGAGTGATAATTTGACTTCTTCTTTGCCGATTTGGATGCCTTTAATTTCCTTTTGTTGTCTGATTGCTGAGGCTAGGACCTCTAGTACTATTTTGAATAGCAGTGGTGATAATGGACATCCCTGCCGTGTTCCTGACCTTAGTGGAAAAGCTTTCAGTTTTTCTCCATTGAGAATGATATTTGCGGTGGGTTTTTCATAGATGGCTTTGATGATATTGAGGTATGTTCCCTCTATCCCTACACTTTGAAGAATTTTGATCAGGAAGGGATGCTGTACTTTATCAAATGCTTTTTCAGCATCTATTGAGAGTATCATATGGTTCTTGTTCTTTCTTTTATTGATGTGTTGTATCACATTGATTGATTTGCGGATGTTGAACCAACCTTGCTGCCCTGGAATAAATCCCACTTGGTCGTGGTGAATAATCCTTTTAATGTACTGTTGAATCCTATTGGCTAGTATTTTGGTGAGAATTTTCGCATCTGTGTTCATCAAGGATATTGGTCTATAGCTCTCTTTTTTGATGGGATCCTTGTCTGGTTTTAGGATCAAGGTGATGCTGGCCTCATAAAATGAGTTTGGAAGTTTTCCTTCCATTTCTATTTTTTGGAACAGTTTCAGGAGAATAGGAATTAGTTGTTCTTTAAATGTTTGGTAGAATTCCCCCGGGAAGCCGTCTGGCCCTGGGCTTTTGTTTGTTTGGAGATTTTTAATGACTGTTTCAATCTCCTTACTGGTTATGGGTCTGTTCAGGCTTTCTATTTCTTCCTGGTTCAGTTGTGGTAGTTTATATGTTTCTAGGAATGCATCCATTTCTTCCAGATTGTCAAATTTGTTCGCGTAGAGTTGCTCATAGTATGTTCTTATAATAGTTTGTATTTCTTTGGTGTTAGTTGTGATATCTCCTCTTTCATTCATGATTTTATTTGGGTCATTTCTCTTTTCTTTTTGATAAGTCAGGCCAGGGGTTTATCAATTTTATTAATTCTTTCAAAGAACCAGCTCCTAGTTTCGTTGATTTGTTCTATTGTTTTTTTGGTTTCTATTTCATTGATTTCTGCTCTGATCTTTATTATTTCTCTTCTCCTGCTGGGCTTAGGGTTTCTTTCTTGTTCTTTCTCCAGCTCCTTTAGGTGTAGGGTTAGGTTGTGTACCTGAGACCTTTCTTGTTTCTTGAGAAAGGCTCGTACCGCTATATATTTTCCTCTCAGGACTGCCTTTGTTGTGTCCCACAGATTTTGAACCATTGTATTTTCATTATCATTTGTTTCCATGATTTTTTTCAATTCTTCTTTAATTTCCCGGTTGACCCATTCATTCTTTAGAAGGATGCTGTTTAGTCTCCATGTATTTGGGTTCTTTCCAAACTTCCTTTTGTGGTTGAGTTCTAGCTTTAGAGCATTGTGGTCTGAAAATATGCAGGGAATGATCCCAATCTTTTGATACCGGTTGAGTCCTGATTTAGGACCGAGGATGTGATCTATTCTGCAGAATGTTCCATGTGCACTATAGAAGAATGTGTATTCTGTTGCTTTGGGATGAAATGTTCTGAATATATTTGTGGTGTCCATCTGGTCCAGTGTGTCGTTTAAGGCCTTTATTTCCTAGCTGATCTTTTGCTTGGATGATCTGTCCATTTCAGTGAGGGGAGTGTTAAAGTCCCCTACTATTATTATTGTATTATTGTTGATGTATTTCTTTGATTTTGTTATTAATTGGTTTATATAGTTGGCTGCTTCCACGTTGGGGGCATAGATATTTAAAATTGTTTAATCTTCTTGTTGGACAGACCCTTTGAGTATGATATAGGGTCCTTCCTCATCTCTTATTATAGTTTTTGGCTTAAAATCTAATTGATCTGATATAAGGATTGCCACTCCTGCTTTCTTCTGATGTCCATTAGCATGGTAAATTCTTTTCCACCCCCTCACTTTAAATCTGGAGGTCTCTTCGGGCTTAAAATGAGTTTCTTGGAGGCAACATATAGATGGGTTTTATTTTTTTATCCATTCTGATACCCTGTGTCTTTTGACAGGGGCATTTAGCCCATTAACATTCAGGGTAACTATTGAGAGATATGAATTTAGTGCCATTGTATTGCCTGTAAGATGACTGTTACTGTATATGGCCTCTGTTCCTTTCTGATCTACCACTTGTAGGCTCTCTCTTTGCTTAGAGGACCCCTTTCAATATTTCCTGTAGAGCTGGTTTGGTGTTTGCAAATTCTTTCAGTTTTTGTTTGTCCTGGAAGCTTTTAATCTCTCCTTCTATTTTCAATGATAACCTAGCTGGATATAGTATTCTTGGCTGCATGTTTTTCTCGTTTAGTGCTCTGAAAATATCATGCCAGCTCTTTCTGGCCTGCCAGGTCTCTGTGGATAAGTCAGCTGCCAATCTAATATTTTTACCATTGTATGTTAGAGACTTCTTTTCCCGGGCTGCTTTCAGGTTTTTCTCTGTCACTGAGACTTGTAAATTTTACTATTAGGTGACGGGGTGTGGGCTTATTCTTATTGATTTTGAGGGGCGTTCTCTGAACCTCCTGAATTTTGATGCTCGTTCCCTTTGCCATATTGGGGAAATTCTCCCCAGTAATTCTCTCCAGTATACCTTCTGCTCCCCTCTCTCTTTCTTCTTCTTCTGGAATCCCAATTATTCTAATGTTGTTTCGTCTTATGGTGTCACTTATCTCTCGAATTCTCCCCTTGTGGTCCAGTAGCTGTTTGCCCCTCTTTTGCTCAGCTTCTTTATTCTCTGTCATTTGGTCTTCTATATCGCTAATTCTTTCTTCTGCCTCATTTATCCTAGCAGTGAGAGCCTCCATTTTCGATTGCACCTCATTAATAGCTTTTTTGATTTCAACTTGGTTAGATTTTAGTTCTTTTATTTCTCCAGAAAGGGCTTTTATATCTCCCGAGAGGGTTTCTCTAATATCTTCCATGCCTTTTTCGAGCCCGGCTAGAACCTTGAGAATTGTCATTCTGAACTCTAGATCTGACATATTACCAATGTCTGTATTGATTAGGTCCCTAGCCTTTGGTACTGCCTCTTGTTCTTTTTTTTGTGGTGAATTTTTCTGTCTTGTCATTTTTCCAGATAAGAGTATATGACGGAGCAAGTAAAATACTAAAAGGGTGGCAACAACCCCAGGAAAATATGCTTTAACCAAATTAGAAGAGATCCCAAATCGTGAGGGGGGAGAAAGGGGATAAAAAGAGGTTCAAAAACGAAGAAAGAAAAAAAAAAAGAAAAAAGAAAAAAAAAAGAAAAGAAAAGAATTAAAAAAAAGAAAACGAATAAAGAATAATATAAAAAAGAAAATATATATATATATTAGATAAACTAGTTAAAAAACGTTAAAAAAGACAAAGGTAAAAGTTAAAAAAAAAATTTTACCAGAAGGCGAGAAAAAAAACAAAAAATGAAAAAGAAAAAAATTAAATTAACTTCAAGACTAAAAAATATCACAGGGAAAAAGCCATGAGTTCTGTGCTTTGCTTTCTCCTCTGGAATTCTGCTGCTCTCCTTGGTATTGAAACCACACTCCTTGGTAGGTGAACTTGGTCTTGGCTGGATTTCTTGTTGATCTTCTGGGGGAGGGGCCTGGTGTAGTGATTCTCAAGTGTCTTTGCCCCAGGCGGAATTGCACGGCACTTACCAGGGGCCGGGGTGAGTAATTCGCTCAGGTTTGCTTTCAGGAGCTTTTGTTCCCTGAGCGCTTTCCGTAGAGTTCCGAAGGACAGGAATACAGATGGCGGCCTCCTGGTCTCCGGCCCGGAGGAGCCGAGAGCCCGGGGCCCCACTCCTCAGTGCGCCCTCAGAGAACAGCGCCAGTTACTCCCGTCTGCCTGACCTCCGGCCGCACTCCGAGCTCACCGAGCCTGCGACCGGTTCAAGGTAACACCGAGCTGTGAGCTTACTGTCGGCTCTGTCTCTGTAGCCGGCTTTCCCGTTCCAATACTCGCAAGCTCTGCGACACTCAGACACCCCCGATCCTTCTGTGACCCTGCGGGACCTGAGGCCACGCTGACCCCGCGTGGGCTTCGCCCTGGTTTAGCCTCTGGAGCGTTGTCCCTCAGCGGAACAGACTTTTAAAAGTCCTGATTTTGTGTGCCGTTGCTCCGCCGCTTGCCGGGAGCCGGCCCCTCCCCCCGGGGTCTATCTTCCCGTCGCTTTGGATTCACTTCTCTGCCGGTCCTACCTTTCAGAAAGTGGTTGTTTTTCTGTTTCCAGAATTGCTGTTCTTCTCTTCAATCTGCCTATGGATTTGCAGGTGTTTGCAATCTTTAGATTAGCTAAGTAGCTGGTCTCCTGCTAGGTGAAGTAGTCTCAGCCTGCTACTTCTCCGCCATCTTGACTCCTCCAGTCATAAAAATTTTGCAAGTTTAATCTTATTTGTTCAAATATACTGTCTGTTTCTGAAGGCATACCTTCTGATTTTTATGTCTCTTGTGTCTCCCATGAGTTGTGTACAACTGTATATATAGCAGAGAGTCAAAAACACTTAATTGATTTTTTTTCTTCAACAATTTAGAAATATAGATTGACTAGCTTCCAGGTGACATAAATATTAGTGAAATGAATTAATACCTACCCTTAAAGAACATATATTTAATAAGGAGGATATGACAGAAGCATACAACACATCCATACACACTCATACTCTCATATCTACCAAATAGAATTTAGAAGAAACCATCCACTAAGAGCTAAAAAAAAAAATGTTGAGCATTTAGAAAAGAGCTTAGAAACCAATTGAATAACATCAAGAAAAGTTCTATGAAGTGTAATTTAACATAGTTTATGAAAGTGTTTTACAAATGGTTGGAAGAAGAGGCTATTCTATACAGAGAAAATACACATCCAACAGTTTAAAAGTGTAAGCTATTTTCTTGGGAAAAATTAAGTAATCCAATTTCCTAAAACATAAGGAATATTCCCAGGTATAGAATATAGTATTTAAGGACTCATTACAAAGCCATAATCTTTGGTAGGCAGAAGAATGTATGCTTAAAATTGTTTTTAAGTAAGTTGGAGTGACAAAGCAAGGACCGTGAAAGCAAAAAAATTGTATTTGCAGCAAAATTGCAAGACTGAGAAAAACCTCAAAACCCAATATTGCCAATATTTCCAGAGGCAACAGATCTGGCCTGGGGTCAGGGGGAAGGGGGAGGGGTGGAATCATATTAAAAGATCTTAGAAATCTCCAGGAATTAGTCAATATCTTAAGGAAGAACTACTAGGGGAATTCTAATACTTCACCTGTTGTGAACAAGGCAGAATGTATAGGATTTGAATGCCTGGTGAACAGAGAGATGATATGGGAAGATCAGAGTGACTCAGAAGTAGAAGTTCAGAAAGTAAAAGCAAAATGTCTGTTCTAATTATCAAGTAAATCATACTAAAGTCCACACTGTGTCCCATGCCAGTCAATAGCTTGTGAAGAAACTTAAAACTCAGAGCTCCTATTAAAAATTTTCCTGAGCCAAGTTAGTTGAGGAAAGAGAGAGAAGTGATGTTTTTAATCTCTAGTTCTCTACAAGAGAGTTTGTAAGTAGGAAAGTCTGAAAAGCTATCCTGGCCCATTCATCCCATCTGAAGAATTTTTTTAATATAGATTAGCAAAATTCAGTAAAACGATGTTACCACAAAGTAAAAACATTCCAACATGAATTAAAAAAAAAAAATTGAAAGAAGCAGTTCTATGAAGAAAGACCAGAAAACATGTGTAAAAAAATTCCGAGATAAAATGGCCAAATTGTAGGATGGCAAACAGGAACATGCAGAACTCAAGAAACAAGTAGAAGAAAAACACAAAATCATTTGAGAAATAAAGACTAAATTAAAAGGAGCATAAAGGAGAATAGATTTTACACAAAACGAGTTACAGACAAGGATAGAATTAAAAACATTTAGTGAAGAAGTTAAAGAAGTCAAGAAATCAGAAGACAGGTATAGAAGACAATCAGAAGGGATTCAAGATATAACAATAAAATGTTTACACTGAATTAAAATACATACTATTTTAAATGGCATTATATTTAGATTGATTATTTTAATTTAACCTTTAACCAGTAATATCAATTCATTTGATCAATGTCCAGTGTGATTTTACATATCTGTACTGTTCACATTATTTCTCACAAAATTGTACCCATATCAGATGCTTAAATGCTTAGTCAAATACTAGATTTCTCAGTAATTCAAGCATCTCTAATAATCGTAAGCCAAACAAGTTGTGATCATTTGTTGGACATTAAGGATGTGATGTAATGAGCACTGGATATTATATAAGGCTGATGAATCATTGACCTCTACTTCTGAAACCAATAATACATTATATGTTAATTAATTGAATTAAAAATATGTATATATATATATATATTTAAAAAAAGATGTGGTCATTTGCTTGTTTAAATTTCAGAGAACTTTAAGTTTTATGACAGTCATGATTGTTTGAATTTGCTTTATATTTTAATTTTATTTCATTTTATTTTTGTTATTCATGTGTTTTATCGTGTACTTTATATGATTTTCAGAAGTGACAGGATAATAGGTGGCATATACTTTTTAAAAATATTCAGTACTTGTGGGGCACCTGGGTGGCTCAGTCATTAAGCATCTACCTTCAGCTCAGGTCATGATTCCAAGATCCTGGGACCGAGCCCTGCTTTGGGCTCTCTGCTCAGCAGGAAGCCTGCTTCTCCCACTCCCCCTGCTTGTTCCCTCTCTCGCTGTGTGTCTCTCTGTCAAATAAATAAATAAAATCTTTAAAAAAATAAAAATTAAAAAATAAAAATATTCAATACTTGGAATGTGCTGCTGAACATTGTAGGTGGTCAGTAGATGTTTGCTGATTTAATGAATAATGCATATTTATGGATTAAAAGATTTACATAATTTTTTAAGAACTCAGTGTAACACTACTTTGTCATGTACACATGCACTATATACATTATACTTATCCCTTGCAAACTTTGGTAATTTGAACCACAATAAACAAAAACCATACATACATACACACATTTGTATGTGTGTATTTTTGATTAAATGAATATATGATTAAAAATACTCCAGTCTGATTTGGTATTGAATTTTCTAGCATCTCCACATCAAATTTTGTAGGAATTCAGGCTGTACATGTTTATATATTTCAGAGACTTCCGTCTACACCACACCTGTGTCATTAACTTTTATCCTCTCCATAGTTTGTTCACTAACAGATTGTAATTAGAATCTTACACTTTCAGGCATTATGCATCATTTGATTAGCCAGGTTGAATAAAAGAATACAGAGGTCATAATTTTTATATTAAATAGTGTGGGCTCATTATTTTCAGTGTCAGGTATAGTATTTATTAATGTCTCTGTAATTTTTTAATTGCTTTGCATTTTTTTTTTTTTTTTTTGGTCTGTTCAGCAGCATGTTTCATGACTTCCCTACTTTAGGTTACTGAAATATATCTAATTTGTTGAATATGCCTTCTCACTTCCATTGCCCATTCACATAATGTTCTTTATGTTTGCAGTACCTTTCACAATTAGGCACAGGCAAAGTTTATGTTTAAAATGATACTTCTAAATGTCTTTCCTTCGTAACAAAGACACATTGGATCATTTTTTTTCTTTGTTCCTCTCATGCTTTTTGTATTCATTCAATAGAGTAATTGTCATGTTGAGTTACAATTGTTTCCTTGTATGCATCTTTCACACTCGATTTTAAACTCTTCAGTGATGTGAATGTTGTCATAATCTTTAGAAGCCTATTATTTTAGACAGTGCTCGGAACCCAATTGGTGCTCAATTAATGGTTGGTAATTTTTTATTTCTTTTTTATTTTAAATGAAACTAAATTCTCTTTCATCAATGAAATCCCAATAAAGTTGTATTTAAAAACAAAACAAAACAAAACTCAAGTGTTTTGGATATACTGGCTTGTACTCCATAGTCCTCTGAGAACCTTATCTCAATGTCCTTTCCATTACAATGGTTCTCTGAGTAATGTGGTTTATCTTTGCTTTTTAAATTTCCTATATTTTTTTCTAGACAAGCCTGAGCAAGCTATTTCATCTCTCCATGTTTCACTTTCAGCTTCTATTAAGTAGGGATAATAATAACACTATCATATAATTCATAAGGATTGAATAATAAATTTATATATGTAAAGTTCTTAAAAAGAGTGTTTCATAATATGTTAATATATATGTGTTATGAAACATACATTGTATATATGTATATATATATACACACATACACACATACACACACATATAAATACCCCTAAAATGGTTCCTAGTTTATTATTACTATTTATAGCTGCTTTGTTGTCAATTTCCTGTTTTTGTCCTTTACTTTGTACAATGTCCAGATGGGAAAAAGACATTGTAATATCTCTTTGGAATGCCAGCCCATCCCATATGTGGCAGTTCCTGAAAGTGACTACTTCCCAGTGCTGAGAGTTTTTCAGTCTGCCTACAACAGGCATGGTTTTTTTTTTTTTTTTTTTTTTAAAGCTCTGCCGCCAGTGATTAGGGCCATTCTTTAGAAACAGAATTAATCTCACATATTCCAGAAGCAATTTGTGGGGAATCACAAAATATATTTGCACCCAAGTTGTACTTAACAAGAAGTTTGATTTTAAAAGGGAAAATAAATCAGGAATTATTAAATTATCATTATTAATATTACTTGGTAGACCACATATGTTGTGGGCATGTCTGTGATCTAGAAACCAAAAACTTCGTGTGGAATCATTGTTACCATTTTAAGTCGTTTTGAGGAAATAAACATCTCTGATTCTGCTAAGAGATATTTATTTACAGACAAGCGGGTACAGTTGAGATGAAGGGTGATCTGGCTTATCTGTAAAATATGTATGATAATACTTGTCTGTCAGAATTAAATATGAGTTACAAATGCCTAATATATTTAATATTTAGGAAGGTATTAAAATATATAGAACTTTTTAAAACTACTACATACATATAATATGTATAAATAATATTATGAAATGTATATTTCATATAGATGTGTGCGTGTATATATACATACAAAATATACATACAATATACAATGTCTGTGTGTGTATATATACACATACACATATATATATTTTTTATTGACTAATTCTTAGTTGTAAGACCTATTTATAGAAGTTGAATTTGTTGGGATGCCTGGGTGGCTCAGTTGGTTAAGCCGCTGCCTTCGGCTCAGGTTATGATACCAGGGTCCTGGGATCGAGTCCCACGTCGGGCTCCTTGTTCAGTGGGGAGCCTGTTTCTCTCTCTGCCTCTGCCTGCCGCTCTGCCTGCTTGTGTTCTCTCTCTCTCTCTCTCTCTCTCTGACAAATAAATAAATAAATAAAATCTTAAAAAAAAAAGTTGAATTTGTCTAATATACTTCATATACATTTCCCCCTTTTGATTCATACAATCCTGGATAATTATGTTGTATCATTTTCTCTAGTCATTTTCTTTTCAGTCTTTGATTATAAATGGATCTTGATGTTCACCTTTAGTATTTTTGCCTCTTTGTCTTTTGAGATCAGATCTTTTCCTTGAAATTGCATGACAGTTTGCATGTACTTGTGACTTGGAGACTAAGAAACCAGGGATGCATATTTTTTGTTTGTTTGTTTTTGTCATTGGAAATTTAGAAAGAATCACACTTACATCAGTAATTGATTATATTTAGATCCTGAGATTTCTGCTGTGGTGTAAAATTTCAGACATTAAAATTTCATCATTTGATTTAATCAAGTTCTTCTTTTGATAAAGATAATACATCTGCATTATCAGTAAGTTGCCTAGATAATTGAATATTATATTTTATGATAATGCTATTGAAAGTATTTTGAACTGTATGTACATTTAGTATTTATATAAAAATATTTTGTGAAAAAATAATTCAATGAACAATTATTTGTTCATTTATTTGATACATAATTTGTCAATTATCTACAGTATAACAGTGTTTGAGACACTGGAGTCCTTGTCAACAAAACAGATCACAAAATTTCTGCCCTCACAGAGCTTACGTTCTAGTGCAAATGTGATTATGGAAACATGTACATAATCACTTGACATTAAATTTACACGTGAAAGACATTGTTTTTATAGTCATCTTTTCAAAAGAAATATTTCAACAGGTAAAGAGTATTTTCCTTATACCTACTACTGCAGATATTTAATTCAAAAATTCTCCACCAAAATGTAACATTTTTTACCAATTAAATTCTTAAAATAAAAATACATAAAAAGATGTATATTCTGAGCTTCTGCCTTTGCTTTTGCCTTTGCCTATAATGTACTCCCTGAATATTTTAATGGATTAATTTCTCATTTCACTCACATATTTGTTGAAATTCTGAGGGAATGTCTATCCCTCTTTCTAATAGAGTTACCTCCACATTATGTAGCCCCTACCTGCTTAATTTTTAAAAATATGTTTATTACTACCTGATCTATTACATAGTTCTTTGGTTACTGTCTTTTTTTAATCATATAGAATGAATGCTTTATGATAGTGGTCGATTTATTTGATGACCTCTGTATTCCCTGTTTCTGTAGCAGTCATGGGACCATTGTAGACCTTCAATAGATACTGTTAACAGTGCATTAAGGAAGGATGTACATAAATGAAATCTCAAATAGTGTATACAGGGAATTTGTACCAAATAACTACCTGAAACTATTCTGTTCTTTTTGGTCTAACAGTGATCTATTTAATATAAAAGAAGATTGTGTGGGGGCGCCTGGGTGGTTCAGTCGGTTAAGCAGGCCAAGATCCCAGCGTCCTAGGAGGGAGCCCCACATAGGGCTCCCTGCTTGGCAGAGAGCCTGCTTCTTCCTCTCCCTCTGCCTGCTGCTCTGTCTACTTGTGCTCTCCTATAGCTCTCTGTTAAATAAATAAATAAAAATCTTTAAAAAAAAAAAGTAATTATAAAAAAAAGATGGTATGGTTTTCTAGTTACAACTTTTGGTATAAGTACTAAGTGAGCTCAGTTGTTGCTTTTTTTTTTTTTTTTTTTTTTTTTTTTTTTTTAAAGATTTTATTTATTTATTTTGAGAGAGAGACAGTGAGAGAGAGCATGAGCAAGGAGAAGGTCAGAGAGCAAAGCAGACTCCCCATGGAGCTGGGAGCCTGATGCGGGACTCGATCCGGGGACTCCGGGATCATGACCTGAGCCGAAGGCAGTCGTCCAACCAACTGAGCCACCCAGGCGTCCCAAGCTCAGTTGTTGCTAATCATTTCATAGTTTAGCTGCTTTTTTAACCTTTTAAATCATGTATTTATCATACACAAAGCTCATCAGAACAAATAGTCTACTTTAAGACAAATTTTTATAAAAAAATTAGAGTTTTCCTTCACTATGTGATTTTACTTAACATTTAATCAATTAGAAAAAAAATAATAGTGTATTTTACAGTAGGATCCTGAATAATCTCATTTTTTTAAGTCACAGGCTTTCCTTTAGTAATTATTCATAACCTTTGTCTTACCAGGAGAATTATAGAAGGAATATAGTTTAATCTAAATGTTGCCTCACACTTGATTGTTTTCATAGTATTTATCCACTTTACTATGGCAAACAAATGGAAGCAACAGCAAATATCTGATAAAAACCAAAAGAACAAAAGCATAGAAAGATTAATGTAGAGACTAAGCTCTGTGTAGTCTTTGTTCATTGTTTTTAGCCCAGTACATGGTACATAATGGTTATTCAATGAATAACCTTTTTTGATGAATAATAAATATCTTCTAAATAGTATATTATGTAATAGCATGTTTTATAGGTTTAATTATATAATCAAATCTTAAAATACATTTCTAGAAAAATATTCGTGCTTTAATTTGTAGTGTTAATTTTCCAGTGACATGAAGATGAGATAAACTGAATCTTTAGGAGAGTCGTTACTTCACAGATAGCTGAACCCTATTATTTTATAGCTAAGAAACCACATATAGAGTGAGTAGAGTTCAGTGGAGAAAAATAAAAGCAAAGCCAAAATACATGTGCTTGATTGAGTATGTTAGGTATTTTGCAAACTCCTGAATCATTTGATACTTGATATAACTAGATATATATTTCATGGGAAAGTAAAATGAAATAATTTAAGCTAAGTCTCACTGAACATATTAACTTATGTTTCAACACAGTTGAAGAGGTATAAATATTAAACTGCAAAAAATTTAGTTACTAAAGAGAACCATCTGTATTGCCTTGATTCTCTTGATATCTAAACTTAAAGACGCTTTTAAAATACAGTTCGTCAAGATAATTGGTGTCCTCTTTGCTGTTCTTTTCTAGACATCTCTGTTTTTATTTTTACCTTAAGTTTCTGAATTTTTAAACATAGCCCTATTGACAGTATGAGATTTTACATACTTATTGGCAAGCATTATAACACTTTCCTGTATGTCATTTCCAGTAGTACAGCATTTTTTCGTCATGTTGAATCCTTAAAAGAAGTGATCCTATAACTAAGTGAAGTGCTGATTCAGTGGACATGAAATGTCAGTCCCCACATGACATATCTGTCACATTAGCACAAGCATTGGCTAATAGAAGGGAGGGAGTAGTTTATAGAAATAATTGTTTCTAGGTTTTTAATTACTTTGTGCTGTCAATTTACAACTGCTAGAAAAAAATTAACAATGCTCAGTTAACTAAAATGCAATAAAGAGGTAAAATGGAGGGGGAAATCCAGTTTTAATTGGTAGCCAGAGCAAGATTTTTTTCTAGAAAACTGTCAAATAATAATAAAAAAAATTGCCACACTGACAGATTTTATTATAGTACATAACTGCCAATCACATGTAATGGAGAATAACATAATGTATCTGCTAAAATAAGATTGGTAACAGCTTATATCCTTCAAAATTTTAGTGATACAGAAATGTATTTTCCTGAAGACCATGCTGAAAATGGTTATTTTATTTGAAATTTTATGTTTGTAAACAAACATTATGTTTCCCTGACAAGAATGGGTTTGGAATGTTCCAAATGAGTTTTTAAATGTACAGTATTTGTAGTTTGTAATTTCTCAAGGGAAGGAAGACATTCCTTTTGATTTTAGGCAAATGATAAACAAAGGTTATCCACAAGAGTTGCCCAGCTATTTTTAGAGTCACTAATACCTTTAACTTTGAGAATAATCATTGAGGTAGAGGAATGTGTTGGAAAAAATAATAGATTGCAGTCAGCTTAGAGCTCTAATTTAGTATCTGTGGGCAGATAATTTACACGAGCATTAAAAAGATACTTCTACTAGATAAAGTGCTAATATGTCCTTAAAATTTCATGATTCTCAAAAGACTAAACCATAAATATAAGCACTTGTGTGATGGTTTCCTTAAGTAAATCTATTCCTGTGATATCAGATTATTCCATGACTATCAGAGTTTGTATTAAGTGGTATTGTAAAGTTATACTTGAATTGCAAAAACTTATTTTCTGCTTATTGATAGATTAAAAGTTGTATCTCTGCTATTTCCTTCTTTATAATTGTTAAAACATAAATTTCCATCATCTGTAGGTTTTTGTTTCGATCTACCTTTGTCAGCTCCTTCCCTTCTACTCTCACCCTAAGCTAACTTCGCTCTTTTCCTTTTTGTTTCACTTTTAATAGCCATATAATTACTTGGCATCACTCTTTTATGGAATGTTAACAATAAAAATATGAAATAAAAACAATAAGCTTATAAATTTAGAGTGATAAATATCAATAAAATCAGTAATGTATAAAATTCATATTAAAATTACTTGAGAGGAGAATAGAACTATTTATGAAAAAAATTGATTCAGTGTGGCATATTTGAAGAATAAGACAAGGTTTAACATCAGTAAGTCAATCTAGTTTACCTTAGTGATTATGTTAAGAATCGTAGAGAATTCCCATCTAAAAAGAATAAAATATATTTAAAAGTCTCTTTTTCAAAGGATATAAACTGACTTTTGTCATAAAATGTATATTTATACATATGTAAATATGCATACATACCTGAAAAAATGGAATATGCATAAAATGCAAGTATCTGAAGAAATCTCTAAATCTGTTCAGAATTTGTCACAGAATTTGGTAATACCTACAGTGATTTTTGTTGTTGTTGTTTTTCTTGCTATTTTTGCCATTTGTTTTGTAAAACTCCATACTAAAACCTTTTTAAAACATTCCGGTTGTTTTTATGATGTTTAATAGTTTTAAGGATTTTTCTAGGTTAATACATAATGAGTATTTGAATATAAAGAAATTCAATATTTGTTGGTGGTTGAAAAAGTTAATAAGGCCACTGGAATTCTGCCCAGAACCCTGGGCACTTTCTCAGGTTGATATCGAATGTCCAGTTTATTACGTTCCTCACACTGTACTAAGAGCTTTGTACACATTATACTCATAGCTGTTGTGGTTGGTAGGTGTTAGTATTATTACACAGAGGCATACCTTGTTTTATCGTGCTTTCCTATATTGCACTTTGTAGATAATGTTTTGTCACAAATGATGGGTGTGTGGCATTGAGCAGGTCTGTTGGTGTCATTTTATCAAGAGCATTTGCTCACTTTCATGACTCTAGAGTGTCACATGTTGGAAAATCTTGTAATATTTCAAGCTTTTTCATTATTTATTTATTTGTATGGTGATCAGTGATCTTTGATGTTACTATCGTAATTGTTTTGGAGAGTTGCAAACCACCCATAGAAGGTAGCAAGCTTGATTGATAAATGTTGTGTGTGTTCTGGCTGCTCTACTGACCGGCGCATCCCCATCTCCCTTTCTCTCCTCCTTGGGCCTCTCTATTCCCTGAGACAGAGCAATATTGAAATTAGGCCCATTAGTAACCCTCCTGAGTGTTCAAGTGAAAGGAAGAGTAACGTGTGTCTCACTTTAAATCAGAATCTAGGTATGATTAAGCTTAGTAAGGAAGGCGCGTTGAAAGCTGGGATAGACCAAAAGCTTGCATGTTAGTCAAGTTGTGAATGTAAAGGAAAGTTCTTGAAGGAAATTAAATGTGTTACTCCAGTAAACATGTGAATGATAAGAAAGCAAAACAGCCTTATTGCTGATGTGGAGGAAGTTTTAGTGGTCTGGATAGAAGATCAGATCAGCCACAATATTCCCCTAATCCAAAGTCTAATTCAGAGCAAGGCCCTGTCTCTTCTCAATTTTATGAAGGCTAGGAAAGGTGAGGAAGCTGTAGAGAAAAAGTCTGAAGCTAGTAGAGGTTGGTTCATGCAGTTTAAGGAAAGAAGCTATCTTCTTCTTTCCTTAAAAGGAATGACGAAGCACCAAGGGCTGATGTAGAAGTTATAGCAAGTTGTCCAAAACATCTAGCTAAGGTAACTAACAAAGATGGGTACACTAAACAACAGACTTTCAGTATAGACAAGTAGCTTTTTTGGGAAGAAGATGTCATCTAGGAGTGCCTAGCTAGAGAGATGTCCATGAATAATGCCTGGCTTCAAAGCTTGAAAGGACAGGCTTCTCCTTAGGGATTTAGGGTACCTGGTTACCTTAAGTTGAAGCTAATGCTCGTTCACCATCCAAAAATTCTAGGGCCCTTAAGAATGATGTTAACTCTACTTTGCTTGTGCTCTGTAAATCGAACCACAAAGCTTGGATAGCAGCACATTTGTTTACAACATGGTTTACTGAATATTATAAGCCCACTGTTGAGATCTACTGCTCAGAGTTGCTTTTAAAATACTATTGCTTGTTGACAATGTGCTTGGTCACTCAAGAGCTCTGATGAAGGTGTACAGTAGGGTTAATGTTGTTTTCATGTCTGCTAACACAATATCCATTCTGTAGCCCATGGATCAAGGAGCAATTTTGACTTTCAAATCTTACTAATTAAGAAATACATTTTAGGGGCTCTGGGTGGCTCAGTCTGTTAAGTGTGTGTCTTTGGCTCACTTCATGATCTTGGGGTCTTGGGATCCAGCCCCAGGTTCAGGAGGGAGCCTGATTATCCCTTTCCCTCTGCCCCTCCCCCCTTCTGCTTGTGCTCTCTCTCTCAAATGAATAGATAAAATCTTTAAAAAAATGCATTTTATAAAAGGCTTTAGCTGCCATAGATAGTGATTCCTTGATCTAGGCAAAGTAAATTGAAAACCTAGCAAGACTCACCATTCTAGGTGCCATTCAGAACATTCATGATTCATTGAAAGAGGTTAAAATATTTATAGAAACAGAGTTTGGAAGAAGTTGATTTCAACCCTCATGGATGATTTTGAGGGGGTCAAGACTTCAGTGCAGGAGGTAACTGCAGATGTGGAAAAAACTGGAGAATTGGAAGAGGTGCCTGAAGATGTGACTGAATTGCTGCAATCTCATGATAAAATTTTAAAAGAATGAGGCATTGTTTCTTATGGATGAGCAAAGAAAGTGAGATGGGATATATACTCCTTATGAAGGTGCTGTGAAGATGGTTGAAATGCTGAAGTATTTAGAATATTACATCTGCTTAGTTAATAAAGCAGTGGCAATTTATTGATAAAGCAATGAATCCAGGTTTTTTTTTTTTTTAAGATTTTATTTATTTATTTGACAGAGAGCATAAGTAGGCAGAGAGGCAGGGAGAGAGAGAGAGGTGGGGGAAGCAGGCTTCCTGCTGAGCAGAGAGCCGATGCAGGGCTGGATCCCAGGACCCTGGGATCATGACCTGAGCTGAAGGCAGAGGCCTTAACCCACTGAGCCACTCAGGCGCCCCAGTGACTCCAGTTTTGAATGAAGTTCTGCAATGGGAAAAGGCTATCAAAGAGCATCACATGTTATAGGGAAATCATTTGTGAGAGGAAGAGTCAAGTGATGAGGCAGAACTTCCCTGTTTTGTTTTAAGAAATTGTCACAGCCATGCCAGCCTTCAGTATAATTTTTTTTTGTCTAGATGAAAGGAATCACTACCTGTGGCAAGCTAAAGCCTTTTATAAAAGGGTCTCATTGTATGCTTTCTCTGGAATTATTTAGGCCTTGTATTAACAATTTGTTACCTCTCATCTCCAAATCATCTTTCATCAACTTCTCTGAATATAGAGCAGCTGAAACAACTTCACACTTTGTCACTAGAGGATACTATAATGAAGAAAGGAATTTTCTTTCTGGGTTCAGAGTGCTCCTCTCAAGGGCTCCTGAGCCTCTGGCTTATCTCACTTCTGGTTCCTGCAGTGAACAGTTTCTCTAGCCCACCTGGCTAGTGGTGCCCCATAGTGAAAACTTTTCCGGATATGCCCTCTGGTGGCCTCAGTGTAGTGCTGAAGACAGGCACTTCCCTATGAACAGTGTCTCCTCCGTCTGGGCAATTTTATAATGCATTCTGAGCTGTGGCATCTCCCTGTGGATGGCTTTCCTTCAGAACTTCAGAGGACAACTTTTAGAAAGCTCTGGAGGCCAAATACGATAGTGACTCCACCATCCAGCAAGCCACTACCTTTTATGCTTAGAAGGATGGTGGGTTCTCTCTTCTTTGGGGCTCAGCCCTGTAGGTGATAGTTGCTTCCTGTATTTACTTCACATGTATTCTTTAGAGTTCTCTTTACATTTAATAGCTAATACTTTGTTATTAAAATTTCCTGTTACAATTAATAGTTCTTTTTTGTAAACTTTCCTGTTCAAATCATTGTGTTTTCTGTCTCCTGGTGGGATATCCTGACTGATAAAGGCCTAATTAGCTTAAGAATGATTAATGTAGCATGAAATAGATTAACATTATCTGCAGTGCTATATATGGTAAAATATATAGTTTTTAAATTTTTTTTAATTTAAGATTTTTTCTAAAGATTTTTATTTATTTATTTGACAGAGATCACAAATAGGCAGAGAGGCAGGCAGAGAGAGAAGTGGGGGAAGCAGGCTCCCTGCTGAGCAGAGAGCCAATGTGGGGCTGGATCCCAGGACTCTGAGATGATGACCTGATCCTAAGGCAGAGGCTTTATCTCACTGAGCCATCCAGGCGCCCCTATAGATATTTATAATATGTATATTTTTACTCTCATTTATTACTGTTCAATCTTTCCCCTGGCCCCTTGAGAAAGGAGTCTGAGAAAGAGCCTGTTAGTTGCCTGTTATTAATAGTCATCTGAATGTCTTCCTTAGCAAGAGAACTCTGTGCTTTTGAGGTGGAAACATTGTCTTCTGGAATAAAAAGTTTATATTTACTAATCTTCTTAGAGTGACTGTGTAAATAAAATTTGGCCAATACTTGTATAAAATGTCCCTTAAGGGGAGCTAACCTGAGAGGGACTTTTTTGTACCTGTCTGCCTTTCCTTTGTCTTCTGATCTGCAACTAGATCTGATGGCCACAGCTGCTAGAGTAGTTATCTTGTATCACTAGGATCATTTCACAGAAAGATACAAGCCTTTACTGTTTATTTACTTTTAAAACCTTTACTGGTTTTTACTGCAATTAAACCAGTTCTCACAGTCAACTTTTAACTTAGGCTACGATTTTGTTTTTGTTTTTTTTTTTTAGTTGTATGTGTTTAAATTTAAGCTCAACTAATACAGACTGATTACTTTTGTTTTTTTATTCTGGCGTTTCTCATTTGTCTGGCCTAATATCATACTAGAACACCAATGTTACGATAAAATCAAATAGAAGGAAACTATGCCTGAGTGTCAGATTTTATTTTCCATATTTGTTTGTAGTAGTCAGTAATTTTCTGAGGCTTTGTTAAGCACTCTGTGCAGAGTACTGCCACCTGCAGAAGAGCAGTCATGGAAGCATCAGAGTACATTAGGAAGGAGGTATTGTTACATTCATAGGTGTTTCTGCTGTTTCCACTCATAGCTATTCTTTCGTGCTCTTATTTTCAGCCATTTTCTCTCTGGGGTTTATGCTGGGGTTTATTCTCTTTTTCATAGAAATGATTTCTTGCACTTGAGCTACTGAAACATATCTGACATCAAAATGATATATCATTCACTTGTTTAAAGATCTTAAAAAGGACTCCTTAAGATTTGGGAGATTATAATATCACAATTTTCTAATATTTACCACTGAAAAACATTTTGTCCTATTTTGGTATTTACAGATTTCAAAGAGAAATAGGGGGGATTTGACTTCCAATGAGGATGTAGGAAGAATGTGTATAACGTTTATTTTGTTGGTAAAAATAACAAAAGGAAATGGATAAAATAAAAATCATACTTTTCCAAAAAAATACTTGTCTTTGAGGTTATGAAAGTCCTGAGCTTAAGGATGGTACGTTAAACTACATTCTATAGATAGACAAATATTTATAGGTGGCCTGTGGGAACTTTCATACCTGAGGGCTGTTGCATGATTAGGGTTTGGATAGGAAGAGAAATAGACCTGAAGAGGCTTTGTAGTCTCTTGTAGGAAGGAATACGCAAGGATTTTTAATAATAGTATGATTGAAAGATCAAGTGAAATCTGGAGGATCCCCAAAGGGCAAAAATTAATTACTCAGTCTGATAATGAACAATCTTCCCTGACCCAGATCCCAGAAATTTGCCAAGAAAACAATACTGGAGGGGGATTGAAAACATAAAATACATATACCCCCGGACAGTCTTAAAGAATTTGGGAGTTTAAGGCCATGCTAGAGTTTAATTCAAAGTAGAATCAAACTACTGAAAATTGTATACATGAAACTAATAATAACATTATGTCAGTTACACTGGAATTAAAATTAAAAAAAAAAAAGGAAAACGATTGTAAACTGTAAGCCAAACATTACTCAGCTCAAATATTGGCAAATATTTGATATGCAACAATATTTGTGTCCTTGGCATTGGCAGTATAGGAGATTGTTAGGCTGAGCAGAAGGAAATTTTAATATTGAAACACTAGTCTGCTTCAGTTCAGTTTGACTCTGAGAGAAATCTGAAGATCAGCCCCTTACATTAATTACCAGAGATAGGAAAGTTTTGTGCTTTCTTGTGGGGAGGGGGATAGAGGAAAAAAAAAGAAGTAACAAATACATTCTTAATTTTCCACTCTTCCTTTAAACATAGTATCTAAAATAGAATAAAAATAAGAGAAATGCAACAAAATGGAACGTTTGACTCTTTATCAAGAGAAAAAATAGTCACTAGGAAGCGACTCAAGGTTATGTAAATATTGGCAGACAAGAACTTTAAAACAACTCATAAATAGGTGAAAGAGTTTTCTAAAAACAAAAAAATATCACAGGTTCTGGGCTGGAAATTTCCAGGAGAGAAATGGAAATGCTAAGAGAGTTTATAGAATAGAGAATATAATGTTCAAAATCAAATATTGAATAACTTTAGTTGCATAAAAATTAGTGATTTGAAGACAGTTTAATAGAAATTAACCAAAATGAGACAAATTTAAAATATCAAACATCAGGGGCCTATGGGGAAAATATCAAGGGCTAAATAGATGTAATTGAGGCCTCAGGAGAATTGGTAGAAAAAAAGAGGAACAGAAAAAAAATTTTAAGACCTAATGCTTTCATATGTTTTTAAGTTTTAAAGAACATACCCATAGATTTAGGAAGCTCGATAAACTCAAGTAGGATAATATAAAAGAAAGCAAACGTAGGCATACTGCTGAAAACAAAAGATGAAAAGAATCTTAAAAGTAATCAGAGAAAAGGACACATCTCCTACAGGAGCGGGGCGGAGGCGGAAGGGAAGGATGCAGGAATGATGACAAGTTTCTCATCAAAATAAATAGAAGTTATGAGACCATGGAATGACATTTAATGCTGAAAAGAAAAAGAAAGAAGTCACTTTAGATTTCTATATCCAGCAAACATCAACTGATATTTTAACATACGGTAAATATTTTAGTTCTTATTGATCAAGATATTTAAAGTATTCCATATATAGTTTTGACCCTCTTTTTGTATTCATGTAAGTGAGAAGAAAAATCTCTCAACCCCTTCAGTTCCTCCTTTTCTCTTTGTATCTCTTCTATAGAGATAACTAATCTGATTGAGCCTGACTCTGACATTGAATTGGTCGATAGTGATTCTGGGATAAGACAGAACATGATTCTCTATGTCAAGTCTATTTATTCATGAGACTAGAATGGTACTATGGCCAGGCCCTGGCCATTTTGCTTCCTCTCTCTTCAGCTTCGGTCCTACTTATATTCATTTATTCAAGCTGGCATCATGTTCACATTATCTCTTTCTTTCACATGCCTTCTCATTTAGAGAGAGGGAGGGCCTACACAGATCTGGGGCAGAAGCTGACCTCATGTTCAGAACAGTCCTAGGTCAAGCTTTGGGTTCATACAAGATTTTCCAAAAAATTGAATGGGGTTCAAATCTAGTCAATAACAAAATGATCCTGGCTCTTTTGGGGATCTCATCGGGAATGTGTTGACTTTGTTAAGGCAGAATCTTACATTCTTGGGTGCTGTCACCAAAGAATCATTATGTATTGCTATAGTGGGCAATCACTTTAGCAATAGAAACAAAAGCCCACAATTATACATAGAAATCTGTTGAATAATAAATGCACTGAGTACATATATCCTGAGTACTGAATACTAGTTTAGTAAACTTACCTTAAAATCACTTTGTACAAAATTGTGATCAGTTTTAATTTGGATTTTAGCTTTTTTTTTTTTAAGATTTTATTTATTTTATTTGACAGACAGTGATTACAAGTAGGCAGAGAGGCAGGCAGAGAGAGAGAGAGAGAGAGAGAGAGAGGAGGAAGCAGGCTCCCTGCTGAGCAGAGAGCCCGATGCGGGACTCAATCCCAGGACCCTGAGATCATGACCTGAGCCGAAGGCAGCGGCTTAACCCACTGAGCAACCCAGGCGCCCCTGGATTTTAGCTTATTCATAGCTTTTTCCTAACCATTATTCCAGTTAAAATAAAGTTGTAATTGGGATTTTTTAATGCATCCCTAATAAAATATTAATAATAATGACTGAGGTATTGTAAATCCTGAAGTATTCTATGAATTTTATAAAAAAGATTAAGTTGCATTTAGCATAGTTTTAGTGTTGTTAAAGAAGTAATATACAACTAATGACATTTTTAAAAAGGAAACTACATTCTGCACATTATTAGATTATTTGTTAACTATGCTTAATTTTCTTATTGTCCTAATAAAATTAACTTTATTATAAATTTAGGAGAAAAATGCACATGAAGAGGGGCAGTGAGTGTTATCTATAATCCATCACCCCAAAATTGAAATTTTTGTTGCAATATAACACTTAAATGTAAAAATGAGATGATTAAGAGTTTAAAGAAGAAAAAAAATCAAATTTTTTGATAGACGTCGAGGTATCACATACTATGCATTTGCAGGTCAGGTAGCTTGGATTATTTTCCAAACCTAATACCCATAAAACGCTCAATGAAATTAATAGACCTATTCATTTCAATGGGAATATATTACACTGAGAATGACTCCATGAATTCAGTATAGATGAATTGCTAGCATTTTGTTCACTTCTAATGCAATAAATATTTGGTGCTCACTGAGTAACTTAAAAGAAGAAAGCAATATGAAATATAGATATTTAAGAAATCTTATCCATACAAGTGGATATTCAGTTTTGATTTTTATAACTGAAATAGACTTTGGGTTACTCTTAGAATAGTCCACTTACTGAAATGTTGTCTTAGAGTTCTTTGGAGTGGATAGACATATTATTTTTACTAAGTCTCAATATAACACAGCACATAGAAAGTCTTGCCCATGAGACAGTGTTTTTGCCGGACAGAGTACATCTAGAACAGTGTGATGCTTGATATATAAATATTATTGAATAAAAGAATAATGTGGCTGAATCAAATCTATGGTTTCTTGTCTTTTACGGTACCATCCTGGATCTGGTCATCAAGCAAACATAAAAGCAACCCCAATAAGGCTATATAGTGGATTCCAGTTAGGGGGAGGTGAGGCTATAAAATTTTCTAAACTTTCAGAATACATTCATAATGAGAACTATTTTGATTATATCTTTGAATCCCATTAGGACGTGTCAACTTTTTACAGAACTGTGTTAGAAAAGAAGGAAGATGTATGAACTAAAAATCCACATGATGTAAACAAATCAGTTCTTTAGAATATCATATGAAGAAAGGAACTTGATATTAAACTTACTGGAAAAGAGTGATAATAAATACAAAATGCATTTTCTTGGCTTAAATCTTGGCAGAACACTTATATTTGCCTTTCTGGGACACTGTTATTTTATTTGCAAACTTGTTATTAAATTTGCAAACTAGAATAACCCAATGAGGATGTAAGTAATTGACATTATTATCAATATGCAGTATACTATAATATAACTTACCTACTTAGAGGAATTGTTGCCAGAAGTTTTCAGCTAAGTCAGATGTGTCACATTCTTTACATGATTTACTGTCAAAATAAGTTAGGATTTCAGAGCATTCTGTCCAGTAATGAGTATCCCTGGTTTAAGTAGGTTTCCCTGGGAATATATTCAGAAGGCATGGAATATAAGAGACTTCTACACAGTGGCCATGTTAAGTCATAGCTCATGTGTGTAAAACTAGTTGTTCTGTGTTTTAGGGGTATACACGAAAGAGTAACAATCATATCATAGACCACAGAAGGCCTTTCTTCTTTAACATTCAAAGGAAATTAAATTCAGTGTAGCTGCTGTTTTTGGAGAGTAAAATAAATGGAGATCAATAAATGCACTAGGAAAGTCCACTGGTTGTTTGTGTGTGTGTGTGTATGCATATGCACACATGTGTTTGTATGTGTATGCTAAGTCTTTATAAAATACTGAATGATATAATAAAGGAATGACTTGCATCTCTGTGCAAATGTATACATTTAGATTTTTACATATTTGATTAAAAGAGATGCAAAACATAATTTAGAAATGGAATTATTAAAATTTTATGAGAGAATTACTTTAACATTTTTATAGTATTAGAAGGCCCACGATTGAACAGACATGCAGTTTGAGGTTTAGCTGCTGCTTCATATCACCAGCTGCTGCTTTAGACCGTGTTCTTTACTCCAGGATTCCAGGTAAAACAGCATTATGGCCTGTATATTGCTTCTCTAAGAAGGTCACAGATGTGGGTCAAATAAGAATTCCCAAATCATCTAAGGAAAGTATTATAAGTCCCTCCTTTAAAAGGAGATGTTATTTATTAATCCTTTGAAAGTTACTTTTACCCTTTTGTGAATAGAATGAATATTAAGAATGGACTCAAATTTTATTTTCCTTAAACGCTCAACAAACTGTATGTATGATATTTTTTTTTTTCTTGTCACGTGGTTTGTTTTTGTAAGGATACTGATAACTCCCCTGGCCTCTGCTGTTCCCAGTGCAGGTGATGTATCCATGTGACATAATCCTGACTAGAGCACATCACATGCAGTGCAGAGACACCTGGAAACCATAACTGTATTATGGATCCTAAACTATGCAAGAAACTGTCTCCAGCCAGCCCCATGTTCATGTAACTGCAATTCAGATTATCACCAGCCCATTAGCAGTGCTCAGAGACTGAATTTTTCCTAACATGAGACAAAGCCAGCCAGCAGTCTTTTGTCTTTACAGGACCTACCACATTCTTCTCCCTAGGAGCCTGTTCCTGAGGTTTTACCTGACACTGTGCAAACAGGATTCCCACTTAACAGTAAAACATCTTCACAAAGCATTCCATTTTTTGGTGTCTGATTAGAGACCAAGAGAAACAGTTGTAAAGACCTCAGTTGGGGGCAAAACAAAATCATTAGAGATGCAAATTCATAGCTGAAAGTGACCAAGACAACTGTTAGCCTTCTGGGAATTTATAGGTGCCTATTGGTCTCGTGTTTTCTCCCAGGCTACAGGTGGGAATGTGGAGCACATGTTCTCTAAGATGCAGTGTTACTCTAGTTGACATCCAGAACTAAAAAGAGTAATTACTTCCCCAAAATAGGAAAATGTTCCTTTTAAAATCTCATTTATTTATTTATTACTTTATTTATTTATTTAGTGTGTTGTGGGTGTGGGGGTGGAGGGAGAGAGAGAATCCCAAACAGATTCCATGCACAGCACAGAGTCCAACATACGGCTTGATCTCAACCCTGAGATCATGACCTGAGCCGAAATCAAGAGTGGGATGCTTAACCCACTGAGCCACCCAGGTGCCCCTCTTTTTTAATCTTTGGAGTTTACCTTACTGAAATATAAATTACATATCATTTGAAAAATAGAATTGTCAGAGGAAGGAAAGACAAGTTTTTCCAAGAAAGAAATGCCTCACTGCCAAGTGTTTGAAGTATCTTATGAAAATTGGAACCTCTCCTGGCACTTTACCGTACCCCTTCATTTAAGGGTTTAAGGAATACTGGATGATAGATATGTTTACCACATAAGTAAATAATCAAAAGAATACTAGAAAATGGGGGCATTTTATCAAAAAAGTTCAAGGTTGGTGATATCTCTTAACACCACTGCTTTAGGTTATTCTGGGAAAGCTGGAATTCATGAGAAATTTGTGACATGCCATTTTTGCTAACATTGTGTGACTATTAGAATCTTGTCAGGGTGATGCAGGGGAAAGCCTTCCAGAATTGCTCTTTTTACACACCAGTGGCCTTCTTCCCCATACTCTCTCCCTTTCAGTGAGGGGGACGTAGAGAAGAATTAACTAAAGAGGGAATCTGATCATGAAATTTTAGTTGATTGATGATATCCAGGCAACACAGATGCCCTTTATAAAGTATCTGGGCACAGTGTGTAACTGATATTCTCCCTTTGGTTTAAAGCCAGAGGCAATAAATCTATTTAATATCTTTGAGTTTTATGGGTTTCTCCTGAAGAATTTCTCCTATACTAATGATGTCTTAAGTGTGTGCTGTTTTCTTACCTCACACTCATTTAAGCTTTAGATTTCAATAGTGAGTATCTTTTATTACTCAATAATGGATGAAAGCAGTAGCTGGAAGTGTTTGTGGAAATATATATTTTTTGTATGAGAAGTGTCTATCAGCTTTCCCTTCTATAACTGAATGTAGCAGATAGCATTCTGTATTTCGGTTAGCTGGCAGGAAGATTCAGAACTTTCCACTTTCTCCTTCAAATGCTGATTTAGAAGAGCTGAAGGTACTTTCTCAGGGCGTGCATCCTTCACAAACTGTGAGGAGCTGCCTGCACCTATCTGTGCCTTGAATGTACACCTATAATAAAAAAAATTCTCCTAAAGTTTATATAGGATGTTAATATTTCTAATGCCTAGTGATAAGTTTGGATAAAATTTGAGTGTATGTCTAGCTTTTAGAAAAACAGAGTATTCTTTTTATAGGCAGGTTCTTCAAGTCAGCTTTTGGCAAATTGGAAAGACATTTGGGGATGTTCGAAGTTCTCCTGGGGAAAAAATATTCAGTGCTATTGGTTTTCAATAATGTAAGTGGGAAGTTGCTTTCTAAAGAGAAGGAGTTAGGCTTGGGCAATCTACAGAAAGCAAGGCTTTCTTCTATATGGAAAGAAGTTAGGTAAATCTGGTTAAGCATCCAACTCTCAAGCTCTGGAATCCTTTCAAAAAGTTTCCATTTGCAACAGTGTGGATGAAACTACAGGGTATTATGCTGAGTAAAATAAGTCAGTCAGAGAAAGACAATTATATGATCTTCCTGATATGAGGAATTTGAGAGGCAGGGCGGGATGGGGAAGGTCATGGGCGGAAGGGAGGGGAAAATGGAACAAGATGAGACGGGGGAGGGAGACAAACCATAAGAGACTCTTAATCTCAGGAAACAAATTGAGGGTTGCTGGGGGGGGGGGGCGGGAGAAGGGATAGGGTGGCTGAGTTATGAACATTGGGGGTATGTGCTATGGTGAGTGCTGTGTATTGTATAAGACTGATTACTCACAGACCTGTACCCTGAAGCAAATAATGCATTGTATGTTTAAAAAAAAAAAAATTTAGATTGTTGGCCAGAACAGGACAGCAACTCAGCTTCATCTTTGAATATCCAGGAAGACCAGATAAATTTGCTGCATGTGGCTAAGAGTGGGGCGTGACTAGTGCTCAGTCTTTTTAAAGTGGGAAGGGTGCTTTGTTTATGTGACAAAAACTTGATAATCTTCATAGACTGTTACTCTTAATATCTGCAAATAGAAAAGATACTGCTATGAGTTCAATAATGCTTTTAAATAAATGTGATTTTATCACAATATTTATAGACACTCACAAAATAGTGGCCTAACCTTATAAGTTAAATCTCTTTAGGTCTCTGCAGTCTGTAGTTATAGGTGAATTAGGTTATTTCTAGTCTAGGTATTTCTGAGAATTTCTGTGATTTTCTCACATGTAGGCACAAAACATCCCTTCTATGTTCTTCTACTCCAGAGCCCCTCATTACTAATGTCTATCACTACTGTAGAAGTCACATGATGGTGACTGCCTGATGCAAGTCCTGCAAAATTTCCCCATACCAAAAGATGAGTAGCTTATTGATTATGGGTCAAAAGAGACGATGGATGGGCTCAACACAGGGAAGCTGAATAGAACAGTAGTTAGCAGAGGGCTTGAGACAGCAACGCCTAGAGCGGTCCTCCAGTGTTAAGTTAAACATGGGCATTGTGGGTAGGTATTTGGCCCTGGTAAACCTTTCAGGTGAGAAAAGATTATGTTCTCTTGCTTTTGGCACAGTATCATCCTCATGTCCTGGTACCATGTTTTAGAAGGCTGACCAAATTGTTGATCTCTTCAGAAGTTGGGGTGTGTATGTATTTGTGTGTGGTGTGTGTGTGTGTGTGTAAATTTTATGGTTTAAACAACCAAACAACCAATACTGTGTTTGTATAATAAATAAAGATTTTTATCTTTTTTCTCAGATTAGTCTGATAATTCAGTTTAATCAGATTTTAGTTTTAATATATGGCTTAATACTTCTTTCTCCTAATTTCTCATATTGACGTTTTATATGCTATAATTATATAGTCCATAAGAAAATATATGAGAATTATTGCAAGATAAGATTAACAGGAAGCCAAAAGGTGAAAACAAAATTTATCTGTCAATGGATGAGTAAACAAAATGTGGTATATCCATAAAATGAAATATTATTCAGCCACAAATGAGCCTTGAAAATATAATGCCAAATGGTAAGCCGTGAAAGTAGATGAGCCTTGAAAACATAATGCAAAGTGAAAGAAGCCAGACTTGAAAGGTAATGTATTGTATGATTTCATTTATATGAAATATCCAAAATAGGTATAAACACGGAAACAAAACAAACAGATTGATAATGGCCAGGGGCTGGGAAAAGGAAAGGCTGGAGAATGACTACTTAGTGGGTATGGGGTTTTCACTGGGGGTGATGAAATTTTAAAACTTGATAGAAGTGAAGGTACCACAAAATTGTGCATGTACTAAGGGCTACTAAATAGTATACCATATAATGGTTACTTTTGTGTTATATAAATTTCACCTTCCCTCAAATTAAAAAGCACTAATAGGATATTTCTATTTGTCCTTAAAGTAATTTGTTAATTAAAAAATTAATCCTTTAATGATTTTTACATTATTTAAGTTCTAAAAATCTCAGCTGAATTGCATTGTTTAATTTAGTGATAATGATAATATGTGAGATATTCTAATGCGAACCAGAAGACTTTGTCCTCTACAAACACCATGTCAGCCTATCAAGTTTTTTGATCAAGACATCCTCAGGACTAATCAGAGGAAGTGAAAAATCTTCAGTGTCACAACATTTTTGTACCAGCCTCTGGTCTTTTACTGAGATAGATCATTTTCAGCAGTGTCTTTTTGCCATAATCTATGTATTAATTAGGGTATCTCTCAGGAAAGATGGGGTTATGCTACAGTAACACTCCCCATATCTCAGTGGCTTACTGCAACAAAATTTATTTCTCACTCATACTCTGTCGATTACTGGTCAGCTGGTCAGCTCATCACAGACCATTAGAGCATCCATCATTGCTAATGGTTTTCTTGGCCAGACTAGGGGGAAAAAACATTCCTGGCAACAATCAAAGATATCCATTCATAATGGTAGGTATATATCATTGTTTTTCTTAAGTCATTAATCATGACTACTCATATAATCTCATACAACCTCAAGGGGATCAGGAAGTACAGTCCTTATTTTGTGCCCAGGAGTTAAAGAACTGAAAATAATAGCAAATAGCTCTAATGACTACCATTATGAGTTAGCATGATCTTCTAGGTTTTCAATTAGACTAACTTTCCAAATAATCTATCACATACTTCAAAACTACTTGTCATCTCTTTCTTTCTGTTGTTTTTAAAAGCCCTGCATCCTTTAGATTCCCATTTATATTTTCAACTACAGTGTTTCTCAAATTTTATTCAGATCATATCTT
The DNA here is from genome assembly GCF_009829155.1 of Mustela erminea. Classification (NCBI taxonomy): domain Eukaryota; kingdom Metazoa; phylum Chordata; class Mammalia; order Carnivora; family Mustelidae; genus Mustela; species Mustela erminea. The sequence continues at coordinate 27,831,775 of NC_045617.1, forward strand.
TGATGATACATGTGGAAGGAAATTTTAACAGCAGTTTAAGATTACTGGTATGTTGGGGGTGCTTAGGTGGTTTTTTCAGTTAAGCATCTGTCTTCAGCTCAGGTCATGATCCCAGGGTCCTGGAATCGAGTCCTGCCATTGGGCTCCCTGCTTGAAGGGGCAGAGAGCCTGCTTCTCTCTCTGCTTGCTGCTCCTCCTGCTTGTGCTCTCTCTCTCCCTTACAAATAAATAAAATCTTTTTTTTTTTTTAAAGATTATATCCATCTGTTTGATAGAGAGAGATCACAAGCAGGCATAGAGACAGGCAGAGAGAGAGGGGAAAGCTGGGCTTCCTACTGAGCAGAGAGCCTGATGCAGGACTCCATCCTGGGACACCAAGATCATGACCTGAGCTGAAGGCAGAGGCCTAACCCACTGAGTCACCCAGGCACCCAAATAAAGTCTTCTAAAAACAAAAACCAAAAACCAAAAAGATTACTGAGATTTAGAACATTGGTCAACTACAAAAAATTTCTCCGAATTTTCTCAGTATTCTATGCAGTAGGTTACTCTATTAAACATTGAGCTGATCTCATTGTCATTTCCTCCAGAAATAACTAATTCTCTTTGGTGCTTGATTATAAATTGAGTATAAATTATACTACTTATAGTATTTTATACTTCAGTCTCCTCTCAATGTTTTATCTTATAAAAACATCATCATAGAAGTATATGTTCTCAGAGCAGAAGTAAAATTTATGCCTTAATCAAAATTTGATGGTATACAAAGGAAGGGCACATTCCACGTCTCTTTGTTGTTATCTTTTGCTTTCATGCAGGCCATTCACTACCATTGATTGAAGGTTTTGGGATTTCATGCAAAGTATTGTCCCAAAGTTACTATAATATCCATATGATACTATATATGGAGATATATATATATATACACACACTATATATAGTATAGTTAATATATATCCATATGAATAGTACATAGTACTGTTTAGTCTGACATTTCCTCGCCTTTTGAAATTACTTTCCCCTTTATCTCCACTTTCCTTGAGACACCACTTCCTTACTGTCTCTGTACGTTGTCATCACCTAAACCTGACACCATTACCTTTTGTTTGAAGCATTTAAAGTTTTCATATCTGGTTTTTGTCTTACAGATTATACCTTTCCAAAACATCCCTAACATTGTCACTGTAGTAATCTATTCAAAATGCAAATCTGAACATAGCAGTTTACCCTTTAAAACCCCTCAGTAATAGTTGAGATGCAATCTAAATTCCTTAGCATGTCCTATAAGATCTTTCCTAACTTTCCCTCTCATCTACTCATTTCACTTTTGATCCACTTATGGTCCCATGAATATGCTATTAGATTTCATGCTTCTGGCCCTAATACCTATTGTTCTATCATCCAGGAAGATCCCCCTGTCCTGTCTTCAGCCACTTGTTTATCCATCACTCCTCAGTTCTTTCTCTGATACATTAATACCCTTCCTTCTTTCTGGCTTTCATATATTTTGTGTGTGCTTATCATAATCCTAAATGCTTCCCTCTATTCTTTGTAACCTTAGCCAAGAATAGATGTTCATTTATAATTATTTAATAAAATCAGTGAATTCCTGCTGAAGAGTCACTTTAGCAGAAAGCAGCGCAGCTGATTGAGGGAGCATGCTATGTTGAATTCTCAAGAGAAAAGGGATGGAAATCGATTTGAGGGAATCATAATCATGAGATATTCAGAGATTAGTGTATTTTTATGAAACATTATATACAATTTAGCTCTTCTTGAAAAACATTTATTTTTCTGTAACAAATATTTTTATAGGAAATATTTCTTTATTAAGCATTAAGTATTGGCACTGGACTTGGTTGTGAGTCCAGCAGAGAGTTTTGTTGGTTTGTTTGTTTTTTAACCTTAAACCAAGAATAAAAACACTAAAGCAAAAGTTATTTTGCACAGATGTCTCTGATATGATGGAAACACTAGAACAAGGTCAGTGTAGTATGAACACTGAATAACACACACACAAAAAAACAAAACTGAATTTAGAGTGAGGAAAAACTGAATTCTCTTACTAGCTTTCCATTTTCCAGCCATAGACCTTGGGTAATTTTTCAGACTTTCTGATTTTTTAGATTCTTATTTTTCTAAAATGTGCCTCACAAGATGTTATTATGATTCAGTTGAACAAAATTTGTGGAAGTACTTAAAACATCATAAAGGCATATAGAAAAATAAGCAAGTACAAGTATAAGTCATGTACAGTTACCTGAATTAGGAAAATGAAAGAAATTTAAAATACCTCCTTTATAATCCCAGTGACAACAGAGGTACCACATGGCTTGTCTAGAATCTCATATAAAGTCCCAACATGAAGTTAAAACAAAAATAAGCCCATTCTATAATATATACCGGCAAGGAATATTACCTATATTTGAAATGTGGAATAAACATTGAGAAAAATGTGTATGATTTTCTGTATATTGTCTTCAGGAATGGGAAACTAGAAACATCTTGAGAAAATTTTAAAAACGGCAAAGTTAAATATCAAACTGTGAGCAAAACCTAAGTCATATTCTGCTCTTGAATGTGTGTGTGTGTGTGTGTGTGAATTGCAGGCATGAGTAGCTATAATCATAAACTTTAGTTTACAGTTTTCTGTGAGTTTTGATATTTATAACTAATTTAAAAATGGAAATAATTTCATAACCTTCAGCATAACTTCATGATTCACTTTGTTTTACTCCTGACTTTTTCTCATTTTTCAGCTGCTCACAAACCTCTTGCTTACCGAAACCTCAAAGTTCTTCCCCAAACTCCAACCAGTAACACCTTTGTGCTCCTCAGCTCTGTCCCTAGACTTAGCCTATCTCCAGTCCAGTCCACTCCCTTCTGACTCTAAATAATTCTAGTTTCCATTACAGATAACTGAACTAGTTATCTTTGAGTGACAAAGAAGAATGAGAAGATAAAGAGAAGAAATATTCATATGTTAATTTTATTGCAGTCACATTTTAAACCATAATACATAATAGAAAATGGTATGTAATAATTATGAAGTCAATTTAAAAGTATGAAGATAATAACTGTATTATTCAGGGCTCTTGGGGGTGCCTGAGTGGCTCAGTTGGTTAAGCATACAACTCTTGATTTTGGCTCAGATCATGATGTCAGAGTTCTGGGCTTGAGCCCAACTTTGTGCTCAGCAAGGAGTCTGCTTGAAGATTTCTCTCCCTTTCCCTCTGCCCCTCCTCCCTTCCACACACACATACACACACACTCTCTCTCTCTCATATATATATATATATCTTTTTAAAAAGTAATAATAATTAGGGCTCTTGGTAAAAACAAAACAAAACCTGCCTTATTCTCTTTAGCTCATCATCTGTGCTTTTTCTTGTCTGTGCATTGGTTACAGTTTCTTGAGAGAGGCAGAGTGTATTTATTTATCTGCCAGAGAATATAGTTGTCAACATCCCCTATGTTTCAATTTTTGCAACTCCCAGTAGAATAGGAGGAACTTAATGGTATGTATATGTGTTTCCAATTTCTAAACTTAAAAAGGAAATAAAACAACAAAGAGCTCTGATTAGCCATACTGTTTGATATATCAGTAGTTGTAAGAGAACTAAAAAAATCATGCCACTCTTGTACAAACTCAAGAGTAGGGTGAAGAAAGAAGTAGTTCCTAGGTGAAGGGATGATATTTCTTTTCTTTTTTTTTTTAAGATTTTTATTTATTTATTTGATAGACAGAGAGAGATCACAAGTAGGCAGAGAGGCAGGCAGAGAGAGAGGGGAAAGCAGGATCCCTGCTGAGCAGAGAGCCCGATGTGGGGCTCGATCCCAGGACCCTGAGATCATGACCTGAGCTGAAGGCAGAGGCTTAAACCACTGAGCCACCCAGGTGCCCCAGGGATGATATTTCTGCTATTAACTTCTGAACTGAAACAATATGAAAAAGACACCAGCTATTAAAATGTGATTTTTTTTTTAGTTTCTCTTTTGAGGTTTCAGAAATGTTATTTATATGAACTGCATGTTCTATTCTTAGTATGTCATTAGTATTTGAAATTCTCATTCCTCCAAGGTACTGAAAGAAGTCAAGTCAGATTAAAGAAATGTATAATGGCCAATTATTTGTTTGCTAATTGTACTTTAGGGCATAAACTGTATTAGAGAGTTCAGTACCAGTGATTATTCCTCAAAAAATAAAAGCACACTAAGCATAATTTCTTTGGAAAAAATATCATGTATTATTTTCTTCCTTTTTTAATTTAAATCATTTAATGATTCTGTATTGGCACATTAAAAACAACAGGTTCTATTTGATTCAAGTTCTATTTTACCTACAGTTATTGCTAAATTTGTAGTATAGACATAAAGATTCATATAGGATTCATTTTATATTCATGTAAGGTATTTCCCATTAAGTTAATTCTAAATTTCTGTATATTCCAGTACAGATATTTCTGCTAAATATTAAAAATATCTGTGAAGTTAAAGGAAACCAAGTAATGTTATAGAGAAAAGTTGACATAGCAATACTTGGAAGGTAACCCCCTTCAACAACAACAGCTAAACACAGAGTTCTAGTTCTCCTGTGAGTATCCAGTGATTATTTTTAGTTGGTTATGCATGTTAGGTAGAGAATATGTCAATATAATAGGAGGAAATGAAAACACTAACTTGAAAAGATAATATGTATCATTATTTATAATAGCAAAGAATTTATAATTTTGATTTTCCAAATCTTTCAAAAATTTCTTGTTTTTCTTAAGTTAGTGGGTTTTTATATTTTGGGGAAAACCCTACTTAATGATTCTTTTTCAAGAGAAATTTAAAATATTACCATTGGTCTTCTAGTGTCATTATCAATAAGATATGTTTTACAGTGTCAGCCAGTTCTTTAAATAAAATAAGCCAAGTTTAATAGAGTGAAGTCTGGCTTGATTATAATTTTGTTTTTTGTATCAGTCAATACTTCTGAACATGTGCAGTTTAATAACTGTATTCAAAATATGATACTCATGAGCTCAGGAATTTAGGGTATAATGTGAGTTATAGTGATTAAAGCATATTAAGTATGGGTAGAATAAAATGTATTTTACTGATTTTCTAGTTCTTCTCTGACCCCTTTTCCCTCCCTCCCTTTCTTCTTTCTTCCTTCTCTCTCTTCTCTTTTCCTCTTGTTTTCTCTTTTTAAGTCATTCCATGCATATGTGGGTGGTAGTCTCTAGTAATGAGACTATTATATCAGAAACCTTTTTCTTCGACTCAGCAGGTGAAAAAAATTCTCTCTCATAAAACACTATTCCTGTACTAGGAATCTTGTTTATTCATCATGGATCCACATCACATTGTCCAGGGAAGTATAAGGGTTTCTTTATTTAAAACAAATAGGATGTAATTTCAACTCTATAAGGGCAGAAAGTAGAGGGGGAAATGATGGTGATAAATCTTGAGAATTACAGAGACTGGTATTTTTTTTTACTTTTCTAAAGCTGGAGTGAGATTCGGGCAAGAGTTGTGTTTCACCTGACATATAGCAGTTTTCTAGAAGGATATAAAAATTTCTCAAGACTGCATATGTATTTAAGAATTGCTGCCTTAACTTTACGAGCATTACCAACATCACAGATTTTCATGCCAAAATGTATTTAATGTTATTTGGTATTTATTTATTTTTTAAATACACTGTGTTGTTTATTTTTAGGTTCAGAGCAAGATTGAACAGAGTGGACAGTACATTTGTATGTCCTCCCTGCACCCACACACACATACACCTTCCCAACTATCAATATCCTGCACCAGAGTGGTTCATTTGTTGCAATCAATGATTCTATATTGATGCATCATTATTACCCAAATTCTGTAGTTTGTATTAGGGTTCATTCTTGGTGTCTTACATCTTATGGATTTTGGAAAATGTATAATGACATGTATCCACAATTATGGTATCATAAAGAATAATTTCACTGCCCTAAAAATCCTCTGTGCTCCTGATATTCATCCTTTTCTCCTCCCTAACTCCTAGCAATCACTTATTTTTTTTCCCAAAATTTTGCTTTTTCTAGAATGTCATATAGTTAGAATCATAAAGTGTATAGCCCTTTCAGATTGGCTTCTTTCACTTACTAACATGAATTTAAGGTTCCACCATACCTTTTCATAGCTTGAAAGCTCACTTAATTTTAGTGCTCACTGAATGATCTTCCATTGTCTGGATGTACCAGTTTATTAATCCGCTCGTCTCTTGAAGAACATCTTGGTTGCTTCCAGGTTTTGGCAATAAATGTTCAGTTCCGTTTGGTAATCACAAAGGAGTACAGTTGTACATACCTTGGGTTGTATGGTAGAATGTGTTTAGTTTTGTAGGAAACTGCCAAATGGTTTTCCAAAGTGGCTATGCCATTTTTCATCCCACCATTAATGAATAAGAGTTTCTGTTACTCCACTTCCTCACTAGCATTTGGTGTTGTCAGTGATCAGGATTTTGGCTGTTCTGTTAGGTATATAGTGGTAGCTCTGTTATTTTTTCATATTGCTGTTACTAAGCCCAGGTAATTAAACGGCTTTCAGTTAAGTAGCATAGAAACCAAGTTGCCAGTGAAAGCTGACTCCCAGAACATAGCAGATCAAACAGAAACCCAAGGAACTGAAAGAAAGGTATTAAGATAAGCTCAGTTATTTCCTGTATGCATGAACTATTTGAATGGATTTAGGAGTATTTGGTAAAATCATTCATCTACTTTAAAAGCAGTAAAGAAGGTAGTAAAGTGCAGTGTGTTCTGAAACCAAGGATTTAAGTGTACAGGTCTTCTGAGTGATGACAGCTATAGGTACAAGTATACAGATCTTCTGAGTGATGACAGCTATAGGTACTGAAAGGTATGTAATTTGCTTCAAGGCATTTTATTTCAATATTTCCTTGAATACTATAAAAATGAAACTTAAATGATTTTAACAACGACAAAAAATAGGAAGGGAGACTTCATTGATACTGTATGTGATAGCCAAGGAAACTATGAGGACATAAGAAAATGTAGTGCTTTACACGGAAGGGATGTATTCATAGGGCTTGCCTTTTTTGTTGTTTTGGGAGGTACTTAAAGGAAACATCATGTTTACACACACCCATGTGTCCTATAATTTTTCAAAATCCCCATTTTATACTCTACCCTTTATGTGATAAAACCTATACATGGCTTTGTAAGTATTAATATACATGAATTTTAGATCTCTACAGCCTATTTTCTCTTCCCCCATCTCTAAATTTTGTTTATGTTATTACATTCAGTCTGTTTAATTACTTGTCTTTTTTCTCTACATTGCTTTGGCTTTTTTACTGTGTATAAACTTGTGTTTTAAATTAAAAAAAATATTGATTCTCCACTACCATTATCACAAACCTTATCATGAGAAAACAGTTGCAAATTCTTTGGATACAGCTTAAGTTTTGTGAATAAATTTCAGAATGATGCCAAGAATAGGGATTAAGAAACTTTTAGATTCAAGTAGTTTATAGGTAATTATTGATATTTTATGCTCATACCCAAAGAATGTAAGATACTTTGATAAATACTGAGTAATAAATAGTATGTTAATATTTCAGCAAGAAAATAATATTGACATATAATGTTCTAAGGATTTATAAATGATAGCATTTAGAAAATTTAATATTAATAACTTTGTGAGGAAGATTTTATTCTCATTTTCCAATGGGGAGGACTTGGCAAAACCCTTAATAAATTGAAAACCTTAAGTTTGTGTATTCATGGAATAAGTGACAGTCAACTAACATGTGTTTACTTAGTAATGGTTTGCTCTGTGTTATAAAGAAGTTGTAAGGTTTTAGATTTTTGAATTAATTAATAATAAAAGTAATGTTGAAGGCTTTTCATATGCCAGTTTTTTAGAAGGTATTATTGAGAGTCTTTGTATAACTCCAAAATATTTTCATTAAATAAACGTTTTCTTAATGGATACACTTTTCACTTAAACATAGCTGAGGACTCCCTTCCAAAAGGAGAATTTCAAAATTACCTGTCAATATCCTCTATTAAAACAGGCATCCTTTAAAAAATACAAATCAAGTTTTTCTCAATTTGTTACCCATCGGGGAGTTACATTGTTCAGAAGGAAATAAGATGGATATTCTAAGTAGAATGTTTTTGGATGCCTTTCATGAGACATTAGTGGGTCTTTAAAGGGAGTTTATTGATTCTTTACGCAGCACCCGAGGCAACCCAAGATCTATTGCTCTGTCACTTTAAAAGTGGCAGCAGACGTGTCACTTTTCCTAGGAGATCTTTCAATGCTTAAGACTTGAAAATTTCTACAAACCAATTGCATCTGTCATCTCCTGGCTTGATCCACTGAGTCCCACAGGCCATGTCTGAATGGTTTAGAAGCTATATTTGTGCTCAAAATGCTTGTTGAAACAAATGCATTTTTAGGGCAGAGACTCCATAAACGAAATCTAAGCATTCAAACCTATAAACATCAATGAGAAGAAGTAAAGACCATGAAGCAGACCAACTTAGTGGGATTCTATGAAAGACAACCTAGACTCACAGCCTTGGGTCACATGGTATAGCATCTCAGATCTCTAACCAGTCTCTTTGTAGATTTTTTTGAGGAAGGAAAGTTCATTATTTGTTAAGGATATAAATTTCATTTTAGAGTAGCAAAACTTTCAAAAGATGATCTTTGCTATTCTAGAATCCAGCTTCCTCTAACTTTAATTTATTATGACTTTTAAGATTGCTATTTGGATGACATAGACTGAATAAACATATTTTCTTTTACCTTTATGTTTACATCATAGTTATTCATTTTTGTCCATCCCTTTCAGAAGCCCCAGATTTTTCAATCTTCCTTAAAGTGTTTTATTAGAAGCATATATAAAACTTAAAATATAAAGAGAGGGTGAATAAAATTTTTTAGTCATTCTGGATCAATGCCCAAAATAACTAGAACTCATAGACCCTTCTTTTTTCTAGGTTTTGGCTTAAGTTTTTGGTGTTCATTGTATTAAGGATACTCAAAAAAATAGAATTGTGGTTTTCTTTTCTCAAGATGAAAGTACAATAAATACATTTAAGTATAGGTACTAAATATATTGTGGATTACCATATAATTTTAAAAGAATATATTAGAGGTAAGTTTGTGCTTATTAGCAGATGGCGATCTCAAAAATTATTACATTTTAGCGTTGCTTTTAGAGTCAGCTTTACTAACTAATGTGCCTTTTTCAGTAGGTGTTCATATTCTTATGAAAGTACCAATAGGAATCAGGTTCCATTTCTGAAGTGGCAGTTTGGGGAATTACAGTTCAATGATAAGAGCATGAACTCTACATTCAAATTATTTGATTTGCTTTCTTCTTTATCAGTTCAACTCAAAGAGATATGCTTCTCTTTCAAGAGTCTGAGTGTCATGTTAATTTGATTTGCTCATATACTTGGATTAACAAAGTTAGACAACTAAACTGCCTCCACTGCTGAAAGATTTAGACCTTCCCATGTGTCTAATGCCAGATAATGCTCAGTCATTTGTAGAAACCACATAAACAGAGTGAAACCAAAACATACCTAAGACCCAGTATTTGTGCATAATCCTTGGTGCCTAAATTGGGATCCTAGAAATGTGGCATGCAAAATTATGGAAAGAGCCCGAAAGTCCATTAGCTGATGAACGGATAAAGAAGGTGTGGTTTATATTTACAATGGAATATTACGCTGCTGTAAAAAAAGAATGAAATCTAGCCAGTTGCAAAGATGTAGATGGAGCTGGAGAGTACTATGCTAAGCAAAATAAGTCAGTCAGAAAAAGATACTGTATAATTTCACTCGTATGTGGAATTTTAGAAATAAAACAAATGAACATGGAGAGAAAAGAGAGAAAAACCAAGAAACAGACTCTTAACTGTAGAGAACAAACTGATGGTTATCAGAGGACAGTGGTCAAGGGGTTGGGTAAAATAGGTGATGGGGATTAAAGAGGGCATTTGGAATGAGCACTGGTTATTGTATGTAAGTGTTCAGTCACTGAATTCTACACCTGAAACTAAATAAGCATGATATGCTAACTACATGAAAATTAAATAAAAACAAACAAAAAGGAATGTGGCATGCAAAAAAATATTCATGTAAACTTAGTCTTTGGAAATGTACCAGTCATACTGTAATTCATCTTCATGTGTCTTATACTAAGGACTATACTTTTCAATTTGCCAGTTAAATGATTCTACTTAACATGCAAAGACAATGTGATATTGCCCAGCCTTTGTGGTAGAAAACCACCTAAGATGAAAGAAAACCTTTAAATTAATCTTTCAACAGCAAGATAGTAAAGAAATCCTCAGAATCTATAACCAGAAACCTTAAATCTAGAATAATCATTAAGTGTTGAAGATGGATGTTGCCTTCAGAGATCTGTCAGTTGACTAGGGCTGATACAGAGTTTCAGTTTTAGGGCCACATGTGAGTGATAAATATTAGAACATACACAGTGAAGAGGTGGATGAGAGGTTCAGAATTAAGGCAGAACCCTCAAAAGTTGACCCTTTCTATGGCTGAAAGGAGAAAAGAAACCTGCCTTTTGGTGTGAAATATTAAGAAATCTTTGCCCCTGGGAGACTTCAGGGAAAACAAAACAAAACAAACAAACAAAAACAACAAAAAACATAAAAAAAAACCAACAAAATCCCAAAACCACAATCTCCTAAGAATTTATAACCATTTTTCCTGGGTTAAGGACTACAAATAACAATAATTAGTTCTGAAACCCACAACTGGGAAATTTATTTTAAATTGATTCTCAAGTGCCTAGTAAAACTATATGCACAATGAACACAAGCCTCAAGATAATCCCCCAGTACATTTCCAGGGAACTATAATTTCTTAAAAACAAGAGCAACCTCGCCAGCATCTGTCATTTCCTGACTTGTTTATTTTAGCCATTCTAACTGGTGTGAGGTGATATCTCATTGTGGTTGAGAAAGACAACTATCATATGATCTCCCTGATATGAGGAAGTGGTGATGCAACATGGGGGCTTAAGTGGGTAGGAGAAGAATCAATGAAACAAAATGGGATTGGGAGGGAGACAAACCATAAGTGACTCTTAATCTCACAAAACAAACTGAGGGTTGCTGGGGGGAGGGGGTTTGGGAGAAGGGGGTGGGATTATGGACATTGGGGAGGGTATGTGCTTTGGTGAGTGCTGTGAAGTGTGTAAACCTGGTGATTCACAGACCTGTACCCCTGGGGATAAAAATATATGTTTATAAAAAATAAAAAATTAAAAAAAAAAACAAGAGCAACAACAAATTCATAAGACACATGAAGAAGGAAGTAAGATTCAGAGTTAATAGAAGCACAACTACAGAATGAGATATTCATAGACTGTTGATATTAAAATTATCACAGAATATTAACTATGATAAATATGCTTAAATAAAAAAATATCAAAATTAAGCCTGAGATATGACTTTCAAAAGGATCAAGTGACCCTGAAAAAGAACACTGTAGCACTTCCAGAAAAATAGATGAAATACAAAGGTCAGGCTAAACCAAGAATTAGATGCAATGATGAGAAAATTAATGCAATAAAAAATAAATCAGAAGAGACACATTCAGAGTGCCCCACAGAAAAATAAGAGATAAAACTATGAAGAAAAATAGGAAACTTGTAAAACAGTAATTTCTAACACTTACGCTTTCATCTAATTGAAGTTAGTGAGGCTAAAATCTTACTGCATTAAAAATAAGACTATTTATCTAAATATAGCATAAAAGAAGTGCCAAAACATACCCCAACTGGACAGAAAATATTTGTCTCATACATATGTTACTGACAAGAGAGATTTACTCTCTTGGTAACAGCAGATTTTTCTAAAGGACTAAATGTTAGTATCCAAAAGGTTGAAGTCCTAATCACCTAGGTGATGGTGTTAGGTGTTACTTTGGGAAGTAATTAGGTCAAGAGGGTGGAGTCCTCATAACTGGGTTAGTAAGAAGCCAGAGATTATCTTTCTCAGCCCTGTGATAATATAAGGAAAAGAAGGCTGTCTGCAAACCAGGCACAGGTACCTTACTAGACGCTGGACCCACTAGAACCTTGATCATGGACTTCACAGCCTCCAAAACTGTGAGAAGTGTTTTGTGATTTAAGCAAAATAGTCTCTCGTATTCCATTATAGCAGCCCATACTGATTAAGACTTTTTTTGTCTGGAGGAGAAAAGATGTGCGCACACACACACATGCACATAAAAAACACTTCTGGAAAATATGCTTAAGAAAACAATTAGCAAATAGGCAAAAGAAGTGTGGAATAGTAGATATATATATGTATATACGTACATATATTTATACAATGGCATATACATATTCTGGAAAATGAGTACAGAATATATATCAATTTCAAACAGATATTTAGGGATTAAAGAAAATTCACAAGAAGAGACAAGAGGAATCCATTTATATAATGGTGAAGTTACAAAACCAAATATATTAGGGAAACAGATCTGGAGCATATTATTTAAAAAAATAATAATAATAAGTACCAGAGGGGCGCCCAGGTGCCTCAGTTAAGCATTTGACTCTTGGTTTTGGCTGAAGTCATGATCTCATGGGTCATGGTGAGATTGATCCCCACGTTGGGCTCTGTGCTCCTCCAGGAGTCTGCTTGAAGAGTCTCTCCTCCTGCCCTGCCCTCCCCCACTCTCTCTTTTCCTCCGTCTTTTTCTCTATCTCTCAAATAAATAAATCTTTAATTAAACAAATCTTTAATTAAATAAATCTTTAAATTTTGGGGGGGTTTTAAAGATTTTAATCATTTAGTAAATGGCTCTGTAAACTGCAGACAATAATAATTCACTTCAAGTTGTATAAGCACAATCAAGGGCATACCTTGATTATGTTTTTAATGGACATAAATTTCACGATTAACATTTTGGCCTCACTGAACAATAGTTTTTACTCACACCTACTCTATAGATCCTAAACTATCATAAGGTGAAGGGAATATTTAAATACCAGAAAATAAATACCAGAAAATTTAGAATACTGAATAGTTAACTTTTTTTTTCAGGATTTTATTTATTTATTTGACAGAGAGAGAGAGAGAAATCACAAGTTGGCAGAGCAGCTGGCAGAGAGAGAGGGGGAAGCAGACTCCCCACTGAGCAGAGAACCCGATGTGGGACTCGATCCCAGGACCCTGAGACCATGACCTGAGCTTATGGTAGAGGCTTAAGCCACTGAGCCACCCAGGCACCCCTGAATAGTTAACTTTTAACGGAGGAATTACATTTGATTGGGAAGGGACCCACAGGGGATCTCAAAGGTATTGATTATGTTTTAATTCTTGATGTGAGTAGTGAGTACATGTTTGCTTTTATCAAATATTATTACTGTTATGGACACCATAAAATATATACACTTTTTTGAGTTTATGATGTATTTTACAGTATGAAAATCTTAAAATGATAAGAAGCCATTTGCAGTAGCCATCTTTAAAAATTACTGATTAATCATTAATTTTGATGCCACCTTAATTGGGTCCTGAACACATGAAGGAAATAAATAGCGATGTGTTCAGATCAGTTCAATGTATTTTCTGTCCAGCTATATGCAAGACTAAAAGTATTATTTTATCAAATATGTTAAATGTTTAGGGTAATGAAATGTCTTTTGGCATTTTATCAATAGTAGCATAATCCTGCTCTAATTGATTTTAGTGCCAAGCTAATTTTATGCTTGAGAAATTAAAAAAAAAAATTCAGGTTAAAACTTAGCAATTCCCAATTAATTTCTGACTTAACTGCATTTAGTAGTAGAAGTAGCAGGATGGAAGACAGAACTATATTAATGGTTAGGAGGTACTTACAGAGCATAAGGAGAAGACCAGAAAATGTGTGACATGAGTAATGAGAGGGTCCCAAAGCTTCACTGAGGACTTGATTTTAGAGATGTTCCTGCACCCAGGAAATAGTATATGTTGTTCTTACAGAAGACAAATTAAAGGAATTAAAGATTGTTTTAGTTGAGAAAATGAGACAAATGCTGATTAATGTTAAATGTGTAAACTATAGTGAGCAAGCACTTTTAATAGTTCTATCAGTATCCACAATGAGGTTTATATCAACAAATTATAAATGCTGACACTAAATCTCAAATGTTAAGTTACTAACTGGTAAATGTCAGAGCTATACAGAAATCATGGTTTGCTGCAGAGATTATTATTATTTAATGGTGTGTAAGATGCTAGGAAGCATAAAAATAAAAAAAAAGATTTTACTTAATTAGATATATGCACTCTGATTTCTGTGTGTTTGAGTTGTCTTAGTATTGTATATAAATTCAAATGAAACTGAAAAAAACACAAATATACCAAGGCCATGGGAAAATACTAGAAGAATAGAAAGACAAAGTCAAGGAAGAAGTTGAGGAAGACAAAGTGAGTTTCTTTGGAAAAATATTTCTCACCAATATATTTTATTCTCTCCATTTGTTGGTATTGTCTAAACCAAAATTAAAACAGAATATCTAGGGAATAAACAGATTGAAAACTTTATCCAAAAATTCTTGATAAACATCATTATTCTCATGGATCTTGAAAGTCTACATATGACTTATGGGTTAATGCTATAACTAAGATCTGACTTTACTGTTTCTCCATTGAAATATTTCTCTTATTAATGCAGTGGTAACAGAGGAAAAAGATAGAAGCCACATAGTCATCTCTAATATTCCATTGTAGCAGCCCAAACTGATTAAGACATACATTTTTTTAAAGATTTTATTTATTTGGGGATGCCTGGGTGGCTCAGTGGGTTAAAGCCGCTGCCTTTGGCTCAGGTCATAATCCCAGAACCCTGGGATCGAGCCCCACATCAGGCTCTCTGCTCATCAGGGAGACTGCTTCGCCCCCCCCAGCCCTGCCTGCCTCTCTGCCTACTTGTGATCTCTGTCTGTCAAATAAATAAATAAAATCTTAAAAAAAAATTTTTTTTTACTTATTTGTTAGAGCGCATATGAGGAGAAGGCCCCCTGCTGAACAAGGAGCCTGATGTGGGACTCCATCCTAGGACCCTGGGATCATGACTTGAGCTGAAGGCAGACGCTTAACCAACTGAGCCACCCTGGTGTCCCTGATTAAGACATATTTTTATGTCTTCTATATATACAGAAGTGTGTGTGTGTGTGTGTGTGTGTGTGTCTGTGTGTGTGTGTGTTTTCTAAATAAGCAGATATCCAGAGCACCAGGATTTGGGAGAAACTTTTTTAGAACCTTTAATTTTTAGATCAACCATATTTGTTTGGAGCAAAGTTTATTGTGTTAAAGCCAGATTCTTATATTCAGTGATGATCAGGTAGTCATAACGAGACAGTTGTGGGCAAAAGATTCATGTTCAGGGCTCAGCTGTGTCCATTACACAGTGTTTTGATATGCAGATATTTGGCTTGGTAGGTGTTACACATTCTTTTCCTCCAAATTATCTTCCTTAGTTATTACTAACAGACCATTATTTTAAAAAGCTTGATTTTTTTTGTAATTTATTTTGGAGACCAAAGTTTGAGTTCAACTATGAGTGGATGGGATGTAGTTCATAAAAAAAAAACCCCAAAAACAAACAAACAAAACACCAAAAAATCAGACTAATGGATGTTTATACTATATAGGAGGAGGTGTGTCAACTTACTGTGTTGATAAGTAGAAAATATAATAAATTTTTAAAAATATCAGGTGTTGAGAATAAAAGAGACTGTATAGAATACGTTCTCTCTAGAAAATATGCTTGGTCCATAGAGGATGAGAATGATCCCAAATTCCATATCTGAATAGAGAACTGTTTTCAAGCTTTAGAAGTATAACAGCAGAAGTGTAGACAGTGGGGCGTGCCTGGGTGGCTGTCAGTTAAGTGACTGACTCATGGTTTCAGCTCAGGTCATGATCTCAGGGTCCTGAGACAGAGCCCTGAGTGGGGTTCTGTCCTCTGCTCAGAGCCTGCTTGTCCCTTTCCCTCTGCTTCTCTCCACCTGCCACTCTGTCTCCCTGGAGTTAAAAAAATGTAGACAGTGGAGTGTCTGGGTGGCTTAGTTGGTTCAGTATTTGACTCTTGGTTTCCGGGATCAAGCCCCACTTCAGGCTTCCTGCTAAGTAGGGAGTCTGCTTCCTCTCTCCCTCTTCCTTTGGCCCTCCTCCTTCCATTCATACACTCTTTCTTTCTTTCTCTGAAATGAATGAATGAATCTTTAAAAAGTAGAAAAAGCTAGGATTGTTTTTTAACTATAGGCTTTCATTTTTGGCAAAATATGAGTTATAAAAAAGGCAACGGAAGGATGAGGAGTACCCTTAGGTCCAGCCAATTGTTTTCCCTACATAGAGTGGTAGAAACATGAGGCCAATTATAGTTGTATATTGAAGTGTTAAAAAAAATGAATTTAATCCATGTAAAAGGTATAGGAATACTTGAAGGAAGTAGAATAAGGAGAATGAGGACCTGTAAACTGTTCAGACTTTTTATATCATTGCGATTCAGTCTTGGAGGGTTGTATGTTTCTAGGAATTTGTCCATTTCTTCTAAGTTGTCCAATTTGTTGGCATATAATTGTTTATGGTAGTCTCTTAGGATCCTTTATATTTCTTTGGTGTCAGTTGTAGCATGACATCCTACATTTCAAATTTTATTTATTTGAAACTTCTCTTTTTTTCTTGGTAGTTTACTAAAGGTTTGTTAATTTTGTTTATCTTTTCAAGGAACCAGCTCTTAGTTTCATTGATCTTTTCTATTTTTTAAAAGATATTTATTTATTTATTTGAGAGGAAATGAGAGAGAGAGAGTGAGTAAATGAGCTGGGGGAAGGGTAGAAGGAGAAGGAGAGAGAGAATCTCAAGCAGATTCTGCACTGAGTGCTGAGCCTGACATGGGGCTTGATCTCATGACATGGAAATCATGAACTGAGCTGAAATCAGATGCTTCACCAACTAGGCCACTCAGATGTCCCAACCTTTTCTGTTGTTATTTATTTAATCTCTATTTCATTTATTTTTGCTATAATCTTGTTATTTACTTCCTTCTAATTTTATTTTTTCTTCATTTTTCTTTTAGGGTGGTAAAATGAAGTTTGGGACTTTTCTTGTTTCTTGAAGTAGGAATTTATCCCTATGAGTTTCCCGCTTAAAATTGCTTTTGTTGCATCTCAGATTTTGGTATATTAATTTCCATTTTCACTTATCTCCAGGTATTTATTTATTTATTTATTTATTTATTTATTTTTAAAGATTTTATTTATTTATTTGTCAGAGAGAGAGAGAGAGAGAGTGAGCACATGCAGACAGAGTGGCAGGAAGAGACAGAGAGAGAAGCAGGCTCCCTGATGAGGAAGGAGCCCGATGTGGGACTCGATCCCAGGATGCTGGGATCATGACCTGAGCTGAAGGCAGCTGCTCAACCAACTGAGCCACCCAGGCGTCCTCCAGGTATTTTTTTTTTAAAGATTTTATTTATTTATTTGACAGAGATCTCAAGTAGGCAGAGAGGCAGGCAGAGAGAGAGAGAAGGAAGCAGGCTCCCCGCGGAGCAAAGAGCCCGATGCGGGACTCAATCCCAGGACCCTGGGATCATGACCTGATCCGAAGGCAGAGGCTTTTAACCCACTGAGATACCCAGGCGCCCTCTCTCCAGGTATTTTTAAATTTCTCTGATTTCTTCTTTGACCAATTGGATGTTCCATAACATATTGTTTAATCTCCACGTATTTGTGAATTTTTCAGTTTTCTTTGTGTTGTTTCTAACTTTATACCATTGTGTTCTGAAAAGATGCTTGGATGTAATTTAGGTCCTTAAATAAAGATATATTTATTTGAGAGAGAGAGAGAGTGAGCACGGGCAGGGGCAGGGGCAGAGGGAGAGGAGAGAATCTCAGGCAGACTCTCCACTGGGCATGGAACCCCACATGGGGCTTGATCCTGTGAAAATGAGATCAGGACCTGAACTGAAATCAAGAGTTGAAGGGTAAACCGATTGAGCCACCAGGTGCCCCTCCTCTTAAAATGTTTAAGGCCTACTTTAAGGACTAACAGATGATCTATCTTGAAAAAATGTTCCATGTACACTTGACAAAATTGTGTATTCTGTTGCTTTTGAAGAAAATGTAATGTAAATATCTATTAAGTCCATCTGGTCTAACTTGTCATTTAAGATGGATGTTTCCTTATTGATTTTCAGTCTGAAGGAATCATCAGTTGTTGTAAGTGGAGTATTAAGAGCCCCTACTTTTATTATATTGCTATCTATTTCTCTTTCTGGTCTGTTAATTCTTGCTTTTTGTAGTTAGGGGATCCTATATTGGGTGCATAAATATTTACAAATGTTATATTCTCTTGTTGGGTTAACTTCTTTATTGCTATGTGACACCCTGCTTTATCTCCCTTTTACAGCTTTTGTTTTAAAGTCTAGTTTGGCTGATATAAATATAGCAACTCTTGAATTCTGTTGGTTTCCATTTCCCTGAAAGATGTTTTTTCTGCCCTTACTTTCCGTCTGTATATGTTCTTATACCTAAAGTGTAACTCTTCTCAGCAACATATAATGGGTCTTGTTTTTTTATCCATTCAGCTAGTCTATGTCTTTTGTTGGAGAACTTAGTCTATTCATATGTAAAGCAATTTTATTGACTTATATGTGGTTATTCCCATTTTGTTAATTGTTTTCTAGTAGTTTTTGTAGTTCCTCTCTATTCTTTTCTTCATACCTTGTTCCTTTCCTTTATAGTTTGATGACTTTCTTTGGTGGTAAACTTAGACTTTTTTCTCTTTATCTTTTGTGTATTTACTATAGTTTTTTGTGTTATGATTACCGTGAGAATTATACATAAAAACGTATCTATAATTGTCTATTTAAAGTTGAAAATAACACAAGTAGGTCTCATGCTAAAACTTTTCATTTTACTTTACAGTGTTTTATGTTTTGATGTACATTAACTAGTTATTGTAATCATGGTTACTTGCTACTTTTGTCTTTTAACCTTCATACCAGGTTTATAAGTATTAGTCCAGTACCTTAATAATGCATTTACTTTTTCAGTGAGATTTATTCTTTCGTGTATATTCTTATTACTAATTAGTATCTTTTCTTTCTAGCTTAAAGAAGTCCCTCTAACATTCTTTTGTAAGGCCTGTGATGATGATGATGGACCCCTTTAGCTTTTGTTTATCTGAAAAACTCTATCTCTCCTTCAATTCTGCATGATAATTTTGTCATGTAAAGTATTATTGGTTGGAAGTTTTTGTTTTGTTTTGTTTTCTTTTTTTTTTATGTTTTCTTTTCTTTTCTTTTAGCACTTTGAATATATCATGCCACTTCCCCCTGGCCTGTAAAGTCTGTGCTGAAAAATCTGCTATAGACTTATGGAAATTCCCTTGCAAGTAATAAGTTGTTTTTCTCTTGCTGTTTCTAAGATTCTCTCCTTGTCCTTAATATTTGACATTTTAATGTAATGTGTCTTGTGGGTCTCTTTATATTCCTCTTTTTTTAGAATTCTCTAGCTCTTGGACTGGATGCTTTTTTTCTTTCAAGGAAATTTTCAGCCATTATTTTTTCAAATAAGATTTCTGCCTCTTTCTCTCTTTTCTGTCCTTCTGGGAGCTGTATAATGATTTGAACCCATTTGATGCTATCCTGTTAAGTTCAGTTCTTTTTTTTTTTTTTTTTTAAAGATTTTATTTATTTATTTGACAGACAGAGATCACAAGTAGGCAGAGAGGCAGGCAGAGAGAAAGGAGGAAGCAGGATCCCTGCTGAGCAGAGAGCCTGATGTGGGGCTTGATCCCAAGACCCTGAGATCATGACCTGAGCCGAAGGCAGAGGCTTAACCCTCTGAGCCATCCAGGTTCCCCAAGTTAAGTTCTATTCACTTTATTTTCCTTTTTCTCTTCACTGCTCTGATTAGGTGAATTCCATGGCCTTGACTTTGAGTTAACTGACCCTTTCTTCTGCTTCATCTCATCTGCTCTTGAATCCCTCTACTGTATTTTTCAATTCAGTTATTGTATTCTTCTGCTCTGTGACTTCTGTTTGGTACTTTATTATATTTTTAATCTCATTGTTGATGTTGTAACTGTGTTTATTTATTCTCCCCAGTTCAGTGAGCATCATTACTTGAACTCTTTATCAGGTAAATTACTTCATTCCATTTCCTCCAGTTTTAGCTTATTCTTTCAGATAGAACATATTTCTCTGTCTCTTTGTTTTGCTCCATTCTCTGCATTGGTTTCTATTATACAACAGATTAAACAATCATCTCTTACAGTCTTTTTTTTTTTTTTTTAAAGATTTTATTTATTTATTTGACAGAGAGAGATCACAGTAGACAGAGAGGCAGGCAGAGAGAGAGAGAGGGAAGCAGGCTCCCTGCTGAGCAGAGAGCCCGATGCGGGACTCGATCCCAGGACCCTGAGATCATGACCTGAGCCGAAGGCAGCGGCTTAACCCACTGAGCCACCCAGGCACCCCATCTCTTACAGTCTTGAAGAAATGGCCTTGTATATAAGATGAAACTTTTTCCTCATCCATGCCCCGGTTCTTGGTTGTCAGTCAAATATCTGTGCTGGCCTAAGCAGCCTATATTTTTAATAGCTGTCTGTAGTTGAGAATGTACTAAGACCTGTCAGTGTTCCAAATGGGAGTGCTCCAGCAGGCTGCCAGATATGCAGGTTAAATTAGATGCTTGTCCCTCAGACCAAGGTTTTAATATAAGCAGATAAATCTCCTTCACTTAGAGTTTAGGTGCTGTTTCTGAGGTGGCCCAGGAGCAGATAATCTAAATATGTGACCTTTTTTTTTTTTTTAAGATTTTATTTACTTATTTGAGAGAGAGTCAGTAAGAGAGAGCATGAGAGAAGAGAAGGTCAGAGGGAGAAGCAGACTTCCTGTGGGGCTGGGAGCCTGATAATGGGATTTGATCTTGGGACTCTGGGATCATGACCTGAGCCAAAGTCAGTTGCTTAACCAACTGAGTCACCCAGGTACCCAATATGTGACCTTTTTAAAAGGCCTTTTTCAGATTGCTAGTTTCTTGTGGCTCTCAGAATGTAAGTCTTGTTAATTTTCAAAATTAGAGGTTTTTCTGGGATAATCAGTGGATCAAAAAAGAAATTAAAGGGGAAATAAAAAAGTTTCTTGAGACAAATAAAAGTGGAAACACAGCATACCAGAAGTTGTGGGAAGCAGAAAAAGAAGTTATAAGAGGGAAACTCACAGTAATAAACATCTATGTTAAGAAGCAAGAAGATCCCAAATAAATAGTCTAGCTCTATGACTTAAGGAATGGAAAGGAAAACAGACACACACACACACAAAACAAAAACAAGAAACTGAGTCCAAAGTTAGCAGAAAAAGGAAATAATAAAAATTAGAGCCAAAATAAATGAAATAGAGGGCAGAAACACAATAGAAAATATTAACCAAACTAAGAGTTGGTTCCTCTAAAAGATAATTGACAAATGCTCAGCTAGACTTATTAAGGAAAAAAGTGAAGGGACCCAAGTCAAAATAATTATAAAAGAAAAAGGAGACATTACAAATGATAACACAGAAAGTCAAAGGATCATAAGAGGCTACTCTGAAAAACTACACGCCAAAAAACTAGAAAACCTAGAAGAAACAGAAAAATTCTTAGAAGTACACAACTTATGAAGACTGGATCAGGAAGAAACTTAAAATCTGAATAGGTTATTTACCAGTAAGGAGATTGAATTAGTAATAGAAAACTCCCAGTGAAGAAAAGCCCAGGACCAAATGACTTCATTGGTGAATTTTACCAAGCATTTAAAGAATAATTAACATCAAACTCCTCAAACTCCAAAAAAATCAAAGATGGGGGAATACTCCCAAATGCATTTTACCAGATCAACATTATCCTGATACTAAACCAGAAACGGACAATACTAGAAAAGAAAACTATAAGCCAATATCCATGATGAGTATAGATGCAAAAATTCTTAATAAAACATTAGCAAATCAAATTCAGCAGCACACTGAAATGATCATATATCATGATTATCTCTGATATGTAAGGATGGGTCAACATATGCAGTTCAGTCAATGTGATACATCACAATAGAATGAAAGAAAAGAATCATATGGTCATCTTAATAGATGCAAGAAAAGCATTTTACAAAACTCAGTATCTGTTCATGATAAAAATTATTAACAAATTAGGTGTAGAGGAACATGTCTCAACATAGTAAAGGCCATATATGATAAGCTCACAACTAACATCATGCTCAGTGATGGTTGAAAGATTTTCCTGTAAGATCAGAAACAAGGAGATGTGCCCACTGTCATTCCTTTTTCTCAATAACTACTACAAAACTAAAATGTATATGGAACCACAAAAGATACTGAATAGCCAAAGAAATCCTGAGAAATACAGAACAAAGAAGGAGGCATCACACTTCCTGATCTGAGGAAACCATCAACAAAATGAAAAGGTAATTGATGCGATGGAAGAAGCATTGGAAAATCATGTATCTAATAAAGGGTTAATATTCAGAATATATAAAAGACTCATACAACTCAAAGCAAAAAACCAAATAATCTAATTTAAAATTGGACAAAATACCTGAAGAGATATTTCTTCAAGGAAGATGTATGAAAGAAAATATACTCAACATCAGTAGTCATTAGGGAAATGAAAACCACAACCATAATGAGCGATCACCTCATGTCTGTTAGAAAAGCTATTATGGGGGCGCCTGGGTGGCTCAGTGGGTTGAGCCGCTGCCTTCGGCTCAGGTCATGATCTCAGGGTCCTGGGATCGAGTCCCGCATCGGGCTCTCTGCTCGACAGGGAGCCTGCTTCCTCCTCTCTCTGCCTACTTGTGATCTCTCTCTGTCAAATACATAAATAAAATCTTTAAAAAAAAAAAAAAGAAAAAAGAAAAGCTATTATGAAAAAGACAAGAGATAACAAATGCTTGCATGAATGTGGAGAAAAGGGAACATTTGTGCACTGGTGGTGGGATTATAAATTTATACAGTATGAAGGGTCCTCTAAAAAGTAAAAGTCCAAAAAAAAGGTCAAACAACCATATGATCTCAGCAGTTCCACTTCTGGGAACATATCCAATGGAAATGAAAACTTAACTTGAAAAAATATTTACAGCCCCATGTTCATAGCAGCATTATTTAAAATAGCCAAGATAATGGAAACAACTTAAGTATCTGTTGGTGGATGAATGGATAAAGAAATGCTAGAATGTGTGTGTGTGTGTGTGTGTGCGCGCGCGCGCGCGCGCGATGGGATATTATTCAACCATTAAAAATAAATCTTGTTATTTGCAAAAATGATGATGAACCTTTAGGGTTTTATTCTAAGTGAAATAAGTCAAAGGAAGACAAAACTGTGATCTCTTCTATATGTGGAATAAAAAAAAATGGCAAAACCAAGCTCATATAGATACAGAGAACAGATTGTTGGTTGTACAAGGTGAGGGGTTGAGGTTGGAGAAATGATTAAACTGTTTTTTTTTAATTTAAATCAATTGAATAGAAAGTAAATATTAAAAAAATAATAAGGAACTTGTATTTTATGGCTATAAGAAAAGGGAGAGCAAATGTTAATGTTTGAACCGTGACAAATGACTTGAGGTCTGTATAGAGAGGTCACATTTGGAATATGAAAAAAAATGAGAAAAGACATGGCTTTCACTTGGTGCATAGGTACCCATGGCTGATAACTGTTATGTCTTATGTTCTCTTTCTGTTGCATTGTTGGAGGGAATTGTTTAAATGGGAAACAAATAAACAAACAAACAAACTTGGGAGCAAGGGAAAAATACTTCTCCCAAGAAATGGTAATCTTAATTAAATTAAAAAACACATTGTAGGAAATACCATTAATCAGCAGAAGGAAAACAAAGATAAAAACAGACAACATCAAAAACCAAAAAACCCAAAAAACTGCTGAGTTTGGCGAAATACAGAGAGAAGACTATTGACTATATGGAAGGCATAATCATGAATTTTAAATGGGAAATTAAATGTTATTAATGTGTGAGTACCTCAATTCTACAAGAAATAATGTTCCCCTGAACAGAATTTATATCAGGGCAGAACTGAATTCGATCACAATAGTAAAAGAAAACTTGAAAAATAAAATTAAGAGAACTTGGTGATATGTGGAAGACATTAATGGGAAGAAAGTAGTACCAGGGATTTCTGGGAAAATGGAAAACATGGAGATTTGGTGTTTCAGATAGCACTTGTCAAAGGATGGGGAGGTCTTCTGCATTGGCAATGTATTTTTGTTCCCCATCTCATATACAGGGTATAGAATTCTTATCATCATTTACTACCTTAGCTCTCTGAAAGCAAGGATTTTTGTCTATAAAGTAATGCCTGATATTGAGTAGGCACTCAATAAATCTCTGTTGAGTGAATGAGTAAATATAATATTGCCAGTCTTTGCCAGTTTCCACTTAGTCCTAGCTGTTTTCAAATAATACATCCTTAAAATAATGTGATTTCTAAAATAGTTTCCCAGTGAATTTCCAAAATTAAATAAAGGTATTTCTGCATACTGGAACTATCTACAGAGAGACAAATCAGTGACTTTGGTGGAGGTAAGGAAGGGGGAGTTGGTAGCAAAAGACAGCTAAATAAATTAAAACTTTATGCTGTTTTTTTAATGATAGCGTTTGACAATTATTCACTGTTTTTCAAGGACAAACTTAACTCATAAAAATATAACATTTGATTATAATAAAGAAGAGTACTTCCCTTTTCAGACTACTTTGCCCTAGGGCACAAGTTCCAAGTCATCCAAATTAGCTTCAGTTTATATAGATAGGGGATAAAAAGAAAGGAGGCCAGAGTAAGAACTTAAAATTATATTTTAATTCTAAAACATCATCCCCAATCATCTTCTTTTTTATTATGCTTGGGCTGCTGATTTAGTAAAATATATAAGAATTTGTATTGATTTTTGTTATCTGAGTCCATGAGTTTAGCCATAGAGTAAAAGACTGAGAGAGGAAATGTGAAAACAACGAGGGGTTCCTGGATGTCTCAGTCAGTTAATTGGCTGCCTTCAGCTCAGGTCATGATCCCAGGGTCCTGGGATTGAGTCCCACTTTGGGCTCCTTGCTCAGCGGAGAGCCTGCTTCTTCCCTGACTGCTGCTCCCCCTGCTTGTGCTTACTCTCTCTCTCTGTCAAATAAATAAATGAAATCTTAAAAAAAAATAAAAAAATATAAAAGAACAATGAGATACCACTACCCATCTATAATTATGGCCAAAATCCAGAACACTGATGATACCAATACTGGTGAGTATGTGAAACAACAGGAACTTTCATTTATTGCTGTTAGGAATGCAAAGGGATACAGACACTTTGGAAGACAGTTTGGCAATCTCTCACACAAGTGAACACATTCTTACCATAGCATCTAGCTGTTGTACTCTTTGGTATTTACCAAAGGAGATGAAAACTTATGTCCACATTAAAACAAACAAACAAACAAACACCCCAAAAACTGTTCATGGGTGTTTATAGAAGTTTTATTTATAATTGCCAAAATGTGGCAGCAACCAAAATGTCCTTTAGTAGGTGAATGGAGAAAACACTGTGTTAACAACCAGACAATGAAAAATTATTCATATGAAAGAGAAATGAGCTACCATGAAAAGATATGGATATATTTCACTAATAGAAGCCACTCTGAGAAGGCTATATAATGTATGATCCCAACTATATGACATTCTGGAAAAGGAAAAACTGGAGAGACAATGAAAAGATCAGTGGTTGTCATGCCTTGGGAGGGGGAGGGAGGAATGAATAATCACAGTACAGAGGATTTTTAGGGCAGTGAGACTACTCTTATGGTATTATAGGTACATGTCCAAACCCAAGGAATTTATAAACCAAGAGACAACCCTATGTAAACTATGCATTTGGGGTGATACTGATATGTCAATGTAGGTTCGTCAGTTATAATAAATATACAACTCTGGTGGGGGATATTGATAGTTGGGGAGGAAATGTGTATACTAGGGCAGAGGTTATATTGGAAGTCTCTATACTTTCCACTCAGTTTTGCTGTAAACTGAAAACCGTTCTAAAAAATAAAGTTTTTTAAAAAGATAATCCACCAGTAATCTTTTTCTTTGATTTTTTTTTCTACAAACTGATAAAGAGTGTAGGAATAGACCATGCTAGAATGTCTAAGGCTATGTGATGAGCTCACTTAACCAAAATACTGGTAAGGTTAGAATATCAAATAAGAATCATAGCTGTCTCTCAGAGCTGACCTTGGTTAGATCATTGTGATCTATTGAGATAGAATGTACTAGAAATGTTTTTATTAAAATAATTCTAACAAGCCAAAATATGTTTACAATGAAACAAATCCTTAGTGTATGCAATTAATGGTTATAATTCAAATAGCAATCTTGAGCAGCATAATACCTCAGCAGAGATCTTGGCTCCATCAGACACCATAGCATGGAGCTCTTGGAGATCCGGATGGCCAATACTGAAAAATACAGTGAAAGTGGATCTAATCATGGAACCCCACATACCAGCTGGGCCTTTTCTAGTAGGAGGCCATTGCATAAAGCAATCCATTTGGATTGCTTTGTGTAATGCTTATATTTTTTTGGTTTTTTCCTTTCTGCTTTTTTCAAGTTGGAAGGATAAAAGTAGAGGAATTAGAGAAGTTGACAAGACCAAACTTTTAGAGAAAAGAGGATGTTAGGAGAAAATTTGATGATGAAAGTTTATATATGCATGTTTATTTTAAAGTAAAACACAGCTCTGCAAGACAACAGCCTTTATAGCTCAGTCTCGTCCTTGGTATTACAGACCTGCTAAGCTCCTCATCTTTTCCTTCCATCACCGTCTTTGAAACCCATGATGGCTGTTTTCCTACCAGTTCTCTATAGCTATTAATTGTTTCTTTAAACATTTTTAGAAACAGTCTTTTTTGGTTGATGTTTTAGACCTTTTTTATAATTGAAACCCTCAGCAAAATGCTTGTGCAGCCACTTTAGCCTTTTCACATACCACTTAATAGTATTTCATGGTTAATTGACATATGAGTTGATTTTGGATTTTTAGTGCTTAAGTCCAAAACTGTTATTTCAAATCAAAATCACATTTGGCAAGAAATTAAATTATTTTGCAGAATTACATTTAAATGGTACAATAGAATTTCATTGCATAGATTATATAATTTATTTTCATCAAACTTAACACTCGAGTCTCAACGTTACGTCTTCTTATATACCAATAATACATTTAATATTCTACATAATCAAATTTTAGTGTTCCCCTGAATTTTCTTAGGAAATATTCTAGAAATATTTTAGAATATATTGCAGAGTGGGATTATTAAAATTATATACATTCTTATCTTTTGGGTAACATTTTAGTAAGCTTAGCATCTTTATACATTATTTCAACTATATGTGTCTAGCTATATGTGTCAATTTCTTCTTACAACCTACCAGCTTTAGATTTTTTTTTTAAAGATTTTATTATTTATTTATTTAGTTGACAGAGAGAGAGAGCGTGCACAAGCGAGTGCACAAGCAGGCAGAGCAGCTGGCAGAGAGAGACTGGGAAGCAGGCTCCCCGCTGAGCAGAGACCCAATGCAGGGTTGGATCCCAGGACCCTGAGATCATGATCTGAGCTGAAGGCAGAGGCTTAACCCAATGAGCCACCCAAGTGCCCCAATTGTTTTAAAAACAAAGCAAACATCCTGCTTCTTAAAAAAAAAAACAAAAACATAAAAAACAAAAAACCCTATTATAGTGTAGATGAAATGCTTTTTGTTGATTACTTTTGTATATCTTTGAGAAATATGGAGGTTGAATTAATTTATCAGATATTTATGTTTTATAATTTATAAATATTCTTATTTAGTCCTTTGACTATTTTTATAAGTAGGACAACCATTTTCTATTGGTTTGTAATTTTTTAAAATATTTATATGAACATTTTGTCATTTTTTCTGTTCTCATTTTTAATATTATTTATATTTTAATTATGGAAGTGTATTTATGAGGTTAAACTGTTTTTGAATGATATATTCCTTTTTATTCATGTGCATTTCTTTATATACAAACTCCATAAATATCCACTTGATTTTTCTTCTAATAATCCTATGGATTCTTTCCTTTTTTCTTTTTCACTTTGAGTTTCAAAAGTAGGTTTTTAAAAATAGTGATTTAAGTTAAATCATTGAGTACTCCTAGACCCAAATTGCTATTAGATTATGTTATACCTGTGAAAATGGCTTGAGGAAGTTAACTTTTTAAAGAAGTAAGGAGTAACTGTTTTCACCCTAGTCAGAAGGGTATTTCCCTGTTTCTAGTGTGTTCTTGGGAGGAGGGTATTATAAATTATTATGAATGGCACAAAGAGGCCTTTTCAAGGAATTGGTGGATGCCTTACCTTTGTCTGGGGTATCACTGGGTATTTTAAACAAGAGGCCATTACTCAAATCTGGGGGGAAAAATGCCTAAAACGAACTGTATTTCTTGCTAGGGAAAGGACGCTCTTAATCTTTTTAAGCAGAGATCCAATGTAATATAGGTTTTGGTGAAGTGTGAAGTTAGGGATTAGTGGATTTTTAGAAGCATGAGTGTTAACAGATTGATATTTTTAGGGGTAGAGGATAGGAACTATTTATTCTCAGATATCTTTTGGGTATTTGTAGAAAAACTTGCTGCTCTGGTGAGGAGATGCTACTGAATCTGTTCCATGTAACTGAATCATTTACCTATAGTCAATCTTTGCCTATTTTTTTTTTTTTTTTGCATTTTGGGAGCATAATAATTGTTACTCTTATGCATGATATCTGTTATAGAGAAAAATTGCAATACAAAGTGGACCATTTTAAGGGGTATCTGCAAGTTATAATTTGGATATTAGCCCATAATTCATTTCTGTATATACGCAAGAGAAGTTTACCTGAGGAGTTAGTTATGTAGGCTTACTAGAATAGACTGAACTAATATTCACTTTTAGAACTATGGGAGCCTTTGGAAATAATAGCCTAAGGAGAGTCAATTGCAAAAAATCCCCACTGAGTGATAAATTCTGAGTACCTGTACATCGTGTGGCAGGCTTACTTTTTCTTTTTCTTTCTTTCTTTTTTTTTTTAAATTTTATTTATTTATTTGACAGACAGAGATCACAAATAGGCAGAGAGGCAGGCAGAGAGAAAGGAGGAAGCAGGCTCCCCGCTAAGCAGAGAGCCTGACATGGGGCTTGATCCCACACTACCCGAGCTGAAGGCAGAGGCTTTAACCCTCTGAGCCACCCAGGCACCCCTAGTTTTTCTTTTTCTGACCTATTCCCCTGAATAGAGTTTAGTTTTAGGTCATAAGTTTTCAGTGCAGTGTAATGATTATTTTCTAACATTTTCCAAGTACTGTTGTTTGTTTAATATTTATTTTTTATTTCTAATTTGCTTAATAATTTCATTATTTGAGAGAGAGAGCATGAGTGTGTGCACATGAGTGAAGGGAGACGAAGAGGGAGAGAATCTTCAAGCTATCTCCCCACTGAGGGTAGAGCCCACATGGGATTCAGTCTCACCACCCTTGAAATCGTGATGAGCTGAAACCAAGAGTCTGTCACTTAACTGGCTGAGCCACTCACGTGCTCCAAGCTCCCAAATTCCTATATTTCTGTCAAGTATGTTGACCCTCTTAGTGTTTTATAGTCAAGACCTGGAAAGCACATCCCTTCTCCTTACTCTACATTGTTGCAGATAGTCACCTGACCATATCTACTTGCAAAAGAAGCTGGCAAATAATGTTTCTAGCTGGTTAATCATATTTTCAATTTAAAAAACTACAAAAAAGAAAGACAGGTTTTAGGAGTAAATTTAGCAATATACCACAAAGATAAAAGATTCCCTTTACACTTCTGATTTGTTCAAATTTATCTTAAGATTTTACATAGTTTTATATCATGTCACTCAGTTCATAGACGTTATGGACTCTTCCTGTCTAGTCACCAAATAAAACAACACATTGATGACATTATATGAAAACACACATATATGTAAGGTTATACACAGACATGAATGCACATACACACATTTGCATATGTAGTACCTGTACATACATATAACCATATGTATACACATGTACACACACAGATATGCAGGTAAAATATTTAAATTCAGGGGAAAGAGAGACAATCCTAAATTAAGAAAAAACAATATAGCTACAATAGAATGAAATTCAGACTATTAGATTTCTCATAGATAGCTTAACAATATAGAGTTCTAAACTTGAAAAGTCTTTGAAACCAACGTGTGAGAGAATTGCCATTTACATATGAGTACAAGATAAAAAATTTTTTGGGTAATTTAGGAAATTGAAATGTATCCCATATGCTCTTTTTTTTTTCAAAAAAGAAAATCACTAAAAAAAAGTATTCAGAAAAAATAATCAAAATGAACAATTTAAGGAGGAAAACATAAAATAATTGATAACAATAAATATAAGTTGATTTTAAAACATTGTTGGGACGCCTGGGTGGCTCAGTTGGTTAAGCAGCTGCCTTCGGCTCAGGTCATGATCCCAGCGTCCTGGGATCGAGTCCCACATCGGGCTCCTTGCTCAGCAGGGAGCCTGTTTCTCCCTCTGCCTCTGCCTGCCATTCTGTCTGCCTGTGCTCGCTCTCTCCCTCTCTCTGATAAATAAATAAAATCTTTAAAAAAAATAAAATAAAATAAAAAAATTAAAAAAAAAACATTGTTAACATAGTGAAACTTGAATAAAGCATTAGGAAACAAAATACAGAGATTATTTAAAAATAGTATCTACTTTAAACCAAGGTTACTACTAATTTCAGTAAAATCTTGGCCAGCAGGGAATGCTATAGAGGGAGAATGAGCATGATAAAATGTGTATGTATGGTATAATATTTATACTGCAGATTTATAATATTGATTAAAATATGTTTTTTGTGAGTCAGAAGTTACAGACAATATTTAGCTATAACTTCATTTGATGAAGAAATAAGTAATGTCAACCTTTTACACTAGTGTAAAACAAACAGTTCCAGAACTTCCAAACCACCAGAAGTTAGTAGGAGAGGGAGACAATAATACTTAATTCTTCATGAAAAAGTAGGAAAGAAAGAAAAGACAAGAAACATATGTATATTCAATTGAAATGAAGTAAAATAACGTCAGGAAAAAGATAAAATAAATGTGATTATATAAGATATACGATAGCAAAATAATGGCACTAGACATTTTCAGATTGAATTAATACACAATTTAGTGATGTCATTAACAACTAAATGACAGAAAAATAATTGAGAATATAAAAATGACCAGCAATAGGTAAATAAACAGCAGTAGCAATATTGTTATCCAAACAATGGGATTTATGACAAAATGAATGAATGAGAATAAAAAGGTTAATACTGAGAAAAACAGGTATGCCATAGGATATTGTGTGCAGGTATGCCTCTCTGTGCAGACTCAAATGAGCCCAGATGATCCACTGGAGGTATTCAGTTCTGTTTCTGTTTTGGACTTTTGCCAGGTCTTGCATATTGTAGGGTCTCAGTTCAGCCTTCTTGATACACATCATGGGCTGTCTTCCAACTAAGTAACCAGCATAAGAACCATACTATCTGTATATCTCCAAATCATGTCCCTTCTCAGTTTCAGATAGGCTGAAACTGCTAAATGTTTAAAACAAACAGGACAAAATCAGTGACAGTGAAAACAAAGAGAGCAAGGAAGAATAAGATAAACCATGGTCATGTAGAAAAATGAATTTGATTTGGAAACTTGAGTGTCCTTTAAAGATACCTCTAGAATGGATAAACATAAGTATTCAACTCTATTTAAATGCAACCACTCAAAATGTATGTTTCTGTAATGTGCAAAGAGGAATCAGAAGAACCTTGTCAAATGCCTTAAAATAAATATGGTTGGACAATTGTTTTTGCCTTATTTCCTTGTACTTAGCCTTCTAGATGAGGTTGACCTTACAAATCAAGAGGCAGCAAAAAACCCACAAAAAAAAAAAAAAAAAGAAAAGAAAAGAAAAAAAAAAAAAGAAAACAAAACAAAACAAAAAAAAAACGCCAAAACCCCAAACCAAGAGGCAAGCTGTTTTACCAGTAAAATGAATTTATTCAAGAATATCAGAAAACTACGATTTGGAACAGGCAAACTTTGGTGAATTGCAGGCAAGTCCATAGAACACAGGAGAAGGGCTTGCTTGTATATGGGAAAAAGAGGAAACTGAGCATGCCTGTTAGAACTTCTCATTGAGGGTGATAATTACTCATGTAGGACTGGGCTGTTGCTGGTTTCTTCTTCCACCTGGAGTAGAAAAGCATAGGCTTCTTCCTGTTGGGTAATGTGAGGTAAGTTTCTTACGACAGGCGATCCTGTATAAGAGCTCCCCTTTCAGGCTTCCTAACTCCATTGTTAATGCGGTTTCCTTTATTTTCACAATGTCTACTGCTTACTTACTCCCCTGGCCCTTCAGTTTGATGTAGAACCCAGTCTTTCTTCCTTTTCTCAGGTGCCTAACAGGCTAAGCTTTCCTTTCCTACTTTTGTCTCAGAGAATTCGCTCCCATTTCCTTTCTTCCTTCTCTTTTTCCCTCTCCCATATATTCTTCTTATATTACAGACATTTTAGTGGAAAGTTTATATACTGTCACCAAAGGAGATACCAGTCCCTCAGGTTGATGCTGAAATATGTCTGGAATCTGGAACTCCAATATCATTAGCCCTTCCTTTTCCAGATTTCATTAGTTCTTCACTTTTCTTTTATATCTTTCTTGATTATATTCTCTCCCCATCTCCCTTTTTGGCTTTCTTCCTCTGTCAATTACCACAAAACTGAAACCTGAGCTGCTGGTCTTCCCAGACTCAAGTTCTCACTCTTTTGTGATCACAGTGGAAAGGAGCTTCTTGCTTTCAGATTTAGTTTGAAAAATCCTGGAGACCCACAGTCAGAGCTGTGCTCCGTCCCTGGGTCTTCTTCTACAGGTTGTATCACCTCAGGTGAATGACTCAATTGCCTTAAGTATTCTCACTGTAGGATGATGATAGGACTAACTTTATGGGGTGTTGTAACTAGTAATTAAGGAAATGGATATTAATAGCAGTATACTTGCCAGAATTAAATGTTCAACAGTGTTATTTATTTTTATGGTATAAATTCCTGTATTTAAGCAACTATTGCTATAATGAGCTATTCTTGATCGTGTATTCTTCAACATTTTGATATGTTCCCTGAATGAAGTCATATGATATTTAATAAAGGTATTGATATATATTGAAAATTTAGAAAGAGTAGCTGAAGTACTCTTCCCACTTGTATACATAACTAAAATTATGAAATTTAGCAGGAATGTAAATTATCTTCAGTGAAGTCTAATACACCTGTATAAATTTACAAAGGTCAAAATACACCTGTATAAATTTAGAAGGGAGGTCAATTAAGCTAGCCACAGTTATTTTGCGTGAAAAGGAAATGCCCAGGATTGTAATTTATTACAAATTTTTATGAAACTGCAGTAACTATAGTGACTTGGATGCTAATAAATCTAATGCTAATTGAGTGCACAAAACTAAAATATTTCTTTTAATTTTATACTAGGTCATATTTTACTTAAAGTCTCATATTTATTTGTGTCACTGTTAGGGTGATTATTGGAAAATTTCCCTGTGTACAGGCAGTCAGCATTTTTATTTATTTATTTTTTTTCATTTTGAGTATTTCTTCTTTTTATTTTTCTCTTGGAATATTGATACATTAAGCAAAAGTGGTCCTTTGTCCGAGGCCCAGTATTATGGTTTTACTTGCTGTAGGTATTTACTTTTAAAAGCCTTAAAATTAGGTGCCTGGGTGGTTCAGTGGGTTAAGCCTCTGCCTTCAACTCAGGTCATGGTCTTAGGGTCCTGGGATTGAGTCCCACATTGGGCTGCAGCTCAGCAGGGAGCCTGCTTCCTCCTCTCTCTCTCTCGACCTGCCTGTCTACCTACTTGTGATCTCTCTCTGTCAAATAAATAAATAAAATATTTTAAAAAATGAAAGACTTAAAATTTATTTTATATCCTATTATTTTGTAACATATTTCTATGCATTACTGAATTATCACATTTTTCAATTTCATTTTGTGTGATGAATTTTGTTTATAAAACACCCAAATTCCCATATATAACATACATGTGTATTTAAAATGATAGAAGCATTCAAAATTCCAGTCTCATATAATTATAGTGGTATAATATAATATAATACAAATTTATCCCAAGGACATATTTGACAGAATGCAAAGGCCACTGTTTTTTTTTTCTTCCAATATTTTATTTTAATTCAAGGTAGTTAATATATAGTGTAGTATTGGTTTCAGGAGTAGAATTTAGTGTTTCATCACGTGCATATAACACCCAGTGCTCATCACAACATATGCCCTCCTGAATGCCCATTACCTATTTAGCCCATCCCTCTACCCACCATTCTTCAGCAACCCTCATTTTGTTTTCTATAGTTAAGAGCTCTCATGGTTTGCCTCCATCTCTGTTTTTATCTTATTTTATTTTTTTCCCTTTTCCTATGTTCATATATTTTATTTCTTAAATTCCACATACAAGTGAAATGATATTGTATTTGTCTTGCTCTGACTGACTTATTTCGCTTAGCATAATATACTCTAGTTTATAGGCATTCAGCTTTGACTATAAGTCATTTGGAAACCCTGTCATCTACCACAGAATATCACAGTTGCTGGAATATATAACTTAGAGTCATTTTAAAGATAATATTAGACTTAAAATAGCAAAAATAAATTTTTAAAAAGAATTACAATAGCAAGATTTTAGTTCAGAAACATTAGACTTAAACTCTAGCTTTGCCAAATACTGTCTGTGTGATGTTACCCAAAATGCTGAATCCCTAAGATTTGGTGTCCTGATCGGTAACGAGTTGATATTGGTATCCACTTCTTAAATAAAAGGGAAAAATGATCATACACTTAAAAATTCAAAGAAAGATAAAAACGTGTTTCTGCTTTGTGAACTAGCAAACTTCTCATCGGTAGGATAGATGATCATCTCTGAGTCATCTTATCTCTGTTAGACTTACATAGTCTAGAAGGTATTTGGGTCACTTTCCATTTGAGAGTCTATATTTCCCAAAAGCACAAAGCATGGAAATATGTGCAATGAAAATGCCATTTTTTTTCAATGACTTTATTAGCAGGATCACCTAAAAATCTTTATCATCACTTTTATTGTTTATTAGGCTTCCATATGGAACAAATCCATTTACTTTCACCAAAATTTAGCTTTCTATAACTACATAGCAAACTTTTAATTCAATTATCAAATTTTTTAGTACAATAGTACTTTCATAAGCAGTTGAATTATTCATTCAGTATTGTTTAGATACCTTATGGAAATATTTCCAAATAGTTGTACTCTTTTGATGGAGTGACACCAGGTTGATAGTTCCTTAAAATAAAGTGAGAACTTTGAATGTCATGTGCATAACCTTTTGTTGTTCTTGTTAGTTGTTTGCAAAATTATATCACAAGATAATTCCCTCTTTCAAAAGATAGATCCATTAGATGAGGCAAATTGACATTTGACATAATATACATATGAAACATATTTAGTCAAAACACAAGCAGTATCAAAGAGGAGCAATAAAGCTGATGGTTTTGAAAAGAAGTATTTAATTATTTTCCAGTAACACAGTACTGCTGGGGTTGTTTTGTCTTTTTTCCCCAAAAGTTTTTGGATTAAACTGGTCATCTGAAAGTTACCCATTAGTTATTACTAACAGATATTAGAGGGCGTAGACGAGTTCATAGAATATAATTAAGATTTTCTTTTATAAAACACATGCATAGTGTTTCTTAATATTTCAATAATTATCTTTATTGTGTTCAAAGTAGGAGAATCATGAATGCTTCAAATTCCTGTCCTGGATTGTTCTGTTTAAACATTTTCACAGTTTAAAAATTTAAGTCACCATTCAATATGTCTGAAAAGTATGTAAAATTCAACCATTAATCTATAAAATGTGTATGACAGATGTATCAATAAAAACATATCAGTAAAAAATATGCCCAGATTGCAAGAGACATGTGATTTTTATGGTCTTAAGTACAACTCCCAAGTAGCTCTCCTGTATATATCATTTTGGCAAGTTTTCTTTTTTTTCTGATGTGTTAACTATTTTATGCAACAATCTAACAGTCTATGTTTATAAAGCTATAAAACGTTTTGTTCGGTAATTTGACTTTTCATCACTTCTATTTTTTTTTTAACTTAGCTAATATTTTAAGAAACTCTAGCATCCAATCGTTTTATAATCAAAATTTCTTGAATTTAAATTGGTAACCAAAAATTAGTTCTCTAAGTATAATTTTTTTAAAATTGTGCTTTTCATATATTAGTACAATCTTAAATCTTAATTATGTGTTAACCATATAGAGGGAAGAAAATTACAATTATAAGCAAAGATAATTATTGTTACCTTTTATCATGCTATAAAATTTCTGCCTTTGGTATATGAAATGTATGAAGTTTGAAACTTTGGATAAATTGTTGCTTCATTTTTACTCCCCCTGAAGTGTTGTCTGTAGTGGAATTCATAGAGCCTGGAGTGGATTTATGTAATTAGCTTGGTTGCAAGCCATCCTTCCCATAGGTCAAGCCTATTAAAGGATAACTAAGGGAGACATGGCTCCAAACAGTGGCATATGCCACAGTGGCACTAACGTTCACTAGAGAGGGAAAACACTCACAGGGATTATAACTTTGAAATGAAAGGAAATTGGATATTGAGCACTTTGAACTCAAATTCCACCTTCCTTTCTGTTTTTGATCTGTGTACTTTTATCTGTACTCTCTTTTGAGGTTGAGCATGTCCTGTTAAGGGTGTAGAGGAGGAGGAGGTTTGACTACTACTTTCATTCACTGTATTATTTGCCATATTATGATCTAGATCTTCCTCACTTCCTGCATTTGTTGTTTTTGCTCATGAAGGATCCAGCTTTGATGCCATCACATAGGCCCAGGTTCTAAGTAGTCTACTTTCTACCTCAGGCAGAACATTCAATCAGGATAGTCTGAAAATTAGGCAAAAAAATGAAATTGTAAAACTATGTAAAAGTATATAAAAAAGCACTTGGAATGGATAATGTTAGACTGTATTTAATAGCTATAATAAATAAAAATGACTATCTTCACAAATTTCCTTTACATGTTTAGGGAAAAAAAGGGAGTCCTGTCAGTACGAAAAATAAATGGAGGTATGGTGTTACTCATAACCAAACTCTTAGATTGTGTCAATTAATGATTTTTGAATTAGTGTCCAAAGTATAAATTGATAGACTTACAAATGTATAGATGTTTGTTACTTAATTAAAAGTCCATCAGGTACTACCTCAGGATTAACTTTAGACTGCAAAGCAATTTGTGATTCACTCTGATGGGATTTCAGTTCATTCTGCAGTGTGTTCCCTTGGCTCTGTTCCTCTGCCCACTCTAAGAACTAAATTGTAAAACTTAAGCTTAAAAACGTAGAAAATTATGCTATTTAAAGTTCTTTTAGAAAGATTTTACATTTCAGAAATAGCTGGTTTGAAAAACTGTGGATAGAATTCTGCAGGCTTCTTTTACTTCTACCTCTGGTACTAACTTGCTGCGTGACTTTAAACGAATCTGATTTTAACCTATCTGTGCCTCAGTTTCCTCATTTGCTAAGAGATGGGATTTGGGATGGGATCTGGGGGTGGGTAAACTAGATGAACTTGGAGGTTCCTTTCTTTTTTTTTTTTTTTTAATTAATTTTTTATTTTTTATAAACATATATTTTTATCCCCAGGGGTACAGGTCTGTGAATCACCAGGTTTACACACTTCACAGCACTCACCAAAGCACATACCCTCCCCAATGTCCATAATCCCACCCCCTTTCCCACACCCCCTCCCCCCAGCAACCCTCAGTTTGTTTTGTGAGATTAAGAGTCACTTATGGTTTGTCTCCCTCCCAATCCCATCTTGTTTCATTTATTCTTCTCCTACCCACTTAAGCCCCCTGGTTCCTTTCTACTTTGAAAATTTTCTGAGTCGAATGCATTTATTTTTATTAATCAGATGTTCCTCTGCAAAACAAAATAGTCAAAGTTGAAATTAGGTGAAACTAAGTACATACAAATAACTAGAAAGGACAAATGAGTTTCTTTTTTTTTTTTTTATTTATTTATTTATTTATTTATTTATTTATTTATTTATTTTTTATTTCCAGCATAACAGTATTCATTATTTTTGCACCACACCCCGTGCTCCATGCAATCCGTGCCCTCTATAATACCCACCACCTGGTACCCCAACCTCCCACCCCCCGTCCCTTCAAAACCCTCAGATTGTTTTTCAGAGTCCATAGTCTCTCATGGTTCACCTCCCCTTCCAATTTCCCCCAACTCCCTTCTCCACTCTAAGTCCCCATGTCCTCCATGCTATTTGTTATGCTCCACAAATAAGTGAAACCATATGATAATTGACTCTCTCTGCTTGACTTATTTCACTCAGCATAATCTCTTCGGGGTGGGATTATGGACATTGGGGAGGGTATGTGCTTTGGTGAGTGCTATGAAGTGTGTAAACCTGGTGATTCACAGACCTGTACCCCTGGGGATAGAGTATTATGCCTCCATCAGAAAGGATGAATACCCAACTTTTGTAGCAATATGGACAAATGAGTTTCTTAAAGCACAAATAATTGACTGCTGTGTATTATGACATGTGGTATGTTACCTCTCCCTCAGATTTCCTCCTTGGGAGGTAAGTAGGAAATCTCCCAATTCTCTCATCCCGATTGCTTCTTTCTCTAAATGCTTTTATTTTCTCATTTGCCATTACCTGAATTATTTGCATCATACAGGTTTTGCTCTTTAGGAACCTAGGTTCAAAAGACTATTTTGTATGGAATCACATTTGATTTCACCATAGACATTTATTAATACCTTGTAATATCAATTTACACACACACATGCAAATGCTTAATTTAAGTACTACTCTTCTATGCTGACAGACTGAGTCTCATTGAAGAATATAATTTTTTGCTGTGAAAGATGCCTAAAAGTGACAGATTTTTATTTTTCAAATATGCCATGGTTGAATTTACAAATACTTGAAGTACCATACACCCTTTTACTATTCTAATTTATTTACATCTTGCAGATTTTCATAATAGAGATAGGTCATGCACTGGGTCTTTTATTTCCTTCTAAAAGTCTACATACAAACATACTCTTCTTGAGCTTGCATCTGACTATGCACAAAAAGTTTTAGCTTGTCTGTAAAGACTGAATGGTACCCTTACAGTTATTTTCTTTCAGATGCCACCAGCTAAACTAGGACTGGCAACAGATACATTGTAGCAGAATTATCATTTCTTTCTTTCTTTCTTTTTTTTTTTTTTAATAAAAGTGGGTGTATGAGGCTTCTGTCACGTCTCTATATTTACAGTGAAAAGTCAATTCTAAGCAGTTTGTGTTGAAAATGACAGCATTTCTTTCAAGCTCCACATCAGCTGCTGCTAGCTGGAGTTGGAATTATCATCGTTCACTGGGCTGTCTTGCTTTATGATATCAATTAGCAAACAATCTGTTTTGTTGGCACATGATACAACTAGGATGCAAAACAGAGTGACTGTGAAGCAAAACATTTTCCAGGGAGAAGGCTGTTCTGCCCAAGCATGGGAAGGGAGAAATGATACTGTTCTTCTGTGTCAGGCTTTCTTTAATTTGCCACCAACATCAGTTTATTGACACTTATAAAATGTAATAATGGTTTTAGGTTGACTCTTCTTATTTTTCCTGATGAACAAAAAAAAACAAACACTGATGTTGGTTTTTAAAGAATTTACAGCTATTAATTCTCTTTTTAGTTTTCAGTTCAAGAATTTATATCCAAACCCCTACTTAAACTGTAGGGGGGAAAAAAAATTACACATAAAACAGGAGAGAAGGTACACTAGAGGGCACTAGTAAGCTATATTTCCATTTATTTATTTATTTATTTTCATTAACCATTATAATTTGCATGTCTTTGGGGATGCTTTTGATGCACAATCTGATCTGTTTTGAGACTACTCATTTTTCTTTGTTGCTCTCTCTCTCTTTTTTTTTTTTTTAAAGACCAATAAACTCATTTGGTAGTTTCATTGACCAGGAAAGTTCTAGACCTTTAGGTTCATTATTTTGATAAGCTTTATCCCATATGGATTGTCTGGATGGCCTTTATACCTTTATTGAAACCCTGCAATCTTGTCCTATGACATTTCTGATGTTTTTTGAAAGAGCATCTCCACAGCTGCAAGTAATTGCTACTTAAGCCCAATTGTATGGGCTTTGAGATATACACAAATCACTCCTGGGTATTTCTTTTAAGCCACATTTAAACCCCAGTCTCCAGAGGTGAAAGGCGAGATATTTAAGTAATCTGCCACCTGGCTCATTCTAATGTGATTGGGGGAGAAGACAAATTCATCTTCTGAAGAATATACAAGAACAGTTTTTCTTGAAAGGTCAAATGAAATTTATGCTTCATGCTTAAAACTTTGGCATTTCAATTAACTTTTAAAAGTCATAAACAATATAGTGAGCTGTAAAATGTGCTTAAAGAGAAAATAGATTGTATTTATTAAACAAAATAAACCAAATTTAATGACTTCTTTAGAATATGTTACTCTTGCCTCTTTACCAAACAAGATTTAAAAAAATTGTCTAAGTTCTATGATAGTAGGAATACTTTTTAATCTGTTGTGTTACTGGGGTACTTTTCTACTTTTAGTTTCCTTCTCTTTTGAAATAATGTTTTTTGAAATCATGAGTAAGAAGATGAAACTTATTTATAAGTACACATGATATAAAAAATGTAGGATATTCATTGTGACAGTAATTACAATCTTAATAGAAATGATTACAGCAATATTTATTCAGTAGGATACAATTAAAACCTTAATCATAGTCCAAATCCAATTTGTTGAAATCTAATATTTTATAGTGAAATATTTCTTAGACTTTCTGCTTTCGAAGAATCAGTCTCATTTCTAAATTGCAAAAATAAAAAGATTTCTCATGTAACATGTTTTATTCTAAAATACATATACTGTCTTTCTCAAAAGATAGCACAGTCTGGGGGCCACCACAAAATAGGACTAAAGAAATTTATCTTGATTTTTTTATCATCCTGAGTTGTATTATAAGTAATGCATTGATCATCTTACTTTCCACCTCCTGCTCACACACATGCCATGTGTCGTTACCATGACCATCTTGTCTGTTGTTGAAATTATTTTTAAGGATTGATTGGGAGCTTTTTTCCACTTTAAGGATGAGAAGAGGGGAAACCTATAGAAGTCAGGACTCAGACTTCTGGCATTGTTTTTCTCCTTCACTATGCTAGTAGTTATTTTCCAGTCTGTTGTCTTTATGGCCATCAGGTTAAAAAATCATTAAAAATATAGACTCCTCATGTATTAGATCAGATGGGATAAAAGTGAATAATTTCATCAAAGTTATGCTGACAGGCAAGTGAAGTAGCCAGTCCAAGACTGGAAACTAAATCTGTTGTGGCTTTAAGTCTAAGACTCTTTTTGCTTGCTGTGTAAAAATCAAAAGTCAAAATCTCCACCCAGATGTATAACTACAGATGTTTATTAATTTCCTGTCTGTAGCTTTGGGCAATTATTATAATGATTTAAGATTATTGAAAGAAGTCAGTTTATATTCAACAAAGAGGTAACTAAAATTACTCTCAAATAAGAATATATAAAGAAGCTTTTAACTTCATCTTAGTAAGAAAATACACCTATTTAGACAAGCATATTCTAAGAGAATATTTCCATTTTTTTCCAAGCCTTTTGAAAATTAACAACAAAACAGAAAGAGTTGAGTGTTACAGTGGCAAATACAAACAAAACACTCTTGATTGCTTAGAAGTACTTGATGTCCTGAGATGTTTTGTTGTCCTAGTAGGAAGGATTTCATTTGAAACATTGCATGGGGTCATGTGCTTTGCTTTAAAATTGATTTTACACTTAAAACTAAGACAAGCATGACTTTAATAAATCTGTTTTTTATAAAGTCACAAATTAATTTTTTACCATTTTGAGTACACTGTCATGATCAGTTCTGTTTACACGAAAAAGATTCATAATTAATATTAAACGCATGCATTTGTTTAAGTCATTTTGATCATTTGTTTTCCTTACTACAACCATACTTCATGCTGTCTTCAATTTTTTGGTAAAGTAAAATTTATAGAAAGACTTTATCATTATTACAATATAGTAAATCCAATTAGAAATACTGCAGAAATGGTTGTAGTTTTCATGTGACTATACTAATGATATTTTAGGGGTCACCATCGATACTGACATAGCGGGCACACATTTGAGAGTTAAAATACTATTTAAAAGATTTAAAAGGCTATATTAACTCAGCCAATGGGAAGCCTTGGTTTATCATATTTTTAAACTATAAACTAAAACAAATTTCCAAAAGATACAAGTTGAATGTTTTTATTTCTTTAGAAAACATCCTGTTTCAAATAACACATTGCTCAATTTTTGCAGAAAACATGACCCTACAAAAATACATGTAATCTGTAGACTTTTTATAGGTATTAGTGTATAGGGGGGGAAAAAAACGTATTTTGTGACAACGCAAACAGTCTGTCTGATGTGGAGATTATATGCATCATCCATTTAACTTGGTTCCAGTTCTACAGACTGGTCTAAAGTCACTGTATGATGATGTGAGAATATGCTGCTTTGATTGGTGACAGGTGTGAGAAGAAATTGAATTCTACGTTACCTCTTAAATTCTCCAAGAGCATATGGACATGACATTGTGCTTCTAATTCAGTAGGTTCAATATTCAGAAACATTTTTATATTAGACATGGTTTCTAGACATTGGAACTGAGGGCTCTATAGGAAAATAATTTCCTGTAGTCCCAAGATGGGAAGAAGGAAAAGAGGAAGAATAGAACCTTTAATGAGTATCCCTCTGATGGTCGTTGTGATATCCATTTTTTACATGTTAGCTTATTTCCTATTCAAAGTATTTGAAAAGAGACAATACAGACATAGCAATCCACCAAAGGAAGCGATATATGTGCTTACACGTGATATATTCAAATAGAGTTGCTGTGTGAGGCTTACTAGATTTATTGTTCATCAGGGAAGAGACACAGAAATGTAGAGTTGGGTCTTCTTATTTAAGGCATGATAATGTTTGTATGTGTGCTCCCACATGAAGTTGTACTTGACTGTATGTGGCGGAGGGCAAGTGGGAAGTCAGGATTGGAGCTGAAATGATTTGATCATGAAATTCTAAAGTAATTTAGCAAACTTATGAATAGCTGGTTTTATTCATCTGTCTAGTCATTTAAGCTTTAGGAAAAAGTCTGTGATCTTGTGTTGGAAGGCCTTGATACCATCATCAGGTTAATGATTTGCTGGAGTGGCTTACAAAATAAGCTACTGTATTCCTGGTTATGGTTTACTGCAGCCAAAGGAAATAGATTAAAATCCACAAGGAAAAGGGTGCAAAGGGCAGAGTTCAAGAGAGACCAGGTGCAAGTTTTCAGTTGTCATTTCCCAGTAGAGACACACGGACAGTGCTTATTTCCCTTAGCAATAATGTGTTGCCGATCAGGGAAGCTCAGCCAAGCCTTGATACCCTTTGTTTTTTTCTGGAGGTCAATCATGTGAATATGGAATACCTGCATGACTGATTTTAGCTGCTTAGTTTCCAGTATCCCCCCTCCCAAAGGTCAAACTGATGGCCCACGTGAGCAAAAACAAGTATTTATCATAAATCACATTATTAGCAGTAAACTACCTAACCTGTGATCCAAGGCCCAAGGTATGCAAAGACCCTCTCATCAGGCAGGTTATTTGAAAGGCTTAGAGTAGAGGTTATCCCCGAAGAGTAGCTCAAGAACCTCTCCTGAAACCTTTTGGAATGTGCTGGTTTGGGGCAGCGCAGCCCTGTTGAGTTAATCCTTTACTATACAAGTTAAAGGCTACAGATGTTTC
The DNA here is from genome assembly GCF_009829155.1 of Mustela erminea. Taxonomy (NCBI): domain Eukaryota; kingdom Metazoa; phylum Chordata; class Mammalia; order Carnivora; family Mustelidae; genus Mustela; species Mustela erminea. Next base: position 27,875,905 of record NC_045617.1, read on the forward strand.
CTGATTTTTGTCACCTACTGCAGGAAAGTTAATGTAATACATTATATATTATACGTTGAAAGCCTGCATTTCTTTATTTAAAAATTTGAGATCATAGTCCTTGGTCATTTTTTTTTTTTTAAAGGAAAGGGCATATAAGAAAAAATAAGTTCTGCTACAAAATGGAGATCAAAACTTAGCTTGTCAGGCAAATAGTGAATATGGGTAAGATTTAAGGTGCAAGTCACCATTCAGAGGTTACCTAGAGGAGAAGACCATATGACTATAGCCCAAGAATTAAGTAGAAACATTGGAACTAACGTGTGTTGAGTGCAAGCATACCTGAGGCTTAGGGAAGTTCTGATTAACAGACAGCTGGAGCAGGGAGCCGGACATGCATGGGATAAGAAGACATGCTTGGTAGATAAGGTAAAACCTGATGAATCACTAAAATGAGAGGGAGAATAGGTCATTGATTTCCTAATGCTACTGTAACAAATGGTCACAAATATAGTGGCTTAAAACAACACGAATATATTATCTTACAGTTCTAGAGATAATAGAGAGATAATAGAGAGGTCAGAAGTCCAAAATGAGTCTTATGGGTCTAGAATGAAGGTGTAGACTAACGTATATTTCTTCTGGAGACTCCAGGGAAGAATGTTTTTCCTTCCCTTTATAACACCTTCCAGAGGCCGTGTTCCTTCCTTCATGGCTACTTCTTCCATCCTTAGAGAGACACAATATAAATTCTTCTTCAGTCATCATGTCTTTCTGAATCTGCTCTCCATGCATCCCTCTATCCCTTCTTAGAGTCCTTGTGATTACGCGGAGCCCACCTAAATAACCCAGGATAACTGTCTTCTCCCCACTTTTCTCCATTTCAAGATTTTTAACATAATTACATCTGAGAGGTCTTTTTGTTATGTCAGAAAACATATTCATAGGCTCCAGGGATTGGGACTTGGACATTCTTGGGTGGCCGTTATTCTGTCTTCCATAAGAGACAGGGTACCACTGGAAGAGCTGGGGTTGAAGGATACTTACAACAAATGCTGCATTTCATTGTTGGGTGGCCTTATCAGGTTCTAAGAGAAGGTGGCTGCAATCTCATTCACTAGGAGATTGCCATCCATCATTGGATAGAATGTTACCCTCACAGGCTCAGTAATATTTAACAAGAGTTTGCCCTTAGTTATTTGAGGCAAGAAAAATCAGTGGTCAGTAATTCAAGAGATACTCCTTATACTAAGGAATAACTCAAGCTAACAAGTATGAAAAAGGATTGATTTAATAAATAACATTTATTTTATATTTATGATATGTCAGATTCACCAAACCAAATACTTCCATTACCTCATGCAGTTCTCACTGCAGCATTTAAAAAATAGTTTTGGGGGCTAGTCAATGAAAGAAATGAATTTGAGTGTTTATTAACCTGCCCCGGTGGTTTTAGGAAGCAACCTTGTAGAGACAGGATGCAAATCTGAATTATTTCAAGGCCTTGGCTTTTTCCACTGCAGAATGCCAGCATGTTGAATTTACAATGTTGGATAACCCTTTCCATTAGTCAAATGTTTATACCCATAATACAGGGTATTCCTTTCTCAATTGCCAGAACAAACATAAGGTTAATAACTAGGATAATTTTGTTGAGAATAGAATCAGATCATTGGGCAGAAAACAGTGGAGTCCTATCAAAACCTAATAGGAAGGCTGATGAAACATCTCCTTCCTACTACAGAAAACATCCTTTCAGTGTTAGAAATCCTTGGTCCTGTTTAGAAGTATTTAACAGTATCCGGTGCAATGATAAACTGGTGTGATAAACATAGCTACCTCATGCCCTTCCTTAATACTATTGAACTTTTGAAATGAATTAAATAAAACTAAAAAGAAAGCAGGGGTAGTTTTAGAAAGTTAGCCATTTGGATTTGAGACGGCCTCCCATACCTTGGATTTTTCTGATGTCAGTGTGATTATTGACTCTTTGTAGAAGGTTTTTCTATGTGGTGGGAATAGAAAGCATGTTGAATACCAGGCTTGTGCACTTGCTTTCAGAGTGGAAGTTGAGAGGAGGAAAACAAAACAAAACGAAACCCAGCTTCACAAGTGTATAAAAATGGAATAGAGACTGACTTGTGGGAAATATTTCTTCTTCCCTTTTAGCCCAGATTTTTCCAAAGAGATTTCCTTATTAAGTAACCAGATCAACCTGGGGTTTCAGAAGTTTTTCTTAACTATCTTGAGGTGAAGATGAGAGGCCACAAAGAAACTTTCTCCTTTAAGGCCTCTGAGTGGACTTCTAGGTATCAAATCAGGGATTTATCACATGGATTCATCCTATAGAACAAACTAGATGCAATTTTAGATATTTTCTTGAAATTGTTTCTATGAATCTTTTCTTTGAGTGCATCACTAAGTCAAAAATTGAAGAGATATTTTTAGTACTAGTTCACTCTACTCGTAACTTTATTTTAGCTCTAAGTTCTTAAAATACAATATAATAAAAATGATGTTGCTCTTGGTCCTTGAAGTTTTGGATTCATTGTATTCAAAGTTTTAACTGTATCCGCCAAATACTCCAGGCTCTCCTGGAATTTATCTTTTTAAAAGTCTGAAGCAGTTGGTTTTTTTTCCCCTGGTGTTCCAAAAATAGGGCAATAGCATCTCTCAGCTCATAAATCTGTGGATACATATTTCCCTCTGTTAACAAGCAAACTGCAATGTGCAATAGAAGGATTTTGTAATCAACATTAAAAGCAGTGAAAGTTACTTGATTTTGACTTGTTTTTTGTGTAATTGACCACCTAGTGGTTGAAATTGAAGTATTCTGCAGATCAGCTCGCAGGGACTTAGAAGCCGGTGCTTAAACAGTGAATGATGGAGAGCATCCCAATAAAAGTATAATTTTTCTTTGTTTAATCGATTTTTAAAATTTTGAATTGAGATTTTTGACAGTGTAATTAGTGTTTACCTTAATACAGGTGTGTATATTTTTATGACATAGCCTCAAGTAATCATCAGCATCAGTAATTGTCAATCAATGACATTTCTCATACATAAGACGATACACATTATCAAGTATAATTCTTTCATCAGTAGTGTATTTAAATCAATAGGAAAGGATGTGATAGATATGTTTATTACTTTTTGGTGATGGTTTCATGGTTGTATGCATATAACCAAATCCATCAAATTATAGACATTAGGTATAGGCTGTTTTTTTTTTCTTTCTTTGTATATCAATTATATCTCAACTAAGCTGTGAAAAAAATAAAACAATCAGACACAAAAAAACTAATACTAAAAAAGGGCAATAATGCAATTTTTTTCAAGACCATGATATTTTTCTTTTTTTTGCTAATTGATTAAACAGTGCTTAATTAAGAGAAAGCTATACATTCCAGTAATTATTCATCATAATGTTTTGATGTTGTTCAGGAGAGATGGTTTTATGAGTTTTTTCAGTTGTATAAAATTTATTTTGGTGGTGTTTGGTAATTAAAAAGCAGTATCATGTGAAATTTTAATAGCATTTAAGGTCCCCAATAATAAGTTCCAGTAACTTTAACATGTGTGTGCTACGCAGTATTGGGTTGTATAAAACGGAAAAAAAATTTTTTTTTAAATGAAAATAAAAGGTTTGCATGAATTTTAACTCAAATGCTCAGGCTGTAGGGATTCCATTATGATATTGCTCAGTCTTTTTAAACAAACCCAGATGATTGGATATGTTCAAGGAGAGTGCTAACTGACCATCAGTTTCATTTCTTCTATTTGGGAATTTAGCTAGATTAAATTTCCCAGTTTCCTTTGTGGGCTTAGTGTCTTGAGGCTGACTTCCATCCAGTGCACAGTGTGGCTCATTTTGGGGCTTGGCCTATATGAATCTCACACATTAGATCTCTTATAATCTTTTCTTGCTGCCTAAAATGAAGAGGGCTTCATGGTAAACTCGAGGGCCAGGTGTTGCCATAAAATGGAAGGACCTCTTCCCTAAATCACTTTTGAAAAGAAAACTACCTAGAAAAGCTGTTCAACCAAGAGCACTCTAAATCTACTGCTAGGTTGTTGAGAGAAGAAGGGGAAGAGTTGTGTTAAGCCACTAAAACTTCAGAGTTTATCTGCTATAGAAGCTGGCATTTCCTTAACCACTCCAGATATTATTTTTTGTAATTTCACTCCATACCTGAAAGAGAAGTCAAATTGATTGGTTGCCTTTTCATTTGCCCCATAGCAAAAACAAAATATTTATTTCGAACAAAAGAAACCAGAAATAATGGGGAGGATGCCTGATTATTCCTGCAGAAAAATATGGATATCTGTCAGTTGGTGGTAGTGTTTTCTTCCATTCAGTCATTCTTCTGTTCCAGGTGAAATTTGTATTAATTTCCCATAAACATTGATGTCACTGGCCTTGTAACTATCTCTGTTTAATGGGGCCTAAAGCAAATTTAAATAACCTTACTTTGCCAGTCTTATGATTCGTAGCTTGCAATGTCAGGATGAACTCTTAGGATGGATTGAAGAAGAAATGTTAAAATAAATGGTAGGACTCAGGATCTCTGTGGTGCAGTTTAGTAATGGCAATAGCACAAGATTTTTTGTTTATTTCTTTTTGTTTTATTAAGTACATTTCTGTCTTAAAATTAGTTTTATGTTAGGCTGTAAGATATATGCAATGTAAATTGTATCATGTGCATGAAAATATCTCATAAAGACTACGCATGAGGCCCCTGGGTGGCCCAGTTGATTAGTCATCGTAATCCTGCTTTCGGCTCAGGCTATAATCTCAGGGTCTTGAGGTTGAGCCCCGAATTGGGCTCAGGGCTTGGTGTGGAGTGTGTTTGTGTTTCTCTTTCCCGCTTTGTTGCTCTCTCTCTAAGATAAATAAATCTTTTAAAAGTAAAATAAAACAAAGACTGTGCACCGTCATCTAATAATTACAGACTTTACCTATTTATTTTATCCTGTGAATCTCTAACCAGTGATGAGGAAGTAAACAAAACAAAACAAAACAAAAAAAACCTTCTGAGATAATTGGAAAGAGGTAGTGTCCTCGTGATAGCTGAGGAATGATTCTTAACATCTATTCCTTTTAACTCTGTACACTTCTGGTATTGGTCTAGAATTTTGAGGTAAGCAGAGTAGCAAAATTTATGTTCACAGATGTGGTTACATACAGAGTGGTTGACCATGCCTGATGACGTGAATCTTGATTTGTGCAGCAAGATATATTGAGTCCAGATTTAGGCATAAGAAATAAATCCTGTCAGAATACATGTGACCCTGATGTCTTGTGTCTACTATTGCACCAAAGAATTTCCTCTTTCTGATGAATACATAATATGATGCTGTCCGGATTATGTTGGCACTAATTATTACAAATGAGGGCAGCATTCTGAAAATTTGTCTAGGGGTGTCAAAAGAAAGTAAAAGCAGAATTTTGTCCTTTTTTACTCTGATAGGTCATCTCAGGAATCATTATCTAATGTCCCTAATTCTACTTTTTGATGATAACACTGTAAACAAATGTATTTAAAACTATGTAGGCTATTGCTTCCCAAGCATGTCTGCAGTTTAGAATCACCTAGGGAATCTTTTAACACTTCTAAAATACAGGTTATAGCCTCAGAAAATTAAATCACAATTTCTGGGGCTGTGATCAGGTGACTCTATTCTGCAGACAGGTTTGGGAACCACCCACAATCATTTTAGAATTTAATAACAGGTTTCCATGCCAACTTCTCAATAGAGGTTCTATATTAGAGGTTATTCACTGAATAGAAATATTTTAATTCAAAGGTAATAGAAGTTATGCATATTTAATGTAGCAAACATAGTAAACATAAAAACCATAAAAATTAAGTTAACTAGAGGTGCCTGGGTGGCTCAGCCGTTAAGCATCTGCCTTTGGCTCAGGTCTTGATTCCAGGGTCCTGGGATGGAGGCCTTGCTCAGCGGGGAGTCTGCTTCTCCCTCTCCCACTCCCCCTGCTTGTGTTCCCTCTCCTGCTGCCAAATAAATAAATAAAATCTTTAAAAAAATTAAGTTAACTATAGTCTTGTCAACCAAAGATAATCACTGTAAATGGATTAATTTTCTTCTAGATATTTCCAGTCAATATAAATACTAATAAGGATGAGTGTGTATCTTCTAGATATTTCCAGTCAATATAAATACTAATAAGGATGAGTGTGTATGTATGTGTGTGGGTGTAACAAAGACTCATATTTTTTATTCTTTTTCTCTCACAATATATAGAATTAGAAAAATTAGTTTTAGGGGCGCCTGGGTGGCTCAGTGGGTTAAGCCGCTGCCTTCAGCTTGGGTCATGATCTCAGGGTCCTGGGATCGAGTCCCGCATCGGGCTCTCTGCTCAGCAGGGAGCCTGCTTCCCTTCCTCTCTCTCTGCCTGCCTCTCCGTCTACTTGTGATTTCTCTCTGTCAAATAAATAAATAAAATCTTTAAAAAAAAAAAAAGAAAAATTAGTTTTAAATGTTGCTTTTTGTATGGCCTTATTCCATAGTCCTTTTCAAAAGCTTTTCTGGACAATGATACCATTTCCTTTTTTATACTTACTTTTATCTCACCCTTAAAGAACTTTGTCTTGGGCTAAAGAAAGGTGACACCATTTCAGGTGAATTTTTGCATGTTTGCTTGCACAAGTGAAAAATGGGTATTTTCATCTCAGATCAAATTAGAAATTTGGCAAGAAAGTGTTCCTGAACTTAGCTGCATTGGAATCACCTGTTGAGATAGTTAAACTCTGTATGCATGGCCCCACCTCATGGCTCTGACTGGCAAGGTTCAGTGAGGTATTGAGGGGGGGGGGTCCTGGTTATTTGCATTTCTAACGCTGCCAGGTAATGTTTGTGCTGCTACTGAGGGAAGCCACACTTTTAGGAACATTTTAGGAAAAAAAGTTCTTTTTCTTATTCCTGGGTTTTTCTCTGTCTCAACAACCCATTACATACAAGTAGTTTACATTTGATGCTGGCTTTATAAATATCTATCTTTGATTAGAAATTTCCAAATACTTCCTGGAATTATTCAACTTCACCAAAATTGACTTAGCTCAAGAGCTTGAATTTTTTTTTTTTTTTTAATTTAGTTGAGGGAGAGAGAGAGAGCACGTGCGTGAGTGGGGATTTGCGGGGGTGTTGCAGGAAGGCTGACCTGGGGCTCCAGGCTGACCCTTGAGCTCTATCCCAAGATCCTGAGATCATAAACTGAGCCAAAGGTAGAAAGTTAACTCACTGAGCCACCCAGATGTCCAAGAGCTTGACTTCTTAATAATTATTACAAGTTGCTCATAATTTATTTTTGAAAAACTGATAAACTGAAGCCTCCTTGTATGTCCAATGGACATGTTGGGGTAACTCAACTTTCTTCATCTTGACAGAAGAAAAAATGGTATTGCTGCCATCCAAATTCTGAGGGATGCACTTACCATAACTTTGAGTTCTCAAGAAAGAAAAAGCAGCTCTTATAACAGGTATGGCAAAATATTTGTTATCAGTGTTTTTGTGCACCTAGCTGGGAAGAGCAAATTCCTGCAAATTTGCAGATTCAAGATGTGTCCTGTTTACAACTGATGTGTTTTTTTTTTTTAAACCTTTTTCTTTTCAAGTGTTAATTCCTCCAGTAGAGATAATCTGTTCTCTTTCATGTCTCCTCCTTGGGCAATACATTTTGAAGATTAATATAATATGGATAACATGCCTGTGTGTCTTGCCTAATTCAAAATGCTGAGGGTATTATTTCTGGTTTAGGGAGTTTGAAGAAATTTATATCTAGGTTTGGAATGCTCAGTTATCAGAGAAGTATTGCTGCATGTCTGGACCTGGCAGTTTGCCCACATTCCTAGCAGGTCATTAATAAAGGCTACAATTGCTCCTACATTTAGATTTTCTTCTACACTGACTCAGCAGTTGCAGTTATCATCTTACACTGTCATGGGTCATTAAGGAGCTTCAGCTGGCATACTTTTAAAAGATGCTCTGTTCCTTTAGGTTAGAGCTGTTTTTCTACCCTAACTCACCTTTCAAACTGGACTTTTTTTTTTTTTTTTAAGAGATATCTGGGGGAAAATGTTTAATAAACAGCCCAGAATACAGTAACTAATGGTTTCAGCTTCAGTTCCTTTGTGCCTTAAAAATCAAGTGTTTATTTAGAAAATGCCTTCAGCAAGAGTACAGTTTGGGATTTATTTGATGTCACAGATTAAATTATTGCTTGCTTACTTCCTTTACTTGAAATGCACAATTAATATTTCACAGCAAGTTTAAATTAGTCGTTACATTTTCTTCTTTACTTAATTTTCAAAGTCACTTAAAGCCATCTGAGCCCTAGTATTTTTACATCACAAACCATAAATCAAGTTAAATGTTGGAGTCAGGGAGCTCTAATGCTACATTTAAATCTGAAGCACTGGTAAAACTACAGTTTATCTAGCTGTGTTACAGGCTGTCGCCCAACAATAAATAACCTCAAAAGTTTCACGGCTTTTTTTGTTAAACAGCCACAATTCAAGAATTGGAAAGTACTGCAACAAATTAATGATAGAAGTATGAAGAATAGTGGGGAAACTCTATTCTTGCTACTTCCATTATAAAATGTTGTGGTTTGAGACTTTATAGTAGAATTTTAAGACCATAAATTCTCCAGAAATGATCTTGTAAGCATTACCTTGAAGACATACTCATTTTTAAGAGGTTTTTGTTTTGTTTTGTTTTTTAACTGTATCTTTTTGTGGGGAGGGAAAGTTCTAATTCTTCCATCTGACATTGGAGAAATCTCATGATCTAAAAACCATAATATAGAATGTCTTCTTATGACTGATTGATGTGGGGTTAAATATACAACTAACGTTGAAACAGAGTCCTTTTACAGGATACCTTGAACCATTAGAATAAGAAATGAGCAATTAATAATAATTATATAAATAAATTTTAAGGAAGTTCTGTTTTCTCTTTCTTCCTTCTTAGAACTTCTTCTTTTTTTTTTTTTAACTAGAAGTAGCAAAGCAAACCAAAAACAAACAAAACAACATTAAAAAATAAAGTTAATATTCACACCATAATTGAGAAAGTGTGCAGGGTTTGCTTTCTCAGAGGGTGGCCACAAGGACACAGAAGCATATGCTAGTTCTCACACAGATGCATTGATCCTTGTCTCAGCCACTTAATTGCTATGTTACAATAGTCAGCTTATTTGCCTTCCCTAAGCCACTGTTTTCTCCACTTTGAACCACAATAACCATGAGGTTAATAAGATCTATTTCTTATTATCTTGAAGTAATATATGTAAGTATTAATAGTAGCTCTATTGGGATTAAGTGATTTGATGTAGGTACAGCACCTTCCCTGGCTGTTGATCCATGCAGGATTTTTCTGTGTTTGGTATGTGCCATGTAAGTATATGTACAGGAAAGTTACCTTACTTATGTAAGTGATATCCCCCAGACTTAGAACATGCCTCTTAGAAATGCCTCTATCACACACACCTAGGCATGAAACACATACACACACATGATATGCAGCATATGCTCCATAACACTTAATAGGGGTGTTTGTGTGTGTATGTGTGTATGTGTTTCATGCCTAGGTGTGTGTGATAGAGGCATTCCCAAGCTATTGCTCAGAAACAACTAAGGGAAAATTCAGAAAAGATTCCTAGATATAGTTGGTTGCCAGATTAAGCAAATAAAAATAGAGGACAACCAGTTACTTTTTTTTCAGATGGGCAGAAAATTTGTTTAAGTGTATGTTCCCAAAATATATGATACACTAAATTTTTTTTTTGTTATTTATCCAAGATTAAAATTAAGCTGCATATCCTCTATTTTTATCTGGCAGCTTTAACACAAGGAAAAAGAAGGTAAAACTCTCAGTTGTTAAAAGCAAAGTTATGTGTATTCAAATAATAATAATAATAGTAACGCCACAGTTAGCATAACTTTTCTCCCTTTCCCCAGTTCTTTGCGGTATAGCCACAGTTGTCTCATTTCAGTTTCTGGAAAAATGCCAGATTTTTTTCTTATGATAGGATATTTGTGATTTCATCTGTCTAGGATGAACCACCCCCTCATCTCTAAACATATCCTCCTTAGACTCTTAACAGAGGCATCTCAGGCTTCTGGCACTTTCCTTGACCCAGAACCCCATTTCCTATTCCCCACTCCAGGTTTATTCTTATACTGTCTCAAACAATGGTATTTATTTCTTTCAAATCATTTACCGTATTTTGGGACTATGAATTAATACAATTACATATTCAATATCCATCTCCTCTACTATATTGTAAACTCTTTTAATTTTATTTATTTATTTATTTATCAGAGAGAGAGAGAGTGCTCACAAGCAGGCAGAGGTGGAAAGAGAAGCAGACTCCCTGCTGAGCAAGGAGCACGATGCGGGACTCATTCCCAGGACCCTGGGATCATGGCCTCAGCCGAAGGCATTGGCTTAACTGACTGAGCCACCCAGGTGTCCCTATACTGCAAACTCTTTGAAAACTCTTTTTTCTCTAATTTGTTGCTGTAGCATATAGCATACAGGGTCATTTATAAAAAATTATCTTAGAGTTTCTTTTGAGATTAAAAAATTATTTATTGGGAGAGGGAGTGCTCCCACAAGTGAGCATGAGCAAGGGGAGGGGTAGGGGGAGGAGGAAAGGGAGAAGCAGATTTCCTCGCCAAGCACAGAGCCCTATGAAGGCCTCAGTCCCAGGACCTTGTGATCATGACCTGAGCCAAAGATAGATGCTTAAATGACTGAGCCACTGAGGTACCCCCACGGTCATGTTTTTAATATCAAACTGTTTGTACATTATTCTTCCAATGAAGAATGCTCAGTTTTGTGATTAAAAGCATAGTTCTGGTTACTTGGCATTTCTAAAACCTAATTAACTCCCTCCCCACAGCAGGTCATCATACTCTAATTTAGTGTACTCAGGACGAGTGTTTAAATTCTTTCAACCTCTTTGTGTTTTTTTTTTTTTTCCACTTTAAATTGGGGTTAACAACATTTCATAGTGTTGTTTTGAGGATTAAACAAAAGGTTTGCAAAACATTTGTATGGTCCCTGAATCTAGCAAGTATTCAAGGAAAAGTAGCAAGAACAATAAAACAACAAACACTGAGAGGCAAATCTGTAATGGTTACAATTTAAAAGAGATTTTATTTCTGACTTTGTTGCTAAAGGAAGGCTTTTAGACAAGATGAAACTTCTGCTAGGTCTTAAAGTAGTATGTGGGGGCTCTGGGAGACAGCCCTTCTGGGAGGAGTTATGTGATTATTTCAGGCCTTGCTCTAGAACTCCGATGTAACCCCTGAGCTTTCAGTCTCTCTAACCTAACAACTCAAGATATAGTCCATTAGCATTACCAGAGAACTTGTTAAAAAATGCAGAATCTTGGGTCCTGCATACCCTTAAACTAATGGATCAAAATCTGGACCTTAGCATGATCCCCAGGTGACTTTTGTTTACATTGATGTTTGAGGCAGTACTCTATGGACAGTGGTTGCCAAATGTGATTGCTGGACCAGCAATGGCAGTATATTTGGAAATATATAAGAAATGCAAATCTCCAGATCTACTGTATTGAGCTACTCAGATGGTATAATAAAGTACCACCGACTGGGTGGTTTAAGCAAAAGCATTTTGTTGCTTGCATTTCTGAGGGCTAGAAAGTCCAAGATTTAGCTGCCAACAAAGTAGACATTAGTGTGGGGCCTTTTGGTTGGCGGGTGGCTGCCATCCTTCAAGGGCTCACATAACTGGTCTTCTTTGTGCTGTGTGGGGGAACTGTCTAGTATTTTTTTTCATAAGGGCCTTTATTCCCATGTAATTCCTATCAGGCTAGGTCCCACCCTCAGGAACACGTTGAAATCTAATTACTTCCCAAAGACCCCAGCTCCAAATACTGTCACATTGTAGGTTAGGTCTTCAGCTCCTTAATTTAATTTGACACACTCAATCTGTAAGACCTACCTAATCAAAAACCCCGAGGTAGGGTCGAGTTTGGGCCAGCAGTCATCTCCAGGCAATTCTGACGTGCTTTAATGATTAAGCCACTGCCTCAATACAGCAGTCACCTTTGTGTTTCCTTGGTGCTAATGCTTGGGGTTGAAGCTTGGTGACTTTAAAGTACAGCCAAGTTTAAGAACCATTAATAAAAGATATTTTCTGCCCAGATATATAAAGTATATTCCCAACAATACCATAGAGTTGTCTTGGGGCAGTAGTAGAAAATTATCTAGATAGTGACAATCAGTAGTCAGTCATCAAGTATTGATGGGCAGATACCATGTATCCTATGTAAAAAATAAGTACAGTAGCCATGTCACCATGTCATCTGTTGGGAGGAGGAACCTCAAATATTTGGAACTCTCTACATACTTAGCATTCATGTTGCATGATTAATTTCTTATGTCTGAGTGAGAAATTCTATCATCCTTGTATTTGAAAGACTTGTTTTGACCTGTGGTATAATTGATTCCTTTCAAAAGCTATGCATTTTAGAGGCGAGTCCTGCTGAGTTTAAAGAAAAATGCATGTGGGATCACAATTGCCTGAGGTAATTTCTACCTTAGATGTAGTTTTGCCTAGTGCTTTTAAGAGTATACAAACAAAAATATCAAAACTGATCCCTTACACTTTTTTAATTGAAAATAAACTTCCAGTGCAGATTTTCCTGTATGCCTCGGTTGCTCAAAGGCATTCATCTTTCTGATGTCAGCACTTAAAATCCTAAAAATCACATAGATGTCTTTGATATAGGCATAAAATAGCAGCAGAACTGGTAAATGCTGAAGAGAAGTGGTCTACAGTCTATATTCATGTTTTCATATATCATTCCTTCTTTCTAAGTTCTCAGAAAACAGTGAGAAGAGATATCTGTCTGCTCCCTTTTCTGATAAGAAGGCAAAGCAAAGCATGATTAACGTTACAGAAATCTTCATTATGAAGATAATTTTTGTCATAAGAACCAGAGACTGTATAAGCATGTGTTTCAGGAACAACCTATTTCCTTCCTCTCCCATCTCTTCTACTGACTTGGGCTCTTGGCATGTGTGATAGATAGCTGGAGTGTAAAGTGTTTTAAGGAACCCTGTTTGATATAGACCAATGCCATATAACCAATATGAATCCTGCTGTGAGTGAATTATTTGTCTGCAAAGACTCTTACTTTGTGGTTCCCATTTCATTTTGGATTTCCACTTGTGTTTGTTTAAAGTTACTGCCACCTCTGTGGTTGTGAATACATCTCATGCAGTCAGCTGTAGCCCAGCTAAAAGAAATATAGTGCCATCTCAGTACTTTAGTAAAGATCTGTGTTCTTACAAGTAGGACCATCCAATTTCTAGCCACAACAACGAACACACTTGTTGTTGCAGAAACCACAAAAAAGCTTAGCTAACATACATTAAATTCAAACCCATTAACTGAACCCTCGCTAGATACAAACACTATATTGGGTTTTATGTAGTTTTCTGTTCTCAATTCAATGTTAGATAAGAAGTTGGTCCATGAATTGATCAAGCAATTGCTGGGATAAGGCAGAAGAAGAGTTCATGTGAAAATCCTGGCCCTGGCACAACAGTGATGTTGAGTAAGATAAATTCATCTAGGCTGACATGAAAGTGAACCTAGTGCAAGGTGCAGGAGACTGGGCATGGAGAAAGATGGGCAGAATGTATGGGCTGAAAACTCTATGGCAAACTATCAGCCTCAGGGGTTAGATTTTTTTTATGTTTCCAGAAGTATCAGTTTGTTCTTGATGTCTGCTGGCTGGACTGCTTTCTCCTAATTCAAAACCTCTCAGACATCTGAGCCAACATTCAGGGTCTTGTTCTTGATATTTGTTCTGGGATGTTGTTATGTTATTTGGAAACAGTTTGGTCCTTTTGGGTTACACTTCTGTGAGTTGTTAGGAGGATCTGGAGCAGTGCTCAGTTTAGGGCTAATTTTTCCATCTCTGGAGGTGAGTCCTTCCTGAATACTGTAACACTGGATGCATGAATTAAGAATCTTGCTGGTGGGAGCATGCAGTATTCCCAGCCCTGTATGACTGCTGGATACTATTCCCTCTAATCATTTGAGATGCTGCTTTCTCTAGCTTCATGTTGATTCCATGTGAGAGGAAATATGTCAGGATCAGTACTGTGATAAATACTTCAGAGGATACTTTAGACTTCTGGGATTCTATTCCTGTGTAGGTCTTATTTGTCTGTTCTGTGAACTCTGGTCACCTTGTTTTCCTCCACGCTCAGCCATATCTCCTCAACTGAGAGTCAGTCTCCTGGCTCCACTTCATTACTTCCTCCCTGCAATGGCCTGGAAACTCACAGTAGCCAAGCTGGAGATGTTGGAGTATTATTCACTTCATTTGTTCTCCATCTATGATGGTTAATTTACTGTATTAACTTGACTGGGCCAAAAGATGCCCAGATATCTGACTAAACATTTTTTTTTTTTTCCTGGTGTGTCTGTGACAGTGTTTCTGGATGAAATAAGCATGTAGAATTCTAAGTGGATTCAGCCTGATTGTCCTCCTCAATGTGAGTGGGCATGATCTAGTCAGTTGAGGGCCTGAGTAGAACAAAAAGTAGAGGAAGGTTGAATTCAGTTTCTTCCAGTCTGACTGAGCTGATATATCAACCTCCTGCCCTTATTTCATGCTCCTGGTTCTCAAACCTTGAGACTTAAGCAAGAATCTTCACCGTTGGCTCTAGGTCACTTTCAGCTTTTAGGCATCAGATGATAGGGGTTCCTAGCTTCCATAATCATGTGAACCACCACCTTGTAATAAATTCTTTCTTTCTGTCTCTAGATAGATTGATTGATATAGCTATAGATTTAGATATAAGTAGATCTAAACCCTTACCTTCATCTCCTGTTGGTTCTGTTTTTCTGGAGAACCCTGACTAATATGCTATCTCTCAGGGATGAATCACTGTTCTTTATTGCCCAATAGTTAGTGTATTGAGAACTGTTTATGTGTTTCGTCTGGTGATTTTTAATTTATTTATAAGTTTTCTTTCAGGTAGAATGTAACTCAACCCTAGCTTTTTCATTTGGCCAAAAACAGAAGTCTTATACATGAACATGTAGATCATTTCCAATATTTTACTTTTACAAATAATTCCACAGTGAGTACTCTTGCGAATACATTGTTCTATGTTAGTAGAGCATATCTTCAGTGTAAATTTTTAGATGTGGGATTGCTGGGCTAAAGGTAAATGGTTATCTAGTTTTGTTAGCTACTGCTAAAGTCTCTTCCATTAAATTGAACCAATTTGTAATCCTGTGTTTGAGAGTGCTTATTTTCCTGCAGCTTCACAAATGAAGTATATTGTTAAGCTTTTGAAAGTTTGCCAATATGGGAGGAAACATTTTATCTCAGAGTTGTTTTAGTTTGTATTTCTTTATTTTCCCTTAAGTTGAACAACTGTTCACATGTTTCAGATTCATTCGTAAATAATTCTTTTGTCAGGGTTTTCTACCTACTCCAGTCAGTATATATTTCCATATGGGGACTTCAAAATCAAGTTATCAACATATAATAATAATAATCAACGTGTAATAATAACAATAATAATAATAACAACAACAATTAAAAAAAAAAAACTTCCCTGGAGTTTTATTAGAATCACAATATATTGTTTGAACTTCACTCACTTTTAAGGCATTGCTAGACATCCAGATGAAAAGTTAAAACAAAACAAAAAACAAATTTCTGCCTCACTCACCTTGATATTTTACTGTATCCATTGTATTTGTTTCTGGGGCATACTTATACATTTTAATTTTTATCAAACCTACATTTTATTGCAATACAGATCCATTTTCTCTACCTATATTTTTATGCAATGAAGAACCAGGTAATCTGTGTAATTTAATAGTATGCCAATGACTATACAAAGGATAAACATAATAAAACAGTAAGTATAAAGTGTTGAATTCCTCTTAATATTGAAAATGAATGGGCTTATTACCTGCTCTTTCACTGCCCTGATGTTCCTGAAAAGAATGCATCTTGAGAAGAATGTAAAAAACAAAAAAAATTGCTTACCAAGTTTGCCCTTCCAAACCCCCAAAATAAAAATAGTTTAAGCTCATCAATATTAGTAGGAGATTTGCATTCATAAAATTGTGTTTCCTTGTTGCATTTCTGAAGTGGGAATGGTAGTTAAGTTGATGTCAAAAGAAACTTGACATTCTCAAAATAGATGAATAAGTTCTGATGTAGTTGTTATTACTTGTACTTGTGAGAACTAAATCAAAACTTTTATTTTACCTTGACATTATACTGTCTGTCTGAAGAATGCTGAGGACTTCCAGATTGACAGCATGGATTATGAAAAGAGTGTTGTTCTGTTGCCGTGTATAGCTGCAGAACACTAAATGCAAAATGGGACTCTTGGTGGGAAGGCTTGTTTGTATAAGATCACAATCACACTTCTTTTGTTTTTTGTTTTTTTTTTTTTAAAGGAACAGGGACATACATCTTATAGAGATAAATTATTCCTTTGAGCTAATTTTTTAAAGTATTATATTAAATGAGATCTTGGATTCAAGGATATATGCTACACAATTCACAAAAATAATTAGAGAGCACTTTCTAAATGTCAGGCATTTATGAAGCTACCATTCCAATGGGTTTTTGTCTATACATCAGTGAGAAATCAGAATATAACAAAATTGAAGTGTGTAGTTATGTCCAAGAGGAAAAAAAACTCATAAGTACACTGAACTATTCAAGTGAGGCAAAGACTTTAAGACAAACAACTATTCAGTTTGTATTTCTCTATGCCTTAAAAATCAATTTCAAATAAGATAATCAGGAACATAATAGAATTCTAAAATTATCCCAGATTTAAAGTAACCTGAAGTGGGATTTGTGTTCTTTTCTGGTTAATGTTAGCTTCAAATGGTAGGTTTGATTTAGTGCCACGTAGTGTGCTGAGGTAAAAGGGGCCTGTTTCTAAGGGGAGGAGGAATTGGAGAAAATAGCAGTGCTATAGATGAAAACCAGGACAAAAATGACTACCCTGGAGAGGGATTAACAAACAAATCCCATCTGAACAGGACCATAGAAAACCAGTATATTTCTGTGCTGGGGTTGAGAACTAAAAGTGGTTCAATAGGAAATAGGGAAATAGGCAGGGGTCCAGTTTTAAAAGCACAGAATGAAATGGTAATCATATTAGACACAGAGCCACCTATTTTCAAACTTCACCTAAAATATAGTAAGAATAGGGTTCAGCCACCAAGAAGTAAAGCTGAAAGGAACACCAAGCCCTCCTGTGAATTACATGGCAAGTGTCATTACCCTGGGGAGCATAGAGAACCCAACGGCTTGGAAAGTCTGAACAGAAATGGACCAGGTAAGCAGATTTGCTGTCTCACAGCAGTATTTGGGAAACTGTCTATGGACCATGTCTCAGGAGGAGTGGGCATTTCCAGACTTAGTCTTGGGTCATTAAAAATCATTTCAAATCCCTCTTGGTAAATTTAATTCCTGAACTGTTTCTTAGTGAGACTGGGATTCTTAGTGAAATAAGGTATTCCAGGAGAGCAAAAGGGATTATTTTTGATGAATGTGAGGTGGTTTTCAGGCAAATATACATTGGAATAAACTAATAGACTATTTATCAGGAAGTAGCAATATTTTAAATAGAAGAACTAGCCCTTTTACTAATATCTTCATTCGTATTTCTGAAAGTTCTTCAGGTAAAAATACTGAGTAAAAATTATAAGGAGAAGTGGAAAAAATGAACATCATACCATTTGGCATCTTTATTTAATAGTATTTATATTATAGAAATGGATCAGATTTAAGGATATCTAGAGGGCAGGTCTTAGCCTTATTCAGGTATTGACATTGAAGAATACTTTAAGCATATCAATTATATTCCTAGAACATTTTTACATAAAAACCAACTTCAAAAATTGTTCAGAACTATCACTTTAATCAGAAGAAACAGACATCTGTTCCTCATGGCCCTCTCTGCTACTGGTTGAAAGAGAAAAAGAAATTTTACATACAGTTCATTATACATTATGAACCCCCTACATTAACAACAACAACAACAAAAAGACTTGACCATCTGTCACCAAATATATTTTAATTTGGGGAGCCATATTCTTTTTTAGTACATTAGAGGCACTGTTACAGATGACAGCTCTGTTTGCTAAGAAATAATTAGATATTCCAAAAGACAATTATTATTTTAAGTTGATTTTGGAGAACTATTATTGATTCTCATTTTGGTTTACAATTTAAGAAATAAAAGAGGCTCAATCTACTTTAAATACTTCATTAAGAACAGTTTTTATAGGGGAGGGATATTCTCCCAGTTTATAGATATTTTAAAAATAAAAATCTTATATGGTTTGGATTCCAGCACAAGCTATGTTATTAATTTTTGTTAATTATGTATGGCCTGGTTCAACTCATGGGAAAGGAAAACCCCAGAATTTTATGATTCAGTCTTCTTTTTCAGTAATCTCATGTGGAGATAATCTATCTGAATCAAATTCAATGTAGTTCAACTATTCCATTAATTTAACTCAATAAGCACTTACTCTGTGCAGAGCACTCTGCTGAAAATCAAATAGCTGATTGCATTCAACCAATGACTTATAGTGATATAAATAATCAAGAAACTCATTTACTTTTTTGGGAAGCTGAGTTTAATAGACCAGTAAAATGGTCACCCACCCATTCTCTTAGGTGAATATGTATTTAAAGAAAAAAAAAACAATAAAGATTTGTTGTGCCCTTTTACAATTTTCTTGATTTGATTTAGGAATTTGTTTCTTTTTTTTTTTTAATTTTTTATTTTTTATAAACATATGTTTTTATCCCCAGGGATACAGGTCTGTGAATCACCAGGTTTACACACTTCACAGCACTCACCAAAGCACATACCCTCCCCAATGTCCATAATCCCACCCCCTTCTCCCAAACCCCCTCCCCCCAGCAACCCTCAGTTTGTTTTGTGAGATTAAGAGTCACTTATGGTTTGTCTCCCTCCCAATCCCATCTTGTTTCATTGATTCTTCTCCTACCCAGTTAAGCCCCCATGTTGCATCACCACTTCCTCATATCAGGGAGATCATATGATAGTTGTCTTTCTCTGCTTGACTTATTTCGCTAAGCATGATACGCTCTAGTTCCATCCATGTTGTCGCAAATGGCAAGATTTCATTTCTTTTGATGGCTGCATAGTATTCCATTGTGTATATATACCACATCTTCTTGATCCATTCATCTGTTGATGGACATCTAGGTTCTTTCCATAGTTTGGCTATTGTGGACATTGCTGCTATAAACATTCGGGTGCACGTGCCCCTTTGGATCACTACGTTTGTATCTTTAGGGTAAATACCCAATAGTGCAATTGCTGGGTCATAGGGCAGTTCTATTTCAAAATTTTGAGGAACCTCCATGCTGTTTTCCAGAGTGGCTGCACCAGCTTGCATTCCCACCAACTTTATTAACATGATCATTTAGTTCTTCATAAAACGTTCAACATGAATACATTAAGCATTTACTGTTATCCATGAAGAGGACCAGGCTTTGAGTATTCAAGTTAAAGCCTATTCTCTGAACAGCTCATGACCTGAAATAGACAAAAACACAGAAATCGTGTGTGAGAATTATTCTTTTTTTGGTTTTGGAGATAGGAATCATGAAGAGCTTTTTAGAAGAATGGGCATCTAAGTGAAGGCTTGATTAATGATGCATTCGACAGACTAAGCAATCTACCTTTCATTTGCATTTCCATCTTTTAAGAAGCTTGACTGTGAGCAGTTATCCAAGCCTATCACTTCTCTCTAGCGATTCATTGTATGTAGTTTTCCTGCTTATAATACGTGATCCCATTATGTTGGACACAGGTGGTTAGACTAGAAATGGATAACTAAACCAAAATTGGCCTTCTGTCAACTAGGGGCAGGAGCCTATTGAGTGGCCTTATACGAGTTCCCCAAAGAGTAAGGCCTTGCCAAACAATTATAATCTGTCTCTTGAGATGTGTCATTCATCCGTTCACTCACTCATCTATACTTTGTACAAATAATTATCATATGTACTAATTACTGGCATATGGAGATGAATATGACAGATATGGTCTCTGCCTTCTGGGAACATACAATCATATCCTGTGACTCAGACAAATAAGCAAGTGACAACTTGGAGAATGTACTATAGTAAATTTATTATAGAGTGTATTCTGGAGTACATAGGAATGGCACTTTAATGCACCAGTATGGACTTAGATGCCTGTGGGGATGCTCAGGGATGTATTGTAGTGGAAATAACATCCAATACCAGGTTAAGATGGAGGTAATCAGGTGATAGATCAGACATTCTATTTCAGGTATCTTGCTTGGAAACAAGGGGTGGGGAAATTGTTTCTATAATTTATGGAAAGAGGTTAGATGGTTGCTGCTGAAGTACAGAATAAAAATAGGGTAGGGTGCCTGGGTGGCTCAGTAGGTTGAGCTTCTGCCTTCGGCTCAGGTCATGGTCGCGGGGTCCTGGGATTGAGGCCCGCGTCAGGCTCTCTGCTCAGCGGGGAGCCTGCTTACCCATCTCTCTCTGCCTGCCTCTCTGCTTAGCAGAGGATAATGGGGAGCAGTTAAGCATCTTAAGAGAGAGAGTGTGATGGAATTAGATTTTCATTTTTAAAATGGTGTTTGGGCTATGGCTCCAGATATAATTTGAAGCATCAGACAAAATGTAGTAGTTTGGTGTAATTTAGGTAATTTAGAAAAAAATATGGTGGCCTGAACTGGGATAATTAGCATAAAATAAATTGATGCAGTGCTATTCATGAGATAGAACCTGTGGTGGTTCTATCTATCTATCTAACCTGTGGTGGTTCTATTGGATGAGGGTTAAGGATAAAAAAGAAAAGCCAAAGATTATGACTGATTTTCAATTTGGAGCAATTTGGTAGGTAGTAAGAATTACAGAAAATATCATTCAAATGGGGTGGGGGGAGACTTGAGTTTGGAGCTTACTGATTCGACGTGTTGGAGGGCTGTTAAGTAGGGCTATCTGGAAGAAAGGTGGGTGCAAAGTTAAGGAGTTCATTTAGGGAACCAGGTCTCATAATTTCTCTTTGGGAATCATCAGTATATAATTAATCGAAGGAATGCATTTGGATGAGATCACTAAAAAAAAAAAAAGTCTCTGGAGTGAAAAGCAAGGCCAAATGCTGAAACTGAAGAGGAAGATGGTCGGAGTCATATTTTTCTTAGGACAGAAGAAAGTCTGGATGGTAACTAGGAAGGAATTCTAATTAGCAAAACAGACTGCTTCTGAGGCTAAAAACAATAAATTAGCGGCATTAATTTACATGGTTGTGTGATTTTCTGGAAAGAACATATGTTTTGATTCTGGTTTTTGATGTTTCTGGCCTAAAACAACAGAAGGGTAAGGATAAGGGAGTTGCATTTGGAGTTGGAGTTGGATTTGGGAAAGAGCATTCCAAAGGGATGAGTTATACAACTATGTAGGTAAGGAGGAGAAGCAGTCAGGTTATTGGTAGATTAGTAAAGGTTACTGGTATAGGCTATTAGTAAAGGTTATTAGTAAAGTCATTTGTAGGTCATAGAAGTAAAAGGGATAATGTCTTGAATAACTGGAGTTTGAACAACAGATATGGTGATAAAACTACGTGAAAGTCCTATAATGGTAAGGGAATAAGATATTTTCATTTAATATTTTGGAGTTAAAGAAGTCCTGGATTTTAATTAAAATTTTTCTGTGGCACTATGATAGGTAGTTGAAGTACACTGGACATGAGGTTTTTTAGAGATAAGGAGATCAAGGATACAAGGAGGAATACAATGAGACTGCCTATTCCCATGGGCATTGGAGTCATTAAGTATAATTGCAGGTGTGAAAATAGAAGAACATACCCTGGTCTGTCAGTCTTCATGAAGGTTGAGACAAGGCAGTGTGGTACAGCTGAAAGACAAGGGCTTCTAAGGATGTTTCCCTCTCTCTTTTTCTTCTTTTGGAGAGAGCCTGTAGGTGCTGGGGGAGGGTACACAAAGAAAAGAGGGAGAGAGAATCTTAAGCAGGCTTCATGCTCAGTGGGAGCCCAAGTCAGGGCTCAATCCCATGACTGCGAGATCATGACCTGAGTCAAAACCAATCATCAGATGCTTAACCGACTGAGCCACCCAGGTGTCCCAAGATGTCTCTTTTTAATATAAGAATATGGAGATGTAATGGCGAGAGATGGTGCTAGAGGGAAAAAAAAAAAATGATGCTGATGTTAATTTCACCTCGTAATCCTGAATTTAGTGAGCTGCAGAGCTTTCTGTTCTGAGGCTGTGGAGGAACTGGGATTACTTACAGCCTGGTGGTGAATAAATACTTGGTGAAGACTGTGGGAACAAAGGGAGTTTCCATCATGACATAAAACTGAAAGAACCTAGTAGAATATATGGAGAATAAAGAAGATGGTTTGGAAAAGAGGAAGAAGTGAGTGGTATGTATAATAATAATGATAAAGAAAGCATCAGGATTGTTCATCTCTTGGTACTGATCAATTAGAAGACTATAGGTGGGCAGCATGGTGTGTTATGCTGGTCAGAAGGTTGCCAAGAGGATCAGTGTAGCTATTGCCAAGGAGAGTTAGGGGCTCTCAGTCTTTCTGGAGTTGCCTATAGCTTTGATTGATCAGCTTCTGATGGACTTCTTTCAGGTTGGGTAGTAACTGCAGCTCTCTAACAAAGGTTATGTATGATTAAGATCTCTCATTAGAAGACAGTGTAAAGGGGCACCTGGGTGGCTCAGTGGGTTAAAGCCTCTGCATTCAGCTCAGGTCATGATCCCAGGGTCCTGGAATCAAGCTCCATATCGGGCTCTCTGCTCAGCAGGGAGTCTTCTCCCCTCTCTCTGCCTGCTTCTCTGCCTGCTTGTAATCTTTGTCAAATAAATAAATAAAATCTTAAAAAAAGAAGAAGAAGAAGAAAAAGAAGACAATGTAGAGGCCTGATCTGTATGTAGCCTGGTGAGCAGGGCCCATGTTTTATTTGCATGTGTCTGAGCATGACGATGAGAGCTGCCCTGGGATAGATGGAGAGTACCACACGTGTTAATCTTCTGGTGAGAGATTTTAGTGAAGCCTAAGGCTATGAGCTGTGTAACTGCTTTTCGTGACCTCAAGCGTGCTATTTTCCATTTTATGTGCCCATAAAATGTAGGATCTGGATAAAAACAAATTTTGGG
Organism: Mustela erminea; assembly: GCF_009829155.1. Classification (NCBI taxonomy): domain Eukaryota; kingdom Metazoa; phylum Chordata; class Mammalia; order Carnivora; family Mustelidae; genus Mustela; species Mustela erminea. The sequence continues at coordinate 27,899,153 of NC_045617.1, forward strand.
GGCACCTGGGTGGCTCAGTGGGATAAAGCCTCTGCCTTTGGCTCGGGTCGTGATCTCAGGGTCCTGGGATTGAGCCCTGCATAGGGTTCTCTGCTCTGCGGGGAGCCTGCTTCCTCCTCTCTCTCTGCCTGCCTCTCTACCTGCTTGTGATCTCTCTCTGTCAAATGGATAAATAAAATCTTAAAAAAAAAAAATTGGGGGTGGTTTCATGTGACTTTCCTTATGACACTTTCATAGGGATTTTAGCCTTAACTGAGTTAGTTTATTTCAGTCCCGTTGCAATGCCTAGCCAGGCATTGGAGCTACTGGATAAAGTTTGGATAATAAATATTCTAACTGAGCCTATTTAGTGACATACAAGGGCACTGGAACATGTGAACAGTGTGTAGGAGGAAAAAAAATCACGCTATGTTTTCTGTGGAGTTCTTAGAAAATTCCTTATCTTCCTACTTCATGACAATTATTGGATATTATTTAGGGTTTTATATTCTTGTGTTTAGCCTTACTAGGGTTCTAAAATCTTTTCTGCATCATGCAGTAGACAAATAGTTTGAGTATTTTTATAAAATAATTGATTCACCAGGGACTACTGACTAAAATATTAACTCTTCTACTACAGTGTCTACTGTACATTCCTTTAGGCCTTATGTCTTATACTTTTTACCGTGCTTTACTTAAAAAAATCAAGAACTACCTCTGATTAATTATGAATTCTGATACCCTTAATGTGTCTATAAAGTTCAAATTCTGCCACAATTGTTCTTATGTCTCATAACTTCCCACTTCCTAGAAATAGGTTATACCTGCTAAGTGATCTGAATTGTATTGGAGTTAATTATTTTAGAAGGCAGAAGAAAGATTTACTGTTCTTCATTCTGGGTTGTCTTTGGCCAAGAATTCACATCATATCCTAACCAGAAGCCAGTTTTGTTTGTCTTCGTTTTTATCCTTTGTGGGAGGAAGGCAGAGCCAAATTTCTCTGTCTCTCTGTCTCTCTGTCTCTCTCTTGTCTTTATCGTTCAGGGAGAAAAAGCTATTACCAAGTCCTGGAACCACTGGACTGAAGTGGTGATTCATCCTTTTGTCTCTTGGCTTTGCTATGCTCTTTTGTATGGCTTTGTAAACATCCAGCTTTCAATAATCATGTATGTTATATATAAGATTATATATAAGATCTAAATAATACGTAAGAGCAGCTCTTCATGAAAATGTACTCAATTAAATGTAGCATTTAATCCTCCCAAATTCTTTGTATGGTATTTATAAACTGAAGAATCTTTTATCAATTATTATAAATGTTAATAATAAGAATCTATTCCATAAATAACTTGCTATTTGGAAAAACAATGAATGCATTTTTCTTAAGGACACAGCAATTATGTTATAATTTTTAAAGTCTTGTTTCAGCTACAAGGAAAAATATTTTTGGTTATAACCTTCATTTGACTTAATAGAATGTAATTTTCTCCTCAGTGTTAAGTTTTAGTAAGATCCAATGTTAAGTAGTACATTTTTGACTAAATGAGAATATAAGAGAAAATTGATCTTATCTAAAACGATTATTCAAGTAAAGCAATGTCTAATTATACTTTGGTTGTAGGTATCCATCTGTAGAACCCCTATTCAAAGTCAATTATAATATGCATATGTATTTTTGCCTGACTTGTAATTAGATTACCAAAATAGCATGGAATTAACAAATATGTATTTTCTCAAACTCTAATAAGAACTGTAAATTGAAGCCATAGTTTTTATTACGTGAGGGTTAAAATATTTTAATTGTGAAAAATAGAAGTTTTACTAATTTTACTAATATTATTTTTTATAATTCATTATAAAGATTTTTTATAAAATGTATTTGTATTCAAATGAACTTCATCTTTTTTCCCTCCCTTTCCATCTTTTAATGGTAATACTGTACTTCTGGTGCCCATCTCTGAGCTTTTTATCATAGCAAGGTTGGGATTACACCAAGGTAAAGGGTAAACCTTCCATATTTGGTCATAAAATATTCAGAGTGGTCTAATTTCTGTATATAAAATGTCTATATAAATATACTCTGAGAAATTATACCTATGTCCAGAATGGTTACCACTTAAATATTTGTTTTAGAAAACTTTTACTTTAAAAACATGGAAAAAAATCACATGTGGTTCCACTATTTAAGAATTTATAAATAGTGAAAAGAGATCATCTCAATCCTCACCCATGTTGTCAGGGGGCCTGACAACCACCCATACTATCAGAGTAAACACAGTTAAAAATTGGAAGTCCATCGTAGACTAAAACTTTTGTTGGAATCGGTTGTCTCCTGTATGTGGAAATAATAACTGGGGTCCAAAGAGCCCTGGAACTAACAGTTGCTACAGTCATACTATTATGTTTATAGTTTACAGATGAGTAGCTTAAGCAGGTTTAGAGTAAGGTATTTGAATACTTTAAAAAGCCTATAATATGTAGATAAGTGGAATAAATAGATGGAGTCCACAGTTAAGAGTCTTAATTTGTTCAGCTGTGGTATTTATTTCCATCTTAACTTTTTTTTTTCCTCTTTTTTCAGTTGACCCTTGATTATTTAACTGCTATCTATTCTACTCTACTACATACAGGCCCTTTGGTGCGGTGTGCTCATTTATTGCTGCTCTGGCCGTCAGTTCCTTTCTTTGTTCAAGATACAGCATTTCCTAATTGGATATCTCCCTAGTGTGTACTGGTCAGAATGCCTGCCACTATCTCAGGTCATGCTCTTTGTCTAGAAGTTCCCATTGTTGGTTTTTAAACTTCATACACAGAGGGCAAGGAAAGACCAAAGAAAGAAGACCACTCCAGATTGGTAGATGACATATTTAATAAGCAAGGAAATTTATGTACGAGACTTATCTTAGGCAGCTGAAAGATGAGTAGATTTTTGAATTTACCCCCCAAATCTTAAAAGTTTAGATAAGTCGACTGGGTTCAGTTATGTATACCATCTAGATAGTCACAGCACCGCATTTCTGTCTCCAGGCTATATCCTTGGGGCAGGTCTGTGAGTAGGGAAGGTAAGAAGATTGTATCTTCAAATAAGAGGGAGGGATGATGAGCCTCCAGTTGCCTGGCTCCCCCTGACAGGTCAGCCAGCGGTTACATCTGCTCAATGACTTCACTCAACATTCCATCTCTTGTGACCAGTTCTTAGACTCTCACATGCCCCCTTCTTTCACCATGTGCCCTGAGAGGTCAGCAAGGGGTTTCATAAGCATGGAGGGGGCTCATTTGGTGGCCATCTTGGCTACTTTATAGGTAGATGCCACAGCAACGATATAGGTACATGCAAGAGAAAACACAGGTTATGACAATTCCCCAAATTAGTGACCCCTTTTTTCCACCTTCACCACAATCTTCATGCTCTGAACATTGAGTTATTAAAGGCCCTTAAGCTGAGGATCAGATCACCCAAGGTATTCACTTATGTCCTTGTGTAGTTTAATAAAGATGATATATTAAAGCAGACTCAAATATGAACATACAGTATCCTATTTGGGAAACAGCACAGATGCCTCCTTGTGAGATAGTCATAATGTCCAAGGTCATCCTATTTTGGAGGACACTTTTCTCATTAGAGACAATTCAGTGTCCAATAAGGACAGGTCATTCAGGTCTTGCTGGGTAAATTTAGTAAGGGCTGTAAAGTCCTCCAGGCCAACTGAGGGAACAGAGATGGTAGCCAAATGATCATACCAGTGGGAAACAGAACATGCTCACCTGATCTTGAGGTGAGAAAGGGTGGCAGCTTTAGGGACTTGAGCTGGTGGCATGTACTATACCTGTTGGCTATACATGGAGAGGGAGCAATTTCAGACATAAGAAGTTGGTGGGATAAGCCAGATCAGAACCCCTACATTCTACCCTTTTTAATGATATGTGTTCCATTCTAGGTGTGATGTATTTCAGCAGGTGCAGTTTGCAGCAGAACAATGGGATCCAAGTAAAGATTGAATAGTTACCACTTACCCAGGGATGCAAAGTAACTCACTCATTCTGGGGAAGAGGGTGGGGAATGACCCATTGCAACTTCCAGTGGATAGCTTCTTTCCTAGGTGTGATGGGGCTTGGCATTCTCAGCTATATAGCACCTTGATCCACAATGAGAGTCTGGGAAATGGCCATTTCCAGTGACTTCCATGCCTTTATAATACTAGGTGCCTCAACCGAGGTCCTCGGTCTGGGATATGTGGCAATAGGTCCTACTGGTTAATCACCAAAATGTATTAAGGCCTGGGAGAGTACTGGCCAAGTTGGTTTTACCTGTTAGTAATTTAATCTGCTGCTTTAATATCCCATTCTTCCTCTCTACCCAACCCTGCAAGCCTTCAGGTTTTAGAGGAGATGGAGCCTCTATTCAATGTCATGTTCTTTTGCCCAGTCTTGCATATCATGATCTTTGAAATGTGACCCCAATGTATAGTTGCTGAGGGTATTCACACATGGTTCTGAGATTCTCTAATCCCCTAATGCTGGCGGCCTTGTCTGTGTGTCAAAAAGGGGAAGCTTGGGTTAGGCCAGATGTGTTGCCCATACAAACCAGGACATATTCACAACCCTAACCCAGAGGGCATGGGCTATTTGCCAATCCCTCATCAGTTGGGAACTCTTGTAGGTGGCCTCAGACAACTTCAGCCATTGTGTTGGATGCTATTTAAAACTCCCAGGTGCCCCCAAGTAGTCAAAGATCTGATAAAGACAGAACACAGAATCTTTTCTAGGTGATTACATTAAAGGCAAAGGAAAACATTTGTTTATAATTTCTTATTAAGAGCAGACCAAAAATCATGGGAATCTGGGTGGCTCAGTTGGTTAAGCACTTGCCTTTGGCTCAGATAATGTTCCTAGGGCTCTGGGATCTAGCCGCACAGTGGGCTCCCTGTTCAGTAGCAAGCCTGCTTCCCCCTCTCCCTTTACCTGTGCCCCTGCTTGTGCTCTCTCTCTCTCTCTCTCTAAAAAATAATAAAATCTTTAAAACAAAAAAGAACAACCAAAAAATCTAAGAAAATTTTGTGCTTTTAACAGAGAGAAAACCAAATTCTAATTTTGTAACTGTACACTCTTTGTGTAGAGGCCACTTTTGGGCAAACAGTCTTGAGCAATGGAACATAGACAAAGCCCACAGCGACCCCCTGACTGAATACAAAAAGGCCTAACAGGGGACGCATCTCAAAATATCCATAGATCCTGACTGATCCAATGGGCTATGTACAATTAGGCACAGTTACTAAAAAAGGAAGAATTCCATAGTTGCCAAATCTCATCTTCCCCTTTAAAAATGGGCTGCCACCCACTGCCTTCTTGCAGATAACCTCTCTTTTGCAGTGCTGCCGGATGCTCCCTTGTAGACCACTGCCTTAGGGCAGACAGCCTCTTCTCTGTGGTCAAGCCCTCCACTCCATTGCAGTATTTTGAGTAAACTTCTATTGCCTCCGCACTACCTCAGGTGAATTCTTTTACCTCCAGCACCACTGATTTCTATCCAATCTTCGCCCTGTATTTGGAGGCCCCCATTGATAGAGTCACTGCACTCTCTCTTAACATTAAAACTTTTTTTTTTCTTTTTAGCTTAAATCCATTCCAATCTTAGTTTGGCTACATGTGAAATTCCTTTTCCATAAATCCTCTGTAACTTTCTATATCCACTTAGTTTTTGTCCTGTCTTTTTTCTTTCTTCATGGAACAATCATTTTGTTTAATGATGAAATTATTTTTTTCCTTACCAATGAAAAACAACAATAAAACCCCAAACAAAAATAAAAGCAAAAAACCAAAAATCCCTCCTCTCCTTCATATCTTTCCTTATCCAAAAAAACCTTCACACATTTTATTTTTTACCTGTTTTTCATATATGCTCATTTTCTTTCACTCTTTTTATTTCTGGTAGTTGTGTAAACAAAACAAAACAAAACAAAACAAAACAAAAACCTTATCCTTTTTACAAATCAGTTTTGGCTGTGCCCCTTGGAGGTAGAAAAACATCTCATACATACAGCATATGACTGCCACAAACAGAAACCCCATAGCTTTCATTCCCAAACTTTAGCCATAAATCAGGAACCCACTCTTATGGCTAAAACTTTGTATGGGAATTTGTGATCTTACGAAGGCTGAGGATTATAATTTTTTTAAAGATTTTATTTATTTGAGAGAGAGAGAGAAAGAAAGAGAGCACAGGCAGGGAGAGAGGCAGAGGGAGAGGGACAAGCTGATTCCCCACAGAGCAGGGAGCCTGACTTGGGGCTGAATCCCAGGACCCCAAGGTCTTGAGGGAAGACTTAACCAACTGAGCTGCCCAGGTACCCCTGTGGACTAGCTTTTTGAGCAATAGTCTGAATCTTAAAAAGCTCCCCCCTCCCCTTTCCTTCTTCAGTCTCTGTGATCAGTGTTTTGGTTATCTCCTGGTGTGTTTACATTTCAAACACTTGATAAGGTTTACAACTTCAAGAGAGAGAGAAAGAATAAGTTTTCCCTTAAGTATTTGGAGGGATAATTGCTATTTAAAATTTTCCTTTGTATGAGGGATCATGCAGCTTGGGGCATTTCAGCTTTCTCCTCATCAATAACCATGTCCTCCAGTGGACAACTGCATGCCTTTCTCTAAGTTCAGCTCTTCTTCCAACCTTTCTTCTTCTTTGAGAGGTAGGCAAAGAGGGGCAGAGGTAGAGGAAGAAAAGAGAATCATGAGCAGGCTCTATGTTCAGCCTGATGTGGGGCTCCATGTCATGACCCTGAGATCATGATCTGAGCTGAAATCAAGAGTTGAATACTTAACCAATGGAGCCACCCAGGCTCCCCTCTTTTTCCAGCTTTTTGAGTCAAGCTTTAGCCTCTAGTTGGGCATCAGTGTTGAGTGTACTGCACACAGCAGGAGCCAGCCCACTGAAGCTGTTTCTTTCTTTTCTCTGTCACAGTGCACTGTGCACAGTCCCTCAAACAAGCATGTGGAAATAGCCAGCATTTTCCAAGTCTCATACTGACATGAAGTCCACTGGCATCTAATGTAAGGACTACCCACCTCACCACATAGACATTGATGGCTAATTTGAGATTTCCTCTGTGGATGCCTTGTTGCCAAGGCCCATTTCTCTGGTCTCCTCCCTGACTCACCAATTGTTGGTTTGCAAGCTGGTCCTATACAAAAGGCAAGGGGAAACCAAAGAAAGAGGTAGAGCACTCCAGATTGATGGGTGCAGGTTTAATAAGCAAGGGCACTTTCTTTTGAGGCTTGTCTTGGGCAGCTATAAGATGAGAAGACTTTTGTTACCCCCACCCCCTGCCAAATCTTAAAAGTTTATATGAAGGCTGTAATTGGGTTCAGTCACATATATTACCCAGATGGTCTTAATACTTCATTTCTATCTCATCATCTCATCATCTCTGGAGTGGCATCTGAGAACAGAGAAGGCAAGTGGAGTACATATTCCAAGGATAAGGCAGAGGGTGGGAAGGCTCCAGTTGCTCAAGTTCAACTCAAGGGTCAACCACTGATCCTATCATCTTGATGACTTTCTCAGTATCCACCCGGAGTCCACTTTAAGGGATTTCTTCCACATAACAACACACTCGTGATTCCTAAGTTTTGATTGAGGAGTTGGCATCTGCCTCCAATAGCCTATCTGCTGGACAGTACCTTATAAGGTACTGCCTGAAATGGAAGATTGGGACTCACTGGATCATCAGACCTCCACTTCCATAAAGCTGAATGGGATAAACGAGACTATCATGTTATTAATGAGAAAGCAAAAAGGCAAAACAAAACAAAAACCCACACTTTCAAAATAGTTGAGATGTATAAAGACAGTTCTTAAGTGAAATTCATCAGACTGTGATTGCTGAAGGATTACAAGGTAACCTAGTGGTCAGACTTCTCAGTTCTAGGTACAGTCAGAGCATCTTATCTACATGTGTTTTCTGTCCTTTGGCTTCTGCTTGACCTCTCTAGGGTTTTTGTGAGAAGAGGCTAAGACATTTCTACCAGCCCTCCATTATTGGATGAAAACTAGATGACTCTTTTCTTGAAACCGAAAAAGAATATAATACTCCTAACTCACCTAGTAATTGGTCCTTTCAACTTGGTCCCTGGATAACTTGTACGGGGTAGAAAAAGTATATACATTAACTCTGCCTTTCAACACTGTACTCCTATTGTGTCTACCTCAGGATCTAATCAACAAGAAAGGGCTTCAGGGTTTCAATAGGTTGTATTCTGTGTAAAGTAAAAATGTATTTTGTTGGGTGCCTCGACGGCTTAGTTGGTTAAGTCTCTGCCTTTGGCTCAGGTCATGATCCCAGGGTTCTGGGATCCAGCCCCACATCCAGAGGCTTTTCCCTCTGCCTCTGTCTGCCACTCCCACTGCTTATGCTCGCTCTCTCTCTGACAAATAAATAAAATCTTAAAAAAATACATGCCATGTGATTTAAAAATCATAATCTACATTCTAAAATTCTCTGTTACTGTGAATGTTGCCAAGGTGTGCCAGAGGAAGGCTAACAGTTGCATTGTGTATTGCATTCAGATTTGTGATTTAGTATTGTTACTTCTGAAATTTAGTTTTATCTTAAAAGTCAATCTTGGAGATAAAGAGCTTAATAATGTATTATAAAGATCTTGGCTTAATAGAAAACGTGAGGTAAATTTTGGCTGTCAGATGAGTAACCTAAAATCTCTAGCTACAAAGGGATTTCAGATTTTGAGTAATCTGTCTAGACAAGGATAATTATAGAAAGTGACTGTTACTTTTCTAATGTTAGGTTTGAAATTTGATAACTAAAAGTGAATATTATTTATTCAGATACACTATTTCAAGTAATATACTTCACCAAGAGCCATGGTTTCACATTCCTTTATCCGACTGCCTTGTGAATATTTTCCTTTTTTCAAAATTTTTATTTTGTAAGATTTTATTTTTTCTTTTTTAAGATTTTATTTATTTATTTGATAGACACAGATCACAAGTAGGCAGAGAAGGAAGCAGAGAGAGAGGAGGAAGCAGGCTCCCCGCTGAGCAGAGAGCCCAACGAGGGGCTCAATCCCAGGACCCTGAGATCATGACCTGAGCTGAAGGCAGTGGTTTAACCCACTGAGCCACCCAGGCATCCCTTATTTTGTAGGACTTTCAAAACTTGTTAATGGGTCTATTTATTTTTAATAGAAAGGAAATTTTAATGTAGAACAAGTTTAGTAAACACCACATGTATTTTCTGTTGTTAATGACAATATACATTCAGAAATGTATTTAATAAAAAAAAAAGAAGATCGGGGCCCCTGGGTGGCTCAGTGGGTTAAGCCGCTTCGCTGCCTTCGGCTCAGGCCATGATCTCAGGGTCCTGGGATCGAGTCCCGCATTGGGCTCTCTGCTCAGCAGGGAGACTGCTTCCTCTTCTCTCTCTGCCTGCCTCTCTGCCTACTTGTGATCTCTCTCTGTCAAATAAATAAATAAAATCTTTAAAAAAAAAAAAAGAAGAAAAAAAAACAGGACAAGAAAAATTCCTAGAAAGAGGCTTCACAAGAAAAAAAATAAGCTCAAGTTCTATCCATCCCTCTCAATCAGAAGTGGCTTTTAGCACAAATTAGCAACCTCCTCCAATATACAAAAGCATTGCCATTTGTCTTGCAAGCAGAACATAAAACATGTCCCTTAGCTAGCAGGTTACTTCAATACTCAGCTAGTCTGGTTTTAAATTCTTGTTTGTAGATCCAGTTTGTACATAGTCTGTAGGTATACTGAGTAATCAACCATGTATTATTCCATTATTTTTTAAATGGCATTCTTATAGCTCAGGTAAGCTGTTAAGATTATAAAGAGGTCTCTCAAAAGAAATTCTCAGATGAAAATACATTAAGAAGAAACCCTGAAAGGCAAATAAACCTAGTTGCTCCCTATCCCCCCAAATGGCGGGATCAAGTTAGAATGTCTGTTCTGAAGAGCAGCTCCATTTGTTTCCCTTTGAGAAAAGGCCAAATTTTTCTGGACTGATAGAATTTAAAAACTAAACCAATAAAAAAAATACATATATACCATAAGATATTATAAAACTTGGTATTTTTTAAAATAAATTTCCAAGCTTTTAAATTTTTTATCTTAGTATGATCTTGGGCTGACCAATGCAACCAATACCATTTCTTAAGATTTCCCTTCAAAGAGCTCTTCTTTCTTCTCCTCCAACTCTATGATTCTATGATGACTTAGCACCATATGACCCAACAACAATGACTGTATTTCTCTGGTCTTGGGGTGAGCCACTGTCTGAAGCTGAGGCAATCTCAGTAGTTATTTATTTATTTTTAGTAGGAATCTGAGGAGTCTTTGACCTAGGTTGGTTGCCAAATTTTGAAACGTGAGAATCAGGATTATAGCATGACACTCAAGTTTCCACTCCTACAGAAGAAGCTAGTCTGAAAGGCTTCAGCAAGCATTCAGAGGAAATTGAGTGAAATATGTAGTGATTCCTGTTGACATTTGAATTAATTGTTCTTCTTGCTCTTGTCACTTGGTAACATCTTTCAGTGGTTTGGTTTCCTGAGTTGATATGTTCTCCTTTTCTTTAAGGTAATTCAAATTGGATTTTTTTTTTTAACCCTTAACAGATCTGATTAATATGGATTCCAAAACTAAAGGGGTTATTAACCTAAAGCAAGGTTCACAACATTAAAATTGTGAGAAATGATTTAATAAAAATGTTTAACCCACCCACAGTTCTTTTCCAAACAGAAGGAAATGAGCTAAAGATGTTAAAAGAAAGCCCAAAGAAATTTTGTTGAGTCTTCTATTTTAAAGACAGTTAAAATTAACACAGTAAGAAAGAAATTATCATGTAATTTAACTGAGTCAGGAGAATGATTTAAAAGTATGAGACTATCATAAGAACCCTCCCAAGCTTGGACTACAGCAAGTAAATCTGGTCAAAATTTCAGAATCCTGGTGAGCATTTGACTGCATTATCTAATATTAAACCAAGAGGATACAAATAAGCTTTACCTTTTATCTCTCAGAATTCTGTGTAGTTAGTGAGGATGTTTTGTCACAAAGAATGAAGAAAATTGTAAATCAAAATTCCACTCTTTTATTAACTAGGTTGGTTCTTAGCTATTTTGAGTTTCTCTAATAAGGAAAATATCTTCATTCCCTGGATCCAAATCCAGACTGTGATATGTCTGATTTAGCAATGCTGCAAGACTGAGTCATTGGTTGGTAGTTTTATAAACACTCTACACATGCCTTGTATATCTTGTAAACTGCCCTGTCTCTGGTCCATTGTTTATACTTCAACCAGATGGATTTTTTTTTTTTATCTTATTTTTAACATTGTCTCACTTAAGTTTAGTCAGGGGATACTATTAGTCCTCAAGCTAAAATACAAACACCTAGCAGAAATCACAGAATCTCTACTATTGCTTGAATCTTGCTTTCTTTAAGGGGCTTTTCTTAGCTCCTAGCACTGGGCTAGATACTGTCTCCCTTCATTATAAGCCTGTATCTACAAATAAATTCTCTGGTTGTCACACTTCCCGCAATCAATTACCATGTCCTAATAGTTCTGCAGTAGAATAGAAATCTTTGAGTTTTGTTTTTTTATTACTATTTTCACCATTTTTCCAGAACAGCATCTGAAACATACTTGATTTACACATGCACGTGCGCACGTGCACACACACACACACACACACACACACACACACTTTAATAAACGCAGGTTTTTAAAAAATCACGTTTTTTAAAAGTTAAAAAAAATTTTTTTTTAAGTAGTCTCCACACCCAATGTGGGGCTTGAACTCACAATTTCAAGATCAAGAGTCATGTACTCTGTTGACTGAGCCAGCCATGCATCTTGCATTTTTAACTTAAATATGAAAAGCTTGGTTAGGCTACTAAATGATTTTTCAAGTTGTCCTTTGCTTTTCAAGACTAAAGATATCTAGTGAATGTAACTCTCCTACATTGTCTAAGGAATTGACAGTCATCTGGTGAAAACTATCAGAGAATGGATCAAGAAAATTAAAGTTCTCTGTGGATCTTGTCTTGAAATTGTAATCTCTTCTGAAGTGATGTAACTGTTATATTGCTACTGAATTAAAGAGGAGAGATCATTCTGTAATTGTAAGGTTACAGCCTAATGCATAATGTTTAATTTTTTACTTCCCTTAGGTGAGGGTGAAATAGTGTGATTACATTTCATCTGAAATCTAAAATTAGCTCAAACCAACATGTTCTCTTTAAAAGGGTAAAAGGAAAATGATGTAATGTTTTGTATGTCACATTAAATTCTGCTAGTAGTCTTTGTAATGACATATCTTGTGATTTTGTGTTTGAACTTTTACAGAAGGAGATAGAGCATTGAATGAGCTATATCCAGTTAATTTTAACAATCAAATGAGCAAAAAGTTTAAACCTAAGAGAAAATATATATTCTTCATATTTTATTATATAAAATAGAACGATACACCTCTCAAAAACATGCATGGTTATTTTTGGTGAGATGACATGATGTGTGAAATAACTTGATTTTCTGCTGTGATTTGCACCTGAAATAATAAATGCAAACAAATATGAATTACAAGATAGCTCAACTGTTTATACCCAGTTTGGGAAGTTGATACCTATTCTTGACAGTAAAATGTCCAATCAAATGAAATGAAGATCTGCTAGTAATAGAATTTTTTAAAAGTAAAAATATAGAGCCCAAGTCAAATAAGAAGTTTTGAATTTTCCTTTAATCGTTCAATTTGAATCAAATTAAGAATAGTAGAGTCTTTAAATTTTGATCTCTAATTTGATATAAGAAATACCAAAATTCCCTATCTGTAACTTATTTGACAATTTTTAAAAAGGTTTTATTTATTTATTTATGAGAGAGAGAGAGCGAGAGAGAGAGCAGACAGCGTGTGGGGAGAAGGGGCAGAGAGAGAGGAAGAAGCAGTCTCCCTGTTTTCCCACTAAGCTGGGATAGCTCTTTGTGAAGCTCTGATCCCAGGACCCCATGATCATGACTTGAATTGAAGGCAGACACTCAACTGATGAGCCACCCAGGTACCTCATTATTTGACAGTTTTTGATTGTCAGAAATTGGTTATTAATCAATAAAAGGTGATTTATTACTGTAATCATGTATTCAATATGAAATATAGAGAGGAGAACTTATGAGAAAATTCTGTCTGTAGGTAGCTAATTTTTCTGAGTATCTTTCGGGGTTAGGGCTGATTAATGGATTTTCCTGAGTAATTTCTGTGAGAAAGTGTTTTATAATAAATTTTATTTTGCTTTTGGTAGGTGGGTAGGAAGGGGAAGAGGGACTAAAAGGGCTTGAAATATGACAAAGATGCAGGGTATAAAATAAACAATGAGTGCAGTTCTTTGTGCCTCAGAGTTCATTTTATTCCAGATTATCCCTTGAGTTGTTTTTAATTTAGTTTTTTAATTAAACAGATTTCAGTTGTTTAATTGAGATAACTGCAGATTCATATATGGTTTAAGAAATAATATGGAGAGAGTTCCCTTGTCTACTTTGCCCGGTTTCCCCCAGTGGTAACATTTTCCCAAAGTATAGTATAATGTCACAACCAGAATATTGGCATAGATAGAGGTCCTTGAATTTTTATAAAAGCCTGAAATAGAATTATTTTATCTGACAATTTGTTTTCCCTTTCATATAGTTTCCTGCTGTAGTATCAATATTAAAACTGAATATAAATAGTGTTTATAAAAAATCAGTGTGATTGATGACTTATAATCATCTGTTTGAAGTATATTATATGTATTAACAATTATATACCAACCACAAAAAGCAAAGTTTTCTCTTTCTCTCTGTCTCTCTCTCTTACTCTCTGTGCATGTAGATATAGGTGTGGGTAGATAATTTCTTTTTTCTTTTTAAGATTTTATTTATTTGAGAGAGAGAGGATGAGAGAGAGCATGAGAGGGGAGAGGTCAGAGGGAAAAACAGACTCCCCTCTGAGCAGGGACTGCCTCTCCCCACCCCCCACCCCCCATGTGGGACTCAATCCTGGGACTCCAGGATCATGATCTGACCCGAAGGCAGTTGCTTAACCAACTGAGCCACCCAGGTGCCTGCGGGTAGATAATTTCTAATGCCACATGATAATATCCAGAATTTAGAGTGGAGGGTGACAATAGGATCTGTCATTTATGTTCAAGATGGCATGAAACATAGTGCAGTGTTCAAGATACAGAGGAATATTTGACTGAAATGATAATATTTGACTGAAATATTTGACTGCATCTATCCTGCAGACATCAGTTATAACTTCGGTATAGATACATGCAAAATATTCCCTTTAGTAATTGTGATAATTGAACTCTTTCTTCATACTTGTGAAGATCATTTTGGACTTTGAGAACCCAGCCAGCAGCTCACAGTCATTTTGGTCTTTGTGAAGTTGGAGACTGTTTTATTCTTTTCAAGAGCTCTCCTTGCTTAATAGTGTGGTTCTGGTCTTCTTCTTCTTCTTTTATTATTATAATTTTTTTATTATTAAAAAAAAAAGATTTTATTTACTTATTTGCCAGAGAGAAAGCAAGAGAGCATAAGCAGGGGGAGTGGCAGGCAGAAGGAGAAGCAGGCTCCCTGATGAGCAAGGAGCCCAGTGTGGGACTTGATCCCAGGACCCTGAGATCATGACCTGAGCCCAAGGTCGTCACTTAACTGACTGAACCATCCAGGTGTCCCTAGTCTTCTTTTTATTTTAAGTGTTTTCATTGATTTTTTTCTTTTTTCTTTTGTATTAGAAGTTCAGATGTGTATAATTATATATGATTTTTTTATTTTCAGCTATAATAATTAGGTAATATTCATTCCAATGATAATTACATTTTCAACTTTGGTAATTTAATGAATTATCTTGTCAGGATTATTCTTGATCAGCGTCAAAGGGTCCAAAAAAATAAATGCTCATGATATTTCTTGCAACAGTTTTGCCAAAGGGCTTGGATAAATTCTCCAGGTGACTTTATACTGACTCTAACTGTTAATGAATAATTAACTTTATTGTTGTCTAGAAAATATTGCTGCCATATGGCTCTTGTGGTTTCCTCAGTTAGGTAAAAAAGAAGGCAGTAACATGGCACATGGTTTTTGAAGAATAATAATCCATAAAATATTATTAATCTTTGAGCAACATTGTCACTGTTGGATGTAGAGCAGCTACAGGTCCTAGCATCCTCTTAGGATTTATTGCATTTTATTGGAAGAAATAGAATAAAAAATCATGTATAATTATAGGTTTGCATTCTCCAAGTACAGAGTTGAATCCTTGATAACTATCAAAACATGTTTTCTGCTTCATTTCTTTTGCATTAAAATGATAGCAAGTAACAAACTATTAAACAGATATTTTTATGATAACACTAAATTATAGTCAAATATTACCAATCTTTAAATATCTCTAAAAGAATAGAGAATTAGGATATTTTAGGTTCAATATTAGGTTATTTTTTAATATCTAAGATCTAAGACATTCTTGAAAGATGGAAAGGAGGTAGAAATTGGATCAAGAAGGAAACCACAGGCCAAAATGTGGAATAGTGCCATTGCTAACTCTTATTGCTCAATCCTCAGCAATGAGATGGGCACCTCCAGGACACCTAACTCTTCCCAAAACCACCAGCAAAGTGGTGGGATGGGAGTACCTTAAGAGAATCAACTGGCTCAGTGGCATCCTCCATTCCCTTCTCCATATCTTGGACCAGGCAGAGAAAACTATTTTCTGCCTCTAGGAGTGCATAGTGACTTTGAAAATTTAGGCACAAAGATAGGGCAGAACTAATGGTAACTGAAGATACCTTAGAGCAATGTGAACCTCAGACCCAGCAGGTGCAGTAAGCATCCAGCAAATAATAAATACAAAGGTGAATACACACAACACAGAATCAGTAAATATTTGCAGAAAATTAGTACCACAAAAGCATGGAAAACTGAACACTGAACTGAAAGGAGAGAGAACCATAGTTAACGGAACACATACACACAAAATTAAAATAAATGTTGTCTCTGTGTACCATAATGCACGTGAGATTGTATTATAGCAGCAAAAACTAAAGCAACAAAGATAATGTAAATGAAACACTTGGTTAATGAGATGAAACAAACAAGCAAATGAAAGAGCTCAAAATGTGAGCCATAAAACAAATAGGAATAAGAGGAGGAATGAATAAGACTGGCATGATTAAACCGAAGATCATTTCCAGAATGTGGAAAGTATGTTTCAAGTCAGAGCAAAGAGGCCTAAAGAATAGGTACAGAATTCTTAAAATCCATCTTATGGAACTGAAAAAGAATATGAGGATAAAACTCATATGTGTGTGCACATGCAGATGCGCATACAATGACATAGTGAAACTTCAAGATACTAAAAATACAGAGAAAACCCAAAAGCATTTTTTAAAATATTTTATTTATTTATTCGACAGAGAGATCACAAGTAGGCAGAGAGGCAGGCAGAGAGAGAGGAAGAGAAGCAGGCCCCCTGCCGAGCAGAGAGCCCGATGCGGGGCTTGATCCCAAGACCCTGGGATCATGACCTGAGCCGAAGGCAGAGGCTTTAACCCACTGAGCCACCCAGGCGCCCCCCCAAAAGCATTCTTTAGAAGAAATATCAGATCCTTCACACACACAAAAACAAGAATCACCATAACCTCTAACCTCTAATATTTTTGACAAGACCATCTTGAAAGAGGTAATAGAAAGTTACGTGAAATTTCTGACTCTTTGAAACTTCGGATACTATACTGAATCAAATTATATCTACTGTGTCGGAAGAATTTTCACATATGAAAGTTTATATATGGATGGACTCTGACAATTTATTATGCATAGAACCTCTGAAATAATTCCTTGAGGATATGTACACTAGGAGGGAAGACAATATGAATCTAAGAGGAATAATTGGAAATCAATTATTTGCAAAATATTAATAACTTATGAGGATAGACTATTTAGAAGTCCTATAGTATAGTAGTAAGGGGCATGGGTAGTGAGCCAAATATTATTGGAAGTCTAGCTTTGCTACTAATTAGCTGTATGACCTTGCACAAATTTCTTAACTTTTTTGACTCAGTGTCTTTATTTGTAAAATGGAGGAAGTAACTATATTCACCTCATGAGAGTATTGTATTAAATAAATGAGCCCTTGAAAAGTGCTGAAAATAATGCCTGGCAAATTACGAGCACTCAATAAATGTTAACTATAGTTATTATTAATACAAAAATTAATAGTTTGAACTAAAAATGCAGGCATTATAAAATAGAGTTTATATGGGACAAAGAAAATAAGTTCAAATAACATTTTTCTAATAGTTTTTTTTGATATAATAGATGACGTGGTTGCTGGTCGCTTTCATCATTGCTTGAGTATATCTAGGAGTGTGTTAAAAATGTAGTTAGAAATCTGAGGGGTTTGAAGTGGTGGGGGGGGTGGGAGGTTGGGGTACCAGGTGGTGGGTATTAGGGAGGGCACTGATTGCATGGAGCACTGGGTGTGGTACAAAAACAATGAATACTGTTAAGCTGAAAATAAATAAATTAATAAAAAATAAAATAAAATATAATCTTTAAAAAAATGTAGTTAGAGTTAGTTTCTGGGTTTTTTTTTTTTTTTTTCCTAACCAACAAATGTGGTGCAGTTTTTTTCTTGCCTGTCTCCAGAGTTATCCTCTGTTTTTTGTCCATCAGTTTTCTAAAACTTACTTGGGGAAAATAAGTGACTTCCTATTGCATTTGTGTGTATGTTCATGTGGGGAAAAATTGTATTCTTTTTGGAAAGTTAATTTAGTATTGATTTCTTTACTGAGTCACTCACTGATCAATTTATTAAAATAAATAAAACAGTATTAAGGTAGATACGATATATTCGTATTTTCATGAGAAAATATGATTTTAAAAGACTGAGACAACTAGAATTTTACTAAGTTTTTAAAAATTTATTTTCCTGTAAGCTAAAATGTGAAATCCTTAGCATAAAACATAAAATCCTTTGTTTAACATTACCCAATTTCCTGGTGTCCTCTACTGTCAGTCTCTTGTAAACTTCAGTGAGAAATTATGTTAACCTGCCATGCCATCTTGCCTTTATGCCTTTGCTCAAGACACTCATTCTGTCTAAAAAGCCCACTGGCCTCTAAACAAATATAAAAATTGTGTGCTTGTATATGCCTATCTATGTACAGTTAGAGAAAGTTAAATTTGTATGAATGAAGGAACTCAGCTGCCATCTTCTCTAAGAATGCTTGCTAAATTCCTTACTATCAGGTATCAGAAATAAATGTATGGATTTTTGTGGTGGGGTGAGGAAGGAATCAGGATTTATAAATTGGGCATTGTGTGTACCCCCTTGAACTAATGATTTTGTTCCCAGGAACTGTATTGGAGTTAAAGACTTTGCTGACTAACCTGATATGGGGGTGTCCTGCACATAGATGGTCTCTTAGAGGTTGGACAGCATACCAGAAGACTTTTTCATTCACACATTACTCTCTTTCTCCCTTTACTGTTGTATTTTAGTCCTTCAGTTCTTTCTCTTGTCTTACTTGCTCAGTCTTGACTTCAGTCTTCCAAGGTGAGGGACTTTACCCAAAAGTCGACAGTTCCCTAGTCTACCTTTGGCACTGAAGAATATTTATGGACTCAAGTGTGGGTTACCACTAGGGCCATTGTCTCCTTTTCAAGTTTCAATTTCTGTTTATTTCCCAGCACCTTAAAAGTGATCTAAAATTGAAAGAGTTGATCACTTCTAGTGTCCTATGGAGGACCACTCATGAGTTCTGCATTCCCTCTGCATGTATAAGACTTGGTGCTTCAGATTTTAAGAAAGGGTCTCTCTTGTTTCTGATTTTGAGTTCCTAACTTCCTCTTTGATTAGCTTACAGTTGAGAGATAGTGCTGTAAATGTTTCCCTTTTCCTTTTTTCCAGATTTCATCCATGTAAGAATTTGCTTCAACACTGGGCAATGACTTTTTTTATGTGTGTTCTTCTTTGGTTATTTTTCAGTTATTATTTTTCCATCTGTAGTTGTTGATTTGCTTCATTTTCTCCTTTCATTTTTTCTTTAGTGCATACTTATTTTCCATTCAACTTAATTTTATTATGTATTAAAGTTCTGGATTTTATTTCAGTGCAGTGAAGTTACTTGTTAAAAATATGTATTCAATCTGCTCTATTGGCTTGGAAGCTTGTTTAGTATATTTTTGATGTTTCTATAACAGTTCTTCCTTTCCACCATAATCAAAAGAAGAAGAGTAGACCTTAATATCCTCCTGTAAGCAAAGAAGGCAAAAACAATCTGCCTTTTTGATACTGTATATCAGTAGTTTCTGTGGAAATTTGGAGGAGAGAAGAGCTGTTACCAAGGGTCTCTGAGATAGAATACATCTTCAGAGAACTATGGAGATGCTGCCGCAGCTATTCTGCAGTTTGAATGGCAGTTGAGAAAGAATTTTCTATCAAGCATTAGCATAGAAAAGTCAGCCCCAGGGTTGAGTGGTGTAGAGAGTAGATTGGGTGGAGGACCATGCTACCCCACTTTGTCTCTCCTTGGCTCTTTCTGTTTGAGCTACATTTCCGAGATGCACAGCATGCAGCAACTGTCTTGTGCTACAGGCAAAATAACATTCTTTAAGACAGAAAACATGTCAGAGTGGTTTAGGTTTATCAGAACAAACACTCACATTGAAGAACTGATTTAGAAAGTGATACCTACTTAATGCAAAAAATTTTGGTGGATATTTCTTCTTTAATAAAAACAAAAGGCAAACTTGGAAGAGAAGCCCATAATTGCAAATCTATTGCGTCAATTAAAACTGGAAACAGTGGCTGACTCATGAAGTGATAACTTTATGTTGGCAGTGGATCTGAAGTCGTCGTATGCATTTTAAACATTTGTCATGCTCTTCGGTTATTATCCTGTCAATGAACTCAGCACATTATAAACAAATAGGCGACAGGAAAGCAATTAGAAATTTAGTATATATTATTCTGTACTGTGCTTTGTTTTCATTTTTCTTTTATTTGTTTATGTGGTAAAGTAAGCGCATAGCCTCTCAAATGCTGATCTGCTCCATAAATGATGTTAGTAGTCAATTTTTCTTTGAGGTAGTACAACTGTTATTGGTGTTTTTATTTTAGTACATATTTTTCAATCACTTTGACTTGTGCACTGATGGATATGTCCCTGGGTGAACACCCACACTCCCTTAATCACTGGCAGGGCAAATGGAGATGGGAGACTTAACATCAGGGTCTTAAAGAAAAGAGTATTCTTTAATGGGAAAGCAGACAAAGAGAAGAATTTTTTTTTTTTTTTTTTGAAGTGTCAAAGCTCTCTGTTCCCATTTTCTTATTCCTTATCCCTGGCTTCAAGGAAGGATAATGTCAGGACTACATATTTCTTTCAAAATGGATTTTAGAAGTCCATTTGCTGGTGTCCTGATTATAGGCACTGGGATTAAATTTGGGTCGGGGGGATACTGCATACGTTGACTGGTCTTTAAACCGCATTTGACTAAGTTAGGTCTTGCCTGAAACAGCCCAGTGCACACACCGGGAGTTGGCCCCTCGTGGTTCTATTTCTTCCTGACTCTCTGTGTCACAGTGGGTGATTCCTTTTGTTTCAGTTCCCCCAAAGCTCATGAATCAAAACCCAAGAATAATTTCTCATTATGTAATTTTTCTTCAAGAAACTTTTAGAAAAGTTGGGCTTAACTATGGTATTTTGCTTAGAAGTTCAGATATGTTTTAACACCAAAGCCCAAAATAGTCTGAGCTGATAATGATTAATTCAGTGTAATTATTCAGATAGCATACTAGATAATCGGCAGTGGGGCTACAGGTAAATATTTATTTTGGGGAGCTTTATGTTATATGGTCACATTGAAGAGATATAGTGCCGTCATCATTTGAGATATTAACTGGCATTTTCTCCTCTTTCCTTCACACATGTCAGCCATCCAAACTCACACCATCATTTATTTTAGGGCACAGTTATCAGATCAGTGTTGGAAGAAAACAGCAAAATCTTTCATTTCTAACATGAAGAGCTTGGGCATTAGTTACAAGGCCCAAATTAGAAGTATTTTATTTGAGTGTAGTTGACACAAAATATTACATTAGTTTCAGGTGTACAACTTAGTGATTTTACAGGTTTATATGTTATGATATGTTCATCACAGATGTAACTACCATCTGTCCCCCTTTCCTCTTTATTACAGTATCATTGGCTATATTCCTTATGCTGTGCCTTTTATTCCCATGACGTACTCGTTCTCTAGCTGGAAACCTGGATCTCCCACTCTCCTTGACCTATTTTGCTTATCCCCCATCTCTCCCCTCTGACAACCATCAGTTTGTTCTGTGTATTTATGGGTCTGTTTCTGTTTTTATCTATCTATCCATTTTTAAAATTAGTAAGTAATTAATTAAAGGGTCCAAAGCTTTTATTGATAGCCAGAGAACTAGTTGTTTTTGACGGTCTTCTTTCTTAACTTCCCCCTCGCCCTACCACATGCATCAGAACTGTGTTGCTGTGTATTGGGAGAAATGGGAGAGTAAACCAAGTGAGCGGGATGTGATCATTTTGCTGCTTTGCTCCTCACAGATCACACCATCCACAAGGGTTCTCCTAGTAGGTAACCCACTATAAATGTCGGATCTGAGAGAACAGAGGCCCTGTTCTCTCTCTTGTGGGAACTCCTGACCTCTGAGATAAGATCCCTGGGACATGACTATGTGACCAGTTAGCAGTGGCAGAAGGAGTAGTTTAAATGTGAGGCAGCTGCCTGTGCACCTGCCATAATTCCAATGTGAGATGGGAGACTATTCAAAGTAGTGTATGGTTTCATGGGATGTGGGTTAGCTGAGAAAGTAAGCCATATGTGGATGGATGCCAGAGACCATCTCAAATGATATAGCCCTCAAGTTTGTTTCAACAAATCCCAGGAGTTCCTCCTGTTTGCATTTGTTTTTGCATCTTTCAGACAACTACCATACCCTGTCTTTTGTTATAGTTCAGTTTTGGCACCTGAAATAAATACGTAGGGATCATAGTAGGGACTGAATAAATATATCGGATTTAGAGGCTTTGTTTTCTAATTGAATCCCTTTCTTACAGAATTTATGAATTGTAGTGAGGACAATCTCCATGTTTTACATATTGCTGTATCTGGCAAAGAGTTTGGTACACATGACGCACTGTGAAGATAGAGAAAGAGAATGGGCCAGGGATGGAGGGAGAGGAAAAGAGACAGAAAAAAGAAGAGAAAGAAGCTTGTGAATCACAGAAACTTAATTAAGATTCTGATAAAACAGATAACTGCATTAAAACAGTGTTGGAGATTACAAGCACTGGTTGTGCTGTCAAGCTGTCTGGGAGTGACAATTAGGTAATTGCTGTTTACTCATGTCATGGTTTACTCATATGTCAAAACTGTGATAGTAGTATGTGCCCCATGCAATTGTTTTGAGAAGCAAATGACTTGCTGTTTGCTACAAAAGGTAGTATGGTATCTAACATACAATAAGCACTTAAGAAATATTTATTGAATAAACAAATTAGTGGAAAATCAGATAGCCAGCTTTAATTTGAAGGACACAGAAATCTGGGTGGATACTTATAAATTAAAGTTCATAGAAAATAATCATAATATAAAAAATAACCATAATATTTGCTATTTTGGTGACTAACTCACAGAAATGGGTAAGTTCTTATGTGAACAAAATTTTTGTTTTTATTGCCTGTTTTAGAACAACCTCATAGAAGAGATGAAATACAATTCAATTTGTTTCAGTGCTTTGAAAATAAAGCAAAATTTTTTTTAAGTTCTTAGTACATAGTCTTTGAAACAGGAAACACCCAGATTTTTAAACTGTGGTTTTTCTTTTACCTTCTTTCTCCCTCTTTCCCTTTCCTTTCCTTTCTTTCTATGATGTGTGTGCTTACTAGATGCCTAGACCTCAGATAATGGCCACATGGTACTATGTGAGATGCATTTAAAATCTAATGGGGAGATAGAAATGTGCTGTGCCATATAGTGTAGTAAGTGATGTTCTGGGAGAAGAATACAGAAACCCATAGGAGAGGTACCAGGCTCAGACTATGGAGTTTCTTAGTGATTTCCTAGGAAATGTAACATTTAAAGTGAGACCTACAGAGAAAATAGAGTTTAACCAGGATAAAAGAGGTTGTTAGTTAAGACTGTTTGTTCTGCTAGAAAAACACATGTGAAGGCTGGGAAGCAAGAGAAAGCAGAATATAATAAATAAGTACAGTTTGGGGTGGCTGGTGCCTTGAGTATGATAAAAAAGAGCTATCTGGGATAACTTCACATGAGCCAGTCCATAATGCTGAAGGATTTAGATGTCATCCCAAGGAGTGGCAATCATTTGATGGGCTCATACATTTAGGATGGCAAGAATATTAAAGATATTTTCAGCAAGGATAACAACAGTGTGGGGCCAGATGGATTTAGAGGACCAGTGGGGTTTCAAAAGGTGATTCTCAGCAGTCCCTGCTCCTGGAGGAGTTCCAGGTGCAGATAGTTTGTTAGTTTCCGGTATATAGTTATATAGAGGCTGAACGTATTTTTTATTATAATTTTTTTATTTTTTATTAACATATAATATATTATTAGCCCCAGGGGTACAGGTCTGTGAATTGCCAGGTTTACATACTTCACAGCACCCACCATAGCACATACCTCCCCCAGTGTCCATAACCCAACTACCTTCTCTCTACACCCCTCCCCCCTGGCAGCCCTGTTTGTTTTGTGAGATTAAGGGTCTCTTATGGTTTGTCTCCCTCCTGATCCCTTCTTGTTTCATTTATTCCTTTCTTACCCCCCACACCTCAACTTCTTCACAGAGGCTGAACATATCTTTAAGGAATTTCAAAACAATCATTTACTTGGAGAAAATGAAGGAAAGTCTGCTAGTCTGAACAAAGAGATAAAAGTTATAAAACACCAATTGTAGTAATTCTTTTTATTATTTAACTCTTTAAACATTGGACTGTGCCCTACTTATAACTTCTTAGAAGTGTTTGACAAAGTCTCTTTATGTCTTTCAGAGTTGAGAGGAATATCTCAACAAATCAAGTTGAAATTGAGCTGTCACTTGGTATATAAATGTACTATTGGATGGATATCTTTTGGGGATGATTATTTTAAAGTTGCATTTCATAAAGAGGGTTTTCTTTTCTTTTTCTTTTTTCTTTTTTAAAGATTATTTAGCTATTTGACAGACAGAGATCACAAGTAGGCAGAGAGGCAGAAGAGAGAGAGGAAGAAACAGGCTCTCTGAAGAGAGATGTGGGGCTCGATCCCAGAGCCCTGGGATCATGACCCAAGCTGAAGGCAGAGACTTTAACCTAGTGAGCCACCTAGGTGCCCCCATAAAGAGGGTTTTCTGACTAATAAATTGCCTATGAAGAATAAATATATCATAGGAAAATCACTATGCTTTATGCCCTCCATTTCATATTGATTAAAAATACCATTACAATTAAGAAAATAGAAGTTTTATTAATATCTTGGCATGATAAAACGCTCTTAAAAAACACATTTTGCAAACTGTTTATTCTCAGAAAATTAGCACATTCATATTGTTTATAATTATTAGTTTCCTATCTGCTAAACTGCTTTTTAATTACCACAAAAAAGACCAGTTCCTCATGCATTCAGATACCATCATGTCTTGGAAAGTACAGTTAGAGAATGGGACAGATTAGTAATTTGAAGAATTTCAAAGTTCAGAGGATGAAATCTCAAAGTGTTCACAGGATACCATTTCACAGGATGAAACATTACTGTTTCATTTTTTTAATTACTTCATGTCCTTATGGTCTTATTATCATCTTTTAAACAAGTACCACCTTTGTGTCTTTTACAAGTTGTTTTGACTGTCTCCATATCATGAGGGAAAGCTGGAATAAACTCTGGACTGCAGCTGGAGAATCCTTACAGATAAAATCCTTACAGATTTTATCCATAGCAAGTCTAACTATAACTTGCCAGTTATAGTTTTTAATATTATATTTTGTTATTTGCTTTTCTGGGAATTTTTAAGAGAGGTTATGGCCTACTTACCAGGAGCCATTTAGGTGCCATGCCCTATTTTTACTTTTATTGCAAAAATAGATCACATTCTTCCTAAAGTATTGTTTTCGTTGCTAAATCTTTAACCAAAATGTGTTCTTCTTCTTCACACTCTTCTTCTTCAACACATTATCTCCCTATTTTGTTTTCAGAATTTTTTCATGGGCCCCATGCTATTTTTTCCTCTCTTCACTTATCTTTTAATGAGAGGAGGTCGAGCCAGGCCTTACGCTTCCCCAGGAGCAGTGCCTCTTGTGTTTTCTTCCTTTCTCTTACTCTTCACCTGCATCATCCTTTGGAGTTTTTTCTCAGATGTTATGTTGATGCCCACTGATGTGCACAGAGTGAATCTACAAGGCTGAGGAAGGTTTCTCTTCTTTCTGTCTGGTTCTCTGATTATGCTGAGGTGAATGTATCTCTGGAAAATTTGATGCAAGCTGTGCCGGTTCTGTCATCAGAAGGTGAGCAAAAACTCTTCAAGTTCACAGCACCCAATGCCCTTCCATTCTCTAGCCCTTTCTAATTATTTAGCTCACCTTTCAGTATGAACATGCATTTTTCTGTCTGATGTGGCTGCTTTATCTGTAGCACTACTGAGAAGTAAAATCCTAGAGTTGTCATAGATGAAAAGGTAACTAATTAGAAAGAGGATCTTGAAACAGCTCAGATCACCCCACATCTCTTTTGTGCAGTAGATCTAACATGAACCTGAGTGAAAGTGGACAGCTGAGGAGGGTAGAAATCATTGGCAGTGTTCATCCTGTGAGGAACTGATGATTCTGCCTCATAACCCATTCGTATACACTGGATGCCGTAGGAACACATGGCTAGTTCAATGGATTTTGAACTTTTACATTTGTTTCTATATTTTTGTCACATTTTCAATCAGAAAATAGGGATGGGGTAAGGGACAAGTCAGGCAGATTAAATATCACCATCTTTACCTGAAAGTAGTCTGAAATAACTTTTACTGCATTTTCATGTTGTTAAGTCACTGTAAAAAAAGTAAAATAAATTTCATTCTTTCAGATTCAGTTACTGGTGATCTCAGCCACCCTTATCTTAGGGTTTTGGTATTTATTAAGAATGAGCCCTTAATTTCATTTATTTATATAACATATATATTCACACACAAAACCCAACTCCCAACATATACATACATACATCCACATACACCCAAGACTTTTTATTTGAGTTTTTTTTTTTTTTTTTAAGATTTTATGTATTTATTTGACAGAGAGAGACACAGTGAGAAAGGGAACAGAAGCAGGAGGAGAGGCAGGCTTCCTGCTGAGCAGGAATGTGGAGCTCAGTGGGAGGACCTTGGGATCATGATGTGAGCTGAAGGCAACCGCTTAACAACTGAGCCACCCAGGGCCCCTTTATTTGAGATTTTACAGTTGGAGGTTATCTCTGTGGTACCCACGTGATGGTTAAGATCTTCATGTCCTCTCTGTAGATTCTCCCACTGGAACTTGGAATGGCTGAATGATTCTATTTCCCAGTGCTAGCCCAGTCATCTGAAACAACTTATGTGCTCCAGGGCTTGTTTGTTTATTTGACTGGTTGATTGTTTACTTGTTTTTTCCCATCTGTACTATGGGAATGAGGATAGTACAAGCTTGCCTCAGGGATTAATATATTAACTTTTAGAACAGGGTGATATAGAATAAATTTTCAATAAATATTAGTTTATATTTGTTATTATACTACCCAAATATTTAGACTGTTTAATTATATATCAGATTTATTTTCCCTATAAATATATGAAACATATATTTGATTATAATTTTTATTGGGTAAACATATTTGTTAGATGATTTGATCATCTGTTTATGACATTAGGTATGAGTTAATTATGTGGATCTATTTGAAATATTATCAGTGGAAATATTATCATAAAGAATTAAATTCTTTATGACTACTCTCATCGTCACTGTGCATTTGGCATACACTTTAATATTAAATGATTCTTTGTTTTACTTGTAAGCTCTCTAAGAGTTAGTATACTTGCCTTATGGAAACTATGTTAAATATAGAGAAATATGTGCAAGAAATTGCCTATCACTACTCATTCAAGCCAAAAATACTTCTGTACTATTGTCCTTCAGTATCCCCAAAACTCTGTGAATAAAGAAATTTACTTTGTTCGTGTTCATAGAAATTGTAAGTGATGAAGCCAGGACTTGGATACGTGTATATTGTCTTTAAAGCTAATACCATTTCTCTTATGCCATGGGTCTTTCCTTTGATTGAAAAATACTGGTTGCCCTTCAGTGCTAGACAGTACCTGAAAATATTGACAGTGAATAAATGTCACAGTTCTCTCCTGACGTTACCTACTTCAGAATGGCATAGAATGATAAATGTACTTCTGGTTTGTTAATTTTAAGGTGAGTTACAAAGTGGAAATATACACTATACCCGGCTACTTTAAAAGCATGTCACATTTCCTGTTTAATTCATGGTGGTTAGAATAGGTGTGTGTTGGTGTGTATGGGTAGGAAGGAGGGGCACATGCAGATATGAGTGATCAGTTCACATAATGCAACTCATGAAGATTGTCTGAGGATCACACTTGCTGACCTGGACATCCAGGGAAGGACATGGTGGTGTTCTTTGACAAAAAGCACGTCACTGTCCTGTAGTAACACTGGGAGGGTCAGGAAACAGGAAGTGCATAGGGAGCTCTAACTGAGTAATGAATCCAGGAGTTACTGCTAGTTCAACATCTCAGCACAAAATAAAGTATAGAGGTAAAAATTCTGTCGTATATCCAGGAAACATCTTTTATTTTTTGCACAAATAATAATTCATTCTGTGTTATGAACTAGCTTTTATCTTATGGCAGTGTTTAAAGTGATCACCTATAGGTCAGTCCTTTTAAAAAAGTTCTCCCATTTAGCCCTTCGCTAATGTCAGTGGCACAAGCTTCTGAAAGAGCATTTGAAAGACAAGCAAGGAACTTTAAGATTCATTTTTTTATAGTACCACTGTGTTAGAAAATGAGAATTAGAGATGTTTGAAATGTGTGGAAGTCAAACAGTGAGAAAGGGAGCATGTCTAGTGATAGCAACCACTTGAACTCTAGTAAGAACAATCATTTATTGGACTTACATTAGTTGATTTCACTGTTCTGTGTGCTCCCTGTATATTATCTTTGACATTTTATTCTCAAAAAAAAAAATCTCATAAGTAGATATTATTCCCCCTTCCTCCTTTTTTTTTTTCCTCATAGGTTAATCAGGCAAGTGAAGTTTGATTTAGCTACAATGAAAACAAGGCCCACCATATCAGCAGTGCTAGCAAAGTAGCTCTGTGATGCTCTTACAAAACAAGTGTAAATGTTTGACTCAGACCTCAAGATACCCATCTCCTGCTCTGAATTTTGTTTTTCTGTTAATTTAAATCAAGTTTAGATATTAAAATACCAGTGAAAATGTTTATATACAATTTTCAATTGCAGGCAAGATTAGTGTTACTTGCCTCTGTACCCCAAACAGTTGAACAATGCAAGTACTAACTACTACCAAACAGCCAAAATTTATAGAGAATATATTATATGCCAGACACAGTAGTAAAAGCTTTACATTCTTTATTTCATGTAATGCCCTTGCGTTGGTGGTATAGTGGTGAGCATAGCTGCCTTCCATTTAATGCCCTGATGACACTATGAAATTGAAGGTTGTATAAATTAAGAAACTTGCCTAAAGTCATAGATCTAAGAAGTTTCACTATTTGTGCTTTCCTTTTCACATGATTAGTTAATGCCACTGAAATTATTTATGGCAAAATAATTATGATGGTTCTAATAAACAAAAAAATACACATTGTGAAATACTGTCATAAATTAAAGTACCATTTGCTTTGAATTTAAGACATTCAGTTTCATCTAATTTGGATACATATTCATATTTATGTTTATCATTGTTCCAGTACCAATCAGTTATTTATTCTCTGGCCTCTCTCTCTCTCTCTCTCTCTTTTTTTTTTTTTTTTAAAGATTTTATTTATTTATTTATTTGACAAACTGAGATCACAAGTAGGCAGAGAAGCAGGTAGAGAGAGAGGGAGGAGGCAGGGTCCCTGCAGAGCAGAGAGCTCGATGCGATGCAGGACTTGACCCCAGGACCCTGGGATCATGACCTGAGCCAAAAGCAGAGGCTTTAACCACTGAGCCACCCAGGGACTCCTGGCCTCTCTTTTTATGGCCACTTTTTTATGGATCTGTTCACCTGGATTTAGTCATTGTCTGTTATTCTCTTAGTGTCACAGGCTTGGAAAACTCCTCTGTGATTATGTGTTTAACTGTCACATGTAGAAGACTCCCTACTTCTACCCCTCCTTTTACATCTTGTTTTGGTGCATCTTTGACTTTTATTTATAGAATGCTGCCATCTAGGTCTGAAAAGTAACCTGATGCTTATTCTCTAAATGCTTGACTCACTGCAAAGGGTTTCTGTCTAGATTGCCTGTCTTGGTTCTCTTCCTACCAAGAATGAGGGTTTTTTCCAATTAGTTTGTATATCATGGGTTCATCTATTTCTGAGGTAGGTTTTTGCATCTCTTATATACTTATTTTATGTCAGTAGTTATAAGAACAGAATAACCTTGTTAACATAAAATAGATGGGTGATAATGGGAAAATTTTGGTATAATAATGTCAATACCTTGAACTCCTTCTAAGCGATATCCCCCAAATTATCCTATGTAAAAAAATATTTTGTGTTTTTATACCAGATCATTTGCATAGTTTCCCATTTATGTTGGTGAACAGACAGATTTAGAAATACTTAAATAGTTGAAGAGTTTTATTATAAGTGCATTAGAGTCTGTAAATTTCTCTATTTCTAGAAAGAATAACTGAGAGTTTATACCAGGATTTAATAAAATTAGTATTTTAGAGGCACCTTCTTTATGTAGAAAGGGTTGGAAGACACTTGTATTTTGCATTCACGTCTCATGTTTTCATCAAATTTTTTATCAAAAGTGCAGATTTGCCCATCCAGTCTATTAAAAATACCTTCCATATAATCTGATTGGAAATGCCACTCTTGAGGTGCCTGGGTGGCTTAGTCCATTAAGTGTCCAACTCTTGATTTCAGCTTAGGTCATGATCTCAAGGTCACGAGATGGAGCTCTGCCTTGGATTCTGCACTGGGCATGGAGCCTGCTTAAGATTCCCTCTCCCTCTCCTTCTGCCCCTTCCCTACTCTCTCTCTTTCTCTCCCTCTTAAAAAAAAAAAATGAAATGCCACTCTTTATTGTCAAACCAATGAGACAGATAATCAGATCAAACTTATTCACTGTTACATTATTCACTATATCTTTGCATATATTTTTATTCAAAAACCTTTTAATACATGTCCACATGATATTTATCTCCTATCTGAATTCAAAATCTAGGTGGATAGACAGGCAGGAAAAAAACAGGATTTTTCAGCAGCTTTCCTGAGATATGTTTTACATATGTAGAAGATTCATCCATTTTAAATGTACAACTCAGTGACTTTTAGTGACTTCACCAAGTAAGTAGTGCAACCAGTACTACAAATCCATTTTATAACTTTTTCAACACCCCTTCCTTATAAGATGCCTCATGCCCACTTACAGTTCCTACACTAACTAGTTCATCCACAATTAGGTTTATTATGGCTGGTGCTGCTATAAACCTTACACGTAACCTAATTTGTGTGCAAATATTTGTGTGGGCATGCTTTTTTATTTATCTTTGGTTACTTCTCTGGGAGTGGAATTGTTAGGATTGTATGGTAGTTTTATGTTTAATTTTTTGAAAACTGCCAGACTGTTTTTCAGTGGGACTGTACATTTTACATACCTACCAAAAATTTATGGTAGTTCCATTACTCCACATGCTTGCCAACATTTGATATTGTCTGCCTTGTTTATTATAGCCATTTTTTTTTAGATATGGAATGCTATTTCATTTTGGTTTTAATTTGTATTTCCCTGATGACTAACGATGTTGAGCATCTTTTCATATGTTAGCTATTAATATATGTTCTTTTGTAAATATTCACATCTTTTGCCCACTGAGTTATCTTTTTTTATTATTATTATTTAATTATAGGACTTTTTTTTTTTGTAAAGTCTCCATATATCTTTTATTATATATGTGTTTTGCAAATATTTTTCACCCTGCATTCATGTTGGGTCCCCTATTCCTTTTCTTTTTTTGTAAGTTCTGAATGCTATTACTGTAAGTTGCCTAACTGAAGACCTCTTAAAAAACAAACCTTCTATCTGTACATCTTGAATAATT
The DNA here is from genome assembly GCF_009829155.1 of Mustela erminea. NCBI lineage: Eukaryota > Metazoa > Chordata > Mammalia > Carnivora > Mustelidae > Mustela > Mustela erminea. Next base: position 27,930,558 of record NC_045617.1, read on the forward strand.
ATCATAGCTGTGGAGTATCTTACAATGCAATTATAAACATTTGTGTGTTGGTCTCCTGTCATACTTATGTATTATGTTTTAACTGAAACATTTATCAGTTGATATATGCAGTTGCAGACCTAGTAGTGTTCCATAGGGAAGTGCCCAACATGACATTCAGAGCCCCGACACTTTTTATTTCAATATGAATAGATTTGTTTCCTTAATTTGTTAGCATGAGGTGTGCAATTATGGTTTAAAAAACAAAATTTGGAAGGTTGCTTTCTTGTTACATGTTGTTTAACAGGAATATTATATAGTTTAATGTTCTACCAGTGTTTGCTACATTGTTCTCTTTTTAAGGGTACTTCTAAACAAGCCCTATGCAGGAGTTAGAAAATGGTTCAAACTTCTATTAAGCATTTACTGTCACTATACCTGTAGCCCATATATATTTTGAAAAGTGTATTCTTGTCATGTGGTAATCTTCCTCTTACCACAAAGCACATAGTTCTGTGTGTGTGTGCACACATGTGTGCACGCACACACACACACACACACACACACACTCTGTTAGTGCTCAATATGCATACATTTTAATTTTAATTTTTGTTAAGGTAACATAAGAAGACACCAAATGTGACTTATTCTAAAAGTAGCTTTAATGTGTTAAATATAATCTAATTAAAATTATCTTTAGTATTGAATATCACATACAGATAATTTGGTATTGAATAAGGTGACAAAAAATAAGCTAGTATAATGTTACCTTTAACATTTTTCCTTTCTATTAAAAAATGTACATGCATACTATTAAGCTGAAATACTATAATATACTCTAATATAGACTTTTAGAACACCAAGAAGTTTCCTAGCAAAGGAGAAGCTAGCTATGCCATAACAATGTATTATAATTCCCAGAATAAGAATCTATTTATGAAAATGAAGAATTAGTTCTCACCTTTATGTATGGTGACAAAGACTCCTTCCTTGATCAAACTTCTCTCTAGTGGACCCTCTTCTCAGCTAGGCCTCGTACTTGGCCTGTAAGAACTGCTAACTTATCCAGAAGTGATTGCATTCATCCTGTCCCACACATCACTAAGAGCCTGGAACAAACATTAGCTTTGTTTCTATCAGCTTAAAGTTCCTGTTCCTAGGACAATACCAGACCTTTTAAAATGCCTGCCTGAGAAAGCAAAGTTTAAAGCAGATGGAAGAATTTACTGTTCATTCCAGTCAGACCTGACTAAAAACCCTTGACCTCCCTCTTCTTAGAAGCATTAATTAGAAAACTTGTAGATGTAAATACTTTACTGTCCCTTTCAGTTGTATCTTCTACAATCCAAGCATGTCTTTACAGAAGACCTAGGAGCCATCCCTTCAAAAGGTATGTTTCAAGACAGATAAGGCCCCCTTTCTGCAGGCTCTGTGGGAGGGTAGGAGGTCTAACTTCTTTAACCCATGTGTTATTTAGAAGTGTGTTGTTTCATCTCTGATTTTTTCCCCCAGTTTTTTTTCCCTGCTATTAATATTTAGTTCAATATTATCATGATCGGAGGATAGGCATTGTATGATTTCTATTCTTTTAAATTTGTTAAGATGTTTTTATGTCCCAGGATGTGCTCTATTTTGGTGAGTGTTCCATGTGAGCTGAAGAAGGTATATGTTCTGTTGTTGGATATCTATAGATGTCAATAATATCCAGTTGATTGATGGTGTTGTTGAGTTCAATTATGTCCTTACAGATTTTCTGCCTGCTGGATCTGCCCATTTGTGATAGAGGGGTGTTAAAATCTTCAGCTCTGACTGTGGATTCATCTGCTTCTCTTTGCAATTCTATTAGTTTTTGCCTCACATACTTCACCTCACATAGCTCTATTGTTAGGCACATGGACATTAAGGATTGTTAGGTATTCATGGAGAATTGACTTCTTTATTACTGTGCCCTTCTTTATCCCTGATAATTTGCTTTGAAGTCCGTCCTGTCTGCTATTAATATAGCTACTCTGGCTTTCTTTTGATTAATGTTACCATGGTATATTTTTCTCAATTCATTTACTTTTAATCTGTATGTATCTATAAATTTATAGGGGTTTCTTACAGACAACATATATTTGCAATTTTTTAAAGATTTATTTATTTTTTTTTAGAGAGAGAGTACAGTGGGGAGGGGCAGAGGGAGGGAGAGTCTTAAGCAGACTCTGCACTGTGTGCACAGCTTGAGGTGGTGCTTGATCTCATGACTCCAGATCACCACCTGAGCCAAAACCAAGGGTCAGGCACACAACCAGCTCTACCAACCAAATGCCCCTGAGTCTTGTTTTTTGATCCACCCTGACAATCTCTGTTTTTTAATTGGCACATCGATAATCAAAGTGCTTACTGGTATAGTTGGATTAATATGTACCATATTTGTTATTGTTTTCTATTTATTGACCTTGTTTATTCTTATTTTTGTCTTCCAGTCTTTTAATGTTTTGTTTTGTTTTTGTGTGTGTGTGGTTTTAATTGAGCATTTTTTTTTATGGAGATACAGTTGACATATAACATTATATTAGTTTCAGGTTCATAAGATAATATTTTGATATTTATATATATTGCAAAATGATCACCACAGTAAGTCTACTATTCTCCACTGATGATGTATCTCAATTTTTCTGACCGCTCATTTCTCAGTAAACATCAACAACAACATACCACAGGTGGTTGTCCTTTTATACAGTCTTTGAATTCTTAGTTATTTTGGATCTGATATCATGTCCACCCATACGTTATTTGAGTTAGTATTCAGAGAAAATTAATTAAATGTCAAGTCCTCAGACATCCCTCAGGCCATAAAGACAAAGAACGACTGTAGAAAGAGTAGATAAACCTTTCTTTCTGCTTTACATAGGTTTATTGCTATTTGGTTTATATTCTGTCTTCCCTGACATTTCCAAAATACTAGTATATGACATTACAACATTAGTAGTATGTGTCATTCTTACAAGCCTTCCTGACATAGAAAACTTTAACTTAAAACATGTATTGAAATTTTCAGCTGAATTTTGAGTTTAATGGTATAGTGGTTAGATGCTGATCATCTTAATTATAGATTTTAATTTTAATTTTCTCATTTGTTTAGTTTTTCCAGTATGAGAGCTATACTGTTTGTTATATTCCTTTCACCTTTTTTTTCTGGGTGTTATAAAGCTCATTGTTATATTTGGAACTCTGTGAAAAATGTAGGGTAGCCCTTTTGGTAACCAGATTTCCCTTTTTGCTTTGGTCTTGATTTTCTATTGCAGGTAAATTCATATTTTAATGTGTTTCATTTTAAGCTGCTTCAGATTAATTGGTAATTATCCAGTATATAAATGTATCATAAAAAGTAGAGATAAACAAGATTTGTGGATTTGAAATTTTCTTTTTTTAATTTAAATTCAATTAGTCAACAACTAATTAGTTTTTGATGTAATGTTCAGTGATTCATTAGTTGCATATAATACCCAGTGCTCATCACATCATGTGCCCTGCTTAATACCAATCACTCAGTTACCCCATTGCCCCTCCCCCCGCATCCAGCAACCCTCAGTTTGTTTTCCAGAGTCAAGAGTCTCTCATGGTTTGTCTACCTCCCTGCTTTCTTCCCATTCAGTTTTCCCTCCCTTCCCCTATGATGCTCTACACTAGTTCTTATATTCCAGTATGAGTGAAACCATATGATAATTACCTTTCTCTGATTGACTTATTTTACTTAGTATAATACCCTCCAGTTCCATCCACATCAATGTAAATGGTAGCTATCCATTCTTTCTGATGGCTGAGTAATCTTCCATTGTATGTATGAACCACATTCTTCTTTATCCATTCATCTGTTAGGGACATCTTGGCTGCTTCCACAGTTTGGCTATTGTGGTTATTGCTGCTATGAACATTGGGGTGCAGTTGCCCCTTCTTTTCACTACATCTGTATTTTTGGCATAAATACCCAGTAATACAATTGCTGGGTTGTAAGGTAGCTTTATTTTTGACGTCTTGAGGAACCTCTGTACTGTTTTCCAGAGTGGCTGTACCAGCTTATATTCCCACCAGCTGTGTAAAGGGGTTCCCATTTCTTCACATCCTGGCTGACATTTGTTGCTTCCTATCTTGTTAATTTTAGCCGTTCTAACTGGTATAATGTGGTATCTCATCATGGTTTGGATTTGTATTTCCTGATGACAAGTGATGTGGCGCATTTTTTCATGTATCATTTGTAAGTTTTCTTTGAAGAAGTGTCCGTTCATGTCTTCTGCCCATTTTTTGACTGGGTTTTTTGTTTTTTGGGGTGTTGTTTGATAGGTTCTTTATAGATCATAGGTACCAGCCCTTTATCTGATATGTCATTTGCAAATATCTTCTCCCATTTCATAGGTTGCCTTTTAGTTTTGTTGACTATTTCTTTTGCTGTACAGAAGCTTTTTATCTTGATGAAATCCCAGTAGTTTATTTTTGCTTTTGTTTCTTTTGTCTTTCGTTTAGACAAGAGACATGTCTTATAAGAAGTTGCTGCAGACAAGGATAAAGAGGTTATAGCCTGTGTTCTCCTCTAGGATTTTGATGGATTCCTATCTACATTTAGGTCTTCTGTCCATTTTGAGTTTATCTTTGTATATGGTTTAAGAGAATCGTCCAATTTCACTCTTCTGCATGTGGCTGTTCAATTTTCCCAGCACCATTTATTGAACAGAATGTCTTTTTTTCCACTGGATATTCTTTCCTGCTTTGTCAAAGATTAGTTGACCATAGAGTTGAGGATCCATTTCTGGGCTCCTACTCTGTTCCATTGATAAATGTGTCTGTTTTTGTGCCAGTACTATGCTGTCTTGATGATCATAGCTTTGTAATACAGCTTGAATTCAGGCATTGTGATGCCCCTAGTTTTGGTTTTCTTTTTCAACATTCCTCTATTTGGGGTCTTTTCTGTCTTCATGTAAATATTAGGATTGTTTGTTCCAGCTCTGTGAAGAATGTTGATGGGACATCCCTGTTGTGTTCCTGACCTTAAGGGAAAAGCTCTTAGTTTTTCCCCATTGAGAATGATATTCCATATGGGCTTTTTGTAGATGGCTTTTATGATATTGAGGTATGTTCTCTCTATCCCTAAATTTGAAGAGTATTAATCAGGAAAGGTTGCTATATTTTGTTAGATGCTTCTTCTGGATCAGTTGAGAGGATTGTATGGTTCTTGTCTTTTCTTATATTAATGTGATCTGTCACATTGGTTGATTTGCAAATGTTGAACCACCCTTGCATCCCAGAAATAAATCCCACCTGATTGTGGTGAATAATCCTTTTAATGCACTATTGGATCCTATTGGCTAGTATCTTGGTGAGAATTTTGGGATCCATGTTTATCAGGAATATCGGTCTTTAATTCTCCTTTTTGGTGGGGTCTCTTTCTGGTTTGGGGATCAAGGTAATGCTGGCCTCAGAACGTATTTGGAAGTTTTCCTTCCTTTCAGTTTTTTGAAAACAGCTTCAGTAGAATAGGTATTGTTTCTTCTTTAAATGTTTGGTAAAATCCCCCTAGAAGCCTTCTCCTCCTAGACTCTTGTTTTTTGGGAAGTTTTTGATTACTCCTTCAGTTTTCTTGCTGGTTATTGGTCTGTTTCCATTTTCTATTTCTTCCTGTTTCAGTTTTGGTAGTTTATAAGTTTCCAGGAATATATCCACTTCTTCCAGATTGCCTAATTTAGTGGCATATAGTTGCTCATAGAATGTTCTTAAAATTGTCTGTATTTCCTTGGTGTTGGTCATGATTTCTCCTCTTTCATATATGATTTTATTAATTTGAGTCCTTTCTCTTTTCTTTTCAATAAGTCTGGCTAGAGGTTCATCAATCTTATTAATTCTTTCAGAGAACCAGCTTCTAGTTTTGTTGTTCTTCTGGTTTCCATTTTATTGATTTCTGCTGTAATCTTTACTATTTCTCTTCTCCTGCTTGGCTTAAGCTTTATTTGCTGTTCTTTCTCCAGGTATTTTAGGTTTAAGTTTATCTTGTATATTTGGGATTTTTCTAATTTTTTGAGAGAGGCCTGTATTGCAGTGTACTTCCCTCTTGGGGCACTTCTGCTGTATACCAAAGGTTTTGAACCACTGTGTTTTCATTCTCATTTGTTTCCATGAATTTTTGAAATTCTTCTTCAGTTTTCTGGTTAACCCATTAATCTTTATGAGGATGCTCTTTAACTTCCAAGTGTTTGAGTTCCTTCCAAATTTCCTCTTGTGATTGAGTTCACATTTCAAAGCATTGTGGTCTGAAAATACGCAGGGAGTAATCTCAGTCTTTTGGTATCAGTTGAGACCTGATTTGTGGCCCAGTATGATCTATTCTGCAGAAATTTCCATTTTCACTTGAGAAGAATGAGTATTCTGTTTGGGGATGGAATGTCCTATATATATCTGTGAAGTCCATCTGGTCCAGTGTGTCATTCAAAGTCCTTTTTTCTTTGTTGATCTTCTGTTTAGATGATCTGTCCATTGCTGTGATAGGAGGTTGAAGTCACCTACTCTTAATGTATTATTTTCAATGTCTTTCTTTACTTTGGTTATTAATTGGTTCATATAAGTGGCTGCTCCCATGTTTGCGGCATAGCTATATACAAGTGTTAGATCTTCTTGTTGGATAGACCCTTCAAATATGATATAGTGTCCCTCTTCATCTCTTACTCCAGTCTTTGGTTTAAAATCTAGTATGTCTGATATGAGGATTGCTATCCCAGCTTTCTTTTGAGAGCAGCTTGAGACAGAAGTTTCCTTACCTATAGAGGGATGAATATCAGACTAACATCAGGCCTTTCCACAGAAACCTGGCAGGCCAGAAAGGGTTGGCATGATATATTCAGGGTACTAAACATGCAGCCAAGAATTTTTTATCCAGCAAGTCTGTCATTCAGAATGGAAAGAGAAATAAAGAGATTCCAGGGTAGACAGAAACTGAAGGAACATGTGACCACCAAGCCAGCCCTGCAAGAAATATTAAGGGGGATCCTACAAGCGAAAACAGACTCCAAGAGTCACATAAGCCAGAAAGAAACTGAGATATTCTACAGAAACAGGGACTTTACAGGAAATACAGTGGCACTAAATTCATACAGTAGTTACTCTGAATATAAATGGGCTAAATAGTCCAACTAAAAGACACGGGTATCAGATTGGATAAAAAAGCAAGCCCCATCCAGATGCTGTCTACAACTCATTTTGGACCTAAAGATACCTCCAGACTGAAACTGAGGGGATGGAGAACCATCTACCACACTAATAGACCTCAAAAGAAATTTGCATTTGATTTTTGTTGAAAAGATAATTTGTAGTTTAGCAAGCTTCCACTTGAATTTTTTAAGACTTTACTACCAGTAAAAATCTTTGTATTTGTGTATGTGTTTTAAATATATACATAGGTGTAAATATTTTAAACAACACTGAATAATATGTGAATAGCTGAAAAGAATCAGTCCCTTTACAAAACATTAATAGTTAAAATGGTCTTAAAAAATACTGGCAACCCATTAAGGGCAGGTCATTTTAGATTATTTTAAATGGAAAGTAAAATATTTGATAATTTTTTTTTCTCCCAGAACTATATTCTGTTTTACAGTCAGATGAGATAAGTATTTAATTTTCTGTAGGGTAATAATAAATTTTTAAAATCAAATGGTAATTATAATGGAGAGATTGCTGAATAGAATGTGAGATGTAAAGTATAATGAACATGAAATTTGTTTAAAGAAATAAAGGCAAAAAAAAAAAAAAAAAGAGGACAGAAACAAAAGGCAGCTGTGGCATATCCACAACTCTGTTTCAAGAGATTTGGATGATTCTTTTTTTTTTTTTTTAATTAATTTTTTATTTTTTATAAACATATATTTTTATCCCCAGGGGTACAGGTCTGTGAATCACCAGGTTTACACACTTCACAGCACTCACAGAATGGGAGAAGATATTTGCAAACAACATATCAGATAAAGGACTAGTGTCCAGAATCTATAAAGAACTTAGCAAACTCAACACCCAAAGAACAAATAATCCAATCAAGAAATGGGCAGAGGACATGAACAGACATTTCTGCAAAGAAGACATCCAGATGGCCAACAGACATATGGATGATTCATTTTGAGAAAATTTCTTTCTTTGAACGATTTTTTTGGGGTAGTATGAAATTCTAGAGTACACCAATATTAAGTAGTGTAGAGAACCTGACCTGATAATGAATTTACTTTGGATTCAGAAGGTACCCAATTTGCAGATTATCTAGATATAATTGGCAGCCTTTATAACTTAATTCATTATACACTTGAAATATATAAAAGCTGGAACAAAAATTTGCTGGTTCTTCTCCTGAGAAACTTTAGGGAAATGAGTTTATTTTGAATAAATATGACTAAAAATATTCCAGAACAAAAGAGAAAAGAAGGCCAATTATGATGATGAAACTTTATTTCCCATCCATTAGTGTGCATTCATTAAAATAAATAATTACAGGCCTGTAGAAAATGTCCTCAATCAGTTTCATTTACAATAATCTAGGTATATTTGTAAAGATTGCTAGAACATTAGTTAAATCCCAGTGTTTTCATGTTTGTACTGGGGGCTTCAGGAAAAAGTAAAATACTGATAGATGAGAAATGTTTTCATCATATTAATTAAATATAAAAGCAAAGGGTTAGTTACAGAGCTTGATCAGAGACAATGAGAAAGTCAGAGTTGCTCTCTAACTTCACATAATTAATATTTGTCAGGCATTAAAAAGGATTGGAAGAAAAAGTTCAGAATTAAGCTAAACAATGTGGTCTCAACATCATTAAAAATAAGCTCCCACCTGCTTCTGATTTTCTTGTTGATTACAAAGGTCATTGGCTGTTTGAACAGTGAGGGGAAAAAGGAGCTTTTAGAAGAGCATGCAAATGAAAGCTCAAGCAAAGAGTCCTGTATGTTAATGAGTGAGGGGTGTTGATCAGTATGCAGTGGCAGACTCTGACTATGATAAACATGCTTGAATATCTTTCAATTCACAAGGGCACTCATTTAGGTGTGCAAGTCAGCAGCATAAATCCATTATTTGAAATTGTGCTAAGACCTTCAATTACCTTTGTGAAAATAGGTGGTATTTTTATATTTTATAGGATTTGGTCTAATAGTCTTAAAATAGAGCTTAAATTTCTACCCAAATTACAGATCTTATTAAAATATGATACTAAATTACATTATCTGTGATCTTTTATAAACACACCATTTCTTCTTTTTATGTGGTTTTTCAGCCTTCTACAAGAAAAGTATAATAGCCATTATTCATTGAGCACTAACAATGAACTAGGTGTTTTCTATATATTATCTCCATTAATCATCATACCAACCCTGCTTGTAAGGAATTCCTTGTAAGGAATCATTAATCTAATTTTATGGAAGAAAAACTGAGGCTCAGTTCTCTGAGGTGATAGATTTAGAATTATTGCCTTTTAGCTATAATACTCCCTCAAAATTCCTGTCACTGTGGTTCTTAATAAGGAATACTTACAATATCACCTAAAACATTTTTTAACTTTTTTGGAGTTGGACTTCATGTCTGAAACTTCTGTTCAATATGTTTTTGGTGCTAAAGGGTCTCTGTATTTTATTTATTTATAATTTTAAAGAGAGCAACAGTTACACTGATGTGCACTCTCAGTTGAGAATTACTGTTAGTGCCATTATAGAATACAGTTACCAAAACACTGGTTTCAGCTTTCACTAGAATTTAGATACAAATTCATGGTCCTGTACTTTGGGTCCTAGAGAAATTTGGCTTCTATGCTAGTATTACCAGCTAATGTCTATTGATTTCTTATTATGTGCTTGATACTATTCTAAGCAGTTTATGTATAATCACTGTTTAATCTTCACAGTGGCATTACTTCACAGATACTTTTATAAACTCATTTCATTGATAAAGAATTGAGGCATAGAGTATTAAGGAATTTGCACAAGATAACAGAATTTGAATGGATACTGTATGACTACAGAGCCTACATTCTTAAAATATCCCTGAATACTTACTAGTGTGTCTATAGCACTTAAAGAATCTGTTTTCTAGATTATGAAACATTTCACATATCCAGATTAATATGTGTATCATCAATAATAGATACATAGAATAATAATAAAATGTATATTTAATTGTTAAGATATAGAATATAATAAGAATTATACCCTTAGTTACTATGTGGTTTTGTAATGTATTTGAAATAAAGTTAGATTCATTTGTGTCTATTTATATTGCATTTTATTTTATTTATTTATTTTTAAAGATTTTATTTATTTATTTGAACACAGAGAGAGAGATCACAAGTAGGCAGAGAGGCAAGCAGAGGGAGAGGGGAAAGCAATCCCTGCTGAGCAGAGAGCCCAATGAGGGGCTTGATCCCAGGATGCTGAGACCATGACCTGAACAGAAGGCAGAGGTTTTAACCTACTGAGCCACCCAGGTACCCCTATATTGCATTTTGTTTTATTTTTTTAAATTTTAGACATTTTTCCACCTTTGTTGATTTACCTTGAATTTGCTTTCTGATAAACACATGTGTATGTGGATAGGTATACACACACATAAATCATTCTTCTTACTTTTCTTACATGTAAGTGGGGCTTTTTGTGCTTTTACTTTCTTCACTAACAATATAATTCTAGAAATAACTTCCCATCTATTCAAAATAACTTTCTCATTCTTCTTGTAGCCTTACAGTACTCCATTTCATTAAATACCATAGGTTGCTCAACTAATCTCCTATGGATGTGTACTCAGATTATTTTCAATATTTTCAATTGCAACTAATGTCATAATTAATACACTTTTGCACATGCCATTTTAATTATTTGAGGTGTAACTTAAGGGTAATTCATAAAAGGATTGCTAGGTCAAAGGGTAAATGAATATGCAGGTTGGTAATATTACCAACTTCTCTGTAAGCCTGCACCATTGTGTAGTTCTATCTGTATTTTATGAGTTCCTATTCTTCCATAACTCTATCAACAGAAGTGTTGCCAACTTTTGAATTTTTTCCAGTGTTGTATGTCGTATATAATGCTTCACTATTTCAGTGAATGATTTGCACTTATTTGAAGGAGATCAAATGTTTTTTCATGTATTTAAGAACTATTTTTAGGGCACCTTGGTGGCTCAGTGGGTTAAAGCCTCCACCTTCTGCTCAGGTCATGATCCGAGGGTCCTGTGATCGAGCCCCCTGCTTCAGGCTCTCTGCTCAGCAGGGAGCCTGCTCCCCCCACCTTCTCTCTGCCTACCTCTTTGCCTACTTGTGGTCTCTGTCTTTCAAAAAAAAAAAAAAAGAACTATTTTTATATCATAATTTTGAGCATTCTTTATTCATATTTTGCCCATTTTTATTTCAGAATTTTGTCATCTTTTTTGTCTTGTTCTTTATAAAAGACTTCATCATTTATTATGGTAGTTTTCCCACATTTATTTAGTGTTTAACACTTTTCCTGCTTTATTACTTATCTTTTAGTATCTTCCAAGAACTTTTTAAAATAATGTAATTTATTATTTTTAAATAGCAGATGTATTTTTGAATTACAGCTAGTTTCCTGTCTTGCTTAGTCTTAAAAACTCTGAGGACACCACCACTTTTACCCCCACCTCCATCAAGGAAGAGACACAGAAATGACATGGTATCTACTGTGAAAGTGGAAATATACTTTTAATCTGTGTCATTTTTCCGTGGTCACAGCTTTGTATGTCTTTTAATCTGGACCATTTTTCAGTGGTCACAGCTTTGTGTGTGAGTCCTCAAATCAATTCACCACCATATAGATTTTAAAACTGAAACTCCGTAACACAGATATCTGGATTGTCAGTTTCTCCAAAAGCTAATAACCACGTTAGTTTAATACTCCATTTATTTATTCTACTTCTCCTTCCTCTTCTTTCTGCCTCTCCCTATTTCCCTCACTCCCTATACCTCTTTCCTTCTATGAGGGATTTCTCTAATTCCTTACCATTTCATCAGTAATTTCAAACACATTTATTTTAGCATACATTTTAGTTTGTTTTAGATGTTTTATTTTTTTTATTTTTTATTTTTTTTAAAGATTTTATTTATTTATTTTACAGAGAGAAATCACAAGTAGATGGAGAGGCAGGCAGAGAGAGAGGGAAGCAGACTCCCTGCTGAGCAGAGAGCCCGATGCGGGGCTCGATCCCAGGACCCTGAGATCATGACCTGAGCCGAAGGCAGCGGCTTAACCCACTGAGCCACCCAGGCGCCCCTAGATGTTTTATTTTTGTTGCTTTTTTTAGGATATCTAGTTTGCCATATTATCATATTACAGAAGTTGAAAGTATCAGACATTCTTTTTCAATACTATAGAAGAAGACACTATTCATTAACATTGATGCATCTGAATGAAAACTCCAACTGAGGCATTCCTCTAATCTTATTTTGCATTTCCCTTGTATGAGGATGTTTGAGAGAACGTTTTGAACAGATTTTTTTTTTCAAAGATTTTATTTATTTATCAGAGAGAGAGAGGGGGAGAGAGCAGAGGGAGAAGCAGGCTCCCCGCCGAGCAAGGAGCCTGATGTGGGACTTGATCCCAGGACTCCGGGATCATGACCTGAGCCGAAGGCAGCTGTTTAACCAACTGAGCCACCCAGGCGTCCCTGAACAGATATTTTGTGTACTAAATATATGTCCTCAAGCTGAAAAATAAAGTAGGCATCATCAAAAATAACAAGGGAAAGAAGTACAGGTGTGAAGAAAAAAAATTTAAAAAAATTCATATCATTAAGCTATATCCCCAAACCAGATTAAAAGGATTTACTCTTAGGCTTTTTTTTTTTTTTTTTTTTTAATTTAGGATTTTTCTCCTTACAACTTTATTCATTGACTTATTTAATATTTAATTTTATAATCAATAGATACACTTTATATAAAAATGTGATGAAACAGGGTCAGTTTTGGGTAATAGTTTCTAGCACCTATTTGTGGACCAAATGCAACTGTATAGGAAACACTGAAAAACTTATTAAAAATATATATCCTAGGACTTATACTTTTTTTTTCTTTTTTTTTTTAAGTAGGCTCCATCCTGGACATGGAGCCCAACATGGGCTCTCAACTACTCTGAGATCAAGATCTGAGCTGAGATCAAGAGTCATATGATTAAACAATTGAACCTCCCAGGCATCCCAGAACTAACCCATTTTAATACAGATAAATAGTAATACAGATAGGGAAAGGGAAGGTTAAAAAAATAAATTGCCTAAAGTTGTACAGCTGGTATCTGACAAACAAGTGAGTTGACACATAGTGTAAGGGCCTATTTAGCCAGAGCGATGCCATTGGGTTAACCAGCGATTTTGTTTATGCAGTAAAACTTAAACTGTCCTTGCCGCCCCTCCCCCCAGGGGACTTACTTAAAAACAAGTCCCGGAAACCAGTCCCAGGTAACAAAGCCCAAATACAAGGGTGGGTCAGGCCAGGTGGAGCTATCCAATTGGGGGGAGCGCATACTGTCTCCTTAGCTACCAAGGAGTATGGGCCCCACCCTTTGGGTGCCTTTTGGGCGCCAGTTCTGACCAAGGTGATAGGCTAGTTCACATATCTACTAGGGTAAATTGTAATTCAATTGGCCACCCATGTGTGACCTAGCATGACTGTGCAGCTTTCTCTGTGTGTTACAATCTCATTGGCCACCTGTGCGTGGCCAGGCCCAACCACATGGCCCTTGCCTTTGAAAGTTAGACGGCAAGGTTAGATGGCAAGGCAGGGAGATGTTGCCTCTTTGCAAGAGACGGCCCTGGCCAGTCAGTTTGATTCTCAATGCTTGGTGCAAAATAAACCTTTGCTTGACCTTCGCTTTGTATCAGTCTCACTCCTTTGACCATGGACCCAACAATAGTTATGTCTAAAGATGCTGGTGTTGGATATATTCTCTATGACATTTGTGTCAGCTTTCCAGTTTTTCAAATTATCTATTTGTCCATCATGAAAACAATGCAGCTGAATGGTATGAACTATGTAGCAATATCCCAAATTTAGTACAAAGTAATAAAATTTATTTAGTTGTTAGTTAGAATTTTCCAAACTAATAGAAAAGTAAACACTAAGGAGAGTGGGTAAATATCAATAGTTTAATGTGATATATGTTTATTCCTGAAATTGATGTCATGATATATTTTGTGGTAGACAATAAATTATAAGAGACAAAATAAATACATTGCAAATACAAATTTATTTGGAAAATAAAAGTATATAGACAATTTACTTACAACTGATGTTACATAATTCTCTTGATAACAGTGAATTGCTGGGGTGAATGAAAATGAAATAGAAAGAAGAACATTTCATGGGACTCTTTTCACTGAATGTCATTTCTTAAACCAAGCAAAATGCAACCTGGGTGAAGCCTAAAAGGTAGACAGTTATCCTCTAGGGTATGTAAAAGACCCAGAAAGGGGATTGTCTCATATTTATTTCTAATTTGGAATGTTAATCTGTATGAATAACTTCTCTAGCTTCTTAGCTTCTCTTGACCTAAACATTCTCTGCTTTTTTATTTTCTGAGGACATACTTCATAAAGAAAATACATACAGAAGTTCAGACATGTTAAAGGAAGAGATATATTCTGTTGACTCTGCCTCAATACTACATCTCTAAGTGTATATTGTCCCGTAGGACTTTCAAGGTAAAAGCCTCAGATTCAATATCAACAAATGCTTATGTACTATCATTAATACCAAAATGAATACTTCATTGAAAAAGCTCTGTTTGTTCAGTGGACCAGATGCCAGAAATCAGGCCCTGGTAGAAACAGTCAAACATAGCTGAGGAAATATAATATAGGAAAAGAAGATAAAAGTAGACTAAGGAGAAAAGAAATAAGACAGCATGAGTTATGTCCTCTACTCCCTGTCCCCAAATCCAGGAGTTGGATGAACTGCTGATAGTTAGCCTGAAATGCGGCCAACCTAATATTGACTTGATGTAGCCAGTATCTCAAATAAACCTCAGCTGTTACAGTTTGGGAACCAAGAGACTTCACACGGGAGCATGCTAGGAAGTGCAGTGGATATGTTGTTAATAGTATTTGGTGTTATCATGAATTGCAGGAAATGCGTGGGGATTCTATAGAAGAAGACGACACTATTCATTAACGTTGAAGCATCTGAGTGAAAACTCCATCTGAGGCATTCCTCTAACTTTATTTTGCATTTGTAGAAATTTTTACATTTCTACATTTCTCCAAATGCAAAATTTGTATTTTGGCCAGTCTTCTCAAAAATTTCTCTAAAGGACACAGAAGATATTGAGGCATTTAGAAGGTTTTGTAAATGAATTATAATTAATTAATATTTGGAAACAACAGGTAAATGAGGTGGGGAGAGATGAGTGAGACATTTTTGAATATTTTAGCAAGAAATACGAGGATAATTTAATTAATTTTGTACATGCATTACTATATTTAATGGAGACTGAAACCTTGATAGTTATTAGAACTTAGAACTTCAGGAGATGCAATACATCACATGTTAATGTATTACATAGATATCAGTAAGTTTCAAAGCTCTTACAGAGAATGCAAGGAGAAAAGAAATATTTAATTACACTGATTTCCAAAAGTAGTCACATATGTTGACAGTTTGCCTTAATAATGTAGAAGTACACAAGAAGATACCAGAAGACTGTTTTTTAAATTTATTTTTATTTTTTATTTCTTTTCAGCATTACAGTGTTTGTTGTTTTTGCACCACACCCAGTGTTCCATGCAATACATGCCCTCCCTAACACCTGGTTACCCCAACCTCCCACCCCCCGCCCCTTTAAAACCCTCAGGTTTTTTTTCAGAGTCCATAGTCTCATGGTTCACCTCCCCTTCTAATTTCCCTCAACTCCCTTCTACTCTCCATCTCCCCATGTCCTCCATGTTATTTGTTATGCACCACAAATAAGTGAACCCATATGATAATTGACTGTCTCTGCTTGACTTATTTCACTCAGCATAATCTCTTCCAGTCCCGTCCATGTTGCTACGAAAGTTGGGTATTCATCCTTTCTGATGGAGGCATAATGCTCCATAGTGTATATGAATCACATCTTCCTTATCCATTCGTCTGTTGAAGGGCATCTTGACTCTTTCCACAGTTTGGCGACCGTGACCATTGCTGCTATAAACATTGGGGTACAGGTGGCCCTTCTTTTCACTACATCTATATCTTTGGGGTAGATACCCAGTAGTGCAATTGCAGGGTCATAGGGAAGCTCTATTTTTAATTTCTTGAGGAATCTCCATTGTTTTCCAAAGTGGCCGCACCAACTTGCATTCCCACCAACAGTGTAAGAGGGTTCCCCTTTCTCCACATCCCCTCCAACACACGTTGTTTCCTGTCTTGCTAATTTTGGCCATTCTAACTGGTGTAAGGTGGTATCTCAATGTGGTTTTAATTTGAATCTCCCTGAGGGCTAGAGCATTTTTTCATGTGTCTGATAGCCATTTGTATGTCTTCATTGGGGAAGTGTCTGTTCATATCTTCTGCCCATTTTGATATGATTATCTGTTTCGTGTGTGTTGAGTTTGAGGAGTTCTTTATAGATCCTGGATATCAACCTTTTGTCTGTACTGTCATTTGCAAATATCTTCTCCCATTCCGTGGGTTGCCTCTATGTTTTCTTGACTGTTTCCTTTGCTGTGCGGAAGCTTTTGATCTTGATGAAGTCCCAAAAGTTCATTTTCGCTTTTGTTTCCTTTGCCTTTGGAGACATATCTTGAAAGAAGTTGCTGTGGCTGATATGGAAGAGGTTACTGCCTATGTTCTCCTCTAGGATTCTGATGGATTCCTGTCTCACATTGAGGTCTTTTATCCATTTCGAGTTTATCTTTGTGTACAGTGTAAGATAATGTTTGAGTTTCATTCTTCTGTATATAGCTGTCCAGTTTCCCAGCATCATTTATTGAAGAGACTCTCTTTTTTCCACTGTATATTTTTTCCTGTTTTGTTGAAGATTATTTGCCCATAGAGTTGAGGGTCCATATCTGGGCTCTCTACTCTGTTCCACTGGTCTATGTGTCTGTTTTTATGCCAGTACAGTGCTGTCTTGGTGATCGATGACAGCTTTTTAGTAAAGCTTGATATCAGGTAACGTGATGCCACCAGTTTTATTTTTGTTTTTCAGCATTTCCTTAGCAATGTGGGGTCTCTTCTGATTCCATACAAATTTTAGAATTATTTGCTCCAGCTCTTTGAAAAATACTGGTGGAATTTTGATCAGAATGGCATTAAAAGTATAGATTGCTCTAGGCAGCATAGACATTTTAACAATGTTTATTCTTCCGATCCAAGAGCATAGAATGGTCCTCCATCTTTTTGTGTCTTATTCAATTTCTTTCATGAGTGTTCTGCAGTTCCTCGAGTACAGATCCTTTACCTCTTTGGTTAGGTTTATTCCCAGGTATCTTATGGTTCTTGGTGCTATAGTAAATGGAATCGATTCTCTAATTTCCCTTTCTGTATTTTCATTGTTAGTGTATAAGAAAGCCACTGGTTTCTGTACATTGACTTTATATCCTGCCATGTTACTGAATTTCTGTATGAGTTCTAGTAGTTTGGGGGTGAAAAATCCAGAATACACCAGCTGTCTCTACACCTTAAAGAATTGGAGAATCAAAAACAAATCAAACGAACTCCACACATAAGAAGGGAAATAATCAAGATTAGAGCAGAGATCAGTGAGGTAGAAACCAGAGATACAGTAGAACATATCAATGAAACTAGAAGCTGGTTTTTTGAAAGAATCAATAAGATTGATAAACCATTGGCCACACTAATCCAAAAGAAAGGAGAGAAAGCTCAAATTAATAAAATTATGAATGAAAAGGGAAAGATCACAACTAACACCAAGGAAGTAGAAACAATCATCAGAAGTTATTATCAACAGTCATATGCCAATAAGCTAAGCAACCTGGATGAAATGGATGCATTCCTGGAAAACTATAAACTCCCAAAATTGAACCAGGAAGAAATTGACAAGCTGAATAGACCAATATCTAGTAATGAGCTTGAAGCAGTGATCAAAAACCTCCCAAAAAACTAGAGCCCAGGACCTGACAGATTCCCTTGGGAACTCTACCAAACTTCCAAAGAAGAAATAACACCTGTTCTCCTGAAGCTGTTTCAAAATATTGAAGCAGAAGGAAAACTTCCAGACTCTTCTTTATGAAGCCAGCATTACTCTGATCCCCAAACCAGGAAAAAACCCTACAAAAAAAGGAGAATTTCAGACTAGTATCACTGATGAATATGGATGCTAAGATTCTCAACAAGAACCTAGCAACAGCACATTAAAAAGATTATCCACCATGACCAGGTGAGATTCATCCCTGGGTTACAAGGATGGTTCAACATTCACAAATCAATCAATGTGATAGAACAAATCAATAAGAGAAGAGAGAAGAACCACATGGTCCTCTCAATTGATGCAGAATAAGCATTTGACAAAATCCAGCATCCATTCCTGATTAAAATGCTTCAAATTATGGGATAGAGGGAACATTCCTGAACTTCATAAATATCTATGAAAGACCCACAGCAAATATCATCCTCATTGGGAAAAAGCTTGCAGCCTTCTTGCTGAGATCAGGAACATGACAAGGACGCCCACTCTCACCACTCTTGTTCAACATAGTATTAGAAGTCAAACTCTCTCTCTTCGCAGATGACGTGATTCTTTATATGGAAAACCCAGAAGACTTTGTAAAACGACTGGACAATGGGTGATCTTTTTGTCTAGGATTGCAATTAAGTATACAATTTATAAATGAAAGATGACCTACACAATTCCCTCTCCAAAAAAAAACACCAGTAAAATGTGAAAGGACTTGACATATTCTTAAATAAGATTATTCATGAAAAATCAAGTCCACAAGGATGAATGTATATTTTTTAAAAGATTTTATTTATTTATTTGAAAGAGAGAGAGCGCGCGCGCACAACAGGGTGGAGGAGTAAAGGGAGAGGGAGAAGCAGACTCCCCTCTGAGTAGGAGTCTGATTCCGGACTTGATCCCGGACTCTGTCTTCATGACCTGAGCCAAAGGCAGACGCTTAACTGAGTGAGCCACCCAGATGCACTGATTTTTTAACCTTCCAAGAAAATTGAACTATTTTTTTGAAGAAACAAAAATTTTTCCTACATTATTTCCTACACAGCCTTAAGAAAACCAGAGGGAGATCTTTCAGTTGTGACTTAAAGCTGAACTATCAAAAAATCTTGTGTAAACAGAAATCTTAAGCTAGTTCAGGTACAAAATGTAGCCAAAGTTGTTTTTTCATCATGTGAACAATGACAATCAGCTGTTCCTTTGATAATGGCTTTCTAGTTCACCATTTTTTCTTGCAGCAGCTTAGGAAAAATAAACTGGCCAATGGAGACCGTTTTTTTTTTTTTTTTTTTTTTTCGCCTTTAAAACAAAACAAAACAAAACAAAAAACTAACATACAGTGTAATACCTGGGGTACATGTGTGGTACTGTGACTCATCAGTCTTACACAATTCACAGCATTCACCATAGCACATACCCTCCCCATTGTCCATCACCTAGCAACCCCATCTCTCCCACCTTCCTCTCCACTCTAGCAACCCTCAGTTTTTTTCCTGAGATTAAGAATTTCTTATGCTTTGTCTCCCTCCCTGGTTTAATCTTGTTTGCTTTTCTTCTCTTCCACTATGATCTTCTGCCTTTTTTCTCAAATTTCACATATCAGTGAGATCATATGATAATTCTCTTTCTCTGGTTGACTTATTTCGCTTAGCATAATACCTTCTAGTTCCATCCTTGTCATTGCAAATGGCATGATTTCATTTTTGATGGCTGCATAATATTCTACTTGGGTGTGTGTGTGTGTGTGTGTGTGTGTGTGAGAGAGAGAGAGATAGAGAGGGTGTTAATGTCTTCTGCCCATTTATTGACTGGATTATTTATTCTTTGGGTGTTGAGTTTGATAAATACTTTATAGATTTTGGATACTAGCCCTTTATGTGATGTCATTTGCAAATATCTTCTCCCACTCTGTCAGTTGTCTTTTGGTTTGTTGACTGTTTATATGCTATGGATTACAAGAACAAATATTGTTAACATGTCTATGCTACTTAGAACAATTTCTACATTTAGTGCAATCCCTATCAAAAAACCATCAACTTTTTTCAAAGAAATGGAACAAATAATCCTAAAATTTGTATGGAACCAGAAAAGACCCTGAATAGCCTGAGGAATGTTGAAAAAGAAAACCAAAGCTGGCAGCCACATAATTCTAGACTTCAAGCTCTATTGCAAAGCTATAATCATCAAGACAGTATGGTACTGGCACAAAAATGGACTCATAGATGAATGGAACAGAATAGAGAGCCCAGAAATGGGCCCTCAATTCTATGTTCAACTAATCTTTGATAAAGCAGGAAAGAATGTGCAATGGAAAAAATACAGTCTCTTCAACAAATGGTGTTGGGAAAACTGGACAGCCACATGGAGAATAATGAAACTGGATCATTTCCTTATACTATACATAAAAATAGACTCCAAATGGATGAAAGACTTCAGTGTGAGAAAAGAATCCATCAAAATCCTTGAGGAGAACACAGGCAGCCATCTCTTTGACACAACTTCTTCCTAGAAACATTGCCAAAGGCAAGGAAAGCAAGGGCAAAAATGAACTATTGGGACTTCATGAAGATAAATGTCTTTTGTATAGCACAGGCCGGTAGAATCTTGATAGGCCATGTTGCATCCTAAAGATCCTTTTTAAAGACTGCTTTAATTTGACTTCAATTTTAAAGAATCTAAATATATTTATTCCCACCCTAGATGTTCAGATAACCTCCTTTCAAAGCTATAAGGGTGATTTCTGATATGGGGTAAACAAGGCCACGTGGGAAAAAATTTAATCTAAAAATCTCTTTAAAGGAAAGAGTTACATTAGAACTTCAATGAGGCTTTCATCATCCCTGAGGAAGAGACTTGAGTTCTATTAAGATATTAAGACATCCAGCTGAAGGAAGCCATTTTGGCTGCAGGACTGGGAGAGTGGACAGTGCCTCTGTCTGACAGGGCATCAGAAAGGTGGGAGCACAAAATATCTGCTGAGGCTAGAAAACTCTCTCTCTCTCTCTCTTTTTTTTTTTTTCTTCTTTTCCTGGGTCTCAGTTGGTATTTCAGGGCAGAAAGAGGTGTTGGAATTTGGACTTTGATGGGTAGGAAAGGTTGCTGAGTTCAAGAATCAAGACATATACACTTAAAATTATATATAAACTCCCAGGAGGAGCCCCTGAGAACTGGAGACACCAGCCTAGATCAGAGATCAGACAAAGCAAACCCCCTGAGTCTCAGCAAATTATACTCCTAGTTTATATCTAGTGCCTGTGTCTTGCTTAAGTATATCTCTGCCCAGTTTCTCTTTCTTCTTCAATATTCTACAGTCCAGAGAATTTGACCCTAGGTTTAATAGTCTTTTTTGAGCCTTTGGGTGACTTCATATCAGTAAAGATACATAAGGTGAAAAAGAAGTTTGAAATATGATCTTGGATTAAAAACTTGATTTGGATTCCACAAAGTTATCTCCTATCTTAGCAGTCACCCACCCCTCAGTAATAATGGATCATGGTGGCTATGGATATTGTTGTCATCTTTGTCAGACCCTGAACAGCAAGGTAATATCCTAAAAAATAATCAATATGAAAATTAAACTCTCCCTTTATCAGTAATAAGATATCATGTTGAAGTCTTTCTAAATATTCATAAAATATATTTTTTAAAACCAACTGGATTACTTTGTATCAAGGCCTTTAGTTCACTTGATGATTTGGAAACATTTCCTTCCTGTACTTCAGGTGAATTTATCATCTCTAAATTGATCTGTTGATTGATAACTAAATAAATTTGTAGGAGGCAGTGATTTTGGCATATGATTTACCTCAAATAATTGAACATTCATTCTTCTGTCCAAATAATTTAGAAGGTGCTGCTTCATGATCACCATAGCCATAGGTTATCACCATCCATAAGTCTCAGACTACTATGCCTATATTGTTGCCTAGTGAGAGGATCTGTAAATTACAATAAGAAATGAAATAGGAGTAGGTCTATTGCTTACCTTTGGTCCAGATGACAGTCTAAGATACTGGATGACTATTTCATGATTCTCTTTTTAAGTTCATAACTGTGGGCCACATCTGTTCCTATTTTGTCTTCACTATCCCAGTTTAGGAAGCATCCTGACATCCTCATTTACATTCTCCATCTTGATAAACAACCCGATATTTCATGCACTGTTATTAATATATGAAGGTTAGAGAGTTAAAATATAGCTTATATGGGTTCCTTTTACTTGATACAGTAATATATTTCTGAAGATTAGATTTTGGATTCCTCCACAATAGTCCACCCCACTGTACTCACCAGATAGTCAAAACACCAAAGAACAGGATGACAGGGAAGATAGGTGAAAGTACAAAAAATGTGATAATTGAAAGCTATTTAAAAAGTTTGAGCAGATTTGGTTTACAAATCCAAAGACTTAATATTATAGTGAAGGAGCACAAGAGAAGTTCTGTCAAAGGGCGAAATAGTTAGGTCCCTTTAGTTTTTGATTGCAGATGAATAACAATAAGCTCAATATGCTTGCAGAACAAAGTAGATTCCCCAGCTACTAGAAGCGTCCAAGGAGACGACTGAAATCTGAAGAGTGATTTCATTATTGCGGTGAGCTTTGAGGTGCCTTTGAAACTCCAGATTGAAATTTTAGCTTTCTTTTTTGCCTGTAATGTTCTCCTAATTTACCTATACTTTATGTGAACAAACAAAAATACTTGCCTCCTCAACATTTAGCTGAATTTCCATTTCCACAGTGATGCTCAACTAAAACTAATCTGAAAGAGTTCTCTTTCTCTTCTCAGCATCCCTAGGGGCATCTCCTAAAATGTATAGGAAATAAAAAAGCATTTATACAACATGTTTACAGATGTTAGGTGTTCCATGATAACTCAATTTGGAAAATATTCTGTTAAAATGAAACAGGCTTGGTTAATATATGAGTTTTGAGATTGAGAAATATAGCATATAGTTAATATGAGTTATGAGCTTTAAGAATGAAGTGTAAGATGGCAAATTTCACAGTTGTGTTTGATATCCAACAATTTTTTCAATGTAGTAAAAGGCTAGTGAGTATTCTGTAGATTGACTGAGAAATACTTCGATTCTATGAAAATTGTTATGTAAGCCATTTATTTTATACTTAATTCTATATTATCATTAATTGTTCAACTTCCCATATATGTGTTATCTTTTCTTAAGGTAAAGACACATGAAATAGATGTTTATGCATGCTCTCTTTTCTCAACCCCCTGGTGCCTAATGGTGACACTGAGTACTGAATATGAATTACTTAAAAAAAACACACACACACACATTAATTTCTGTGTGTTTTCAATATGGAGAATCTCCCTACTAGTTTGTCCAGACCTTTACCCCACTGTCGACAACAACATTTTTATACACAAGAGTCTATTTTCACACTGGATCATATATATCTTATTCTAATAATGCATATATACTACCTATGTCAATTTACCAGATATGTAAGAGTGTTATATAATATTATAGCAAATGATACTTAAGAGTTTTTCAGGGAAGAGGTAGAATCATACTTTTCCAAAATAATTCTTTATCTCTATCTCCATTTCTATCAACTATGCAAATTTTGCTTTCTTAGTTAAATATGTTGCCCCCAAACTAAATTTTTCTCATTTGAATTCTCGTCTATTAGTAAATTACTTTGTACAATTGGAGTGTTTTTATAACAAAAAAGAACTTCCATTAAACTCAACTGAGAAATGACATAAGTTAGAATAATACATAGTACTAGATTTTTCTTTGCTTGAAGTGCACATCCTTACAAAGCAAGTGACTAATTCTTACCTAATAGTTACCTTTTCATTAGAATCAACCTTTTGACTTTCCCTGAATTGGTATTCTCCCTCCTTTCTGTCTTCCTTCAAAGTTAATGGTTAATCCTATTCTTAGAGACATGTACCTCTATGAAATAGCTCCTCCTCATCTTAAATATGAATATGATTTTTATAAATCTCAATAGTTTCCAGGCTATGATATGTGTATTTCCTTGCTATTTTGTCAGTACACGTCATTTGATCTACAAAGCGTGTCAATCTGCAGATTCCCTAAAAGAACTTCCATTAAGTCATAAAGCATGACTTAAGGTTGGAGAAAAAATTGAGAACATAAGTATATTTTATCAAAAATTGATTTCTTCAAAGTAATCATCAATAATCAATATCTTTTTAATTCAAATAATGCTCTTGTTAAACTCTTTACACACTCATAAACTGGCATTTTTTAACTTGATATACTTTCCATTGAAGTAAAAAAAACAATATGCCATAAACTTGGGTAATGATCAATAGCTCACAATGTGGAGTTATATCATAGAAACTATCACTTTTATCTTTATTAAATCTTCTATCTTGGTGCTACCAATGCAAGTACAATGTGATTTTTACATAGTTATACTTTCTAAGGTTTAATGAAGAAAAATTGCAAAGTTAGCTTTCTTTTTGAAGTAATTCATAAGGTTTACATGTAAAACCACCAACTATGCTAATAAGAGAAAATGTGAAGAATGTGAACAGATCACAATATCATTTACTTTACTATCATGTAAAATGCTGTAGAATAGAGAGATTTGGGAAGAACTGTTCACCAGAAGATGAACTTTACATAAAAATAGGGGGAAATACTGAAGAAATTTGTAGGAAAAAAGCTTGTAAATAAAACATGCATCTTGAGGGACAGACTGGTTCTCTTACTTGTGTCTCCAACAGAGATTTCCTCCTATTTTCTTGCTAGTAGAACCCACTTTTGTTAAGGAATTGACATGGGTGTGCTAAGGAAAGGTAGGTCCTACCACAAAGTAGGATTTTTTTTTTTTTTTTTTTTTTTTTTTTTTGCCCTTAAGTCAACCATAGAAATCTCTTTCTTCTCTTTTAGAGAGTACTTTAGAATTGGACATTGATCCAGCTCAGCTTATTGAGAAATCAGGGTATTGTGCTAGGAAACTGTTAAGAGATTTAAAGAAATTTCCCCTAGTGACATCATTCTTGCAAACATTGGGGAAATAGGAGTTGTGCAGAGCAGCTGATCTATGTCTCTGACATTGGTGGGAGTATCTGAATTAACCCCAGATTTACCATTTTCTGGATTTTTGTCATGGAAAGGATAAAATTATGTGGTTCAGCCACTTTTAGTTTTAGAAGGCTGCCTAAAATTTATTGGTGTGTATGTGTCTGGTTAAGGAATTTGAAACTGGTTGAATAATGTAAGGTTACTTTCCTGATGTCACTAAAGGCCTTTTTAAACTAGATAAGGCGACATAAGTGAGTGCTGTCCTTGCTTTCAGACTGTCTTTAATAGAAGCAATAAGCTAGTGGCCGGTAGGCCCTGAAATACTCTTGTTGGTCTTCGTGGTATATACACTTTTTTGTTAACTTTTGCCGCATCCCTGCAATGTACTGGCCTGCTTTACATATTAACATAATCTAATTGACCACGATATTCATATGATGAGCTTCTTGGTTAAAAGTCTAGAAAATTAATCCTTGAAACATCTATGTAACCATCTTAAAGTTTTGAAAGGAAAATTTGGGATATTCTAAACATTTTCTGTGTCAATTCTACCATTAAATATTTACTTTTAAGGAAACAAATGCTGCATGAGATGAAGATATTTAATCTTTATAATGTTCTAATTTTAGTGACAGAATCGTGAAGAAAGTCTTAACTACTGATATTGTGGAATTTGTTAACTAAAATATAGTACATACAATCATTAAAAGTAAGTTATTTCATATTTTTCTCAGTTTGATCTGTTCCAAAAACTAAAGACCAAATAGTTGATCTAAGCTCTGAGAAGGAACATGTATGAATCACATTAGACAATTTTATATAGATATAAAGCAGATGCATTTTATAATTTTTTTAAGGATCCATA
Source organism: Mustela erminea (assembly GCF_009829155.1). Classification (NCBI taxonomy): domain Eukaryota; kingdom Metazoa; phylum Chordata; class Mammalia; order Carnivora; family Mustelidae; genus Mustela; species Mustela erminea. The sequence continues at coordinate 27,956,608 of NC_045617.1, forward strand.
AGATTGTCATGGTTGCTTACATACAGAATCAGCACTTGATCACAATTTTGATTGTGCTTATAGAACTATATTTGTGGAAAATTTCTTATCAAAATTTGCATGTTTAAATTGCAAGCCAAATAAAAGAACTGTATTGACATGACTGAAGATGCAAGGGAAATTGTGAGCCACCCAAAAATTTTGCAATAATTTTGTGAAATTATCCATCATTGATTTACCAGTTTAGGGCAACTTCTTACAAAGTCAGCATAATAGTTTCTACTTTCATTCTACCATTTTGAGACTCTGCGAAAGTGATATAATTTCTTTAAATTATCTTTTGATAGTAGTTTTATCTGCCTCTACTTCAAGCATATGAAGGTAAATGGTAAGAATCTTCGTGAATGATCCTTGGAGAAAATGTGATGGTAAAAGACTGGAAGTATTTGAGAAATGTGCTATTTTGGTTAAAAATTTGACATTTAGGATATTTTTGGTATAGTAGAAAATGCAAATCAATGAAAATCTTTTGAAAAGGAAATATTAAATACATGGGCTTCAAATTTGTGTTTTTACATTAATTTTGCTGCTGTTACATTTATCTTTAATACAGCCAACTGTCGCTTCATAATGTATTTTGTGGGTAAATTTTAGTGAACATTATAAATTTTAAATTAGAATTTTACTTATGATATTCCAATAAGGGAATAAGCTATTATTTTATTTATGTTCTCTTAACCTTAAATTATGTTTATTGTAATCTTCAATAGTGTTCCAACCAAGATAAGCAAGAACTCTCTAGAAGTTTATGCTTTTCAAAATTACACAGTGAAGTAGATATAATACTAAGCCATAAACTTACCAATCTATTTCAAAAAAGTGTGCAACAAAATAAGCAAGCTCCTCTCATGGATATTTGCATTTGTGTTGCAACTTTGTGTGGTGTTTCTGGATATGAGGATTGCTTATGTTTTTCACGGCTGGTGTCTTGGGAAATAGACTGAGAAGATGTATTGTAAAGTTTGAAATCAATAATAAAAAAAAAGTTTATATTGGTTAAAGGGAGGATTTCTGTAATTCATGATGCATAAATTAGATTGAAGTCCAGAAAAGATGGAATTCTCTTTATATGGTTTTGGTTATGGCAACCTGAGAAAATTAAGATATTTCTTGCTCCCTATTAATTTTGTCTTGGTGACAAAATTATGAAAAGAGCTAAAAATCAGCCACTGTTATGTAAGTTTTGGTGGTTGGATATTGAGTATAGAATAAAATATAGTTTACAACAAAGAGCTTACTAATTAAGGAAAAATTAACTCTCCAGATCTTAGTTGCTTCATCTTTAAAATGGAGAGAAAAATGTTTGCCAGAAGATTAGAAAACATGTAAAGTGCTTAGGCAGCCCTGTGTAGTTGGCAGGTGCCAAGTATGCTGTAGTGCTAATAGAAGTGGGGAGCAGAGGGAAAAGGGGAGAGTTGAGAAAGAGGAGAAGGAAAAGGTACATAGCAGGGACTGAATGAAGAAGGGATTAGTTATACTGAGTTTATTGTTGTCCATAAGAGCATATACTTTTAAGAAAGGGAAGCCATTAATGTACCTGCAACAAAAAGTGGAAAAATAGAATGAAATTGAAATTATACATGGTGTTTGATGTAAGAAAATGTAAATTTTATGAAAAAGAAGCATGAGTATTGGAAGGACCAGTCATATTGGCTAACTTAAACCAAAAATCTAGTTGTAAAGATAAGGAAACTTGAGTGTGGCAATGGATGATAAATTTGAAGTGACTGTCAGTAAAGATGAGGGTAGTGACAGCAGACCATACAGAAGCCAACAACATGACTCTAAGTATTTTCTAACAAAAAATTTGTGTTTCATCTTTTGAGGTTTCATCTTTTGAGGAATTGGCTCCATGATACCATAGGCATTCCAGTATCCTTCTCAACCTTCATCAAGGAAACCTCACCATTTATTCATTTATTTAGCAGTATGTGATAAACCCCATGCAGTGGGATTCTTTCAGTGGTTCCTTATGAGAAAATATTAATTTTATGTTGGCTATATGTTATGATTCCCATAAAAGGCTCTGAACTATCCATGGTCAAATGAAAATAAATCGCTAATACCAACAAATCTCAGTGAAGACAGTCTCAATTTACAATGGTTCAACTTAATGATTTTTCAGCTCTACAGTGGTGCAATAGCATTGTGCATTCAGTAGAAATCTAAAAATTCAGTAGGACATGTGTGATGATGCTTTATTGTGATGCTGGATGATGGCTGCAAGTTATAGCTTCTAGACAGCCATAGGATCAGGAAGGTAATCAGTATACTTACATGATTCAGTGACTTACATGAGATATTCACCACTTTATTGTTGACTTTATTTTAGATTATTTTCCCAACTATAGGCTGATGTTACTGTTCTAAGTGTGTTTAAAGTAGGCTAGGCTAAGCAACCTAAGTAGGTAGGTTGGGTGTTGTAAATGCATTTTTTACTCATGATATTTTCAACTTATGATGCGTTTATTGGGACATAACTCCATACTAAGTTGAGAAAGATCTGTATTTGCCCCTACAATAGATGGACAGTGCTAAATTTCACTTGCTTAAATATCTAATTTGATGAGTTTAACATATTATTCAAAAAAGTTTGAAGAAATGGAAATGCTCTCTGATTGCATTAGAGGCAAAATTCAGAGCTTTGTTCTTTATTTTAGAGGCAGCTGATGAACAGAAACATATGTGTATAATCTTTTATATATGGCAACATAAAGGCTAAGCTTAAACTGCTTTATTTGATGCAGTAAAAAGACCCCAAATCATGTATTTAAACAATCAAAAGTTATGTATTTATTATTATCCTCCTATGCAAAATAAATCTTAAATCTGTAGCCCACTATTTACATATATGTGTGTATCTGTCTATCTAACTATCATCTATGTAATCTGTATTTAAAAAGCATTAACAGCTGCTACTTTTCCATTACAGACTTATGAAAGTTAGTATGTGAAGCTTTGTTATTTCAGGTGACTGAAATGATTAGCCTATTTTCAAACTTGCAAAATATCTATTTTCTCTAAAACTTGGCTATTATTTAGCTCTTCTTCTTAAAGCATAAGTGTACATAAACAGATTGTATTTTGAAATGGATTTTTCAAACAAGTACAAGATTTTATAAATCGTTGAAATTCTTTAAGAGTTAAATTCACAAATGATATTTTACTCATTGTGTAGAACACAGAGCACAACTAGTTAAGTTTATCATAAACATACTTACCTCATCTAAAAATAACAGATGTAAAACTTGCTCTATGATTTTTTTTCTAAAGATTTTGGAATATCATGACCCAGAGATTCATGCTAAATCATTTTGTTCCAATGAGTGAGAGAACATTTCCAGAAATTTCAGGCTTGTCAAAAACATTAGTCACCTATTTAAAAATCCATTAGCATGAAATTTAACTTTAAGGAAGAAATACATTTGTCAGCATACTTGTACACATTAAATGTTCACCTAAAAAAGATGTTGTCTTGTTCCAACAGCACAAATTAGCAATACTCTTACTGTTTTATCTTCAAAGTTTTGAAGTTATTATGATAAATTTACTGAAACTTATTCACAAAGTATATTTTAGGGAGAAATGGAGTATTTGCCTTTTGAGCCATAACTTAAATTGTGAAATAAAAGACTTTGAAAAATTTTTCTAACATCAAAAGCAAGTAGGCAGTCCTGAGGGATCAAAGGGGCTTTAGTTTGCTCTGCCTCAAAGGAGACTTCCTTATCTTTCCCTAAGATGAGGGCTTTGGTTCTGAGTTAATCCTGACTTGATTGATAACTTGTTAACTAAACAATCAAACTGATAAAAGAGGTGTGATTATCACCTCTACTCGCCTCTAAATGGCAATCATTTGTCTTGACTTTTGAGTTTTCATAGGTAATTCCGTACTATAACCTAAATGTGAGTTCTAAAATGTACTGACTTAGTGGACTTATTCCAGTATATGCTGTATGCTTAAAGAATTTTTTATATACCTCCAACAATACAAAGTTTCAATTAACATAGTAAATAGCATAATGAAAAGGTATAATGAAATGTCATAGTAGCTTTTCACAGACATGACAAGTAGATGGATAATGATTACATTTTCTATCTTCAACTTAGTTTAAATCACATGTCTATCTCAATAAATATTGAGTAATAGGTCTTAGGCCTGCAGTCCGAACCTCATTTCTGTGTGAGATTTGAAAGGCTTGTGTATTTTTATGTGTGGAATTTTTAAAAAGTTCTGTACTGGCATGCCAGTTTAGTTTGTATAGTAGCATAGGCTGCTGAATTTCTCTAAAAAGGGAGTGATAGAATACAATTAAGAAATATTGAGGATTCACCTGCAGGAAGAGGCTTGTTAGAATCAGTTACATTACCACATAACAGGAGGTAGCTTTTCACAATTTTTCCCCACTGTTAGTGATTTTTAGATATTTTATATTTCTTCAGCAAGTTGGATTTTACAATTTTCCCCTTAGATATTCTCTTAACACGACTTTCAGAGCAGTCCTTAAAAAAGACAGGACACGTCTTTATTTCTCCATTTCTACATGAGGAAATTAAAGAAGAGAGAAGCCAAAAATATATCCCTCACCTAGGTCAGAGTGGAACAAAGTTCCCACTCTTAGTTCCAGCATCCTTTCCATTGTATTAGAGCTTTCTTGGTTTCCAAGGAAAGAATAATTGCTGGTACAATATTTTGAATACATCTTGTGTTGATTTTGAACTGGCAAAAGAACACAGAAGATAAGGAAGACACACTCTGCATACAATTCTGATAATAAAAATGTGCATTATTTCTCTCTCTCTCATATAAGTTCTTGTTTCTAAAACAATTCAAACAAGGAAGATGAGATCCCATTGGAACCTCTGCAGACTCCTTTGAAGTGTTTAGTAGGCACTAGAAAAAGTTTTTTTTTTTTTTTTTTCCTTAATACTGTGATAAATTCTGTTTCGTCTTAGAATCTACATAGACTTGGAAACTTGTGAATATTTGTATTCTCTCCATATCAATGGCGAGTTAGGGGCATTTTATTACCCTAGCAAGAGTACATACTCTAATTGTTGTTATTCAAAGAAATTTTATGTAAAACACAAGTTGGAAATAAATAAAATGACAAATAGAGCCAACTATTATTTCAACAGGTTCAATTTTTATGAATTAAATTTCACTTAGAAAATCTGTGTGCCATAGCAAAAGCTGTATATTTTGTGTTTTAAATATTTTTTATTCAAGCAAATTAAACAAATATTTTAGTAGTGCAATATATTTCCACTAATGATTAAACTAATATTACATTATGGAATGTTAAACATTTACTCTTACTTAGCAGTGAGGATGGAGATGGAGAGACCTCTATACTAATATTTTATAAGTGTTCCTCTTGGTGAACACCATAGTGCTAGAAAATTCACTTGGTTTTCAATACTGCTGAAATTATAAATAAAATATTGAAGAAAATATTAAATTATGTATTTGGCTATGTAGTAACATTCTGTAGCAAATTGAAATTCAAAGTTTCATACTGGAACCGTCATTTAAAAAGATGTTTCTATATGTGAGTCTTTGCTGTAGCTCCACTGATGGAAAGATTGGATGTAGGAAATGTAGATGACTTTAAGAAAAACAGGGGCGCCTGGGTGGCTCAGTGGGTTGAGCCGCTGCCTTCGGCTCAGGTCATGATCTCAGGGTCCTGGGATCGAGTCCCGCATCGGGCTCTCTGCTCAGCGGGGAGCCTGCTTCCTCCTCTCTCTCTCTCTGCCTGCCTCTCTGCCTACTTGTGATCTCTCTCTGTCAAATATATAAAAAAAAAAAAGAAAAACAATGAAGGGGAACCTGATTGGCTCAGTCCATCTGCCTTTGGCTCAGGTCATGATCCCAGGGTCCCTGGAGCCAGCCACGGGGCTCCCTGCTCAGTGGGGAGTCTGCTCCTCCCTCTAACCTCTTCCCCTTGCTCCTGCTCTCTGTCTCTCTCAAATAAATAAATAAATAAGTAAGGAAAGAAAAAAAGAAAGAAAAGAAAAAAAGAAAGAAAGAAAGAAAAAAAGAAAGAAAGAGAAGAAAAGAAAAGAAAAAAACAATGAAGGCAGGACTCGGTAAAGCATCCAAAATTGATTGGCTTGGTTGGGTGGCACAAGGAAGGTCAGCAACAGAATAAGACCCATTTCTTTTTTCACCTTAAATTTTTTAAAGTAAATTAAAATGCATAGGTTACTCTTTGGCAAAAATCCAAACAGAGGAACCTTGTTTATATAGTTTTATAAAGCATCTCAAAATTCTGGAATTTAAACTCTAGAATTTATAGTATGATTCATTGCTTTCAATGCATATAGTTGATGTTCTTTTAGTATACAAATGAATTACTCTTGCAGGTATGTGAAATATCCAGTAGACTACTCGATATACTTTGCTTATTTCTCTGATTTCCTTTTTTTATTGTGCTAATAGTCATATTTTTGAATTATGTATTTAGACTTTCAGATAATCAGAAAATTTCCTTACTTTTTGTTCTTCTTTCTATTCTCAACGCGCTTTAATTCTGAGAACCACTTTTCCCTCCACTGTAGGAAAACTACACTGATTTTCTCAAATCTTTTTAGACTTCAGTGTGATATGTCTTCTTCTTAACTCAGAAGATTTATTATGTATAAGCCATTAACTTAGTACTTATTCTTAATTTGAATATATTTTATCTAATATTGTTACTTAATCTTCCCTTAAAAGTTACATGTATATATATGGCTTAATGCATAATGGGAAAACAAGAACAATATGCTATACTTTTCCGTATTGTTTTATATCTTACCTTTATGAGACAGAGTAAATTTGGATTTTGGAAGTGAGCTCATCATGTTCATTGCATGGACTAGTTGCTTTAGATCCAACCAGCTTTATCTATTTATCCATGTTCCATACCAGTATCTTTTTCTCTTTGTGCTACTACATGAGAAAGATTGGGTGTGTAAAATATTTCTTTGATCTATTCATTTATCTAAGCAGGAATATATATTCATCATTCACTGTGAAGTACGGACTGTGTCTAGTAAAAACTTCTAGGCTTCATTCAGACACAGTTCAAATATAACCTCCACAAGATATGTTTTTCCCAAGTTAGGTCTAGTTTCTCTATTCTTTGTTCTTTTCTTAAAACTTTTCTGTAATCTTAGAAAAACATCCAGTTTAAAAGTTTGTACAAAAGTATGATTTTAACCATAATTGATTATATTTTATTAGTATTCTGTATTATTTAGGTATGAATATTGTTCATAGATAGGTAGTGACTGGATTATTGGATTATTTACTTAACTGGATTATTGGATTATTTACTTTAATTGGTGTTTATTCAAAATGTGTGCATTTTTCTATAGCATTGCAATCACTTTTATAGCATTTATTGTACGCTAGTCATCACATAACTTTTTACAACTTGCATTTAAAAATTGGTTTTCTTTTAACTTTTAAAAAAATACACGAAATTGCAAATCAAAACTCTGGGGACAAAAAAATCAGTGGTTGCCCGAAGTGCAGATGGAGAGGGATGAATAGAAGAACACAGAGAATTGTTAGGCCAGTGAAGAATATTCTGTATGATATCATAATGATGGGTATATGTTCTTGTGCATTTGTCCAAACCCATAAAATGTAGAAACCAAGAGTGAACATTTAAGTTAACTATGGACTTTGGGTGATTATGATATGTCCTTATAGGTTCATCTTTATTGTGGCATCTATATGCCACAACTTTATATCAAAACCTTAAGCAAGATAGGGAACAAATTGCCCTCAAATGAAGATAAAGAAAATATACACATAACTTACCCTCCGATCAGAAGGGTGTTAGTGAAAAATAATTGTAAAAATTTCTGGAACACCAAAATAGATGCACATAGGCAAGCCCACAAATACTGCAAATCAACATTGAGTAGTAAGATTGGAGCTAACGGGAAAGATGGAGCCTAATTCTTTGGAGCTCTTTATTCCAACATGGATAAACAGCCCCATATGGTCTCATGCTAGAGTTAGACAAGAAGTTTTGTAGTGTCTTTTTTTTTTTTTAAATTTTCTCCCTTGAATAGAAGTCAAATAATGTGGGGAGTATTGCTGTAAATCTGTATCAGATAATAAACACCTACCCATAAGAAGTACTAGTAAGACATACAATTCTGCCAAAAGACTACTTCTAATTACCTCTGATAACTGTCTAGTAATAATCCAAAGCCAACATTCATTATCCAGGAGGGTCTGGCTTAGCACAGCATAGATGTGCTGTCTTCTTATTTCCATTTCATCACTCTCAACTCCAGATATGGTGGTTTATTCTTTTGGTCCTTACGTTCATCAGTTCTTGGTTAGAGGATGTCCCATCTTCATTTTTTATTAATTGTGGCTCCAATTGGATACATTATTAAACATCAGGGCAATTCAGAGACTTACTTTTTCAGAGGATGGATAATCAAGTCAATTAATGAAATTCTTCTTCTGGGATACTGGTAAAACGTTTATCCTGCAGCACATTCTTAGGTCCTTTTTTATAACTGATAATTATGTCTGACATTCCATACTAATCAGTCCTTCTAGTTCTTTGCACAATTCCTGTTTTGCCTGGAAAAATTGTGCTTACCTGTACTTTTTTCTGTGTCTGTTACCCTACTTATATAGATTGGAAAATGTATTTACTCATTTTATATGTACTTTCAATAAAATTAATGTCACCTGAAAATATAAACATATATTTAAAAATTTTATTTCCCTGTATTCTTGCTCATTTATAAATATTTATTTTTTTTTAAAGATTTCATTTATTTATTTGACACACACAGAGAGATCACAAGTAGGCAGAGAGGCAGGCAGAGAGAGAGGGGGAAGCCGGTTCCCTGCTGAGCAGAGAGCCAGATGTGGGACTCGATCCCAGGACCCTGGGATCATGAACTGAGCCGAAGGCAGAGGCTTAACCCACTGAGCCACCCAGGTGCCCAAATTTTGTTTTGAATATGAAAAGCATGGCTCATTATGAGAAAGATAACATTAAAGAATAAAAAACTGAAAAAATGAAAGTTGCCACTTTAGTTCTTTCCCAAAAGAAAGCCACTCATGTAGTTAACAAGTGTGCTCACCAGTAAACAACTGTTTGCATCCATTTTCTTCTTTCTCTCTCTTTCTCTACTCAACCCTCCAGCTAGCTAGCTTTCTCCTTATGAGCTAAATATCTTACAAATATGATATTACGCTATATATTTGAATATACTTTTACAGTGGAGTTCATTGATTATTGGGTAATATGCCCAATGATCAGAATTGGATATAGAACAATAAGCAGTATCCATCCCCTGTCTGGCATCAATTCTTAATTGGGAAAATAACAGTTTCATCTTTTCAAGGTGGGCGAGAAATGTATGGAAGAGATACTGAAATTGGACAGAGAAACAGGAAGTAACTCAGACTTCGAAAGTAGGGAGAATGATGGCTTGATTTCTAAGTAATTTTGTGCTCCAGTGTCTCTGGATTGGGCCAATGAAACTAGCTCTAGAGTAGTAAGAGAATTCTTAGCTAGAACACCTAGAATTACCCATTCATTTGGTATTTAACCTCAAGGGGACAGTACCAACAGTAGCTGCTACAAACAAGGAACTGGGTCTTGAGTTGAACTCTGGAACTCTTAGGATGGGGACAAGGCAGACTTTTCTTGGTCAATTCAGTAGCTTGGAATAAAGAGACTTTTTTTTTTTTGTATGATCGAATTTTATGGGCTCTTCTTACAGTGTTGTAGCAGGTCATTGCTATGTTATATGATGTCTTATGTTCATGTCAGTAATATAACTCAACTTCATTATTATAACATTCTTTTTGATTGCTAAACAGTTACTGATTCTTTTAAATGTATTCCTAAACACTACTAGTTGGTATGTGTTTTTTGGTGTGTGTGTGTATATGTTAATCTCTTATTGTCTATCTTGGTATCTAAATATGAAAGTTCATATAAAAACTCAAGGTTTCCATCTCTTTTCTAGGCTTTGGATGGTTGTGAAAAAGATAAAAGGAATTGTCATTTTAATTTACATTTTAATGTAAATGTAAATTTACTTTTTTTTTTTTTTTTAAGATTTTATTTGTTTAGGGGTGCCTGGGTGGCTCAGTGGGTTAAAGCCTCTGCCTTTGGCTCAGGTCGTGATCCCAGGGTTCTGGGATTGAGCCCAGCATCAGGCTCTCTGCTCAGCACGGAGTCTGCTTCCCTTCCTCTCTCTGTGCCTGCCTCTCTGCCTACCTGTGATCTGTCTGTCAAATAAATAAAATCTTTAAAAAAATATTTTATTTGTTTATTTGACAGATAGAGATCACAAATAGGCAGAGAGAGAGAGAGAGAGAGGGTGAAGCAGGCTCCCTGCCCAGCAGCGAGTCCCATGTGGGCTTGATCCCAGGACCCTGGGATCACGACCTGAGCTGAAGGCAGAGGCTTTAACCCAGTGAGTGACCCAGGCACCCCTACCTTTTAATATTTCTTAAATCAACAGGCCACCTATAATAAAAGGTGTTCATTTAGTGCATAGTTTCTTTATTTTTTTCTGCTTCCCATTCCCTTCCTAAAGAATATAGGTATTCACTTTTTTAAGGTCTGGTGCCTAGTATAAAATCTAGCACTTTTGGCTGAATAGAACTTTGATCACGTTTACAGTTTATCATATAGATACTAGCCCATGAAAGTTTATCCTTTTGTTTGTTTGTTTGTTTTTTAAGTTTTTCCTTTCTACTTGGGTTAAGTTTGCTCATTTTTTTGTTCTTGGATATTGACATATATTGTCAAAGTTTTCAAAGTTTATTGGTGTCATTTGTCTATAATATTTTAAAAAAATTCTCCTTATTTGCTGCTTATTTCTCTGTCTTTATTGTTCATTTGATTTTAGAAGTTTGTACAGCTTATTCATCTTTTTAAAAAGCCAAAGTAATAGATCTCAAAGATAAATTGCTTTAATTAAATCTATACCTGAATGCATATATGCATAGCCAATTAGATGATAATTTGACTGAGTGTAATTTCTGTGTTTAAAATTATCTTCCTTCAAAATTGTTTAGAAATAACTCCATGTTTTCCTGATATTTGGCACTGGGAATTCTCTTGATAGTTTCTTAGCTTCATATGACACTTGATTTTTCTCTCCCAAAACCTGCAAAGTTTTTGTCATTTCAGTTCACAAGTTTTACCAGGATGCTTCTGACTTTGTTTTCTTTTTTCAATATTCTTGCCTAAGCATTAGTGGGCTGTTTGATCTGGAAAAACTGAATACTTTCAATAATACATCTGGAGGTATTATTATTAGGATCCTTGTTTTCTCTGGGTGTGGAGTTTCTTCCACAGCTCTGTTGGTAACATTTGTCTATTTTTATTTCCTTCCATTGTCACAGAGGTAGGGGGTTTCTGAGCTCTGCCTAATTTTTCCTAAAATTAGAAATTACTGAAATTGGGATTATTCAATAAAAAAAGAAATTGCTGAAATTGGTATAGTCATGGCAATCAATGTGGAGGAGGTTCCTGATAAAATTAAAAATACAAATATCAAATGACCCAGCAGTTCTGAAGGAAACGAAATCAGGATTTTGAAGAAATATCTGTACTCCCACGTTCACTGCAACATTATTCACAGTAGCTAAAACATGGAAACAACTTAAATGTCTGTAGATGGGTTGATGGGTAAAGAAAATGTAATGTGTATATATACAATGTAATACCATTCAGCCTTACTTAGAGGGAAATCCTGTCACTTGCAACTACATGGATGAAACTGGTGGGCACTTTGCTAATTAAGCCAGACATAGAAAGACAAATACTGCATAGTCTTACTTAATATGTGAAATCTTAAAAAGTAAAACTCATAGAAGAGTAGAATGGTGGATGCCAGAGGCTAGATAATGTTGGTCAAAGGGTACAAAGTTTCACTTATTTAGGGTAAACAAGTTCTGATGATCTAATGAACAGCATGGTGACCATATTTAATAATACTGTGTTGTACACTTGAAATTTGCTAAGAGAATAGATCTTAAGTGTTTTTACCATATACAAAAAAAAGGTCACTCTGTGTGATGGTGAATATTTAAATTATCTTGATTGTAATAATCATTTTATAGTGCAAATTCAAAATATTGCATTGTATACATTAAATATGTGCAGTTTTCATTTATAAATTATACTTCAGTAAATCTGAGGGAAAACAAAAAAAAACAAAACAAAAAAAGATAACATTTGCTTTGTATCTCCTAGTTTCCATTCAGCTAATTGAACCATTTTCTCTTTTGATCTTGAGTTTGTTTTTAATTTTTCTTCCTTATTTTCATTAGCACTTTGTGAGGAGAATAGTTAAAAGGCTAAATATTTAATCTTGAGTTAGAAATTAAATTTTCTTGATTTGTAAGAATTTATTAAGTATATTAATGCTTTATCCATGATCTCTATTATATTTTGTGCATTATACTTGATTTAAAGTTTGTTTATGATATTTTTTATATGCACAGATATAGTTTATATAATTATATCTGCTATTCCTAAAGGGTCCTATTTTTGTTTTCATTTTATGTAGACTTTCTTGCTCCTAGTATTGTATAAATATCATATTTTCCAAGTATTTTCAGTAGAAGAATTAAAGTTTTATTATATATACATACATTCTGTTATCTGTCATCTACTATCTACCTAACTACTTGCCTATTTATCTGTTATCTATGTAGTTATACAGAAATAGTGCTTTTTAAATTGTATGAAGTATGATTTTATTTATTTTTCAAGTGATGAAACTGTTTACTAAATAACTTACAGTTGGGCGCCTGGGTGGCTCAGTGGGTTAAGCCGCTGCCTTTGGCTCAGGTCATGATCTCGGGATCCTGGGATCGAGTCCCGCATCGGGCTCTCTGCTCGGCAGGGAGCCTGCTTCCCTCTCTCTCTCTGCCTGCCTCTCCATCTACTTGTGATTTCTCTCTGTCAAATAAATAAATAAAATCTTTAAAAAAATAAATAAATAAATAAATAAATAAATAAATAAATAAATAACTTACAGTTTCTCACATATTATTGTACATATGTATTATTTGCAAATAATCTTGGACCCCAAGAAGATGAAGGCAAAAGGATAGATCAAGTTTCACACTAAAGGAACTTAAAGTATAAAATGGTACATTGGCAAACATAGGAAAAGTTGTGGTCAGGAGGATATAGCTAACTGTCAACAATAGTGTTTACCCAGTTTCTGTATGCATGCTTTGTTGAATTTATTGTAATTGCCTTATGTCTAGGCCAGACAATAACTTTCCTAAGAGACATTCTAAAGATAAGACCATTAAGCAAAGATGACAAATTTTTTAATTAAACAGGAAAACATTTTTTTCCCCCAAGTCTAAGGTAGGAACTTTTAGGAAGATATCTGAGTCCACATGATTTCTCAGATTAGATTTGGATTTTACCAATAAGAGAAGATATAAATATGGAAAGAAATAGAAGCTGAGCATGGGGCCTTCAGAAGAGTCTTATTTCCTAAATTATTAAAATCTCTATCCAAAGTGTCATAATTCAGAGGGCAGTAAATAGGACCACTGATTCAGGAATAGAAGCAGGCTTTGCCCATCTTTTTAACAGGTTTCTCTGAGAAACAGCAGGCCCCATGACAGTTCCCCATATCATTGGTCCAGTCAGTAGGTAAATAGTTAAAGAGGGACATGAGGATTGAGCCCTTAGGTTCCCTGTAAACTACTGAGGCATTCATGTATTTTCTCTTGGTTTTTCAAATACTGTGACTCTGATGTTCCTGTGGGCTAGGAGAGTCCTGTGGTATTGAAACAACATAACAATAAGGTAGAAAAAAACATGGCCAATTGTAGAAGAAGATGAGATAAATGTCTGAGCCTCTGAAATGTGCATTAAAGTTTAAGACCTGGTGGGAGAAGCAGCTGCAAGCCATGAGACTTGTGACAGTATTATTCAAGGTAGAAGAATTTGCATGTTGAAAATGCCAGTGGCATATGAAGAATTGAAAAGCTAGTGGGCGGAGGTAAAGGGTAACTGGCTAAATACAAATTGGAGTGTGGAAGAAGCCATGCTGTGACAGATCATAATAGTGTATTGTTGAATATTTGTAATTTGGTAACAGTATGTTTTAGGGGAATTTTTAGTATATGACTATACTAATTCAGTTTTTTCTCCCTTCACTGATCTATTATTCCAAGATGAAGATGAATTTTTATTTTTAAAAGATAAAATTCAAGGTTTTTTTGGAGCTCTGTTGTATCAGATAATTTAATTTAGATAAAATTTATATTTTTCATCAATGTCTTTCTATGAAGTTGTTATATTCCTACTTTTAAAGAAGGAATTTTATATTCCTACTACTACCTTATATTCCCGTATAGATTATGAAATTTCTTTACATGGGTCTAGAAAATTATTTTCAAGTTTTTTTTCTTAGATCTATAAATGTTTTGATGTAATTATGAATAAAGTCCTTTTAAAATCATATTTCCTAAATGTCTAGTAATCTTGTATATGAAATATATTGATTTTTTGTTTATTTTGTACTTAGCCAACAGTTGGTGCTACTGGTTAGTTTCGCACTTATCTTGTTAGCTGTTGAGCTTTTTAGGACAGCCTTATATTTATAAAAAATATAAAGAGGAAAATAGTTTCTCTTCTTCTGTACTTATATTTAAATTGATTTATTGAGTTTTAGTTATTTGTCCTCATTTTATTTTTTTGAGATTCCAAAAGCAATGCATAGTAACAATGGTTAAAGTGAACTACTTTAAAATAATAGGTCATCTAATACCTAATCATCTAATACCATGTCATTGAGGATAATTTTGATTGAGATTTCGCATGAATATTATTCTTTGGTTAAATTTAGTATATAATAGTTAATAATTTACTAAATAAGACCTCTACCCTCCCTTCTGAAGAGGCTTCAGAAATAGAGATTTGATTTCATCATCTTTTGAGATGACTTAAATTATTATGCTTTGGCATTCTTAGTAATAACCTGTTTTTAGTAATAAACTGTTTATTCACACAAATTTAAGGACTTAATTATGCTGTTATAAACACTGTTTATTTATCTTCATCTTCTACTAATCCAAATCCCTGAAAGATAATACTCATCTCCACTTCAAATGAAGTGTTTAGTATGTACTTATAAAAGAATAAATGAATTATTTCCTGTCTGGATCTTTAAACGTTGGATGTATTTGTTATTTCTTACCACTGAGAAGGTATAGAATCTTGTCTTCTCTGCTTGTGGTCAGTTCTCGAGGAATTACAGTTACTGGTGAAATTCCTCTATGTGACCAGAAATAAATATTAACATTTAAAAAATGATCACGACTTGTGAAAGAACCTGAAGCAGTGTCATCCTTGGAAAAGGAAGTTCATTATTATCCAGACAGGAAATGTGCCAACTTTTTATGTTTTTCACTAAAGAAGTTGTCTAAGGGTAAAGTACTCAAGGATTCAAGTCTAAGGTTGGAAATGGGGAAGAGAAGTTAAATCTGTTTTCTCTTGTCCCTCTTTCTGTTGTCTTTAAAAGATACCCACGTACTCTTGCCAGCTTCCATTAGACAACTGACTTTTATACTCTCTTGAGTAGAGTTCCTCTGTAAACAAGGAAATAGGAAACACAGTAAGCAGAAAAAGTAACCTGACTTTGTAATTATCTGACATTATTATTATTTTAAGTTCCATGGGACTTGAACTCATGATCCTTGATATCAGGAGTCACATGCACTACTGTCTGAGCCAGCCAGGTGCCCTTATCTGACACCATTTTCTTTCCATGTTCATTTTTTTTTCTTTTTAATGTTTTTATTAATTATTTTAATTAACATATAATGTATTATTTGCCCCAGGGGTATAGGTCTGTGAATCATCAGCCTTACACACTTCATAGTACTCACCATATCACATACCCTCCCCAATGTCCATAACCCAACCACTCTCTCCATAACAACCCTCCCCCAGCAACCCTCCGTTTATTTTGTGAGATGAAGAATCTTTTATGGTCGTCTCCCTCCCGATCCCATCTTGTTTCATTTTTTTCCTTCTCTACCCCACCAACCCCCCCACCTCTCAAATTCCTCATATCAGAGAGATCATGTGATAATTGTCTTTCTCTGAGTGACATACTGCATTCAGCATAATACCCTCTAGTTCCTCATTGCAAATGGCAAGATTTCATTTCTTTTGATGGCTGCATAGTATTCCATTGTAAGTGTGTGTGTGTATGTGTGTGTGTGCATATGTGTGTGTACTATATCTTCTTTATCCAGTCATCTGTTTTTTGTTTTGTTTTTTGTTTTTTGTTTTTAATTTATTTATTTGTCAGAGAGAGAGAGAGAGAGCGAGCACAGGCAGACAGAGTGGAAGGCAGAGTCAGAGGGAGAAGCAGGCTCCCTGCGGAGCAAGGAGCCCGATGTGGGACTCGATCCCAGGATGCTGGGATCATGACCTGAGCCGAAGGCAGCTGCTTAACCAACTGAGCCACCCAGGCATCCCTCCAGTCATCTGTTGATGGCCATTTAGGGTCTTTCCATAGTTTGGCTATTGTAGACATTGCTGCTATAAACATTCGGGTACACATGCCCCTTCAGATCACTGCATTTGTATCGTTAGGGTAAATACCCAGTAGTGCAATTATTGGGTCGTAGGAGAGTTCTATTTTCAACATTTTGAGGAACCTCCAAGCTGTTTTCCAGAGTGGTTGCACCAGCTTGCATTCCCACCAACAGTGTAGGAGGGTTCCCTTTTCTCCACATCCTCGCCAGCATCTGTCATTTCCTGACTTGTTAATTTTAGCCATTCTGACTGGTGTGAGATATCTCATTGTGGTTTTGATTTGTATTTCCCTGATGCCAAGTGATATGGAGCACTTTTTCATGTGTCTGTTGGCCATCTGGATGTCTTCTTTGCAGAAATGTCTGTTCATGTCTTGCCCATTTCTTGATTGGATTATTTTTTCTTAAGGTGTTGAGTTTGATAAGTTCTTTATAGATTTTGGATACTAGTCCTTTATCTGATATGTCATTTGCAAATACCTTCTCCCATTCTGTCAGTTGTCTTTTGGTTTTGATGACTGTTTCCTTTGCTGTGCAAAAGCATTTTAACTTGATGAAGTCCCAATAGTTCATTTTTGCCCTGCTTCCCTTGCCTTTGGTGATGTTTCTAGGAAGAATTTGCTGTGACTGAGGTTGAAGAGGTGCTGCCTGTGTGTGCCTCAAGAATTTTGATGGATTCCTTTCTTGCATTGAGGTCTTTCATCCATTTCGAGTCTATTTTTGTGTGTATTGTAAGGAATGGTCCAGTTTCATTTTTCTGCATGTGGCTATCTAATTTTCTCAACACCATTTGTTGAAGAAATTGTCTTTTTTCCATTGGACATTCTTTTCTCCTTTGTCGAAGGTTAGTTGACCATAGCATTGAGGGTCTATTTCCGGGCTCTCTATTCTGTTCCACTGATCTATGTGTCTGTATCTGTGCCAGTACCATACAGTCTTGATGATGACAGCTTTGTAATAGAGCTTGAAGTCTGGAATTGTGATGCCGCTGACTTTGGCTTCCTTTTCCACATTCCTCTGGCTATTTGGGGTCTTTTTTGGTTCCATATAAATTTTAGGATTATTTGTTCTATTTCTTTGAAAAAAATTGATGGCATTTTGATAAGGATTGTATTAAAGATGTAGATTGCTTTAGGGAGCATAGATATTTTCACAATATTTGTTCTTCCAGTCCATGTGCATGGAACGCTTTTCCATTTCTTTGTTTCTTCCTCAATTTCTTTCATGAGTACTTTATTGTTTTCTGAGTACAGATTCTATGCCTCTTGGGGTAGGTTTGTTCCTAGGTATCTTATGGTTTGGGGTGCAGTAGTAAATGGGATCAGCTCCTTAATTTCTCTTTCTTCTGTCTTGTTGTGGGTGTATAGAAATGTTGATGATTTCTGTGCATTGATTTTATATCCTGACAGTTTATTGAATTCCTGTACAAGTTTTACTAGTTTTGGAGTAGAGTCTTTTGGGTTTTCCACAGAAAGTATAATATCATCTACAAAGAGTGAGAGTTTGACTTCTTTGCTGATTTGGATGCCTTTAATTTCTTTTTGTTGTCTGATTGCTGAGGCTAGGACCTCAAGTACTATGTTGAATAGCAGTGGTGATAGTGGACATCTCTGCCGTGTTCCTGATCTCAGTGGAAAAGCTGTCAGTTTTTCCCCATTGTGAATGATATTCTCTGTGGGTTTTTCATAGAGGGCTTTGATGATATTGAGGAATATACACTCTGTCCCTACACTTTGAAGCATTTTGATCAAGAAAGGATGCTGTACTTTGTCAAATGCTTTTTCAGCCTTTATTGAGAGTCATATGGTTCTTGTTCTTTCTTTTATTAATGTATTGTATCACATTGATTGATTTGCAGATGTTGAACCAACCTTGCAGTCTTGGGATAAATCCCACTTGGTCGTTGTGAATAATCCTTTTAATGTACCATTGGATCCTATTGGCTAGTATTTTGGTGAGAATTTTCACATCTGTGTTCATCAAGGATATTGGTCTGTAATTCTCTTTTTTGATGGGATCTTTGTTTGCATTTGGGATCAAGGTAATGCCGACCTCATAAAATGATTTTGGAAGTTTTCCTTCCCTTTCTATTTTTTGGAACAGTTTCAGGAGAATAGGAATTAATTCTTCTTTAAATGTTTGGCAGAAATCCCCTGGGAAGCCATCTGGCACTGGGCTCTTATTTGTTGGGAGATTTTTGATTCCTGCTTCAATCTCCATACTGGTTATGGGTCTGTTTAGGTTTTCTCTTTCTTCCTGGTTCAGTTGTGGTAGTTTATACATTTCTAGGAATGCATCGATTTCTTCCAGATTGTCAAATTTGCTGGCATATAGTTGCTCATAATATGTTCTTATAACTGTTTGTATTTCTTTGGTGTTTGTTGTGATCTCTCCTCTTCATTCATGATTTTATTAATTTGGGTCCTTTGTCTTTTCTTTTTGATAAGTCTGGCCAGGGGTTTATCAATCTCATTAATTCTCTCAACAAACCAGCTCCTAGTTTTGTTAATTTGTTCTATTGTTTTTGGTTTCTATTTCATTGATTTCTGCTCTGATCTTTATTATTTCTCTTCTCATGCTGGGTTTAGGCTTTCTTTGTTATTCTTTCTCCAGCTCCTTTAGGTGTAGGGTTTGGTTATATATTCAAGACCTTTCTTGTTTCTTGAGATAGGCTTGTATCACTATATATTTTCTTCTCAGGACTGCCTTTGCTGTGTTCCACAGATTTTGAACCATTGTGTTTTCATTATCATTTGTTTCCATGAATTTTTTTCAATTCTTTAATTTCCTGGTTGACCCATTCATTCTTTAGTAGGATGAACTTTAGCCTCCATGTATTTGGGTTCTTTCCTCTTGTGATTGAGTTCTAGCTTCAAAGCATTGTGGTCTGAAAATATGCAGGGAATGATCCCAATCTTTTGGTACCAGTTGAGACTTGATTTGTGACCCAGGATGTGATCTATTCTGGAGAATGTTCCATGTGCACTAGAGAAGAACGTGTGTTCTGTTGCTTTGGAATGGAATGTTCTGAATATACCTGTGATGTCCATCTGGTCCAGTGTGTCATTTAAGGCCTTTATTTCCTTGTTGATCTTTTGCTTGGATCATCTGTCCATTTTAATGAGGGGGGTGTTAAAGTCCCCTACTATTATTGTATTATTGCTGATGTGTTTCTTTGATTTTGTTATTAATTGGTTTATTACAGTTGGCTGCTCCCATGTTGGGGGCATAGATATTTAAAATTGTTAAATCTTTTTGTTGGACAGATCCTTTGAGTATGATATAGTGTCCTTCTTCTCTTTTTATAGTATTGGCTTAAAATTTAATTGATCTGATATAAGGATTGCCACCCCAGCTTTCTTTTGATGTCCATTAGTATGGTAAATTGTTTTACACCCTGTCACTTTAAATCTGGAGGTGTCTTTGGGTCTACAGTGAATTTCTTGTAGACAGCATATTGATGCTTTTTTTAAATCCATTCTGATACCCTGTGTCTTTTGATTGGGGTATTTCGCCCATTTATATTCAGGGTAACTATTGAGAGATATGAATTTAGTGCCATTGTATTGCCTATAAGGTGACTATTACTGTATATTGTCTCTGTTCCTTTCTGGTCTACTACTTTTAGGCTCTCTCTTTGCTTGGAGGGCTGCTTTCAATATTTCCTATAGGTCTGGTTTGGTGTTTGCAAATCTTTTAATTTTTATTTGTCCTGGAAGCTTTTTATCTCTCCTTCTATTTTCAGTGAAAGCCTAGCTGTATATAGTATTTTTGGCTGCATATTTTTCCTCATTTCGTTTTCTGAATATATCATGCCAGTTCTTTTTGGCCTGCCAGTTCTCTGCAGACAAGTCTGCTGCCAATCTAATATTTCTACAATTGTATGTTACAGACTTCTTGTACCAGGCTGCTTTCAGGATTTTCTCTTTGTCACTAAGACTAGTAAGTTTTATTATTGCATGACAGGGTGTGGACCTATTTTTATTTATTTTGAGGGGGGTTTTCTGTGCCTCCTGGATTTTGATGCTTGTTCCCTTTGCCATATTAGGGAAAGTCTCTATTATAATTTGCTATAATGTACCTTCTGCCCCCCTCTCTTCTTCTTCTTCTGGAATCCCAATTATTTTATTATTGTTTCATCTTATGGTATCACTTATCTCTCCAGTTCTCCCCTCGTGGTCCAGTAGTTGTTTGTCTGTCTTTTGCTCAGCTTCTCTATTCCCCATCATTTGGTCTTCTATATCACTATTTCTCTCTTCTGCCTCATTTGTCTAGCATTCTTGATTGTACCTCATTAATACTTTTTTTTTTTTTTTAAATTTCAGCTTGGTTCTTTTGTTTTTCCACAAAGGGATTTTATTCCTCTGGACAGGGTTTCTCTAATATCTTCCATGTCTTTTTCAAGCCCAGCTAGGACCTTGAGAATCATCATTCTGAACTCTAGATCTGACATATTACCAATGTCTGTATTGATTAGATCTCTAGCCGTTGGTACTGCCTCTTGTTCTTTTTTTTTGTGGTGTGTTTTTCTGCCTTATTATTTTATCCAGATAAGAATATATGAACAGGAGAATAAAATAATAAAAGGTTGGCAAAGACCTCAGAAAAATGTGTGCTAACCAAATCATAAGATATCTCAAACCAAGGGGAGATGAAAAGGGGTAAAAAATTAAAAAAAAAATTTTTTTAAATTAAAAAAAAAATTTAAAAAGGGATAAAAAATAAAAAAAAATTAAAAAATTAAAAAAATATATTTTTTAAATATATTTTATATATATATATATATATATATATATATATATATATGCTTTCAGTTGGTGAATAGAACAGAGCCACCCACTTGATTTTGAGTGTATTTTGGTCTCTTAGAAGAAACTACCTCCCAAAATTTTAAAGGAAGGAAAGCATATATATATACAAAAATAAGGGTAAACATGATGAAGAGATGGAATATGAATGTAAAGATGAAAATTTAAAAACGAATTATAAAAAAGAAATCGATAAGTTGGTTGGAAAAAGAAAGAAGAAAAAAAAAGGGAGGAGAGTATATGCTCAGGCTGCAGATTGGACCAAAGCCCTGTGCTAGATTTAGTGTATATTTTGATCTATTAGAAGAAATTGTATCTGAAAATTTTTTAGGAAAAAAAAAACCTACTTGTATACAAAATATAAGGTTAAGTACAATGAACAATAAAATATCACTATAATAATGAATGTTTAAAAAGATTTTTTTAAAGAAAGGTATTCTTAAGATAAACCAGTTAAAAATGTTAAAAGAGGAAAAAAAGTTAAAAAAATAGAATAAGAAAAAAATAAAATTATTAACATTTAATTTAACTTATAAGAGTAAAGGATCATGGGGGAGAAAGCTCTGCATTCCATGCATTGCTTTCCCCTAGCTCTGGAGTTGCACTGTTCTCCTTGAATGTGAACTCGGTCTTGTCTGGATGTTCTTGCTGATCTTCTGGGGTAGGGGCCTATTGTAGTGATTCTCAAATGTCTTTGCATGAGGTGGAATTGCACCGCCCTTGCCAGGGGCCAGGCTAAAAAATCTGCTCAAGTTCACTCTCAGGAGTTTTTGTTCCCTGAATGCTTTCTGTAGAGCTCTGGAGTACGGGAAGGAAAATGGTGGCCTCCCAATCTCCAGCCCAGGGAATCCGAGCTCTTGGGGCCCCACTCCTCAGTGTGCCTTCAGAGAAAAGGGATCAATCACTCCATCTCCCTGGTTTCCAGCCGCGTTCTGGGCTCACCTGACCTGTGACCAAGCATTTCTGTCTCTGGCGGACAGCCCCGTTTGGTGTTCCAAACCCAACAGATTCTTGCCTCCACAGGAGGAAGGTGAGTCTCCCTGGATCTGCCACTGTGTAGTCCCTGCTCAAAGAGCAGTGGTCTGACTGTGCCATGGATCATGGTTTACAGTAACCATGAGCTGAGAGCTCACTCCTTAGCTCTATCTCTGTAGTAGGCTTTCCCGCTCTGATATCGTGCAAGCTCTGCCATACTCAGACACCCCCAATCTTTCAGTGACGCCACAGGTGCTGAGACCACACTGTTTCTGTAAGGGCTCCACCCCTGCTTAGATCTGGAGTGATATCCCTTAGTAGAGCAGGCTTCTGAAAGTTCTGATTTTGTGCTCCACTGCTCTACCACTTGCCAGGAGCCAGCCCTCCCCCCATCCCTGCAGTCTATCTTCCCATTGCTTTGGATTCAGTTCTCTGCTTGTCCTGCCTTTCAGAAAGTAGTCAGTTTTCTGTTCCCAGAATTGCTGTTCTTCTTTTCTTCGATCTCCTGTTGGAATTGTAGGTGTTTGGAATGGTTTGATAACTATCTAGCTGAACTCCTACAACCTGATGTCATTTCAGTCTGCTCTTCCTCTGCCATCTTTCCCCTCATCCTCTTCCCATGTTCATTTTGTTATAAACACTTCCTGTTACTCACCTGTTTGTGTTGGCCTTGTTCATACCCTCATGGATAAGATTAGATTGATGTATGATTAGATTGCATTGTTACATCTTTATAATGTTTGTTGTGTCCTCTTTAGTCACCAAATACAACCTATCTAAAACCTATTTCTAAGAACAGTTCTATACTGTATCATGAAATGTCTACCTGATTTGTCTTAAGGAGTTTTCTTTTTATCAGTGCCCAAGGATTTTTCTCATTCACACATGGTACATGTTGGTTTTCTTACAACGTTAGGGATGAATGGCATCATCCATTCAGCAAACATAGGGTGGTAAGCAAGCACATGGTTTGCACAGGTTGTGCTGGTCTTATAGCTTAAAGCTTTTTATCAGGAATCTTTGACAGCAAGGTCAGTATATTTAAAATCAAATATGAGGACTTTCTAGATGGGTACTCAGTTAAGAAAGAGAAAAAAAAATACAAAGAGATCAAGTACAGACATAAGACGTTACTTGAAATATTCTAGATTTACAAGGATGAGTCCAAGGTCTTTCAGAGTAACCCTGTTTCCACTGCTCCCTCTCCATTTCTCTGTCTTCTTTCTTTTGAAGAGAACTACACATTCTTCCTTGAAAGAATTGTGTTAACCAGTTTTCCTCTAATTTCAAATTTTTCATGAAATGTATCTACGTGCAACATTTCATTGCAGAAATGTAATGAAGTACTCAAACTGCAAGTAGTTACCTGAATATAAAGTCCAGGAATTTTGGCATAGAAGTTAAGAAAAGTCTCTTTCTATTAATTTTTTTTCTTTGGAACTCCCTTCAGAAGGGTAGTCTTTGCGTATACATACTACTAACGAATAAATTCTTAATGTTTTAACTAGTAGTAAATTTTACACCACATAAAATAGTTCTCCAAACAATGAAGTTGTGTGTTCATTTAGATTTAGATTGTGGCATAGCTTAGACTGTGACTTTTTCATCTTTTTAATAAAACTAATGACTGGCATGAAATATTTTCAGAAATCGGAGTAAGGCCATGATAATTCCTGATGTGGCTATATACTGAATTTTCTGATTCTTTGACTCTTGAAATGATATTCATATGTGAAAACTCAACCCAAATATCATTTTTTATCAAATCATATATTGACCTCCTGGGCAGAGTTAACCAATTGCCTCTATATTTCCAAAACACTTTTATGATAATCCTGTATAAGAACTTTTCTGATAACCCATGTATAACCATTGTATCAATAACTTGTATTTTTTATTTCTTTCACACATTAGCTCCTTGAAAGTAGGGACTCTAATGCCTAGAGATATATTATAAATGAAGAATAAATGAAAAAATGAATTTCGATAACAATTTGATGTTGTATTAAGCCCATTTAAAAACATTCATTTGTTAAACAAATATTTGCCAAACTTCTACCAAAGGCAGGCCTTGTTTTTAGGCCCAGATGATATAGCAGAGAACAAAATCAATTAAAATCCCTACACTAATGGAACTGATGAGCTACAACTTTATGAAGTTATAGAAATTTCACCATTTTTCTACAAAAATGACAATATATATGGTTCAAATGAATATATTTTGGTGGGGCAGTGAAATTAGGAAACTAGATTCAAAGCTTCTTAAAGCAGGGGTTGTATTTCCTTTACTTATTATATTCCTGGTGGTTAACTTCAGAACTCTGTCAACACTCATACATCAGCCTCTTTTGAGTCCCCATCTTCTGTTACCTGGGTTACTAAAATAGCCTCCTTCATGGTCTCCCTGTTATGTATCCTGTTAGTTCCTGTTCTTACAAAAACAGCCCAAGTTCAAGCCTATTTAAAGTGTCTATGAATCATATCACAACACTCTTCTTGACAAAACCCTATGGTGGTTTCCTATTTCACTAAGAGGAAGCACTAGCTTTCTTTCTGTGGCTCACAAAGAATATTCTAGTATACCCCTCTTCTTCCCCTTTGGTGTCTCTGTTTCATATTGCACACTTACTTGATCAAGCTGTTTCCACTACACTTGCTTCATGTGTATAGCAGTCATGCTTCTGCTTTAGGGCTTTTGTATTACCTCTTTCTCCTGCCTGTAAAGTTCTTCCCTCATATATTTAATTTGACTAACTCCTCACCACATTCAGATTCTAACTCTAATGTCATTTCTCAATGGACCTACTGTAATTGTACTTTGAAATGTTACCTATCATTCTGAAGCACCCATTATCTTTTCCCATGTTTCTGTTTCCTATAGCCCAGGGGATGTTCTTTCATACCCTATAGTTAACTTATTTATTATGACTATTGTTCATTGCCTCTCTGCCCTGCGAGATGGTAAAGTTCCATGAGAGCACTATTTTTTTTCTTTTATATTGTTCACCGATACCCCGTAACCCTAGAACAGTGCCTGGCATATAGTAGGAGCCCACTATATATATTGAGTGTGTGTTTTTAATGATTGGATAAATGCTGGCTATTCTGAATTAGGCTGGGTGGTCACATATTATTTGAAAAATAGAATATGCTAATGCTTCTTCTACCTTAATACTCTGCATTATAATCCAGAAGAAAATAAGGGTAAGGAAACTACCCAATGTTTAGCAGGCAATATGCTAGGAGACTTACGGTCTTTCACTTGATTCTAATAACTCTATAATAATCTCAGTTTTACTGAGGAAGCTGAGAATGAGGGAATTAATATAACTTACAGTTGTATCCTGGAAGTGTTAGAATGCCTTAGGCCTCCTTGCTCTTTCCATTACATTGCATAGCCCCAAAATATTTTTAAAATAATTGATATAATTTCCAAAATAGGTATCAATAAGTGTAAATCCTCTGAAAATAAAAAAGGAGAAATTCTGTTTCTATCGTATATTGGTTTAAAAGCAGCCAGGTCAGGGTGAAGGTAGGGAATCTATTTGCCTATTGATTAGAAAGTCACTGCTGCTGTTTCTGACTGTTAGATTACTGCTAGTACATTCTCACCAAAGAGAAAAAAAATGCTCAGATTTTTATTAAAAATCCTGCCATGAAAGCCAGTTCAATCAAATGAGCATTTGAAATGTATACAAGAGATTTTTTTATAGGTTGTTCTGATTTCTGACTATATAAGAAAGAGCTAATGTTCTAGAGAGTGAAGTTTAGATGTTACATTTTCAAATGAGTGAAGACTTTTATTTATATCTTTGGAAGTCTCTGCCAAATATTATGATCTTAGAAATACAGCTATCAAAAAGTCTTTGTATTGCTTCATGTGAACTAGAAAAAAAAAAGATTATAAACAATTTTGGGGTGGATACTCAGGAATGGAGCTTTTTCTGGCTACATAAAGATATCCCAATGTCATAGAAATTCTCTACCACCCTATTAAAAACTCCAAGTTGATTTTTGTGTGGATTTGGAAAAATTTTCTACTGCTTTTCTTTTCTTTTCTTTTCTTTTTTAAGATTTTATTTATTTATTTGACAGAGAGAGATCACAAGTAGGCAGAGAGGCAGTCAGAGAGAGAGAGAGGAGGAAGCAGGCTCCCTGCTGAGCAGAGAGCCCAATACGGGACTCGATCCCAGGACCCTGAGATCATGACCTGAGCCAAAGGCAGCGGCTTAACCCACTGAGCCACCTAGGCGCCCCTGCTTTTTAATCTTATAATTAGGAAAGGGCTGGAATTAAAGATCTTTTTTTTTTTCCCTTTAAAATGGGGAATTCAACTTCAGAGTAAAATTAATTATCTCTTGGTTGATCTACAATATTTTTTCTCCTGAATAATGAAATGACATTTTCAATAATATATTTGGTGTAATATGCCCATTTTGCCATAATTAATATCCTTTTGACTGAATTCATACCACAGTAGAGGTGTGATGTGGAATAGTGGGCCAACAATTGAGCTAGTTATGACTGCTAAATAGAGAAGTTCGGCTAGTTTTGCCGAATAACTATGGTTATTCCTTTTATTCTGTTAAAGTATTCAGTAGTTCAGAGTGAAAAATGTGTATAATGACTTGTTTTAGATGGCAAGAACAAAAAAATCACTCTTTTGCATTATGGTATGTGGACCATGTTGTATACATAGAGGAAGATACTTCGCGTGTAAAACATCCGTGTTAAAATCAGGTGACTTAATAGATTTTAGTTTCTTCATATAAAAATCTTTTAAGTAGAGGTGCCTGGGTGGCACAGTGGGTTAAAGCCTCTGCCTTAGGCTTGGGTCATGGTCTCAGGGTCCTGGGATCAGGCCCCACGTTGGGCTCTCTGCTCAGCGGGAGCCTGCTTCCCCTTCTCTCTCTGCCTGCCTCTCTGTCTACTTGTGATCTCTCTCTGTCAAAATAAATAAATAATTAATTAATTAAAAAAAAAATCTTGTGAGTAATGTCTTCAAAATTATGAATCTTATTCAGTTAGATACGTTTTTAAAAGTTATTTGCAGTTTACCTAGTTCTTTGCATGATTCTAATTCTTTTAAATTGGTTGAGGCTTTTTAAGGACCTAACTAGGGTTTTATGTTGGTAACTGTTCCATGCATAATTGAAAACAAGTATTACGTTGTTGATAGGAGTGTTCTGTCTGTACCAGTAAAGTCAGCTTTCCTTATTGAGTTGTTCAATTCTTCATCTTTACTCATTTATTTTTTCTGGGCGTTCTGTCAGCAACTGAGAGAGATATGGTAATGCCTTCCATTATGACTGATTAAAATCCATTGCAGCTGAGGCAATGGGAGTTTTAAGAATTTACCCATGGAAGAGGGGAAGTGATACATGCTATGCTCAGAACTATAGGTGAGGAGGGAGAGGGACACTGATTAAAGCCATATACCCGAGACCCAGTAACACAGAAAATGTATACCTGCTTTGGTCTCCCCACCTCCTTACCAGGATAACAAATCTCCGATAAAAGTAACAGTGGAATTGTGGGATTTACAAGACAGACTCTGAAGTGCAGTGCAAAGGGAAAATCTAAGGCTGAGTGGAGCTAATATTTAGAATAACTGCAGCATACCTAAACTAAGATATTGCTAGGACAATTTCAGTTTTTAGTTTATTATCATTATTCTGGAATTCCCACTTGTTCCTGTGCTCTTGAAAATTATCAGTCTTCTGTTTCCTTGAACACAGCCCAGTTAATGTCAGATCCATGGATGGTAATTCTTGGGTTTATTCCTCTTGATTTTTTTTTTTTTTTTAGCACTTCATCTTGTTTTAGAACTCATTTTATTTTTTGATGGGTTCCAAACTGTATATTTATAAGTTAGAAGGGACTTGAGGCTTAGGATGATGATATGGTATTGGAAAGTATATTAAATTGGGTCTCTCTTGGAAACAGAAGAATTAATAGATCTAGAATAGTTTAATCTTCCTGGGGATTTAGATCAGGCAACACTAGAATTCCCAACCTGTGTATTCTTGTCCATTTCCAATTCACATTTCTCTTTTCTGGGAATATAACCTCTTACTGTTCCTTCTCAAAGCATAGTTTTTTATGAACTTCCCCCTTAGCAGATCATGAATACTTTTTTTTTTTTTCCCCATCCTTTTAAAAAATTGGCAAAAGCCTTTGAGAGAAGTAAGGTTACACTGGCCAGGCTTAACTGCCTGAGTTTTCCTCCTTTCCTGAATATTAACCTCATAGTTCTGCACTGTCTTGTAGTTATTTTTGTTTAATTTCAGTTTGAAGGTCAGTCCTAATTTCTTGGTCTCACATTGCTGGTGTATTTGTAGTTGTACTTGAATTTCCAATATTATGAGTAAGGTTAAGCATTTTGTTGTAGGTTAAGATTTCATATCCATTTCTTTTCTCATAGATTATTTATATGCTCTTACTTATGATTGGATTGAGGTGTGCATTTCGGCAAAAATAGTACTGAAATGTATCTTCCTCTGTGTATTATATCTGAAAGGACATGATGTTGATAGTCTTTTTCCTGATAATGTTAATTTTGATCAGTTTGTTAAGATAGTATCTGCCAAATGTCTCCTCAGTGAAGTTACTGTTTTTTTCCCCCCTTTGGAACTAATAATTGGGAGAGATACTTTGAAGCAATGCAAATATGTTCCCTCTCTTCAGATACCTACTTCTTAATATTAGCACCTATCATAGTTGTTTTAGCTGCTATAACAAAATACCACAGAATGGGTGGTTTACAAACAACTGAAATTTATTTCTCATGGCTTTGGTGGCTGGGTGTCTAAGGCCAGGGTGTCGGTATGGCTACATTCTGGTGAAGGCTCTCTTCTGGGTTGCAGAATGCCTGCTTCTCATTGTGTTCTCCACATGGTGAG
Source organism: Mustela erminea (assembly GCF_009829155.1). Taxonomy (NCBI): domain Eukaryota; kingdom Metazoa; phylum Chordata; class Mammalia; order Carnivora; family Mustelidae; genus Mustela; species Mustela erminea. The sequence goes on from NC_045617.1 coordinate 27,985,899, forward strand.
GGTGTTAGGGTACTCTGTGAGGTCCCTCCTTTAGAAAGGCATAAATTCCATCTGTGAGGCCTCTACCCTAATGTCTTAGCACCTCCCAAAGACTTCACCTCCTAACTCCATGACATTGCTCATTAGTATTTCCACATATGAATTTTAGGGGACAAACATGCATTCAAACTATTGTAGCACCCATCCTTGGATGTAACTTGCAGCAGTTAATACTGTGGGGCTTGCCTAATGGAAACTTTCTATTTCTTTTTTTCTCAACATTTTAGAAATGAAATCTTCTCTCCCTTCTACCCCATCTACTTATTCATGTGATTCTTTATTTTAATTTTAATATAAACTCATTATATTTATGTTTTTCTTTGGGTTATAATCCAGAGCTATAATTATTTCTATTTTTCCTAAAATTCTCTTGTTAATCACTTTTCTCCTTTCTACCCTTTATTATTATTCCTGTTATCCTTTATTTTATATACTCACACATATTTTCTTTTAAAACTTTTTTTTTAATTCCCCTTTTATATTCTATGACTTCCTGACCATCTCTTTTTTGAGATGGACTACATTTGATTTACATCATTCTTTGAAAGTTTGTATTTCAGGTTGTTTCTTTTAACTATTTTGAGATACAAGTTACAATTTTCATCTCCATGGTGGCCATATTTTTCTGGTATGTCCTTTTTTGTTGGCTGTACTTCATATGATGAATTTTATTTTTTATGTTGTCTTTGCATAAGTTAATTCATATTATTTTCTTTTTTTTTTAAGACTTTATTTATTTATTTGACACAGAGAGAATGAGAGATCACAAGTAGGCAGAGAAGCAGGCAGAGAGAGAGGAGGAAGCAGGCTCCGTGCTGAGCAGAGAGCCCGATGTGGGGCTTGATCCCAGGACCCTGAGATTATGACCTGAACCGAAGGCAACTGAACCCTCTGAGCCACCCAGGCACCAGTTCATATTCTTTTCTTGCTACTTACGGTAATTAGATGGGTACATTGGGCCTCTAAGTAGATATTCCAACATAGGGGGCAGAGCTTCCAGGATTCAGAACTCAGTTGTTCCCCTACTGGCTATTAATGTGAACTCTCACAGTGTAGCCTTTCCTATGATATATTCTGGCTCCAAAGCGTCAATTGTTTCAGAAAGAACTTCTGTTAAATTTCCCTTCCTTATACATTGCTGGTTAGGATGAGTCACAAGGGAGATTCTTGAGAGATTTAGATGGGAATAAAGATGGCTTTTTGTAGCTGACACAGATAGTCACCAATCTGCTGATTTACCTTGTTGGGACAGAGCAATGTTTGGGCCTGCAGTCACTCCACCTTTTCTTGAACCTCTCTCTTCAGTGTCTCTGACTCCTGGGGCAGATATGTGTGATTAGCTCCATGATCAGAGGACACCAGCACCTGCAGAATATCCTTGTCATCAAGGACAGAGACATTTAGAATGGACATGGATTTAGTCCTCCTGAAGTTCTAGCTTGTATTCTTGGGGTTCCATCCTGCTTATTTTCTTCTCATCTTCCTCCTTGCCTTATCAGTTTCAAGCTCTAGCCTTCAACACTGAGTCATGACCTTTGAGGGACCACTTAGCCAGCCCTTGCAATTGCATAAGCCAATTTCCTGTGTAAATTCCATCCAAAAATAACTCAACTTGAATGGATTCCTACTGGCCAAATCTGAGATAGTTTATACATTAAAATAATTAAGAGAGTAAAATAATATTCATGGAATAAAATACTATACATTTACTATTGACCCTTTTGTAATTAATTTTAAGGGCAGAAATAAATAAATGAATTATAATATTCTCCCTTCAAATTACTTATTAATTCAAAGGGGCATAAGAATTATGCATTAGACAAATGTAGCACACACTGATTTTAAATAAACAATGAAAGATTCTTATCTGATTCAGTAAATATCCTGTTGCTCTTTTCCTTATTCTGATGTTCAAATGGAAGATTTTTATCTGATGCCATGAATATCATGTTGCTCCTTTACTTATTTTGGTGTTCACATTTTCACAGATTTGGCCAATGGGAGTGCCTTGAAGCTGGAACCTGTGTCCTTTAGTTATGTTTCTTTCATTCTTTGTGTAATTTCTTTGCTATTTTCCAAGGATCCCTTATTCTTTCCAATGGAGAATATCTCAACTGTGTTAATTGTCACTTGGTTATATGTATTTCTAGGGCTTTAAAATTTGTTTTATTTAAATTCAATTTAGTTAACATATACTGTATTATTAGTTTCCAGGGTAGAATTTGGTGATTCACCAGTTACATGTAATGCCTAGTGCTCATTACATCAAGTGCTGTCCTTAATGCCCATCACCATTCCCCATCCCATTCCCCCCCAGCACAGTTTGTTTCCTTAGTCTAGGGCTTTTCAGAGACCATGGGAAAGAGGTATAGATATATAAATATAAATATGTACACGTGTGTGTGTATTCTTGTGTTTCCAAAGATACCTATAACTCTCATTCAATATCAGTTCTTAATTTTCTGGATTGTTGTTGTATTTCATACTTTGGCTAAATAATAGTAAGATACTATACAAAGATTAAGATAGATATCTGAGTTGATTAATTGCTACAGATAGGTAGTCCTAAATTAGCATAAGGTTTTGTTTTCACATTTTAAGATGAACATAGCTCATAAGAGTACAGCTTACTCAACTATTATTTTCTATAAGAAAAAAATCAGTATCTTTCTTGCACAAATAAGTACTTTATAGTTTACAAATATGATAGAAGTCATAGCCAGCCTAGTTCTGTTTAGTAAGTTTGATTCTGAAGATGAACAATCAAAGTAGACCTTGTGATTAGATAATACTTGGTTGATCATATTTTATACTTCTGAGTAGATCATAAATATACATTAAACAATCAGTAGTCTTCCCAAATAAATAGTGATTTAATGTTTAAAATTACCCATGGCAATTTCCTTTAAATGTGTGTATTGTATAGATAAGCTATTGCTTTATAAAACTCAGTGACTTAATTCTAAATTACTAATTAAGGCGTATGTGACTATGGGTCTGTTGCTGGTAGACTGATGTACTGGGCTGGGCAGCTTTGATAATTTTAAGTAGGTTTTCTCACACATCTTTGGGTTTGGTTAGGGATCAGAGGTCTAGGCTGGGCTGGGCTGAGTTCCGTATATCTCTCATCATAGGCAATGGCATGTTTAAGGGAGAAGCAAAAACACGTCAAGATTCTTAAGATGTAGGCTCAATATTGACACACAGTCATCTCTTCCTCACTTTATTATCCAAATTTAGTTCATATGGCTGTATGCAAGTAAAGGGGCAGAGAAATATACTTTATCCCTTCAATGAAAGGAATTGCAAAATTACATTGCAAAGACTGTGAATACAAGAAAGAAGAATGGGGTTAATAATTTCACCTGAGACCTTGCTGACTTTTGGTGGACTCTCACCATCATTACCTGAAGTGTTGATTAGAAATACAGAATTCTAGGTGGTTCATATGTATACTAAAGGTAGGGAATTGCTGATCTAACTACCGTACTACTTGACTCTCTCTTTTACTTAGATTTGTTTCTTGAATTCTGCAAATATGCATGGAGCCCAGGGCCTTTGCTGTCACTATTTGCACACCTAAAACACCTTTTTTTTTTTTTTTAAACACTTTTTATATGTCTGAGTAGCTCACTATGTCTCCTACTTTAAGTCTCTGCTCAGTTGTCACCTTATTAAAAAAACTTCCTAACGGGGCGCCTGGGTGGCTCAGTGGGTTAAAGCCTCTACCTTCGGCTCAGGTCGTGATCCCAGGGTCTGGGGATCGAGCCCCACATCGGGCTCTCTGCTCCACAGAGAGCCTGCTTCTTCCTGTCTCTGACTGCCTCTCTGCCTACTTGTAATTTCTCTCTCTCTGTCAAATAAATAAAATCTTTAAAAACAAAACAAAACAAAACTTCCTAACTTAAAATAGAAGTATTTCTCCAAGACATCACCCTCCTTTTCCCATCATCACTTTTTTCTACCATAGCACTTTATTAACACCTCATTTGTTACATATATTTTTTCTTAATTTTAATCTATATTCATTAGAATAAAAGCACCAAGAGAATATGGACTTTTGTGTTTTATTCACTGTTGAATCCCTGGTATCTAGAATAATTCAGGCATTTACTATGTGCTTAAGAAATGTAAGTTTATAGGAATAAAGTTGAAATAAATGTTTTTTAGAGTTTATTTTTTAATTAAAATATTTATTCTACAGTTATAAGCAATTATCAAACTTAACAGTATCTGTGGATTTTGTTTGGCTACAAGTTGTGGAGATATACTCGCCTTTTCAAAAGTGGCTTAAACAACATATAGTTATTTCTTTATTTCTCATTAAAGAAATTTATATTTTATCAGTTCAAGGCTACTGTGGTGGCTCCATAACATCACCATTTATTTATCTGAGGGTCCTAGTTTTCATCTCTACCATGTTTTTATCCTGATTCATATTCTCAGTTTTGCATCCTGTTTTGAAATGACCAGTGCAGTTCTAACCTTCATGTATGGCCTCCAGGTAGGAAGAAAGAAGAGGAGAAAGATACAAGATTATTTTGTGTGCTGGGTCAAGTAATTTTTAAGACACTTGCTAAAAATCCCTTTCTGTAATTCCCATTAGTGTTAATGACCAGGACTAGCACTTATCATCAAATGGCCATTCTTTACTTCCCTGGGAAATTCAATGTTTTCTTTGGACATTTTGCCACCTCCAACCAGTTATCGTTATATTAATATAAAAGATGCTCTGCTATTGTATTTTACTGTATTTTACATAAAAATGAATACATTTACCTTTTGTTAAAAGTTTTTTTTCTGTTAAAAATGATACATTTGTGGGGCGCCTGGGTGGCTCAGTGGTTTAAGCCTCTGCCTTCAGCTCAGGTCATGATCTCAGGGTCCTGGGATCGAGCCCCACGTCAGGCTCTCTGCTCAGCGGGGAGCCTGCTTCCCCCTCTCTCTCTGCCTGCCTCTCTGCCTACTTGTGATCTCTCTCTGTCTATGAAATAAATAAATAAAAATCTTTAAAAATGATACATTTATTTTTTAATGACAAATAATAAAAACTTGACTAAATGTAACAGCATTTATAACAGAAGAAATTATGAATACCAGTAGACATATTTATATGTTGTTCTTCAAAAGTTCATGTTATAGAATTTGTTTTATAAATTATACAGTTTTTCATTTATTTCAATTGGTTGTTTTTTGGCAAATCTAGAAAAAATATTAAACATGCAAAATTTTTGCAAACATTGATACTTGGTAATTTAATTACTAGCAAGTTATAGCTAGTAACTTTAAAGGTCTGTTTTCTGAAATCCTTATTCAACAGAAATTACATGCAACTTTCACACCTCTTTAATAAAAAATAGACTCTTTCAGCTGAACAGCGTTCTGAATAAGATATTACTCTAGCATTTGAGTTACATAACGAAATAAACTTGCCTATGTTGTTAATCCATGTTTAATTTCCTCATTCTTCCAGAATATTTCATGGTGCTCATTTAGAACTATGAAGGTGAGGAAACTGGCTCTCCACAGGTTTTCCAAATTTTCATCTTAGCAGAGAGCCTTATCCATCTAAAGTCAGAGGGCTTTCAATCATGTAACTAATGATGTGGTAATAGCTGCTTCCATGGGAATGTGTTAGTGGCAAAATTAATGCGTAACTTGCTCTAGCCACTTGTCTTTAACTTGCTCAATTTCCACCAGGGGTATATTGTATTTGTACTCAGTACTTGCACTAGACCACCGTTAGATATACAGAAATATCAGCTCTTTTTCCCCTGAAATATTGTATTTTACCCTTCTTTTCCTCCCATAAATGAGAGTGTGAATTAATCTAGACTCAAATAGAATAAAAATCAGAAGAGAGGAGACTTTCTTCTTTGTAGTAAAGACTTTCATTTGCTGAACTTTTCATTTTCAGCAAAGTTCACTGAGGTTTTCTATTTGTTCATTAGTAGCTGTATAGAGTTTGATAATGGTGATGCAAGGATATATAAAGAATGTAATTTTGAGTTCACATCGTGGGTTAGGGATTTGTGACACCCCTAAACACAAAGTGAAGACACGTATCAGCTCAGCTTCCTCTGTCTCTTTCATTCTGTGTACACTTTGTACACATGCTTTTCATCATAGCATTGCCTTACTTATACTTTCATTCTTCCAGGTGTCAAACAAATGTCTTTTAGTTCCTCTAATACTTCAGCTTAGTGCCTTCACAGGCCTTCCCCATACGGTCTTTGGATCCAGCACTCCTGTCTTTATTTTTTGCCCAGTGTGTATTTGATTCCTGCAGGAGTTCATGCCCTAATAATTTTTGTAAATTAGAAAAGGTATAGCCTTGATAGAGAGGTTGCTCTTATTCTACATATCCTTACATTACTAGTAATTACAAGTGGAATTGAAAAGATATGAATGAATACTTAGAGCTTCCAAAGAGCCTCCAAACCACACTGTATCCCTTTGTTGTCAGTGGCAAGGACTCAGACTTTGATTTTACTATAAACCAGCATTTCACAAACTACTTCTAACAAAAAACTTAAAAATTTTCAGCCACTTGAGGATCAATACATGTGTAAGATATAATGAAAATTTTGCAATAATGTCAAATTGTTATGAGCTGCTAAACACTTAGTCCCACTATCTGTGAGTATGTATCCTGGACTGACATCCAGGATGTCTGACTCCGCAGACAATTTGACTAGACAGTAACTTTAAACTCTCTTCTTTATTTGTTCTTCACAAATTAATTTTATTTATTTATTTATTTATTTACTTATTTACTTATTGAGAGAGAGCCTGTGAGTGTGGTGGGAAGGGCAGGCAGAGGGAGGGAGAGAGAATCTTAAGCAGACTCCACACCCAGCATCGAACCCAGTGTGAAGCATGATCTCATGATCCTAAGTTTATGACCTGAGCTGAAACCAAGAATCAGATGCTTAACAGACCAAGCCACTTAGGCACCCATGTTATTCATACATTTTAAAAAGATTATAGTATTTATTAAATGCAAAATGGATGAAATACCTGAATGTGAGATAGGAAACCATCAAAATCTTAGAGAAGAGCACACGTAGCAATCTATGTGACATCTGCCATAGCAACTTCTTACTAGACGCATCTCCCCAGGCAAGGGAAACAGAAGCAAAAATCAACTATTGGGACTTGATCAAGATAAAAAACAAAACAAAACAAACAAACAAAAAAACCATCATGGCAAGGGGAACAGTCAACAAAATTAAAAGGCAGCCTCTGGAATGGGAAAATATATTTGCAAATGACTTATCTAATAAAGGGTTAGTACCCAAAGTCTATAAAGAACTTAGCAAACTCAACACCCCCAAAAAACAAATAATCCAGTTAAATGGCAGAAGACATGAATAGACATTTTTCCAAAGAAGATGTACACAGATGGCTAATAGACACGTGAAACGATAATCAACATTACTCATCATCAGGGAAATACAAATCAAAACTACAGTGAGATACAACCTTACACCTGACAAAATGGCTAAAATTAATAACAAAGGAAACAACAGGTGTTAGCAAGGATGGAGAGAAAAGGGAATTCTTTTTCAATGGAATCATCTTTCTGTTGGTGGAAATGTAAACTGGTACAGCCACTCTGGAAAACAGTATGGAAGTTCCTCAAGTTAAAAGTAGAGCTGCCCTATAATCCAGCAATTGTACTACTAGGTATTTACCCAAAGGATACAAAAAGTACTGATTTGAAGAGATACATGCACCCTGATGTTTATAGCATCATCAACAATAGCCAAACTATGGAAAGAGCCTGAGTGTCCATCAACTGATGAATGGATAAAGAAGAGGTGGCATGCATGTATATATTTCTCAGCCATAAAAAATGAAATCTTGTCATTTGCAATAATGTGGATGGAGCTAGAACATATTATACTAAGTGAAATAAGTCAGTAAGAGAAAGACAAATACGCTATGATTTCATTCATAAAATGAATAGAAATTCTGGAGTTGAAAAGTATAATAACTGAAGTGAAAAAATCATTAGATTCAGCAACAAATTTAATCAGGCAGGAAAAAAAAATCAGTGAGTTCTAAGATGAAACAATCAAAGTTTTTCAGTCTAAAAGGCAGAAAGAAAAAAGAATTATGAAAAATAAACAAAGCCTAAGAAACCTGTGAGACACCATCAGGTGTAGCCAGAGGAAAGATAAGGAATATTTGAAGAAATTATGATAAAACTTTACATATTTGATGTAATACATGAGTCTACATATTTGAGAATTTCAGTGAGTCCCAGGTCAGCTAAACTCAGAGACATCACACTGAAACACGTTATAATAAAACTGTTGAAAGCCAGAGACAGAATCCTCAAAGCAGCAAGAATGAAATGGCTCACCATATAAAGGGATCCTTTAAAAGATTCAGAGTTGAGTTTTTTATTAGAAACCATGGAAGCCAGTTCAGGAATTTAGTGACTTCAGTTTTACTAGAAATGATGAACTACAAATTGTTGCATCACAAATTCTAGTTATTGGTGTATTGCCTTTTAAAACTGTAGACTTTAATGTAAAAGAGCAAGGATGTATAAGACTTATGTATGCACTAAAAAATACAAAATATTGTTGAAAGAGTTTTTAAAATACCTACATGAATAAATTGGAAGGCAATTAGGATGGCAATAATCCCCCACATTATTTATGCATTCAGTGTAACCTCTATCAAAATTTCAAGTACCTTTTTTTTTTAAATTTTCAGAAATAAACAAGCTGAGGGTCGCTGGGGGCTCAGTCAGATGAGCTCACCCTCTTGGTTTTGGCTAGGTTTGTGGTCTTGGAGGTCATCAGATTGAGTCCTGTGTGGAGCTCTGCATTGAGCGTGGAGTTTGCTTGGGGTTCTTTTTCCCATCCTCTGTTCCTCCCCCTGCTCACCCACATTCTCTCTTTCTCTAAAATAAATAAATAAGTAAAATCTTAAAGAAAAAAAATCCTAAAATTAATATGCAATTTCAAGAACACTGAATAGCCCAAAAAGTTCTGAAAGAGAGAACCAAAGTTGGAGACTACACATTTCCCAATTTCAAAACTTACTATAAACCTGCAATAATCAAAACTGTGATACTGACATAGTGGTAGGCCCATAGACTAAAAGAATGTAATTGAGAATCCAGAAATAAACCAATAAACCTATGGTCAGTTGACTTTCAACAAAAGTCCCACAATCATTGAACATAGAAGAATTTCTTGAACACATGGTGCAGGGACAGTTGAATCACATCAGGCAAAATAATGAAGCTGGACCTTACCTCACCACATACAAAAATTAACTCAAGGTGTATCAAATACCTTAATTTACTACCTAACATTCTAAAACTCTTACAAGGAAACTCATAGGGATAAAGCTTTATGAACTTCAATCTGGCAATGAATTCGTAAGTACAATACTAAAAGTGCAAGCTATAAAAGAAAATAGATAAGTTGGACTTCTTTAAAATTAAATACTTGTGATACCAAAGGATAATTATCAATAAAAGGAAGAGATAAGCCACAAAATGTTACAAAATAATTGTAGATCGTACATTTGATAAAAGATCTACTAGCCAGAACATGTAAAAGTACTTATAACTCAACAACAAAAAGCCAAACAATCCAATTGAAAATTAGACAAAGGATTTAAATAGACATTCTCAAAATAAGACATACAGTTGACTAATGCATATGTGGAAAGATGCTTAACATCATTAGTCATTAGGGAAATGCCAGTTAAAACCACAGAGATTCCTGACCCCTAGGGTAGCTGCTGTAAAAGAAAGGAAAATAACAAGTGCTCACAAGAATGTGGAGAAATTGGAACTCTCATAGATTGCTGGTGAGCTTGTTGCATGATACAACTGCTCTAGAAAAATAGTTTGGCAATTCCTAAAAAGTTTGGCTTGGAATTAATATATGAGCCATAATATCATTCTTGGATATATATATCCCAATTGATTCAAAACAGGTTTTTGAACAGATACTTGCACATCATTGTTCATAAAGCATTATTCACAGTAGCCAAAATGTGGAACACCTCAAATGTTCATCTACTAAGAAATATATAAGCAAAATGTGGTATATCCATATAAGGGCATATTATTCAGCAATAGAGGGAATAAGGTACTGCTGCATGCTGCATCATGGATTCAATTTAAAACCATCACACTAAGTAAGGTAAGCCACATATTTTATGATTTCATTTACATGAATTATCCAGAGTAGGCAAATCCAGACAGACAGAATAGCAGATCTGTGATTTGCAGATTGATGGGGGCCAATACTGGTGAATGAGAGAATAGAGAGTGGCTGCTTAATGGTGATGGGGTTTCCTTTTTAGTATGATGAAAATGGTCTGGAATAAGGTGGTGGTGATGATTGTCCTACATTGCAAATGTATTGAAGCCATTGAAACATACACTTTAAAGTGATCAAGTGGTAAATTATATTTTGGATTATACCTCATTTAAACAACCGATATAATGAATACATATAAAAATAAGCCCATGTCCACAGTAAAGTTATAAGTAAATATTCATTTTAGTACCATCATTCTGGCCTCAAAGTACTAAAGGCAGGAATCATGTAGGGGAATACAGAAATCTAGAGAATCATGTAGGGAAATACAGAAATCTACAGACCTAGGAGAATGGATATAGAGACACTGAGTGAATAAAGAGGTTTGGAAAGGGTAGAATCCTATTAGCTGAATTTGGTGATTCGTTAGATGTAGGTTCTCCCATGTAGTTTTGACTTGCAGTAGAATGGATTGGGATGTACTTCAATAAGATAATAAAACAAGCACAAAAAACCCCTCTGAGATGAGATCATGATGTCACTTTCAGACATACGGAATTCAGTATTCTATCAAACAATAAATGGAAGCAATAAAGTGGGTGCTGAGACTAGAGGTAGAAGAATAGCATATATAAGCATATTATTGATAGTTGAATCCAAGGGACTGAAGGAAATTTACCAGGCAATGTGAAAAGAAGGCCCATGTCAACAGAAATCTGAGGACACCAGAAATGTAAAAATAGGCACAAAAAGGGTCTCCTGGGTGGTTTAGTCTTAAGCATCCAACTCTTGATTTTGGCTCAGGTCGTGATCTCAAGTTGTGAGATTGAACCCCCTAGTTGGGCTCTACACTCTAAGCTTAAACTAAATAGATTTTCAAATTTCATTCCACTCAAAATTTGCATGTGCTTGCACACATGCACACCTTACTTATGTCTTAACTCAAATATCCTGAAGAATAGATGTAGTAGCCAATTGAAACAAACTTACAGAAGCAATGCATTCAATTATAGCCCCCTGCACAATAGTTTTTAAAATGAAGTAATTAAAAAAATTACTTTATTTGGCACAGAGAGAGAGAGATAGAGAGAGAGAGAGTACAAGCCAGGGGGAGACAGAAGGTGAAGCAGACTCCCCAGTGAGCAGGGAGCCTGATGCAGAGCTCTATCCTAGGACCCCTGGATCATGACCTGAGCCAAAGGCAGACACTTTAATGGACTAAGCCACCCAGGTGCCCCTAAAATGAAGTAAATTAACATATAACCATTTTAACCCAAGTTTCCAGAAAGTCACTTTTAGTGTATAGGGGAGAGTGCGTGTGTGTGTGTGTGTGTGCGCGCGCGCGCGCGTGCACGTGCACACATACACAGCTATTAAGTGGTAAAATCAGAGTATGAGCCCAGGACTTTTACTTCACAGCCAGTGCTATAACCACTATATAGATTAACAGATGGAGGTTGTTTGAGAATACTGAGTTACCCTACTAAACAATCAAGGTTAGGGACATATAAACGTTAGTGCATCTGGGATCACATATCTGACTAATGAGAATAAGTGGAACTTTCTTTTTGAGTTTGAGTCCCAATAATAAAGCAGCTACTGTTAGGTGGCAAGTCATGTAACAGTGTTCGAGCTTGCCATTTCCAGAGATAATTCTGAAAAAGTGGAAATTGTGAACTGATCAAGCACTCTGACTGGTTTCTATCACAGCATAATTTTGCAGGAATGGTCCTCTGCCCAGTGAGGACAAAAGCTGTGGAAGAAACCACAACTATAGGTTGTCCTGCCAGAAGCTTCACCTCTGTGCTGCTTTTTCATGTTTAGTGTGGCAGTTGCAAAACAAACTCTCCTCAGGTAGCTTTTGTTGAGAATAAAACATTTGAAATTATTCTAACATTATTTATTATATGGTTCTAAAATTATACACTTTGTGCTTTAGAATTGCTTGAACTGCCACAGATGTATAATAGTGTGCTAAATTCTCTGATAACAATTGTGTTTTTATCAGCTTCTCTTTTTATTTGTAATGATTTTACTTTATACATTTTTCATGAAATGTAATTTGTCAGGAAAATGTTCGTGATTGTTGCCGACTTTTGTGGATTTGTATCTTTTCATCAATATAAAACTTCTACTTTTAAAATCCTATTACCTCCTTTTAGCTTTCTCCTCTATTCTGATACTTATTTTATTTTTTTTTTAACCACACGAGTTTTCTTTTTAACCTTTGCTTAATATGTCTTTGTCATTTACTTTTAGGCTTTCTCTGAAATTCTGTTTTTGTTCAGATTCTTTTTAATATAAGATTACTAAGAATTATTATTCTATACTATGTGGTAACTTGCCTTTAAAATAAAGATCTATTTTTCCACATTTTGACATATATTTTATATTACCTATTTTTTTCTGTTGTCTTCTGTTGTGTTTTATGGCATAATTGCAATTTATTTTTAGTTCTGTATTTTTTTGCGTATGCATTTTTTTTCAATTAATTTCTGCCATGATTAGACTCTACAAGTACTCTTGTTAATTATTTTCAATTTTATCTTAAAGTTTAAAAAATGCAATTTAAAAATTACACTTGATAACTATAACAATGATAAGAAATTCTTTCTTTCAATATCTTTTTTGTAAATATAGGTTTAGGCGTTCTTCCACTCTTTAAATAACTTCACAGTCTTTGTTAATCTATATTGAGGTTGTGAATATAGTACTTAATTCATTAGTTCTGTTTCTTTTTCATTTATTTTCTTTTTCCCTCTTCTCCTTACCTATTTCCTTTAGCATCCTTCAAATTTTTTCTTTCTTTTTTTTTCCCAAAGATTTTACTTATTTATTTATTTGACTCAGAGAGAGAGATATCACGGGTAGGCAGAGGCAGGCAGAGAGGGGGAAGCAGGCTCCCTGCTGAGCAGAAAGCCCGATGTGTGGCTGCATCCAGGACCCTGGGATTATGATCTGAGTGGAAGGCAGAGGCTTAATCCACTGAACCACCAAAGTGCCCCCAAACTTTTTCTATAAAAGTTAAAAATTTCTGTAAAGGTAAAAGTACTTACTTTGGTTAACAATCTTGAATATTATTTAAGTGGATTTTAAGATTATAAATGGAATAATTAAGTTTGAAAGTTCATCCCCATATACTTATTATCTTGATTATTTCCCAAATATTAAATTTGACTTTTAGTGTTTGGCATAAATCTATAACAATTTACCTAAAAATATATTTATTTCTTTAGTTCACATTGATCTCAAGATGCCTCATTTTTTGCAGCAATTAATTTACTGTGTATATTACTTCAAAGTGTGTGTGTATGTACACTTTGGAATTATACATTTTAAAATTTTATGTAATTGAATCCTAACATTTTTCTTAAACCTGTTTGATGATTTACTATTTTATAAATATTTAAGATGTTAGAGAAGGCTGAGATGAGTTAGATTTTGGTTTTATTGTTAACATTCCAGTTTTTTTCACAGATGATTGTACTTTTTTATATTTTAAAATATCACCAGGTTGGGGCACGTAGGTATCTCAGTTGGTTAAGCATCTGACTCTTGATTTCAGCTGAGGTAGTAATCTCTGGGTTGTGTGATTGAGCCCCTCTTTGGGCTCTGTGCTCAATGTGGAGTCTGCTTGTCCCTCTCCCTCTGCTCCTCCTCTTTCTTGTGCTCTCTCTCTCTCTGTCTCTAAAATGAATAAATAAAATCTTTAAAAAGACCTCACCAGGTCATTCACATTTATGACTTGATTTTCAATTTCTTTCATAAACATAATACATAATTTTAGTTTTAAGACCAATTTTTCCTTATATCAGGATTAAAAAATGTTTTAAATATCAGACAAGTACTATGTCTTTCAGAAATGTCTTTTTATTTATAGGCTCATTATTTGAATATTTCCCATATTTATTTTTTAAAATTTTATTAAAATTTTTTGAATATTTCCCATATGTATTTTTTAAAATACATTTTTACCTTCTTATATCCTCTACATAAGGTTTTCATCTGAGAACTCATGTCCCTGCAAAAACCTTCTATCAAATTTCTTCACAAGTTTTTTAAATATTTAAATTAGGTTTTTCTTCTTGTCCTTCTACATTTAAATACTGTCTTCTTTCTAACTGATGCCATATTCTGAATTTATTGGGACCATGGTAAATATTTTCTAACTATTTATCATATATTGTTGCACTCTATATCAAAAGGAATCAGCTCACCTATTGCTCAGGGTTTGAAGTTTAATTTTTTTTCATATATACATTATATTTCCTGAAAATATCTTTTGAGAAAGAGGTAGGACTTCAGTTATGATTTTGGATAAGGATCTAGAAAATTTGACTAATGCTTCTCTGAAGTATGTTTTTAATATTCTAAAAGGCTCTGAATATCAGTTTGTAACCTAATAGCAGACAAAAATGTCAGTAAAGGCAAGGAACTACAGAAGAAATCAGAGTTGAAGTAGCTTTAACTCTGAACATATTTGCAAAGTCTGTGAAACTTGAACATACTTTATGTGACCTCAGGGGATATGGAGGGAAAAACAAAAATTAGATGCAATTTGAGATGTAAGGTGATCCAGAAATATATCTGATTTTTCCTACATGCATGGTGTATTATACAAAAGAAAATTGCCTTAGTGTTTGGCAGGAGTTAAAAAAGTCCCTTAGGAGGTATACCTCTGAAATAGCCCTCCCATCATGTATAGGTAATTCACATCGGCTGTTGGTCAATAAAACCTCAAGC
This sequence comes from Mustela erminea, assembly GCF_009829155.1. Lineage (NCBI taxonomy): Eukaryota > Metazoa > Chordata > Mammalia > Carnivora > Mustelidae > Mustela > Mustela erminea. The sequence goes on from NC_045617.1 coordinate 28,000,979, forward strand.
TTTGAATTTAATTCAGAGTGGTCCTGAGCTAATAGTTTCCATACATCCTTATTAACCACAAACACAAAACCTGTCTGGAAAATTGCACCTACATTCTAGAGCACAGAAATTTCCAGAAATTATGCTCCAAGTAAAATGAGAAGGACATAGAAATCACTAATTCTGCAAGGATATGTCACTATAAACACAAAGAAAGCATACTTTATCAAATAATTATCAATTCACAATGTATTGATTCATAAAAATGTCATATGGATATCATCACATATTATAAACTAACATGGGTCAGCACATCTGAATAAAGAAAACTTTGAAAATCCCTATGGAGAAAAAAGAACAAAAAATAACAATAGTCTTAACATAATTGAATGTTTAGAAATAGAAAGTAATACATAAATTAAAAATTCAATGGAGAAATGTCAACTTCCAGTGATAGTTGGTACTAGACATGACTTCTAGAAATTAATAATTAGAAAACTGACCAAAATTATTTCCACATTTTAAACTTAGAACATGTCTGACATTCCTAAGAGAAGGAATTAATTGGCATGAATTATCCTTATAATTTTCCTTAAGGAGTTTTTCAGACTAGGGGACAGAGATGGTAACACAAGCAAAAAAAAACAACACTTGGAATACTAATTAAAGGAGATTGAGATTGGAGATCTGGGTGGCAGTGGCCACTGAAATTTGTGGGAAAGAATATCAGACAGGAGGAAGTTACACAGATGAAGAGCTCTGTAATCCAAAAGGTTAGTTCAAATGTTCAGGTAAATAATAATCTGAAAGTGTTTGCAGTGAAATTCCACAAAGCTACACAATAAAGAAATACATATAGTAGGGAAAACCAGCTATTGGGAGCTGTCCGTGGAAAAGTTCTGGAGCCCATACAGGTCTAAGAGATTCATGAGTTTCAACTTAGAGTGGAGAGACATAATTGACCACATTATTAATTCAGGAAAAAATCTCAAAAAGTGCTTTGGAGCCTTACCTTTTACAAAGGTAAAAAATATGCGTCTGCTGCATTAAATTGATCTGCAAGCCACTGAAATGCCTAATGAAACATATCCTTTGATCTTTAAATGATCACAACAAAATCCAGTCAATAATTTAATATACCCCATGTTCACTATCAAATCAAAAAGTGTTAGACATACAAAGAAGCAGGACGATATGACTCATAGACAAGAGAAATGTCAAATCATAGGGAAAAAAGATGACAAAATTACTAATAAAATAATTTGAAACCAGTTACTGAAAATGTGCTCAGTGATTAATGGACAATAAATATAGTGAGAAAGGAAATAGAAAATATTCAGAGAATTAAATGGGCTTGACAGAGCCAGAAAAGTATAAACTGAAATGAAAAACTCATTGTATAGGTTTAACAGAAGATAGAAGATGTCATGAGAAAAGACAACAGATTGCAATATAAATTATCCCAACTAAAACATGGGAAAAAAGGAGACTGAAAAATAAATTAAAAGAGATTCTGAGAACTGTTGGAATACACCAAGCAATGTGGCATAGGTGTTATTGAATTACAAGAAATGAAGGGTTACAATAAAATATATTTGAAGATACAATAGTTAAAGGATTTCCAAATTTGAAGAAAGCTGTAAGCCACTGATCTAGGAAGGTCAGTGAGACTCAAATAGAGTGAATATGATAAAATTCCCACCAACAGATAATACACGTATTTTATAACCATAGTGGTGAAAAACAGTCAGAAAGAGAAATCTTGAAATCCATTAGAAGAAAAGATGTGTTTTTTAGTGAAAGTTGGATTTGTAAAGGACAGCAGAAACTGAAGTAATGTTTAGGCTTACAAATGAGCACACCTTTCTTTCTGGTAGGTTTTTTTGTTTGTTTTTCTTTTGGTACTTCTTGTGGTGGTTAATGTTGATCTAATGAAGAGTGGAGCTGGGTTTGAAGTTTGTTGCTGTGATCATCTTCAGTATGCTAGAGGTTCAAGTCTTTCTGGTCATACCTCTTATTTATGGTGAAGGCAGAATTTCCAAGGGGTTGTTCTTAATGTTGGTTCCCTGCTTTGCTTTCATTGGTACTGTTCCCCAGAAAACAGCTTTGTGGTTGTATCCCACTGTTACGTTTTACTTGATGCTCATTAGCATGTTGGTGGTGAGTGAACTGGGAGCATTCTTGTTGTTCTAGTAAGTCTCACTCTTGCTCTGTTAAGCCTCACACTGATAAGTACCTTAAGTAGGTATTGTGAACCTGGGTCTTGGGATCCTGGCCTTCACAAGTCTATGTCTTCCTCATGTGGACATATTAGTGGACCTATCATTTTTTTCTACCTTAGGCCTAAGTGTAGATTTGTTTTTTTACTCTATTCCTTCTCTAGTTCCAGTGGACTTTTCCCTATTCCCTCAAGTGCATAGGTTTCCCTGCCTTTATTACTGTACATCAAGGGTTCTTCCTTAGTCAAATATTGGAAAGGTGGGTCTGGTGGAGTTTCAGTGCATGTAGGATGCCACCTCCCCAGATGCAGTGGGGTTCCACCAGTAATGGTAGGCTACAGTTTTGGTTGCCCTTTCTTGTGCATAGAAGGAGTATTGGGGACAGGGAGATGATTCTAGGTAGAGTTTTAGCAGTGCCTGCTGTTTTCTTCCTACAACCAACATACCAGAAAGCTTTCTTGATTTTCACGTAGCTTCTCTGTGAAAACCTAGTGCATTCCTGAACTGAAAATGTATGAAACTCATATGTCTACAGGGACTTAACATTCTCATTTTAGCTCATAGTTGGCCTTTTAAGGATCATTTGTTAATTACTAGTTGAATCTTCTTACTGAAATATATCTATTAGAATCTGTCCCGGATAAGCAAATTCTCATGTCCTTGTTCTTCCTGGTTCTACCTGTCTTTATTCAGATTTCTGGTAAATTATTTATCCTGGACCTCAGCTCTTTGATAAATTTGAGAAGTTGTTAATTTGCTGGTTTGTATTAGGGTTCTCCAAGAAACATAACCAACAGGATGGAGATATATGTACACATGTATATTCATATATATACATACATGCATACATACATGAAGAGGCATTTTATAGGAATTGGCTCATGATATTGCAGAATCAAGAAGTTCTCTGACTTGCTATCAACAAGCTGGAGAAGTGGAAAATCTGGTGGTATAAATTAGACCCTGTCTGAAGGCCTGAGAACCAGGAGCACTTACGTTTGTGGGCAGGAGAATTTTGATTCCAGCTCTAGCAAAGAGCAAATTCACCATTCTTCTGCCATTTGTTCTACCAGGGCTTCAAAGAATTGGATAATTCCCACCTACATTAGTGAGGGTTATCTTCTTTACTCAGTCTATCAATTCAAATGCTAATATCCTCACAGACACATCAATAAATACTGTTTTACGAGCTATCAACTTAGCCCAGTCTAGGTGACACTTAAAGTTAACCACCACAAGTCTATATGATGTTTCTTTTATTATAAAAGTGGGAGTGATGCTCTTTATAGCATTCTTTACTCTGAATGGAAATTGGAAGCTGAATTCCATGCAGCTTCTTTTAGGTATCCTTCCAGGTATGAGAATTTGTATTAGTTCTTTATTGCTGCATAGAACATTTCTCTCAAATTTAGTGGCTTAAAACAATTAGCATTTATTATCTAACAATTTCAGTGAGGCAGGACTCTGAATGTGGCTTAGATGTGTGCCTCTGTCTTAGGTCTTGAACAAGATTGCAGTTAAGGTGTCAGCTGGGGCTGTGGTCTCATCTGGAAGTTCAGTTCAGACAACCTCCTCATGAGGTTGTCTGTAGGATTTGGTTCCTTATGGGTTTCAGATTTATATCCTTGATTTCTTACTGGCAGAGAATGGATACAGAAATTAAGAGAGGGAGAAAGAGTGGGAGAAAGAGAACACACATGGTAGCAATACTGAAGTTAGTTTTTTTTTTTTAATTATTCTAATCTCTGAAGTAATAACCTGTTACTTTTATCTATTCTACTAGATGTATCATTAGCTACAGTATATAATCAAGAGGATCAGTTAACACAAGGATATGGATAACAGGTGCAGAGATAATTGCACTGTGAGACTGCCTGTAAGAGAACAGAAGTGGGGAGATAATAAAGATATGAGCAGATATCAATGAAACAAGACAAATAAATAATAGAAAAAATTAATGAATTTGAAAGTTGTTTCATGGAGAAGATTAATTAAATTGATAAATCTGTAGCTGGATTTACCAAGAATAAAGAAAGAGACAGAAAATGAAAACAAATAAATGATGTTGAGAACAAAAGTGGAGACATACCTACAAATTTGACTCACATTAAATGGATAATAAAGGAGTAACCTCCAATTTTATGCCAATAAATATTGCAACTTAGGTGAAATAGATTCCTTGAATTAACAAAAATTAGAAAATTGACCAAGAAGGCATAGAAAATTTTAAAAAAAGATACACACAGACACACACATACACACACACACACAAGTCTGTATAAACTTTGTACTATGGTTTCCTCTCATTACTGATATTGCTAAATTATTTTTTTTTCTGATTCATTGGCTAAAGGTTTATAACTTGTATTGATCTTCTCAAAGCAGAAGAAGGTTTTTATTCTGCTGATTTTCTTTATTTCTTTGTTTATATTTTACTTCATTCATTTTTGCTTTTATCCCTAATGCATCTTTTTTTTTTTTTGCCTCTGATCAAACATATTCTTCTCTCTTAGTTTCTTAATATTGTTAGCATCTAGCCCCTGCTCCATGCATAAGGTTGTATTGTTGTTGTATTTATTTTCAGTATCCAGTCTTTCTTTTTTCTTTTTTAAGATGTATTTATTTACTTTGGAGAGAGAGAGAGAGAGAGAGAGAGAGAGAGCATGAGCAGGAGGGATAGAGGGAGAGGGAGAGAGAACCTCAAGCAGACTCCTCACAAGGCACAGAGCCTGTGGAGATCCAAGGGGGGGGGTGTCTCCTCTTGGTGCTCGCCACAAGGCTTGCTGCAAGGATGGCTCCAGGGCTCCCTGTGGGGCTTGCTTTGGGGCTTAATCTCTTTTCCCTGAGACTATGACTTGAGCCCAAACCAAGAGTCAGATGCTTAACTACCTTAGCCACCCAGATGCCCTTTGAGTATCCCGTCTTAAGGAGTGTCCTTGGGGCGCCTGGGTGGCTCAGTGGTTTAAGCCGCTGCCTTCGGCTCAGGTCATGATCTCAGGGTCCTGGGATCGGGTCCCGCATCGGGCTCTCTGCTCAGCAGGGAGCCTGCTTCCCTCTCTCTCTCTCTGCCTGCCTCTCCATCTACTTGTAATTTCTCTCTGTCAAATAAATAAATAAAATCTTTAAAAAAAAAAAAAAAAAGGAGTGTCCTTACATTGAAACATCCTGTTTTATTGGGTAGGGGGAAGAGCAAGAGAGCTAGTGGAACTATAAAATGGCCTGCTTTATTTTTATTCACATTTCAGTGCCTGAAGTAAATTGTATGGTCAAACTCTGCATTGATGGGATAGGAAAAATATGCCTCCCAGTGGAAGCACTCTAAGTCATATGGCTGTGAATAAATAATCCTTTAAAAGAAACAGGAAATACATTCTCTGCAGAACTAAAGCCTTTATTAGTGCCACCGTGGTATTAAAACTGCTTTTAGCATTTAAGAAGACATTTTAAGAAATTAATAGAGGTATTTGAGTGTTTTGTTTTCCTAACTTTTCTGCACACTTTGTCACTGTCAACTGTTAGCCTGTCTTTGAAACTTCCTGTTTTCTTGTCTTCTCTGGTTTTGCATTCTTCACAGTAATAATGTTTGTGCAGTGTGTCCATAATGTCTCAACAGCTTTAGCTGTCTTTTTCTCTTCTGGTTATGCTCTTCCTCCCACATTCCAAACACAGGTGTTTCATTTAAGTTTTTTTCTTTCTTTTATATTCTAAATAAAAAATATTTTAAAGAACTTTTTCTACTTATAAAAATAATACATGACTTACACAAATAATGCAGAGTTTTTGAAAATTAGAGAAATACACAGACATGAACACCTACAAAACACAAACTAAAATTCTATTTTCTATTTCTCTCTACACAGTTAAGTTTAGGTTATTTACAAGTTAATGATTTATTTTAATGTATATGGACTCTTTAATAAAAAATCTATATTATATATAGCTTGCTTTTTATATACCAATATAATTATTTTTATGTACATAAAATATTTCTCAATTATGATTTTGCATATCTATATTATTCAATTTTGATAGGTTTTTCATAATTATTTACCAACTTACATTTATGCATTTAGTTTCCTGGTTGGATGTTGTTATAAATGACACTGCACCACACTTTTTTTTTCACACTTTTTTTTTCACAAGTCTTTGGTCATATACATATTTGTAATATCCCTGTACATACTAGTATTCTCATTAATTTTAGGGCACACTTTAAAATTTGACATACTTTTGAGACATTTAGTATATGTAACCAGTTCCCGTAAGAAGAGGGTGTCAACTGCTATATGATGATTTTTATATGTTTGGCTTTTTTTTCACATTACATTTAAAAATTTTTTAGAAATCTAGGATAAAAACTTAATATCTCATTTTAATATATTTACTAACTATGTTATTTATAGTGTATATTTTATAATAAATGATAACTTTTTTCCCTATATAATTGTCCATTGGTATTTTTAAATTATTTTTCTACTTGTTTTTCAAAATTCCATTATCCACTGGACAGTTTTGTTTTTCTTAGGTGCAGATAGGTGCAAAAATTTATGGGTATAAAAATTGTTCTCCTTTTAGTTCAGTTTTTGAATTATAAAAGTGACAAATTCATTAGAAGTATTCTAATAATATTAAAGTGTTTAAAGTAATATCAGTAGTCTGGATTTCATGGAAAATATGATAGAATAAACCTGAATCTCAGGGACTTCCACCCCTAATGAAATATAAAGGAAAATGGTTGGAAAAATTCCCTAATGGAATATAGAAATGATTGGAAAATGTTTCTAACAACTGCAAGAAAATTTTTAAAAATTTCCAAAGAATTTTAATTTCATGTCTTAAGTTTGAAAACAGGCAATCAATCTGAGACCATATCAGGACTAGAAATCCCAGCTTTTTGTATTCCTTCCCAAAATTTCCTAGGGAAATGAGTCATATCAACAGAACTATGAGAATTCTCCTTAACATTAGTGGGTAGGAAGGCAAACAGAAATCAAGGAAAACATTTCAAAAACATAAACAAAATTAAATACCTTTCGAAAAATTTAAAGAGAGATGGAAAAGGCCAATAAAGTTTGTCACATTACAGAAAACTGAACTAAATTTGTGAAAAGAGCCAAAGCCAATCGATATGGGAAATACCTTCTCTGGATAGAGTATATTCTAGTATAAATTATTAAATAAAAATATCAAAGAAAACAAAGCCTGCATATCCAAGTTTATCAGCATCTGTCTTTCCTTATGTTTTCATACTCCTAAGGCAATGCAAAAAGATGCTAAGACTGAAGACCATGTTAGTTAATATAAAAATGGGCAGGTATATGTATAATAGAATTAGAAAGAGAAGAAAGAAAATGAGGCAGAAAAAATATTTGAAGTAATAATGGCTCAAAATTTCGCAAATTTAATGAAAAACAGAAATTTGCAGTTTACAGGGATACCAAATGAACATGAAGTGTAAATACCGAGAAGGCCGTCATAAGAAAAAATTCAGTAAAAAGAGGATCAAACCATACACAGGGAGAAAACTGTTGTAAATCATATACCTGACAAAGCACATCCATCCAAAACACATAATGAACTCCTGTGACTCGATAATAAGACAAAATATTTGAATAGACACCTCACAAGGAAGGCATAAGACAAGCACACAAAAAGATGTTCAATATATTTAATTATCAGAACAATGCACCTAAAACAACAGTGAATTATCTGCTAAGAATGCAGAAAGCTGTAATGAGTGTTTCTCCAACACTTCTAAAATCATCAAAATAGCTACATGAACAAAATTATAGCTTTCCTTGAACTTAATCAAAAAGCTGAGTGTTTAGCACAACTAATAACCTGAAATCACAGGAAACAGAGGAGGCAGTGATAAGGGATGTAAGCATTTGCTTACCTAGGACAGATGTTAGATACTGTACCAGTTGGTAAAAAAATAGAACATCCTTTTCCCCTTACCACATAATGACCCCATCCTAACTACAAAGTTTTATGTGTGGATTTTGAGGTCTATTTGTTCCATAGGAGTGCCCATAACAATTAAAAAAGCCATACACTGATTTATTACCTGTGTTAATACAATCTTCTCACACTGAAGGCTTAGCAAAAGAAAAATTCTGCCAATTTCCAGGTGTGAATGCTATTATTTCAGTCTCTCTTCTTTCCTAAACAGGATACCTGGCTTTCAACAACGAGAACAACAAAAGCAACAAAAAACACACAATTACATGACAGAAAAAGAAGCAAAATAAAAAACAAAACATAAAGAGACAAAATAATCAATAGAATCAGACTCAAGAATATTCTCCATATTCATGATTTGCTTTAAAATATGTTTTATTTAATACATTAACAGTCCTTATTTGCAAATTCCATGATTTTTTAAATTTCATGGTCTTTTTCTCTACTGATTCTCTTTCTAATTACTGATTAAACGTATGTGCTTCTTTGCATGTCTGGAAATTTGACACCTGGATAGTATGAGTTTCACATTATTAAATGCTGGATTTTGTTTTTCTTCTTCAAAGAATGTTTAACCTTCCCCCCCCCGCCCTTCAGGTTGTTGAGTATCCTGATCCTTTTCTTCTACTATGTTTTGTTGAGCAGGTCTAGTTATAATTAGTCATACTATTATGGTGTGTTTCTTTTGGGGTTTCTGTGCTGTCCAAGTTGTCTCAAATTATTCTGCACTGTTGTTCAAAGAAACTGAAAATGCTTGAGCTCTGGATGAGTTCTTCTAGTTCTTCATCTTAGGGTTTCTCAGTTGCATTTTGCTCAGCTGCATGGAGTTTCACTTTGTGTATGCTCTGCTTACTACTTATTAACTGAATTGGAGGAAACCCTATATAAATTTCTGCAGTTCTTATTCTGTATAATGACCACCACCACTTCTCCTGTATTCTGCCATACGAATTGCATATACCTAATTTCCCCGAGAGCCTGTTTCAGTTATCACAACTCAGTAAGACTGCCATGCTCTGCCAGGGTTCTCCTCTTCACCACAGTCCAGGATGTTTCTTCAAGCCTAAAGTGGATGAAATTATAGGGCTTACCTTATTTGTTTGTCTTTTCTCAAAGAACACAGTTTTCTGTTGCCTGTTACAACTGTTACAGGGGTGCCTGGATGGCTCAGTCAGCTAAGTGTCTGCCTTCTGTTCCGATCATTATCTCAGGATCTTGGAATTGAGCCCTGCATCTGGCTCCCTGCTTGGCAGGGAGTCTGCTTCTCCCTCTCCCTTTGTGTCTCCCCTGCTTCTCTCTCACGCTCTCTCAAAATAAATAAAATCTTTAAAAAGAATAACTATTACATATATATTTCCCTAGGTTCTAGTTTCTTTTTTGTACTTCATCTATGATAACAGAATGGCATTGTTTATCAATGATGAACCATTCTATGATAACAGAATGGATTGATTATCATTTGCCTGATTCTTATGCAATAATGGGTACAATTTTTAAGCTAGTAGTTTATTCCCCTGCCTCCTAAGTTTTGATGAGTCTCTATTTCCTCATCTAATGTTACATATTTAGAGTTAGCTACTGTGAAATACTATTTTTTGTGAATGCAGATTGTTTGCTTACATTGAGATAGGAGAAATTCATATTTTTAAATCCTATGTATACCACATATTATGAAAATTGCGCAAAGATTTCTGCTTCTTTAGGACATCCTCCCCTGTTTCCTAGCATCATTACATGTATAGAAGCTCATTTTTATATCTTACTTGCAAAGAGAATTTTGGAGGTAATTTAGATGCCTAGACTCATAAATACCCATAAAATAAAAACACCAAGTAATAAAATTAGCACCAAATCTGTAACAATCCAAATCTGTATTTAGTACCTAGAATTTATGATATTTATTAGATAAAAAATCATGGGCAGCATAGCACTTTATAGAGAAAAGTATAGTTTCAGTAGCAATTAAAGAGATGCAAATTACAACAATTTTTAGATACAGTTATATTCCTGTTACACTGGCAAAACAAATGAAACTAAATACTATATATTGATTTTTTTAGTTCATTCCATTTATATGTTTTTTATAATACTAAAATTTTGTATGCTCTTCTTTCTAGACTTATTTTTCACAATTAAAAAAACTGAACCAACAGAACAATCTGCATACTTTAAAACTACTTTTTCCCGGTAGGAATATTCTCCCTGAAAAGTATTCTTCAAGAAGGAATTTTAAAGTAAATTAGGCAAAGCATTTATGGTCTCAATATCACTTTTTTAAAAAGTTATAAATGAACCAATATCCAACAAAAATATTATTTCTATGCAAAGTATACAAAATTAACATAATGGAATGCTGTGTGTATTTAAAATGTTAATGCTGTACCCCATCTCAAAATATGGAAATGTTTATAGGAAATGCTAATTAGTACAAAACACAAGTATTATAGATCCAATGATGTTAAATCATTTATACATCCATATAAATATTATAATGCTTGCATTATATATTGAAGACAAATAATCCATGGTCAGTATTCAAAGGTTAATCAGTTTACACAGTTTCCTAATGTTAATGCTGGATAATATTTTCTACTAATGTTAATATAAGAAACTTGTATGCAAAAACCAAAGCCTTTAAAAAAATTTTGTTCAAATTTTCTCACATATATTTTAAGCAAAATGGTATGAATATTTAAACAACAGTTGTCTGTTATTTTGAAATACTACAAAATATATTTTTAAATTATATAAAATTTCATGTAAAGAGAAGCAGGATATACATTTTAAGAATTCACCACACTGAACTGCTGTGTAAGCGAATCACTGTGGTGTCTCACAGACAATAGACTTTCTCTTGCAATTACCATCGTTTTCCCCAGTTTCTGATTATTTTCAAAACAATAACCATTTGGGCAGTGGTTAATTGTTTCTCTTCAAACGTTTGACACATTCTTCATTGCTTTTAGTGGATGTGAGTCTTTTACTAAACCACAATTATAATTAAGACTGATGAAATCATTAGGCTTGTTGTAAACATTCAGTTTATCCAAATAGAGTTTGGCAACATTTTAAAGGTCTTCTGTCAGGTTCGTTCAATGTTTAATTATTTGTTGTTGATGTTGAATTCCAGCATGATTGTTGTCATTTGTCATTATACTCTCTTGGAGTAAGTCAACTAATTTTATTTATAATATTTCTGACCTACCTACATTTAAAGTAACCTCAAATTATTTTTAAAGAAGTGTTAATTCCTCTCTTCTATTATTAATATAGTGGATGCCAAGAAATGTTATTCTATTTACTTACTATGTAAGTAAATAGGTATTTAGGCATTTGTTATAGACCAAGTCCAGGTGAGACAAAATTAAAATAAAACATCATCTCTCACCTAAAAGCTCTCATAATAACCTAGCACTCTGATAGTGTCATATGGACAAAGTGCTATGAGAAACCTAGAGAGCTCTACATAAATTCTAATCAGGTTAAGGGTTTCTGAGAATTGCTTCTCTAACTCTGTATAGTAAATATTATGAAAATAGATTTTTTTACACAATTAAATTTTGTGTTTCCAAGGTCTACTTGTCTCTTTTCTGATACCTCTTTTTTGGGAATCTTTAAGGGTGCTGTGAAAGATAATGCAAACTTGCTAGGAAGTGTTTCTCTATTAAAAAGTATGCAGTGAGTAAATTGGCAGGTTTTTAAAATGATAATTATATTAATTAATTAATTTTAAAAATTACGTTAGTCAACATACAATATATCATTAGTTTCTGATGTAATGTTCCATAGTTCATTGTTTGAGTATAACACCCAGAGCTCTATTCAATCCATGCCCTCCTTAATACCCACATCCCCCCACCCTTCTCCCCTCTAAAACCCTCAGTTTTTTTCCCAGAGTCCATAATCTCTCATGGTTCCTCTCCCCCTTTGATTTTTCCCTCCTTCATTTTTCCCTTCCTTCTCCTAAGGTCCTCTATGCTCTTCCTTATGGTCCACAAATAAGTGAAACTGTATGATAATTGTCTTTCTCTGCTTGACGTATTTCACTTAGCGTAATCTCCTCCAGTTCCATCTATGTTGATACAAATGTTGGTTGGATATCCATCCTTTCTGGTGGCTGAGTAATATTCCATTGTATATATAGACCACATCTTCTTTATCCATTCATCCATTGAAGGGTGTCTTGGCTCCTTCCACAGTTTGGCCATCGTGGACATTGCTCCTATGAACATTGGGGTGCATGAGGCCCTTCTTTTCACTACGTCTTTGGCATAAATACCCAGTAGTGCAATTACCAGGTCATAGGGTAGCTCTATTTGTAATTTTTGAGGAACCTTCACACTGTTTTGTTTTTCAGAGTGGCTGTACCAACTTGCATTCTCACCGACAGTGTAAGAGTGTTTTCCTTTCTCCACATCCTCTCCAACATTTGTTTTTCTTGCCTTGTCAATTTTGCCATTCTAACTAGTGTAAAGTGGTATTTCAGTGTGGTTTTGAATTTCCCTGATTACTAATGATATTGAACATTTATTCGTGTGACTGTTAGCTATTTGTATATCTTCTTTGAAGAAGTGTCTATTCATATCTTCTGCCCTTTTTTTGATTTGATTATTTGTTTTTTGGTTATTGAGTTTGAGAGAAGTTCTTTATAGATCTTGCATCCCAGCCCTTTTTCTGTAGTGTCATTTGCAAATATCTTTTCCCATTCTGTGGGTTCCCTCTTTGTTTCGTTGACTGTTTCCTTTGCTGTGCAGAAGCTTTTATCTTTATGAAGTCCTAAAAGTTCATTTATTTTTTCTTTTTTTTCCTCTGGAGATGTGTCTTGAAAGAAGTTTCTGTGGCCAGTGTTGAAGAGGTTGCTGCTTATATTTTCCTTTAGGATTTTGATGGATTCCTGCTTCACATTGAAATCTTTCATCCATTTTGAGTTCATCTTTGTTTGCTGTTAGATAATGTTTGAGTTTCATTCTTCTGTATATAGCTGTCCAATTTTCCCAGCACCATTTATCGAAGAGACTGTCTTTTTTCCATTGGAAATTTTTTTCTGCCTTGTCGAAGATTATTTGACCATAGAGTTGAGGGTCCATATCTGGACTGTGTTCTGTTCCATTGATCTATGTGTCTGTTTTTGTGCCAGTACCATGCTGTCTTGGTGATCAGAGCTTTGTAATATATCTTGAAATCAGGCAATGTGATGCCCCCAGCTTTGTTTTTCTTTTTCAGCATTTTTTTGGCGATTCAGGGTCTTTTCTGATTCCATACAAATTTTAGGATTGTTCCAGCCCTTTGAAAAATGTCATTGGTATTTTGATCGGATGGCGTTGAAAGTATAGATTGCTCTAGGCAGCATATACATTTTAACAATGTTTATTCTTCTGATCCATGAACATGGAATATTTCTCCATCTTTTTGTATCTTCTTCAATTTCTCTCGCAAGTGTTTTGTGGTTTCTAGAGTATAGATTCTTTACCTCTTTGGTTAGATTTATTCTTAGATATCTTATGGATTTTGATGCTATTGTAGATGGAATCAATTCCTTAATTTCTCTTTCTACAGTTACATTGTTAGTGTATAGGAAAGCAACTGATTTCTGTGTATTGAATTTGTATCCTGCCACATTATTGAACTGATGTATGAGATATAGTAATTTGGGGGTGGAATCTTTTGGGCTTTCAACATAAAGTGTCATGTCATCTGTGAAGAGAGAGTTTGACCTCTTTGCCAATTTGAATAACTTTGATTTCTTTTTGTTGTCTGATGGCTGTTGCTAGGACTGCTAGTACTTCTATTACTTCTCGTATGTTTAACAATAGTGGGAAGGGTAGGCATCCTTGTCATGTTCCTCATCTTAAGGGAAAGGCTCTCAGCTTTTTCCCAGTGTGAATCATATTCCATTTGGGCTTTTCATAGATGGTTTTTATGAATTTGAGGAATGTTATCTATCCCTATACTATGAAGAGTTTTAATCAGGAAAGGATGCTGTATTTTGTCAAATTCTTTTTCTGCATCAATTGAGAGAACCATATGATTCTTGTCTCTTCTTTTATTAATGTGTTCTATCACACTGATTGATTTGTGAATGTTGAATCACCCTTGCATCCCAGGGATAAATCCCTCCTGGTCGTGATGGGTAACCTTTTTAATGTACTGTTGAATCTTATTAGTTAGGATCTTGTTGATAATTTTGACATCCATATTCATCAGGGATATTGGTTTGTAATTCTTTTTGTTGGGGTATTTGCCTGGTTTTGGGATAAAGGTAATTGTGGCCTCATAGAATGACTGGAAGTTTCCCTCTTTCTATTTTTTGGAAAAGCTTCAGGAAAAATAGGTATTATTTCTTCTTTGTATGTTTGGCACAATTCCCCAGGGAATCCATCAGACCCTGGACTCTTGTTTTTTGGGAGTTTTTTGATCACTGCTTCATTCTCATTACTGGTTATTGATCTATTCAGGTTGTCAGTTTCTTCCTGTTTTAGTCTTGGTAGTTTAGATGTTTCCAGGAAGGCATCCATTTCTTTCAGGTTGCTTAATTTATTGGCATATAGTTGTTGGTAATACTTTCTAATAATTGTTTCTATTTCCATGGTTTTAGTTGTGATCTCTTCCCTTTTATTCATAATTTTATTAATTTGGGTCCTTTCTCTTTTCTTTTGGGTAGGTCTGGCCAGTGGTTTATTAATCTTATTAATTCTTTCAAAGAGCCAGCTTCTAGTTTCGTTGATCTGCTCCACCGTATTTCTGGTTTCTAATTCATTGGTCTCTGTTCTAATCTTAATTATTTCTCTTCTCGTGCATGGCTTAGGCTTTATTTGTTGTTCTTTCTCCACTTCTTTAAGGTGTAAAGTTAATTTGTGCATTCAGAATTTTTCTATATTTTTTAAAGATTTTATTTACTTGCTTATCTGACAGAGAGAGACACAGAAAGAGAGGGAAAACAAGCAGGGGGAGTGGGAGAGAGAGAGGGAGAAGCAGACTTCCCGCCAAGCATGGGGCCCCATGGTGGGGCTCAATCCCAGGACACTGGGATCATGACCTGAGCCGAAGGCAGATGCTTAATGACTGAGCCACCCAGGTGCCCCTCTATTTTTTTGAGTGAGGCTTGAATGGCTATGTATTTCCTATGAGGGACTGTTTTTACAGTATTCCATAGGTTTTGGACTAATGTGTTTTCATTCTCATTGATTTTCATGAATTGTTTAAATGCTGCTTTGATTTCCTGGTTAACCGAAACATTCTTTAGCAGGATGGTATTTAGCTTCCAAGTGTTTGAATTTCTTCCAAATTTTTTCTTGTGATTGAGTTTCAAAGCATTATGGTCTCAGAATATGCAGGGAATAATCTCAGTCTTTTGGTATCAGTTGAGATCTGATTTGTGACCCAGGATGTGGTCTGTTCTGGAGAAGGTTCCAAGTGTGTTCGAGAAGAATGAGTATTCTGTTGTTTTAAGGTGGAATGTTCTGTATATATAGCTATGAGGTCCGTCTGGTCCAGTGTGTCATTCAAAGCTCTTGTTTCTTTGTTGATTTCCTACTTAGATGATCTGTCTGTTGCTGAGAGTAGAGTGTTGAGGTCTCGTACTATTAGAGTATGATTATCAGTATTTCTTTATTTGGTTAACAGTTGACTTATGTAGTTGGCTGCTCCCATGTTGGAGGCATAGATACTTAAAATTGTTAGATCCTCTTGTTGGATTAAGAATTTATATATTGTCCTTCTGTATGCCTAACTACAGTCTTTAGCTTAAAATGCAATTTGTCTGATACTGAGAATTGCTATCCCAGCTTTCTTTTGAGGTCTGTTGGCATGAAAAATGGTTCTGCATTCCTTCAATTCCAGTCTGGATGTATCTTTAGGTTCAAAATGAGTCTCTTATAGACAGCATATGGATGGTTCATGTCCTTTTATCCAGTCTGCAATCCTGTGCTCTTTCACGGGAGCATTTAGGACAGTCACATTGAGAGTGATTATTGAAAGATATGATTTTATTATCCTCATGTTGCTTGTGAAGTCCTTGTTTCTATAGATTGTCTCTGTAAATTTCTCTTCTATATCATCTGGGGGTCTTTAACCTTTTATAGAAGTCCCCCTCCCCCTTTAATATTTCTTGGAGGGCCGGCTTGGTGGTCACATATTCTTTTAGTTTCTGTCAGTTGTGGAAGCTCCTTGGCTCTCCATTTATTCTGAATGACAACATTGCTGGATAAAGTATCCTTGGTTGCATGTTCTTCTCATTCAGTACCCTGAATATGACTTTCCAGCCCTTTCTGGCTTGCCACATCTCCATGGACGGGTCTGATGTTATTCTGATGTTCTTCCCTCTGTATGTAAGAAATCTCTTTCCCTTGTCACTTTTAAGATCGTTTTCTTGGATCAAAGATTTGCAAATTGTACTACTATATGCCATGACATTGGTCTGTTCTCATTAATCTTGGGCGGGGTGGGGGGTTCTCTCTGCCTTTTGGACACAAATGCTTGTTTCCTTCTCCAGATTGGGAAGTTCTCAGCTTCAATTTGCCCAAATATATCTTCTAGACCCCCCTCTTTCTCAAACCCCTCAGGGATCCCAATAATTTTGATAATTGGAGCATTTTATTGAGTCATTAGTCTCTCAGTTTGATTCCTTGGATTTTAATTCATTTTTCCCATTCTGCCTCAGTTTCCTTCTTTTCTGTCATCTTATCCTCTAGCTAATTTGTTCTTCTGCCTTGTTTACCCTGGCAGTGAGAGTGTCCAGTTTAGATTGCATTTAATTCATAGCATCTTTAAAGTTCAGCCTGATTAGATCTCATTTCTGCCCTTAGAGATTCTGTATTATTGTTAACATTTTTCTCAAGCCTCATATCGCCTTCGTAATTGTTAGTCTAAAGTCTATTTCTGACATCTAGGTTATATCCATATCCATTAGTTCTGTGGCAAAGGCTACATTCTTTGATTCTTTCCTTTTCGTGGGGTTCCTCCTCTTAGTCATTCTGTTAAGGGGTGGTTGAGGGAATGTGCAGAACAAAAATTATTGACTGCAACCCAAGTGAGATATACCTGTTTTATAGTGACTTTAGGGTTGTCAACCTCTTGTTCTTCCAGAATGTCTTCTGGGGGAGGGGCCTGCCATGCTGTTATTCAGGCAACCCAGTTTGGGCAGAGTTGCCCTGATCACTGTAGGGGGTGGGGGATGGGTTCAGTGAAACTGGTTTTTTGTTCTCTGATGGCTTTCCCTGGTGGTTTTCTGTGTCTCTTCCAAGAATCAGAGCAGAAGTGACCATATCCAAGCCTCTGTCTCAGAACAGAGAGAGATTGCAGTCTGCTCTTCACTGAGGTCTCCAGGCCACATTATCTCCATTTCTGTCTGTACTGCTAAAAACTGCAGCATCCTGTGTTATGCACCCCACAGCATTACTCCCAGCCCTCACTTCCTGGGCTGGGCACATCCCTGCCCTTTGTGTTTCTAAAACTATAAGTCACCCCTGGTTTGTATGCATGCCCCATAGCTCCAGGTTTCAGTCTGGGGGCTTGCTCTAAAGTTCTTTTCCCACTGCTACTGATCTGTGAAGTTGTGCCAGGTCCCCAGCACAGGAGGCTTTTGCCTTCCTAGTGCAAGATCACATAGGCTCCCTCCCCCTTTTATTTATCTTCTGATATCTGCCCACAGAATAATGACTTCCTGCTTCATACCTCGAGAGCAACTGCCAGAGATATTGTTTGTAGAGGTCCAGATATATCTTCTTATATCTCAGGCTGATTTTGTGGGTGTTCAGAATGGTCTGGTAGATATCCAGCTCAATTCAGGGGACTGGTTAAATAAGGTCCCTACTCCTCTGCCATCATTTTTCCTCCTGATAGTAAACTGTCAGTTTTAACTTCAGAGGACTTTGCTTTAAAATACTGTTAGACAGACCAACTGGTCAGTTTTATGTCTGTCATCTGGCTTCTGACATGTAAATACTGAAAGGCTTTTGTTCTATACACTTTGAAGTAAACAAAGAAAAATGATGGGAAATACTCTAACAATATTCTGCATCACCAAAGATAAGGATATTTGGTGAGTTTGAGTGATATTGAAGGTGTCACTTCTCTCTACTGCTCTCAGCCAATGTTTGGATCTTTAATTTCACAAAGGGATGATAGCCTGGGGTGACATTCCATAGTTTGATTTCAGTGAGTGATCAGTAAAATTAGACATTATTTAAAAGAGTTTAAAATCTCTTTGAAGGGTTAATTATTCCAAAGTACCCTTGATTGAAATAATTTTAGTGTTTTAAAGTTGCTGAAGACCTTTTTCAGAGGCCTTGTCTAAAAAAATGAAATTATTTTGTTAATAAATTTACAGGAGAAGCAAAAAATAAGGATTTTATATAACTTACTGTCAAAATATTTTCTTTTAAAAAATAAGGACAGTAACATTATCTAAAACTTACTGTGGACAAAGTAAATGTTGGTGCACAATTGTGGCTACCCCTAAGGTCACCTGGAGATTTTTTTGAAAAAATACTTTCGCATATAACACAGCCATGGAGCAATTAATCCAAATTTCTAGGGCTAAGTCCCTGTAAAGGGTATTTTAAGTTCTTCAGGTATGGAAACCTCTTTGGTAAGAGTTAGGAGCTCTAGTCAGATTGCAGATGGCCACACTGAACTCTGGGTTTATTGATGGAACTGGGAGAAATACAGTCTGTGAGATAGAGTTCCTTTTTAGGAGAAAATTCCAATCAGAGCTGCTAAAATTAAGTGCAGAAATGCACATCAATGGCCACTGTATCATTTTGATCACTTCCTAAGGTGGGAAAATCAGACGTTTTTGGTTTTGGTAAAGAACCAAGAAAAGATTGTTTTAACACAATCACATTAAGAAAATTAAAGAGTTTATTGAAATACAAAAGCTAAACATAGTATATATGCACGAAGCTCCTGAAAATAAGCTCACTAGACTAAAAAATGCCCACTTATTTTATCTACAGTCATTTTATCTATAACAAATTCCTTTTCAGAAACTGGAGCTTTGCATCCAGGCTCTTTGTATTAGAAATTCAATCCAAGAAGCCAGGGGAGTTGGGGACAGGGCACAGGAGAGATTATTTTATTAATATCTAATACTAAGTACAAAATTTTAGGACTTGTTTAGGTTGTCAGATGATTAGTAATAAAAATCTTTTATAAATGAGTATTTCTTGGCAGTTGAATTATTTTTTTATGGTCTTGGTCAAGATAGTGTCCTATATTATTTTCTCTAGTATTTTAAATGATTGAGAGTAAATAAAAAAGCATGATTTCTCTGGGGTATACAAACGGTGATAAGGGGGGCTTCTGGGTGGCTGAGTGGGTTAAAACCTCTGCCTTCAGCTCAAATCATGATCCCTCAGGATCCTGGGATTGAGTCCCGCTTTGGGCTCTCTGCTCAGCAAGAAGCCTGCTTCCCTCTCTCTCTCTCTGCCTACTTGTGATCTCTGTCAAATAAATAAATAAAATCTTAAAAACAAAACAAAAAAATGGTGATAAGGTTTTCTTTTATTTTCTTATTCTGTAAAGGACCCAACTTATGATAATCCACATGATAGTTTGTAAAAAATGTGGGCCGTGGGGGCAGATCAGCTTGTATTTTAATAGAATTCCTAATTTCTTGTATTGTGATACATGGCAAGATCCACATGTTGTAGTTGAACTTCAATAATTGTGGTGGCTTGCTATAGCTGCCATTATTTTTTTTTAATTTTTTATTTATTATAAACATTTATTTTTATCCCCAGGGGTACAGGTCTATGAATCGCCAGGTTTACACACTTCACAGCACTCACCAAAGCACATACCCTCCCCGATGTCCAGAACCCCACCCCCTTCTTCCAACCCCCCTCCCCGCAGCAACCCTCAGTTTGTTTTGTGAGATTAAGAGTCACTTATGGTTTGTCTCCCTCCCAATGTTTCATTGATTCTTCTCCTACCCACTTAAGCCCCCATGTTGCATCACCACTTCCTCATATCAGGGAGATCATAGGATAGTTGTCTTTCTCCGCTTGACTTATTTTGCTAAGCATGATATGCTTTAGTTCCATCCACGTTGTCGCAAATGGCAAGATTTCGTTTCTTTTGATGGCTGCATAGTATTTCATTGTGTATGTATACCACATCTTTTTGATCCATTCATCTGTTGATGGAAATGCAACTGATTTCTGTGCATTGATTTTATATCCTGACACGTTACTGAATTCCAGTACAAGTTCTAGCAGTTTTGGAGTGGAGTCTTTTCGGTTTTCCACATATAGTATATCATCTGCAAAGAGTGATGGTTTGACTTCTTCTTTGCTGATTTGGATGCCTTTAATTTCCTTTTGTTGTCTGATTGCTGAGGCTAGGACCTCTAGTACTGTGTTGAATAGCAGTGGTGATAATGGACATCGCTGCCGTGTCCCTGACCTTAGCTGAAAAGCTTTCAGTTTTTCTCCATTGAGAATGATATTTGCGGTGGGTTTTTCATAAATGGCTTTGATAATATTGAGGTATGTGTCTTCTATCCCTACACTTTGAAGAGTTTTGTTCAGGAAGGGATGCTGTACTTTGTCAAATGCTTTTTCAGCATCTACTGAGAGTATCATATGGTTCTTGTTCTTTCTTTTATTAATGTGTTGTATCACATTGATTGATTTGTGGATGTTGAACCAACCTTGCAGACCTGGAATAAATCCCACTTGGTCGTGGTTAATAATCCTTTTAATGTACTGTTGAATCCTATTGGCTAGTATTTTGGTGAGAATTTTCGCATCTGTGTTCATCAAGGACATTGGTCTGTAGCTCTCTTTTTTTCATGGGATCCTTGTCTGGTTTTGGGATCAAGGTGATGCTGGCCTCATAAAATGAGTTTGGAAGTTTTCCTTCCATTTCTATTTTTTGGAACAGTTTCAGGAGAATAGGAATTAGTTCTTCTTTAAATGTTTGGTAGAATTCCCCCGGGAAGCCGTCTGGCCCTGGGCTTTTGTTTGGAGATTTTTTTTTTTTTAAAGATTTTATTTATTTATTTGACAGAGAGAGAAATCACAAGTAGGCGGAGAGTCAGGCAGAGAGAGAGAGAGAGAGAGAGAAGCAGGCTCCCGCTGAGCAAAGAGCCCGATGCGGGGCTCGATCCCAGGACACTGAGATCATGACCTGAGCCGAAGGCAGCGGCTTAATCCACTGAGCCACCCTGGTGCCCCTTGTTTGGAGATTTTTAATGACTGTTTCAATCTCCTTACTGGTTATGGGTCTGTTCAGGCTTTCTATTTCTTCCTGGTTCAGTTGTGGTAGTTTATATGTTTCTAAGAATGCATCCATTTCTTCCAGGTTGTCAAATTTGTTGGCGTAGAGTTGCTCATAGTTTGCTCTTATAATAGTTTGTATTTCTTTGGTGTTAGTTGTGATCTCTCCTCTTTCATTCATGATTTTATTAATTTGGGTCCTTTCTCTTTTCTTTTTGATAAGTCTGGCCAGGGGTTTATCAATCTTATTAATTCTTTCAAAGAACCAGCTCCTAGTTTCGTTGATTTGTTCTATTGTTTTTTTGGTTTCTATTTCATTGACTTCTGCTCTGATCTTTATGATTTCTCTTCTCCTGCTGGTTTTAGGGTTTCTTTCTTGTTCTTTCTGCAGCTCCTTTAGGTATAGGGTTAGGTTGTGTACCTGAAACCTTTCTTGTTTCTTGAGAAAGGCTTGCACCACTATATATTTTCCTCTCAGGACTGCCTTTGTTGTGTCCCACAGATTTTGAACCATTGTACTTTCATTATCATTTGTTTCCATGATTTTTTTCAATTCTTCTTTAATTTCCCGGTTGACCCATTCATTCTTTAAAAGGATGCTGTTTAGTCTCCATGTATTTGGGTTCTTTCCAAACTTCCTCTTGTGGTTGAGTTCTAGCTTCAGAGCATTGCAGTCTGAAAATATGCAGGGAATGATCCCAATCTTTTGATACCTGTTGAGTCCTGATTTAGGACCAAGGATGTGATCTATTCTGGAGAATGTTCCATGTGCACTAGAGAAGAATGTGTATTCTGTTGCTTTGGGATGAAATGTTCTGAATATATCTGTGATGTCCATCTGGTCCAGTGTGTCGTTTAAGGCCTTTATTTCTTTGTTGATCTTTTGCTTGGATGATCTGTCCATTTCAGTGAGGGGAGTGTTAAGTTCCCCTACTATTATTGTATTATTGTTGATGTGTTTCTTTGATTCTGTTATTAATTGGTTTATATAGTTGGCTGCTCCCACGTTGGGGGCATAGATATTTAAAATTGTTAGATCTTCTTGTTGGACAGACCCTTTGAGTATGATATAGTGTCCTTCCTTATTTCTTATTATAGTCTTTGGCTTAAAATGTAATTGATCTGATATAAGGATTGCCACTCCTGCTTTCTCCTGATGTCCATTAGCATGGTAAATTCTTTTCCACCCCCTCACTTTAAATCTGGAGGTGTCTTCGGGCTTAAAATGAGTTTCTTGGAGGCAACATATAGATGGGTTTTGTTTTTTTATCCATTCTGATACCCTGTGTCTTTTGACAGGGGCATTTAGCCCATTAACATTCAGGGTAACTATTGAGAGATATGAATTTAGTGCCATTGTATTGCCTGTAAGGTGACTGTTACTTTATATGTTACTTTATACTTTATACTATATCTGTTCCTTACTGATCTACCACTTGTAGGCTCTCTCTTTGCTTAGAGGACCCCTTTCAATATTTCCTGTAGAGCTGGTTTGGTGTTTGCAAATTCTTTCAGTTTTTGTTTGTCCTGGAAGCTTTTAATCTCTCCTTCTCTTTTCAATGATAGCCTAGCTGGATATAGTATTCTTGGCTGCATGTTTTTCTCATTTAGTCCTCTGAATATATCATGCCAGCTCTTTCTGGCCTGCCAGGTCTCTGTGGATACGTATGCTGCCAATCTAATATTTTTACCATTGTATGTTACATACTTCTTTTCCCGGGCTGCTTTCAGGATTTTCTCTTTGTCACTGAGACTTGTAAATTTTACTATTAGGTGACGGGGTGTGGCCCTATTCTTATTGATTTTGAGGGGCGTTCTCTGAACCTCCTCAATTTTGATGCTTGTTCCCTTTGCCATATTGGGGAAATTCTCCCCAATAATTCTCTCCAGCATACCTTCTGCTCCCCTCTCTCTTTCTTCTTTCTGGAATCCCAATTATTCTAATGTTGTTTCGTCTTATGGTGTCACTTATCTCTCGAATTCTCCCCTCGTGGTCCAGTAGCTGTTTGTCCCTCTTTTGCTCAGCTTCTTTATTCTCTGTCATTTGGTCTTCTATATCGCTAATTCTTTCTTCTGCCTCATTTATCCTAGCAGTGAGAGCCTCCATTTTCGACTGCACCTCATTAACAGCTTTTTTGATTTCAACTTTGTTAGATTTTAGTTCTTTTATTAATCCAGAAAGGGTTTTTATATCTCCCGAGAGGGTTTCTCTAATATCTCCATGCCTTTTTCGAGCCCGGCTAGAACCTTGAGAATTATCATTCTGAACTCTAGATCTGACATATTACCAATGTCTGTATTGATTAGGTCCCTAGCCTTCGGTACTGCCTCTTGTTCTTTTTTTTGTGGTGAATTTTTTCCGCCTTATTTGTCCAGATAAGAGTATATGAAGGAGCAAGTAAATACTAAAAGGGTGGCAACAACCCCAGGAAAATATGCTTTAGCCAAATCGGAAGAGATCCCAAATCGTGAGGGACGAGAAAGGGGATAAAAAGAGGTTCAGAGAGATAGAAAGAAAAAGAAAAAAAAAAAAAAAAGAAAAGAAATGAATTAATAAAAGAAAACGAATAAAGAAAAGTATAAAAAAGAAAAAAATATATATATTTGATAAACTATTTAAAAAACGTTAAAAAAGAAAAGGGTAAAAGTTTTAAAAAAATTTTTAGCAGAAGAGAAAAAAAAATGAAAAAGAAAAAAAAATTAAATTAACTGCAAGACTAAAAAAATCACAAGGAGAAAGCCATGAGTTCCTTGCTTTGCTTTCTCCTCCTCTGGAATTCTGCTGCTCTCCTTGGTATTGAAACCGCACTCCTTGGTAGGTGAACTTGGTCTTGGCTGGATTTCTTGTTGATCTTCTGGGAGAGGGGCCTGGTGTAGTGATTCTCAAGTGTCTTTGCCCCAGGCGGAATTGCACCGCCCTTGCCAGGTGCCGGGCTGAGTAATCCACTTGGGTTTGCTTTCAGGAGCTTTTGTTCCCTGAGCGCTTTCCATAGAGTTCTGGAGGACGGGAATACAAATGGTCTCCAGCCCGGAGGAGCCGAGAGCCCGGGGCCCCACTCCTCAGTGCGCCCCCAGAGAACAGCCCCCAATTACTCCCTTCTGCCTGACCTCCAGCCGCGCTCCGAGCTCACCGAGCCTGTGGCCGGTTCAAGGTAACACCGAGCTGTGAGCTTACTGTCGGCTCTGTCTCTGTAGCCGGCTTTCCCGTTCCAATACCCGCAAGCTCTGCGACACTCAGACACCCCCGATCCTTCTGTGATCCTGCGGGACCTGAGGCCACGCTACCCCCGCATGGGCTTCGCCCGGGTTTAGCCTCTGGAGCGATGTCCCTCAGCGGAACAGACTTTTAAAAGTCCTGATTTTGTGCTCCGTTGCTCCGCCGTTTGCCGGGAGCCAGCCCCTCCCCCCGGGGTCTATCTTCCCGTCGCTTTGGATTCACGTCTCCGCCAGTCCTACCTTTCAGAAAGTGGCTGTTTTTCTGTTTCTAGAATTGCTGTTCTTCTCTTCAATCTGCTGACGGATTTGCAGGTGTTTGCAATCTTTAGATAAGCTCTCTAGCTGATCTCCTGCTAGCTGAAGTAGTCTCAGCCTGCTACTTCTCCGCCATCTTGACTCCTCCTCTATAGCTGCCATTATTATTCCTTTTCTCCTTTCCCAGCCCTTAAGTATCAGCAGTCTTTAATTTTTTTTCTCTTTCCACATTCTGCCCATTGCGTATATGTGATTTCCTGGCCCCAGACAGTGTCTAAACTGGAGATAAGGCCATCGCCTGATTATCACCCCTATGTTTTACTGACTTAAATATCTGAGTATATCCTAGACACATCTCCCTAAGTCTCTTCAGGCATCTTAAAGCTCAACATATCTAATATTAAATCTGTCACTGTTCTCCCAAAAGATTTTTTGTCATGTATTCCTATCTCAATGAACAATTCTTTTAATTTGATTCAAGTTAAAAATCTGAAAGAGAAAAGCCTGCATATTCAGCCTCATCTGTAATGTTTAATTAATCAGCAACTTATGTCAGTCTTGCACCTAGTATGTCTTTGAGTCTTTGATTAAATACACTTGTAGTCTGTTCTTATACCACTTTCTTAGTTTAGGTTAATCATCTAAGCCTTAATTTAGGTTAATTATTACAAATCCTTCGTAATGATTTTGCTGTCTCTTGACTTGCAAATCTTCATGTATTTTTGCTCTGTAACCATAATTATCTTCTTAAACACAACTAACTCTCTTCATGCCATTTTTATGATCTACACCTTATATGATCTACACCTTATAACAACTCTCTATGCAACTTCTTTTCAAGGTCTTCTTATTTAGTAATCTAGTACTTTTTTTTTTGTTGTTTCTTGCTATTTCCCCCCTTCATGAGTTTAGCGCATAGAACTTTCACCTCTAGTACTTTTCTTTTTAAGAAATAGTACTAATAGTACTATTAGTAATAGTACTAATAGTACTTTTCTATTTTTAAGAATTTATTTGTTTTTTTGAGAGAGAGAGAGAGCATGAGCAGGGGGAGGGGCAACGGGAGAAACAGTCTCCCCACTGAGCAGGGAGCCTGATGTGGGGTTCAGTCCCAGGACCCTGGATCATGACTAGAGCTGAAGGCAGGTACTTAACTGTCCGACCCACATAGGCACCCCTTCCCCCTAGTACTGTCCACATGTTGCTCCCTTGGCCCAAATCTCTATGTCTGCTCTCCAAATTATTCACCTATATAAATATATATACATTTCCAACTTAGACTCACTCTTTACAACTGACCTTTCATTTTAAATTTGGTAAAAATTAATGGAATATTTATTGCAGTTATCCTTCCTTGTATAAGTATTTTATTTAGATGTGTGGGATATATATATATACACATATATATACATATGTGTATATATGTATATATATGTATATATATATACATGTACATATGTGTGTGCATGTGCACACACATGTGCATGCACATGCGTGTATCTATACACACATGTTCATATGTTTCTGGGTAAAGATGAGACAGAGCTGCATCTGTATCCAGTTTAGATTGCAAGAACCTGCATTGCAAGCCTAATGCCATTATTGAGTGAGAATTCTTGAAATAAGGGTCTTGAAATAAGGATGAGCATATTTTGAGCATATTTGTGGGAAGATTGTTATGTAGTGTGGTCAGAGGACAGAATGTTAGACTACAAATGTTACAGTTTGCTTCCCAGCTCAACAAAAGGTGGACTCACCCATTGAATTTGGATTGGCATTGTGTGGCATAGTGTGATTTGACCAACAGAAAATGGTAGAAAATGAAGTTATGTGAGTTCTTAACTACGCTTTAAGAGGCCTTGGACCTTCTTCTTGCTGCTTTTTGGGACCATAGCGTAACACACGAATAAATAGGACAGCCTGCTGGAGAACTGGAGAACATCAGGAATACAAATAAGCCACTTAAGCTGAGCAATGTAACCATCTCCACCACTCCAGCTGGGTCAGGAGCTGATTGCACACTCATGAGTGGAGCCATTCAAGACCAGTAAAGGAATCACCCAATTTAGCCTGTCCAAGTTCAAAAGATACGATCACATTACTCCTCAGTTCCAGCCTTTGCAAATTTCTCATCTTACTCAGAGTAGAAGCCATGTAATCCAGGATCAAAGACTGATAATAATCTGGTACTCTTTTATCTCTCTGTCATCCTTGCCCCCTTAGTGTTCGCATGGGCTTCATTGATTACTCCTCAAACAGGTCAGACAAGCAAATCCTTACTGTAGCTGTTACCTCTTCCCCTAAAATTTTCCCAGTGAACCACTTAACACATTTACCTGATCAAATCTTTGCTTTATTATGGGCTCCAGTGATAACTTTTACTTAAATCTGCAGCCTTTTCAATGTCCTATTCCTATTCTACTTTTTTTTTCTTTTTGTCCCACAGCATTATGACCTTCTAATGTAATAAATAATTTACATATTGCTATTATTTATGTTTTTCTACCCATCAAAGCATAAGTTCTACAAAGGCAGAGATCTTTGTTTAGTTCATAGAGGCATCTCATACAAACATGATAATATAAAATGCTTAGGACATACATATTTATGGGAAAAAACACTAAATTTATATAAAAGGACATCATTTTTATATATTTGTATTATTATTTTTATTTAGCATTATATTTTAGAGGTTTCATCATGTTTTAAAATATTCTTTAAACATTTTAATAGGTATAACACTAATTTAACAATTCAATGATTATTGGAGTTAAGCTTTGTGCTATTAGATATAATGCATGAATGAAAATCTTTTAAATGAATTTGTGTTTTAGAAAAAATCCAATAAGGATATGGGATAAATCAGAGAATATGAATATTTTAAAGTCATATTTTTTCTAAATGCAAATATAATTAATGTTTAATACTAATCTCTTTTTAAAAAGTAAGATTTAGCAGAGAAGTGAATAAATGGAAGTTAATGCTGTGACTCTGCTTTATAATTTCTCTACCAAATAAAAAACCAGAGTCATTCATATACATTTATGGTATAGTCTATATACATATGATGTAGACATATATAGAAATATCTTTGCATAAACATATGTATATTATAGGATCAAATTTTGATTAAATATTGACATCTGTATTACATTGTGGGCAGTTATGACTGCATGTAATTTATGTTCCATAAAATAGGGAGCTGGGTTATAGTTGGGAATCTGCATTTCAGTAATATTTTTATGTGTATATATTTAAGATAAGAAATTGACCTAGGGGTTAAAATTAATAATTTATTGAGTAACCTTTTAAAATGTTATATGATTTTATAGGGGATATGTATTTCTATTCAATTTGCATTGCTTACTTTTTTTTCTCTGGAAATAAATGACATGGGTTGAATAATAATGAATAATACTTTAGCTTATTAATCAAAATATTAAAATATACATCCTATTAAAGGTTATCCTACCCTATTCTGTAATAGGACAAACATGAAGAAAAAATTTATCATTCTTATCCATAGTTTTCAAGATGTATATCTTAAAGAGATTTTCCTTTTTACAGAAATCAAACAACTTTGTTCATCTTGACCTGTCTTCTAATTTTTGAGGCAGTACTGGGAGGTGTTTATGTAAAAGAGAGAATTTTTCCATGATGATTTTATTCACATTGATTTCCCCTCAAAAGCTCCTTTTGTAACTTTTGCCTGAAACATAAAATTAGCAACTCATTACGTTTTCTTGTTCAATGCTCCAGGCAAAATTATGAGCTCCCAAAAGCTGTCTGAGACTCTACTCTCCTCTCTCTGTATTTTTTCTTCTCTGTAGGAAGTTTCTGCCTCAGATACTTGAAAATCTTTCCCAAAAGTGGTTCAGCAAGAGTGCAAATAAAATAATTTTTTTCCTTCTTTAGTATTCACTGTTTTAACTTTTTTTTTTCCTGTTGATGGTAAAATGTTCTGTTGCCTAAAGCGAACGAGCACAAACAGATAAACCCACATTTCGAACTTACCTGTTATTCCTTCTCCATAAACCCCGATCTACAGTCAAGTGTTTTTAGATAGGAGTTTAAGGTTAGGGTACACCTGTCACCTGAAAGTAAGTTCATAGAGAAAAAAGATTGCTTTTCTGCCTTTATATGGCCTGTAGTACCTCACACAGAGTAGATATATGTCAGGAACCTAATTGGTGGACAAAGATGTTGATGATATTATTTTATTTCAGTGGATTAGGTATATCAGAGAGAGTATATCTTCCTTTTTGGATAAATTAATTCTAGACATTTCCCTATGTTCATATGCCAATAAGAGTTCAGATATTTGGATAAAATATTTTTATATAGTTGTGACAGTAATACATAGTAGTTAAGTTTTCTAAAATAATGTGCACTAATAGTTCTGTTTGCATTCAGTTTGAACAGGAAAAAGAAACTAAATGAGAAAGATTGCTGATCTGCACATAATTTTTTTTTTTTACCAAAACAATACTTATTTTTTTTAAGATCTTATTATTTTGTTTGAGAGAGAGGCAGACAGTGACAGAGATAGTGAGAGAGAGCACAAGCAGGGAAGAGGGGGAGAAGCAGGCTCCTGCTGAGCAGGAAGTCTGACATGGGACTGGATCCCAGAACCCTGGGATCATGACCTGAGCCGAAGACAGATGCTTAACCTCTTGAGCCACCTGGGGGCCCCAACAATACTGTTTTTTAAAAAAAGCATTCTAGGGGTGCCTGGGTGGCTCAGTGGGCTAAAGCTTCTGCTTTCAGCTCAGGTCATGATCCCAGGGTCCTGGAATCGAGCCCCGCATTGGGCTCTCTGCTCGGCAGGGAGCCTGCATCCCCTCGCCCCCGCCTGCCTCTCTGCCTGCTTATGATCTCTGTCAAATAAATAAATAAAATCTTAAAAAAAAATAAAAAGGCATTCTAGTTTTTTCCCATTTGATTTATAAGGTCTACATCTCTTCTCACAACTAGGGGCGTTTGTGAATGCTTCAACCAACAGAGTATGGCAGGTTTAATGCTATATTACTTCTGAGGTTAGGTCATAAAAGGCCATACAAAAAAATGAAATAAATATAAGGCCATACAGCTACCAGCTGATTTACTAAGGACTCTAACCTTGGGGAAAGTCAGCTACCATGTACAAAGTCCTTTCATCCTAGTCAGGAAATCAGGCAAGCACAGCCTTCTATTTGTCTCCAGGCATGAGTGAAGCCCCCTTAGATTGTTTAGACCAGCCCATCTATCTGCCAGATACCAATGAGTGATCTCAGTCCCTACCATAAGCAACAAAGCAACTCAACCCTGCCCAAATTAACAACATACAGAATCTGGGAAGTAATTTAGAATGGCTCTTGTTTTAAGCCTTTAAATTTGTGGTAGTTTTGTTTATTTGTTTGTTTTTTAGCATACTAAAATATAACTGAAACAACTTTCAAAATTAAAAAAAAAAAAAAAAAAAAAAAAAAAAAAAGGAAAAAGAAAAAGCTCAGTGAGTTGCAAAGAATTTTGATCTAAAAACCTCTGTGCCAAACCAAGGAATATAATATAAGCTTGTATAAAGTGGACCCAGGCAGTGTGAAGTCCAAAACAAAACAAGCTGAGGACTCAGAAAAATATTTTAAAGTGAAAAAGGAAAACCAAAATAGTTACAAATGATATGATGAAGATATTGGACGAATGTAACAAGAATAAGAAGGGGTATTACAGTACTATATATTTGTATCACCTTCCTGACCTTATTTTCTTTATCCTCTCAATGTTTCTTAGGTATATTACTTCTTTTGAGAAATGATGCCTTATAATAATTGACTGTATTATATACTTCATAGGAAAAGAATCTACTGTTCCTTTTTATGTTTTTCAGAAGTGAAAAATGTGTGTATACACAATATACCTATAGTAAGCATCCAGATGTTTTCACACCCTGAAGCAATGCAACAACCTAAGTAAGACCCAAAAGTATTTGAGTAACTACATTGTTTTGTGGACTTGGGAGAGGATAGCCTGTGAAAAGTGAGATGGAAAAATGTTAGCCCGTTAGCTCCAGGAGTTGTTGGCACATTCTCAAGCAGATCTGTCTTAGAAAGTTTAGTTACTAAGTTTAAAATCCATAAGGTGATTTGCTTAGAACTCACTCACCCACTCCTTTGAAAATCCTGATATAAATCCCAATTTACAAATCTTTTATTTAAAGAACACTGATTTAGAAAATAACCAACACTGTAGGTTTTATATTGAGTGTACTACTCAGTGGCATATCGATAGTAAACTTTACTGTTATGATTTAATTTATATTGATGTTTGTTTTATTTATTTTATTAATGTTATTTGCTATTTGGAATTTACTCCAAAGTCCACTGTCTATTGTTACTTATTAACTCCGTCAGTATGGGAATGAGTACTGAATAATGTGGAAGTGCCCATTATAAATTCCCAGTCTATAGAAGATTAGCTGCCATCAACTGGCCTATAATAACACAAACATCTGATAACAGTCCTCATGCTTTATCAACATTACTTAATTTGTTGCAACATATTAATAAAAAGGAAGATTATATAATTTTATTAAAAGTAATTCCACATTTTTTGAAATGTATACTATCAGTTCTTTCCCAATGCCTTTTCATTTCCTTAAGGCCATGTGACCATTCTCAACTTCATTATATAATAAGAGCTCAGTCATTTACTCGTCTTATTTCCACTGCTTTTTTCTGTAATTGCTCATATATAACTCATCATTTGGGCCATCCACATTACCATGTTAGTCCAACATTTAGTTACATGCCCTAAGACCATGTTTTGTATATAGTTTGTTTATAAGTATATCCCAAACAAATAACCTAGTGCCTGATTTTTAGATGGCTTTCAAAAATTTTTGATGAACTCATGAACAAAATGTTGCAGAAAGTTGTCTTTATTGATATTAATAGGCTTGCCATTTATTTTCCAGATTTTTGCTTGCTTATTCTTTGGAAGAACATAACTTAGCAGCTCTAAAGAAGTAAAATCACATTACCTTGTTCCTTTGTCCACTATGATGGCATAGTGGCCAGATCAAAGTTTAATATTTGCATCAGTGTAAAAATCTCAGAACATTTAAAAAGAATAGTAATAACCATAATCTTAATAATAATAATAAAATACACTCACTAATCCATTCAACACCTGTGGTGTCTAATCCTTAAATGATCTAAATATTTACTTATTTCACATTTATTGTTTTCTATCACCCTGATCAAAATTTTGTAGATTTTTCTGTTTAAGTGTACCTTTGATATATGTTATTTTGTATTTTGAGAGAATATATTTTAATATCTTTTGTTTTCACATTACTTTTTAAAAATTTTAGTACTAAGTATATCCATGTTTTACTTTGAAAAACATTACAAAAATCTCATGCAGTAAAGTATTAATACAGTTGAAACCTATTTGCCTTATTGAAGATTTAGTGCTTGGTCATTCTAATCTATTATGGTCATTTGACCCATCTGTTGTTTATAAATTCTATTTATCTTTTTAAGAATAAGTTTCTTATAAATTGCTTAAATTGACATGTATGCATATTTGTCTCTCACAAAGTTTTAAAGGATTTCATTTGGAGTGTTTTTTTATAGCTTCTCAATTTTAAATGATTTTATTTCCAGTGAATAATTGAATCATATTCATGAGCTTCTGTTTTTATAAGCTGTCTTATTAAAATAATTACTGGGCAGCCTTTTAATTGGTCAATAATAATATATTTCATTATTATTATAAAGTCGCTGACCTGTGTTTAACAGACTTGAAAAGACAATTTCCTGTTCATTTGATATATCTTTTATAATGAATTCTAAAAAGTAATTGATAGATAGACTTGTTGATTACTACCCTACTATGTTTAGTTAAAAGATCAGTAAACAAATTATTTTTCATAGTATTCTCTGAATGTTCTTCCTTGTCCAGCATCTTCAAAGATATTCCATCATTCTTGACATGGGTTGCTCCAGACCGGCTTCGCTAATTATTACATGATAATTTACGACTAGCTGTCTCCAAGTTAGAGGATTCTGTTTTACAAGTACTTCTTTGTAGTTCAAGGAGACAGCAATACAGAAGCTGTGTAGAAAAGAGCACCTTCTCTGATCCCACAGACATAAAGGCTACCAATTTTATTGTAGTCTGAGTTTTTTCAGAGATAAAGTCTTGAAAGTAAAACATGTGATCTACTGCTAAGTTACTAACCTTATAGGTTTTTGGTCAAACTTTCCTATAAAACACCTTACCAACTGTTTTCTACACAGATAATGAAGTATACATCAGTTTATTAAATTAATCTCTGTGATAAATTGAGGGCCTGAGAAGAAGCCACAGGACTCCACCACTTTTCCTCAACTAGAAGAATCATGCAAAGCTTAGACAATGGTCTGCATTTAGCAGTGTATTTTTCCATGCAAATCAGACCCTGAAGAACAATATTAAAAGATGTCTCATTATAATTTTCCAGTTATTATGTTTTCTAATTTTAGATAAATACTATAAAGAAAAATCAGAGAGAAGAAAATAGAATGTTTAGTATTTCCTGTTTGCTGTGTGTGTGTGTGTGTTTGTAGTCTTGATAATCTTAAGAGAAAAGCTGTAAGATTCTACAAATATTATCTTCACAGTTTACCCAGTCATGTTTTGTCTCATGTGAGATTACACTTATATTAGATGCCTTGATCTGTTGCCTCCCCTTTTTTTTTCTCCTCAATAGCCATTATTTTTGTCTTGTTTGCCCTTCACTTTCTGGAGTAAAATCCAATCTGCACCATTCTGAACCGGGGAAGAAACTGCTGATGATGTTTTCAACATTAATCTCACTCATATTAATGATAATATCACATTCATTTCAATTGTTCATGACTCTCCTGCCTTTCTCTCTGGAAACATATAAATGACCCCAGAGTATACATCTTCAAACT
Organism: Mustela erminea; assembly: GCF_009829155.1. Taxonomy (NCBI): domain Eukaryota; kingdom Metazoa; phylum Chordata; class Mammalia; order Carnivora; family Mustelidae; genus Mustela; species Mustela erminea. Next base: position 28,034,771 of record NC_045617.1, read on the forward strand.
GAACCTGAAGTGGCAATGAACATCTTTGGATTTCATTATTCTTTCTGGGAATGCTGTACTTTTTTTTGAATGACATCTGGGCAAACTTTCTAGTACTCATGGTTAAATGCTATTGTGACAAAAAGTCTTTTTTTTTTTCCCCCACTTAAGGTTATTGATAGCAATTGGCTCACATCTATTAATAAAAACTCTAGTTTCTATTTCAGAGATACTGAATGATGTACTTCATTGAACTATATTTAGATTCTTTATACAACTTATTTTTAAAGTCTTCATTAAGTTGTTCTATTCATAAACAACTTATTACATTACTTTTCTATTATACTAATTAAACAGTGCCAAAGTTTCTTAAACTATACTTTATTCTCTTATAGTTTCTATTTTTTCAAAAGTTTTGCTTAGCTGAATTTTCCATAATGCTAACTTAACTGATATATTCAATGAAACAGCCAACAAAAGTCCATTTATAAAATCTTATTATGGGGCGCCTGGGTGGCTCAGTTTGTTAAGCATCTGCCTTTGACTCAGGTCATGATCTCAGGGTCCTGGGAGTCTGCTTCTCCCTCTGCCTCTACGTCCCACTCATTCTCTTTCTATCAAATAAATAAAATCTTTAAAAAAAATAAAATCTTATTGTACTGGTATTGCTTTATTACAAATTGATATGCAGCGTTTTTTTAACTATTTAGTTCTTTATGAACCACAAAATATTGCTTATTAAATATATTAAAGATATGTTAATTAGCAACGGTTGATTTGTTTTCCCAAAAATGCAATAATAGTAAATTTCTTACAAAATATCATATTGTAACTTGTGTCCTGAAAAAAATCCATGTCTTTGGAAATACAAGTTACCTTAATAAGAAGGTAACAGTAATAGGTAACTTTCTTGGAAATGATTCATTTATTCATAAATATGTATTTATCATATATTATATACCTGTCATTAGAAGTAAATAAGATACAAGGCTAATAAATATTACATTCTCTGAAAATGTACTCCTGAAGTATTCAGCCACTCTCAGATACTTAATTAGTAAAGTAACTATCATACCTTGGATAAGTTATTTAAAAGGAGTGCTTTAGTTTCCTCATCAGCAAATGGGGATAATAATAATACTTCCTCATTGCATTGTTGGACTAAATGGCCTACAGTAATTCCTGACATAAATTGTACTGTTATTGTTAAATTCATGAGAGATGGAGGGCTAACGAGGTTAGATGAGGTTCTTGATGCCACAAAGTTTATAGTTTATTTCAACACACAGATTAAAAAAGTAATTCAAACATTAAATTAATAAATATAGTGAGGATAGAGAATCAAAAGAATAAGGAGTTGTGAGGAAAAAAAATCATGTAATAAATGGGTACCTGCGTAAGATACAGCCTTCCCCTGAATGGAGCACATGTTTTTAGAAGTGAAAATATCACACACATGACACAACTCTGAGTTGTGTGCCATGAAAGAAGACTGGGGAGAGTTTGGGAAGCAGAGAAGAACCATTTTCAGCTGTTGAAATCTGGGACAGTTTCATGAAGACATTGGCACTGAACTGGATTTTTTAGGGTTTTCTGGTTTTAAATTTGCAGGGTGAATTGAAGAAAAGGAACTCCAGGCAGAGGGAGCAGGTGTTACAAGGGCATACATAACATAGCATTATGTGAGTAAATGAAATCTCACATAATGAGCTTGTTTTTAATGTATTTAATTACGAACATAGGAATTAACTTGGATATAAAATAATTTCTAGTGAATCTAAGGAAATAAGACTATCAAAACAAAATATTACATACCAATTTTTTATAGTACTATGATACCTGACATTATAGTTCTTCAGTGTTATGCATAGGAGAAATTAAGGATCATTATTCATCTAGAAATGGTGATTGGTATGCAAGAAGTATAGGAATAAAAAGCAAGCATGTAAAAAAATTGAATACAATAATGGAGTAATTTTTTGGTAAGAAAAGAGAAATGATAATCTAATGTTTTTTGTCCTTTTAATATTTCTAATAGTTCACTTTTATTTTTTGCTACAGATTAGAAATTAAGACAAAGCAAAAAACCTTGTATCTTCAGCACAGAGAGTTTGAAAACATTGCATTAATAAATTGTTCTAAAAAGTGTTCATAGTGTAGCAGAGGCAATGATTATCTTGTTATTATTTATGCAGATTCTATCACAGACTGAGCTGACTCTTGGATGAAATTTTGGCTGGAGATGGTGCTGAAAACATAAATTGAAATTGGGGGAATTGTGGTCACTGGATGCCATATTAGTGGTCAATTATAATAAACTTAGTTTCATGCAGAAAGCAGTAAAATACTGCACAATACAGGATACTTAAGTAAAATTTGAGTAGTATACATTGTTTATTTTACATATTCTTAAGTATGTATAGATTTCTGTTTTGAATTGCCTTCTTATGCAGAATTCTCAAAAAGATACAAAATCTTTTCCTGACCAACCCTGGGTGAGTTTTGGATTTTCAAGGCTGAGGGCAGAGCTTGAATTCATCCCAGCTGCACTAAGAATAAGGATGACTTTATATACTTTCAAGAGTCCTAACAGCTGCTACAGAATAGAATTTTCTTTTAGACTATAGCTTGAGGATAAAATTAACCAATCCTCTTCTGTTGGGAGTTTATAATTATGCACTAGTTTGCCTCTGAGTTTGCAGGAGACACAGAGAGGAACCTTTATATTTCTTTCCAGAAATAATTTAGATGCTGGAGTGTCTTAGAAACTGGTGAGCTGCAACCAAGATCACTTCTCTGTGACCTTTGAAGTGAAACAGGTGACCATTGTTAGATTCCCAAGAAAGTCTGAATTTGAGAAACCAGAAATTAAAACAATTTGAAGATACCAATAATTAATTCTTGAGTTGTTGATCTCCAAATAAAAGTTTCTTAGATGTAATAGAGCTGTTCCAGAAAACACATATCTCATGTTAAGATTTGACAACTGACTTTCTGAGTAACAAATGTTCAAACAGCTTAAATGAAACCTGAGGTACTATTATCATCAAAAACTATAGAGCAACATTCTTGGGGTCCATGAATTAGATCATAATGTACTGGACTATATTTGTACCTTGATTTAAAAAATCAGTTGTAAAGTTGATTGGCATACTAATGATAAAAGTTTATTGTAAGAATTATTTAAAAGTGAAACATTGTCCTTTTCCAGCTTGTATATTTAGCCAGAATCCCTTCAGACCCTTGGGCAAAGTCGGAAAGGTCTAGGACAGAGCCTATAGCTTAGGACAGAGATTCTGCGTAGGAATATGCTGGAGAATCAAGGGTGACTTTACCAGGGAGCTGATGCGTGTTATCTGGGAGGCACAGAGAGAAAACTGACCCTGAAAACTCCAGAAAAGGAGATAAGAAAGTAGGTATGTTTTTCTCTCTGGAGCAGGCAGAAATGAAGAATATTATTAAATAAGTTGGTAGAGAAAGACTCATAGCACTCATCATTAGATTTCTGACCCTGGACATTTGGGGACTGGAACTTGGACTTCTTGTGAATCATTACCAAGACCTCTGACTTACTACTTGTTATTTGGACCACTTCAAATAATAAAGGGGAAAAGATTTTTTTTTTTAAATTGATCATTTTAATGGTCTGAGCTGTACTTAGTAATTAAGTTCAAACAACAACAAAATGCTATTACTTCTTCCCACTCCTTCTTTAAAACTGCTTTGTGAAGAACTCTTTTCTTTCCCCTTGAATAAAATGTTAGGCAGGTTAGCATATCTTTTCTCATCACTCTTGGATAATAGAAAATCCTTCAGACACTGCATCAAGAATACTCTTACTGTCCAGGGTAATTATCGACATGCAGAACATGTTTGTTCCAAGTCACATCTTTTGTCTCCTCTCCCCCGTTTACTCTGGGAAGGCTGCAGTGCTGTAAGGGATCATGGGACACTTCAGCTCTATTTCTCCATCATGCTTTTGTATTTCTTTTCCCCAGCTTGCTTTGGTTTCTGACCTGTCTAGGGTGGGTGCTCAGAGGAGACAAAAATAAGGAGAAGGTCATATGCCTATGTGTTTGACCACTGCTATCACCTTTAGGTGTCAGTGCGTGGAAGATGTTTATAAAGTTCAGTCTGTTGCAGAATACTTTTCATGATTTCGTAGAGACTTCCCCAGGGAATATTGATGAGCACTTTTTGTAGTATGGGCTGGGAGGCTTGTAATGCCAGTTCTCAGATTCTGAGAGCTGCAGATTGTGAGTTAGAACATCACAAAGCTGTTCTTGTTTGTACTTCACTCTGTGAGGTCTGCTTGCATAGGCTTTCTCTGTTGGAGCCCCAGAGCCCCCCAAGTAGGAGGCTTTTATGAGGTGACTTTAAGTGGGTGTCCTTACCTTTATCATCAGAAAAGAGCAGTGTGCTCCCAATGCATTTCCTTCTCTTGGATCAGCTATCTCAGGAAAATGGCCACTGTCTCCCCGGGGTTGAGTCTGACTTAGTCGATTGTGGCTTCAGACCATGGGGGACACATAACAAGCTCCCTAAGTGGTCCTTTTGGACTCTTGTACTAATCTGTGAAAAAAGAAAACAATTGTCTCCTCTGTTGATAGGAAGAAGGAAAATATTAGTAGTTCTATATATATATTTTTTTATTTAAGTAGTCCCCACACCCATTTGTGCAGGGCTTGAACTCACGACCCTGAGATTAAGACCTGAGCTGAGATCAAGAGTCAAATGCTTAAATAGCTTAGCCACCCAGGCACCTATAATTCTATGTATTTTTGAGAGGAAACATCTATTCTTCAACCATCAGTTACATAAGCTATAGTTGTAAAATGTTGTAAGCATAATATGAATTTTAAGAAACCCAAAAGGTCATAATCATTAAAAAAATACATTCTTGGGTTGGAGCCGGGTTGTAGGAGCCAATATGGACACTCAAGAAAAAGACCAGTCTAAACTCCTCTGCTTTTCTGATAAGTTACCATACTTATAGATGTGGAAAGTCATACAAGCAATGTGTATCTATATTTTACTAGGCCATTTGCCAAAGGCATACACAATATTTTTGGATATAAGATGAGGAATGATAATTAGAGTTTCTATATATTCAAAGGCAGCTGGTGTAATATGCATATCAATCTTTAATTATCTGGAGAGAATGACTAATGATGGTATTTGGGAAATGCAGTACAAACACAGGGATTTGTAAATAAAAGGTCAAAGAATTAATTTGATTAAAAAAAGAAATGATTTTTTAATAATATTAAACAATGGGCAGACATAACTAAAAAATTTAACAATTTCCCTTATATTAGAAAACAGCAATCAAGAAAAAATGCAGATTAATAATCTTAACACTAGAACCCATTTTCCTTTAATTTTGGCTTGAAATTCTGAAGTTAATAAAGTAGATATTATAACACATTAAATGAAAATAAGAGCCACCCAGATTATTTTAAAGTCCTCTTAAAAATTTTTTTACAATTTTTTTGAATATACCTATTTTATAATGATTTGCAGTTTATTTAAGGATAAAATATAAGTTATAAGGAAATAGAAAGATTTAAATGAATAATTAAGTTATCAAGTTATTAACTCCAACTTAAATTATTTTTAAAAAGATAAATTTCCTTTATACTTGTAGATTTTTCTTACAACGTTCAGAAAACTGCAAAGAGAATAAATAAAAGTAAGAATATGCAGATCATTCAGATATTTGAAGGAGATTATAAAAAGAAAAACATAATTATCCTTGTGGGTTGAAAAGATTATCAGAAATGCTAAGGTGCTGATACTGCAATATTCATTTAACCAATATATGTTCTCTCTTCCCTTTATCATAATGAAGCTATCTAACTACCTGCGGAGGATGTTATAAAGATTAATTACTTCATTTTTGCAAGAGTTCATAAAGTTTAATAATATTAAATAAAAGGACAAATGAAACATTGAGGTAAGAGCTATTAACCATTGTTATGAACCCACCCATTATTATTACTTATAGGGATGAAGGTCAGCATTTCATTTGCAGCATCCATTAATTACAGTCAGAAAACATGATAAAATTTTATTTAAATGTTTAGGAATCTATGATATATAATCAGTGTATAAAAAGTTTATGAAGGTTTTAATTAAACCATGACAAACCGCACTCTTTTTAACACTTACCTTCTCATTCATGACCATGTACTCTGAGTATTTTTCTAGCTCTGTGACCCTTTTTCATTACCTCTCCTTCATTGTTGTCTCCTTAAAAGAAGGTATTTCTCAGTGCTCTAGCATTTTTAATTTATCTTCGATTGTATGAAATGTTTAGGGTATTTTAGCTACTATCCTCATTTGATGACTTCAGTGTCTATATTATGAGGCCTTTGATGTCTTTCTCATTTCAGACACAAAAATCCCAAATAAGTGAACAGTTCCACATGGATTTACCCCAGGGGTATCTCAAAATCAACATATTCAAAATGGAACTCCTTATTTTGTTTTTAGAATTTTACCTTTTCTAAGGCCTGGTTCCATATATTAGAGCACAAGCTCTGGAGCCATAATACCTGGGATTGTATTACCCGTTCTCCAGTGCCTACTTGTACGATATTGTAACATCACTTATTGTCTTTGAACTTTTATCTTCAAATCAGTAAACAGGGGGTGGCAGAAGTTGTTATGAGAATTGAATGAGTTAATAAGTGTGAAGTGTTTCAAATGATGCATAAATCATAGTAGACATTTTGATATGGGAGTTAAATTATTGTTTCCCTTTTCTTTGAAGAACTCAGGTACTTGCCTCTTGGTCCCTAGGACTCAGAAACATCTTAGCCAAGTTCATTTTGCACTTCAGGAAGTTCCTTAAAACCACGCGGCACCTGGGTGGCCCGTTGGTTAAGGGTCTGCTTCAGCTCAGGTATAATCAAGGGGTCCTGGGATTGTGCCCTGAATCTAGCTCCCTGCTCAGCGGGGAGAATGCTTCTCCCTCTCCCTCTGTTGCTCCCCCTGCTTGTTCTCTCTCTCTCTCTCCCTCTCAAATAAATAAATAAATCTTTAAAAAAAAATCATAACATAGAACAAGAAACCTCTATTTCCACGTTACTTGTTAGCGGCGACAATGAGGATTAATCTCCAACTCATCTCATGTTGTTATCATGTTATTTCTTCTGAAATTATCTTCCTGCTCTCCTTCTGCTATTAAACCTTGGTTATCCTTTAAACTAATATTAGGGTCAATCACTTTTGTAAAGCTTTCTTTTACCTTCTATCCTCTATCCTCTCAGACAGAATTTACTACTTCATTTCTTGTATTAGTGCTACTTTTAAATATATATATTTATTATATATATTTTATATACATATATTTATATACATATACATATATATATAAATTCATGTTTTATTCATCTGTTTACCACAATATTTGATGATATGCTCTAAGAAGAGATGGACCAAAACTTATTTATCATTTAATGTACAGGATAGTGTCCAGTACATAGTGTTTAGGAAATAATTGTAAAATTTCAGGAATATTTAAACCCCACAGTGCTGCTTTTGACTTTTTATAGTATGACCATAACAGATCATCCCAGTCTTATCTTCTGTTACCTCTTCTTACCTGGAAAAAGAAAGAAGGAAGGGAGGGGGGGAGGGAGAAAGGAAGGGAGACAAGAGGAAATAGTCTTTTTTTCCCATGCTAAATGTTAGCATATGCACATAAATTGTTAAATGAGATACATAAATTGTATCTGTATCAGAACATTTATCACAATCTGCCTGAGTTGAAGTTGTTAATTTGGAGTAGACATATAGGTAGTAAATCGTGGGTTTCAGAAGGACCAAAGATGTTTCATTTTTGTGACTAAAATATGTTAGTTGAACTGACTTAAACTAGTATAAGCTAATAAAAATGAATTCTTTGTCTGAGATTTATAGGAGATGAAATGTTCCAGAAAGAACATTACATTTCCTATGAATAAGCATTCAAAAGATAATGACAACTCTATGTTAGAAATGTGTGTGTGTGTGTGTGTGTGTGTGCACGTGCATGTGCTCATGTGCAAAGAGCAAGCCTCCCCAGTTAGGAACATCAAAGTCCCTAGCCATTTAGATCACTTTACTGAATGATAAATGATACTCTCAACAGAGGACATATTTTTGAAATACAGATATATCCTTTATATTCAAAGGGAGCCCTTGAATAAACTTGGTGAAATCTGAACTTTGTGTATACAACTATTAGATACATATTTTTCATTATGCACAACTCTAAAAAAAGAGAATGGTGTTTTCCTTATAAGCTTGTTTGAGTCATTAAATTGAATCATGCACAAAACATAAGTGGCAAAGCTGTATTAAAATCTCAATCCTGAAGAGAAACTTGAAACGACCCACTTACTAGTCTTTCAGTACATATGATTCAAGGTTGTGCTTCAGAAATATTGCAGATTATTCAGTTCTTCAGCAAATATAACTGAATGAGTATTTTGTTCTAGGCTAAGCAGTGTCTCAGAAAATAGCCATTAATGGGAGATATAAAGTTCCTGCTCCCATGGATGGCATGTCAATTGGAAGAAATAAGAATTGAATACATACGCACAAAAAGGACTAAATAATTACACTATGATAAATGTTGTAAAGAAACATACAGAGCGTTATGAAACTTGATAAGAGGCTTCGATATCTAATGAGAAGTGATATTTATGATGATAAATAGCATGGAGAAATTGATATTTAGGCTAAGACTTGAAATATTACTAAGAGTTGTCCATGCAAAGTGAGTGATATATTTTGTGAACTTTTTGCAGTACCAAATAAAATCAAGTAACTACAGAATTCAGTGTAATTCATCTCTATTTTATAGTTCTATTTTAATGTATGCAATAGGATCAATTCTCTACTATTTATAGAAGTGGTAAACATACAAAGTAAATAACAGACCAGTAAATGGAGGTCCCAGGATTTCTTTTCAAGATTCACATGGTTTGGTAGAGTTCAGAGAGCGGAATCTAAGAAACTTATCTGGGTAGCTAGCATATGATAAGAGGTTCCCAGTAAGAACTTGTTAATAGAATAGAATATTTGGCTTATATTGATTTAAAATCTAGCAAATCAATTAACATATCTACATTGATAATGGTTAGCACATACAAGTTATTTTGGACTGGAAATCAGTCTCTCAGATTGATTTACTCATTAAAACTTGCATATACCCATTAAAGCAATGATAACAATTTTGAAGTTGCAGTCTTTCCCCTAATTATGTTAGTTTTGTGTTCTCTTTTCTACCCCAAGACATCTCAAAATGTAACTCACTAAGTAAAGGAGCAGGTATTGTGGGGACAGATGTGGGAAGATATGTGAAGAAAGGACTTTTGAGGGGCGCCTGGGTGGCTCAGTGGGTTAAGGCCTCTGCCTTCGGCTCAGGTCATGATCTCAGGGTCCTGGGATCGAGCCCCACATCGGGCTCTCTGCTCTGCGGGGAGCCTGCTTCCTCCTCTCTCTCTGCCTGCCTCTCTGCCTATTTGTGGTCTCTCTCTGTCAAATAAATAAAAAAAAATCTTAAAAAAAAAAAAAAGAAAGAAAGGACTTTTGACATTTCTGGTTGAAACTACATCTTCATTTCTTTGCTTCACCTTTTTTTTTTTTTTTTTTAAAGAGTGAGATAGAGCATGAGTGGGGAGGTGGGGGAAGGGCAGAAGAAGAGGGAGAAAGAGAATGCAAAACAGGCTCTAAGCTCAGTGTGGTGCCCGAGACGGGTCTACACCTCTGTCTCACAACCCTGAGACCATGACCTGAGCTGAAATCAAGAGTTGAATGCTTAACTGACTGAGCCACCCAGGCACCCCACATCTTTATTTCTATGTATCATAGCAAGTTATGCAATTCCTATGTGCTTCATTTCCCTTATTTAAAATGAAACTGATATATCTGGTGGCTCCTATAATTAATAATGCTACTGTTTTTGACAAGTTAGCTGTTTGGGCTGTTAGGACCCATTCTCTAAGTGTTTATAGTGCTTTTGGAGTCCTGAAGTAAAAAGAAAACATCGTATAGACAGAATTTTATATTTTATTAGTTACAGGATGTTTTGCATCATCTCAGAATCTGCTCAGTGCCAGTAATAGCACAACTAAAAAATATTTCACATACCTATAAGTCAAAACTTGCCATTTCTAAGTTTTTCTACTTCTAACATAAAACCATAGTCACCCATATTCTGTGATTGACTGTGAGGAAGCATTAAGGGCAATATGTTTACCTGTATTAGTTCCCTTTGTCCTGGGAAGATCTCTTTACAGTATCATCCTAAAAAACAAATATATAACAAAACAAAACACAAAATATAAACAAACAACAAAACAACCAACCAAGGAAACAAAAACCTTTGATAGTTTATCATATTTTAATTTACCCTTTAGAAACTTAAGAATCAAGAGTGGCTTAGGTCTTCATTTATTTTATTCTCCATGGCCAGAATTAATAAATGATTACTCAACACCCCAAATTATTTAGATCCTATAAGTCAACTAACGGAAAGAGAAAAGTAGAGGTTGTCATAACTGAATCTTTTCAATAAATAAATAAACCAAAAAGAATAATCAAATTACTTTTTATAGAATGGAATGGAACTGAACTATTCCTAAATCCTGAAGATAATGGCTTTTAATCCAAGAATTTAAATTGGAGGCACAGATTATCTTTTCAGTTCAAATGAAGCAATCCTAGTATAAGTAACCTGAGCATTTGAGTTTAGTTTTCTCAAATGTAACATGTGAGTTACTCTGTATATCTGTATCTATGTATCTTTGTGTCTTTATCATCTCTATATATCTAATCCAGTTTGTGGGTTTGAGTGTGTGTGTATGTGTCTACCTGTGTGTGTGTCTGTGTGTGTAGAGATGGAAATGGAATAATGGATATAAACATATATACTGGAACACAATGAAGCTTTTTTCTTTGTAGAATCCAACTTTATTTTCAGAAGTGTGAAACATGTATTTCTGCCAGCTGTTCAGTTATCATCTTGAAGTTCAACTACCTTGAAATTCAGCTAGCTACCTTTCTCTATTTTAGGTCATTCATAGCTGAGCTAACACACAGATATTATTATAAAATCAGACTCACGTGGATCAGAGATCTCACCCAACATTAAGCTTTAATAACTACTGTCAAGGATATGAGAAATCAAAAAGCTCAAAGCAGAGTTCTGAGACATCAAGGATAGCTTCTCCGAGCCTGTTTTCTTACATCGGACATGTACCTGGTTCCAGAGTAATAAACATGATTCATAGGTAAGGCTCATAGTATCATCTCCCACAGTGGGAGGATTTCCATTTTGAATCATCTCCATTTTTAACCTCAGAATTGTGCATCTCCCCAGGGAAACAAGCCTTATAGATCTTGAGGACCGTTTACTATAGGGAATTCTTAGGAAGATCATGTTAAGGGCAATTCAGAGGTAAGGTTTCTTCCTTCTAGTAAATAACATTAGTTTATTTTCCCAGAGGTCCAGTTGATAAAAAGACTACACCAGGTTATCTGCTTATTTCCTCCCCTGGGGCATCTCTCATAAAAGAAATGACATAATCCCAGACCAGAAGCTGTAACTTCTTCCTGACAGTAGTTAATATCATTTTTCATTCTTATTCTGTTTTCCATTCCCCTCTGAATTTTGTGTAAGTTTGCCACAACTGTTACGCGGCCTTATGTCTGTATTTATTGCACTGCTGTATCTGCTTCTGATACGAATTAAATGGTGCTATTTTAGTTTTGTCATGAATTATTTCAGGTATCATTATCTTCATTTCTCTGAATGAATCATCCTTCCTTCCACCCAGTCTCTTAAAAAGTCTTGTGTATTCTATATTAGATTTTCTAAAGCTTGTAAGACAAGTATCACTTCCTCCTTTTTTTTACCCTTCTCTTCCTTGAATGCATCTCCCAAGCTAATTAAGTAGGTAATTTTTTGTTCCCTTCCATATTGCATCATTACCTCTTAATTTTTTTCAGAATTTTCATAAAAATTACTTAATATTTTATTTTGTTGGTAATTATATTTTAAACCAATTTTATTACTTTCCACAGTATTTTATACAAATGGTTTAAAAAGTTAAATAGTGCTAAATATATTATAATAAAATTCACTAGTACTTCTTTTAGTGCTCAGTCCTATCTAAAAAGGTAAAAAACTCGTCACTGAATTTGGTATTTCCAGTTTTTGAAATATATGTTTGCTTACTCTATCTAAATATATATTGCTATATTAATAATTTATATTTCATAATTATTATATTTATTCTCACCATTACTTCATCCATTTATTATTATTTCTGTTTATTAATGCAGTTATGATGTCTGATATAGTATCTCTTTTAGGAAGTCCTTTCTTAAATAGATTGTATAGCCTGACTATAAACCCATACCTATCATAGTTTCTACCTGTACTTACAAGCTTTTATATCCCTCTTGGTTTCTCATTGAACTTCCTTCTACTTCTCAAGTTTTAGTACCCCATCAACACTTTTATTGTGATGTTCTAAAACATCTTCAGTTTGTGGTTAAAAAAAAAAATATATATATATATATATATATATATATATATTTATATATATATATATAAATATATATATATTTATATATTCTCCTGGAGTGCATCCTAAAGAAAGGAGCTACCTCACAGAATCACAATAACTGCCATTCTAATATATATATATAAATATATATATATTTATATATATAAATATATATAAATATATATAAAATTATCAAAAGAAGCTCAGAAGTGCATATTACTTGCCACGGGGGCCTTTCCAGTCTGGGTGGTCTTCTCTTGAAATAAAACATGCATCATTGACTTTCTATATCTTGTGGAGGTTAACTCTGTAAGGATGCTTTTCCACGACATCCATTGTTTCTTATGACTATAGCTCTACCTTCTGGGATATAAAAAGAGCTAATTGCTTTAACTGCATTATTTTGCTTATTCTATACAACATACCCATAAAGTAGATACCTTTCTGGTAATTCCAATTTACAGCTAAGAAAACTGAATTTAAAAGTTAAATTAAACTGCCCAAGTTACTCTTCTTGTAAACAAAGTTTGCAGTTAAATCTCAAATTGCCTGGTTGCATGCTCTGAGATAGTAGCATTCTAATACTTCACTTATAGGACAGTAGTTCTGACTGAATGAGCAGGGGTGGAGGTTGGGTTTCAATGACTTAGAAGTTTGTTCATTAGTCATCTACTCTCACAGGAAACCTTGCCTTGCAGGCTTTCTGCTATGGTAGTCACTTAATGAAAAAAATTGTCCCAACCCACTTACTAGTTGCTACTTCTTATCTTGCATACCACAGGGCTGTATTCACATTTCCAAATGAGGGTTGAGTTTATGATTTTATGAAGGTGCCCTTCTTTTATTTTCAGGCATTCTTTCCCTGGAATGAAAAAAAAAAACCGAGTTTATCCTGTGTCTGTTCTCATCTGACTCTGTGCGCAATTCCAGAGGAATTGACTCCTCTCTGAACTTGCCACCTTATTTACTCTTTTCTCGTAATTTTCAAACACACATACTCTAGTCAAACAACACTAAGCTAAGCATGACTCAGTACTTTTGTCATTTGTCACTACTTTCCCCCTAATTTTTAATATCCACAATACTAAGTATTATGTAATATTTTTGTCATCTGTCCCTAATTTTTAATATCTTCTTCAACCTTCTCTGAATTTACCCAAAGGCACAACATCCTACTTAAGTTGTGTATATTCTTTGAAGCCTTCACTGGTTACTCTTACTTGTACAGATCATTATTTTTCTGATAATAATTATCTTTTTAATTTTTCTACCCTCTAGACTTTTCTATGAAGTTCAAAACAGTTTACATTTAATTGTGCTTTAATTGTTTTGTGTTTGTTTGTTGGGTCTCTTTATGTTACATGGCCACGAAGAAAAAACTATACCTCTTACATTTTGTTCTATTTCACATGATCTAGCCAGGTAGCTCTCTTCCCTGACTGTATGTTCAAATCATCTTCAGGGAAGGGGTGGATGAGGAGGTGCAAATGCAGTGTTAAAATCACCTATACCTAGGCTCCACCACAGATTAGTGAAATAATAATCTCTTGATGTGTGGCTCAGGCACAGAATTATGTTCTGTTTCCAACTGTTTCTAATGCATAGCCAAGTTTGAGAAAGCCTGCCTTAGCACTGTGTTGAGAGTTCAGCAGTGTTTATCACACATGTGATTAAGGATGCATCAGAGAACATCAAAAAATATCCAAGGATAAGAAAAGTTTCCAAGGAAGAAAGTTTTAGACTTCAACATGAATAAATGAGCCATAAATTGTGAAACATAAAAGGTAACTTATTGAAGCAGAAGTAATGGTTTAGAGATAATTGATAGGAGAGGTGTAATGATGGAGATTTCAAGTTTTTCAAGTAAAAGAACTAAAGTTAAATTGGATTCTATAAGCATATGTAAGCAGGTACAAAACCATAGATGTTAAAGATCATTCAGACCTTGTCAATTCGGACTTATCTCAAAAAGAAAAAAGGAAATATAGCAAGTTGAACAGCAAAAGACCGAAGTGTCAAAGTATGAAAAAAGGTCTTTGATAATGATTATCTGAAAATAATATAATGGAATATAAGTTGTAAAATGAAGAGTCTCTCCAAGATAGCTGCAGGCACCTCTCCGCCTTTGGAAGATGGGTGTTTTAGGATGTTGGAGGAAATTAAATGAAGCTTAAATAATTGCAGCTGAAGGAAGAATTCTATCCCAGTCTGACTCTCTCTGATAAGTTGACAGGACCAGCTACTGGTAAGCAATAAGATAAAGAACTTAAAAAGCAAACTTCCGAAGAGGATGAAGAAATCAAGAAGTAGACTTGCTGTGGCTTCAGGCATTTGGGATACTAGGCTAAGAGTGAAGGGTGAATTTGAGACCATCCCAGAAAGAAGGAACAGAACTTTTCATGTCCTTCCTGTATTGTCCAGGACTATTTCAGACCCTGCTGTAGCTGTGCCTGACCTGGTATTCAAAAGTAATAATAATAAAAAAAAAAATAGAAGTTCATATGAATTTCAAGTTAGTGTGCTTGCTCGTGTGCAAGTCAAGATGCCATGTATTTGGAGGTGCTGTGATACAGCTAAAGGCAAACTTGTGTAGCAGAAATCATTGGGAAACATAGATAAACAAATAATATATTATTACTGCTCTCAAAGAGCCAATTTCGTTGCATAGTTACATCTTATTTGTAAACTTATGGATGATCAAGCATGATTCAGTATGTTTAGTGATACTTTTGAGTTTGCACAGATCAGAAAGGTAAGGACAGATTGATAGAGCTTTGTGATAATATATGCTGTTATAAAAGTATATTTAAATAAATATTTTGATGTGTTAATTTCCCCTGTATGCAAGCCTTAAGAAATTTTAGGTAAAGTGTGAAAATCTGATTATAGTAATGGAGAAAAATATCAGCTTTGTCTTATCTATGAAGACCCTTGAGGACATTGAAATAGAAGAAAACAGATGACCTGAAGATACTTAAAACAATCTTATAATAATCTCTAGTATTTAGAACACTTTTTGCTTGTTTGGCGTATGTAGTAAAAGATGGGTGTAAATTAATAAATGTTTTAAGCATCTTACTGAAAACTGGAATATAACCAGTCCTCTGGTAACTTAGTCATTCTTTTATTTCAGAGGTACTTGAGAAGTTGTACATTTTTTAAAACTCTGTTAGAAAAAAAAGTGCACGCATGCATGCACACTTTTTTTTTTTTACTTTTACTGGATGATAATCCATTTTTTAAAAAATCAATAGATTTTTTTCTTGTCAATGCAATCTGCTTTTGATATTCATTTTTATTGTATTCTGCAATATACTCATTGTCTCCACAGCATAACCCTAACTAAAGAACAAACCTAAGGGGAGGAAAAAGGCATTAAAAATATCTACACATCTGCTTTCAGCCTCTCCATTATTACTAAGAATGTTCTAAATCACCTTGTGTCTGATGACATTAAATCAGAGAGAACAGGCAAAGGAGGCCATGTCAGCACGCTGATAATGCATCCACTGTACTGTCTGGTCGGTTTATACTCTGTCACTTCCCATTTAAAGGGCACTGAATAGAGCAATTTTTATCTAGGACAAGTTTGTAAAAGTAATTCCACTTCTTTTTTCTTGTCTGCAACAGCAATTAGTTTATAATAACAATTGCGATATCGTAAGTGTCTGACATTTTTCATTGAATTCATTTCATTGTGTTTACTCCTTTCTAAATTCATTTTAAGCCTTTTAGAGAATACAGTATAAAACTAGGATGATTAAAAAAAGACTCTCCCAACCTAAGCATTTTAAAAACATTTAGATTCCCAATATTGTTTAAATATACTAGATATATTTTTATTTTTCTAATGCCTACTTAAATGTATATTTTCAGGTTTCAAAAGTAATGTATATTTGTTGTAGAGAATTTAGACAATACAGAAAATATATAGAAGAAAACAAAGAGCACTCAAAGCCAAGCATCCAGAAATAATCACTGCTAATTATTTCAAATATAATTTTCTAATCCCGTGTGTGTGTGTGTGTGTGTGTGTGTGTGTGTGTGTGTAAATAATGGTTCAGTCAGGAGAGGAAAAAACACACAGTAATCTGAATAGAGAAGGCCTATTATAAAGATTAATGAAATATTTATAGAAGATTAACTTCAAAGAGGGAACAAAAGAGAACTCTAAAGAAGAGACTAGAGCTGATGGAAGGTAACCAAGGAAGGCATAACTTGAAAGAGCTCCCCTCCCCTGCCACCCTTTCTTAGGATGGGTTTCAGATTTCACTGGAGAAGGCAAGGCTTCCGTCTACTCAATAGTGAAGAAGTTTGTTGGCTTTTCTTGGGATTGAGCTGGTTCCCAGATGGCAGACCAAGACTTATACACTATTGGAAGGGGAGTATCACTGAAGGTCCTGTGGGTTGCTGGCTATTGAGTCTCCCAGGAGAAAACCAAGAAAAAACACCCTAGAGTCAACAAGAGAAGTGCCTTTCATTTTACAGTGTCCCTCCAGCACCTCTATTGGCAATGCAAAGATATTTATAACATCCAGCTCCATTGTGACAACGGGGTCAATGATGGGTGGCTGTGGGGCTGAGAGGTAATAAATTGTGGTAACTGACATTGACACACAGTATGCTGTATATAACCTTGTCTTTATTTTTTTAATATTATACTACACGTTCTTTTTGAAATTTGCTTTTTCTCATTTGCCAGTTTATATAGAAATATTTGTATCTTTTACAACAGAGTTTTAAAAGCCTATATAGTATTTCATAACAAGAATGCTCCATAAAAATTTTGTGCATGTTGTGTCTGTGTAGTGTAGACAAGGCATGCCTTAGTAATTCACTTAAGTAATATCTATTAAAAAACACACACACACACACACACACTGTCTTATTTTCCATTTCTTTGTCCTATATAGTATTTCATAACAAGAATGCTCCATAAAAATTTTGTGCATGTTGTGTCTGTGTAGTGTAGACAAGGCATGCCTTAGTAATTCACTTAAGTAATATCTATTAAAAAACACACACACACACACACACACACTGTCTTATTTTCCATTTCTTTGTTGCTTTGGTAATTTCAGTTGGTCCTTTTATCTGATGGGCTTTTTGCCATTGCTAATCAAGATTGTCCTCATATTTGCCCTTGTGGGAACGAAACTTCTGGGAAAGAAATTTACTCACCAAAAATTCTTTATTCTGAGGAAAATAACCTATAATGCTGGTGGTTTTCTTGTATTTTAGATCACAAAGTCACAACCATCTTGAGAGCACTCTACTTCCATATTTAACAGTAATTATAGCTTTCCTATGATAATAAGGTTTTATACCAGGCATATTTTTTCAGATAGGAATTGTTGAGAACTTGAATTGAATTACCAATATTTTCTTCATTTACCATTAAACTGCCTTTATATATTTCAAGATTATTCTCTCTTGGGTCTTTGTTTCCTGATGTGTTACTATGAGATTTGAAGACAAATAGTTCAAATGTACACATCACAAAAAGGAAATAGATTTACTGAATGAGTTTTGTTGCTTTTTGAAAACTCATTAGTAACAAAATATCTTTAAGATATTGACAAGGTGAATGCACAGTTCTTTCATATGATCCACAGAAGTAGATTTTACATTTAATTAATTTAAGCATTGTGAAAGAAATTAAATGGTAGCCATGATCAAAACTTTTGAAAATTTAAATGATGCAATTTTTATATCATAAGTTTCAGTTTAAAACAAAGCAGAAGCAGAATTAGTCTGATCTGATTCAATTTATGGCTTGTATAGCTATTTATATATAATACCATGCAATAAGATGTAGTAGCATAAAAATTATGACCCCACATAGGTTTATAAATCCAAGTTAATGACCTATTTTGTTTTGAAATAAAAAGAAAAAAATCAATACTATGAAATAATTCTTAAGGAGAATGAGTTTGAGGAATATGATAGTGCCTGTTGCAACTATTGCCCTTTATACATGAAAGGCCAGTGTACTGAGTACCTTGTTAATAATGACACTTGCTCTTAAATAATATTTTGATATATGAAAAATGTTATACATATGTTTACATTGCATTTGTGATTGTGTATGTAGTTGTACTATACACGTAAAGATGTATAACCTTATCTAATTTATTTCAGTCTTCTGAGAAAGACTGAAATTTTTCAAACTTAAGAAAATATGGTTCAGTCCCTGTTAAGCTATGATTGGGAGAGGTCTGCTTCCTTTCTCCAACAGCACCACACTGATCTAGTTGACTGCCCTCTCTCCTTGGAGTATAGTGGGAAACTTCTAAATAATTTCCTTTCCATTACTCTTAACTCTTTTTCCATAAATAATTAATATTTCAGCTAGATGATTTAAGGTTTTTTTTTTAAAATTAATCCTTTTCATGTCCCCTTCGCTGTTTTTTGATGAAGATAAACTCCCTAAATGGATGTTTCACATCATTTTTCTAGAGAAGATAAGGAACTTTGAAAAAAAAAGATTTTATTTATTTTTAAAGTGAGGGAGAGCATGTGCATGAGCAGAGGGAGGGGCGGAGGGGAAGGGAGAAAGAGAGAATCTGATGCAGTCTCCTTGCTGAGCCTGGAGCCACACGTGGGACTCAGTCTGAAGACTGTGAGTGAGATCATGACCTGAGCCAAAACCATGAGTTGGCTGCTTAACTGCCTGAGTAACCCAGGTGCCCCGACAAGGGTAATTTTATATCTTTCTCCTGATCTGACTCCTAGGATTACCAAGCTGTCAGTCCAAGGGTCAGTGCCAGGCCTGCTACTCCTGGTGACACAATATCTCATGGGGAGTGCCATATCACCTTGCTATGAGCATGCAAAATCTCAAGTTCTGGTCCTCCTGGACATACCTAAGTGACATACCATGGACAGTTTAGGCAACTAGAATAGAACCTGTTATTTCTTTAACTGTGTACATTTTCTTTGCTTCCTATTATTATTTCCAAACTATTTTTCCTTCTCCAGGTCTCCTTTGGGGTCCATACAATTAAACTTTGTCATCTCTGTTGCTGTCAACTGCCTAACTCTAGTCATACCCCTTCATTGATTATTTAATCATTTTAGCACTTGCCTTACTCTTATCTTCACTAGAATCCTGTCACCATTATTGATAATTGAACTAGCAACAGTTTTGTTTCTTAGTTCTTATATCGGAGCTATAATAATCGTTTATTCTACCATTCCTCAGCCATCTATAACCGTGATTGAAACACTAATAATTTCTCTCCTTTCAAAATATCTGTCGTCAGCTCCTGTCCTACTAGTTGATTTTCTCTAGTAAATTCCAGTACAGAAATTATACAGCTAAGTGAAGACATCTTATCTATCGACTCCTGTTTTCACTAATCATCATGTCCCTCATATTGTCATTATCTCTTATACACATTAGATTTATTGTTACATCCTGATACAGATTTTTTCATAACAGTTGCCTACTAATCATTATAATACCATTGTCTTAAAATGTAACCTTGGCTGATTTATTCCTTTATGCCTCAGTCCTTATAGGTTAATAATATCCTTGTGTGGTCAAATCCAGTTTTGTGCCAAAACCACAACTGGATCTTTGTGCAATTGCAGCAACTTTTAACACTTAAAATCCCCAATCATAAATTCCACTTGGAAATTTGATATTACTTGACAGTATTACTACCTTTGTCCTATATGTTCACTTTTCCTTTCTTCAAAACAATTGTCATTATTGTTCCCTCTCTCTTCAGTCTTCTACATATCTCTATGCCACTGTCATCTTCATTTCTCTCTATAAGCTGATATCCTTTATTAATTATTAAAATAATTAATAAATGTAGAAAGGAGGTTCACTGAAGTCTCACCAGCACATCTATCTACATCTGTCTGTACCTTTTTTTCTTTTTCTTTTTTTTTTCCTTTTTGAATAATGTATAAATGTCCTTACACTTGTGAAAGCAAAACACATCCATTTTTGTTTTGAATTTTACCTTCCTATATACTTACTCCTATAATTTTCTCCTTTCCTATACCAGCAATTTCTGTTATACTGGTTATTCTTATCAGCTGAGGACCATGCTTAGCATTTGTTATGTGTGTCATTTCTTGAGTCTTTATTGTTTCCAGTTACTGCTCTATTTTTCTGTTCCCCATAGATGCAAAATCCTTGAATGAGCTGTTTTTGTTCTGTCTCAGACTTTTTCCTTTCCAACTTGTTTATTCTTTAAACAATAACAAAATAAACAATACTTTCATCCCCCCATCTCCATTGAGAAACTTGTTACAATCTTTAATAGCAACCCAACTTTCAGACCTAATGGACTAATCATTGACTTTGTCTTACCCTCTTCTGCAGCCCAAATAATTGTTTACTTTTTCTCTTGCTTCTGTAATAGCAGAGCTATCCCTTATTTTTCTTCTGTCTCATTGGTTGAAGTCCCTCATTAGTATACATTATTCCTCTTCCTTAAATGCACTTCATAATTTATTCATTCTGTAGTCGTTTATTAAGAGATGTATGTCAGGGTTGTGCTTATGATATTTCAGTGAACAAAATAGAGGAAAACCATCTAGGGCTTATATTCTAGCACATAAGCTTGATGTGAAAAATAAACACATTTATAAATTTCGTAGTATATTAAAAGTCACAAGTGTTAATAAAATAAAATTAGATAAATCAACATATGAAAAGTTATTCAACATAATTTCTCTGTAAAGAATTGTGAATTAAAGCAATAATGAGATACCACTGCACACGTATTAGGATGGATAAAACGCAAAACTATCATAATACCAATTGTTCATGAGGATATGGAAAAACAGGAACTCCTATCTATTGCTTTGGGGAATCCAAAATGGGTACAACCAATTTGAAACACAGTGTCACATCATTTATTTATTTATTTATTTATTCATTCATTCATTCATTCATTCATTTAAGATTTTATTATTTATTTGACACCAAGAGAAAGCAAGAGATTATAAGTAGGGGGAGTGGCAGAAGGAAGGGAGAAATATGCTCTATCCCAGGACCCTGGAATCATGACCTGAGCCGAAGGCAAACACTTAACCAACCGAGCTATCCAGGAGCCCCAGGGTTTCATCTTTTAAACACAGTCCTACCGTACAATGTAGCAGTTGTTCTCCTGCATATTTATCCAACTAATTTGAAAATTTTGTCCGTACCAAAACCTATGTATGAAAGTTTGTGTATCACCATCAAAAACTGAAAGCATCCAAGATGCCTTTCAGGAGGTGAATATGTACATAAATTTCAGTCCTCCATACAGTTGAGTATTATTCAGTGATTAAAAAAAATGACTATCAAGAACACAGAGACATGGATAAAAGTTAAATGCATATTGCTAAATAAAATAAGTCAATATGAAAGGTGTACAAATTGCATAATTTTAATATGAAATTGGGAAAGGCAAAACTAATAGAAATAGTAAAAACATTAGTGGCTGTCAGGAGTTTTAGGAGGAGGTGAGAGTTGGACATATGGAGCACAGTGGGTAGTTTAGGGTGTTAAAAATATTTTGTCTGATGATTTAATGATGCATTTCTGACAATATTCATTGTGAAAATCCATAGAACTTCAGATAAGAAAGATTTAACCTTAATGCATGCAAATTTTAAAGAATCAGTTTGGAGGTCAAGTGATCCTAGGATGGAATGCAAAGTGTGATAAAGTGATCTAACAGTACTAAAAATAAGTGAAATTACCTCACCAAGGATGGAGGAAAAAATGATGCTGACCTAAATAACTTTGGAACTGAACAGAATCTATAAGAAGAAGGAAACTATACATTACTATACTCCAGTAAATTTGTTTCACATGGAGGTATATCTTAACATTATGAATATTGCTAGAAATGTATACTCCAATTGAAAAATTGAGTAAATGTATGGAAGTTGGTGGGAGCCAGGTTTTTCACTGTTGGAATGGGAGTTTGCAAGGAAGCATGAGAAGGAACCTAGACTGGTGAATGTATAATAGGGAAAAAACCAAGGCCTAATAATATGTTTTTCCTGGTTGATTCAAGGTAGAGAAGGGTATTCAGATTGATGGTTGAGGAGTGGGAATTGTAGATGTCTACACTCTGTGTTCGCCCCTGTTAATGAAAACAAGTTAGTCTGAGGAAAGCTCATGTGGATACTCTGCTTAACCTTAAATAATTCAAGTGAAATGCTTAGGGGAGACGTAATCTTATTTCCAGTGTGTGAAGCTTAAATTTGACCTGGGCCTGACCCAGAACCTAATTTTGAGTCCTCTTACCTTAAATATTTCCATTTCACATCAGGGACTCTCATAGCATTTATGTTTATGACCTTCAAGGTTATATGTTCAGCCTTGACCTTTTCCTGGAAATGTAGATTTGTTTATCAAACTGCATACCTGACATCTTTGCTGTAATATCTAAAGGGCATTTCAAACTTAACTGCCCAAAACAGAACTCTTGAACTACAGGTGTTTTCTTCAAAGCTTTTCTTTTATTTTTCACCTCTCAGTCAAGAGTACTAACATCCTTGCCACAGTTCAAGACAAAAAATTGGGATCATTCTTCTTTCTTCCTTCATTTTAGCTAGGTGTATCAGCATATCCTCTCGAATACCTATCAACCTGAGATCAATCACCTTTGTGTTCATCTAAACTGTAATCTAAACAATCTTCATTCTCTAGCACAGTTGATTTAACATCCTGATAACTAATCTTCTGATCTTGTCCCTACAGGATTCATTTTATATCCAGAAGTCAGGCTGGTGTTCTAAAAATAAAAGTAGGTGATCTGCCTGTCTATGCCCTCTTCCTACCATCACTCCTACCATCGGCACACACTCTTCAAAGGCTTTCTATCACTTTGAGAATGTAACTAAGTTCTTTACCCCAGTCCATAAATCCCTGTGTGATCTAGCTCCTGCTTCTTTCTCCAGTGTCACATCAGTTCACTTTCTCTCTTGCTCATTATGCTTTAGTCACATTGGTCTTTCCTCTGTTCTTTGTAACTGAAGCTTGTTACTTTCCTAAGGTCATTCACAAGCTGTTTCTCTGCGTGAAATGCTCTTCCCTTTGTTCTCACAATGAATAGCTCTTTCTTACTTCCCCCCACCCCCCATTAAATATCACTTCTTCTTCAGGTAAGTTTTTTTTTTTTTTTCTCCCCAAACATTTTACTTAAAAAAAAAAAAAAAAATCTTGTTGTATCCATCTTTTCAGCCTGATTCAACTCTCTGAAAAGTAGTTTGTATTACCTGACATTGTTTTGCTCGGAGAAGTTTTTGGTTATAGCCACTGCTCTAGTCCCAGTGTTTTAAAAACCCTATTTAGTGCTCCATAAATACTCATTGGACAGATGAGAAAATGCATGGATGACTGTGAATGACAGCCTGGTCCAGTGACCTCTCTTCTCACATCTTAGCCTATCCCTACTCCAAGCCACAGTGTTCTTCCTCTTACTATGTTGTGAGATGCTCAACTCCCTTTGTGTCAGGGCCTTTCACACGTGGCTCTGTCTGCATATAACACGTTCCTGTATATCCCGTCCTCACCTACTGAACTTGTGTTTATCCTTCAGATTCCAGCTCAAATAAGTCCTCTTCAGGGAAATCTACTCCGTGACAGGGAACATTTTCATTACAAAGTTTCATAGCACTGAGTTCTGCTATTTTGAAGGACCTATCTGGGCTGTAGTTTCTCTTTTCAATTTTTTTATTCTCATGTTTCTCCTCAACAAAGCTATAAACTCCTGAGTCAGGACCATATCTGTTTTGCACGTGATTATATCCTCATCAACTGGGCAGGCATGCCGTCTTACTCAAAAATATTAATCCAATCTCTTCCATCTCCTTTAATTGCCTAAATAAAAATGAAAATTTAAAGTACCACAAAAGCAATCAATAAGTACATCCTCAGCCAGAGCCTGTCTATTTCCCATAACCTGAGACTGAGCTAAATCAACAATTAGGGCTTTTTGATCTCTAATGGACCATGGATAACAACTGCTCGGTCTAACTATCAGTTCCTCCCCACCCCCCCAAAAAAAAAGACAAGTGGAGGGCAAATAGTAATTAAATGGCAGAGCTCTATCAGCAGTTCAGTAATCCTTGTCCACACCTGGGTGACTCTAATAATAGCTGGCAGTAAGATGCTGGAGGTATTGAGACTGAGCTACCTTGCATGTTGAGGGTCCTGTGTTCATTCTGGGGGGAGACAGAGAATTTCTAAAGCATGTAAATTTTACCCCTGATGGTGTGATGTGTCTTTAGTTGCCAAAAAGCAAGGTAAATATTTCTACCCCATTCCATCTTCTCTCCTTTTTTTCTTATTCAAGCTATAGTTTAAAAAAAGCTGAGATTCGGGTGGAAATGGGTTCTCTACCCATTTTCCTGAATATGCTATCTGGCAGCTCCTGGTTCTACTCCATTCTTATGGTTTTTGTTACTTTTAATGAACTGTGATAAAATTAACGATCAATATTTTCAAAATATCAATAGAACTAACTAAATAATGTTGACCTAGTATTTTCTGCCACGTTTTTTTTTTTTTTTTTTTTAATCATTGTAGGCCAAGGTAGTAAAAACTACAGGCAACCTAATATCCACCAAAGAGCTCTGGAGACCTGTTTAGGAATCCTCAGTTATTTGAGCTCTCTTTGGCAGCAGAGAATGGGTTTGGAATGGGACAATGACTTTTTTTTTTTTTTTAATATTTGGCCTTGTTCCACCTCAAAACAAAATAATACATATAAAACGAGAACTGCACCAGATGCCAACATTTTGATGCACTCGGTATATGCCAACCACTATTCTAGGCACCTGCCATGTGTTACTTCAGTTACTCTTCATAACAACTTTATATATCTGTATTTTCCTTATAACAAATTTGAAGCTAGGAGAAAATACATCTCTTGCCAAAGTAAGTGCCAAAGTGAAATTTGAACTCCACATTGATTTTTCTGCATGAACAGAATGTCGAAAGAAAAACAAGTTAAAAACACTAAGATTAAACAACAACCTTTGCTAACATAACTAACACCTGTTGAACAACAAGAACAAATAAACACTGTGATAAGCAAATGGGAGGATTAGGGGATTTATTTCGAAGATAACTCTGTGTTTGTATATCTGAGCCAGATAAGTTAGCAGTTACAATAGCCAGAGAAAAGTTACTGGGGACACCTGGTGGCTCAGTCAGTTAAGCATCTGACTCTTGCTTTGGCTGGGTTCATGATCTCAGGGTCTTGGGATCAAGCCTCAAGTTGAGCTCCACATTTCCTCTCTCTCTGCTCTTTCCCCTGCTTGGATGCTCTCATTCTCTCTCTAAAATAAATAAATAAATCTTAAGAAACCCACAAGAATATTTGGGAAGTAGAATAGCAGATGTTCTAATTGTGAGACTTACAAGCATTGCGCTGTTGTCAATGGAGAATACCCCCACAGTGGGTTGTTACAGCTTCATCCACCTGTACCTAGATGTTTGACACAGGACTTATGGTCAGGTATTGGGCTGCAATTTGCATGTAGTTAGTGTTGTAATTCCTGCTAAAGGTGAGCTCTCAGGGTAAATGACAGTAAATAATAGTAATTGAGATTATCATTCAGAATGCATTTTGTTTGTGTTTTTCATGATTCAGATGAAATCCACGACTGATGACTCTCAGCTCCTGTGTGTTTTATTCTCCCCATAACGGGCTTGAATCGCAATCAAAATGTGGTCTCAAACCTAGATGGATTCTAGAACCAACATTGACCTGGGGTAAGAAACTTATGTAGCACTATGTCATCTTTAAAATTTCTAATATTCCAGGTATCTAGGTGACTCAGTTGGTAAAACTTCTGCCTTGGGCCCAGGTCATGATGTCAGGGTCCTGGGACTGAGTCCTACATCTCATGGGGCTCTCTGCTCAGTGGGGAGTCTCCTTCCTCTCTCTCTACCCCTCCCCCCTGGTCATGCGTGTGCTCTCTCTCTCTCTCTCTCAAATAAATAGAGAATTTTTAAAAAATTTCTAATATTGCCATATTAGATGTTATACCTATATAGCACATTCAATAAGCAGTTGGATTGTCTTTTTAATTACTATGCTGAAATATAACTGATGGTTTTGGTGGAATGATTTAGCTTTAAGTGAAGCATAAAAAAATGAAAGTTTTTAATTTGCGTATGTTTGAGTCTCAGAAGCTCTTAAGAGGGTGGCCTAATTTTGTTTACACTCTTTGGTTATTGTTTGCCTCAACTTTGGATAAGACTTTTAATCCAAATATTAAAATATACAAGTTTATGAATTAAAGTAGACCCTGACTGGCATAGAAATGGACAGATTGGTGAAACACAATAGAAAAGTCTGAAACAGATGAAAACAAATAGGAATTTAGTGCATGATAAATATTTTAAATATATGAAGAGCTCTTACAAATCAAACTAATATAATACTGCAGGTTAACTATACTGGAATTAAAATAAAATATAAAAAATGGCTATAAGCCATATTGATACAAATAAACAGGGAGATGGAAAAGGTTTTTTTTTTTTTAATGTACTTATTAAACATATACTATGTATCTAAGAATTTCTCTGAAACAAAATTTCTTACACTACAGGACTTTTTTTTCTTCAATTTTAAAATATTAACAGATTTTAGACTTGCAAGGGGACTATATATATATAGACTTTTTTTTACCCAGCAACTATATTTATTTACTTATAGAAAAGGAGGGTGGAGACCTCTCACTTAAATCAAGAGTCAGACACTTAACCAACTGAAACACCCAGGCTCCCCAACGAACCATTTAGAAACAGAATTAAAAGAAATGTCATTGCTAAATTTATTGATAATTTCACTTAGGCTATGCCTGAGATGATTTTTAGACTCATGTACATTTTTATGTTGGGGCCTAGATATCTTTTTCTAATACTTTTTCAGCTATATTTCCATTTGAATATTTGTGAATTTAACATAAAATACTTATGAAATCACAAATACTGGGTTTGTTTTCAGAAAATCTAGCATGGAATGTGTGTTTAATATTATTTATTTAGTATTAAGTTAATATTACAAAACTAAAGTATATGAAAACTTTTTCTTACAGTAGAATGCCAACTAATAAATACAGAAAGTATGGATGCTAAAACACATGGATAAAATTGTTCTAAGGAATTTGATATTTACAAGATCTCTTCCTAAATTACTTATTAATTAGAAATGGAAAACAGTAACTTTATGATGGAGAAACCTGGAGTATATCACTAAAAAAAAATAATCAAATCTAACATCACCAGTATTGGAACAAACGACATCAAGTGCCTTTTTATAAATGCATCTAGAAATACACATCATTTCTGCACTATTCCTGCCAACAACATAAAGTCTAAATTTAATCACAAGTAAATGGGTAAATTGAAGTTGAGGGACATTCTATAAACTCTTCGTACTCTCAAAAGTGTCAGTGAAAAGAAACAAGAAAATGCTGGGAACATGTTCCAGAATAAAGAAAACTAAAAAGCCGTGACCACTAAATTGAGTGTTAGTCCTGACTTTGATCCTGGTTCAGGGAAAGATAGCCATAAAAGAAATTATTGGAACAGTTGATGATATTAAATATAGATTATGGTTTAGACAATAATTTTATATTATTGAAATTTGTCTGATTTTCAAAATTGCATTTCTTTATAAGAGATAATATGTTTATTCTTAGAAAATACAGTAAATAATTTTAGGGACAAAGAGGTATGGTTCCTTAACTTACTCTCAAGTAGTTCAGCAAAATGCAATTATTTGTAAGTATATAAATGTGCTAAAGTATAGTAAGGAAGAGGGAAAGAGGGACAGAAAGAGGGTGGAAAGAGAGAGAAATAAAGAAAAATTTGAACAATTGCTAATATGAGTAAAGGATATAAGTATGTTTTTTATACTATTCTTGCAACTTTTTTCTGTTAGTTCAAAATTGTATCAAAATAGAAACTTACTAAAATATCTGAGATGTTAAACAATGAAATGCTATGAAACTGTTAGACGTTCTGTTGCAGAAATTTATCTGTTGGCATGGAGATGTTCTCAAGTATATTTTTAAAATGAAAATGATAAATTCATGCTTTGTTGTACTTCACATATAAAATTTCAATACATACATGATTTTTAGTGATGTGTGGTAAAAATTCACACTTTTGTTTGTTCCCTCTTTTTCTTTTGCTTACCTCTTTTCGATTTCTCTGTAAGAAACACTTTTTGCTATTTAAAAATGATCTTGAAAACAAAATGCCCTTTCAGTATGCATTTCTCAAGAACAAATTATTTTTTAATGTGTCCTTTAAGCTGTCATTTTAAGTATGTAGTATATCAAACTTTGGAGTGGAAACTGTATTCATTTGCTTGCCAGTATTAGCTGAGTGAATTCATTCTACCAGCTATTTATCTTGATTGACTAGGCTGTGTGTTGGTGTGACACTAAAATGAGAAAAAAAAAAAGAAGAAGAAGTAAAGAATAAAAAAGATTGTGCTAACTCTAATATAAATCTACGTAGAAACTCAACAATAGAAACCAAGGGGATAAAAGATACACAAATGCAGGTATGCCTGGGTGGCTCAGTTGGTTAAGCAGCTGCCTTTGGCTCAGGTCATGATCCCAGCATCCTGGGATCGAGTCCCACATCGGGCTCCTTGCTCAGCAGGGAGCCTGCTTCTCCCTCTGCCTCTGCCTGCCATTCTGTCTGCCTGTGCTTGCTCTCTCCCCCTCTCACTCTCATAAATAAATAAAATCTTTTAAAAAAATAAAAAAAAAGATACATATGTGCACACACACAACTCAGTGATGGATACAAACCATATACATATACAATGGAATAACTAAAGGAATTCTTAAAATTATTCTTAAAATTCCAAACTCTCAAACTCATATATACTAATATATAAAATGATCAGGACTCTTTATAAGAGAAATTTTGCATTGTTCAATAAAGTGCTACCATATATAGTTAATTTCCTGAAATCTGTCAAGTATATACTTAGGATACTACACCATGTTAAAAGAAATCCCAGTACCTGTGGGAATTGAATAATCATTTTGGGAGTAAATGGAATAATAATTCACTCATTTTTATGCATATGTTAACAGAATTTTAACAACTGCCAAATCCCTTTTACATTGACATGTTTTAATTCAGCTGGGTATAAGAGCATATGATAAAGGAATGCCACCCTTTTACCCAAAGGTCATGGTTCATCCCCAGTGTACTATTGTTCTTATCAGTGCATTAAAGGTAGTAAGTTATAGAGCTGTAAAGGTATTCATCAAAGAATTTACATATGAAACTTTAAGAGTGTCAGTCCACTGAAGAGTGGCAGAATTCTATAAAGATATTGGATAATTGAAAGTGTAAGTTTATCTCTACAGAACCTTTCTAAAGTACAGTTTTATACAATCAGCATAATGTAATTTTCATAACTGGTTTATGAGAAATATTTTTACTCTGCAGACTTCACATTAAATTATTCTTGTTTCCACTAAGTGGTTCTTAAACTGAAAATTCCTTCTGTAATAATTGACATAGGGCCTCAAATTTTTTCTTTTTTGCTGTTGCTGAGAAGAGCAAATCAAGACTTCTATTTGCTAGCAATGAACAACCTCTGTAAAAGTACCATAATCATTTTTTTCCTTTGACTTTCTGAACCAATTAGGTAGTGATCTTGCATTTGATTTTCTTTCAACAATCATTTCAAATTATATAGAAGAGGGAGATGTATCTATTTTAGAGTATGCAAAACACATTCATGCACATACTTGTGCGCACACACACACAAAACCCCCCTCCAGCCGAATAATTGGAGTATTAATCCTATCACTATATTCTTCATATACAAGTAAGTAAAATTTAATGACTAGTGAGAAAGAAAGAACTTGAAAGAATCATTTATTTTTAAGCTGGACAATAGAAAGAGACAGGAAAAGTGAAAAGTGAATCAATATAATAAAATAGTGTTGAAGAGTAACCTATTTTATAAGTAAGCTATGTGGTAAAATATAGAATGTAGGAAGAAGAGTTGAAATATAATGTGGTCTCTAAGCAGCTTGAGACATTGAACTCATTTTTATTTTCTCATAGAAAGAGAAAGAAAGTAAATCAAGAATGTAAGAGAATAAGTGAAAATTATCATCATCAGCTATTTATTGGGCATTGTCTATGGGCATAGTTTCACAATTACCATCGTTGATCAAAAACAGGCAAGGTGATGTTGACCTTGGGAAATTTGAACATAAAAAGAAAAAGTAGTAAATAAACAACTACAAGTTTTCTTTTGGGTTTGAACCCACACTTCCAACAAGGCATGTGTGGGAAGGGGAGAAAGGGGAAGCAGGTTATTTTGTTTAAATGGTTAAGCATGATTGACATGTTTTGGGGATATGAGCTCATGCTTGCAGTATAGCTTCATGTTGTAGACCAATTTCAGATTCTGTTTCTTTGTCATATTCTCATCAGTATCTTTATTTGGAAAGGATAATTGTGTTTCTCTACTCCATTATGACCTGTCTCTTACTGTTTCTTTACCATCTATTCCTATTTATTATTCTTATATACACATCTTTCCTTCAACCTACTTTTTAATATGTGAAATTGTTTTTCCCAAATAGAAAAAACTGTATTTTCCCAAATAGAATAATAATTTTAGCATTGGAAGGTGACTTCCAATTCCTTCCATAAATAGAAATTTCTTCTATAACCTAATGATACTATTTAAAATGTTACTACTCCTGAGAATTATGGCCCCCCTCAGTAATGGCAACTTAGTGTTATAATTCTCCATGAGTAATGAAAAAAATCTCTGTCTCAAACTCAATTTTTCTTAATTAATCTGAATCATTTATTTTTAGGATGGTAAGATAAGAAATATTAAAAAGTTAGTTTACATGATCATAGAGACCATTTCATTTTTTAAACCCAAAATTATAAATGTAATTTTGTAGTTTTCCTATTCCCTATGACATTTCCATTTTCTCTACATCTTTGAGTTCCACCAAAACATGATAGATATTAAGATCATTAGTGTAGTAGCTCACCTATGTGTTTATCAAAACTCGGGAAAAATTTGATCTCACATGTATAAAGATCAGAAATTTCCATTTTTCTATATAGGTAATATCATCAGTCCACATTCTTATGGAAGGTGAAGAAATCAGTTTTGTTCAAGGCAACTAATTTCATTTGCTCATAAAGAGAGGGCATTGTTGAAATTTTTTCACATGGTGTTATTCTTTCCCTAATATTGTTTGCAGTTTATGAGCAGTTCTCACATTTAATACTGTTGCTAAATTCTTTTCAGCTGCTACAGCATCAGAGCCCATAGATACCCTAAGGCTTTCCTACTGTGAATACTTTATTCTAAAAGATCATTTTCCATGATAATACATTTTTAGCTATTGCAATGCTAGAAAGTACTCCAGAGACAAACTTTCATTTTACACATGAACAAATTTGGCCCCAGAAAAATAAAGTAACTTGCCTAATGTCATACAGATAATAAATTAGGCCCTCTTCAGAACTAGAATTGAAATGTATTGACTCACATCCCACTATTCATTTCATAATGCCAATATTTTCAAAACATTCCTAGCCAAGATTTGAAATAAATTCCCCAAATTAGTCATTTTTTTTTTTTGTTTTGTTTTTGTTGTTGTTTTATTTTTTTTAATTTTTTTTGTTTTGTTTTGTTTTTTGTTTTAGGTTTCAGAGATTCTCAATATCAGTTTAGAAATGATCCGGGGGGCCTAGGAAAAGTATGGATTTTTGTTTCTGGCTCTTCTAGCTTGGTTAAGCCTGCAGAGACTTTTAGGTTTTTGGAGTTTAGATTTTATTAACAATTAAATGGGAAGACATGGGAGGTTAAAATAGGTGATTAATTAAATATAGTTTCATTAGCCTTTGAGAACATCACTCTCTGATGCTGTAATGGGAAAGAAGAGATCTCTTAACCAAACTGGACTTCAGTGAATACATATGCATTATCTATATTAGTATCTAAGTACTTAAGTCCCCAGGAAGTTCTAAGTTGATATGAATTCATTTAAAAATAATCATCTAGAGAGTCAAAATTGTATGGGAGTGGGAATGCAGACAAAGACTGGGAGTAGTTACCTGTGATGGAGTGATAGAGTATCTTTAATTCTCTATTTCTTCACTGTTACATAGGTTGCTTGGGAATGGCATATTGATTACTGTCTTGTAGAAAGTAGCATAGTGCCTGCTTCAGGTTGCTCAGTTACTATTTATGACTAAGTGAATGAATGAATGAGCCATTGATTAAGTTCACAGGTTCACAGAACCATTTTTAAATTTCTTAGATAAAAATACCTAACATCCCAAATCATGGAAGGAAGTCATATAGTGGTAAATGACATCTTTATTCAGCATTAAAAAAATAGATTTAAGTATGTGTTTTATAATTGTAGGCCATATTTTTGGGCAAGCCCTGTAATAAAGAAAGGAAAGGGCTTTCCTATTCCTCCTGTTTTGTAAATGAGAGGGAAGGGGGTGATGAACTATCACCGACAAGGATGTTGGATTAGGTTTTTAAAGATTTTCTTTATTTTAGAAAGAGAGCATGAGCAAGAGCAGGGGGAGGAGCAGAGGGAGAGGGATGAGCAGACTCCATACTGAGCCCAGCAAAGGGTCTTGAGATCATGACCTAAGCTGAAACCAAGGGTCAGATGCTTAGCCAACTGAACCACCCAGGCTCCCCTGGATTATTTTTTTTTTAAATAGGCAGGCTAAATAAGAAAAAAAAAAAAAAAAAAAAAAGGGAAAACACAAGTTGCTAATATCAGAAATGAAATAAAGGACAGCACATTAGATCGCATGGACTTTAAAAGAAAAATAAATATATACTGTGAACAACTCTGTGTCCATAAATTTGAAAACCTAAATGAAATGGACCAGTTCCTTGAAAGATAGTCTACCAAAACTTACTAAAAAAATAGACACTCTGGGGGCACCTGGGTGGCTCAGTGGGTTAAACCTCTGCCTTCAGCTCAGGTCATGATCCCAGGGTCCTGGGATCAAGCCCCGCATAGGGCTCTCTGCTTGTCAGGGAGCCTGCTTCCCCTCCTGTCTCTCTGCCTGCCTCTCTGCCTACTTGTGATCTCTGTCAAATAAATA
This sequence comes from Mustela erminea, assembly GCF_009829155.1. Classification (NCBI taxonomy): domain Eukaryota; kingdom Metazoa; phylum Chordata; class Mammalia; order Carnivora; family Mustelidae; genus Mustela; species Mustela erminea. The sequence goes on from NC_045617.1 coordinate 28,068,446, forward strand.
AAAATAAAATAAAATAAAATAAAAAGAAATAGACACTCTGAAGAGAAACTAAATCAGTAATTAATAACTTTCCAAAACAGAAATTGTCAACACTAGATGGCCTCAATGATAAATTCTACCAAATATTTAAAGAAATAAGTATACCATTTTTCCACAATCTCCTATAGAAAATAGAAGCAGAGGGACTACTTAACTTATTCTGTGAGGCCATTGTTACCCTAACTCCCACACCAAAGACATTATAAGAAAAGACAACTACAGATTAATATTGCTTATGAACATAAATGCAAAAAAAGTTAACAAAATAATAGCATATAAAATCCAACAATGTATAAGAAGGATTTTTATACTAGATCAAATGAGATTTATACCAAGTATGCAAGTCTGATTCAACATTTGAGAACCAATTAATTTAGTATGTCATAACAGCAAACTAAAGAAGAAAAATCACATGACAAAATCCAACACTCTTTGATGATTAAAAACTCTCAGCAAATTTGGAATGGAAGAGAACTTCCTCAACTTGATAAAGAATGTATGCAAAAACCCTCTAACTAACACAATAGTTACTGGTAAGAAACTAGAAGCTTTCTGGCTAAGATCAGGAACAAGGCAAGGATGTTTCCTCCCACCACTTTTGCACATTGTACTGGAAATTCTGGCTAATACAGTAAGACAAGAAAAGGAAATACAAGGTAAACAGATTGGAAAGGAAGCTATAAAACTCTGTTGACAGATAACATGAAAATTTAGGTGGAAATTCAAAAGAATAAACATCAAAAACAGAAAGAACTTCTGGAACAATTATAGCAAATTAGTGCAAAGTTATAGAATACAGATACACCAGCAATAGACAAGTAGAATTTGAAATTTAAAAAACCACATTTATATTACCACTCCCCAAACTGATATACTTATATATAAATCAGTCTGTGAGGAAAATGGCAAAACTCTAATAAAAAATATAAATGGGAACTAAATAAATAGATACTCTATGTTTATAGATAGGAAGTCTTAATATTGTTAAGATGTCATTTTTTCTAGCTAATCTCTAGACTCAGTGACCTCTCAGTTAAAATTCAACCAAGTTATTTGATGAATATCAACAAATTGGTTCTAAAATTCATATTAAGGGGCAGAGAACCAACGGCTGGATTTAGTATATTTTTGCTAGACATGCCTTACCTATATATCTTAGGAGAAAGGTCCTGTCTCTGTGTTTCTTTCTTCTAAGACAAGCATGAAAGCAACCGTACAGCAGGAGAATAAATAATCTATTGGGTACAAGTTTGTCTGAATTGGCTTGTGAGGATTTTTGTAAGGATTTTTGGGAAAGCATTTAAGGAGCTTTGAACACATGGGATGCTCAATTAGCATAGAATCCTTTCAGTAGTGAGAAGGGAAGGCATCCACCCCGAGAGCTTTTTGCTCAGTGAAAAGTGACTCATTTCCCAGGGTCATTTTTACACCATACTGTTTGTTGCATTAGGGTCCAATCCTTTATCCTTGAGGAGCATCATATATATCTAAGATGGGAATAGTGGGGAGATATTTGCCAACCTCTTTCCCCTTTTGTTTTTGGGATTGAAAAGGTTTGCTCAGCACTCAGGGTATGAGCCAGACTGTCATTTCCTGGAGCAGTAAGATAAGTAAAGGCTATCACTTTGTTACCATGAATCTCCTCTAGGGGAAGAAACAATTGGTTGCAAAGATATTGCTGCTTTTATAAACTCACTAAGATTAAGTAGGATAAATATAGGATTTCATGCTTCTTCCTGAACATTGTGCCTGAATTTAAGTATTTTATGTGTTTGTTCAAATCCCAATATTTTATTTAAATTTGAACTGAAAAGTTTCATTAGGCTAAAGAAAATCACAGCTATTTAAAATGAATGGAAAAGTAGATTAATAAGATATTTAAGGAGAGGCACCTTATATCAATAAATTAAATTGAAAATCATCTACTTAAAAACTTAATGCAAAGACTCTGGAACATTAGCGTTAACAGTGGCAGTGAAGGTTTTGGCTCTTCCCAAATCCTCATATAAAACCATAAGAAGCAACTAGATAGCAAACAAAACAAAAACAAGCAAACAAAAAACCAAAACAACAAAAATCTAATGGACAACACTCATATAAACATCAGTGACTAGGTATCCCTATGAACTTCAAAACACTAGTAGCTATAGCCACAAATACACCAGTTATTGGTACAGGGAAATAGAAAACGGAGGGAACCAAAGGGATAACTGATACAGAAAGAAAGGAGATTCCAGAAATAGTCCAAAGTTATTCATTAAAGTACACAGACAATTTGAGAATACTGGCTACATCTCAATGGTTATATCTAATCTGATGGTGGAGAAGAGGGCCTATAGTAAATACTGAAGGGGCTGAAGTAGTCTAGGTTCAATGAATATTCAAAACTGAACTACCCAGGATCTCTTCTAAAGAAGATCCTCTACACTAAGGAGAAACTACTGGAAGAAATTAGAATGGGGAAGAAGAATAGAACAAGAAGAATCAGAAATCAAGATGCCATTATTTTAACATACTACACAAAAACAATAAAAGAGTAGGTTTCTGTGATGTAGTAAAAGTTATCTGAATCAAGCATCTTTTTAAAATGGACAAGTATTAGTGCCAAGTCTCATGAAATATTTCTGTAGGAAAAAAGAGATTATAAAGCAGAATGATATCACAGCAAGATGTGTGTCAAATTTGAAAACAAACTGAAAGACATCAAGAAAGTGATACTAGATATGAATGAATAAAATATATCAGAAGTAGGAAAACATTCAGGAATAATGTGACATGTTCATCAAATAATTTGAAATAAAAGAAAAAAAATCATTTTACACATAAAGACTAAAGGAGAAGAACCAAAAAAGCAACTCAACACAATAATGCTTTAAGAGAAAAAGATAGGAAGGAAACATTTTTTAAAAATTAACACTTACAAAAAGAGATTTGCAAATACGTATTGAATGAATGCAGTTTACATTTGAGAATATCTACCCAGAACAACCAACACACATACACACAAAAACACCAAAACAAACAAACAAATAAACAAACACAAAAAAATACCCACACAAAAAACCCCTTAACCTAAACCCCAAAACACTTTGGGCATCTGACACAAAGGGTATGTGACTTACAAAGGAAATAAAATGAGATCATCAAACCCTTTGGTAGCAACATGTTATCCCAGGAAAATTTGAAATAATACATTGAAAATAAGAAAAGAAAATGTGAAACAATGATTTTATATTTTAAAAAGCTGTCATTCAAGTGTAAAAGACATGCACAAACTGTTAGTAATACACAAAATCTTGAATTTTTTTTTTCAAGAGCTCTTCATATGGAATTTACTAGAGAACAAGAGTTGGATAATGAAAATGACTACAGAGATATCAATGTAATTAGTGCTGGAGAGCATTAAATATATAATTACTTGAAAAGCCAAGACAAAAATGAGCCTTTGAAAGAAAAGCTTATAGCAGATAATGACTATATAATCTGACAATGGGGAGAAAATGGGAATAATTCATGCAGAAATAAATTTAAAACTATTTCTAGTAATCCTAATTGGTTGGTATAGCATTAATTTTACTAGTCTGAGACTGTTGTATAGCAAATAAACTAGTTATTAAATATTTCAATATTGCCACCCACCCTTAAGAATTAGAATTCAGTGTGTAGAAGGGAGAAGATATATATATCTTCTATATATAAGCTATATATGTATCTCTATATATATAATCTGTATATATATGCTATAATATATAAGAGGTTCTGTTGAAACGCTTTAGTCTTGAATTTGAATTGGAGCTATTAGTATGATCTTAAAGGGATTTAATTTTTCCACTGAAGAATTCTAGAACTAATTCCCAATAAACATGCCTAGTGTCAATATGGAGGACTTGAAATAATATTTTTTATTGAAAAGCCAGAGCTTCCTAAAAAATGGCTGATTACAGACTGGGCAGGAATAATTTGGCATACCAGATAAGAAGGACTATCAGAGACTTAATAGGGTAATGTCAAAGGAGGCTACAGTATAAGTAGACATAGCAATGAACCATCAAATGCACTTAAATTCATGAGTTCATAATAATACTGCAAAAGATTAATGATTGGTAACCTTCTCAGGCTGATGGGTAGTAGAGTCATTATATAAAAAACTAGTTCAATTAAAGAGTCAGGCATTTCTTCTGACTTTTCAATTAACCATACCTTTAATAAGCAAATAGTAGACTAGAGGAAGCATCTCCACATATATTTATTCTAGCTATTTAATGAAACAAAATGATAGGATTTGAATATTAACATTTTAGAACCCCTGATAATGTAATGGATCTAGGTGTTGAACATCAGTGGACGCTAACACCATAAATAAATAAATTAAACAATCAAACATAGTGTAAAACAGACATGAATTATGTACTTCCTGATGAAAGAATGCATCACTGCTGTCATCTTGGTAAGCATATCAAACCTGAATCTGAACAAGCATCCAGATCCTCAACAAGGATGTAGTTACTGGACTACTGTACTGGTTACTTTATCTCTTTTGACTAGTACAACTAGACTGAAATGCCCAGATCAAATAATTTCCTTTTAATTTTATGTAGCTTGGGACAAGTAGAGGAAAACAAAGTATTCTATTTAAAAATTATAGTTTTGGAGACAGGATAGACTAGACATTAAGTTCTGAACTGCAACTTGTTTGATAAAAGTTTAATTACAATACTTTATTCTTTTATAAAATATACTGGCTTCAGCAAAGAGATACACAAAGTGATGCTACATTCTTTGTTCTGTTTAATAGCTCAATTATCATTCTTCTTAATGTTGAGGATTCAGGAAAGATTTTGCCTGTAGAAGTAGAAAAATTCAGTTCCATGTCAAGACAATGTGAACATGAGAAGCATTATACTTAAATTATTTCCAAAGCTATTTTAAATTCTCTTTTCACAATCTTTAAAGAGATTATCTTGACCAACTGTTATTCTTCCAAAAGGAAATATCTTAGATTATATTTTTTAGCTGTTAAGGGTTGTCACATGTTAGTCAAAAATATGCAGATGCTGACCTCCATTTCTGCCTGCCATTCTTAAATGATGAATTCATATTTTAAAATAATTTTCTTCCCTGATTTTAACAGCAGCAAATGGAACAGGAACTTTGTCTTACTGGTGTTTTCCATTATTAAGTCATACTATAGACTTTATTCCAAGAAAATTAATATAGATTTTAAAAAGAAAAAAAGAGCAAGTATCACTGATTGCATCCCCAGTGCAAATGGAATGTGCTCATTATGAGCCATTTTTAGTAGAGAAGGAAAATACAATTCTAATATAGATTTCAAAAGTAGGAAAATAATTTGTACATTACAATTCAATTTTGGTAGTAGAATGACCAAAATAGGCCAATAATTTACAAGCATCCTTCACCAGCTACTAAACCTAGATTTTGTAACATTTGAATTCAGATAAAAAATGAAATGTAGTCTTTCACCATTCATTTAAAATCTAAGAGTTTTCTTTTTTCAAAAAAAATATCTAACAAGACAATATATACAGTATTCAAAGGGAACTTTGAAATTATGCAGCCCACTCTACTATTTTTCTGCTTCTCAAGCTAAGATTCAAATATATCCCCTTACAATGAGCAGTACATGCTGGAGCAAATAAAACCTCAATGTAAGCACAGGTTATCTTCCTATAATGTGATTTGGTGTTTACTGGCAATTAATTTAGTAATTAGTTTATACTATTTGTCACATGCCTTCTCCATGGAAGGTAGTGTGCTACGTACTAAGGATATGTTCTTGCACAAGGGCCATTTCCCTTAAAAACCTAACATTCTAAAATGTTATACAAATAAATGAATTAATAAGATAAATTCCAGGTTGTGGTAAGTGTTCTAAAGAGTGAAAAGGATGTTCATAGCAAGATTGGGCTTCTTAAGCTACCTGAAGAGTGAGGAACTAGCCCTGTGAGGACCTTACAAAGAGGGCTCTAGGGAGAGGGAATGCCATGTGAAGGGTCTTAAGTACAGGAAGACTGGAGCTTAATGAGCAGGAGGTGAATGTTGTGATAAAGTAGAGGTAGTCTTAGATAAAATCCTGTGTGACCGTTTCTTTTGGAAATGTTTTGCCTGGAGGGAGTATGACATGACAGTACACTCTCAGTGTACAGTGGCTCATTTCTAGTGAGCAATAAATTATTGTTGTACATATATTAAAATGTCATAACTTCTATGTAATAATTTATAAATGATTCTAATAAATTTTTACTGTGGAGGTAGAGATTGGATAAGCAACACTCCTTTTCTTATCCCCCATCAAACACACACATTGGCCTTTGGACAATAACCCCCTTCTAGAAATGATGAGCTGGCAATTCATTTAAAAAATATATTGAGCATTTTTTAAAGTGATAAGCACTATTCTAGACGTTGGCAATAAATCAATGACCAAAATGAGACCAAAATACTAATATCCTAATAAGTGTTTCCTCTCATCAATAAGTGAAATTTATTCTCTCTCTCTCTCTAACACACACACACACACACACACTCTGTCTCTCACTCACACACAGACACATGAAATACACATACACAGATATTCTCAGAGAAAAAATACAAATACAGAGCAGGGAAGGGAGATAAGGAGGAGGGCAGGGGTGAAAGAAGGGACAGGAGTAGAGTGTTAAAGGTTTCGCTGATGGCAAGATATAAAAGTAAGGATATGAAGAAGTTAAATTTACAAGTTGTAAGGATATCTAAGGATTTGAGGGAAGGATACTCCAAACAGAGAACAAGTGCAAACACAATGAGATTAGATCATTCCAAAGTATGTAAGAAAAATAAAGGTATGGGATGAGAGAAAGTGAGAGAATAGGAGATGAAGTCAAACAGGTAACGAAGTTTAGAGATAAGGAGTACGAGAAAAAGGAATCAAAGTATCTATAAAGTTCTCAGTCAGAACAACCAACAAAAATGAAGAGAAGAACCGTATTGGTGAAGCAAGATAAGTCAGGATTTGCTTTCATCCATATACAATTTTAAGTACCTATTAATATCCCACTGAAGAAGTCAAATAACTAAACTGGAGCCTTAAGGATAGACCCAGGGTGTAAGTATGAATTTGGGGCTTATCAACCTATAGATGACATTTATAACCTGAGACTGGTTGGTATTACCTGTTGAGTAAACAGGGATATCAAAGAATTCAACATCCGAGTGCTTGGGTATTCTAATACTTATGAACCAGAGTTGTGGAATTGAATTAGCAAGGGGACTGAGAAGGAAGACCAGTTCAACAGAGAAAACCAAGATAAAGATGTTGGGAGAGAACTGAAAGAATGATCACCTATATTAAATAGGTCAAAAAGATATGGACTTACAATTCACCATTGAATTTAGCAGTGTATAAGTCAGTCAAACTAAAGAAAATAAGTTTTCAACATTCCACAGTAAGTTTAAAGAAAAATGTGCTCCAAGTCTGAGTCTTCATGCCCTGACTTCCCAGAACTGTCATGAGGGGGATAAATCTATGTATCTAAATCTATATATACAGATATATATGTCTTAGGTATATATCCCTAAGACAGATGTTTCTGTACAGGGATTACAGTTTGTTTTGCATTGCCCCAGAATGCTATATCCAGTTCAAATGGTGGGCAGAAATGTTGATGTCCTCCCTATTTTCATCAGGCATGAACATTTTAGTGTGAATGGACAACCTCTGCCTACCAGTACTTCCATGTCTAGACTTGAAGGCTTTTTCTGGAATGGGATGATATTTCTGCTCACACTTAGAACGGGGAGAAGTGCCTGGGAATTAACACCTCTGGGTAGTAGAGATGGAATAGTTCTGCATTATGAGTTTGACTCCGTTTCCCTATCTCTCTGTTAGATTAATATTTAGTCAGCCATTCTTATTGCTGGTTACTTTTGCACACTTTGGTGCCTGAAATTCCTTCACTCTAGGACTTCCCTAGATCCCTACCAGAGTACCCTCCACCTGTCAAATCACTGCACTTGAATCTTTGTATTTTACACCTTTCAGATAAATTAATTGCACTTATAATTTTCTCAGGTGCCCAAATATATAGAAACAACAACAAAACATGGTCATCTGTCTGTTCTCCTTTTTGAAGACGATCTTAATTTTTGAAGACTCATTCTTAAGAGGATCTCAGTATTCCCATTCAGTTTAAACCCAAAGTGTGAGGAAAAATTTCCTCAGAGCATTTTCTCCTTTAAGCAGTTATTTGAGAGCTGTGTCAGCATTTATTGCTGTTGTAACAAATTCCAGCAAATGTAGTGGCTTAAAACAAAGTGAATTTATTCTGTCATAGTTCAGTTAGGTCAAAAGTCTATGTCCACAATACTTAACCGGTTCCTCTTCTCCAGATATTATAAGACCAATATCAAGGTGTCTGGCAGACCTGTATTCCTTTCTGGAGGCTCAGGAAATGAATCTGTTTCCAGCTCATTCAGTTGGTTAGCCAAATTCAGCAATTTGTGACTTTAGGAATGAGTTCTCATTTCCTTACTGGTTGATAGTGGTAGGTTGTTCTCACATTGCAGAGGAAGTCTTCATGCCCTAATCTGTGGCTCTTTCATCCTCCGAATCAGTAATGGAGATTTGTGTTCTCACTCTGCATCTCGCTAACTTCCTTTTCTCCTGAATCTATGTCACACATTCAGAGATGTTTCTCTACTTTAAGGGTTCAAGTAAGTAGATTGGTCCCACCTGGATAATCTAGAATAATTGTTCTATTTAAGGTGTGAAACCTTAGTTTAGGCAGCAAAATTATTTCACAGAAGTATGTAGATTACTATGTAACTGAATAACTACAGGAGAGGAATGTTGGCAGGACATCTTTGGAATACTGCCTACTGTAGGAGGCATTCAGTTTATTTGCCATAACTAACCTTGAGCATTTAGAGCTACCAGGAAGTAAAACTATGAAAACAAACTTCTAGGCAGTAGTACCAACTGCTAGGTCTCTTAACTATACCCGGAGGGTGGTAGCCAATTGTAGGTCTCTATCCTCATACAATTTTCCATGGAGGGATGGAAGATTTTTCATTACCATTCATAATTCTACATCATGACTGCTATAATCATCACAAACTTATACTGATGCTGCAGTTTTTAATCATTAATTTTGAGTATGTGAGCTAGATTCAGTAAGAGAAAATCAACTAACCAACCAACCAAACAAAAACAATAGAGTATGCTCCTGAGGAAAATGGCAAAAATTACTACAAATGCAGGTCTTGATATCTCCTACAAGCTTCAGCTATAGGCTATAGTAAGATCAAGTACAGAACTTTATGTATCAGAAGGAATTATTTCTGGAAGTCAAGGACACTTTTAGTCACTTGCTATTGTTGGATGCAGGGATGAAACTTTTGGACCTCTATAAGGTATCCATCTTCTCAGAGTTATTCTGAAAAGAGCTAGTTTACAACTCAATCTCTCTAAATTTTGAGTGCTCAATCTCTTTAAAAGTTTTAGTGGTATTTAATGTCAATGTATTACTTCACAGCAAAAAAAAAAAAAGTTTTTGTTTCTCTATTTTGATTGTGGTAAATAAAATATACATCAATAAAATTTACTATTTTAACAATTTTTAAGTACATAGTTCAGTGGCATTAAGTGCATTTGCATTGTTGTGCAGCTATCACCACCATCCATCTCCAGATGTTTTCACCTTCTGAAACTGAAACTCCATATCCATTAGACAATAATTCATGATTCTATCCTTCCTTCAGTCCCTGATGATCACCATTTCATATGGTTTCTCTATGTATTTCACTACTCTTGGTACTTCATATAATGGCTAAAATACCGTATTTGTCCTTCTGTGACTGGCTTACTTCACAAAGCGTAATGTCTTCAAGGTTCATTCACGCAACATGTGCAGAATTTTCATCCTGTTTAAGACTCAATAATATATCGTTGTATGTATAGATCACATTTTGTTTATTCATCTGTTTGTGGATGCTTGAGTTGCTTCCCACCTTCTGCTATTGTAAATAATGCTGTTGTGAACATGGATGTACAGATAATTTCCTTGAATACCTTCTCTAAATTCTTTTGGGTATATAGCCTTAAGTGGATTCACTAGGTCATATAGCAGTTCTATGCTTAAATTTTTGAGTAACCAGGTACGGTGGAGAAAGACCTATGAGATAAAACCAACTGCACATAGACTTCCACCCTCACCATGTTCTTTTATGTGTCATGATATTTGTTCATCATTTTTCTTTTGCCTGTATTCCTCAAATCAGAAACCTGGGCACATTTAGCTGGACTCTGGTTTAGTACTAGGATGCTTACATACTTCAAGCTAGTTTCAACTCCCTTACCTGATCCAGCCTTTTGGTTTGGAAATACTGTTAGATTGTAACCAGAAGATAAAGGGCAAAAGTCTCATGCTAGGACATGGATGGTTTCTAATGATTCACCATTAGGAGCCTGTATTAATATTTTTACAAAGTTTATGGCAGTAAACATTACAACATATTTTTGTTGAATAAAAATCCAAAGTATTTATATTGCTATGCACTTGGTGTCTCTAGATTTTTTATGCCATTACATACCTACACCATTTGTATCTAATTTCTACCAGTTTAGAATTACATAAACATACTCACATTGGTATTTCAAGTCAGAAAAAAATGAATATGTTCCTTTTGAAATCACTCAGTTTAATTTTTTAATCAAAGCATTGGGTATGTACCATAACTCTAAAATAAATCTTTAGGACATGTAGCTATTATCACATTATAACTCAAGATGTGTGCCTTGAGAATATTTTTCATGATTCATTTATAATTAATGCCTTCGAACATTTCCCATATAATGATGATTTAACATTCTTAGATATTGAAACCAGTCAATATAATTTTACCTCATAATACTCAACTAGTTCTATGAAAATGCAAATTAAAGATCAGAGTATTAGGCAAATCAAATTTGCATGCATATGGTGTGTATACATAAAATGATTCAGAATATTGGATATCATTACCCACTCATTATACTCATAGACCATAATAAGGAACAAGAGGAATTTGCCACATAAAACACATTAACAAAATGGAAAATTTTACAGGCATACAATTTATATTCTGAGCCCTAACATGGACCTGAATGCCAAAATCGATATAGCTAAGAAAATAAAAGTAAAAGCAGCATTTCTTTCAGCATTCCAAAGAATATCTCTGTAGGGAATAAAGTTAATGAGGTTGGATTTTATCTAGATCTCTTCAAAAGGACTTGAAAATACACATTTTTTTTTTCTATTTGAACATTGGGATAACTCACTAAAGTGGACGTAAACATACAGTAAAGTACTAGGAATGACCTTTCTTCCTTAATAAATGCTAAATATATGTAGTTAATATCTATATACTAGAATAACAAGGCTAAGGTTTTAATATTTGTCAGACAGACTCTCTGGTAGATTTGAAAAATATAACTTCAAACTTTCGGACTGAATAGCAAAATTCAAAGCATATATTCAGAAGGCCAGACATTCTACTTATATTATTAGCTAAATCAGTATTGGGTCTTAAAAATAGAAATTAATAACTGGTTTATACTTTTGTATGTCCAAATGGACACTGTAACTGAGGCCAGAAGCAGTATTCATTCAGAGTTGGAAATACCAACAATAAAGCTATGTGTATGTGCAAAGTGAAACATCTGATCAAACATCCTGGTAATATTTGTGTTTATTTTACTCCAGCCCAACTATGTGACTATCTGCAAACATGTAGATTTCCTAACACCTTAATTTTGATCCATCTTTGAAACTAGGATACATTTCTTTTAAAAAACTTAATTATACACACACACACACACGCACACACTATAGTATGTGTATAGTATGAATCAAATGCTTTCTTAAAAAAATTACCACAGTAAAGATAAATCATTAACTAGTTTATTTTGTATGTCATGATCTATCAAATTCTTGAAATTAAATGTAGCTGAGGTTTTCTGCCTCTACGATTTTCAATTTAACATATACATGTATAGGAAGTTGTATATGTGAATATAGCACAGTTGTGATGTTGAACTTTTAATGTATTTGTAAAAGGGGAAGCATAGGTAGGAGATGGAAAAGCATAGCAGTGAGAGAAATGGCTACTGGACAAGAATATGAAAATGATGCTCTATTAAATTTCTGAATAAATATATAATTTTACCTACAGATTAGGCAACTAGAATAATTGTATTTATGTGAAATCCTTCTGGAGATAGTCTCTTGACTACTAAGGCATTAATTGAATTGATACTATTGGCATTTGGTAATAAAATCAAAAATTTTCAAGCTTCCAGGAACCTTTGCTTATTCCACTGAGATAAACCTGCAGCCTATTTAAGAGGTAACAAAATATTTAGATGAAATTATTAAAACTGTGATCAAGTTAAACATAATTTGACTTCTTGCTCTTTCCAAAGCACTTTTGTTAACTTTTCAATGCAGGATTTCAGAAATTAAACTCATATATTGATAGTCTTCCTATTTGCTTTTTTCTCATTTTCATTCACCCAAATATTTACTTTTCTTATCCAGTTTCCAACATAAAACATGTATTTTTGACTGTGTCCATGTGCTACCTAGTGTTTTAGTTGTGGAAATTAAAATAAAATTTTGAAAATCCATGCATTCTAATCAGGTTAGATAGCCACTGAATATAATAAACTTTTGACTTATATAGTAAGTTAAAAAGAGACAAGGGCTAAAAAACAAACAAACAAACACCCACAAAAACCCCACAAAAAACAAAGCAAAACAAAACAAAAAACTAAAGAGCAGGGGGTAGGTAAGGAGTACCGCTTTGCAGTGTTAACTAGTGCAGTCAGGATAGACTACCAAAAGGACGGTGTCAAATGAACATAGACTTGAAAGAGGTGATTGAGCAAGATATACACACACCTGAAGGAAGGTATTTCCAAGCAGAGCAAGAAGCCAGTGCAAAAATCCTTGAGACTGGAACATAAATGTATGTTAGGGAAACTCAAGGAGGCCTTGTCTTACAAGTGTACTGTGAAAGGAAAGAAGAGGAGTAGAAGATGGCTTTAGTAAGGAAACTGGGAGCTAGTTAATGCTCTCACAGGTCAGTGTAAATACATTGGCTCTTGCAGATCTTGCCAGGGTTTTTGCACGAAAGAACACTTAGATCTACTTACATGTTGAAAGAATTACTTTGTTAGATTGGCTGAGAGTAGAGTATATAGATCCAAAGGTGGAAGCACAAGGATTAATTAAAAAGCTTTTAGAACAGCGCTCAGGACTCCTACCAGAAAGTCCACTCGTGGCATGTGCGTGCCTCCTTTCCTTTTTGGATTCCAGTGCTTGGTTGATGCTGTGGTACAGCTCGTCCTCACGACACAGCTACCTCCATGGTAGGCCCTGATGAAGCTGAGCGAAGAGGCCATTTAGAGGCTACAGCAACTCCAGAGTGCTTGGTTTGCTATTTACTGGGGATTTATTCCTCTAATGTGTTATCTGGCCTACTTTGGGGATGAAATATTTGGGTTACCTGGATTTAGAAGCCATCAAGGAACAGGAACAATGTGGAAGGTGCATGCCCTAGCTGATATGAGAGATGGGATTAATTAAGATATTCACCAGTGCACAGGGCTCTTCCTTCACAGATGCATTCAAGTCAGACTAATGTTAAAAAAAAAAAAAATTTTTTTTTGCAAAAATCCAGAAGAGACCTTGTGTTGGATTGGAGCAAGGTGTTAGCAGTATTGTTCAGAAGAAAAACTTGGATTCTGTAGATGTTTTGAAGATAAGTGGAATTTTCAGATGGATTTTATGTCAAATGTGAAAAAAAGACGGCAAGGATGACAATACATTTTGGTCTATGTAATTAGACAATTGGAGTTGCATTAATTGTAGGTAGACCACAGTGAGAGCAAACACTGGGATTTTGGTTTTAGTCATGTTAAATTGGGTAGTAGTACAATATTTTGATACTACTTAAATGTAAACTAACTTTATTAAGGAGATATTTGAACATATGACTCTGAAGTTGAAAGGAGAGGCCCTGGTTATAAATTGGAATTATTTGGAGTGTTATCATATGAGTAGTATGTAAAAACCACAAACCGTGAGATTGTGAGAGCTGCTAGAAGAGAGAAGAAAGTCAAGGACTGAGCTCTGAGCCCTCTCATATTATGAATGTGATCACACTAAAATTAACCAACAAAGGAGATCAAGAGTCAGCAGCAATAGGAGAAAAAACAAACAAACAAACAACAGAAGGGTGAAATGTACTGAAAAACAAATGAAGAAACAGTGTGGAAGGATGAAGGGGTCAATTATGCCGTATGCTATGGAAAGATTAGAAATGAGAGTTGATCATTGGATTTTGCAATGAGTATAGTATCAGTGACTCTTACTAAGGGCAGTTTTGGAAGAGTGGTGAGATCAAAAGCCTGCTGAGAGTATTTGTTAAAGAGCAAAAAGGGAGGAGGTATTGGATTCAGGGAATATAGAAAACCTGATGGTCAGAGTAATGTAAAAGGGAAGGAGATGTGGGTATTAAGAATTTTTCAAAAAAAAGTTTTTTTTTTTAAGCAGTTGACAGAAATGATCCAGTAGAAAGAGAAAAATAGATTAGTTGGGAGACAGAAAGATTGCTTGATCTATTTTTAGCAGATGATAAGATATGGAATCTATTGCACAATTGAAAATGTTGGCCTTAGGTAGGAGTAGGGAAAATTAACTAATAGTGATGATAGAGAAAACAATGTGTCTAGATGCTGGCAGTGTCTAGGCTTAATGAAGGAGTTAATACTCTTTTTAAAGATTGCTTTAATTTTCTAATTGGATTAAGAATCAAGGTCATCATTTAAGAATTAGAATGGGCCGGGAGGTTTTGACTTTTAGAGGAAAGAAGAGACAGTTGTCCATAATAGTCTGGAACAGGAGTTGGCAAACCGCAGGCCATGGGCCAGATTCAGACTGTTGCCTGTTTTGGTAAATGAAATTGTATTGGCATACCATCATGCCCATGCCTTCGTTGAGCAGTTATGCCAATGACCATGTGGTTCAGAAAGAATAAAATCTTCAGTATCTGGTCTCCATGGTTAAAGTGTACTGACCCCTGGTCTAGAAAGTTAAAGAGAGAGTAGATCAAGATAAGCAACATCAAGGCCCTTCTAGAATTCAATGTGAGAATGGTCCACATGGCTACAGATTTTTTTTCAGGACTTACTTACATTTATAGGTGCACATTCAGAGTAGAAGAACTGGATTTAACCAGGAGAGTGTTTATGCCAAAGTAACACAATGAAGGAAGAGAAGGTCAAGGAAGGATCAAGTGGTTAACCATGTTGTATGATCACATAGTTACATGGATGTTATATGGGAACATTCACTTCATAATGATTCATCAAATTGCAAATATATGGCATGTATATTCCAGTATGCATATTATAATTCAGTAAAAACCAAAAAAACAGTTAAAAATGGAATTTAAGTTGGGAAAAGAGAGTAAGAAGGAAATCAGGGAGATGAAGACTATATGATCAATAGATCTAGGCCATAGTGGGTTAAAAAATTGTTAGAGATTGTGTAATAAAAAAAATGCATTGGAAAAATAGGAGGTTGTTGATACTGTGTATGATAGTTTGTTAGAGCTGCCTTAAAAATACCACAGACTGGGTGGCTTAAACAGTAATAATTTATTTCTGTTATTTGTTTATTTAGTTCTGGAGGCTTAGCAGTCCAAGATCAAGTGTTTGACAGTGTTGGTTGAAGCTCTTTCCTAGGACTGTAGATGGCCATCTTCTTCCTCTGTTTTTACATGGTCTTTTCTCTGAGAACACAAATGTCTGAATCTTAATATCTTCTTATAATGAAACCATTATATTGGTTTTAAGGACCACCTGTAAGGCCTCATTTTACCTCAGTTCCTCCTTTAAAGTCTCTTTCTTCAAATATAGCACATCGTGAGGGGCTGTGGGTTAGGAGTTCAACATAAGAATTTGGTGTGGGAGTGGCATAATTCATCCCATAACAGTGTGGGATGCTTAAAATTAAGATTGGAGGAAAGTTACTGTGTAATTTTCTAGGCTATGACTATGGCAGAGAATAACTGAGGTGGTGTGCAGGGCAAGATAACTGGAAGAAAAGTGTTGAAGTAATGATTATGTTTTTGTATAATTAAATTACCTAAAATCAATGCAGGACACTTCTGGAGGAATTGACAGTAAGCAGAAAGCTAAAATATAAGTGGGGATGAGATAAGAGCGTAGAAGAAAGTACCACGGAGGTGTAGTAATATGGACATGAAGTTCCATATTGTTTGCTTTAGAAAGTAAAGAAGGGAGAATGATCTGACAGCAACAGTGGAAGGCAAAGAGGACACTTAGCACCAACTCCAGAACCATTAATATATGGATTGTGGTAGAAAAATGGTCTACCCATTAAGAAGGCTGCAAGTGGTAAGATTCAGAGAAGTTATATACTGAAAGGTGATGGAAATAATCATAGAAGTGATTGAGAATTTAACTTGTTGAGATGTAGAAATACTGTGGTAACACTGTAAATACTTAGAAGTATGTGTGTATATATGTACACACATATATACATACAGGTACCCAAATATGCAGAAACATGTAGACACATATGGACGTGTGTGCACACACGCACACACACATGAGTTTGTACCTGTGAGCCCAAGTGAACACTTTCCCAAAGTATCTTACATACGTTCCCATTGAAATTAAGTAGTGTCGTTAAAGAGCTTCAAGAGGAACATTAACTATTGGGTGGTTTTACAACTCCAGAAGATACTGAGGTGAGTTGGCATGGAGGGATACTTTGCAGAGAAGTCTGTTACAGCTTTTTGTTTCTTCCTACTCTTTCCCCTTGTATTTCTGTTATTTCCCATGCATGCCACCTCAATGCTAATCTACTGTCAACTGTAGCGTCCCTCCCCACTTTTTAAATGTAAGGAAAAACTAAAATTTAGGAAGTTAAAAATAGAGATATGACCCCTTCTTGGAATTGGGACAGATTCAGGAACAACTCAGAACCAGCCCAGACCTTGTTATGGTAAGTGAAGAGCAAAAAGATTGTCGAAGCCTTATTTATTTGTTGTTTGTTTGTTTATTATTTTTAAAAGATTTTATTTATTTCAGAGAGAGAGCACAAGCAGGAAGAAGGGTCAGAGGGAGAAGGAGAAGCGGACTCCTGGCTGAGCAGGGAGCCTGACATGGGGCTTGATGCCAGGATCCTGAGATCATGAGCTGAGCTCAGCCACTTAACTGACTGAGCCACCCAGGTGCCCTGAAAAAGCATTTTTTATTTTGTCAAACATTTTAATTTTGCTTTTCTTATTTTCATTATGAGGCATTATGAAGTTTTTAATCTTTGTTGGTTGAGTTTGCCATTTGTCCCCTAAGTACTATTGAAACCAAAACCAATAAAATCATAAGTAAATATCTGTGTTCTAAAAATAGCATGAGTGAAGTGAATTATCTCTTTAAAAATCAAAACAGTTATTTCTTATAGAATTTATATAAAACATGAGAAGAAAAACAAAAGGAAATATTTCAAATAATGAAAAATTATAACTCATATTTCAATTAAATTGTTCTTAGGAGGCAATAGCGATATTTTATAGCACCTCTTTTTTTTAAAAAATTTTATTTTATGAACATATATTTTTATCCCCAGGGGTACAGGTCTGTGAATCACCAGGTTTACACACTTCACAGCACTCACCAAAGCACATACCCTCCCCAATGTCTATAATCCCACCCCCTTCTCCCAAACCCCCTCCCCCCAGCAACCCTCAGTTTGTTTTGTGAGATTAAGAGTCACTTATGGTTTGTCTCCCTCCCAATCCCTTCTTGTTTCATTTATTCTTCTCCTACCCACTTAAGCCCCCATGTTGCATCACCACTTCCTCATATCAGGGAGATCATATGATAGTTGTCTTTCTCTGCTTGACTTATTTCGCTAAGCATGATACGCTCTAGTTCCATCCATGTTGTCGCAAATGGCAAGATTTCATTTCTTTTGATGGCTGCATAGTATTCCATTGTGTATATATACCACATCTTCTTGATCCATTCATCTGTTGATGGACATCTAGGTTCTTTCCATAGTTTGGCTATTGTGGACATTGCTGCTATAAACATTCGGGTGCACGTGCCCCTTTGGATCACTACGTTTGTATCTTTAGGGTAAATACCCAATAGTGCAAATGCTGGGTCATAGGGCAGTTCTATTTTCAAATTTTGAGGAACCTCCATGCTGTTTTCCAGAGTGGCTGCACGAGCTTGCATTCCCACCAACAGTGTAGGAGGGTTCCCCTTTCTCCACATCCTCGCCAGAATCTGTCATTTCCTGACTTGTTGATTTTAGCCATTCTGACTGGTGTGAGGTGGTATCTCATTGTGGTTTTGATTTGTATTTCCCTGATGCCGAGTGATATGGAGCACTTTTTTATGTGTCTGTTGGCCATCTGGATGTCTTCTTTGCAGAAATGTCTGTTCATGTATTCTGCCCATTTCTTGATTGGATTATTTGTTCTTTGGGTGTTGAGTTTGCTAAGTTCTTTATAGATTCTGGACACTAGTCCTTTATCTGATATGTCGTTTGCAAATATCTTCTCCCATTCTGTCAGTTGTCTTTTGATTTTGTTAACTGTTTCCTTTGCTGTGCAAAAGCTTTTGATCTTGATGAAATCCCAATAGTTCATTTTTGCCCTTGCTTCCCTTGCCTTTGGCGTTGTTCCTAGGAAGATGTTGCTGCGGCTGAGGTCAAAGAGGTTGCTGCCTGTGTTCTCCTTATAGCACCTCTTTATAGAGGTTTTTAAGGCTATAAATTGTTGCTTAATACACCAAAATATAGTTATTTGAGATGACCAAGAGTATTTTTCTCTTCTTTCTTAAATATTCTATTATAAGAAATGTTTATGATAAGGATATGTATATTATACCTAAAATCAATACATGTTGTTTTAAGAGTATAATCCTTGAAATTTTAGATTTTATTTAAAACCATAATTGTGTGACATGTTATAAAGAGAAATCTTGTTGAAACTGCTAAATATAGGTTCTCGGCAAAATTTTAACTTCTTTGACAATTTGTATCTTTCAACTGAGTAACTAGCACTCTAAAATTATTTTTTCCCTTTTTTGTTTTCTTTATGTGAACCACATGAACTGGCTTACTAATTTTCTTCTTTTTTTTTTTTTTTTCTTTTTAATGTCTCAACACAGAAGCAGGCAGTCTTGTGAAAGTACAGATGTTCTCAAATAATCATGTTCCAGAAATGTGGAGAATGGAGAATCTCAGTGGATTTGAAATATGTTCTAAAATCGGATCAGAAACTTTTATAGCACACTTTAGTCTTCCGAAGTAGGAGCTTAAAGCATTGGTAATAAATCCACTTGTCCCCTCTCCTGTTAAAATGGCAACATTGCTGTTGTGCTAAAATACCTTTTCAGCTTGCTTTGCTAAGCTGAAAAATTAATTGTTTTGTTTAAAAGAATATACTGGTCACCTCTTATCTACAGGAGGTATGTTCCAAAACCCCCAGATATTTCCTCAAACCTGAATAGTATTGAACCCTATATATACAATGTTTTTTATACACACATACCTGAGATAAAGTTTAATCTATAAATGAAGTGCAATAAGCAATTAATGACAATAACTAATAATAAAATAGAATAGTTATAACAATATAAGACTATGTGAATATTAATAATATTAAGTTTAGTAATGATTTTAAACCACAATATATGTAATATTGTGCATATGGTCCTCGTCTCCCTCAGAATATCTTATACTATACTCCCCCTTCTTGGGATGAACCATGATAAAATGGTTATGGGATAAGATAGAATAAAGTGAATGACTCAGGCATTGTGGTGTAGAGTTAGGCTGCTCTTGACTTTCTGACCTTCAGAAGGTGGATCATCTCCCCTTAAGGTTAGTTTCTGAACCGCAGTTGACTATGGATAACTGATACTATGGCAAGTGAAACCGCGGAAAGGGACTAGTGCACTTAGAGTCAGGATATAAAGCTCAACTTTTGAGGCTCGCTTGGAATTTGTATTTGAAAAGAAAAATGTGAACAATAATGAGTTCACATTATAAATCCTATCAAATATACTTTATTTGATAAATCCTATCAAATATACTTTATTTTCATCTCCATTTCTTGCACAGGATCTGTCTGGTTCAAGTCTACTCTTTCTTTTAATTCCTAAATTTTGTTTCTTCTTCCTCTATTTGTTTTTAGTTGTGGATGGATTTTAGCACAAGTCACAGTACATGTAATTTCTTCTAGTTTTGCCTAAATATGTGTTTAAATATGAAACTCTATATATGTCTGCACATATAACCGTTTCAAATCCTTTTTCCTACCCTTCAGTCATCAGAAAGATAAATCACTAATCCATAAATTTTTTATCTATGTTAACCATTTTCTGTTACTTATGGTGGTATAAAAATCTGCTTATCCTTTGTATTTCCTTAGGAGTTTTGACATGTGAATATTCTGAAATATTATCTGTTTGGACCTATAGAGCATTGTTGGAGGAGGTCATTTTGAGGACCTGACTACTGGTTGATACACAATTTGGACCTTGGCAATAGGAGACTTCTCACCCTGTCCTTATCCTTGGAATGTATGCTCTGCTGGCCATTCCCACAGTGGGAGCCAATTTCAAGGACATGCCCTGACAAACCATGTGTTGTTGAGATCATCTGGACTGAATACATTGCTGAATCCAGTTACGACCTCTGTATAAACTTTTAAGATTCTGATGGACAGGTTTTGAGAGCTACTTATCATGTGGCTACATGAGATAAGCCTTGTAAGTAATTTTCTTGCTTATTAAACCTGCTGCCTGCCAGTCTGTAATGGTCTGTCTCTTTCTTCTGCCTGTGTTTGCCCTTTGTTGTACTGGGCCAGTTTAGGAACCAACAAGGATAACTACCAAATACTTATGCATTAGTGGTTCTGCCATTAGGAGAGGTTTTCCTTTGCTGATCAAAATAGATTTGTAGGATAAAGCCTGTGTTAACAGGAGCACAGAGTGCTTAAATCTTTTGCCCTGACTCTCTCTCACCATGGTTTCTACTCAGTGTATATGATAATTAGTTGTCTGTTTTATGCTGCTGTAAGTGTGTATGTTTTGTCTTTCCCATTGATGTATATAATAGAAGACAGAGGCTACGTGTTAATTCTTGTACCTCTAGGTGTCCTCAAGGTATTCAATGTAGTCAGTACATAGGGCTGACTCTTATTTATATTTTAAAATTTATCTGTTAAAATCTCTTATTAGTTATTGAATTCTGTTGGCAAAAGTCATATTAATACCTCTTAGGAAATTATAAAACCTGAAGCTATCTGATAAGTGCAACTATGACTGTTAAGGAAAACATGCTACTGAAAAGTCATCCTGCTGCTAGTACTCTGATCTAGTATTAATACTTCTAGTGAATATATTCTATACTGACTGAAAATAATTCTAAATAAGACACTGGTACCACCAATAAAAGAAAAATCATCTTTTTCTGAGCCAAACCTGACTTCCGGAGTGCATATGGACAATGTGAATATTAAGAATATTAAGTTTAGTGATGATTTTAAACCACATATGTTAACATCACTGAAGTTTTGTATTTGTAACATTTTATGGTTCTAAATAGTTTT
Organism: Mustela erminea; assembly: GCF_009829155.1. NCBI lineage: Eukaryota > Metazoa > Chordata > Mammalia > Carnivora > Mustelidae > Mustela > Mustela erminea. The sequence goes on from NC_045617.1 coordinate 28,090,184, forward strand.
TAAATCAATATTTTAATGTTTAAATATCTAAGAATTAGATTTCTGTCTGCAATATCTGGGGTTTATATACAACTATATACAATTATATTCTTTAGTATTTCTGGAACTTAAGTAACATGCACAAATGAAAAACCAATCGTACAATATATGTATGGTATTTACTATATATATGATACATGCAATATGTATTAATTTGTCTGTAAAATCATTTATATTGATAAATTATAGTACAAATATTGAAAAGTTTTTCCTAAAAATAATTACTTGTCTTGGGACTTGTATAAAATATTTCATCAGTAATTCTTTTTATGTTTAGCTCTTTTAGTGAACTCTGCAACTTGAGTCAATTGTATGAAAAACGGCAACTTCTTAGATATAGAAGGTCCTGTATCTCCAGGTAACATAGTCATGCCTGAAATTAACTATTGTCATGTCTACTTACCCCATACCATCTAAATATCTCATTCAAGAGTCAGAAAGAATATAACAATAATTTTGTATGAAGAGAAAGTCAGCCATCTGCGAAACAATGTCCTACATCCAACCCCCCACCAAGTGAAAAGGTTATTTCCAAGTGTAAACAAATATAATTATAGTTGGTTAAAGTGGTCTTTTTGTTCTGTTTTGGTTTTTATTGGGAGGGGCTTGGCTACAGTGGGTTTAAACTGAGAATAGAGGTTTGGTTTCAGTGTGAAGCATGTCCCAAAAAACATTGATTTTTTTAGGGAGGGCAGGAAGGGAAGGTTCAGTTTGGAATAGAAGATGAGGAAACTGACTAGACTGTATGAGGGTGTGTATGGAAACACCTTGTCAAAAAGCCCAAAAGGGAGATTTTGCTGAAGCTGATATGGGAGAGGTGCAAGAGGTCTGGCTTGACCTCAATGTTTTATGAATTATCTGATAATTTGAAAGTGAGGTATTATGTGTAGGCTGGTTTTAAGAAAACAGTTTGTTCAGAATTATGGAGTTCAAGGAATGCTGTTGAGGGGAAGTGACTTTTAAAAGCTAGCATGCTATCAGGGCTCCAAGAAGGCCACTAGAATTCAGAGCAGAGCATTCAAAGTGAAAAACAGAAACTAATTAAAAACAAAATAAAATGGACTAATAAAGCAAGACAGCATCAGCTATTTCTCAGGTCCTGGGTTCCCTTACCTCTGTTATAGGGGGTCTTAAGGTTGGGTGGATTGAAAACCCTGGAGCTTCTCTTGGCTTCCAACTTGGTAAACCCAATACAATGATACGTGTCTGAGAAAAACCCAGAAATCATGCAAGTCATCGAAGATTTAAGGATGCGACAGTGGTGATCTAATCACATTCTCAGTTTTTTTTTAATTTAAATTTTTATTTTTTTAAAAAATTTTTAATTTAAAAAATTAATTTTAAATTTAATTAAAATTTAATTTGAATTAATTTAATAATTTAAAATTTAATTTAAATTTGATTTTAAAAATTTGATTTCAATTTAAGATTAAAATTTAATTTAAAATTTTTAAAAATTTAAATTTTTGAATATTTTATTTATTTGAGAGAGAGAGAGAACACAAGTGGGAGGAAGGGCAGACAGAAAGGAACAAGCAGACTCCACACTGAGAAAGGAGCTGGACGGGGGCTTCATCCCAGGACTCTGGGATTGTAACCTGAACAAAAGGCATATTCTTAACTGCCTGAGCCACCCAGGCTTCCCTAATATTAATTTTTCAAAGATTTTTACTATTTATTTGATAGAGAGAGAGAGCACAAGCAGGGGAAGCAGCAGGCATAGGGAGAGGAAGAAACAGGCCCCTCATGGAACCAAAGGCAGTCGGTTAACCCATTGAGTCAAACAGGCACCCTTTTTTTTTTTTTTTTTTTTTTTTAATTTGGAAGACAAACAGGTTCTGGAGAATGATATAAATTTGGCATGTATGTGTCAGGGATATGTAAAGAAAAACAGCAAAGAAGGACAAGAATCTATAATATAAAAAAAGGTGTTTGTGTATAAAAAGGTAGTAAGTACAATGGAAAAATGAGAAGTAGGTGAGATAATAAGCGTTAGAGGTGTCAACTGTGGGGAGGTGAGGGAAAGATTGGTTTGAATATTTTTTTGAAGAATAGATATATTATGAAGTTATGTTTAAAAATATTTTTCATAATATAAGAACATTTGGAATATATAGAAAAAGGAGAAATAAAAATAAGATTATCACTATTTATATATCCAAAGACAAATTTCTGTTTTCTTTTTCCTCTTATTTTTTGTTTGTCTTGTATTAGAAGATATGATGTATAGTCTATTTTTTACAAACCCTCTGTAAATATATCTTGCTGGACTTTCAGCAGTACAGATAAAATTTTTTACCATGACATATTTCTTTTCTTATGAAACAAAACAAGTTATCATAATGTAATAACCAAACATTTCATTTAAAGTCTCCAGCTGTTTCCCCAATTGTCTTCCTCTGCAGAAGGGACCATTGTCAGTGTCAGAATTCTTGAGTGCATATTCAAGCATTTATCTGCATGGCTATTTAAAAAAAAACATAGGATTGCATCAGATTATATCTATTATCATGACACTTTCCTCATCTTAATTTTGGAGAATTTGGAACATCCACAAGATAGATAGGGTAATATACAGAAGCCTATTAGAAACATTATTTCATTGTCATCCATTCTTTCACCTGTCCTCTAACCATATAATTTTATAGTATATGCCAAATATTATATTATTTATGGACATTTGTATCACAAATGTTATAACATTGTGCACAATTTAGAATTTTGATATTGGAATAAGGTATAAAAACACAGTAACTGGTTGATATTCCCTGTTAAGTCATTTAAAAATCTAATGGACCCCACTGTAGCTTTTATTGTGTTTTTGTACTTTATTAAAGAAAGGAGGTCTCCATTTGATATGTGAGTCTTGCACAGGTTTTATTGGTTGAATCAGTACTATGTAGTTAACTAAATGATTCTATGTCTATTTTCGTCAGATTGCTATCAATTTTTAAAAGACTTGTTGGGGGCACCTGGGTGGCTCAGTGGGTTAAAGACTGCCTTTGGCTCGGGTCATGATCCCGGGGTCCTGGGATCGATCCCCACATCGGGCTCTGTGCTTGATGGGGAGCCAGCTTCCCCCTGCCTCCCGGCCTATTTGTGATCTCTGTCTAGACAGTCAAGTAAATAAGTAAAATATTTTTAAAAATTTAAAATATTTTAAAAAATAAAAAGATTTGTTGGGCTGGTTCAATTTGGGGGTCAAGAGGACTTAACAGGAGGTTTTGTGCTCTTCTGTCAGGAGCCATGATGTTTTGCCGTCCCTCATTTTGTGGTTCTGACAGTTGTTGACATTGAATGTCTAGGTGTATTATTTTATTAGGCACTACATATTTGTATTCTAAGTCAATCATTTCTTTATTAACTGAAGTATTTATATAATGAGAAATTTATAATTTATAATCTATAAATTTATAATCTATAATATAAAATTTATATTTTGAATATTTTATATTTATATTTTATATAATATAAAATTTATAAAAATTATAAATTTCTCCCATCTTCTATGTGGCTATGTAGTTGGACAGTTCTTAAAAGGAAAGATTAATGAACACTTGATTCTTTTCTTTCTTAGTTTAAAAGTAGCTATTTTCCTTGAATCCTCCAAAATAAACTGGTTGTTTTGTTTTTAGAATTATGATGAACTAAAAATATTAAATCTACTTTATGTGTTTCAACCTACAAGTATTATTCTTATTGATGCTCAAATATTACTGTCTTTAGTCAGTGGGAACCTCTCGATTGATTTTTTAGTCTTTTGATGTGACTGTAGTAGTTTGTCTGTTTTGCTTGCTTGCCATCTGATATGAAAATATTTCCCCAAGTTTATCTGGTACATATAATACCCAGATCTGCAATCAGCCATTTCTGCAAGGAACTCTGATTCTATTTACTGGAGTCTGGGGGTTGTCACTGCTTCTTTGATGATCATTTTTTAATCTTCTCAATAAACAGAGGTAGACTTTTTTTTTTCTTTTTTTTAGAAATGATTTTTAAAGATAAAATATAGGGGTGCCTCGGTGGCTTAGTCAGTTAAGTATCTGACTCTTGGTTTTGGGTCAGGTCATGGATCTTAGGGTGATGAGATCCAGTGGTGTATCAGGCTCTGTGTCGGGTATGGAGTCTGCTTAAGATTCTCTCTCTCACATTAAGAAGTAGATCTCATTTACAATTGCACCCAAAACCATAAGATACCTAGGATAAACCTAACCAAAGAGGCAAAGAATCTGTACTCAGAAAACTATAAAGTACTCATTAAAGAAATTGAGGAAGACACAAAGAAATGGAAAAATATTCCAAGCTCATGGATTGGAAAAACAAATATTGTGAAAATATCTGTGCTACCTAATGCAATCTATGCATTTAATCCAATATCTATTAAAATACCATCAGTTTTTGTCAAAGAAATAAAACAAATAATCCTAAAATTTATATGGAACTAGAAAAGACTCCGAATAGCCAGAGGAATGGTGAAAAAGAAAATCAAAGTTGGCAGCATCACAATTCTGGACTTCAAGCTCTATTACAAAGCTGTAATCATCAAGAGAGTATGGTACTGCACAAAAACAGAGACATAGATCAATGGAACAGAATAGAGAGCCCAGAAATGGACCCCCAACTCTATGGTCAACTAATCTTCAACAGAGCAGAAAAGAATGTGCAATGGAAAAAAATACAGTCTCTTCAACAAATGGTGTTGGGAAAATTGGACAGCCACATGCAGAAGAATGAAACCGGACCATTTCCTTATACCACACCAAAAACAGACTCAAAATGGATGGAAGACCTCAATGTGAGACAGGAATCCATCAAAATCCTTGAGGAGAACACAGATAGCAACCTCTTCGACCTCAGCTGCAACAGCTTCTTCCTAGAAACATCACCAAAGGCAAGGGAAACAAGGGCAAAAATGAACTATTGGGACTTCATCAAGTTAAAATGCTTTAGCACTTGTGCTTTTGCACAAAGGAAACAGTCAACAAAACAAAAGACAACTGACAGAATTAGAGAAGATATTTGAAAATGACATATCAGATAAAGGGCTAGTATCCAAAATCTATAAAGAATTAACAAACTCAGCACCCAAAGAACAAATAATCCAATCAAGAAATGGGCAGAGGACATGAACAGACATTTCTGCAAAGAAGACTCCAGATAGCCAACAGACACATTAAAAAGTGCTCAACATCACTTGGCATCAAGGAAATACAAATCAAAACCACGCAAGATACTATCTCACACCAGTCAGAATGGCTTAAAATAACCAGTCAGGAAATCACAAATGTGGGCGAAAGGGGAACAACCTACACTGTTGGTGGGAATGCAAGCTGGTGCAGCCACTCTGAAAAACAGTATGGAGGTTCCTCAAAAAGTTGAAAATAGAGCTACCCTATGACCCAGGAATCACACTACTGTGTGTTCACTCTAAAGATACAAATGTAGTGATCTGCCTCTGTCTTCAGCTCAGGTCATGATCTCAGGGTCCTGAGATCAAGCCCCACATCAGGGTTTCTGCTCAGCAGGGAGTCTGCTTTCCCTCTCTCTCTGCCTGCCTCTCTGCCTACTTGTGATCTCTGTCTGTCAAATAAAATAATAAAATCTTAAAAAAAAAAAGAAGATGTAATATATATATATACAATGGAATACTAGGTAGCCATCAAAAGAAATGAAATCTTGCCATTTGCAATGACATGGATGGAACTAGAGGGTATTATGCTAAGTGAAATAAGTCAGTCAGAGAAAGACAATTATCATATGATCTCTCTGATATGAGGAATTTGAGAGGCAGAGCAGGGGATCATAGGGGGTAGGGAGGGAAAAATGAAACAAGATGGGAATGGGGAGAGAGACAAACCACAAGAGGGTCTTAATCTCAGGAAACACACTGAATGTTGCTGGGTTTGGGGGGATAGGGTGGCTGGTTTAAGGATATTGGGAAGGGTATGTGCTATGGTGAGTGCTGTGAATTGTGTAAGACTAATGATTCACAGACCTGTATCCCTGAAGCAAATAATACATTATATTTTAATTAAAAAAAAAGATTCTCTCTTTCCCTCTTCCTCTGCCCCTCCCCAATTCATGCTAATACTTCTAATCTTTTAAATAAATACTATTGAAATATACATAAGAATGCACAAATCATAAAAATCATAGCTTAGTGAATTTAAACAACTGAAGATAACTAGTATATATATCAAGAAGTAAACTATTGCTAGCACCACAGAAGCCCCAGTTAGGTCTTTCCCAATCATTAACTCCCCTGTAAAGAGCACTATCCAGATGTGTAACATCATAGATTAGTATTTTCTGTGTAAATGTAAAAGTTCACACTGAATAGTAGTCCCAATAGGATATTTTTGGCTATTGGCTGGCTCTTTCTATCTGTAAGTCAGAGATCCAGGATCCTTTAAGTTGTAGCTCTACCATTTCCAACACATAATCTCAAAAATACCGTGGTACCCTGGATTATATCTTGGGGTGTTTTTATAAGCCAGTCCTATAAGTAGTACACATTATTTCCATACACATTACATAAAACAGAACTCAGTCGTGTTGTCATATCGAACTGCATGGAGACTGGAAACTCTAGTTCAGCTACATTCTGAAAAAGAGGGGGACACAGGCAAACTAATTATTAATTGTTCTTTTGGTTTTTACATATACAAGGTCTTCTCTCTCATTTAACACACTCATCTCCATACAATGGTTGTAGAGTCCTATCCTGTCACCTGGCATCCAGGTGAATCCCAGATTTTCTGAGAGAGAAGACAAGATACTGATGGAGACAACCTTCAGATGTATGTGTTTCTTATCATATTTAGCCACATGTCAACTAGAAAGACAAGCTGTTTTCCCACACCTACTTAGTGGTAGTACAGTACCAGGATATAACATTATAGAGAAGCTGGAAACACATATTTATGCCATTATGTATTCAAACTGGAAGAGCAATTACACTGTCTTTGGAATTTTTCCATTATGATATTCCCAGTCATGTTTTTAGATCTATGTCATTTTATTTAAAAAAATTGTTTTTAAAAATACATTTGTAATATAATTATTGTATAGGTTCACCAACATAAATAATTTTGGTCAAACATAGTTTTAAATACATAACTTACTTTTAGTGCAGCTTTTAATCCCAGAAGTTCTGTTCGGCTGACAATACAAAGTCAACCTTGAACAACTAAAAAGATGAATTTGTCTTCTACATATGGGCTGAAGACTGTGGTTGGCAGTTTTGGGTTTTTTTTGTTTCTTTGTTTCTTTGTGTTTTTTGTGGTGGGCAGTTTAAGAGGAAAAATCAAGTAATCAGTGATGGGCGTGTTAGTTTTGAAATATGTGTTAAATCCATGAAATGATATTAAAATGGCAGTTAGACTTATGAGTGTGGAATTTCAGAGAGGAAATCTGACAAGGTATGTAAATGTAATAGTCATCAGCAGATAGATGGTATCCAGCATCAAGAGGATAATGCATTCATGAAAAAATGTGATGTGGATGGGGAAAAAAAATGGCAGCCAAGAACTGAGTCCTGATGCCTTCCAACATAAAACAGATTGGAAAAGTTACAAAGGAGAAAGAAAAGGAGCAATTGATGAGGTATACCTGCATTTATCATATTTATTGGAAGCAAGTGAAGAAAATTTTTTAATATGGAGGAAAATTTATGTAATATAATATTGATAGATCAAGAAGCAAGAATTTGATATTAACCATTTGATATAGTACATGTAGTTTTCTTTTTTTAAGATTTTATTTACTTACTTGAGAGAGAGGGGACAGGGGGAGGGACAGAGGGAGAGAGATAGCAGAGCCTCTGCTGTCTGTGGAGGCCAACATGGGACTCAGTCCCACAACCCTGAGATCATGACCTGAACTGAAATCAAGAGTCAGACACTTAACTGACTAAGCCACTCAGGTATGGAGTTATAAATAGTATGCTTTAATTAAAAAGTAGGACAAATGTTGGTTGGACAAAATGAGGGGATATGTGATAAATTGTTTTTTTAAGATGGAAAAAATAATACTTTTTTTTTCTGATGTAAGTAATTACTTAGAAAAAATTAAAAGGAATTGTAGGAGATATTGGGATAATGTTGTTGAGTCTGAGACCAAATAAGATCTAATTTAAAAATGAAGGGATTAAAATGAGAACAGACATCTCACCAAAGCATGTGAGAAGATGTTCAATATCATATGTCATAGGGAATTGCAGATTAAATCAACAAAGAGATATTACTGCACTCCTACTAGAATAGCAAACATCTAAAACACTGACAAACCAAATGATTTTTCGGATATTGAATAATAAGAACTCTCAGTCTTTGCTGGTGGGAACACCACGTGATACAGCCACTTTTTTCGAAGATGCTCCGGCAGTTTCAACAAAGCTAAGCATAAGTTTACCATAAGATCAGCAATCTCACTCCTAGATTTTTACCCAAACGAAGTGTAAATCTGTATACACACACAAACCTGCAAAGAATGTTTATAGCAACTTTATTCATATTTACCAAAACTTAGAAACAAATAAGATTGTATGTATAATACTGCATATAGGACATTATGCATTTGTCAAAATCCATGGAACTAACAACACAGGGAATGAATGCTAATGTCAACTATGAACCTTAGTTAATAATTATGTATTGACAGTGTTTCATCAATTATAAAGTGGATTAGTGGGTACTAATGCAAGATGTTAATAATAGAAAATGTGGGGAGGTAGTGAGAGTGTATATAAAAACTGTAATTTCTGCAAATTTTTCTGGAAACTTAAAGCTCCTATAAGGATTGCTATCCCAGGATGAAAAAAATCAACAGAATTATAAAAATACTAAAAATAAATGGAGGGTTTATTTTCTGATACAAGCAGAGATCTTTGTTAACAGGTAGGAAATTAGTATATTCAGGTGTAGACGCTAGTTGATGAGAAGATGTTAGGAAGAAGGATGGAAATTATGTTCTATTGTTTCAAATTCTTAGTAAAAAAAGAGGAAAAGTTTTAATGAGTGAGGATATTTAAATATTAGAATTTTGAGATGAGAAGAAAGATTATATGAAATAGTCTGTTAGGAGAGTAGAAAAATCGATGTGTTAGGAAAGTGTAAAATAATTGCAGTGCAATTAAAGGCCCAATCGACATCAGTGGTTTTAATTTTAAAACAAGACCAGTCAATGTGATTTTAATATGAAGGTTTTTTTTTTTCCTTTCTCCAGACTTACTCAGATGTATGTTACAAGTGTAGAATAGACATGCATTAGATGTAACCAGAGTTGTGGTTTTGCAAGGGAAATATGATAAAATGTGTGGAGGATATGGAAGAAATGTATGAGAGAGAGTACTTTTAATGCATTACCGTGTGTATTAGTCTGTTATGACTGCCATAATTGAATATCACAGATTGGGTGGCTTAAACAATAGGAATGTTTTTGTTTGATTGTTTGTTTTCACAGTTCTACAGGCCAGAAGTCCAAGACTGAGGTGTTTGTCAGGTTTGGGTTCTCCTAATTTAGCCAATTCCTTAAGTTTTTTGCCACTTTGTGACAAGGATCACTTTTATTCCAGTTTACAATAACACATTCCATATTTCTATCTCAGGTTTGACCAGAATCCCCTCTAATGTCCTTAGATCTTCCAGTAGTCTCAAGATCATCTAGGCTTTTTCTTTTTCTTTTTTTTCCCCCTCCTTTTAAGATTTTTATTTATTTATTTTGAGAAAGAGAGAGTGCATGTGTGTGAGTCCGGGGGTGGGGGTAGAGAGAGTGGCAGAGAGAGAATCTCTAGCAGACTCCTTTTTGAGCCCATGTGAGCTCAATCCTATGATTGTGAAATCATGACCTGAGCTGAAATCAGAGTCAAATGTTTAACCAACTGAGCCACTTAGGTGCCCTTAGACTTTTCTAATATGCAACTGAAATTCATCCAGCTTGTACCCATGCCAAAGCCACTACCATATTTTTAGGCATTTATTTCAACAGAACTCTACTTTTCAGTGCCAAAATCTGTCTTAGTTTGCTAGGGCTGCCATAACCAAAATATCACAGACCATGTGGCTTAAACAATGCAAATTTATTTCCTCAGAATTCTGGAGGTGATCTCTCTGCTTTACTCCAGCTCACCAGTATCTCTCAGAGAAGAGCTTATACACTTGTCTGGGGCACCAGTTTTTGCAACTGCCCAATAGGGGGCATCGCCAGATTGCCTGGGTCTAGTAGCCAGAAGAGTTTATGCTTGAGGTCTCACAAGGTTCTATATTTTGCATACTTTTGAAAGCTTCTTTCTAAGGTCTGGCTTCTAATCAGCTTGAACCTAGGTGTTGAGATCCTTCCCTTAGAGACCTTGACAGGTCATTGAACACCCTTACTATTGGGAGTTGTTAAAAATACAATAGGCCTCTTGGACAAGCATAGAGTTTTGAGAGCTAACAAAGAGCTAGAACAGGATTTTGAAAAAAAAAAAAAAATGCTTATCTCTTAAAAGAAGCCAATCCCTCAAGAATGGGAGAGGTGGTTTTTCCATCTGTTGTAAAGAAACTAAGGGTTCCTGGGTGGCACAGTAAATTAAACATGTGACTCTTGGTTTCAGCTCACGTCATGATCTCAGGGTCATGAGATCAAGCCCCATAATGGGCTCCACACTCAGCACAGAGTCTGCTTAAGTTTCTGGGCTTTATGTCCACCTCTGCTTCTGCCTCTCCCCATCCCCCCATGCTCGCTCACATTCTTGCTTACACATTCTCTCTCTAAAATAAATAAATAAATCTTAAAAAAAATAAATACACCAGCAGAGACAGTGAAGCAAATAAAAATATTCAAGAATATGTCCCAAATAAAAGTGCAAAATAAAAATTCAAGAAAAAAAGCTTAGTTAAATGGAGATAAGTGATTTACTTGATAAAGAGTTCAGAGTAAAGGTCATAATATGCTTAATAAACTGGAAAGAAGAATGGATTAAAACAGTGAGAACTTGAAAGGAGAGATGAAAAATACAACAAAGTACCAAATATAAGTCTTGGAGTGAAGAATGCAGTAACTGAACTGGAAAGTTCATGAAAGTGGTTCAGTAGCAGATTAGATGAAGAAAGGATCAGTGAACTCGACGATGAGGCAGTGGAACTCACCATCAAAGCAGAAAAAAAAAAAATGAAAAAAAAAAAAAGGTGATAGCTTAAGGGACCTCAGGGACAACATCAGATGGACTAATATTCACATGATAGGGCTCCCAGACAGGAGAGAAAGGGGAAGAAATCTTATTTGAAGAAACAATGGCTAGGGGGGCCCTGGGTGGCTCAGTGGGTTAAAGCCTCTGTCTTCGGCTCAGGTCGTGATCTCAGGGTCCTGGGATCGAGCCCTGCATCGGGCTCTCTGCTCAGCAGGGAGTCTGCTTCCCTTCCTCTCTCTCTGCCTGCCTCTCTGCCTACTTGTGATCTCTGTCTGTCAAATGAATAAATAAAATCTTAAAAAAAAAAAAAAAAGAAACAATGGCTAAAAATCCCTGAGGGAAGGAAGAGGTATCCAGATCCCGAAGCCCAGAGAGTTCCAAATATGATGAATCTAATGAGTCTCACACCAAGACACATTATAATTAAAATGTCAAAAGTTAAAGACAAGGAGAGAATCTTAAAATCAGCAAGAAAAAACAGCTTGTTATGTAGAAGGGAACACACTCTCATAAGACTATCAGCAAGTTTTTTAGCAGAAACTTTGTAATCCAAAAGGGAGTAGCAAAATCCATTCAAAGCACTAAAAGAAAAACAAACAAGCAACCAAAAACTTCTACTCAAAAATATTCTATTCAACAATGCTATCATTCAGAATTGAAAGAAAAACCAAGAGATTTTCAGACAAGCAGAAACAAGTTTTCCTTTCCAAACAAAGGGGAAAGGAAGGGAAAATGTATCTGGAAGATCTTTGTTTATTTAAAAAAATACAGAATGTCAGAAATAGATATTTGCCTGCTCTGGGCAGCACAGGCATATACTTTCTTTCATTTAAGATGTTTACCAAATTCTCTGATTTCATGCTTCCTTTTAGTCTGCAAATGATTATTTTGTCCTACTCAAAGGATCATGCCCATCAGACATACTGATAGGTAGGAGATAAGATTAAAATCTGGGAGACTTGAGAGATACGCTGTCAGGCTCTGAAGAGAAAATCTCAGGCTCTTTAAATGCTAAAATAACTATCCTGTGATAAACAAGTCAGTTTTCCTTGTATCTGCTAGCATTCAGAGAGATGCATGCTTTTTGGTGGCTTTTGGTAGATTTTCTGTGGATTTTGAGTGCAAAATATAAGATTTTGGGTGTATTTCTGGGACCTTTTTTACTAAGGGAACTCAAAGTCTGCCTGTTTCATTAGGCCCCTGTTAAAGAAGGCTTTACACGCTGTTCAGACTGCATTGCAATTCCTGTCTTTAACTCTTTTAACCAAGAATATCCAATCAGTTTGGGAAGCTCTGTGGATCCAATAACACAATTTTATAGGACAAACACTGGAGGAACTTAAAGATTTTAGGACACACATTTATATATTAGTAAATAACTTTTTTCTTTCGAAAAACTACTCTTAATTTGCAGAAGTTTCCTATACAAATTGAATGCCTCATCATAAAGGCAAATGACATGAATGTAAAGTACCTGTCATCTGATGTGTTCCATGATTTTCTGAACCATATTATGTATCATATTTAAAGAATGTTCCAGGGACGCCTGGGTGGCTCAGTTGGTTAAGCAGCTGCCTTCGGCTCAGGTCATGATCCCAGCGTCCTGGGATCGAGTTCCACATCGGGCTCCTTGCTCAGCAGGGAGCCTGCTTCTCCCTCTGCCTCTGCCTGCCATTCTGTCTGCCTGTGCCCGCTCTCTCCCCCTCTCTCTCTCTGATAAATAAATAAATCTTTAAAAAAAAAATAAAGAATGTTCCATCCTCAAATCAGTTATATCTTCATGCCTATGCAGCTTTTTCTCTAGCTCTCTATGTAAGAGTGGGGATTATCAGATTCTAAAATCATACTTTGACATATTTTTATGCATTGATTTATTTTTAATCTTTCACACTAGAAAGGAAGCATCATGAGAGCAAGAATTCTGTCTTGGTTATTACTCTGTTGCCCATAACTAGAAACATATTGGCACACAGGAATTAAATTTAAGATATATATTTTTTTGAAGGACTGTGGAAGGGGATTACCTAAAATTGATGTTCTGGGTCTAGAGAGAGTCTCCCATTTTAATTTCTCTACCAATCTCTCCTTCAAATCTCCATAGCTCTTTTTAACACATTTATTTGGTAATAGCTTTGAGTCATTCTGTTTTGGAGCAGCTGGGTTGCTTAGCTCCTTAAGAGTCTGACTCTTGGTTTTGGCTCAGGTAGTGATCCCAGGCTCCTGGGATCGAGCCCGGCATTGGGCTCCACTCAGGGAGTCTGCTTGAGGATTCTCTCTCCATTTTCCTCTGTCCTCCTCCACCCGTGCTTTCACATTCTCTCAAGTAAGGTAGTAAATAAATACATCTTTTTTAAAAAAGTCATTCTGTTCTGCTTAATGTAGTAACGAGGGGGGGAAACTCTAGGATACAATAATAAAAGAAACAATGACTGGCTCTTTCTCTAGATGGAGTATTTCTATCATCTTCTAAGCTTCTAATAATAATAAATAGATAAAATGCTTTAAATAAATATTTTCACATTTCTCTCATCATTATCCAACTTAGGCAACTTATCTATAATTCCTGATATACTAATATTTTATAGTACTATTAATATTCAGTTTTAACAGTTTCACCCTTTATGAAATTGCCTTAGGTCACAATTTACATGGCTTGTGTAGAATAATTAATTAACCAGCTGCTTTTGAATCCGTATTATATTATTTGACTTTATAACCTCTAATAATGATGATTCTATTACCAACCATGAAAAATCTTTTCTCTAGGCCTAATTTTGCATTTACTGAAATTTACTCTAACCCTTCATTAATGTATTTTAGTATAATGTATGAAGAAACAGAAGATACATTTTTGTTGTGTTTTTAATAATAATGATAAAGCCTTTCCACTTTTTCAAATTATGTAGTCAAAGAGCGCCAACAGCATTTTTAACAGAGAAAAAAAGCCAGCCTTCTAGAATATGATATCATATTCAAACAGCTCCTAGAATTTTCTTTCAGTATGTTCTGAAATACTGGCCTTATTGCTTTTTTCTCAGTCATGATGATTTTTTTCAACCAGGGCATTCATGTCCATTTAACAATATCTAAAATCAAATTGAGTTCACAAGGAGTCCTGTCACATGGCTTGCATTGTTCTTCTGATACTTCTGTAGCCATACCTATAGTAAACTAGAATCATAGCATCGATAATGATATCATATAGCATGTTTTTTTGTGTGAGCTCACAATGTACCAGATGCTGTTAGACATTTTACATTAATCATTTTATTACAATACCTACTATGAAATAGATATTAATATTATCTGCATAATTTAGGGAAGTTTCAGAGGCTCTGATCACATAGCTGACAAATCATATAAATATCATTAAAACTCAGGAGTAACTCTGAGCTCTGTAATTATGCCAACCATTTACAGCCAGGATGAGATATAGGTGTCCAAGGATTCATTTATATATAACCAAATCTGATTCTTAATTGTGACCCTTGAAAATATCAGTGACATAATAAATCTTGTTTAATGAAAGAAAACATTTAAAAGAAACCTGTGTCTGGGCAACTCAGGTGTTAAGCACATAATAGTAATGACACTTGTTGATTTTGTTTAACAAAATGATTTGTACTTTGTCATTTACACATATGACAGGCTAAAATTTTCCATCATTCATTGAGTCTGGCTAAATCACTACATTCATACTAACAATTGTATAGTACAGATTTGATTATTACTGTCATGATTAATCACAGTATACATGGCATTTTTAAGAATGCTTGGAAAATGTTCTGTTGCACAGATTAGTCTCTTTTGATACATTGTTTAGTATCTTTCAAATTTCTAGTTACTGCATGGGGGCAGTAGTTAGTATCTCCTGAGAACTGATGTCTTGACTTCATTTCCAGCATTCCTACACAGCATGAGGGTGTTTGCAATAATTAGATGTGATCCAATCAATACTCAGAGGCTTCAGTGATTCTAATAAAAAATTTATCATTAAAAATATAAACATTGGAATGGCTAATTTTACATATTTCATTCCTGTCCTGCTTGGTCCCCTCCAAAAAGTGAATTTTTTTTTCCATGTCTGTATTCTTTCTCACTCCTATTGGACAAAAAATACTCTTGGGGAAAAAGACAATATAAATACACAGATCATTATGTCTATATTGGATGAGATTCTCCAATTACGTATTTCTAGTCAGCTTTCTTTCACATTTATCAATGCCATCTTCACTTTCACTGGGTACTATGAAGACATCATTTCCAGGTATTAAATAATATTACCTCACATCCTCATTTTTTGGAAGAGTATTTTCACTATTTCCTTGTTTTGACCAAACTGTGGTTCTTTTGTGTGGGTCCTGTTTCCCTGGGGCTGCTCAATGTGCCAGCCCTGTGTAGTGAATTCTTGGATACAGGTAGTGTTCAGACTACCTCGTTGCTGCTTCCACCCCTTTGTCTTATCTACTATTCATTATGCTACTGGAGTACTGACATCTGCCTCCTCATCATTGACCTGCATTTTGAAGACTTTAATATGTGGCTTATCTTCTTTTTACACAAAAATTCTAAGGAGATACAGCTCATAGGAACATACCTTCTTCCACCTATCACAATTTCTTGACCATCCCACTGTTAACTTTGTTCTTATTATACCTCGCTAAGAGGTATAATAATATAATAACATAATATATCATAATATAATAACACACATTATATAATAATATAATAACACACATTCCTTGCAGTGAGGACAAATGCAGATAATGTTCTCCTTGTAACATTTTTTATAAAGCACTCCATTAGATAGCCAAACAAATGGAGGAAAAAAACTCCCAAATATCTGGCTTGAACTGAGAGGTAAGGAAAAGAGATTTAAAAAATAAACAAACAAACAAAAAAAAACCCAGTCTTTTTCCTAACAGTTACTGCAAATTATATTGTAATTTTAGGACTCAAAATAGTAATTATTAAGCCTCCAATATATTAACACTTTCCATTTTACCAACACAATTGCTTGGTTATATGTGTTTCTTATTCACTGAAATGCTCTAATTTTGAAATCTTAGACTCTAACATTATACCTGGCAATTGGCATCATATTTTTTCACTCTCTTATGCATGGATTCATAGTTCACCATATTTCCAAAGATGTTTTTGATATTCAGTCTCTAGCTTGTTTTAAACACTTATTTGAGTGTTCTTGGGCTGCTTACTTAATTCTTTGTGTTTGAGGTATTTCATCTATAAAATGAGTTAATGGCATCAGCTTTATGATTGAAGAACAGTAAGAACAGTTTCTGGAACACAAAGATTACAAAGTAATTCTTAGTTATTCCCATTAATTATACTATTAATATCATCTTGTTATTCTATTATTTCTTTATCTCTTCTTAAAAGTAGTCCTTTCCTCATGCTTCTCCTTCCTTAAGTAAGATTCTTCAGTGTTTACATCCTTTCTTGCCTATATGTTCAACTGCTCTGTTCACTTTGCCTTTTCCTGGAGCCATGCAGCAAAAAGCCAATAATACGTTAATCCCATAATCACATTCTCTGTTTTCTGTTTGTTTGTTTATCTAGCCTATAAAAAAATACCTTTATTATGAGTCTTGTCAAGTACTTTGCTATGGGGGTGCCTGGGTGGCTCAGTTGTTTAAGTGCCTGCCTTCCGCTCAGGTTATGATCCCAGGGTCATGGGATCAAACTCCTGGAGCCCCTCTTGGGCTCCCTGCTCAGTGGGGGGCCTGCTTCTCCCTCTCCCTCTGCAGTTCCCCCTCTTTGTGCCCTCTTGTACTCTCTCTTTCTCTGTCAAGTTAATAAATAAAATCTTAAAAAATACTTCACTACATGCATTATGGAATGTGTATCACTTCCATTCACTGAAAGAAAACTGCTGAATGCAGTTTGCAAGTAGCTTGTTACAAACATCTTTATGACAAGTCTTTTAAACACTACGTGTGCTACAAAATGGGTATTCCTTCCATTTACTGAAAAACACTGCTGAACCCAGGGTGCGAAGTGCTTCCTAGAAGCATCTTTATATTAAAAATCTTTTTAAAAAATCTTGGTCCCCCCAACCTTTTTTATTGTCATTTTAGAAAAAAAATCACTGAAGAATAAGTTTGTACAATTTCTCTGAATTTATTTTAACTTGACACATAACATTAATTTCAGGTTTATAACATATTGATTCAATATTGTCAAGTACTCAACACAATAAGTGTAGTTACCATCTGATGTTCTCTGGTTCTATACCCACAGTCCTGAGTGCTGCTGAAGAAAACTCACAAACAAAAATTACTTAGAGTCATTAGAAATTCATGGTTCTGCTGGGGTACCTGGGTGGCTTAGTTGGTTAAGCTTCTGCCTTCTGCTCAGGTCAGGATCAAGTCCTGTTTTGGGCTTCCTGCTCCTCCCTCTGTCCCTCCTCCCTGCTCATGCTCTCTCTCTCATTCTCACTCTCAAATAAATAAATAAATAAAATCTTTATATTAAAAAAAAGAAGTTCATGGTTGCCAATATTGGCTGTTACTTCAACACTTTTTGGCAATTCTATTATAAGTCACTACTCAGAAATTTCATTATTCCCTTTAGTGGCTATTAAAAATCTTCACTGAGCTCCTGAAGTCCCCTTTACCACCTTTACCCACCTCCCCCATTATCCAGAGATGATCTTGCTTCTTACTTCAAAATATAATATAAGAACAGTTAGATACGAACTTCCTGTATTTCCTAACATCTCTCATTGTAAATTTATCTACTCTTGATCTCAGGGATATTTCCTGTTTTCCCTGAGATGGAAGAATATTTGCCCCTCCACTACTGAAATCTAAGCCAACCACCTGGTTTTATTTTTATCATGGCCTTTCCTGTGTCTTCTGGGAAGCTACTTTATCACTGATGTTTGATTCTTTGTCTCAGAATAAGCAGACTCCAATGTGTTACATTAAGACAAAAAGAAAAGAAAAAAACATTTAACTATGTCTCCTTCAAACTCTTGTTCCTTTCTGCTGGAGCCAGAGTCTCAGCCACTCAAGTCTGTCTTCGTTGTCCTCATTTTCACAGGACTGATCTGTACTTCATTTCTTATCATTTTGGTTTTTACTGTTCACTAAATCTACTTTGGTAAATGAGCTTACTGAAGCAGTATTTATAATGATCACTAACCTGTGATAAGCAGCATGGAATCTATATATTTGTATCTATGACATCTACATCTATCAATCTCTCCAGAAGTCACTCAGATTCATTTTAGGAGACAAAAAGCACAGTCTATAGAGCTACTGTACAGATTGCTCTCTTCTCCAGCCTCTCCTTTCACTGCACAGAGCTTGGGGGCACCCATGAATGGTGTAATGTTCTCCTTTCAATCAAATATGGTTCATGGGATTTTTGATGCTGCTTTAGTAGCTGGCAATTTTTTCCCCAGATTATAGGAATAATTTTCAAAATTGTATATATTAGGGGAACTTTCTGTAGTGTGGTCCCTCTGGCCAATTCATTGCACATAATTATAGAACACTATAATAAAATACAGTGGCTGTCAGGCTGTTCCACTGGGCTCCTGGGGTATGCAGAGCCCTGTTAACTGCGTATGGCACGGAAGGGTCATAGGTAGAGAAAGTGAGGCTGTGTGAGCATCTTCCCTATAAACCCCAGAAGTACCATCTTCAGCCAGAGCTGTACCATCGTAAAACATATTCCAAATAAATTTAGCTTCTCTGAATTTTTTGTTCAGAGGAAATTTCCAAAGCCAAATTTAATGAATTGCACAGAGACTTTGGTGTCAGACACACCTGGGATTTAGCTTTATGTCTCCCACTTTCTAGCTTTGCAGCATCAGCCAAATTAGTTTTTGACCTATTTCTTATCCATAAGACAGGCTATGATTTCAGATTTCAAGGCTGAAAGACACAGACCTAATACATAAAAACAACAGCAGTGATTACTTTTACTTATAAAATTATGAGATAGATAACATTATCTTCATCCTATAAATAAATAAACCATGGATTTAAGATATGATGTATATGTTGAAGATGACTCAGCTGGTCACAGAGAGACTAAACTCATTAATCTGATTCCAAGTCCATACTCTGAAACAAGATGTGGTGCTTGGTACTTTACATAACATAGCAAGTGCCAAGCCAATAATAAGTAATAAGAAGGGTCTTTTAAAATTTCTGTTACATAATGCATTTTTAATTAAATTATTCTTTACATTTATAAGTGGGTTTAAATTTCCAAGTTTTTCAGTAGTCATGTTTTTACTTGAAGTTTAAAATACTTATGTAATGGAGATGAAGTAGACACTGACATCTCTATTTTTCCAGTAAGCCTACAGAGATTCATGTAACTAGAAGGACTTACTTGAACATGGTTAGAAAGTGGCACAATTACTGGTGTTTTCTTAAAAGTAATTTTTTTAAAGATTTTATTTATTTACTTGACAGAGATCACAAGTAGGCCGAGAGGCAGACAAAGAGAGAGGAGGAAGCAGGCTCCCCGTGGAAGAGAGCGGCTGATGTGGGGCTTGATCCCAGGACCCTAGGATTATGACCTGAGTGGAAGGCAGAGGCTTTAACCTACTGAACCACCCAGGCACCCCAATTATTTGCATTTTTCACTTTCCCTATATCAAAGTGATTTATGAGAAACAAATTTTATATTCTACTCTCTATAGAAGAGCAATATTGTAAAATAGTTAAAAACATTCTTTTTTTTTTTTTTGAAGATTTTATTTATTTATTTGACATAGATCACAAGTAGGCAGAGAGGCAGGCAGAGAAAGGAGGAAGCAGGCTCCCCGCTGAGCAGAGAGCCCAATTCTGGGCTCGATCCCAGGACCCTGGGATCATGACCTGAGCCGAAGGCAGAGGCTTTAACTCACTGAGCCACCCAGGCGCCCCTGTTCAAAACATTCTTATTTAAAACCATTTAATTGTACTAACCTGAGAAAGTCCTACTGCATCTTATCATTTTCCTTTAGCTTTAAATAAAATTTTCTTTAAAAATAGTTCCCTGGAGAAAGATCAAGAAAGAAACCCTAAACCCAGCAGGAGAAGAGAAATCATAAAGATCAGAGCAGAAATCAATGAAATAGAAACCAAAAAAACAATAGAGCAAATCAACGAACTAGGAGCTGGTTCTTTGAAAGAATTAATAAGATTGATAGACCCCTGGGCAGACTTATCAAAAAGAAAAGAGAAAGGACCCAAATAAATAAAATCATGAATGAAAGAGGAGAGATCACAACTAACACCAAAGAAATGCAAACAATTATAAGAACATACTATGAGCAACTCTACGCCAACAAATTTGACAATAGGAAGAAATAGATGCATTCCTAGAGACATATAAACTACCACAACTGAATCAGGAAGAAATAGAAAACCTGAACAGACCCATAACCCGTAAGGAGATTGAAACAGTCATCAAAAATCTCCAAACAAACAAAAGCCCAGGGCCAGACGGCTTCCCAGGGGAATTCTACCAAACATTTAAAGAAGAACTAATTCCTATTCTCCTGAAACTATTCCAAAAAAATAGAAATGGAAGGAAAACTTCCAAACTCATTTATGAGGCCAGCATCACCTTGATCCCAAAACCAGACAAGGATCCCATCAAAAAAAGAGAACTACAGATGAATATCCTTGATGAACACAGATGCGAAAATTCTCACCAAAATACTAGCCAATAGGATTCAACAGTACATTAAAAGGATTATTCACCATGACCAAGTGGGATTTATTCTAGGGCTGCAAGGTTGGTTCAACATCCGCAAATCAATCAATGTGATACAACACATTAATGAAAGAAAGGACAAGAACCATATGATACTCTCAATAGGTGCTAAAAAAGCATTTGACAAAGTACAGCATCCCTTCCTGAACAAAACTCTTCAAAATGTAGGGATAGAGGGCGCATACCTCAATATTATCAAAGCTGTCTATGAAAGACCCACCGCAAATATCATTCTCAATGGAGAAAAACTGAAAGCTCTTCTGCTAAGGTCTGGACCACAGCAGGAATGTCCATTATCACCACTGCTATTCAACATAGTACTAGAAGTCCTAGTACTCAGCAATCAGACAACAAAAGGAAATTAAAGGCATCCAAATTGGCAAAGAAGAAGTCAAACTATCACTCTTCGCAGATGATATGATACTATATGTGGAAAACCCAAAAGACTCCACTCCAAAATTGCTAGAACTTACACAGGAATTCAGTAAAGTGCCAGGATATAAAATCAATGCACAGAAATCAGTTGCATTTCTCTACACCACCAACAAGACAGAAGAAAGAGAAATTAAGGAGTCAATCCCATTTACAACTGTACCCAAAACTATAAGATACCTAGGAATAAACCCAACCAAAGAGGCTAAGAATCTATACTCAGAAAACTATAAAGTACTCATGAAAGAAATTGAGGAAGACACAAAGAAATGGAAAAATGCTCCATGCTCCTGGATTGGAAGAACAAATATTGTGAAAATGTCTATGCTACCTAAATCAATCTACACATTTAATGCAATTTCTATCAAAATACCATTTATTTTTTTTCAAAGAAATGGAACAAATAATTCTAAAATTTATATGGAACCAGAAAAGACCTCAAATAGCCAAAGGAATATTGAAAAAGAAAGCCAAAGTTGGTGGCATCACAATTCCGGACTTCAAGCTCTATTACAAAGCTGTCATCATCAAGACAGCATGGTACTGGCACAAAAACAGACACATAGATCAATGGAACAGAATAGAGAGCCCAGAAATAGACCCTCAACTCTATGGCCAACTAATCTTCAACAAAGCAGGAAAGAGTGTTCAATGGAAAAAAGACAGCCTCTTCAATAAATGGTGTTGGAAAAATTGGACAGCCACATGCAGAAAAATGAAATTGGACTATTCCTTACACCACACATGCAAATAGACTCAAAATGGATGAAGGACCTCAATGTGAGAAAGGAATCCATCAAAATCCTTGAGGACAACACAGTCAGTAACCTCTTTGACCTCAGCCACAGCAACATCTTCCTAGGAACATTGCCAAAGGCAAGGGAAGCAAGGGCAAAAATGAACTATTGGAATTTCTTCAAGATCAAAAGCTTTTGCACAACAAAAGAAACAGTTAAAAGACCCAAAAGACAACTGACAGAATGGGAGAAGATATTTGCAAACGACATATCAGATAAAGGGCTAGTGTCCAAAATCTATAAAGAACTTAGCAAACTCAACACCCAAAGAACAAATAATCCAATCAAGAAATGGGCAGAATACATGAACAGACATTTCTGCAAAGAAGACATCCAGATGGCCAGCAGACACATGAAAAAGTGCTCCACATCACTCGGCATCAGGGAAATACAAATCAAAACCACAATGAGATACCACCTCACACCAGTCAGAATGGCTAAAATCAACAAGTCAGGAAATGACAGATGCTGGCGAGGATGCAAGGATTCTCCTACGCTGTTGGTGGGAATGCAAGCTGGTGCACCAACTCTGGATAACAGCATGGAGGTTCCTCAAAATGTTGAAAATAGAACTGCCCTACGACCCAGCAATTGCACTACTGGGTATTTACCCTAAAGATACAAACATAGTGATCCGAAGGGGCACGTGCACCCGAATGTTTATAGCAGCAATGTCTACAATAGCCAAACTATGGAAAGAACCTAGATGGCCATCAACAGATGACTGGATAAAGAAGAAGTGGTATATCTACACAATGGAATACTATGCAGCCATCAAAAGAAATGAAATCTTGCCATTTGCGACGATGTGGATGGAACTAGAGGGTATCATGCTTAGCGAAATAAGTCAAGCGGAGAAAGACAACTATCATATGATCTCCCTGATATGAGGAAGTGGAGATGCAACATGGGGGGTTAAGGGAGTAGGAGAAAAATGAATGAAACAAGATGGGATTTGGAGGGAGACAAACCATAAGTGACTCTTAATCTCCCAAAACAAACTGAGGGTTCCTGGAGGGAGGGGGGTAGGGAGAGGGGGGTGGAGTTATGGACATTGAGGAGGGTATGTGCTATGGTGAGTCCTGTGAAGTGTGTAAACCTGGTGATTCACAGACCTGTACCCCTGGGGATAAAAATATATTATATGTTTATAAAAAATTAAAAATTTAAAAAATTAAAAAAAAATATTTCCAGCAGGGGCGCCTGGGTGGCTCAGTGGGTTAAGCCTCTGTCATCCACTCAGGTCATGATCCCAGGGTCCTGGAATCGAGTCCCACATTGGGCTCTCTGCTCAGCATAGAGCCTCCTTCTTCTTTGCTCTCTGCCTGCCTCTCTGCCTGCCCCTCTGCCTACTTGTGATCTCTGTCAAATAAATAAATAAAATCTTAAAATAAAATAAAATAAAATAAAATAAAATAAAATAAAAATAGTTTCAACAAAAGAAAGATGGAAACATATAAAGCATATTTCTGTCTCTAAACTGGAAGGTTAGTTCTTTAAAAGAAAAAGTTGGAATTGAACACTGATATTGTGGGAGAGTTTAGAACTCTAAGAGATGAAGCTGTCCTTTAGTATGTCTGCAGCTGTACATGCTTCAGATAGATTCCTTTTTACATAACTCATATTTACTATCGAGATCCCTCAGTAGGCTAATGAACAACAAATTTTGGTTTCTCAGTATATACAATGTAGTGGTTTCTGTGCATTTGATGACTTACAACAATAAAAATACTAACCTGTTTTTAAGGCATGAATTTTGGCTCAAATGTTCATATGTGAAATTTTAAAATCTAACATAAGAAATCAAAGGGAAAGACTGCGTAATGTAACAGGTACACTTATTAAAATAAGGAAAATTTTCTAACATTAGATATGACATAAAGAATTGATTTCCTAATCTCAATTTGCGATAGGGAATAGTTTTATATTGAGCTTTGCTATAATATGCTTTACTTATTTTATTCATTGACAAAATATCAAACTGATTGAAAAGAGTACAACTTTGGCAGGGATTACATTGAGTTGTTGATTCCTTTGCTGTGTGAAAACTTAGACTAGTGGTAATAATGTCCGTCAGCTCAATATGTACTACAGACAGATGGTTTGGTGGTTATCAAACATCTCTGCTCTGTTTTGGCATTCCGTCTCCTTCAAGAGCTATTTATTGACTCATATATTCAACTACTATAAACATAATGCCTTATTTAGAAAATGTATTGTGACAGAATAAAAATAAGAGCACTAGTCAAAGACTGATTTATAGCTTGCAAAGGCTTGATCATATAATTCAGCGTATAAACACATTGACATGTCTATATTAAATAAGGAAATGTTAGGGAATTCTTTTTATTTATTGTATTGTAAATTATATAAACAGATTTAATCATGTATCCTTAAGTTTTCAAGCAATACATAAATTGTAGGTCACCTACCATAACATTTAATTCTCATATGTATCTATATAACATCTCTTGATCCTATGGTGATTCACAAGGGAAAATATTTTAGAGATCATTTTAATGTCCTGAAGGATCTTTGTTATATTTTGATGTTAGCAGTTTTGTTACTTTAGCTTTTCTTTCTTTCTTTCTCTCTCTTTTCATTTTTTTTTTTTTTTTGGCATTTCATTAGTAAAAGCCTTAGCCATTTTTATGCATGCAAGGATGCATGACAAGAGAGGGATTTTTGGTGGAGATGTTTGTAAGCCTTGTATTTGATAAGAACACAGAATGTTTCAATTCCCTTGAATGCTCTGTGAGAGTCAGATGGTGAATGAGAAGTTGGGCCATGGCATCCTATAATCAACAGTGAATGAAATTTAGGGACAACACTACACTAGCTTGAACCAAAAGAGGTTCTTCCAGGCTAACAGAGTCTGTACAAATAATATTTTATATTGACCTCTGAAAAACAGATTGATTTCTTCTTGCTAACAAGTAGTTCTATGAGAATATAATTTCTTCTCCATGAATTATGACATTTCTGTCATTTAATTATCACATCTGGTTTTTCAGTCATTAGGGAAGAAAGTAATAAATAACAGCTGTTATAAATAGTTCATATCTGATCAAACAAAATTTTTTTGTTTAAGTTCTGGAAAAATAGCAAATACAGAGCATCTCATTTCCTCTACTACTATCTCACCTTAAAGATATGTCACAACCTGCATTGTGCAACGTATTTATAGGGTAAATTTAGGGTAAATTTTCACATTGAAGCTTACAGAGAAATAGTTGTGTTTCCTGAAGGTCTAGCAAGTGTCAAAAAATTGTGAGATCAAAAGGGAGTTAAACAATGGCATATCTATGTGATGTGTATAAAATATGATTATGATAACAATTATGTAGCTTTCACATTAAATATTTATTTTTTCTGTTGTCCCACTTGTCAGAATGCAGTCTTCTTAAACATTAAAAAATTTTAACTATGTAAATTTAGACTTCCAAAGAAATTGCAAAAATAATACAGAACTCTCATATACCAGTGACATAAGAAATTAGATTCTCTATAAAAATACTAAAATGTAAAATAAAAATCAGTTAATAGAATAAAGTATGTTTTGTTAATGTATTTTCAGGTCATTTTCTCAGACTCTGCTTGTGTGTTACACTGCTTTGCATAAGTTATCTCTAAATCACAGAGGTTGATCAGTGTCCTCCAAGTAAATAATTGAAATATAAAATTAATTAAAAACTAGTAAAAAATTTGCAGGTAAGAAGAATTTTATAGATGCATATAAGAAACATCCTGTCACGTTGATGTGTAATGTGAATTCTTGTGGTAAAGAGAAATGCAGTTAAACAAACTCTCAGTGTTCCTCCAGTGTACTATAGGATCTGCTTACATTTCAGTGTCCAACAGCTTGACTTCTGGTGGTCAACATCTACATCAGAGTCAGAAATTGTCACCCTGGGTTGCCAGAGTACCCTTTGCCTATCAGCACACCTGGTTTTAATTGGCTAGAATTTAATGTTTCTTTGGAAGCAGCCATTGACTAATAGACCAATCATTGACTAATAGACCTACAACCATACTTACTCCAGTTCCCTTGCCCTTACATAATTTTGAAGCAAGGATTTTATACCATTTCCAAGATTTTCTCTAAGATTTTAAGCTTTAGTCACTCACTGCAATAGCTGATTCAGTGCCCCCCCCCCCATTGGCCTATACTTTATCACTTACCTTCTCACCTTCCATTGTTTTTCCACTCCCCATAGTGATGACGTGTGGGGGATTCCATTAAGATAATACATAACATTAGGAATTATTTTACAATCTATTATACAGTCCTACCACATCTTCTCCTAAGTTAAAACAGTTGACTTTCTAGATTTTGGTGTGATATGCACTCTTCCAAGCAATGGATATTCAGTGAGAATTCTCTTTAATTTATCTGAGTTCGTTCTTTCTGAAATATCTGAAATTCTCTGATAAAATTATGAAATATTAAATCCAGGGACTTAAGCTGTTGATATTTTCTAATTTGGTAGAAGTAAACAGTAAGAAAAGATTCTGATGGATATGTGATTGGAGTATAGTTCAAGGTACTTGTCCCCTAACCAGAGATCCACTGGCAAGTTTACAGTCAGTATAATTGCCTGCCAATGATATGAAATGCTTATAGCTACCAAGTTATAGTCATATCATTTTCTGTTTTTGTGAGATAAAAAATGGGATAAATCTCTCTCTTTATAAAGTTACCTAAAATATTTATTTCACCAAAGAGCTTATGCTCATTAAATAGATGTCAGGTGCTAAAACTATTGAACAAAATTTGTTTTCAACCATATTGTCAAATAATGGAAAGAACAGCTCTGGCTATTTAGGAATTTACAGTCCTTCACCTAGGAAGAGGTACTCATCATCAGTTGTAATAGGAATTTTGAAAAGAACATTTATTTACATGTAGTCTTTATTTAGCCCCTTTTTTACTCCTATAATTTGTTTTCTTTTGGGGGATTATTTTTGTTTGCACAAGCAAACCCATCTTGTGGGGAAGTTCATCACCAACATCATCATTAAGGGTGTAAGAATTTCCCTTCCACTGTAACTCATGAATATCTTTCAATGTATGTTTCACTCCCAACATATTCTCAATGCATATACTTTTTAGGGTACAAATACCATGTGTGGGATAAAAGAAAGAGTAACTGGTTATCCATCTCTCTGCCTATTTATCATCTTCATATCCCTTTTTGTCACCAATAGATGAGAATTAGACTCTCCTTTTCAATATTAGCACACAAAAACTTTCTCTTTGATGTCTCACAATGGCCCAAGTCCTTCAAAATGATGTCTAAATGGATGAAATTGATGTAAAGTAAATTTTAAAAATTCATATTTTCTGGGCCTTGCACAATCATATTGTGAGCAGGCAGTGTGGACTCAACAGCTACCTGATTATAGTATGTTGTAATGTATTGTCAAAAATAGAAAAAAAGGATTTTATGAAGGATATTTTTTCACATTCTTTATTTAAATTTTATCTTTGTAAACAGGATATATTCTTAGTTGTTGATAAATGAGTCACTGAGATTTTTAAAATTCCACTGTCACACTCTCTTCAATGGCTATTGCTTAATTTATGGTAACCTGCCATTCCTTATCTAACAGCTTTGCATTCAGTGTTTCACTTAATGGACTCCATTTAGCTCAAGAAATTTATGTTTCACATTATCATGGGCTTTGTTTCTCTGGTAAAACCAACATCAAATATAAAAGAGAGGGAGAAGAAACAAAATTCAAAAGGAAAATGTACTTGCAGTCCTAAAAGAGATTACTTGTTTTATTTTCCATCCCATAATGAATAAAATGTCTAATATTGTCTTAACTTTGGAGGTGACCTTACTATACTTTAAATAATGAAAGGGAAGTGATTTATGATGATGCATTTTATGCTATTACATTTGGACATGTATAAATGATGTGCAGAATTTCTATAATGCATCAATTTACCTATGTTATCTAAAGGTACAGTACCTTTCTCTTTTTTGGCAGAGTATGTACTTCTGTGTATAAAAAATTATCTTAAGCCATACTCAGAACAGAATATATATCCTCAATTTACATTAACATATAAGTATAATCCAAAAAATATATATTTAATTTTATTAAGTTTCTTATATATAGCTATGCTTCATATAAATATTGAATAAACGTAGAAAATACATCTCTGTCTATATGAAATATTCTTCTAAATTGATTATTTTCCACATGCTAATTTCATTTTGTATTATTTCCTATTACTCATTTTTAGCAGTTCAGTTCAAAATTTTACTTGAAGGATGGTTCTGCTATAAAGTTTAAACTAGATGTTTTAAAAGCCTGGGTTATTACTGGGTATTACTGGGTATTACTATAATAATAATAATATATGTCAGCATATATTATTGTGGCATATATTACACGTGACTCTCATGATTTAAATTAAACAAGATTTTTTTTTTAAATTTTATTTATTTATTTGACAGAAAGTGAGAGTGAAGAACATGAGCCAGGGTGTGGGAGGGGCAGAGGGAGAAGCAGACTCACAGCTGAGCAGGGAACCCAATGTGAGAATCTGTCCCAGGACCCTAGGATCATGATCTGAGCAGAAGGCAGATACTTAACCGACTGAGCCACCCAGGTGCCCTAAATCTTTTTTTTTTTTTTTAAGGTTTTATTTATTTGATGGAGAGAGAGAGATCACAAGTAGGCAGAAAAGCAGGCAGAGAGAGGGGGGGGAAGCAGGCTCCCCGCTGAGCAGAGAGCCTGATACGGGGCTCGATTCCAGGACCCCGAGATCATGACCTAAGCCGAAGGCAGAGGCTTAACCCACTGAGCCACCCAAGTGTCCCCCAAGTGCCCTAAATTAAGCTGGATTTAACATGATATACCGAGACCTAGAAATAGTTATACCAGTAAGAATCAGGTGGCTTTCCTGTGTTAGGATTATATAGGATAAAAAGATTGTTACCTGTGAAGATTCTAGAGACAGTGAGGCTCACCAAGCCGGAGGAAGGAAAAAGGATTAACTGTTTTAAGTACAAAAAAAGTAATGGTAACTATATGACGTGATGAAGTGTTAGTTAATGCCATGGTGATGACCATTTTGCAATTTGTAAGTGTAACAAATCAAAACTTGTACACCTTAAACTTAATGTTATACATTTATTATATCCCATTTAAGATGGAAGAAAAGGAAAGAAAAAGAAAAAAGAATGCCATGAGGACTCAGTATTTTTATTGCTGATAGTAATAAGGGGCTAATTAAAATCTCCTTCCACATCAGCAAAGTTAATTGAATTGGCAGAATTAGAAATGATGCTATTTTGAAAGCAGGCATCTCCAATACATTTATGGATTTAGCTTTTACTAATTTACTTTAAGGATATGCATTTATGAGTTCTGAAAATGTGTTATTTCAGTTTAGGAATGCTCGATTTATTTATTTTTCTCAGAAATCCTTGTTTTGTTTACTTTTATGCTTTTTGGATGCTATGCTGCATGTGTGACACTTTTGATTGAAAGAAAACATTCAGACTAAGAAAATTAGCAAATTTGATATAATTTTAAATATTGTCACCTAATTTTAAGTTTGAATATAATTAATTTTATTTTCTTAGGATCTTAAGAATTAAGGCACCCTAGGGAAATGATTACTTGGTTTTCCAAATAGATGAGTGTTAACATCCTTATCCATACTGTTGATTGGCTGCCGATTTTTGTTATGTGGGGGAAAAAAAAAAGGTCTCTGTATTCATTTTCTGATTATTCAAATAAGAATGACAAAATTATGGGGTACCTGGGTAGCTCAGTCGGTTAAGCTTCTGACTTGGGCTTAGGTCATGATTTCAGAGATTTGGGATTGAGACCTGCATCAGGTTTCACACTCTTTGGGGAGTCTGCTTCTTCCTCTGCCCCTCCCACAGCTTGTGCTCTCTCTCAAATAAATAAAGACAATCTTAAAAAAAAAAGACAAATTATTAATATCTACTTAGTTTTCAACTGAATACCTAGATAATTTTAGATAACTGAAACAACTTGAGAAAATCGGAACTAACTTTCTATCCAAATATTTCATTTTGGAATAATTTATAACAATTATATTTATGAATTTTAAGTTTTCTGTGTCTTTAATAAAATATTTCAAAGTGTAAAGTGAATGGAAATCAAAACAAGATTGAGTCACATGATAAGCTTATCATAAGAATTAGCTTTGAAAAACAGAGTCATAAATAAATAAATGCCTAAATTTTAATTTTGCTTTTTAAAGAATGATTTGTTTCACTTCTGTGTATAATTTTTCCTATGAAATGAATTTTGAGAATACTAATAATTTCATTATAAAATTTTGGCCTGCCCATTAAATGGTTTAGAAGGTTAGTTTTTAAAATAATTTCAGTCATATAATGTGTATGGTAGTCTCTAACTCAGCTCAAAAGTTGTGATTTTGATCAATAATGTTGAAATATCTTTGACAATCCCTTTGGGAAATTTTTCTTGTTATAGATTATTTGGAAATTGCAAAGGAGACATAAAATTACTGAAAGTGAAGAATAGAAGGATGGTTAATGATGTCTACATGAGAATATCATGGAATACAGAGGCCATAGTACAGCCTGAGGTCAGGAGAATTAGAAAATTTAGATGTCTGTACTGGGTTTATATATATATTTTCTTTTGTCTTTCTATTCTATACTGTGTTCTCCTTTTTGCAACTCGATTGTTCAGCTATTAAATGTATTGCTTGAGGTATCTATTTACTACTAACCTGCATGTATGACTTTAGTTTAACTTTCTATACTCTAGAATGGTCTTTCAGTTTAGCATCTAGAATTTCTGTGACTTTTCACATAATTTCTATTCATTAGAAATAATATATTTGGATTCTGTCATCCTGTGGATTGATTTCTTACTTTGTTTGAACATGTGAAGTCCTTTCTACCGTGTTCTGGTCAAGTCACGTGGTTTTAGATAAATCTCGATTTGAGGAATATATTTTACTTTTCCAGGTTAACACAATGGCTACCGGTATTGAAGTGATTTTGTTTGTTCGTTTGCTTATTTATTTATTTTTTAGACAGAGTAGATTATCAATTGATTCATAGTAAATCCATAACATTATAAAGAATCTGTATCTTTTTTTTTTTTTTTTTTTTAATCTGAAAGAGTTAATGGGTTGTAATGAAAGGAAGTTTTAGAAAGCCAAAAGCATAGAAAGTTACTCAGTTGCAGACTGGGCCACTTTATACAGATCAGAAGGGATTACACAGAGTGTGGAAGAAAGAGCCCAACATGGAGAACTCTGCCAAAACACAGACAAGGCCTAATTAAGGAAGTGGGAACTTTATTCTGGCTGAATTTTAGAATTACTTTGGATTAATGATGAATTATCAATTCAAGTTTGTTATTGATTGAATTCTGTCCCCTTAAAATTCATATTTTGAAGCCCTAATCCCCTATCTGACAATATTTAGAGATAGTGTCTTTCAGGGGGTAATTAAGGTTAAATAGGTCATAAAGATGGGGCCCTAATCCTATAGAACTAATGTCCTTATAGGATGAAAAAGAGACACCAAAGGTGTGTATGCACAGAGAAAAGACCACATGAGGACACAGAGAAAAGGTGGCTATCTTATAAGCCAGGAAGAGAGATTTCATCAGAAACCAACCCTGGTGGTGTTTGATCTTGGACTTCCAGTCTCCACTATTCTGAGAAAATAAATTTCTGTTATTTAAGTCACCCCAATCTATGGTATTCTTTTATGGCAGCCCAAACAGTCTAATACAGAGTGTCTATGATTATTATTCTATGCTTGTCACACCATTGCATGTTGGCTATAGGACTAATAGATATCTTGTCTTTTTACTTTACCAGAGGAACTTCACTTAATGAGTCTCTTCCACTTTTCAACTTGGTAGATATAATGAAGTATCTGAACTTTGGGCACATAATTTTAGAGCTAAGGTTGTAAAAAGTTGAGATTTTGATGGTTTTAGGGGAAAGAATGAGTGTATTTTGAATATGGAAATGATATGAATTGTGGTCAAGTAGACTGTGGTAAAATGTATTTTTCACTGATAGTAAAAACAGATTCTGCCATGCCATATGCTTTTTTTTTTTTTTTAAACAATGTGACCTTTATAGTTTTCCTATCAACCTGTGGATTTATGTCCTGTCCTCTTAAATCTTGAACAGCTTTGTTACTTATTTGTAACCAAGAGAATGTAGAATAAATGTTGCTGGGTTTTTTTGAGGCTAGGTTATAAAGGTGATGTCCTTTTCACCTTGTTTGCAGGCACACTTTCTTTTGGAGCCCAAGCTGTCATGTAAAAAAAAGTACAGTTATCTTGGGCCCAGACCACAGATACAAGGTTTTCCTTTACTAAACTCTTTTACCATGGATTCTGTGGGAATAGCAAATTGGTTTGAATCACCATATAACAATTTATCACAAAAGTTAGTACTTTAAAATTTAAGTAGTAGGAAGAGAAAGAGATCATTGATATGAGGGGAAAAAAGCTGCTTGTATGTCGTTACATTGAAAAAAATTATTTTAAATGTGGATGTGTGGATGACTGAGACAATATAATTTTATTAATAGAAATAGAGAAATTTGTGTAAGAGATTATTTTAGAAAATTGAATTTTAAATGATGTAAGGAGATGTAAAGTTTAATGAGTGATAGTTCTTAAGTTTAGGACAAAAATATGAAAAGGAAATGGAGTGTGAGTCTGAAAATTGGTAAATCATCTGTCAGAGTAATTTGCGGAGCCACAGTGTGGCTTCTTGAATATTTGCTGAGAGAGTGCATGCAGAGAGAAGAGAGGAAAGTATATTTATAGAATGATAAAATAAGGACAAGCTATAGAGAATTGGAAAACAAGGGAATTTACAAATTCTTTAAAAAATGAGAGAATAAAGAATAGTAAGATGAGTGATCATCAGGGTCAAAGAATATGTGAAGGACACTTTAATTTTTTTCTTGTTGATTCAAGATAGAAATACATAATGGCAAATCATCACATATCTTCAAACACACAAAAGTCTTACAGTATTGCAAGTAGAAGTAAATGAAGTGTTTTTGTGCTTTATTGCAGCCAATATAATAATATTTATATGCTGGTCATTTTGGTAAATACTGGTATTACGAAAAAAAAGATCCTGTCTTGCCTTTGAGGGATGGACATTTAATAGGAGAGATAGAGATATGAATAAACAAATCCAATAAATTACAAATGTGAGAAAGTACATCTTTGTGAGTCATACAGAAGGATATTTGAGAAATAGAATTTAGGAAAGACTGAAACAGGAGTTTGCTAAAGGGATGTTATTCCCGGGAAATTGCCCATCAACTCAACAAGTCTCACTGAACATTTGGAGTTATAACAGCATGCACCCAGATGAGAGGGCAGGCACGTGGCCAGAGTTTTCTAAACATTTCAAATGAATCAGGAAGATAAACATACCTCTGAGAGTGGCGTAGGGAGATTTTGAAGGCCCCATAGTGATTCTTGCCTGAAGTGAGACAATTTCTATTTTAACCTCTCCATAGGGATTTGTAGGCATAGGAAGATTGCATCCTAATCAGATAAACAACTGTGCTTTCCACTCCCTGCGGGTGCCTGTGGGTAAATGAGTAAAAACCTTTACCGTCATTAAACTTTACATGACTCTCTTGGTGTTGCATGTGTCTGTTGGTGTTTTGCATCAATCATTCAACTTCAGCCTTTAAAAAACCTTGCAGCTAACAGAGAAGGGAATTTCTGTTGAGCCAGATGTCAGGATAAGTTTTATCAGAAAAGTGACTTGACTTGGATCTTGGTAGGTAAATAGCTGTGTGTCCTGTGAATGCCGAAGATGGTAGCTCTTTTTGGTCACAGTGTGAAGTTTGCCTCAAAATTCAGAGATATCAGTACCTTGGCATTACTGTGGTCTAAAAAATGTTCACTGTGGCTGGAGCATTGGCAGAAATGACAAGAGGGACATATCAAACTTCTTTACATGAAAGGATTTTGACCCAGGAGACCTTTGCAGTGATGTGATTATGTGGGGATCCTGAATTCTGTTAGAAATTCCTTAGGAGTCTTGAAGGTTGAGTACTCACCTCCAAGTTAACCATCAACACATATTAGTAGAACAGTGCTACAAGTACTGAAGGTTCAGGCTAACCAAATATTATTATTTAAATATTTCTCCTAGAAATGTTTCAGGATAGATTGGAGAGTTGTAATTAATAAAATCGCTTTAGTTCCTCTTGGGGACAAAAACCTAGACTAAACATTTCTTTAACTCAATCTACCTTAGATAGACTATGATTTCTTTAATTGTATCCAGTTATTTAACCCACTGAGCCACCCAGGCGCCCCTATATCCAGTTATTTAAGATTATTTTTGTAACATAATGAGAAAAGATAACTTTGCTTTTTAAAAACAATTCAGAATTTTGATTCTTACACATGGTTAGGCACATTATTTTTTTTTTCCCTCCTAAAACATACAAACTAAAAGTACTCCTGAATGGTATACAAATACTAGGTGAAAACTATCTCAGTAAAACTTTATAAAGTATTATTGAGAAAACTCAATCTATTTGAAAGTGTAATGAAAAGAGAGATACATTTTTAAAATAAGGTATTTCCTATTTTAGCCGAGTTAGGAGACAATACCTTGTAGCCAAATTACCTCCTGTTCCAAACACTTAAAATCTTTCCTTTGCTTGAGGTTCTCTTTTGCTTATGGCTTTGTTTTAAGTGTATTTAGTATTTGATTACTTAACTGTGAAACCATACAATCTATGCTGTAAAGGTAATCAAGACTGTTTTACTATTCACCAAAGATATCTCTAATGTTCCTGGGTTAATTGTATGCAGTACTTGGTGCTTTACTATTCTGTATAAAAGTTAAAGAAAGACAGCTAGCCTATGTGTAGGGATTTGTTGATACAGAATGTATATTCTAAAGGGAAGGAAAAGTATTTACTAAGAAAGCTGAATAGTAAGCTAAGAAACAGATGAATAAAACGCTGAAAACATCATTTATCCTAATATTCTTCCCAATGTAGAAATTCCTTCTTTATGCCAAGAGACAGTGTCCTTTACAGGCCTGAATTCTTCTAGCTGTGGTAAACCTGGTACTCTGGGTATCCACTCATCCATTTTTGGTCACAGCTGACTTGCGCAGGCTTCATCCAAATGATCTAAAACCTGTCTCCCTATAACTTCTGATCATTGATCCTGTTCTTTGGAGACACACAAAATAAGACCAACCTCCTTTTTAAAGGATCATGGAACAGGGGAAATTTCTTTTATTCTGATGAATATTTTTAGTCAACTTCAACTGTATTTCCCTTTCCATATGCAGTGATTATGTGCATGGCTGTTTAATTTATCATCCAGTATTTTCTGAAGTACTTTTCTCTTTTCCTTCTCTTTCTCTTTTATGTTACATGTTTTGTATTTTATCATTTACTCTCCCAGTTGTGTTTTAACTCTAAGTTTGGTTCAAGATTTTTGTATGTATGTGAAGTAAAAACAATTCTACACACACATATGTCTCTCAGTCTATCTGTGCACACACATATCAGAATACCTTTGCTATTGTGTAATTTCTCGATGTATCAATCATCCTGCAAGTGCCACCTTTCAAACCATGCACAACTGTGGTCTCCTTCCAAAGGACATGTCCTTTTAAGGAAACTGTGTTGTAAGGTGGGACAAAGGAGCTGGTAAGAAGGAAAAACCTGTACCATAAATGAATAAGAAATTTGTCAGATTTCACTAGGTCTGTGTAATGAATTGTTTATATATCCACCCTGTCCAAATTGTTTTCCTACTTACACCTCAAATTACCTATGTACTTGCAAATGAGAGGGCTGTTCAGAAAAACTGAGAGAATTAATACTAAATGTATCATTCTTTTGTTTAAAAAAAGATTTTATTTGACAGAGAGAAATCACAAGTAGGCAGAGAGACAGGCAGAGAGAGAGGAAGAGAAGCAGACCCCATGCTGAGCAGAGAGCCCGATGTGGGACTCGATCCCAGGACTCTGAGATCATGACCTGAGCCGAAGGCAGCGGCTTAACCCACTGAGCCACCCAGGCGCCCCTAAATGTATCATTCTTAAAGGGACCGCTTTTCACGGAGTCTAATCTGTAGAAACCAAAGTATTTTTCTCCAAGAGAAGGCAAGTCAACAAATGGGAATACTGAAAAAAAATCTAATGGAGGTAGCAGGGAGAAATTATTGATGACCTGAGGCAGCTGGGGTAAGGGGGTAGATGAATTTCCTCTGTGTAACAGCTATTCTGATTATGCTTAAGACAATTCTCTTTATTAAGGATTATTAATTTTCTAGAGAAAATTAAAATTGAACATTAAATTGAACTTGTTTTCAAGAAACAAGTAAGGAAATCAATTTAGTGCACCTAAGATAAAACCTTTTGTATAACCTTATCTGGAATCCACTTACATAACACTAGTGAATTAATCCAGATCACAAATGTGATATGTTAGCTAATGTGATGTTTTTCTCTTTCTAGTACAGTATATTTCATGATCTCACTAAATGCAGCTCTCTGGCTTAGGAAGCTCTCACAAAGTTCTTTGCATATTCAACTACCCATTTAAAACTTCTTCCTGGATGTATTCAATCACAAATATTTACCAAGAACCTAATAGGCAGGACCCGCTCCAGGTGCTAGGGATATAAAGGTGAACTAATTCTCTACTAAAAAGCTCCCCTTCCAGTGGTGAAAGTAAGAATGTAGAACATGTATCCTACAACTGAAACAACTGCAAGTTGCAGTCAGTGCCATGGTGAAAAAAATAAATTGAGAAAACAGATTTTCATTGTTAGGGGAGATCGTAAGAAAGTGACATTTACTTCCTTCTTCACGCCAAGAGACAGTGTCCTTTTCAGGCCTGAAAAGAGGCCTGTAGCTAAAGAAAGAGAAGAAGCTAATCATATAAAAAAAGGTACAGAACATATTCCTCACATAATTCTCCCTGTGTCCAAAATATTTAATGAAGTCCAACATGATTTCTGGTAAGTGAGAGGGGTTGAGAGTGAACAAAATGAGGTTTGTGAAAATATGCAGTGATAAGACCCTAAATGAGCCGTAGTAAGAACTGAGATTTGATTTTAAGTATAAGGGCAATGAGAAGCCATTGACGATTTTTAATTAGTAGGGAGTGATGTGACTTGATTGAGTTTGGAGAAGGTTCATTTATTACTGTCTAATACTGGACCAGACGGGAGCAAATGTGGAAGTTGGGATAGAGGTTATTTTGGGTAATGTCCGTACTCAAAGTCCTGCTTGAAGTGGGCAGCAGTAATGAAGAGGAATGGGCCACCTGGGTGGCTGAGTTGGTTAAGCATTTGCCTTCAACTCAGGTCATGGACCCAGAGTCCTGGGATTAAACCCCATGTCAGGCTCCCTGCTTAGTAGGTATTCTGCTTCTCTCTCTCCCTCTCCTCCCCCTGCCCTGCTTGTGTTGCTTGCTTTTTTGCTTTCTCTCTCTTTCTCCCTCTCAAATATATAAAATATTTTAAAAAAATAAAGAGAAAAGGAGGTAGAATTTAAATTATACTTTAAAATAGAATCAGGACAAAAACCACTATTTTTAACATTGCTGACTTGTGTAGATTTTTATCCCAATGAGCCAAAACCCACCTCACTATAGCTCCCAGCTATTGATTCTTTCCTCTCGAGACATATAAAATAAGACTTAATCTCTGACCTCACTCCATTATCTGACATAAAACTGTAATGCAGTCATTTAAACTCCATGACACAAAACATTACTATTATTCTGATGAATATGTGGTTAGACCATTTGAGGACTTGTGGTTAATAGTTGGGTTTCTTGCTTGAATCAATAGTGGTAATATGTTTAACTTAATGGGGAGACATGAAGTAGGAAACAGGTCAGTGAAAAAAATCAAGATTTTCTGTTTTATGTATGATATACTTGTGATCTGAATTATGATCTTTGGGACACATGTGATTGGAGATAGCAAGTAGTCATTTGGATATTCATGTCTTGAGTTCAGAGGAAACGTTTTACTTGAGGATATGAATTTGGAAGTCATCTATATAAAGATGGTTTTTAAATCTTTGGAAAGTGATAATACTGTTTACTGAGAGTATTCAGTGGGAGGGAAGAGTTCCTAGGGCCAGCCCCTGAGAAACTCAGAATTTTCAAGCAGAACCAATAAAGGAAACGCAAAACATTATTTTCTAGCTATCCAATTCCTTGGATTCCCAAAGCTTTTATTTGTACAAAATCAGGTTATTTCATGTAAGCATCAAATTAACCCAAGAAATGATTGTTGTAAGTAATAATAAAATGTGGTAATATAGCTAAAAGCCAAAGGAACATAATACCACATTGTTAATATTAATAATACAGAATAGAAGAATAGAAAACCCACAAATGAACTCACAACTATATGGTTAATTAATATTTGACAAAGCAGGAAAGAATATCCAGTGGATAAAGACAGTCTCTTCAGCAAATGGTCTTGGGAAACTGGACAGCAACATGCACAAGAATGAAACTGGACCACTTTCTTACATCATACACAAGAATAAACTCAAAATGGATGAAACACTTAAATGTGAGACAGAAAACCATCAACATTCTAAAGAAGAACACAAGCAGTAACCTCTTTGACATTGGTCATAACAACTTCCCACTAGATATGTCTCTAAGGCAAGGAAAACAAAAACAAAAATGAACTGCTGGGACTTCATCAAAATGAAAACTTCTATGCAGTGAAGGAAACAGTTGACAAAACTAAAAGGCAACCTTCAGAATGAGAGAAGATATTTGCAAATGAGGGGTTAGTATCCAAACATATAAAGGATTTATAAAACAGAATACCTCCAAAACAAATAATCCAGTTTAAAAATGGGCAGAAGACATGAATAGACATTTTTCCAAAGAAGACATACAGATGACTAACAGACACATGAAAAGATACACAACGTCACTCATCATCATGGAAACCGATAATACATTTTATGTTAATTAATGCATTTAAATTTAAAAATGGGAATAAATGGAAAAATTAACTGTCAAACTATGAAAAGATATGGAGATCCTTAGGAGTGTATTACTAAGTGAAAGAAGTTTATCTGAAGAGGCTACATACATATTTTAAATATATGACATTCTGGAGAAGGCAAAAACTGAAGACCATAAAAAGACCAGTAGTTGCCAGTGATTAGCGGGGAGGGTATGATGAACAGGTAGAGCAGAGAGGATTTTTAGAGCAGTGAAACTATATTGTATGAAAGCATATAGGTATATACATGTCATTGTTCATTTATTCAAGCCTATAGAATGTACAACATGAAGAGTAAACCCTGGTATAAACAATGGACTTTGGTTGATGTATTTGATTGATATATCAACATAGGTTCAGCAGTCATAATAAAGGGATTACTCTGGTGAAGGATGTTTATACTAAGAGGGGTTGTTCTGTTCTGAGGCCGGTAGGTATAGAGAACTCTCTTTGTACTTTCTACTCAATTTTGCTGTGAACCTACAATTTCTCTAAAGACAAAATCTATTTAAAAAAAAGATACATCTGATATTTTACTATAATTTGTTAAATAAATATGTAGAATACTCTACTGGTTCTTTGATCCTAGAAGATTCCTCATCAACAATATTATCTAGGTTCTTGTATATTCATAAATATTTGCACTGTAGCCTTTGTGCTTGTGTGATAGCTTATATAGATTAAAAATGTTTTTTATTTTCTTATCTTGATTACAGATATTTTTATTCTCTTTTTTAGTCTAACATTGAATATTTCTTTGGAAAAGTCTGCGACCACCCTGGAAATTTTTCAGTCATAGGTGACTTATTTGGTTTTGGCTACCCAAAGATTCTATTTCCATAATTTTTTCATGCATTTTTATATATTTCTAATACTCTTATAGTGTGGTAACTGCATTGGTATAAATTTGGATATGAACTATATCTTTTCTTTGGCACATGCTGCATTCTTTTACAATATACATTAGCTTCTTTATTTCAGAAAAAATCTTCATCAGTTAAGTCATACATATAAATATTTTTTCCATTATTATATATTCCATATTTGGGAAATCCAAAATTTATGTTTTTTTTAATGTGTTTTTGCCCACTCTTACTAATCTTTATTTAAAATTTCTTTAATTTTTTGTTTGTTTGTTTGTTTGTTTTTGTTAGTCTTTCTCATTCATATGTCTGTGTCACTTATGTATTTTACCCAATGGTTATTTTCCTTTGTGTTAATTTTTAATTCGTCTTTTCTTTCTAATTTTTTTTGAGTTTCAATAGTTCATATTTCTTCCCATGATTTTGTCACATTATATCTTACTTAATTTTGTCACATTATATCTTACTCACTATATTACTCATTTTTCTTTTTCTTTGCACAGGAAAATAGATAAATAATTATATCAATTTCTGTTTTTCTCCTATCATTTTGTGTATGCTGAGTCAGATTCATATTTATTACCAATCATGGAATCAATTGGATTATCCCTGCTATTTGCAGAGATCTCCTGTGGATGAAGGATATATACATTCTTCTAGGCTGCATATATTCATTCTTCTAGGCTTAATGGTTCCCTACTCCATTATAAACTTTATTGCCTTACTAGAGCCATATTGCTGTGCATTGCAATGGCTTCTCTCTGTATTTAACTCTGCTTAACTGAAAGAATTATTTTCATGAGTGCTTCTGTCGTCAGACTTTGTGGCCCCCCATTCATTGCTACACCTAAAATATTTACCTTCATTGAGTCCCCCTTCCTTTTGTACCAAATATCTTTGTATCTTCGGGGATGTTTTACTTTTCTCTGCCTATTTTCAGCACTACTGTACATGAGAGTTTTGAAAATTAATGCTGTTTAGGAATGAACATTGTGCTTATATTTCTTCCATTTTTGGAAGAAATATGTGCTTATATTTCTTCCATTTTTGCCTTTAATATAGTTTCAAACTGAGAAGATAAATAACTGTTTGGGGGTAATTAGTCTTAAATACAACTATCTTGACTCTACTATATAAATGAAATATATTTTGAAAAACAGCATTTTTGAGAAAAATTATTCATGAATAAGATGACCTGAAAGTATAGTTAAAATATTAAAATTCACAATGAAAACATCCTTTGGAATGAATGACACTGTTGGTAATAAATAACACTGCAGGTTCTAGATTACTCTGAACAAAATAAATTGATTAGGAGTAGAGAGAAGGAGCCTAAAAATATAGGAAGTAAGGAAAGTGATTTGTAGATGATTACTTCCAAATAAAACCCCAAACACTGGGATTTATACATGGAATAGAAGAATTAAGATTCAATTAGTGATAAAAGGAATAAGATAATCCTATACACAGATCATAATTTGATCTTCTTTAGCTTAAGAATCTAATTGAGAGTTGCATTACAAACTTCATATGACATTATTAATTGGATTTATGAAAATTCTCAAACTTGATAAATGGAACTATTTTGAAAATTTGAGATTCATTATTAACTAATTAGATTGCTCATGTATGATTTTATTTATATAGTTAGAAGAGGAGAGATAACTGAGTATAAAACAAAGGTGGTGAGTATGCTATTAACATGGTTACATTGTTTTCAGATGTTTAAATTGAAAAGTTGCCAATGCATTTTTAATATATCACTGCCCCTTATTTTGGTGCATCTCCATTGACCCATAACTTTTCAATATATTGCGTAACATTTTTGCAAAGTGCATTAATATGTATGTGTGTGTTTAGCGACATGCACTATGAAAAATGATATAAGTTTGTTATACTATATATTATTGAAATATATATTTGTTAAATATTCATTTATTAACAAAAAATAGTTGATAATTTTATAGTGTTTCAATTCACACTAAAATATGAATGTACCTTTGAAGGATTTTTGTAATATTAATTATTATTTTCAAGTAGTATTCATTATTTGGAAATAATTACAGATAATATCATCAATAAATATTTATATTTGAAATAGAGTACATATTGTTTTTCTGAGCATAAGTGAACATAAGTGTTATTTTCCTCATGAATATAAGTGTGTGTGTTTATGTGTGTGTATGTATCAGCTTCTTTATTTGGTTTTTTGCAGTAATTAATATTTTACAGAATCATGGATTTTTTCTTTAATTTACTCTGTGCATGGACTTAAAATGACCCCCAAAAAAGCACTTCTTTAATTTCTTTAATTTTTAATTCTTTAAATTAAAGAAATTTATTTGAATTTCTTTAATTAGCACCAACTTGAAAAATACATTTTTAATTCAGATTTCCTCAGAGTAAATGAATTATTCCTCACCACTCTTTAGCATTATTTGAAGCTCCTAAAATGCTAAACTGTCATCAGTAAAAAGAATAAAACATGTCCTCTGATGTATCAAAGGAAAGAAAATCTTGCCTGGGATAAGCCTAAGAATGTGAGAATGGTTTACATTATCAAATATATTAACAGATTAGAAGATCTTTTCAGTATATGCTGGACAATGTTTTTATTAAAATTTTATTTCCAGTGATAAATTCTTCTAACACATTAATCATTAAAATAATTTCCTTGTTTTTATGACATGTAATCTAAAATGTCTTTAGAGAAGATTATGTAATAGCAATACCTTATTTTGTATAAATGGAACTTCTGAAAAAAAGTTTTAAAATCATGTAAAATTAATTTCAAAGTTATTTAAATGTAAATAGGTTGAAATCATGTATATTTTGAAACCCAGATAATAATAAATTTTAATTTATATTCTCTTTATTATGATGTATTTGTGTCATGTTTAAATGCTAAGACAGCATTAGAGTTTGCGAATTGAATTTAAGTTCTAAGCCCAAAAATGTTCTAAAATTAAGTGGAAGACATACAGAATATGTTCTCAATTTATCTAATACAAAATCAAGAAAGATAATAGTGTTTTTCAATGCCACATATTATATTTTTATTCTAGTTTTATTTTTTAATATTATTATTTCATCAATGAGAGAGTTGGTACATAGCTAGACAATTCAGTTAAAATCCTGTTTTATACGTTATCATAAGTGAAAAGCCTGTTTATATTTACATAAAAGTCATTTCATCATAATGTGCATTAGAAACTACATAATTTCAGAGACTTTGTTGCAAATAATAACACTTGCATTTTTCTACAACTGACATAAGATTATAGATTGAAGAAAAAGATTACTAGTCATGTAGAGCTATGTGACTATGGTGGAGTTAAAATTCTGAACTTCCCTTTTCTTTTTAAAATCTCTTCCAATCCAAGTTTGAAGAAAAAATAAGGAAAGCATATCCACTAAAGATACTCATGTGTAATGCTTAAAGGTAAAGCAGATGTTAATATTTTATATCTTTTTGACAATCAAATTATTTTTATTAATGAATTATTAAGTGTAATTAAAATAAGCAAACAAGCAAATTCCTCTCTATTGGACCTGGAATATTTCCTTTTAATTTCACTAGAACTCTTAAGTTGTGGCAATATAGTCAGTTATATGTCAAATAAAGATGTGATTTAATGTACCATAAAGCATATGTCAAAAATCTCTAAACACAAAGATGCATAAATAAAATGATAGTTTAGTTTGACTAAAAGTCACTTAGCAGTTCATCTGTTAATTCTAACTATTATAATGATTAATTTCCTGGAGATATTTACTTAAACACTGTTTAAGAACAAAAAATTTTTCAACCTTATCATATATATTTTGTAAGTATGCTAAAATTAATTCCTTACTAGTTAGTGCAATCTTTTGGGACTAGACTTCTGCCTTGATTATTTATGCTTTACTATCCTTAGTCCTTTGAACTAGTGAATTGTGTTTCTCTGCTTCTTACAAGGAATAAGAAACACTAGATAAATTATAAACTCAGAATCAGAAGCAGAAGTGGAAGGGTAACCAACTGGCCTGACACCTAAAGAGAAACTTATGCCTATATAGAAGAGAAGCAAGCACAACTTTATCTGGGGTCCCAGCAATAGATGTAATCAGAGGCTGGTGGAAAATTGAGAAAGAATAGTTGATGAATTGGTGTAGGTCAGTTGTGCACTACAAGAGATTGTGAAGACCAGGGTGCTGCAGAAATAGGAAGCTGTGCTCTTTGGAGAATGTTATTAAATAAATGTTAATGTGCGGTGTAGATTTAAGGGAGTAGGAATGCAGCCACAGGGGGAGGGGCATGAAACTCCACTGGGATACTTCTTATACTTCTCTCTTGTCTTACTTGTGCAACAAATCTTGATCTCTTGGGGAATGATAAAATGACACTGTCACCCTTACTGGTGAAAACGTACTGGAACATGTAAAAGAAAACAGAAAATAACCCTCTACCTAAGGTAGGGGCAGGAACATGTGCTAGACCTAGAGCTGTAGCAGGAGAGGGACAGGCATCCTGAGAAAGCTACACAGGGAGGCATAGGAACATGGTAACTTCCAAAGATTTAGCCCTAATAAATAGTAACAACAGAGAAGATATCTATAATGTTTTACCCTTCTTCCTTAGACTAACAAGTTTGAGTAACAGATAACAGCAAAATAATAT
Organism: Mustela erminea; assembly: GCF_009829155.1. Classification (NCBI taxonomy): domain Eukaryota; kingdom Metazoa; phylum Chordata; class Mammalia; order Carnivora; family Mustelidae; genus Mustela; species Mustela erminea. The sequence continues at coordinate 28,134,941 of NC_045617.1, forward strand.
TGAGAGACATACAGAGAAGGCATTAGAGAATGTAAGGAAGGCCTATCTGAGAGATAGTATAAAGGAAAGACCTAAAGAAAACATCAAAAGAATGAAAACAACAATTAAAACAAACAAAAACCTACACAGTACCAGCCCCTAACATGATGCAGTGTATTGCTAGAAGCATTAGAAACCTGTGGAGGACTGACTATTACCATATTAAATAATCCTGAAATGCAGCTCAACTCCTAACTATATGAACACAAATCCTTGTACTAAAGACATAGCAGAGGGAAAGATGTTCACATTTCCAGGCTAAACACTAAATACCAAAGCTTTGACCATTCCACTCAATGTATCTAGGTTTCAACAACAACAAAATTATAAGGCACACAAAAAGGTAAGAGAAAACAACACATTTTCAAGAGATAAGCTAGTTATCAGAGCCAGACAGATATGACACATCTATTGGAACCAGTGGACAGAAAATTAAATGTTTAAAATATTAGAGATTCTTTTTTTTTAATATTAGAGATTCTAAAGAATATGATGAACAGTATGAAAGATTATGTGAGTAATTTGAGCAGAGAGTTGGAAATTGTAGAAAAGAATGAAATGGAAAGACCACAAATGAATAATCAGTAATAGAGAAAAAGAATACTTTAGGTGGTTTTGCTCATCAATAGATTAAATACAACTGAAGAATGAATTAGTGAACTTAAAGATAGGCCAGTAGAAATTAGGAACTTAAACACAGAGGGAAAAAGTTAAAAAACAGTACACCCAAGACTATCATTTGTCAAGAAATGTATAATTAGAATCCAGAAAAAGAAGTAAAAGATAGGGCAAATTAAATCTTTGCAGAGAAATAATGGCCAAGAATTTTCTAAATCTAATGATAACTCCCAAAGCATAAATCAAATTAAAATAGAGAGCACCAATTAGAATAAATAACCCAATGAAACAAAATAAACAAACAGAAACCTAGGTATATTGCATAGAAATTTTTGAGAGCAAAGGCAAAGAGAAAATCTTGAGGACAGAAAGGCACATTATAAACAGGAACAAAGATAGGAATTACGGAAGACTTCTTGTCATAAACCATACAAGCCAGAATATGATGGAGATATCTCTAAAGTGCTGAAAAGTAAAATGAAACAAAGCAAATAAAAATCCCTTTCATGTCATAATTATATAAGCAGAATATAGGATTTTAGCTAAAAAAAGAATCCTGAAATTAGAATAAAGTCTGTAATGTAGTAGTATTCTGCCAATTTTTTTTTGGTTTGATAATTTTTTATCATAATTTAAGATGTTAATGTTAGTGAGAGATGGGAAAAAGTGTACGGAAATTCTCTGTGCTATCTTTTCAACTCTTTAACAAAAAGCAAATGAGTCATTCAAACCAAATAGCCACACAATAGTCAATTTTAGAAGGAAGACTATTTCATATTTTTAGTTACTGTCTATTTTAATAATATGTTAAATTTGTAGAAAATCTTTGCCTTTAGCTTTGTAAAGTAGATTTTTATTTTGGTGAATTTCAGAAGTCAGTGGATTTTGGTATGGATTTTTCCCCCCTGCATATTATAATTTGTTTCAACAAGGAACTTAAGATGAATTTGTATGACTCATAAGATATGTGACATAAATGTAAAAGTTTTAAAATATATACTGATGAAAATAAATGTGAATAAGTAATTTTTTAAGTACTAGTTTGGATTCTGGAACAAAGACATTTGTATTTGACCAAGATTAAATCCGTGGTTTATTTAATCTTACTTTAGTTCAGAACCTAAATTTTTTTTATTTTACTATATTTTCTGTATCTTCCTCAAAAAAACAACATTCCATTAGGTGTTATTTTCCTTTTTTCCCTATTCTGTAAATCTAGTCAACTATATTTAGTTATTATGGCACCTTCTACATTGAGTGTGTATATATGTATATGGTGGTGTGTATGTGTTTCTCCCCTATTTCACTAAGCTTGTATTTGATTCTAGTAATTTTATCCATATATTCAAGTTTACATGATATTCTTGTCTAATTTTCATCCTCTCATAATAAACCTTAATTTTTCCTGTGTCTGTAACCATACTTAATGCACATGAAATGCTGTTAATTCATGTCTGCCTAGTGAAATCTAAGTTACCCTAATGATCTGAATCCTTTGCTAATAACTTTATTAATAATTTCCTGATCACTTACAATTAGAAATTCTTATTTTTATTTATAATTATAGGTCATTGAGTGTTCTGTGCTTATTTTATATCTACTGCTTTATTTTCACATTATTTGATATAAATATTCTGCTTATCCAGCTATGCAGTGGTGGGCTAGGTAGGACAAGTTGGTTAGTCTCTTGGTTTGATAATTTTTTATCATAATTTAAGATGTTAATGTTAGTGAGAGATGGGAAAAAGTGTACGGAAAAAGTGTCCTACCTCTTGGTTGCAGAACATTTCTATTACACATGAAAACATTTACAAACATTGCCTAATTCAGTTATCTCTTGTCTGTCTTCAGTTTTTAGATGATTAAAGTATTCTTTAAAAAGCAAGCAATGAAAAATGAGATAAAGGGCTATTTATTGTGTTTTACAGAAAGGAGACTTTTATATCCATCACCTTTCTTTCTTTCTGTGAGTAGGTTTTGTTTTAGGTACTGTAGTTTCATTTTTTCTTATCCAGCCTCTTCAAGGTTAGTAAATCACTAAAAGTAATCTTTTATCCCTCTGAATCCTATATGTGTGATGTAAAATGCATACAGCGATACATACCCTGTTCACCTTAAATGTTACTATGAAGAGCAAAACAGTAATTGTGTACACAAAATTGCTTAGGATATTACCTGTGCTCCGCTAAAGTTAGAATAACAGACCAGAATATTTATTTTTAAATAGTATGAAAGCCCCACATATCAACCATTTTAAGACATTTTGAGATACATTGTAATTGACTCCAATTACAGATGATATATAGGAAACTGGAATCTTTGGAGCTGGATCGATCTTTCCTTATATTAACATGGCTTAGAGATGGAGACTGAGCTACAATGAAATGATTCCATGGCATTATTCAAATGTCAAATCAAAAGGATATTCCATTTCTTTCTTACTATTTAAAGTTTCAATTAATCTTCTGATATTTCAAGGAAACAGGTGGTCAGATTTGTCCCATAATTTTGTGTTTTCTTTTCTATGTATTACTTTCAGATAATAAAAAAGTATATATATATATATATATATATATATATATATATATATATCTTTTTCTTTTTGAAATGCCATTGATTTTATTTTATTTTTTTTAAAGATTTATTTATTTATTTGATAGAGATCACAAGTAGGCAGAGAGGCAGGCAGAGAGAGGGGGGGAAGCAGGCTCCCTGCTGAGCAGAGAGCCCGATGTGGGGCTCGATCCCAGGACCCTGAGATCATGACCTGAGCTGAAGGCAGAGGCTTAAACCACTGAGCCACCCAGGCGCCCCTGCCATTGATTTTAAATGTATTCCCAGTATCTTTAAACAAATCAACTTAATGAGATTGTCTATAAATTTTAACTTAAAAAAAAATTTATTTATAAATAAATAAATTTTATTTTTATTTATTTATAAATAAATAAATTTTTATTTATTTAATTTTAATCGCTTTTGACAGAGAGAGAGAGAGGTCACAAGTAGGCAGAGACGCAGGCAGGGGAGAGGGGCGGGTAGCAGCCTCCCTGCTGAGCGAAGCCAGATGCAGAGCTGGATCCCAGGACCCTGAGACCATGACCTAAGTGGAAGGCAAAGCCTTAACCCACTGAGCCACCCAGGTGCGTCTAAGTTTTAAGTTTAACTTTTAATGCTGTTTGTTATATAAAACAAACAATAATTGAATATAACTTCTCTTATCCATGATTATCTTTGTTTTTCATTCTAATTTTGGCCCACTGACAAACTTACAGTACTTACAAGTACCTTATAACTTCTTACAAGTTCAAAAGAGATAAGAAAAGGCTGTTTAAAAGCTCAGGAAAATCCCAATGCTATTTAGGCTAGACATCCTGCATCTCTCTGTCTTTGTGGTAGAAATCAGAATTCCAAATAGGATTTTTAATATCTAACAGGTATAGTTACCTGTACAATCCATCATGTAATTTTATTAATCTCACCGAGAACACATAAACGTTCTTCTTCTTTTTCTCCTTTTGATTTTTTAGGCTATTTACTTGGTAATCTTTCCTTCTGCCTAATGGCCCAGTGGCTCCCTAGTGACAGTCTTTCCTTGTCTTCACATACTTAGGGATACATTAATTCCTTCAGCCCTTCAGGAACCACTTGGTGAGCTCTAATGAGTAGTAACATTGAGGAAAGCACATAATTTACTTTAGACAAAGAGGTCACACCCATACTATTAGATATTTTTTTATTTTCATCAAGGTGCTATTTACACATATTTTCAGAAACTAATCATGCTAAAATATTTTAATTAAAAATATTTTAGCATGATTAGTTTCTGAAAATATTAAAAATATTTTAATAATATCAGCAGTGCCTTATTTTTTCCTTCCCAACTCTACAATGGGTCTTCAACATGGCCCCTTACAAACTTTTAACATTTCTTATGTTACATTTTTGCTATTCTAAATAGTATGCTTCCTTTGAGAGCTCTTGATTTATTGAGCTTTGACATAACATAACAAATTTTATTAGAGTAAATGAGTGTCTGGTCCTCTGAATATGTTCCTATAAAGCTAATTTGTATTAGTCAATACTCAGTGTTCTATTATTACACTAATATAGATAGGGCTCATAGCAGAGCCAATTAGTCTACCAAAATTATAATTTTCCCACCCTGTAATATATTCAGCCAATTTGTTTAGCTAACTAGTGTCAGTTGTTTTATCTTCCTCTGGAATTTGCTTTAAAATGTACTTAATTATTATTATTATTATTTTTTTTTTTTTTATTTCCAGCATAACAGTATTCATTATTTTTGCACCACACCCCGTGCTCCATGCAATCCATGCCCTCTATAATACAACCACCTGGTACCCCAACCTCCCACCCCCCGTCCCTTCAAAGCCCTCAGATTGTTTTTCAGAGTCCATAGTCTCTCATGGTTCACCTCCCCTTCCAATTTCCCCCAACTCCCTTCTCCACTCTAAGTCCCCATGTCCTCCATGCTATTTGTTATGCTCCACAAATAAGTGAAACCATATGATAATTGACTCTCTCTGCTTGACTTATTTCACTCAGCATAATCTCTTCCAGTCCCGTCCATGTTGCTACAAAAGTTGGGTATTCATCCTTTCTGATGGAGGCATAATACTCTATCCCCAGGGGTACAGGTCTGTGAATCACCAGGTTTACACACTTCACAGCACTCACCAAAGCACATACCCTCCCCAATGTCCATAATCCCACCCCCTTCTCCCAAACCCCCTCCCCCCAGCAACCCTCAGTTTGTTTTGTGAGATTAAAAGTCACTTATGGTTTGTCTCCCTCCCAATCCCATCTTGTTTCATTTAATCTTCTCCTACCCACTTAAGCCCCCATGTTGCATCACCACTTCCTCATATCAGGGAGATCATATGACAGTTGTCTTTCTCTGCTTGACTTATTTTGCTAAGCATGATACGCTCTAGTTCCATCCATGTTGTCGCAAATGGCAAGATTTCATTTCTTTTGATGGCTGCATAGTATTCCATTGTGTATATATACCACATCTTCTTGATCCATTCATCTGTTGATGGACATCTAGGTTCTTTCCATAGTTTGGCTATTGTGGACATTGCTGCTATAAACATTCGGGTGCATGTGCCCCTTTGGATCACTACGTTTGTATCCTTAGGGTAAATACCCAATAGTGCAATTGCTGGGTCATAGGGCAGTTCTATTTTCAACATTTTGAGGAACCTCCATGCTGTTTTCCAGAGTGGCTGCACCAGCTCGCATTCCCACCAACAGTGTAGGAGGGTTCCCCTTTGTCTGCATCCTCGCCAGCATCTGTCATTTCCTGACTTGTTCATTTTAGCCATTCTGACTGGTGTGAGGTGATATCTCATTGTGGTTTTGATTTGTATTTCCCTGATGCCGAGTGATATGGAGCACTTTTTCATGTGTCTGTTGGCCATCTGGATGTCTTCTTTGCAGAAATGTCTGTTCATGTCCTCTGCCCATTTCTTGATTGGATTATTTGTTTTTTGGGTGTTGAGTTTGCTAAGTTCTTTATAGATTCTGGACACTAGTCCTTTATCTGATATGTCATTTGCAAATATCTTCTCCCATTCTGTCAGTTGTCTTTTGATTTTGTTAACTGTTTCCTTTGCTGTGCAAAAGCTTTTGATCTTGATGAAATCCCAATAGTTCATTTTTGCCCTTGCTTCCCTTGCCTTTTGCGTTGTTCCTAGGAGGATGTTGCTGCGGTTGAGGTCAAAGAGGTTGCAGCCTGTGTTCTCCTCAAGGATTTTGATGGATTCCTTTCGCACATTGAGGTCCTTCATCCATTTTGAGTCTATTTTTGTGTGTGGTGTAAGGAAATGGTCCAATTTCATTTTTCTGCATGTGGCTGTCCAATTTTCCCAGCACCATTTATTGAAGAGGCTGTCTTTTTGCCATTGGACATTCTTTCCTGCTTTGTCGAAGATTAGTTGACCATAGAGTTGAGGGTCTATTTCTGGGCTCTCTATTCTGTTCCATTGATCTATGTGTCTGTTTTTGTGCCAGTACCATGCTGTCTTGATGACGACAGCTTTGTAATAGAGCTTGAAGTCCGGAATTGTGATGCCACCAACGTTGGCTTTCTTTTGCAATATCCCTTTGGCTATTCGAGGTCTTTTCTGGTTCCATATAAATTTTAGCATTATTTGTTCCATTTCTTTGAAAAAGATGGATGGTACTTTGATAGGAATTGCATTAAATGTGTAGATTGCTTTAGGTAGCATAGACATTTTCACAATATTTATTCTTCCAATCCAGGAGCATGGAACATTTTTCCATTTCTTTGTGTCTTCCTCAATTTCTTTCATGAGTACTTTATAGTTTTCTGAGTATAGATTCTGTGTCTCTTTGGTTAGGTTTATTCCTAGGTATCTTATGGTTTTGGGTGCAATTGTAAACGGGATTGACTCCTTAATTTCTCTTTCTTCTGTCTTGCTGTTGGTGTAGAGAAATGCAACTGATTTCTGTGCATTGATTTTATATCCTGACACTTTACTGAATTCCTGTATAAGTTCTAGCAGTTTTGGAGTGGAGTCTTTTGGGTTTTCCACATATAGTATCATATCATCTGCGAAGAGTGATAATTTGACTTCTTCTTTGCCGATTTGGATGCCTTTAATTTCCTTTTGTTGTCTGATTGCTGAGGCTAGGACCTCTAGTACTATGTTGAATAGCAGTGGTGATAATGGACATCCCTGCCGTGTTCCTGACCTTAGCGGAAAAGCTTTCAGGTTTTCTCCATTGAGAATGATATTTGCGGTGGGTTTTTCATAGATGGCTTTGATGATATTGAGGTATGTGCCCTCTATCCCTACACTTTGAAGAGTTTTGATCAGGAAGGGATGCTGTACTTTGTCAAATGCTTTTTCAGCATCTATTGAGAGTATCATATGGTTCTTGTTCTTTCTTTTATTGATGTGTTGTATCACATTGACTGATTTGCGGATGTTGAACCAACCTTGCAGCCCTGGAATAAATCCCACTTGGTCGTGGTGAATAATCTTTTTAATGTACTGTTGAATCCTATTGGCTAGTATTTTTTTGAGTATTTTCGCATCTGTGTTCATCAAGGATATCGGTCTATAGCTCTCTTTTTTGGTGGGATCCTTGTCTGCTTTTAGGATCAAGGTGATGCTGGCCTCATAAAATGAGTTTGGAAGTTTTCCTTCCATTTCTATTTTTTGGAACAGTTTCAGGAAAATAGGAATTAGTTCTTCTTTAAATGTTTGGTAGAATTCCCCTGGGAAGCCGTCTGGCCCTGGGCTTTTGTTTGTTTGGAGATTTTTAATGACTGTTTCAATCTCCTTACTGGTTATGGGTCTGTTCAGGCTTTCTATTTCTTCCTGGTTCAGTTGTGGTAGTTTATATGTTTCTAGGAATGCATCCATTTCTTCCAGATTGTCAAATTTATTGGCGTAGAGTTGCTCATAGTATGTTCTTATAATAGTTTGTATTTCTTTGGTGTTAGTTGTGATCTCTCCTCTTTCATTCATGATTTTATTTATTTGGGTCCTTTCTCTTTTCTTTTTGATAAGTCGGGCCAGGGGTTTATTAATTTTATTAATTCTTTCAAAGAACCAGCTCCTAGTTTCATTGATTTGTTCTATTGTTTTTTTGGTTTCTATTTCATTGATTTCTGCTCTGATCTTTATGATTTCTCTTCTCCTGCTGAGCTTAGGGTTTCTTTCTTGTTCTTTCTCCAGCTCCTTTAGGTGTAGGGTTAGGTTGTGTACCTGAGACCTTTCTTGTTTCTTGAGAAAGGTTTGTACCGCTATATATTTTCCTCTCAGGACTGCCTTTGTTGTGTCCCACAGATTTTGAACCATTGTATTTTCATTATCATTTGTTTCCATGATTTTTTTCAATTCTTCTTTAATTTCCCGGTTGACCCATTCATTCTTTAGAAGGATGCTGTTTAGTCTCCATGTATTTGGGTTCTTTCCAAACTTCCTTTTGTGGTTGAGTTCTAGCTTTAGAGCATTGTGGTCAGAAAATATGCAGGGAATGAGCCCAATCTTTTGATACCGGTTGAGTCCTGATTTAGGAACCAGGATGTGATCTATTCTGGAGAATGTTCCATGTGCACCAGAGAAGAATGTGTATTCTGTTGCTTTGGGATGAAATATTCTGAATATATCTGTGATGTCCATCTGGTCCAGTGTGTCGTTTAAGGCCTTTATTTCCTTGCTGATCTTTTGCTTGGATGATCTGTCCATTTCAGTGAGGGGAGTGTTAAAGTCCCCTACTATTATTGTATTATTGTTGATGTGTTTCTTTGATTTTGTTATTAATTGGTTTATATAGTTGGCTGCTCCCACGTTGGGGGCATAGATATTTAAAATTGTTAAATCTTCTTGTTGGACAGACCCTTTGAGTATGATATAGTGTCCTTCCTCATCTCTTATTATAGTCTTTGGCTTAAAATCTAATTGATCTGATATAAGGATTGCCACTCCTGCTTTCTTCTGATGTCCATTAGCATGGTAAATTCTTTTCCACCCCCTCACTTTAAATCTGGAGGTGTCTTCGGGCTTAAAATGAGTTTCTTGGAGGCAACATATAGATGGGTTTAGTTTTTTTATCCATTCTGATACCCTGTGTCTTTTGACAGGGGCATTTAGCCCATTCACATTCAGGGTAACTATTGAGAGATATGAATTTAGTGCCATTGTATTGCCTGTAAGTTGAATGTTACTGTATATGGTCTCTGTTCCTTTCTGATCTACCACTTGTAGGCTCTCTCTTTGCTTAGAGGACCCCTTTCAATATTTCCTGTAGAGCTGGTTTGGTATTTGCAAATTCTTTCAGTTTTTGTTTGTCCTGGAAGCTTTTAATCTCTCCTTCTATTTTCAATGATAGCCTAGCTGGATATAGTATTCTTGGCTGCATGTTTTTCTCGTTTAGTGCTCTGAAAATATCATGCAGCTCTTTCTGGCCTGCCAGGTCTCTGTGGATACGTATGCTGCCAATCTAATATTTTTACCATTGTATGTTACATACTTCTTTTCCCGGGCTGCTTTCAGGATTTTCTCTTTGTCACTGAGACTTGTAAATTTTACTATTAGGTGACGGGGTGTGGGCCTATTCCTATTGATTTTGAGGGGCGTTCTCTGAACCTCCTGAATTTTGATGCTCATTCCCTTTGCCATATTGGGGAAATTCTCCCCAATAATTCTCTCCAGTATACCTTCTGCTCCCCTCTCTCTTTCTTCTTCTTCTGGAATCCCAATTATTCTAATGTTGTTTTGTCTTATGGTGTCACTTATCTCTCGAATTCTCCCCTCGTGGTCCAGTAGCTGTTTGTCCCTCTTTTGCTCAGCTACTTTATTCTCTGTCATTTGGTCTTCTATATCACTAATTCTTTCTTCTGCCTCATTTATCCTAGCAGTGAGAGCCTCCATTTTTGATTGCACTTCATTAATAGCTTTTTTGATTTCAACTTGGTTAGATTTTAGTTCTTTTATTTCTCCAGAAAGGGCTTTTATATCTCTCGAGAGGGTTTCTCTAATATCTTCCATGCCTTTTTCAAGCCTGGCTAGAACCTTGAGAATTGTCATTCTGAACTCTAGATCTGACATATTACCAATGTCTGTATTGATTAGGTCCCTAGCCTTCGGTACTGCCTCTTGTTCTTTTTTTTGTGTTGAATTTTTCCGTCTTGTCATTTTGTCCAGATAAGAGTATATGAAGGGGCAAGTAAAATACTAAAAGGGTGGCAACAACCCCAGGAAAAAATGCTTTAACCAAATTAGAAGAGATCCAAAATCGTGAGGGGGGAGAAAGGGGATAAAAAGAGGTTCAAAAAGGAAGAAAGAAAAAAAAAGAAAAAAGAAAGAAAAAAAAAAAAGAAAAAAGAAAAGAAAAGAATTAAAAAAAAAAGGAAAACACCTAAGAAAAATGTAAAAAAGAAAAAATATATATATTAGATAAACTAGTAAAAAATCGTTAAAAAAGAAAAAGGTAACAGTTAAAAAAAAAAAAAAAAATTTTACCCGAAGGCGAGAAAAGAAAAAAACAAAAAAATGAAAAAGAAAAAAATTAAATTAACTGCAAGACTAAAAAAAAAAAAAAAAATCACAGGGAAAAAGCCATGAGTTCCGTGCTTGGCTTTCTCCTCCTCTGGAATTCTGCTGCTCTCCTTGGTATTGAAACCGCACTCCTTGGTAGGTGAACTTGGTCTCGGCTGGATTTCTTGTTGATCTTCTGGGGGAGGGGCCTGTTGTAGTGATTCTCAAGTGTCTTTGCCCCAGGCGGAATTACACCGCCCTTACCCGGGGCCGGGGTGAGTAATCCACTCGGGTTTGCTTTCAGGAGCTTTTGTTCTTTGAGCGCTTTCCGTAGAGTTCCGGAGGATGGGAATACAAATGGCGGCCTCCTGGTCTCCGGCCCGGAGGGGCCGACAGCCCAGGGCCGCACTCCTCAGTGCGCCCTCAGAGAACAGCGCCCAGTTACTCCCGTCTGCCTGACCTCCGGCCGCGCTCCGAGCTCTCCGAGCCTGCGACCAGTTCAAGGTAACACCGAGCTGTGAGCTTACTGTCAGCTCTGTCTCTGTAGCCGGCTTTCCCGTTCCAATACCCGCAAGGTCTGCGACACTCAGACACCCCTGATCCTTCTGTGACCCTGCGGGACCTGAGGCCACGCTGAACCCGCGTGGGCTTCGCCCCGGTTTAGCCTCTGGAGCGATGTCCCTCAGCGGAACAGACTTTTAAAAGTCCTGATTTTGTGCACCGTTGCTCCGCCGCTTGCCGGGAGCCAGCCCCTCCCCCCGGGGTCTATCTTCCCGTCACTTTGGATTCACTTCTCCGCCGGTCCTACCTTTCAGAAAGTGGTTGTTTTTCTGTTTCCAGAATTGCTGTTCTTCTTCTCTTCGATCTGCCGATGGATTTTCAGGTGTTTGCAATCTTTAGATGAGCTATCTAGCTGATCTCCGGCTAGCTGAAGCAGTCTCAGCCTGCTACTTCTCCGCCATCTTGACTCCTCCCCCTATTATTATTATTTTTAAAAATTATTGTTAATCATCCCACTCTTGTATTTTCAAGAATTTTCAAGAATTTTAATTTTTCACAAATTAAAAGACATTCCTTTTTTCCTTAAAACTTAGCTTGCAAGACTGGATCCTCCAGGTCAGGTATAGCTTGATAGTTTTTATTGTCTGTCCATGTATCTTATGGAATGAAGTGTTAGAAAACTGAATGCTTTGTGCACATAGATAGGATGCCAACTGTTGGGCATTGCCATGGGTCAGTTATTCAGTGAGGCAGCTGTTTCATTGTGGACTTTCAAAGTTTAGTATTGCCTTGATTTTCCTGGGTTACTTTTCTTCATCTAGATAAGATTTCTTCAGTTTCCTGCTTAAGAAAGTTTATTTTTTTCCATTTATTACAACTTTAGCAACTTAAACAAAATATATTATCATCTCGGTTTCTGTGCTCGGGAATTTGGGAGATGGTTATGCTGGATCTTCTATCCATGGTCTTCAGGGTTCCTTTCAAGATATTGAAGGGTTGAGTTCTCATATGGAGTTTGAAATTCTCTTCCAGCTTTACTCAGATGGCTGGCAGAATTCATTCCCTTGTAGTGGGAGATCTGAGGCCCTCTGCTCCTATGGACTGCTTTTTTCCATGGGCTACTCATATTAAGGCTGTTTGTTTCAAAGCCGGTAGGGGAGAATCTCAGAACTTCAGGGAAGGACTAAGCCCCCTTCTAAAAAATCCATCTGATAAACTTAGGCCTATCCTGGACAGTCTCCCTTTGATTAATTCCATAACACTGATTAGGGACCTTATTTACATCTGCAAAATTCCTTTCACCTTTGTAAGGTAGTCATGTAAGTGATATCATATTCATGGGTCTGTTCCTACTGGAGGAAAGGAGATTACATATGGGTGTGTATCACTGGGGATCATCTTAAGAATTCTGCCTATCAGAGAGTGCTGTGTCTGTTGGTTTTCAGTGGTGCAGGAAGATATAATTCTGAATGAGCTTTTCCAGGGAATCCTACCTTTTTTCAGAATAGTACCTTATCCTATTCTCAGCTGTGTCTGGTGTCACCTATCCCAGGGAATAAATCCATCACTCCTACAAGTGTGAAAATGGGGTTCTGTGATTCTAAGCTTTTCTGTTTTAGAATTATGCCCTAGTCTATTGCTTAGGGGTACTTAGCCTTCCAACACTTAAACAGAGACTAGTTTCTGGGGAATAAATGGATTGCCTTTCATAGGTACCCCCATCTGTAGCCACTTATGCTTATACTGCTGCTGTTCTGCCAAGGCAGTTAACACCTCCTCTATTTGGTGTCTATCTTTAAGTATTGTAAAAGAGGGGGAGGGAGAGGGACAAGCAGACTCTATACTGAGCTTGGATCCCTACTTGGGTCTCTCAAGACATGGGGATCTTGACCTGAGTTAAATCCAAGATTTGGATGCTTAACAACTAAGCCATCCAAGCACCCCTACAGACACATTTTAAAATTCATAAATTTCCATAAAATTCTCATTGGGACTTTGATTGAGGACTGCATTGAATGCATAGAAACATTTGAGGAAATGTAGCATCTTTACAATGTTTGATTTTCTTTTTTTTTTTTTAAGATTTTATTTATTTATTTGACAGAAAGAGAGAGAGAGATCACAAGCAGGCAGAGAGAAGGGGAAGCAGGCTCACTGCTGAGCAGAGAGCCCGATGCAGGGCTCGATCCCAGGCCCCTGAGATCATGACCTGAGCTGAAGGCAGAGGCCCAACCCACCGAGCCACCCAGGTGCCCCAATATTTGATTTTCTAATTATTGATTACCATAAATCCCTTTGTGTATTTAGGCTTTCTTTATTTTTACTTAATCCAGTTTTATTGTTTTCTATAGAAAGCACTTCTTTTTTTTTTTTTTTTTTTAAGATTTTATTTATTTATTTGACAGAGAGAAATCACAAGTAGATGGAGAGGCAGGCAGAGAGAGAGAGAGATTGGGAAGCAGGCTCCCTGACGAGCAGAGAGCCCGATGCGGGACTCGATCCCAGGACCCCGAGATCATGACCTGAGCCGAAGGCAGCAGTTTAACCCACTGAGCCACCCAGGCGCCCCTAGAAAGCACTTCTAAAGCTTTTTTATAACTTGGTGTTGCAGACATTCACTGTTGTAAATGGAATATGTGTAAAAAATTATTTTTCTATTTGTTGCTGGTATACAGATCTACAATTGACTTTCTATATTGACCTTGTTCCCAACAAAATAATGAATTTTCTCTGATTATTTCTAATATTTTTGTGCAATTTAAAAAATTTTCTACATATGTACTCATGCAATTTGTGTATAATAGTGCTTTTTCACTTTTCTCCAGTACTTATAGTTTTTTTTACTTTCATTGCATTAGCGGTCAAACTAGAACCTCTAGTAATATTCATGATACTGGACATTTGTGTTGATTTTTTAAAATAAGGAAATATTTTAACATCTCACCATTAAGTATGATTTTTATTGTATTTTCTCAATATATTTTATTATATTAAGTGATTTCCATAATTGACTGAGTTTTTTGTCATGAGTATATATTGAGTTTTATCACTTTTTCTCAGTTTGTTGAGACCATCATGATTTTTCTTCCTTATTTTAAAATTTTTCCCATATTTGTACCAATGAATTTTTCTTCAGTCAAGTAAGTTTGAACTGCACTGTTTTAAAAGGAATTATAATCTCTCTGTCCTCTGATGTCTACACAGTGCCTCTTTGAGATTCTAGCATGCCAATATCCATTCCAAATCTTCAGGGTATTCGAGCATGTAGCATTTTATAGTTTTTCAATATGAAATTTAATTTTAAATATCTGTAACAATTGCTAAGTCCACTGTTGTGATTCTGCCTTTTTAAAGCTAACCACCCAAATTTTAAATGTGATCCTGAGCAAACTCAAATACCTGTATGATAACATGGATAAATACATAGTAGAAATCTTACCTGGCATCAGGTTTTACTAGTGATTAGCCAAGACCCCAAGAGAGAAGCAGTAACCATATATTCTCAATGTTCACCTCCATATAGAATGCCCCACATCTATCATACACAGCTGCCTAAATTCCCTGCTCTTTTTCACCAGGACATGTTTTGGGTTCAGAAGATAAGAGCGAAAGGTGGATGCAGGTCAATCTACTTGCATAGTTTCTGGGGTCTATTTCACTAGCTATAACTAAAAACCCTGCATTCTTCAGTACATCTGAAGTATGTAAATCTACAAGAACAAGTCTATTTACAAAAACAAACAAATAAAAATACAACCAGCATAGGTGTGTCCTGTTAAAAGTGTTCCTTAGAAAAGAGATCAGTAAAGCTACAATTAAAATATCCCACCAGTATATTTACATGGATTTCTAGTTAAGGTGAAAACACTTTTACCTGCCACTGAGAAAAGAGGAAATGAGGAAAAAGAGTTAACATTCTACCTATGAAGAGC
Source organism: Mustela erminea (assembly GCF_009829155.1). Lineage (NCBI taxonomy): Eukaryota > Metazoa > Chordata > Mammalia > Carnivora > Mustelidae > Mustela > Mustela erminea. Next base: position 28,150,068 of record NC_045617.1, read on the forward strand.
TTTTTCTCTTTGTTTCTCTTATAACTTAATCTAGTATAGCAGATTGTTGTTGTTGGTTTTTTTGTTTTGTTTTGTTTTTTTAAATGTAGACTCCTGGGTCCCTGTCCTACTATATCTGACTTAGTATGTCTAGGGAAGAACCTGGGAGTCTGCTTCTTCTTCTTTTTTTTTGAGATTTTATTTTATTTTATTTTTTTATTTTTGACACACACACAGAGAGAGAGAGAGAGAGAGGGAATACAAGCAGGGGATGGGATGTGGGAGAGAGAGAAAAGCAGGTTTCCCACTGAGCAGGGAGCACAACGTGGGGCTCAACCCTAGGACCTCAGGATCATGACCTGAGCCGAAGGCAAACGCTTAATGACTGAGCCATGCAGGCACCCCTGTAGCTGATTATTTTAGACCTTAGTGTATTATCGTGACATATATAGATTATACCAATATTCTCACGACCCTTGAAGACCTTTAGTACTCAGTCCAAACTTAGCCTTCACTTCTCCTGAATCATCCTGTCTTTTGAGGAAAAACCTATTTGTGCCATCATATTTTAAGATATTCTTTCCAAAAATAGAAAGTTGTGCTAGTATCATCTTAGGATAGCATTTATGTCCAGCTTCAATTCTAATAATATTTGGAATTTCACTTCTCTTAGAAGAAATTCCCTGTAAGTTTGAAATAAGTGATACTGTTTTTCTATGTCACAACAAAATAATTCTTCCATAATAATTTATGTGTATCCTCTTTTGAAATGAATTTTTGTATAATTAATTTGATATATTCTAATTTTATTAAAAATTAATATTTATTAATTTATTTCATCCCTAAGCAAAGAGAGTTCTAAACTCTGTTTTGGGTATGTCAAATGATTACCTTTTGTTACAGTGATTCCTAGGAATTGATAGTGGTGACCTCAAGAATGTTATAATAAAGGATTCAACAGCAGAGACTAGACTTAGCAGTAAATAGTTTAAAGATTTATTTATTTATTTTAGAGAAAGAGAGTGCTAGCTGGGGAGAAGAGCAGAGGGGGAGAAGCAGACTGTCTGCTGAGCAGGGAGCCGAAAGGTGAATTGGGGAGAGAAGTGCTCCATCACATGACCCTGAGATCATGACCTGAGAGGAAATCAAGAGTCAGATGCTTAACGGACTGAGCCACCCAGGCTCCACTTTAAAGATTATTTAATGAAGTTTGCCCTAAGTATAGAACACAAGAAGAGTAATAAATATTCTCAGTATTTCCTTTAAATTTGCATTGAAAAACTTTATTTTACATTATGAGACATATTTAAAAAGTTCAAACACTTAAAAACTTTGTGAGGGGTGCCTGGGTGGCTTCAGCCTTCAGCCTTCAGCTCAGGTCATGATCCTGGGGTCCTGGGATCGAGTCCCACATTGGGCTCCCTGTTCAGCCAGGAGTCTGCCTCTCTCTCTTCCTCTCCCCCTGCTCATGCTCTCCTTCACCCTCTCTCTAAAATATACATAAAATCCTAATAAAATAAAAAATTATGAATAAATAAATAAATAAAAACCTTATGTGGCAACTAAAAGTTGTAGATCTTGAAATGATCACCATTTATAGATGACTTTTTATAAGTGAAAAACAAATAATTTTTTTGCTATTTTTAAAACAGCTTATTGAAAGACACCTGGGTGGCTCACTTGGTTAGGCTGCTGCCTTTTGTTCAGGTCATGATCCCAGGGTCTTGGGATGGAGTCCCACATGGGTTCCTTGCTCAGCAGGGAATCTCTTTCTCCCTCTGCCCACTCTGCCTGCTGCTCCTCCTGCTTGTGCTCTCTCTCTCTCTGACAAATAAATAAAATCTTTTTTAAAAAAAGAAAGCTTATTGAGCTTTAGTTATAGGGTATCATCAAAAAATTCTGTGTTTAATAGAATTTGTTAAGATTAAAGTAATCAAGACAGCTTTTCCCACTATCTAAGAGTTTGCACATTAATTTTTATATCTTGTAATACCTTACCTCCACAGCTTATTTGTTCTATGACCACCTGCTCAGTTCTGCTATGTTGCACCTAAATACCTTGAATCATTGTGGTAAATCATCTATAGAGTCTTCTGAAATGGAATGTATCTGGGAAAGAAAGCAAAGATTAGAAATGCAAATTATCTAATTGTTGCTTTGGGTGTTGTTATATTAACTTTTTCTTTCTTTAATTTACTTTGTAAGAGAAAATAAGATGATTTTGAATTATTCACCACATTTCCTTCCAATGTGAATCTTTTTTTATTGTGATTAGACTTTTACATTAAGTGTTAATGCTTTTTACTAAGAAGCAGGTTAATTGTACCATCTATTTTCAATTAGCCTTAATAGAGTGCATGTATAGCTGTGGAGTCTATTGTGCATGTCCTTATAAAAGTGAGGAAATGGAGTAAAAGCTATTATTTTTGATGTCCTGATAAATTATACTCCATATTATATTAGATTAACAAAATGAATGACTAATGTTCCATGTACACATGAGCTGTGACAGCATTTTTGACTCTTAATAAATCTGAATACTGGCTGATAACCAATCCTTTTTTATATTAAGTGCAAATTAAATCTAGATTGTTTCATTACCTTTAGTCACTGGCTTCTAAACACATTATATATACACACATATGTATGTGTGTATAACATACATGTAATTATGCATAATATACATATGTGTGTATGTGTATATCTGTTATTTACTTTTCAGCATTAATCAGGCAAATTCTAAAATATTTAAGTTTTTTTGTTAAGTTTTTTGAACACAGATAACAAACATTCTGTATCTTATGGGAAGATATAGAATGAAATGCATAGTTCTTAGCTTACTGAGAAATGAAATATGAACTTTTACATTTAGAATTGTGAAATACAGTTAATTGTTCAAAAACTTTTATGTGTGTATATATATATATTTACATATATAAATATAATTACATATATTCATAGAAACATCTTGAACAACAATGAAAATCTAATTTTTAATGGTTGCTAAGAATTAGAAAATTAATAACTGTTTGGGAATGCTTACATTAGTTATACTTATAAAAGGCCAAATTTTCACTTGCCACATTTTGTAGATAGTTTTAATTCAGGAACGCCAATAAATCTAAAAGGTATCAAATAATATTACTGGAAGACATGATCACACTTCTGTAAATACTGAAGTGTTTGTTTTCTATATATCTTCTAGGGGTTTGGTTCATTTTCAAACTATGATTCAATCCTGAGTTGATGATTTCAGCCCTAGTTTTGCCTTATTTCCCTATCAAAACAAAATTAAATGACCCCAGAAATAAAATTTTAAAAATGCTAGAACTCTGGGATGTGAAGATATTACACTGTTCTACATAAAGAAATTTTAGGAACATTCTCTAAAATAACTATTCTATGAATATTTCTAATGCAGAATAATGAATGAACTGTAAATTTCAGTAGCAAGGAGAGTTCTTTAAATTCATTTCAGTTAAATGGAAAAAATATTTCAATTCAGCTACAAGTTTCAAAATATATTTAATCATGTAATCCATTTTTTAGAGAACACCTATTGACATTTTTTTGAACTAGTTTTCTTTATAAAACACTTGAAAACAAATGATATGTTGAGTAATGATAATTTATGATATATTGATAAATGATAAGTTAATAACAAATCACATCAAATTGTGTATTAACATTTGAACACAGCAAAATCAGGTTAGAACTACTTTAGGTCAGCAAGATAGTCAAACTTAAGAAAATTATTAATGCATCCATTTTTGCAAAAAATAAAAAGGACATAGCTTTTGACATCTTAAAAGTCATTTGATAAAAACATATTTCCTTTGTGTAAAATGTCATGCTACTGGAATGAAAGGAAGCTGCTTTACATGAAAAAGAGTATTAGAATAGTAAAGAAAACATCAGTTTTAGTGATTAAACACTTACCCTGCTGAGCCACCTAAGCCTACCAACAGTTTTTTCTTTATTGTCATTTGTTCATCCAACCAGACTCATTTCCTGTGAACATACCTCAAACGATGCTTGTAGTTACTCCTGAAATTACTCAAATGTATTTTAGCAATGTTTGTCTTAAAATTTTATTATATATATACATACGACAAAATTAGAAGCAACTATAATTATTCAAATTATAAAAATTGGCTTATTGGAAAACAAACTAAACTAGAAACTGAAAAACCTTTCTTTTAGTCTTGGCTTTTAATGAGCTATCCTGTACGTCTGAGAAATCTCTATGAGTATTCCAGTTATCCATAAAATGAAGAAAATTTGGTGACATATTCAGTAAATTCCCCTATTTTTTCATTTAATTTAATTTTATTTCTTTTCATCTCCAAAATTCATTGTTTTAACCTTGTGTTTCAAACTTTATATAGCTGAACCCCTAAGCAGTTGGGTTCTTTTTTAAAATGAAATCTTTAGGATAAAAATCTAAAACTCCACAGAATTATTCAATTAAAATAATTAATGTCTTATGTCTTCATTTGGTAACCAAATGCCTGAAATTTAGCTATGACCATTCAGAAAAAAAACTATATTTTCCAGTTTTTCTTAAAGCTAGATATGGCCAGATGACTAATTTCTGATCAATAATATTAAAAAAAAAACCTGATGTATGCAATTTGGGTATTGCTTTTAAAAAGGGGAATCATTATGCTTTCTTTTTTTCTTTTTTTTGTGGGGTACTTCCTATTGGGTGGAATATTGAAGTGAGTACAGAATTTGATCATTTAATAATAATGGAATCTATAAGGAATAGGTTAACAAAAAAGAACAGAAGTATGGGCCTCCAACCATATAATCATCGTATCACCTTTTGTTTGGAGTATTATGTGACAAAAAAATAAACTTCTAGTTTCCTTAAACCATTGATAATTTGATCCTTTTTTTTAAAATGACAGGCTACATTTGTATCAATTAATGTAGTTTTTGATATAAAGTAAGCATAGATAATAGATACCTGCTATATATTTTCTTTTTTTACTCACAACTCTCTGAGTATAATGTACAGGGAGTACAGTAATTGGTTAAATCATTTGAACATGCTGCAAAATACATGAATCAAGTATTAAAGTTGATGGCTAAGTTACGAAATAATTTATTTACATACCATTTTAAATTTTGCAAATTTACTTTTTTCATGTCAGTTATTTTCTTTAACCTGATATAAATATGTACATTATTGTTATTATTGACCTTCACACATGAGGAGATAGGACTTAGATGGTGAAGAGACTTTAACCAACTAAACAGTAGTTGGAGACCATATTTATATATTTTTAAAGTATAATTACCAAAAAGAAAACTCCAGTATGGTTAAAATTGGGGGAAATAGCAGACTGTAAAGCTGTCATTAACTGTCACCCAACCTAGTGAAATTATGTTTCAATCTATACATTCGCCTCTAACATTTTTTCTCTCTTTTCATGATAGTACTTGTCATTTTACTAATGAAACATAGATTAGAACATTTGTTACAGAACAATTTATTAGTTTAAAATGAAGCAGTATTAAAAGTTTTTGTTAGCTCTGCTATATTGTCTTGTTCATTACAAGACCCTGATTTTGTGATTATGGTAAATCTTTAATTATAAAAAGAAAATATGAAATATACAGAAGGAAATCATATAAACAATGTTAGATAGGAATGAATTTGTCTTCTCTGGACATTGTTTTCAGATGCCCTCATAGGCAGCTTCATCATTTCCTCTTATTTTTTCCTAACATTGTTTATTATTAAGTTATGTTTGTGTTGTATATGTTTTATTTTGTAAAGAGTTCAACCATATCCAAAACAAACAAAAAAAGGACTTGCCTAGGGAACTCAATGTATTCTTTATCCTGCTGCAACAATTATCACCATGGCTGAATTTAACTATGCCCTCATCAACTTTATCCTCACCACATAATATATCATAATATATCAAAGCAAATTTCAGCCGCTTTGGCATTTAATCAGTAAATATTTTGTTAAAATCTCCTTAAGATAAGCCTCTTTTTAAATGTCTCTATAATATCATTATTAAATCTAAAACTAACAAATGTAATTGATTTTTATGCCCTATTTCCCCAGCCAAGTCATGTTTAAGGTAGTGTTTCTCAAATACTAATGTGTATAAAAATCACCTGAAGACCTTATTAAAAATGCACATTCTGATTCAGAAGTTCTGCATTGGGATATGAAAATCCTCCATGTGATTTTACTGCTCCTTATCACGCTTTGACTTTGGAAATTATAAGTATAAAAAATTCCCATGTACTCTTCATTCAGACCTCCTAATTTTCAATATTTTACTGTAGTTATAGTTGCTGTCTTTTTTGATTTCTCTCTCTTATTTTCTCTCCATATATTTTTATATTTCTCTGAAACGTATAAAAAAATCAGACAATCCATGATAACGCTTAAAATACTTATACTGTTCTGTTCCTGAAAACAAGGATACTCCTTACATAACCATAAAAATCAACTCCTTACATAATCCTATCAAAATCAGAAAATTAACACTGATAAAGTACAAACTTCTGAAGAGACCTCATTCACTTCTGGTGTAAGATTATATCCAAGGTCACAGGTTGCCTTTAAGTGTCATGCTCTTTAGTTTACTTCTTCAATCTGGAAATCTTCTTCAGTCTTCCCTTGTTCTTTCTCTTATTTGTCTTGGATACTTACAAAGAGTAAAGGCTAGTTACTCTGTAGAATATTCCTCATACTGTGTTTATTAGACTAGATACAGATTTGGGCAGTAATGTTAGAGAAGTGAAGCAGTTGGCTTCTCTGTCATGTAGTGCATATCGAGTCACTCATTGACTGTGTACCACATTGCTCATGATATTAGTTTTAATTATTTGGTTAGTGTGTTGTCTACAAGGTATCCAAACTTTAAAGATAATTATAAATATTTTTTTTCTGGAAGGACAGTTTGAGCATATATAAATGTTCTGTTTCTTACAAAATATATGCCAAATAATTTTAGGGATAATTTTACATCAGAAAATATATTTTCATTTTTGAATGAATCCCTTATTACCATGATGGTTATCTGATGGTGGTTTTCTAATTCAATCATTTCTCCTATTGTACTGGTTGACATTATACTGACATTTAGGATCTTTGTTTCTGCCTTTTTTTTCTGAGTATGGACTCCTAAATTCCTCTTATTATTCAGAGATGTACAGTCCTTCACTTATTATTATTTCTTTTAATGCTCAAATTTCCCAGATTTAGTTAGTTCCTGTTTATATCCTTTTGACCTGCCCCATCATTCTGAGAACATTTTCCTACTTTCTGCACAACAAGATATTCCAGGGTCACCACCTTACATTATACTTGTCCCAGCTCTGCAGTCAGCCACTTATTTCCAAGAATCTCTAGTTCATATAGCTAAGGACTACATGCGCTCTTTGCTACTGCAGTGTCATTGATTATGTCCTCAATAAATACTGGCAGAATTAAAAGTGTTGAAAACCAATTATTTTGGTGTAATTGTTGATTAATATAATTAAAATGTTAATGTTAGATATTGCCATTTATACTTTTAAATAATATCTTTTATATAAATGAAATAATTTATAATTATTATTTAAAATGCATGCATTATATAAATATGGAAACATCTATAACAGCTATGGAGAGAGAATGAATATCATTTAATATATCATTTTACTAAGCAAAGGAAACTAGCTATACATTGTTGACAGAAACTAAATTTTTGAGACATGATTCTATTTTTAATTACAGCAAATAACTCTATAATCTGAAAATAGGTTCTTACAAATTTTCCATATGCATATCATAAAATAATGTGTGTGTTAATGTTGAGTAATTAAAACTTGTATCCAATCACATTGAGTTAAACATTTTCATAAGAAAAAAGCAGTTAAAATTAATCCAAATGACCAACATAATCATTTAAAAGAAATACATGCTTTAATTTGTGAAACTCTAACCTTTTCTATATTAGAAAAATATTTTGACACAAACACTTTACAAATGTCAGCAGAAAATCTATACTTCATTTCTTCACATTGGTTTTGTGACATTGTGTTTGCTGATATTCGACAAGGGATAAGTTGGGATTGATTTCTTCTGCCACTGCTGTTTTCTGTTGTATTATGGGAAATTAAAGGTCTGAAATGAATTGGGTCCCTTACAACCCCATAGTCACTCATGTGGGCAGACCTGTGAGAGGTAAAACCTATGTCCTCTCTGGGTCTTAAAGGTCAATAAGAATAGCACATCAGTTTAAATTGAAGGAATTGTCAAAATTTTGAAGTCTGTGAATAAGACAGGTGTTTCATGCATGCTTTATAAAAATGATTTCAAAATCAAAGTGGATTTTCTCACTTACATGAGAATCATGAGCCTACTCCCAGGATTTCCCTAGATAGGATGCATTCAAAATTAATAATCAAATTCTAGCCATCATCATTGTAGATAATGAAAATTTTATCAGAGCTCAAAGAGGATTCAAATATACCTATTTTATTTTTATTTGCATATATGACACATGATGTTATATTAGTTTCAGGTGTAGAACATAGTGATTTAACATTTTTATACATTATGCTATGCTCATCACAAATGTAGCTACCATCTGTCACCATACAGCTGTGTTACAGTATCATTGACTGTAATCTCCATGATGTACCTTTTATTACTGTGATTCTCTCATTCCATAATTGGATCCTCTATCATTCCCATTCACCCATTTTGCTCATCCCCCTACCGGCATTCCTTCCAGCAACTATCAGTTTGTTCTCTGTATTTATAGCTCTTATTCTGCTTCTTTGGTTTGTGTATTCATTTGTTTTGTGTTTTTTTGTTTGTTTGTTAGAGTCCACATATGAGTGAAATATGTATTTGTCTTCCTCAGTGCGACTTACTTTACTTAGCATAATACCCTTTAGGTCCATCCATGTTTTTGCATATGGCTAGATTTCATCCCTTTTTATGGCTGCATGATAGTCCATTGTATTTTAAATCATTGTATATTAAAATATTTTTATTTTCTTTTAATTCTTAACTTTAGTTTATTTTTTAAATTTTCAACAAATTTCATTATCCAGATACAAAATCAATAAGAACATTTTTTATTTGAAACATTTTCAGAATACATGGTTCTAAAAGATATATATAAAACATTCCATCCAAGAAAAGTAGAATATGCATTTTCTTCCAATACACACAGAATTTCCTGGTTAAGTCACACAAAAAGAGACATAATGAATTTTACAATTTTAAGAAGAGTTAAATCATACCAACTATAATTCCCAACCACAGTGGTACAAAACTAAAGATCGACAATAAGACAAATCTAGAAAATCTACAATGTAAATATTAAATATTTAATATGTAAATATTACACAGCACACTACTGTATAAGCAATGGGCCAAATAAAAAATCAAACAGTAAATCAAAATATGTCTTAAAAGAATAAAAGAAAAAAAAAAAGAAACACATTATTCCAAAATCTGTGGGATGCAACAATAGCAGATGTTTAAATGAAATTTATGCTATAAATTCTTGTATTAAGAAAATTTATACTCTTAATTCTTATATTAAGAAAAAAATGTTCAAATAAACAACATTACACCAGAAAGAATAGAAAAAGAAGAAACCTAGCTGAAATTTAGTAGAGGAAGCAAATAACAAAGAAAAATCAGAAATAAATAGGACATCAAAATAAATAATAATATAACTTTGAAAGTAATGACTAGTTTAAAAACAAAAATTAACACTGCTTTAACTACCTTAGCTAAAAAAAAAAAAAACAGAGAAGACTCAAAAACTAAATGATAAATGGAAGAGGAAACAATACAACAAATACCACAGAAATATATAATATGATAATAGATTACTGTAAACAATTATATACTGACAAATCAGATAACTTAGGAAAAATCCCAAATAATTCCTAAAAACATACAAGTTACCAAGATTGAATCTTGAATCCAAGAAATAGGAAATATTCTTAGACCAATAACAGGAATGAAAGTTGAAAATCTCCCAGCACAAAAAAGCCCAAGACTACACAGTTTCATTGGTGAATTATACCAAACATTAAAAAAAATAATAATGAATGACAAAATGCCAAGACAGAGGAATTTATCCCACATGAAAGAAGAAGATAAGGCCCCAGCCAGAAATCTAAGCAAAACAGATATAAGTAACTTGCTTTATGGAGAATTTAAAGCAACAATCATAAGGATACTTACTGGACTTGAGTTGAGGATGGAAGGCATCAGTGAGATGCTTACCACAGGGATAAAAGAGTTAAAAAAAATCAATCAGGGATGAAGAATGCTATAAATGAGACGGAAACAGGATTGATGTAATGAACAGCAGGCTAGAAGAAACAGGGGAACAAATGTCCTTGAAGACAATGGAAAATAATGAAACTTAACCAAAAAGAGAAAGAAGAATTATGAAACTTTATTCATGAGAACAGAGTCAGGGAACTCAGTGACTCCATCAAATGTAATAACATTCATATGATAGGGGTCCCAGAAGGAGAGAGAGAAAAGGGGGCAATTTATTTCAAGAGATAATAGCAGAAAACTTCCCTAGTTGGGGGAAGGAAACACATCCAGATCCGGGATATATAGGGAACTCCCATCAAAATCAACTTCTATCAAAAGCAGGCCAATACCAGGACATACTGTAATTAAGTTAGCATAATATAGTGATAAAGAAAAAAAAATCTTAAAAGGAACAAGACAAAAGAAGTCCTTAACTTACAAGGGAAAACTGTAAGTCTAGCTGGAGATTTCTCAACAGAAACTTAGCAAACCAGAAGAGAGTGGGATGATCTATTCAAAGTGCTGAATGGGAAAACCCTGCAGCCAAATATACTCTATCCAGCAGGGCTGTCATTCAGAATAGAAGGAGAGATAAAGAGTTCCCCTGAAAAACAAAAACTAAAGGAGTTTGTGACCACTAAATCAGCCCCACAAGAAATATTAAAGAGCTCTTTGAGAGCAAAGGAGAAACAAAAGATAAAAAGACAAGAAAGGACCAGAGAATATTTCCAGAAACAATGGCAAAACAAGTAATGTTAATATACATGTATCTATCAATAATTACTTTGAATGTAAATGGACTAAATAAATACTCCAGTCTAAAGGGGATCAGAATGGATTAAAAAATAAAATCCATCTGTATGGCTACGTACAAGAGACTCCATCAGGACCTATAGGCACCTTCAGATTTAAAGTGAGAGGAAGGAGAAACATTTATCATGCAGATGGATGTCAGAAGAAAGCTGGAGTAGCAATACTTTATCAGACACTAGATTTTTTTGTCCTTATATTGTTTTTATCCTGCTTTGGTATCAGGGTAATACTGGCCTCAGATTGATTCTGAATGTATGTCCTTTATTCGATTATTTGTAAGATTTTGATCAAATATTTTTAGATTATGGGAAAATCCAATATAAAAGAAGTAATGTGTTTAATCAATGCAAGGAAAATTTAACATGGATAGGATGGAGAATAATGGATTTATATTACTTTAAGGGTCATTTAAATTCAGTTAATTTTTGGCAAAAATCCGAATTGTTAAAAACAACCTTTTCTGTGAAGGTAAGTTTAGTAACATATCTCAAACTGGAGAATATGTATGTTCCTTAATACAGAATTTTAATGGCTAGAAATATGCCATTTGTATGTACTTGCAAAGTATGCTATCATATGTCTTAAGATGTTCATTTCAGTATATTTTGAATAGCCAGAAAACTATTTAATTTCATTTTCATGGGACTGGTTAAATAAATTTTGTCACACCAATATGAAGAAATGATATGTAGCTAGAAAAATAAAGTCATTGTAAAAGGCCTTAAAAGAAAAATTTCCAAAATATATAATACTTATTATCAATAAGAGCAAGATGTGGAATGATGTATTAAATTTGCTTACTTCTGTATGAAAAAAATAGATACACATTATGAAATATTTGAATTATATGTATAATTTTAGAAGGGTCTGAACAATGATTACCTTTGCAGAGAAAAACTGACATGGGAGGGAGGAATTTACTTTTTACTATATATAATTTTCCATATAACAGTTTTATAACTAGATAGATAACTATTCTTATAAAAACAATAGTTTCAAATAAACTCAAATGATAGAATGATTTTTAGACAAAAGGTGTTGCCAAATGTTTTGAATGAGAGTTGAAATAAATAATGTAAAGCTTCTGAATATTGAATTGGGCTGATGGAGTCTTATGTTCATGTTTTAAGAAAAGAATATACTGTGTTAGAAACAGGTATTGTATAGTACATAAAGTTTCATTTATACTGCATCTGAAACTAATGCTATACTATGTGTTGGCTAATTGAATTTAAGTAAAAAAATAAAGATGCTTTCTACACAGAAAAAAATGTATATTTTAAAACTAGTAAAAAATGTTTCATTTTAAAAAAATCATAGTTTGGGGGTACCTGGATAGCTCAGTTGTTTAAGCATCTGCCTTTGGCTCAGGTCATGATCCCCGGGTCCTGGGCTTCCTGCTCAGTGGGAGTCTGCTCGCTTCTCTCTCTCTCTCTCTCTTTGCCCATCCCCCTGCTTGTCCTCTCTCTCTCTCTCTCTAAAATAAATAAAACCTTTTAAAAAATCATAGTCACATACTTGCAAGATAATAACTAGAATAATGGATAATTAAAAGTATACACAGCATATGAATTAGAAGTAAACCTACAGCAAAAAATATATTTGGATTATCATTTTTAGATGGTTGCCTTAAAAGTAATAATTAGATTCAAAGAATACAAGTGAAAATGGAAATAAGCTGGATTATTCACAATTAGGTTTAACTTTGTTTCATGGACCCAAATCCATTAGCATTTTGTCTAATTCTTATTAAGTTTAAGACATACAGATTTGCTAAAGTTAATAAATAAATTCAATTCTCATTAGAATTGTGTCATAGATTGACTAATTGTTCCTTCTTGCTAAAGATATAAACATTTATTTGTTCTATTGCCTTAAGGTTTCCAGTGTTATATGCCTTTCCCAAACATCTACCAATACACATATGAATATTTCAAATAGTGAGTTGCCAGGTATATGAAAGCAAAACATACTATATTTTGTTAATTAAGTAAAGCTATTATCTAATTCATATGCTTCTCAATAAAATAGTGGTCCTTCATATTTATGCTAAAATACAATTGTTTTGTAATAAAGAGTAGTGAATTTCAGTTATCATTTTACAAATATATAAATTTTATATTTACAGAAATTTTAAATTGATTCAGTCACCTACTCTAAAGTTTGCTTGATGTAGTTTGTTATGTGTATCGAACCATGTTTTAATGGAGTAGCTCAAAGAAATGCTGGGCAAATATGGATTGAGTAAATAAAATGATGATGTGCATAATTCATGTATTAATGTACATTTATTTAATTTAATTTCTCGTTTTCACCTGAAAAATAGATGTTCGTGCCTTCTTTTGGCAGTGGGAAACTCCAAACCATTACTAACTCAACTGTCTTTTGTTTCAGGTCTACATGACAAGAGATACGGAAGAACATTTCTGGAAAGATAAATGTGTGAGTCACAAGAACTGATGTTTGCAGTTGGGGTCATGCTGGCTGTCTCTACTCTGGTTCCCAAGTGACAAAGGTACAGATCCATTTTATAGTGGGGGTTATGTGTGCATGTATATGTGCGATTACCTACCTTATAAATCATGGATAAGACTCATGGAGTAGGTCCTCTTGTCCAGGTCTGAGCACAGGCATGTTAAAATCTACACATATCTTGGAAATCTAGCTTTGAAATATTATGCCATTTTTTGTATCTATGAATAGTAATGACTTAATGAAATAATAACTTTAATATGTGATTATTGAACTTTTACTTGATTCAAATTTTAGTGTTCTGAGCATTAACTATATACATGTTAAAGTCCTAGGAAATGAGACGTTTGGATGTTATAAATGCTACATTCAAAGATACCACCTTTTGTTAGCCTGCTGCTTTTTAGGAAAATTTTTTACCGGGTTATATGCTGATGCTAATTTTTAAAATGACATGGATCAATGACCAAAGAGTTTAAGTATTTATTTCCCTGGATATATATTATCCTATTGCTTAGTAGATGTCAATGATATGATACTTACACCTTTCTGATTAAGCGCCTGTTGAACTTTAGATTGCAATAATCAAAGACTCGTTCAATTTAAATTTTAGATTATTTAAGAAGTCTTCAGCAAAAAAGACATTATAATATGTGATGATTACTGTAGATGTTAGGAAAGAGGCTGTTAAATCCAGTGGGAATGTTCATCAGCATACTGTAATCAGCAACTAGAGAGAATGCTTAATTACAGTTATTTAGGTGACAAGTTGATGCAGTGTAGTGGTGTTGAAAGCAGAAAAGGATGCCTGGATTAACACTTGCAACATGTAAGAGGAAATGAAAACACATCAATATCAAATAAGGATCTCATTACATGACTGTTCATATTAATTTCTCTTATTCTATAAATTCCAGATGCAGTTCTCACTATTACTTGCTTAAATATTTCTGTGAGAAGCATAGTATTTTGTATGAGAAGTAAAATCTTAGATATTAAAGGAGGCTTATTTTATGTTTTATTTTAATAACTTATCTAGTATTTAGTCATTACAAAATAACATTGATTTGACTACTTACTACCTTCAACTTCTTGGCAGTATAGAACACGTGCAGTTATTTTTGATTTGTTAAAGAAGACTTTATTATAATCTGTGTATTTAAAAAGAGAACTCTTTAAAGTTCTTAGTCATTTATCATTCATATTATTTGTAAGTCAGTTTTATAAATCTAATTACTATTAGCTTCTTATAATAGCTGTTATAATGTAGCACTTCAAATTGTGTGGCTGGAAAAAACACATATACCCACACACATTCATCTTTCAGTTCTGGAGCCCAAATGCTAAAGGTGTTGACAGACTGCAATTCCACTAACTCTAGGAAAGATTTTGTTCATTGCCTTTTCCAGCTTCTGGAGACTGTCATCATTCCTGGGCTTGTAGCTGCATCACTCCAGTCTCTGATGTGATCACATTGCCTCCTTGTCTTCTTTTTGTGTCTCTTATAAGACACTTGACATTTCTTATAAGACACTTGATATTGAATTTAGGACCCACCAGGTAATCCAGGATGATCTCCTCTCCCAAGACCCTTAACAGAATTAAATTTGTCAATACTTTTTCATCCAATAAGGTAATGTCCATACATTTCAGGGTTTAGGAGATGGACATATCTTTTGGGCCAAGATGTACATCTAAAAGTCTTATTACTAATGTCACATGTTTTAATATTGAGTATGAATGCTAATATGAAGTGTATTTCTGGGTTACAATCAATTCCTGAAATGGTAAGTTTTACTTTAACAGAATATTTCTTGATCAAATGAAAGTATTTTTTTCTTTGTTACACTTCATCCTTACTGATATAAAAATGGATGTTTTATTTTTGCTAAGTGGGCATATAATTATTTTGCCTTCTATAAGCCAGAGGAGTGGTGGAGAAGAAAATAAAAGCTCTACAGGTATTTGGAACCTATTAAATTAAACATAACAGAAAACAGCAATGTAATATTGCAAAGTTTGAACACATACATATTTATGTCTAATTATTGTATATTTAATCTTTAACAAAATATTATTGTCTTGATTCAGGTGTCATATTAGGCAAAGTTTTAAGGAGTATGTGGTTTTTGAAAAGGGTTTCTCAAGATAAATAAGAGAGACAAAATTCTAGGCAGAAAGAGATAGTGAAATGAATTAATTCATAATGATATCCAACTGTGTATAGTAAAAGGAGTGGCAACAGAATGAACATAGTGAGATTTTTTCCATGCCTTGTTATGGAGCTTAGACTTTAGATTGTCAAGAGAAAGTCAATAAACATATCTAAAAGGAAAAAAAGTGTGGCCATATTATTTTTATTTTGATGGGCTTATTTGGTAAAAGTGTACAGCATGAGTTTAGGTAGTAAAGGATTGGGGTAAGGAGATATGCTTACTGATACATTCCTTTTTTTATTTTTAATTGAAATACAGTTGACATAAAATATTATATTAGTTTCAGGTGTACAATAGCAATTCAACAATTATATGTATTATGAAGTGTTCACCACTATAATTGTAGTTACTACACTTATTGTGTAGTAACTACAACGTTACTACAATATTATTGACTATATTCCTTATGCCATATGATTATGTATATCTGATTAAAGCCTCACTTACCTCTGAAACCCCATGTGCCTTTACTCATACTCTTAATTTTCTTTAGCATGCCCTTTCTGTTCTTCTTTACCCATGCTAAGTTTTCTAGATCCTTTCTTCTTGTTTCAAGTCAGCATTTTATCTCCCCCTTCAGTACTCTACGAGCATATTTCTAAAAAAACACTTGTTTGCATTGCATTAAAATATTCCCTTAGATTACACTATATTCACTCTCCAGACTGTAGATACTGACAATGGCTAATACTTGTTTCATTTATCTTTACATTTCCAAATTTTATCACTGGCATTCAGTAGGTACTTTTTTTTTTAATGGAATTTACATGATTATTTATCTAAATATTTTTCACAAAACGGAAGGGCAAATCTTAGAATGGTAGTAAGTATTTACAAAACATGCATTGACTATACATGTAGTAATAATGTATTTATAAACATCTTTAAACTCAAATATTAAGAAAATAGCAATTTGGAACAAAATTTTAATGGAAGAAAGTTGGTGGGGAAATGGGCCAGATGAGTGATGGGCATTAAAGAAGATATTTGTTATGATGAGCCCTGGGTGTTGTATGTAAGTGATGAATCACTGAATTCTTTTCTGAAACCAATATTTCATTGTAGGTTTACTACTAGAGTTTAAATTTAAAAAAAAAAAATAAAGAAAATAAGCAATTTGTAACACCAGTGGGAAGAAAACTTGAATGGACATTTTAACAAAGAGTTAATACGCATAGCAAATAAGACATGAAAAGATGTCCAAAATCATGAGTTGTCATAAAAATGCCCATTAAAACCAAAACACAAAATCTAGCATACGCATTAGAATGGTTAAAATTAAGATTGGCAATACTAAGTATTGATGATGATATGAAAACTTTGCCTATTATTGGCAGAAGTTAAAAATAGTATAGTAGTTTTAGAGATCAGTTTTTCATTTTTCATAAAGTCAATAAGACAATTAACCATATGAATGAGCAATCGAACTCAGGTTATTAAGAGAAAACACATTTACAAAAAGACCTATGCAACTTACTCAATAGCTACAAATTTCCCAATATTATTGTATTAACAAATCTGTAGTATATACATTAAATAAAATACTATCCAGCAATAAAAAGGAATAATAAATCCCAACAATGTAACATAAATCTCATAGGCAGGATGTTAAATGAGAAAAAATTCAGATACTAAATACCAAATACAGTAGGAGTTCCTTTGTAGGAAATTCTATAAAACCCAAAACTATAATTCCAGAAAGCAGTTCAGTGGTTAATTTGAAGAGTAGTAGTTATAAAACTTTAAGTGTATTTTAAATACTCCCATAGATTTGTTCTAAAGAGGTCACTAATTCCTTTCAAACTTTATTCAGAATTGTGGAACTCTTCTTAGCGGTAATTCCTACTGTGGGTAAGCGCAACAATTCATTATTCACTCTGCTCTGACTTTATATTCAAAAACTAAACCATGTCAGAGTATTAGCAGCATTGTTTCCCATTGCTTGTTTTACCAAAGAAGAATGAGTGGTCAGAAGAGTCAAATATTTATGTGCCTTGGGGCAGATATTGATGGCTTGGATTTAAGAAACATAAATTCTTAGTTCTCTGTCCATAATGGAATGGACCCAGCATGCATCTGGCTCTTCAATGACTTAGGTTATCAAATGATCACATTTTCGGTAAAACTAATTATTATCATGTAAATATTTTTCTGATAATCATTATATTTTCTCTGCCCTAATTCTTTTTCACTACTCCTGGAAATATTTTAGAGTGATTTGTATTCCAAGTGAAATCTTGGAATACTTCGGTAATTAGCTGCTTAAAGCTATGGCATTAGACTAAATGGTTAATTGTATTCTTTTTTAGTTATTTTAGTATATATTTAAACTATTTTTTTTATCTGTGTCTTCTGATACATTAATTTCTGCCTCTCTGAGGAAGCTGTGAATCACAAGTACCTGTTTAAATTTGTAGGATATATTGATTTGGGCGAATGAATTGAAATGAAACTTTCTATTTATTGCATTACTTATTATCTATAACCATTATGGAAACATCAGTCTCAACTGGGGTTTATACTGCCTCAGAAATTACAATTCTGCTTCAATAAAATCTTTCTTTTACAACAGTGGAAATTCTAAATCTGATCATTTAAGAGATTTTTGGCTGCAAGAATAGGAAAACCTTGAGTCAAACTGGCTTTATATTAAAGCAATAGTTCCCAAAATATGGTCCCCAGAACAGCAGCAACAGCATCACCAAGGAAATTGTAGAGATGCTAAGTTTCTAGTCCCACCGTAGACATAGTAACTCAGATATTTGTGGATTGAGAACAACAATTTTTGTTTTAACAACCCCTTAAGATGATTTTGAGAATCTGCAATCAAAATATGTTATTTAGAAGAAAAAAAAAAAAAAGCAAATGCAGACATGGGGCAGCCTCCAGTTTTTGAAATAGTAATTTAGGTTTTGTGGACATAATTTGGCAAAATAATTTGAAGCGAATGTTGGAAAACAATTTAATTTGGGAAAAATGAGCCTTTTCTCAAGTAAGCAGGCTCATATTTTGAGGCAAAAACTGTTTTGTGTTGGTTTGAAAATATTTCCTAAGGATACAACAGTTTTTGTTGTGGTGGTGGTGGTTTTGTTCTCTAGGCTTCTCTTCCTGCCCAACCTAAACTAACTAAAATCCCAAAACAATTCATTGTCAAGTTGACACAAATGGTCTTAGTCCCTAACATTTAAATCATACTTAACTGGTCTCAATTTTCAATCTTTTCTTTGGTCATTTCCAATCCAAAATGGAGGATAGATTATTAATTCCACCTGAGAAGTACATTGACTTTATAGGATCGGTTTTAAAAGTGGCAGAGTTTAAAGTAGATTTTGTAGAACTTATTGGTCAAAAATTTCAAACCTTTTCACATGGGGAAATTTCTTCAGAGATTGAGTGTGGGCACTTGTTTTCTACTGGCCATACCTTTATTGACCATCCACCTGATTTGTTTTCATTAGTTACTCAGTTGTTGCAGAACAGTTTTATTTTTAAACATATGTGTGTGTGTATTTTTTTAAGATTTATTTATTTATTTAACAGACAGAGATCACAAGTAGGCAGAGAGGCAGGCAGGGGTGGGGAGGGGGAGCAGACTCCCCGCTGAGCAGACCGCCAGATGTGCAGCTCGATCCCAGGACCCTGGGATCATGACCTGAGCCGAAGGCAGAGGCTTAACCCACTGAGCCACCCAGGCTCCCCAATATACATATATATTTTTAACACACTGTTTTTCACACCTGTCATTTCAAGAGACTTTTTCTGGCATGAGGGAGCATCTGCCTGTTATATCTCTGAAGCTTTTTCTAAATATTTTCTGCTTTTGCTCTAAGTCTGTTTCATTTATTCAGTTAGGAGTGGGCAACATGGAAATGGGGCTATTTACTACTACGGTTTTTGCTTTCATATTAACTCCCCTATTTCTGGCTAAGGCCAGGCACCAGAAATAAGGAGAAAACTAAGGTTTCATCTGTTTCAGGATCCATTCCTCCATGCTTTCTTAAGGTTTTATAAAGACTGTTCTTGATATCTGGATGTGAGAGACACTTCAGATATTAAGTGATTCTATTTTAATTGATGTCTGTTTCTTTCCAACTTGAGTTAAAGTATGCACAAATCTCTCCTGTTCATTTATCCTTGTGAATGCCAGGATTCAGAAAGAGAAGTGGGCAATGTATGTAATGATTACCACCTTTATTGTTATTTGGTATTTCTATTTTTATAAATTTTATTGTTAGAGTTAAGAGATATGATTTGACATAATTTGTGGGCTTAGTACAAAATTTAAAAAAAATGTGAGGCCTTTTTTTCCCCCCAAATATTAAGAATGTCAGTATGACAGCAACTCCACTTAGACTTAAATACTATTGCATCTTTTTTTTAAAAATATTTTATTTATTTGAGAGAGAGACAGCATGAGCAGGGGGAGTAGCAGAGGGAGAGGAAAAAGCCTGATGTGGGCTGGATCCCAGGACCCTGGGTTCATGACTTGAGCCAAAGGCAGGTGCTTAGTCATCTGAGCCACTCAGGTGCCCCTCCATTTACACTTAACTATGTATAATAAATTGACATAATTTTTTTAATGCCTAGCAGGCAACCTTTTATTGTGAACTGCTGAACTGAGTTTATTCCCATTGGTTATCTTGAAAACATGATACCCTATAACAGTGTATGTATTTCCTCTACAGAGGTATTCTCTCCCTCTCTTTAAAGGTCCATTTTGGTGGTGCCATACCCCTTTGGAGAGATCAAGTCACTGACCCAGATTAACTGTATCTAGTCTTCATATCTTCATATTTGATATCTTCTTAATATGAAGATATCAAATATCTTCATATGATTAATACTATAATGCAAAGTAATAGTAATTGTGAAAGGGGTTTGTTTTTAGTTTTTTTAAATAAAAATTTTTTTTTTTAATTTTTTAAAATTTTTTTCTGCTTAGAAACCTTCTATGACTCTAACAGCTACAAGAAGAAGACCAAACTCCTTTGGGTGACTTATGAGGCCCTCCATGGCCATGATTGTCAGTTCCTCCCCTCTCTTCTCTGGCCACACCTCTTCTAACCTTAAACTCTGCATATGTTAAGCTCTCTTGTGATTCTTCAACATGATAGCTTGTTTCATGTCTTGGTACATGTTATTTCCCTGGACTGTGATATCCTTACCCCCTACTCTAGTTTTTTTGTTTGTTTTTGCTGTTGAGTTGTATGAATTCTATGTATATTTTGGATATTGGCCTTTCTCAGCTATATGATTGACAAATATTTTCTCCCATTCAGTAGTCTGCCTTTTCGCTTTTGTTGATGATTTCCTTTGCTGCGTAGAAGCTTTTTCACTTGTAGTAGTCCCACTTGTTTATTTTTGCATTTGTTGCTTTTACTTTTAGTACCAGATTAAAAAATCATCACCAAGACTTTTGTCAGAGTTAACTACCTATATTTTCTTCTAAGGTTTTAATGGTTTCAGGTCTAAGTTCAAGTCTTTAATTCATTTTCAGTTAATTTCTGTGTTTAGTGTAAGATGGTAATTTAGTTTCATTGTTATGTATGTGGCTATCCAGTTTTCCCAACACTATTTATTAGAGACTATCATGTCCTTATTGTATATTCTTATCTCCTTTGTTTTAAATTAATTGACCAAATATCCATGGATTTATTTCCAGGCTCTCTTTTCTGTTGCATTGATCTGTGTGTCTGTTTTTATGTCAATATCATAACTCTTAATTACTTCAGCTTTAGAAATCAGGGAGCATGATGTTTTTAGGTTTGTTCGTCTCTTAAAAGATTGCTTTGACTTTTCTGGATTTTTGGTGGTTCCATATAAATTTTAAGATTATTTGTTCCATTTCTGTGAGAAATGCAATTGGAATTTTGATAGGGATTGTGTTGAATATGTAAATTATTTTGGGTAGCATGGGCATTTTAATGAAATTATTGATTTTTCTAATCCATGAGCATGGACTATCTTTTCATTTATTTGTGTCATCTTCAATTTCTTTTATTAATGTCTTATAGTTTTCAATATACAGGTATTTCACCTCCTTGTTTAAATTTATTCTTAGGTATTTCATTTTTTTTTTATGTAGAGAGAGTCTCCTTTTTTATTAACTTTACATCATTTCCATTTGAGATCATGCTTAATACTCCTTTCTAGTTACCATCTGCTCCCCAACTGAATAAAATTTGGAGACTGCTAAGGTACTCCCAAGCTTTCCTTTATATAGTTTCTCCTTCAGGGATGACTTCCATTAATATAGCTCTAATTATTACTCTATGAATGTAAATAACAAGATGTACTCTGTACTATTTAATTCAAATATGAATGCCTTTCTGTTATTTGAAACTTATTATTTTCAATACTAAACCCATTAGCTTTGTAAATAAAGTTGTTCTTTATCTGCATTATCTGTTTTTTTAACAAAGTTCTTAAAAATGTATGTTGACTTATTTCGCTAAGCATGATACGCTCTAGTTCCATCCATAAAAATATATGTTTATAAAAAATAAAAAATTAATTAAAAAAAAATGTATGTTGATTTTTATGGATACAGTTAGAGTCACACACAATTAACATTAACTTGTTTTCACTGAAAGATGAAAAATACTTAGTATAGGAATGATCTAAGATAGATGTTTCTATTTATTGATTTTTCTGTGTAGTTTAATTCTAATATAGTTTTTTATACTAGGAGGATGTTGATATTATACTAATTTGATTTGAACTGAATTTGGTTGCCTTTATCTTTTGAAGTGTTTATTTACCTTTAGGTAACTTTTAAATGGAAATCATATGTATATGATTTGACATACAAATTTTGAGGGTGGACCTGGTTATAAAAACAACTTTTCTGATTTTGCATTACAATCTCCACTGAGTGAAGTAAAGGAGCATTGCTTAAAACAATGTTAAATTTAGTTTCTGAATAACACTAAAAAAAAATGTTTACAATTGATGAAAGTTACATTTTTCTTTTTAAAAATATGTGTGAATCTTAAAATTGCTTTATTCATATTTTGAGACATCCATCTACTCAAACTTCTAGGTTTAGCTTTTTTAGAAAATGAGATATATACGTGGAAAATGTTTTAAAGCTACTTACATTATTTATAAAGAAAACTATGCTTTATTCTTTATTAATAAAAGAAAACACCTTTAATATATTTTAACATAATGTCCTATATTTCATTATATTTTACCACCTCAGCATTTCCATGTCATTATTATTTATTTTTTTAATATTTTATTTATTTATTTGACAGAGATCGCAAGTAGGCAGAGAGGCAGGCAGAGAGAGAGAGGAGGAAAGCAGGCTCCCCACGGAGCAGAGAGCCCGATGTGGGGTTCGATCCCATGACCCTGGGATCATGACCTGAGCCAAAGGCAGATGCTTTAACCCACTGAGCCACCCAGGCGCCCCTCCATGTCATTATTATATTTTTGCATATTTAATAGAAAAAGAATTAAGAACTTATGGATGTTATTTATGGGATTAATTTTGTTACTTTTATTCCCAATATTTATTGTCTTGGAAAATAATTTCAGATGCTTATAGGAAATGTAAATATAATAGTATTGACTATTTTTTTGTTTTTTCAATTATTTATAGTATTTAAACGTAAATCATTTCAAAATAAAATAGTAACATTTCAATTAAATACCTTATTATACTATGGAAGGAAGATTATACAATCTTCAAGATCGTCAGTTTGATCTCTGCTACTTTTTGCTCATGTGACATCAAACATCTTAATTATATTTTTTGAAACTGGAAAATTCTAAGTATTTATTTAGAATATTTCGTGAAATAAATTGAATGTTTTGATTCATTCTTTCTATAAATAGATATTCAACAACTATAATACTGTGTTAAATATGTGTTAATTTAAATTCTTGGTTTGCAGATGTAGATCATTTTTAAAATGGGAGACTTTTGGGGAAAGATAATGTGTTTTCCAATTAAAGTACAATATATAGTCATTGCTGATTGTATCATATATTTGTAAATATAATTAATTTTTCTAGAGATTTGGAAAGGAATTTATGAACTGATTTTTTTTTTAAGATTTTATTTATTTATTTGACAGAGAGAGATCACAAGTAGGCAGAGAGGCAGGCAGAGAGAGAGAGAGGGAAGCAGGCTCCCTGCTGAGCAGAGAGGCCGATGCGGGGCTCGATCCTAGGACCCTAAGATCATGACCTGAGCTGAAGGCAATGGCTTAACCCACTGAGCCACCCAGGCGTCCGCTGAATTGTTTTATTTTATTTTTTTAGTTATTTTTTTTAAGATTTTATTTATTTATTTGACAGACAGAGATCACAAGTGGACAGAGAGACAGACAGAGAGATGGGGGAAGCAGGCTCCCCGCCAAGCAGAGAGCCCGATGTGGGGCTTGATTTCAGGATCCCAGGGTCATGACTGGAGCGGAAGGCAGAGGCTTTAACCCACTGAGCCACCCAGGTGCCCCCCCGAATTATTTTTAAATTTTTTTCATGACCTGAATTTTAAACTCTCAGAGGAAAAGAAGGTGTTTTCTTTATGTTTGGGGATAGCCATACATGCGAGAGCACAGGTTTTTATACAGAGGAGAAATATTTGCAAAGAAATACAAATAACAAAATTATATGTTATGCTTGACAAAATATGATGTCCTGTTTAATATTAAGTGTTCCTTTCAAATTCCAAAATCAAAAAAACTGTATCTATTTTGTGGCAAAAACTGAAATCCTACCTCAGTCAACATATCTGGGGTTTTTTTGAAAGTTTTTATTATTTAAATTCCAGTTAGTTAACATAGAGTGTAATATCAGTTTCAGGTGTACAATATAGTGATTAATATTTCCATACAATACCAGGTGCTCATCATAGCAAGTGCCCTCCTTAATCCCCATGACCTATTTCCCCTATCCCCCTGCCCACTTATTCTCTGGTAAACATCAGGTTTTTTCTTGCAGTTAAGAGTCTCAGTGTATTCTTTTATAATTTTTATTTACTTCACTGAATATTCAGAAGATATTAATATAGTGATTTTAGTATACTCTTGACTGTGCTGCTGACCCAAACCTCCCTAGAAGTTATATAATAAGGGGATTATATTGTATTACTGTATGGCATTGCATTGTATTGTATTTCCAAAATCTGAACATTGATGAATTTTAAAATATATTTGGGCCCAAAGGTTTTGAAATTGGAATTATAAATCTCTGATATGTCATACTAATATAATAATTAAACATGTATCAAGAAAAACTGGACATAAATGTAACATAAACTGGACATAAACATAAACAGCAACTGTGGCTATACTATATAAATAAAGTAGAAATGTAATAATCTTGCTGAAATTGTAGCAGTAGAGTTTATTTTGTTAACATGGTCAAAATTTGGGAGAAAAAACATCAGTTTATACAGTACTGTGGTGATGTAATAATGAGTGGAAATTTGTGAAAATTTTAAGTATATTTTAATTTGTAAACAGAATACTCCTTGGGTTGGGTAAATAAAACCTTTAGCCATGCATGCCTTTGGTGAAGAGGCTGTCCTGTGTTTGTACAGCAAAGATTCTCTGAAAATCCAGAGAAGCTGGACAGAATAGATACCTCTAAAAGGCCGAAAAGGAAGGTATTTGCTCTCCTTCCTCACTGTGACATTATTGAGTAGTGTGACACTAGAGATTTTATAATAAGTGACTCAGCGAGCAAGCATTTGAAGTAGCCAGCATCTCATAGGACCCCAGGAGAGAGAATGTGGGTCAAACCTGGGATCAGAGTTTGACTAGAAAAATCATTTAACATCATGACAAAGGCAAGAATGGAAAGACCCACAGGCTATTGAAATACACTCAACTGTTCAAACTTTTCATGCCATGGAAAAACAGGTTTGTTAGCTTCATAAACCACTTACAGATTTAATTGTGCTCATTATTCACTGAATTAATTTTTATAGTTAATAAACAAACTACATGGTCTCTTTCACATATTCAGAAGTTTTCCGGATACATGGATGAAGTCATGCCTGTGTAGGGAGAGTTCGGAAATATGGATACGGCAATCTAGAATTTTTCCATGAAAATAATTAGATACAAAAATGTGTAAGGGATACACTTTATAGAAGGTAACTCAGTGGAGGACTGTAATAATTTTAATTTTGAGCCAATAATTAAAAAAAAAAGCCTGATATTTATACCTAGGATAACACATTTTAAAATCACTTTTTCATTTTTGTCCATGGGGCATAAAAGTCTGAGGGGCTTAAATTAGTATGTTTTCTTGTTGTAAAGGAGCCCTGGTTTCTACCCATCAATTTGCCTCTGCTCTTCAGAGATGTATCCTTAAATAAAAGACCTTTGCAAAGCACAAAACAAAATGTTTTAGGATTCAGGTGATCCTAGATAATTTTTAAAAGTGTATATGGGGATGTTAAAAAACTAACAAACAAAAAATGCTACATGGAGTTTATTTGCTAATATTTTTAGAGTAGGATTTCTAGGGAAGGAGAAATTTTGGTAGGTATTAAATTCTTCCCACAGGGAAAACTAAGCTAGTTTCCCAATCTCTTGCAATATTGCATACTTGTCTTACATTTATTTCATGGCTATTATATTTTCAGATAAAATGCCTTTAAGAGGAAAGAACACTATATAAACTCTCTATGAGACTAAAAGGGATGGTGACAACACATCATAGGCCAACATAGCCACAGGGGAAGATTAAATGCAATGACCATGTGAAGAAAATCTCTCTCCTTTTACATCTGATATCCACAATTAGACATGAGAGTCCGGAAATTGATTCCAAATATGTTTTTAATAAATATATATGTTATCCCCCTTATAGAAGAAGATCAGAAAAGTTATCCTTACTCCTCCCACCCACTAAATGAAATGACTTAATTTTTTTATTAGGAAATTATTTCATTTTTTTCTGATACAACAGTAAAATC
Organism: Mustela erminea; assembly: GCF_009829155.1. Lineage (NCBI taxonomy): Eukaryota > Metazoa > Chordata > Mammalia > Carnivora > Mustelidae > Mustela > Mustela erminea. The sequence goes on from NC_045617.1 coordinate 28,176,799, forward strand.
TAAGCTATTTTGGTAAGAATATTTTTTTAGTTGGATTGAATTACGTTCTTTTGTTTTTAGCAGTCTGTGGGTATAAATAAAAGTTTAGGGGAATGTTTTAAAAAGGTGATATGAATATTTGTAAAGTCAGTGGACACCCAAAGTCATTGTTTAGATATAATATCAATGGGATAGATCCTGTCATATTATAAAGGATTTTCTGTACACAAATATGGTTCTACTTATTTTCAAAGTAGGGTGCATTTATTATGAGGGTACCCTATTATAATTTTTATGTTGTGAAAATAAATTATTTATGTAGATGTAATTTATGAATTAAATTTTATTAGATAATTTTTAAGGCTTTCAGCTATTTAAAATTTCAGTATAATTCTTTGAATAAAATTTCTTTTGACTTAATACTTTCAGTTTACTCTTTTATTTATAAAAGAGATAGATACATAAACATATGTAATTGAATATGTTGTTGCTATTTTTATTTGAATAATTAGTTACTTCATTTAAGAATAAAAAAAATAATGCTTATATTTTACTTTCTCTTAAATGCTCTTCACTGATGCTCTTTCTTTCTTTATGTAGATCTAAGTTTCTCCTATATAATTTCCCTTCTTTCTAAAGGACTTTTAAATTTCTTACAGCAAATTTGCTGCCAACAAATGCCTGTTTTTATTTTTCTAAGAAAGTATTTCTCCTTCACTTTTGGTGGATAATTTTGCAGGATACAGAATCTAGGTTGTGGGGTTTTCCTCAACACTAAATATTTCATTCTGCTTGCTTCTTGCTTGCATAATTGAAAAGTTAGTTGTAATGCTTATCTTTGTTCCTCTATGTGTTAAGATTTTATTGTGTTTCTTTCAGTATTTTTTTGGTCTTTTATTTTCTGCAGTTAGTGAATGATATTCCAACATATAGTTGTTTGTTTGTTTTAGCGTTTATCCTGTTTGATTTTCTCTTAGATTTTTGGATCTGTGGTTTTGTGTCCAATGTTAATTTAGGAAAATTCTCAGTTATAATAATTTCAAATATTTCTTCTCTCTTTTCTTTCTTCTTCTGGTAGTCCTATTACAGGTATGTTGTCCCACAGTCTTTGGATATTTTGGTGAATTGGGGGGGCTTGTCTTTGTTATCAGCTTTTTGAGGATTCTATTAATGTGTCCTGTCGTTAAGAGAGTCTTTCCTTAAGCATGTCCAATCTATCATTAAGCCCATCAAAATCATTTTTCATTTCCATTATAGTGTTTTTTTATCTAAAACATTTTGGGAGGGGGCATCTTAGGAGTTCCATCTCTCTGTTTATAGTGCCCATCTGTTTCTCCATGCTGTGTGCTTTATCCACTACTCTCCATTACAGTCCTCCTTAGGATATTAATCATAGTTGTTTTAAATTCCTAGTTTGATTAATTCTGCCATATCTGGTTCTATGCTTGCTTTGTATTCTCAAATGGTGATTTTTTACCTTTTGTTATACCTTCTGATTTTTTCTTATTAGCCAGACATGATATATCAGGTAAAAGCAACAGCTTTAGTAATGTGGTGAGGTTTGGGCAGAGGATAAGCAATCTAAAATAGTCCTTTGAGCAGGTCTCAGTCTTTTACTAAATCTATGCCCCTTGGGACAGAATTGCACAAGTGTTTCTCTTTTTTTTTTTTTTGTGCCTGCTAAGGCATGGGACATTATGGCTGGAATGGGTGGGTTGGAGTGTTGGTTATTTTCTTTCCCTATATGAAAGGCTAAAGCTTTTTGAAGTTGGGATTTCCCTTCCCCACATTAAGTCTGACTTTGATAATACCCCAGCACCTTAGGCTCTGGTTAACAGGTTTCACCTGAAGGCAGGCCTTACTTAGAAAGAGTTCTCTAGTGTATTTTAAATTGTTCATTCCTCCTCCTCCTGCAGGAAACCCAAGGAGATTTTTCTCTGACATTTACTATGGGAACCTGGATGAGCTTCTCAAGGTAAATCTTATAATATTGTGGGTGCTCCTCTAGACTGGGTGCCCTGGAGTTTTAAACTCTTAGAGTTGTTCACAATACTCCTCCAGTAAGAGTGGAAGAGACAACTTCCAAGTTCATCCCATGTCTGAGCTGAACTGAAAGTCTCATATCTGAATCAACTTCTGCTATTTATTTATTTTTTTGTCTCTTGGCTGTGTGTTGTTATTTTATTTTTCCATATGTTTCATAGTGTTTTTATGAAACTGGGTATCTCTTTTGGGACACCAGAGACAGATAAATAAATTTTTATGCCTACAAGTGTCTGTCTTTTCTTCTTCTAGGCCTTTGTTGTGGTAGTTTCAATTAATCTACACAGAAGTATTTCTGAGTTGTGAGTGTGGTGGTGGTGGTGGGCACTATAATTAACCTAAGTATATCTCAGCCTACATATCCCTCAAGACATAATTTATGATTAAGTTGGGGGCTGGCTTGGCATAGAATTTTTCTCGATATCGATTCCACTGTCAACTTTAGGTCTTTCTTTTGTATTGTATTTCTATGGAGATTATCTAGGGGGAAAAAGAAAAAAAAAAAAGAAGAGCACTCCCAGAAATAAATTCTGTAACTTTTTACCTGATACTTGCTACCTTGATGTTTAAGATGATTCTGATTAAACCACAGTCTTATGCAAGAACTGTGTCCCTGAAGTTCAGAGTTTTGGAGTCCCATTGGATCTTATCCTTTCCTCACATCTAGTAGTGGGCCCAGCACTTATTCCTACTGCCTCCCGTTTAGTAGAAGATATTTTTCTGTTCTCTTTCTCCAGCAGCATGGAGTTTCAGAGTGGAGTTTGTTGCCCTTTCCCCAAAGATAAAGGCTTTTGTTTTCTAGGGGAGCTAAAGAGACAGATCCTGGCAAATTTTGTGTCCCTCAGGTACCCTTTGTTATTCTCTACTTCAAAGCATGCTCTCTGATGGATGCTTTCTCATGACTCTGGCCAGTACTGTTTGTGAGGATCTAGTGAAAAAGTCTTGAAAGACTACCACTGTGAAAAAAAGTCTTCAAGATTTTGCAAAGTCTCCCTTGGCTTGTAACATCCTAAGGCTCTACATTTTCTCACAAAAATGCTGAGGGCACTGTTGAAAAGCCATTAAAGCTGAGGATATAAGAACAAAAGCCCTCTACTAATGAAGAAAATGTCAGAATAAGTGCTGAGCCCAGAACTGGATATTGGGACTGGAAGGAACAGGGCCAGAGCAGCCAATCCTCTAAGACTACATGAGATGCGTTTAATTGGACAGAAGTTTCATGTCCCCACCATGATGGTAACAATATTGACTAAAAAGGAACTGTGATACCCTTAGGAGTGCTGTTTTCTCCGTAGGTATCCTTAATAAAAGGACAACACAAAAGGAAGATCCACTCCAAGCCTCCACTAAGTTACCCTATCTGAAGTCTTCATAGCTGAGCCTAGCTCTGTCTGTTACAAGTAAGCAAATGTTCCCATCCTGTACCTCATTGGGTGCTTGCCTCTCTGCAGATCAATGACTGATTGGTAGTCTTGTCACCTCAACTTTTTATAATTTCAAGTAAAGTTGTGAAATTGCTGTTTTCCTGGCTTTTTGTATTTATAAGATTGTGACACTCTTTCTAGCTCTCTTTATCTCTAAGTGGACTCCAATCACACTTTTAAAAAATTTTATCTGGCTTTTAAGACATACTTTTGATGAGTAGATCACTATAAGTTGCTCCTTGATAGCCTGAACAGGAAATTGTGGAATTTTTTTCCCTCAATTTTTTGATTTGCTGTAGATCTTTCAACATTTGCACTAATTTGTTTCTTCAGTTTTTAAATGATTTCATCAATTATAAAACATTTCTTCACCTCTGTCTTTACCTTTGTCAGAAAACCAGATTTATCCTGTGATTCGTAATAAAAGGTCTGGGGCAAGTTTATTCTGTGACTTGTAACAAAAGTTTTGCAGCAACTTGAGGTTATTTGCTTCATGTATGTTATTTCTGACTGTTTCTCTTTCTGTCTTTGTCTCTTTCCTTTATCTATGTATCTATCTATCTGTCCATCTTTCTATTATATATATATAAAATATATATATGTATATATATATACATATATAATCTTATTTTGTTTTGCAAATGAGCTCTAGCTGCTGCTCCAAATGTCGGCTTTATTATTCATGCAACAAATGGGTCAATATGTGAATATTGTAATATTTTAAAGCAATATTGTAATATTGCTTTTGTTATGAATCCAACTTCATACGTTCTTAAGCTTTCACTCTGTGGGCCAGATTAGCATGTTTTCATAGAAGACAGTTTCGTGGAAAGCACAAAACTGAGTGTGTACCTTATTCAAATTTATCAGTGCTTTAGACTGAGTGTCTGTGTCACCTCCCTGCTCCCAAATTCATATATTGAAATTCTAATCTCCAGTGTAATGGTGTTTGGAGATGGGGCCTTTGGGAGATAATTAGGTCATGAGGGTGGAGCCTTTATAGCAGGATTAATACCCTTATAAGGAGAGACAGAAAAGACCTTCTCACTTCCTCTCTTTTTCTGTCAGTCTCTGTCTGTCTTTCTCTCTTTTCATCATGTGGAGATACAATAGGAAGGTGATCCTTTGAAAACCTTGAAAAGTGCCCTTACTAGACACTGGATCTGCTGACACCTTGATCTTGGACTTCCCAGTCTCCAAAACTGTGAGAAACCAAATTCTATTATTTAACCCATACAGCTTATATTATTTTTGTTATAGCAGCCCAAACTAAGACAATTGGTATTGCATTTTGGATTGTAATTTGCTCTATCAACTTTGAGCTGGCAGTAATCATGGTGTTGAAAAATTGAACAGGAAAAAAGTTTATGAGGCCATGTTGGAGGATAATTTATTAAGAAGACTGTTATCTTTGGCTTTGTGATATCTTATATACTTCATTTATAACTTGTGAATATAAGGATTGTTGAACTCTTTTTTTTTTTTTTTTTTTTTAGATTTTATTTGGTTTTTTTTGACAGAGAGAGAGACATCGAGAGAAGGAACACAGGCAGGGGAAGTGAGAGAGGGCCAAGCAGGCTTCCTGTTGAGCAGGGAGCCCAATACAGGGCTTGATTCCAGGACTCTGGGATCATGACCTGAGCTGAAGGCAGACGCTTAACAACTGAGCCACCCAGGCATCCCTGAACTCATTTCTCTTTTTTTTTTTTTTTTAAGATATTATTTATTTATCAGAGAGAGAGAGAGGGAGAGAGAGTGAGCACAGGCAGGCAGAATGTCAGGCAGAGGCAGAGGGAGAAGCAGGCTCCCTGCTGAGCAAGGAGCCCGATGTGGGACTCGATCCCAGGATGGCGGGATCATGACCTGAGCTGAAGGCAGCTGCTTAACCAGTTGAGCCACCCAGGCGTCCCCCTGAACTCATTTCTTAATCCAGCATTCAGGCTTCTATTTCCATAGTCTCCAGATCCATAGATTTCTTATTTCCAATAAGAAGTGTAAGAATGAAATGAGCACAATATTCAGAAAGTGTTTCTGCTTCTATAAAGTTAGAGTGGATAAAGTTAGTATTATTATATTTCACATTTTTATGAAATATTCTAGTGTTGGAGTAAATTTCTCAAATTCCAAGCAATTTGGGTCAATGTTCTTTAGCAGTTTCTGAGACTTTTCTGCTTATATCAACATTTTTAATTTCGTAAATTCACCAGCAGGCCCTGTCCATTAGAGTCAAGAAAAATCTTTCTCTTCCCTTCATTTTTACATGTTGATAGATTTTAATTTAACCTATCTGCGAGGTTGTCATACTTTCTGTAAGATCTCCTTTGATTCTTCATGCCAGTTTGTCAGCTGGTGATTCCAAACTGCTACACTGGGCTTACAATCTTTAAAACATTACTTGAGTTTGAGTTCTATTTTAACTTTCCACCGTCATTCTTCATGAAAGCTTTAAATGAAATATTGACACTTTCTATATTCATTTAAAATATTATATGCACCCTCTGCAGTTCTTCACATTTTTGCATGAAATAATTTCAAACATAGGGATATATAATTTTACAGATAATTCTTATCAGTTTGAGCTTTCCCTGACAAGCTATTAGTCTTTGAAATATTTTACTCAATGCTATGATGTACTGTCAGAGGAGAAGTGGGATTCATTGCTTCCAAATTCGTTGGTCAGAAATAGAACGTCATGATATGCATTTATCATTTTTCACACACACAGAATTTTGGTAAATGAAGTGCATCTGGGTCTTCTGTTGGGTCATCACAATTAGCACCTAAACAATGTAAGTGTGATGCATTATTTATCAGCCTTCGTAATGAATTTTGTCTTTGTTTTATCTTTGTGATAGTTGTACCTGTCAAAAACTTTACCAACTTCAGTCCTTAAAAATCTATGAAAATCTGAAAGTACTGTTGAGGAATTATGTACTATTGAGGAGTTACTACTGGAATATCTTTGATAGCAAGCTTAAAGGTGCAAATCATCACTTCTTTTTTAAAATAATATAGTCACCATTTAAATGAGAAAATATATTATTTTATAAGAAGAAAGTTACATGTTTACAGCACTATTTCAATTTTCTTATTTCTACAGGGCTAGCAGCTGGTAGAATGCTTTGTTTACAGAAGGGGCTTACATAACTATTGTTGAAATAAAAGTTTGAATAAATTATTGAATTTCGTTCATAGTATTTCAAAGATTACTTACATAAATATCCACGTTTCAGTTCCTGCTTTGATTTTTTGACTTAGTCATTTGGGACCTCAGTTTCCTTATCAGTAAGATTAGAGTGTTGGATTCATTGGTTTTCAAGGTAGCTCTTAAAACAAAAATGTCAGTTATTTCATTTATTTTAGATGCTCCTAGAAATGTTTCTTATAATCCTGTTTTCTACCCTTTTTTTCTTGAATTAGTAACATCATGCTGATTTTTTTTCCTATTGCATTGTGAATTAAATGGAAGCTTAGAAAATGCCACTGAGTGCCAAATTAATATACAATTGAGTACAATTCTAAATTGGTTATTGGTTCTCAGCTTGTTTTCTCGTTTTGAGTGATTTTTCAAATAAGGACTTAAGATATATGCTTCTGTTTATTTTACAGCTCCAAATTCCATAGTATCAACAGAGGAAGTGCTCTGGCTTGATGATGGGATATATAAATAATTTAAGCAAGGATTGAAGTAGAAACTCTTAAGTGGAGCATATTTAGGAACCTATAACATACAGCTTTATACACTTTGATAAAAATTCAAAATAAAATTCTAGAAGTCAATTTCAAAAAGATCACCCTATTTGAGAGGGAATGCTGGGTAGTAATTAAATGATAATATGGCACTGTCTGATTCAAATTTATTAGTACTCACCATGAAATAACAAGTGCAGTGTTACACTGAAAGATAAAAATAATTTATAGTAAATGATGATCATTGTTTTTTCTATAATATGAATAAGATAAAAACTTATTATTTTAGGATTTCTCACATGTCATTAAAGTAGGTGGTATATTTAGGATTTAATACCTGGAACATAGCTGCCTGCAATTTAGAATTATTTCATATTTCAATTAGCTAATAAGCTTATTGATATATATCATCTTTAAAGAAGTTATGGAAAAGCTGATCATTTCATTTTAATAACTAAATTTGGCTTAACTGCAAATGTTCTTTAACTTTATGAAAGATTCATAGGAAAGTATTAAATTATTTTGTCATTTGCTTTCGGATAAAAGTTATAAAATGAGATGGACATTTTTGTACAGTCTAACCAACAAGTGTAGTAAGTTAGAGCAATTTCAGTTGCCTTTTAGAATCCAAAATATGAGGAAATTAATAAAGAAATACTATTTACCTCATGTAATATTTTTTAAAAGCTGGTTAAAGTTGTTCATAATCATGTATTAGGATAAAATATTTACCTACTATAATCCAACAATATTTATACACTGATGAAAACCCTTGATGTACATATATACATGTATATGTGTGTGTGTGTGTGTATACATTTTTTTTTAAATCAAAGGTTTAGAGTATAGCTAGTATAAACTACAGAAACTGGGTTGCCTGGGTGACTCACTTGGTTAAGTATCTGCCTTCAGCTGGGATCGTTATCCCAGCATCTTTGGATCAAGTCCTGCATCAGGCTTCTTGCTCTGCCTGTTCTGCCTGCAGCTCCCCCTGCTTGTGCTCTTTCTCTATGACAATTAAATAAATAAAATCTTAAAAAAAAATAAAGAAGCTATCTTTTTATTATTTACTTATTTATTTCTTAGAGAGAGAAAGAGAAAGCATGAACAAGGAGAGGGACAGAGAAAAGGAAGAGGGAGACAGTCTCCAGCAGACTCCGTGCTGACCACAGAGCCCAAGGCAGGGCTTGATCCCATACCCTGAGGCTATGACCTAAGCCAAAACTCAGACAACAAACCAATTGAGCCACGCAGATGCCCCTAAAGAAACTATCTTTTAAAAGAAAAAGTGTCCTCAATTTCAATTTAAAACAGATTTCTTTGCATTAATGGTTACTTGGGTTTAGAAAATTAAAATGACTGAGAAAAATTTGTAAAATGTATACCTTAAGATCTATCACTAGAAAGTAAATACTAAAAATAGAATATAGATACATTTCTTTTTTTTTTTTTAAAGATTTTATTTATTTATCAGAGAGAGAGAGAGGGAGAGGGAGCGAGCACAGACAGACAGAATGGCAGGCAGAGGCAGAGGAAGAAGCAGGCTCCCTGCTGAGCAAGGAGCCCAATGTGGGACTCGATCCCAGGATGCCGGGATCATGACCTGAGCCGAAGGCAGCTGCTTAACCAACTGAGCCACCCAGGCGTCCCAGAATATAGATACATTTCTAATAGCAATATATATTTTTACAACTTTTTTTCAATCCAAAGTAATATTTTACTCTCAATATCTAGGTACATTGTTGTTTACATAGATGATATTGTTTATAATTATTGCTGTATACATAATTTAAATTGTCTTAAGACAATTAATTTGTCAGTTTAATTGTCTTAAGAGCTATTTTTTGCATTAATGAATGGTTATGTCAGTGTTTTGAAGAGAAATACAAGATTTTCTATTGAGTAAGACTGTATTAGAATTTTACCTGCTGTATCACAGATAATTCAGTAGGAAAGACTATATGTAGTTTTTAACTATAACCATATGCTGTAAAGAAACATAGAATGTGTCACAAAAACCATAAAATATTATGGGCTCTGTGCTCAGCAGGAAGTCTACTTGAGATTCTCTCTGGTCTCTCTCTGCCACTCCCTCCTGCTTATAGTCTCTCTCTCAAATAAATAAATAAAATCTTTAAAAATAAATAAAATATTTGAAAAACATATTATGACAGATTGTGACCAAATATATGGGTCATATTAATAAATGTGAATGGGCCTAATGCACCTACTAAAATTTAAAAAAATATATATTTTATTATTATCTGTCTGCCTGGAAGGGTTACTCTTTTGTAATTATCACAAAGACTCTTGTGCCATTAGACTTAAAGAAATATTCAAAGCCATTATATTCACTTGGAATGTTTTAAAATTTATTTCTAGGAGGGGCACATGGGTGACTCAGTGGGTTGAAGCCTCTGCCTTCACCTCAGGTCATGATCCCGGGGTCCTGGGATCAAGCCCCAGCAGGGAGCCTGCTTCCTCCTCTCTCTCTCTCTCTGCCTGCTTCTCTGCCTATTTGTGATCTCTATCTGTCAAATAAATAAATAAATATTTTTTAAAGAAATAAAAAATAAATAAATAAAATAATTTATTCCTAGGAATAAAATTCTTCAGAAAATTAGTGTTCAGATTTGGATTACATTTCAGAACTTCATTAAACACCTTTACTGTAATTACCAGACATTAAAACAGCAAAACCTAAAATCCTAACTCCTCATTAGAGGCTTCTTATGTGCTTACTTATGTAACTTAAAATAAATAATAATGAATTTTGTCATTTTAATTATATGAAATTCTTTCATATCTACTTACTTAGCTACAATTCATCAACATGTATTCAGATGTATATTAAAACTGAGCCCACCATGGAAATAGCTAAGCAACTGTTTTATTTTATTTTTGAGTAGATCTGTACAGGGTTCTATTGTTTTGGTTTTTGATATTTTTAGACAACTAAATACTTTACCCTCTCTTGCTCTCATGAACCTGCACATCATGTCTTTGAGATATTGCAGTACAAATCCGTTCTGCAAAAGATAAAAGGCAGCATCCTAAAAGAAAGAAGAAAATTTATTTGTGAAAATTTTCAAAGGATGTGTTTAAGAAGTGACTGTATTTTATGGTTCTTGGTGCTGCAGTAAATGGAATCGTTTATCTTATTTTGCTTTCTATATTTTCATTGTTAGTTATAAGAAAGCAACTGATTTCTGTACATTGATTTTGTATCCTCCCACATTACTGAATTGCTGTGTGAGTTCTAGTAATTTGGAGGTGAAATCTTTTGAGTTTTCCATATAAAGTATCATGTCACCGCGAAGACAGAGTTTGACTTCTTCTTTGCCAGTGTGAATACATTTTATTTCTTTTTGTTGTCTGATTGCTATTGCTAGGACTTCTAGTACTATGTTGAACAAAGGTAGAGTGAGAGTGGACATCCTTGTCATGTTCCTAATCTCAAAGGGAAGGCTATCAGATTTTCCCATTGAGGATGATATTCGCTGTGGGTTTTTCATAGATAGATTTTATGAAGTTGAGGAATGTTCCCTCTATCCCTGTACTTTGAAGTGTTTTAATCAGGAATGGATGCTCTATCTTGTCCAGTGCTTTTTCCGCATCAATTGAGAGGACCATGTGGTTCTTCTCTCTTCTCTTATTGATTTGTTTTATCACATCGATTGATTTGCAAATGTTGAGCCACCCTTACATCCCAGGGATAATCCCACCTGATCATGGTGGATGATCTTTTTAATGTACTGTTGGATTCTATTAATTAGGATCTGGTTGAGAATCTTGGCATCCATATTCGTCAGGGATATTGGTCTGAAATTCTCCTTTTTGCTGAGGTCTTTGCCTGGTTTGGGGATCAGGGTGATGTTGGCTTCATAAAAGGAGTCTGGAAGTTTCCCTTCTGTTTCTATTTCTTGAAACAGCTTCAGGAGAATAGCTATTATTTCTTCTTTGAATGTTCAGTAGAATTCTCCAGGAATTCCATCAGGTCCAGGGCTCTTGTTTTTTGGGAGGTTTCTGATCACTGCTTTAAGCTCATTACTAGATATGGGTCTATTCAAGTTGTCAATTTCTTCATGATTCAGTTTTGGAAGTTTATAGGTTTCCTGGAATACATCCATTTCATCTAAGCTGCTTAACTTCTTGGCATGTAACTGTTGATAATAATTTCTGATGATTGTTTTTATTTCCTTGGTGTTAGTCATGATCTCTCCCTTTTAATTTATAATTTTCTTAATTTGGGTCCTCTCTAAAAGAGAGGATTAGTTTTGGATTAGTTTGGCCAGTGGCTTATTGATCTTATTGGTTCTTTCAAAAAACCAGCTTCAGTTTCATTGATGTGTTCTACTCTATCTCTAGTTTCTATCTCATTGATCTCTGATTTAATCTTGATTATTTCCCTTCTTGTGTGTGACATTAGCTTAATTTGTTGTTGATTCCCCAGTTATTTAAGGTGTAAAGAGAGCTGGTATATTCTAGATTTTTCTTTTTTTTTTTTTTTTTGAGTGAGGCTTGGATAGTATTTCCTCCTTAGGACTGTCTTTGCCATATGCCATAGGTTTTGGACCAATGTGTCTTCACTCTCATTGGTTTCCAAGAATAAACCTAACTAAAGTTGTAAAGGATCTGTACTCAAGGAACTACAGAACACTCATGAAAGAAACTGGAGAAGACACAAAAATATGGAAGAGCATTCTATGCTCAGGGATTGGAAGAATAAACATTGTTAAAATGTCTCAACTGACTAGAGCAGTCTATACTTTCAATGCCATCCCAATCAATATTCCACAGGCATTTTTCAAAGAGCTGGAACAAACAATCCTAAAATTTGTATGGAACCAGAAGAGACCCTGAATTTCTAAGGAGCTGTTGAAAAAGAAAAACAAAACTGGGGGCATCATGTTGCCTGATTTCAAGCTTTACTACAAAGCTGTGATCAACAAGCAGGATGGTACTGACAGAAAAACAGACACATAGACCGGCCAGAGAGCCCAGATATGGACCTTCAACTCTATGGTCAAATAATCTTCAACAAAGCAGGAAAACATACACAGTGGAAAAAAAGACAGTCTCTTCAACAAATGGTGCTGGGAAATTGGACAGCTATGTATAGAAGAATGAAACTTGACCATTCTCTCACACCATACACAAAGATAAACTCAAAATGGATCAAAGACCTCAATGTGAGGCAGGAATCTTTCAAACTCCTAGAGGAGAACAGAGGCAGTAACTTCTTTGACACCAGCCACAGCAACTTCTTTCAAGACATGTCCCCAAAGGCAAAGGAAACAAAAGTGAAAATGAACTTTTGGGATTTCACCAAGATTCAAAGCTTCTGCACAGCAAAGGAAACAGTCAACAAAACCAAGAGACAACCCATGGAATGGGAAAAGATATTCGCAAATGACACTACTAAGGACTGATATCCAAGATCTATAAAGAACTTCTCAAACTCAACACACACAAAACAGATAATCACCTCAAAAAATGGGCAGAAGACATGAACAGACACCGGACGAATGGATAAGGAAGACATGGTCCATATTATACAATGGAGTATTACGGCTCCATCAGAAAGGATGAATACCCAACTTTTTGTGGATGGGACAAGAAGAGATTATGCTGAATGAAATAAGTCAAGCAGAGAGAGTCACTTATCATATGGTTTCATTTACTTGTGGAGCATAAGGAATAACACGGAGGACATGGGAAGATGGAGCAGAGAAGTGAGGTGGGGGAAATTGGAGGGGGAGACAAACCATGAGAGACTGTGGACTCTGAGAAACAAACTGAGGGTTTTGGAGGGGATGGGGAAGGGGGTTGGGTGAGCCTGATGGTGATTATTAAGGAGGGCACATATTGCATGGAGAACTGGGTGTGGTGCATAAACAATGAATTTTGGATCACTAGAAAAAAATTCAATTAAAAAAAAAGAAAAAAGTGACTGTATTATAAGCAGTTCTTAAACAGTTCTAATGAGATTATTTTTTCAAGTTTTTATTCAAATTCTAACTAGTTAACATGCAGTATAATATTAGTTTCAGGTATAGAATATATTGATTCATCATTTACATACAATACCCAGTGTTCACATAAGTGCCCTTCTTAGTCCCCATTACCCATGTAACCCATTTTCCCAGACCACTTCCCCTCCAACAGCCCTCAGTTTGTTCTCTATAGTTACAAATCTGTTTTCTGGTTTGCCCCTCTTTCTCTCCTTTTTTTTTCTTTCCCCTAAAGTCATCTATTTTGTTTCCTAAATTGCACATATTAGTGAAATCATATGGTACTTATCTTTCTATAATAGTACTATTATCAAATGTGTACCATCCAACCTCTGTTGAAAAAGAGAATACCTAGCAATTGCTCCGTTTATCAGGAAATAAACAGAACAAATCAATTTTTCTACTTCTCCTTATAGTTTGAATCTCTGGTGAACAGCTTGCTCATTTCTAGAGTGAACATGTGGCAGTAGTATGAATATCAGCAGAATAATTCTGACACTTGGTTGATAAGATTTGCCTCAAAATATATTTACAGAAATTCTGTTTAGTTGATATATAGCTCTTCACAACCTTTATAAATTTCAAACTCACTTGGTTTTCTCATACATAAAACTTACTGAAATGGTTGCTAAGAAAAGCAATTCTAAATAGGAGGAAAAATGGATAAAGAACACTGTAACTGGCGTTTCTTGTAAAGTGAGATGTAGCAAAGAATCAAAGATAAGATAATAAATCCGTATCTTATTTATCTATATTTATTTCACAGCAAAGGTCTTATGTAAATATACACAATTAGCATCATCAGTCTCAACATGGTGGCTATATATTTTTGTAGGTATTTCCTCTTTGGTTTTCTGAATTTCTATTTTCTATACTTAGTTTTTAAGAAGAAAGTATAAAAAGTGTTTTTCTTTTATACAGTATATTACCTTTCTTTATTAAAAGTGTTGTAGTACATGGAAAACTTTTTCTGTCTTAAAGTATTCTTTTACCAATTTATCTTCATCAAGCACAGTTTTGCATATTAATAGGCAATTGAGTTCTGCTTCATATACAAAGTTTAAAATATTTTAGAATTTAAGTTTATAATGAATTGCTATATATTAAATTTTGTACAGGCTGTCAATTTAAAATGTAAAATAATTTGTTTTAAAAAAGTAATAAATTATTTCCTAGTATTGACTGCAGTCATTATATTAACACGTGAATTATAATATCAAATAGAGTAGGGTTTTTTTTTTTTTAAATAGTCTTTAAAGTGAAGGGATGGAAAAGATATTCTATGCAAATGATAACCAAAAGAGATCAGAGGTGGCTGTACTTCACAAAAGATAAAATAGGCTTTAGGTCAAAATGACACAAGACAAAGAAAGTTATTATATAATGATAAAAGAGTTTATTCATCAGGAAGATCTATAACTTTAACTATACATCCAATATCAGAGCACATGAATATATAAACATAGATATGAAGGGGAGAAGTAGGCACCAATACAATAATAGTAAGAAACTTCAATACTCCACTTTTAATAATGAATAGAATATTCAGACTGAAAGTCAATAAGGATAAAACCAACTTGAACAATACTCTAGACCAAATGGACTTCAAAGACATATACAGAGCACTGTTCCCAATAACAGCAGAATAGACGTTCTTCTCAAGTACACGTGGAACATTTTCCAAGATAGATATATGTTATGTCACAAACCATTTTTAACAAAATTAAGGAGATTAAAATTATACCAAGTATCTTTTCCTATCACAGTGGAATAAAACTAGAAATCAGTAACAGAAGGAAAATTAACAAATATGTGGAAATTAATCAATACAGCTATGACCAATCATTGGGTCAAAGAAAAAATCAAAACGGAGGTGAGAAAATATCTCGAGACAAATGACACACAACACACTAAAAGTTATGAGATACAGTAAAAGCATTACTAAGAGGGAAGTTATAGCAATAAATGCCTGTGTTTAAAAAGAAGAAAGATCTCAAACAACCTGACTGCATATCCCAAGAAACTAGAAAAAGAAGCACAAACTAAGGACAAATTTGGTGTAAGGAAGGGAAAAGAAAGTAAAACAGAAATAAATGAAATAGATAATAGAAAACATCAGTGAAACTAAGAGTTGGTTTTTTTGAAAGGCAAGCTAAGTGACAAACACTGAGCTAGACTAAGAAAAAAGAGACAATGTAAAAAATAATGAGGAATGATACATTGCAACCAATGTTATAGAAATAAAAAAGATCATAGAAGAAAACGTAAACAATTATATGTCAACAAACTGGATAACCTGGAAAAAATGGATAAATTCCTAGATATATACAACTTACCAAGACTGAGCTGAATAAACAGAAAATCTGAATAGACCAATAATGTATAAGGAAATTGAATCAGTAATAAAAACCCTCTCCAAAAACAAAACAAAACAAAACAAAACAAACAAAACAAAACAAAAAAAAACAAGGAGAAAATACCTTCACTGGCCAGTTCTACCAAATATTTAAAGAAGAATTAACAACCAATCCTTAAATTATTCCCAAATATTGAAGAAAAGGGAATAATTCCAAATTCGTTTTATGAAGCCAGCATTTCCCTATTACCAAAGATATAGACACAACAAAAAAGGAAAGCACAGGGCAATATTCCTGATGAACACAGATACAAAAATCCCCAGCAAAATGCTAGGAAAATGAATTTAACAGCACATTAATAGGGTTGTACAGCATGGCCAAGTGGGATTTATCCCAAAGATGCAAGGAAGTTTTAACATCCAGAAATTAAGACATTGTGTTAACAGAATGCAAGATAAGAATCGCATGATCATCTCAATCAACACTGAAAAAGTTTTGGACAAAATACAACATCTTGTCATGATAAAAGTCCTCAACATGCTGGGTATAGAAAAAACATACCTCATTATAATAAAGGCCATACATGACATTATACTTATAGAGAAAAATTGAAAGCTTTTCCTCTAAGGCCAGAACCAAGACAAGGATGTTCATTCCTGCCAATACTACTGACCATGGTATGAGAAGTTCTAGCCATAGAAATTAGGCAAACAGACAAAAACCAAAAATCCAAATCAGAAAGGAAGAAGTAAAATTATATTTGTTTGCAGGCAGTGAGATTTAATATGTAGGAAATTCTAAAGACATCACAAAGAAAACTGGTAGAACTGGTAAATAAATTCAGTAAAATTATGTAATACAAAGTCAACGTACAAAAATCAATTGTGTTTCTATACAGTAACATAAACTATCTGAAAAGGAAATGAAGAGAACAACTGCATTTACAATACCATCAAAAAAGAATAAAATAATTAGGAGTTAATTTAACCAAGGATAATGGAAAACTTACACACTAAAACCTCAGAATGTTGATGAAAGAAACAAAGCTTAGCTATTATAATCATAACTGTACTTGGTCCAAAGATACGGTTGTGGAGTTATATTATTCTCCTTTATTTTCTAAATCTGAATAAAAATATATTCTTATTTTTACTGAAGTGATCTTACATATTTTTTCTTACTTTCCCGTGATATGGAATTTTAAGTTGGAATGTCAGTTAGCAGTCAATCACTGCTCACTCCCTTCAAGATCAGGCTTACTGAGTGTCAGAATGGTAATACCAAGAATAGTAAAGATCCTAGAGCAGTGTTTCTAAAATATTGCTGGCTAAGAGAATTACCATCTGCCTAAAATTCATTTAAAAGTGAATTTTGGAACAGTTGTGGTAAGGATATTAGCTAAGAAGTTCTATCTGTCTCAAAAGCTATTTATCAGTGGTGACATTTTTAGGTAATGTGATAATGAACCGTTTGAAGATATGTCCCAGAGCAACTTTTAGAATGTTTTTTATGGCCTCCTTGATGTTTCTTTCCTAATAGGTCAATATGAAACTTCTCTCACAAGTTAATTGTAACCCATGACCTGAGCAATTTCAACTGAACTTTTCCTGTGAATTTTCTTTAGTTGTGGCAGTAAGGAAAAAGACAGAGAATTCTTTGATCTACTAGGCTCATTACACAGCAGAATTTGTGCTATGTGTCCACTCTAATTTCTTTTTCTCACTCATTTTCTCTCTCTCTCTTTTTAAAAAATCTTAATGCCTCTATTTAGACTTGAGTTTTTGATATAATGATATATCTGTTTTTGAATTGCTTACAAAAAGATTTAAGAATCATGTGTCATAAGGGGAATTCAGATGAAATTTGAAGTCATTTTTAATTTTTGTGAACATTTATCAGGGGCAGAACATGACAGTTTATATCAAAGAAGGATACAACTAGTCATTTGTATATTATTTTAGTGTCAAAACCAAAATGTATTTCCAAATTAATATCTTATGAAAAGGAAAAAATACCATTATGGAAGGAAAGAGGAGAAGAAAAGAGAGAAATAAGGGTTTACTGTGTATACATGAAGTATCTCATTTAATTGTGCCAGTTTCTATTGGTTAATGGTTTTGAACTTTTGTAGATATGGGAAATGAGAATCCGATAATTTAAAACAAAACAAAAAAACCAACTAGTTACTCCAAAGTTTGATTCCTAATCCCTGATTTTCCTCTAATTTATTTTCTTATTTTTATAAATAAAATAGATTAGATGCAGTAATGAACCACACATTGGAAACACCTTCCTTTAGCTGGTAAGCATTTAAAGGTGGATAAATTAAACTTCTATTTCTTTTCCTTTGAAATCCAGGACAAACTGCTTAATTTCCCTGTCTTATCTATAAAATAAGGTTGAGGATGATCGCAATAACACATTAAGAGTATTGGAATAAATGCTTTAACCCGTTTAAATTACTTAGCATTAATTCCTGACAGGGCTTTATTATATACCATAATATATACTTTATACTTTATCATATACCATAATATTCCTATTGGTTCAATTTTTATTATTATCATATTATTGTTATTAGAATTAATGTTTGACAAACTGCACAAAAATGATGAAAAAGATCTGAAAGATACCTCCAGTGGGCTTGAATCGCTTTTTCTCAGCTTTATTATTTCTGGCTTTCATAAGCTGCTTCTTCACTTTATTCAATTGGAAGTATTTATTTAAAACCAGTTTTGTGTCAGCAGTGTGCAACACATTGGAGGAAACAGAAGAAAACTGAGGTTCCGCCCGCTCAAAGGTTTTATTCTTCATTGAATTATAAATAAGAAAAATAATCCTCTTTCTGTGAGATATGTAGTAGTAGAGTACTAGGAGAGATCAGAGCAAAACCTTTAATTCAGCATGAAGGGTTTGGGGAAACTCTAGAAGTGATGGAGAATTGAGCTTAAATGTGAGTAAACAAGCACTGTTTGGGGCAGTAGTGATACAGGTGATCTAAACAGAAGCTTTAATGTCCTTAAAATCTTCTACCTAAGAGAAGGCATTAGAAGTGCTGAAAAGAGCGCAGGATGTGTATGAAGCAATTGGGAAGAAGGCTGTGAAGCAGCACTGAAGCCATTTAATGTTCAGAACATTTATTAAAAAGTGCTGTTGGGATTAGGACATGTGGAAGGGAAGAGAAAGAAGGAAGGTTTGGTGGCTGAGTTATACCGCACTCTCAGTGACTGCCTCAGCCGACCTCACAAAGAAAATTCCAGAATTAAGATAGCCCTTCAAAAAGGACTGTGAGTTAGGGAAAGGGACTATGCCTTTGTATCCCCCATATTGATAGCCTTTAGTTGAAGGCTACTCTGGAAGAAGTTGTGATCTTGCACGTGATAATTGTCTTTAGCAGAGAACTGACAGCTAAAATCAGCATAGTGACAGTATTTGAATCTTGCATTTTCTTCCTGTTGTTAGTGGATGTGGGTAATATTGCTTCATTCAGGGAACGTTCAGGCTATACTTTATGATTATATATTCTTCACTATGTATAAATCTGCCTACATTTAACTACCTATACCACTAAACTACCTGTACTACTGCCCACCTGGAAATACCTGTTGTGCTACAAAAAGTGTATACCACCATTTTAATTTCTTGCCTCTTACCACAACTGTCCCTGAACTATTCCTCTTGCTTCCACCTTTGTCTCTCTAAAATCCCTTCTCTACTTGGCAGCAAGATTAGAGCTGTTACACCATGAATGACATAGTGCACTGCTTTTTCTGAAAACCTTTCAGTAGCTTCCCAGTCTACTCAGAATGAAATCCAAAATCAGAGTATGACTCCTTATTTAATTATATTGAACCAATTTATATATTTTCTAAAAGAGATATGTACATTTACCAGGAGATTCAGGAAATTTCCTGAAAGTGAGTGAAACAGTTGGTGTTTGATGAGAAAAATACATTCAGGTAGGTGAGTTCATCGACCCCAGTTCTTTTTAGGGTTAGCCTGTGGAACAATGTTTCAAAAAGCTATATTAAAACAATGTTCAGGAGCTTGCCTCTCTTAATGTTAAATTTTTTCATTTTATGTAAAAATGAAGAGGACATATTCTATCAATATTACATCATTAGCCTATCAATAAGATACATTTTATGTATTTTTCAGTATCTTATAAAAATATAAAGCAAGCTCATATTGACATAATACGTCACAATTTGCAGTTTAGAAAAAAATTCCCATTATAAAAATTGCATTTAGAATATTTTTTAAGTGACCTGAAATTTTTATACATTATATATACTTAATATCTTTGGGAAACTGTGCTCAAAGCTCCTTATAAATAAACTAATTTTCCTGACAGCAAACCTGAGTTAAGAATTCAGATTTTGGGGCATGGGTGGCTCAGTGGGTTAAAGCCTTTGCCTTCAGCTCAGGTCATAATCTCAGGGTCCTGGCATCAAGCCCCCATCAGGCTCTCTGCTCAGCAGGGAGCCTGCTTCCCTTCCTCTCTCTCTGCCTGCCTCTCTGCCTACTTATGATCTCTGTCAAATAAATAAATAAAATCTTAAAAAAAAAAAAAAGAATTCAGATTTTCCAGCTAATAAGTGACAAAGACAGGATTGAAGTCATATCTGTGATTGCCAAGCTCATGCCCTCACTCTTGATGTAACTAATTGGACATTACAGCTCAAATATCAGAAGTGCAAAGAGTGGCTCATTGTACTGAACTTCTGCTAAACACGGTTCTTATTTCAATTTTTGCTTCAAACAGAAATTTTGGTAATAGTTCATATAGCTTCTATATTTCCTTTGTATAAAATTTTAGATTTTATTTATAATTTAAAGTTTATGGAATTATTAAAACAAAAAT
Source organism: Mustela erminea (assembly GCF_009829155.1). Classification (NCBI taxonomy): domain Eukaryota; kingdom Metazoa; phylum Chordata; class Mammalia; order Carnivora; family Mustelidae; genus Mustela; species Mustela erminea. Next base: position 28,197,170 of record NC_045617.1, read on the forward strand.
ATAAATGTCAATTTTACAATAATGAAGTGTAAGGAAGAATTAGTTGCTTCTTTATGTTATTGCTTCACTTGTTTATATTGAAGACATAGTCTTGACTATGTCTAGTGATGTCAGAATGTGGACTTTTATCATTTTCTATGAGTACAGTCAATTTGTTGAAATGACTTTTATTAAGAATCAACATTTTCAGGGTAGTATTGATTTAAGTCAAATAATATTTTTAGGAATATTTTTGAATGTAATTAAATTTAAAAAATTAATTACATCATCTTGTATTTTTTAATTGAACAGTAAACACTTGTTTCACTTCAAATTTATGATACAGTAATTTTTATGAAGATTTCTTTTAGACAATAGAACTGTTACATACTCCCAGTTTTATTTTTTTGGAAAGTGATGAAATCCGAGCATTATTTCTATTTAAAATATGTAAGATTATGGTAAATATATGTTTATAAAAAATAAAAAATTTAAAATAAATAAATAAATAAATAAATAAATGATAAAATATGTAAGATTAGAAAGAAAAAAAATGAGATAGTTACTCAACAAGTTGAGTTATAAAATATATTCATCTTTTTTTTAATTAATTCAATAATTGGATAAGGAATACAGGGCATGGCTTACCTCCTTTTTTTCATAAAGAAATTAAAATTCAGAGGGATTAAGAAATTTAATCTTAGAAACCAGAGGGATTAAAACAATTAACTAAGAAATTAATCAACTTAATGTAAATAATTAATGCATCTGAAAGTCAAGGATTTATTGATTTCAAAGAGTCAACATTTGGAATTAGATAAATATATATCTGAATCCTGTTTCTGCTGTTTACTAGCTTTGTGATCCTGTGCAAGTTATTTAAACTTCTCAAAAGTCAACTACACTGTCTGTAAAATGAGGATAATATCTAAACAACAAGTCTTATGAAAGATAGAGATAACATAATATTTCTTAGAATAGTACTTGATGTAGAGTTGATATAATAATAAGGTCATATAATTCTTAAGTGAGTTAAAGGAGGGCAAAAACTCGAAGATTTAGAATTCAAGGCCAAAGATCTTTCCACTAAGTACTTTTTAAGATATCTAATCTTCAAACTGATTTCTCCTCTTACAATAGCCATTAGATTTAGACAAGTATGTTTGAATTGATCAAAATATCTTACTAATCACAGATACTATGAAACATACAATATCTAGTAAAATAATAAAAGAACTTCTTATTGAGGATATCACAAGAAGTCCTTTAACATCTTTGTATAAATCCTACTTTTTCACTTCAAGTGTCTCAGTGTCTTTTCAGGAAAATTCTTCAATACAACTTAGCTGAGGTTCTCGTACAAATAAGTGTATTGTATATGTGAGCATGCACGACAATTTTTATCTCATGCTTCTATAGGAAAGAACATTAACATGTTTTCACCTTCTTAAATTGAATTGTTCTTCCACGAGTCTCCCTTTACTGTAGTATACCCCTTCTCAGTGCCATTGATATGCCACATTTTAGTCATAGTGACAATTAAAACTAAAGAAACAAACAAAAACCTTTCTTTATCATAGAGAAAAGTAGACCAGAATGAAAATTTCAGCAAATTACTTACTTTTCCTCAACTTTCAAGCATGAGTTTCTCACTGCTAGTTTTTCCTATATTTAGATTACAATTCAGGAACAATTTCCCTGTCATATTCACTGTCACATAGAAGATTAAAATTGTTTCTACCTTCTTAAGACATTCAAATCCTTAGTGACAGCCTCTTGCGTGAATTACCTTAGCAGTAAGTTTCCTAACACTCCTCTCTTTTGGTTTGTGTGGGATACTGAGCACTCCTGAAAAATAAAACGTTTTTCTTCTAAATTTTTACGTTTTCCTATTAATTATTCTTTAGTTTCTAGAACTAGTGTCTCCAAAAGATGCCCGTAACAGTGACTTAAAACATCTGAATTAATTATATATTTATAAAAGAAAAATTGTGAAGATGGATTCTGAGAAATGTAATGCTTTTCAATACTTAAATGATTTTCCCTGAAGCCTGTAATACCATTTTTAGAATTGGTGTTTCTTTCAAATTTGTCAGCTATTAAAGTGTAGGACTTCTTAGTTTATTAGTAATACAAATGTTATGACTGAATTAGAAAAGCTTCCCTAATCACTGAAAGGTCTTTGAAAGCTTCAAAGTAATTATATCTTGTAATTATCAGAAAGTAAAGTTCCCCAATCATTCCAACAGTCAGGCATTTACTGGTTCTGAGCCTGCAGCTATGTGTGGATAAGATTAGCTGCTAATTATAGGGAGGGGAAATAATTAAGGTGAAATAAATTTTTCTTTTTAACTTGCGTAACATTTTTAATAAGGATGTTTCTGCCCTTATTAAAGCATTTCTAGAAGTCTAGAGGATGGAATGTGATTGTATGTCTTGAGAAAGTGTGAGCAAGAGAGAGAACATGAGCAGAAGAAAGGGCAGAGCAGGCAACCCAGTGCAGGACTTGATGCCAGGTCCCTGGGATCATGACCCAAGTTGAAGGCAGCTGCTTAACTAACTGGGCCACCCAGGTGCCCCAGTAGTTTAGTTTTATTTTGCCAACTTCTTTACTGAGTGAATTGAATTAACAAGATGTATAGACTGACAAACCTATGCTACTATTTAATGAACTAGTAGTTATTGCTATACTGCTTTTAAGACTGACCTATGTAATCTATTTTATTTTAAATCATAAACTTTTTAAAAAAGATTTATTTATTTGAGAGAGGGTGAGTGTGGGGAAGGGCAGAGGGAGAGACTCCTCAAGCAGACCCCCCACTGAGTGGGGAGCCCCGTGTTGGGCTCAATCTCAGGACCCATGAGATTATGACCTAAGCCAAAATCAAGAGTCAGATTCCCAACTGACTGAGGCACCCAGGAGCCCCTAAATCATACACTTTTAAATTATATTAGACGGAAATCAGCGAGGGGCGTCTACGTGGTTCAGTCAGTTAAGCATCTGCCTTTGGCTTAGGTCAGGATCTCAGGAACCTAGAATTGAGCCCCTAGTGTGGCTCCACGCTTGGTGGAAAGCCTGCTTCTGCTTCTCCCTCTCCCTCTGCAGCTTTCTCCTGCTCATGCTTTCTCACTCTGGCTCCCAAATAAATAAATAAATAAAATCTTTAAAAAAAAAAGGAAATCACTGATCTAGACCACTGTCCCTGAAGTATTTTCAATAAACACCATTTCTAATAAAAGATATATTACATATAATACAAAATCATACATACTTTGAAAATATTTGGTTAAATGAAATTATGATGTCTATTAACTGAAAGATTTATCATGTCTGTTTTTGCACCTTAACTCTTCATTTGAGAGTTAAGTGAAGCAGAATTTCCCAAACATATGGAACAAGTGATCTAGAGTTCTCTGGAACACATTTTAAAGTATGCTAATCTAGATTTTATACACTTACATGCTTTATACGTCAGGTAATCAAAATAATAATCCATGTGATAGTAGTTTCCTCCAATTTCCACCTATACTTTGTGATGGGATTTAAAATTCTAGGTTATGTTCTTTATAGCAACATTCCTCAAATAAGTCATCTTTTAACTACTTTATACATCACCAGGTTTTTAAGAATATTTTATCACCAATCTTATCTAATAATATTAATATTTTAATGTATAATAATGTCACATAAATAAATTTGTATTTTATGAAGTTTAACAAAGTTATGAATTCAGGTTGCTTTCTAAACACCATGAAGTGTTGGCAGATTCCAATCAGTTTCTTCTCCTAAATGTCTCAGCTAAATGTCACTACAACTATAGGTCATTGAAAATGGCATCCAGGATTGGAATGAATGTGTCAGATATTTATATATATTGAATATATATATATACTTGAATATATATATTCAAGTAACACTTAAGATTAAAAATTACATTGTTTTCTTTTTTTGAAAACTATTACTTGTTTCCAACAGACAATAAAAGTGATGAATTTTAGTCAAAAGGTGGAATTTTGAATTTTTAACTTGGCAGACAGAATATTGTTTCCAGTTCATTCTTTTGGCCCAGATAAGTACAAAGTATTTCTTCATGATCTGCCACAGCATTAGGAATGATTTTAACCCACTGAGCCACTCAGGTGCCCCTTAGGAATGATTTTAAAATACACTTAATACTTTATCAGTTTCTTTAACAACTAGAGAAGACATGTTGAAAAAGATTAAAATGTTTGACTATCAACCTACTTAGAACTTGGTTCAGTCTTTTGAAGATATTATCTTGCTGTCTTACCAACATTAAGAAACTGTGATATTTCAGTGAGGGTTTGGGAAAATAAGGCTTATGAAAGTATCATTGAGATTTGCCACTCAAGCCACTCTTAAACTCATAGAAGTGGATTTTAGTGGTATTACTCATGCCATGAAGAGTCCTTTCTATCTCATTCCTCATTTCAAATCCCACTGAATTTCTAAGAAAATTTGGTGGAAAAAGTAGTAGCAAAAAAGTATAAAGGTAGACCACATTTTTGCTTAGAATGGTGAAATTGTGTATCCTCAGTGAACCAAGAATTAAATCATTTACAACATTCATTGTTTATTTTTTCCAAGACTGATGAAGAAAGAGGATGCACATTTGTGATGGCCATTTTTTTTCTTGGAGGATAAGGCTAGGTATTATTGGAATTTGCATAAAATTAATTATTTTATCAATTCAAATGACTTTCCTTGTTGCACACACAAGCCAAAGTATCAACAGGACTGATACCAGTGCATTTCCTAGTTTATATTATGACCTACAGCATAATTATTAACTATACAAAACATCAATTTTTCTGTTAATTGAATCATTAGTGCGAGATAAGAAATTACCTTGCTATTCTCCCAGGTAAATGTGTATAGTATATGCAATGAGCATTGACTCAGTGTGGTACATTAAACACTTTTCTTGAAATGTACAGCAAGGATGTCAATATGTGTGATCATAATGACTCTAATATTTTATGGACCATTGATATAAAATGTGAAATGGTTTTTCCAGGTGGAAGTGTGGGTAAAATACATCTCTTATCTCAGAACACAAGGATTGCCACTAAATTCATAATGATTTTATAATTTTATATAAAGTTGTGATTTCTTCCTGTTTTTATTGTGAGGACTCCATTAATATTGAAAAAAGCATTTCTATTTTTGTTCTCTTCTAAACCTTGATTTATAAAATTATCTATTTCATAGTTTAAAGCATTACCTTGAGGCTGCTGTATTAAGGACTTCACAGGTTACCCTGAGAAATCAGCATTATTTTTGGAAAATAAAATGAAAGCTTTTAAGGTTTCATGCTACTGTGTGTCAGCACTGTCTAGGATTGGAGTGTTCTTTCTTTCTTTCCATTTGAAATGCTATGGCATCTTTCTGAATTTTGTTTTGTGTTCCTGTTTAATACCTAAGTACATTTTCAGTTCATGGACTACCTTTCAGACACTCATCCACTTTTGTAAATTGAACCTCTCCAGAAGTAGAATAATTGTGCCAATTTTCCCCTTCCCCCACCTCAGATCTATTACTAGCATTTCCTTGCCCTGCTTTCTGCCTCTGTGGAATGAATTACCTGAGCCACCTTGCAAGGAGGATGCTGGTTGGGTTTAGCCACTGGAAGGCAGCACACAGAGATTAAAGAAAAGAGAAAGAAAGAAATCAGTTTATTTCTTCCTGCTTTCCTTGCAGGAGCTGGGATCTTCCAAACCTCAGACCCAGGCTTTCACGTGGCACCACTAGAATGATTTCCATGCTATTCACCTACTTCCTGACATTGCCAGTACTTGACTGAGTGTCTTATCTTCCTTTACTTCTTCTTTTAGGAAGAACTTATTTTTTTTAAATGTAAAACAGTCATATTATGTTAACTCTCATACTTGACCTTCAGAGAACTGATGCTCTGGGCAAGTTAGACATTTTTGGCAAGGTTCTATGTGCCTTGCTCACCTTTGAATGAATGTACTTTGTACATTCATTCTCTAAAAGTACACTCATTTTCTCCCTCTCTCCCTGTCTCTCTCTCCCACTCTCTCTCTTTGTCTTTCAGCCCACGCATGAGTTCTTCTTCCAACCAGACTGATTTCCTCTGTCCTATATGCACTATTCATTTTCCTTCTCTCCTTGAAGACCAGGTCAGAGTTTCAGTGACCCTGTGAAATCCACCCCATAGAAACTGCTTTTGCTAAATGGTTGCATGACCTTGCTCTTTGTCCATCAATACACAGAAATATCTTTGAGGATAGCCTCAGATTAAGTGATTAAGTGAGGGAGCTCACTTACTGCTCACTCACTGCTGTTTACTCCTTGAGAGTCTACCTTGCACAAGTTAGGACTCATTGTCTGAAGATAGAGAAGAGGCCAAAGAAAATGCAAATGGTTGTGAGCCCTTATACCTCTGCTACATACTGCAATACTTTACATGGTGCCAATTACCAAGTAGTCCTTGATTAGGAAACATGTTTCTTTGATCTGGAGGAATTTGGAAACACATGTGTACCAGGTCACTACCAAACATGTGGAGTGGGTGAGCTGTGGAGCCAGGAGGACCCTGAATCAGATGAGGAGGGAAACTTTGATAATTTGACCATTGTAAATAATGGTACAATAAACGTAGAAGTGCATATATCTTTTTGAATTAATGGTTTTGTATTCTTTGGCTAAATACCCAGTGGTGGAACTACTGGATCATGTGTTAATTCTATTTTTAGTTTTTTGAGAAAACTCCTTACTCTTTTCTGTTGTGGCTATACCAGCCAGTTTGCATTCTCACCAACAGAGCAAGAAGGTTTCTTTTTCTCAACATCCTTGCCAATACTTGATGTTTCTTGTGGTTTTGATTTTGGCCATTGTAACAGGTGTGAGATAATATCTAATTGTGGTTTTGATTTGCATTTCCCTGACGATGAGTGATGTTGAGCATCTTATCTTATGTCTTTTGGCCATCTGTATACCTTCTCTGGGAAAAAAATGTCTGTGTCTTCTGCCCATGTTTTAATTGTATTGGTTGGGATTTTTAGTTTTGAATGTTGAAAGTTTTGTATATATATTGTATACTAACCCCTTATTGGAAATGTCATTTGCAAATATTTTCTCCCATTCAGTAGGTTGTCTTGTAATTTTGTTGATTGTTTCTTTTGTTGTGCAGAAGCTTTTTATTTGATGAAGTCCCAATAGCTTATTTTTGTTTTTGTTTCCCTTGCCTCAGGAGACATATCTAGAAAAATGTTACTATAAGCCAATGTCAGAGAACTTACAGCCTGTACTCTCTTCTAGGATTTTTATGGTTTCATATTTAACATTTAGTTTGGAGTTTATTTTTGTGTAGAGTTTAAGACAGTAGTCCAGTTTCTTTCTTCCTTCCTTTCTTTCTCCCTTACTCTCCTTCCTTCCGTCCTACCTTCCTTCGTTCTTTTTTATTTATGCATGTAGCTGTCCAGTTTTCCCAATACCATTTGTTAAAGAGACTGTACCCCTCCACATTGGATATTCTTGCCTGCTTTGTGGAAGATTAACTGTCTGTATAATTGTGGGTTAAGATATTAATTTTTTCTTTTTTAAAGATTATATTTATTTATTTGACAGAGAGAGATTACAAGTAGCAGAGAGGCAGGCAGATAGAGAGAGGGGGAAAGCAGGCTCCCTGCTGAGCAGAGAGCCCAACGTGGGGCTCGATCCCAGGACCCTGAGATCATGACCTGAAGGCAGCGGCTTAACCCACTGAGCCACCCAGGTGCCCCAAAGATATTAATTTTTTTCAACATGATATGTAGAATCAACGAAATCCCAGTCAAAATTCCAACAGCTTATTTTTCAGAAATGAGAAACTGATACAGACTTCATACGGAGTTTATGTGGAGAGACAGAAGACCCCAGAAGAGCTAACACAATATTGACGGAGAAGCAAGTTGAAGAACTGACACTACTTGCCTTTCAGATTTACTTTAAAGCTCCAGTAATCAAGATAGTGTGATACTGGTGAAAAAACAGACAGATTAATTAGTGGAGCAAAATGGAGAGCCTAACAGGCCAGTGGAATGTAGGCTCAATTTTGCTATGAACCTAAAACTGCTCTAAAAAGTAAAGTCTATTTAAATACAGTTCAAGGTATAAACAAATATGGAATTATTCCCCGGGTACCACTTTTTTCTTTTTTTTTTTTTTTAACCAGCCTATCTTTAACAACGAAACCATTCACTTTTAAATAAACACAAATTTAGTGCTTATATTTATAAAGATAATCTTTACCTTATTTTTAAAAAACATTTTATGTATTTATTTGACAGAGAGGGAGAGAGGGAGGAGAGAGAGCAGAAGCATGGGGAGCAGCCGGCAGAGGGAGAACCAGGCTAGCCGCTGAGCAGAGAGCCTTATTTGGGGCTTGATCCCAGGACCCCATGATCATGACCTGAGCTCAAGGCAGCTGCTTAACTGACTGAGCCACTCAGGTGCCCCTAATCTTTACCTTACTGTTCAATGTAATTCTTCCTTTTAAATAAACCAACAAAGAATTACATGTAAATGGCATGTACAGTGTTATACGCTACTTTGGGATGAGACTATATGTCATTTACATGTCATAGTGGATTCAACTCTATTCTCCAGAAAAGTATGTCTAAATTCTAACACTATGGAGGATGATTCAGGCCTCTACAGCCGTATTAATCTTAGAAAGCTGAAAGAGAGGATCTTAGGAATTACTTGAAGTTCCATGGGTTCTAGAAAGTTATCATTGTTCACCATCTTCCTGTCTAGTTTCAGCTACAGATTCCTTAAAAGCACACTTCTCAACATTACAACTTTATGTTTCAAATTTCTAGAGAAGGAACTTATGAACATATTGTTTCTCTCAAGTAGGTATTTTTGGGGTTTTGACAGTGATAGATATCATCAGTATGAATAGAATTTTATCTCTAAAGTTAGTAATTTTCCAGTTTCTTCATTCAAATGCATTATGAAATTGATAGATAATAATATGACAGATTTTTGCCTCAAGAAGTCTTTCAGTCTACTTCTGTTGATATGTATGAATGCTTTCTAAAAGGATGATCTTGCACTTTATTAAAATTTCTGGGAGATTTTGAAATAACAGATAAAATTGATATAAAAAAGCTATGTTTACGAGGATACCTGATAATGTCTTTTACATATATGCTGTGAAAGACGGAACATGCTCTCCAGAACACCTCATCTGAAACTTAAAGTGGTCTCTTTTCTTAAGTGGAATTATTCCTTTAACATGGACTACAAAAGTAATCCCTAAAATCCCTTCCCTTCCTATTGTATTTTGTCACACTTCAAATGCATTGCACATTGGTGGGTTTTGAAATGTCATTATCATTTATTAGTTGCTAGCTCTTATTTCAAGCATCGTGTTTTGTTGTTTCCTTTCATAAAGCTTTTTGTCTATTTCAAAATCTCTCACATGAAAATCTTTCCTCTTTGCAATTTCTGCTTTTATTGTGTTTCCTTCAGTTGCCTTTTGGATGCCTTTCTTTTTTCTTCGGTTAGAGAATTTCTTGTTAATTAGTTTTCATTATTTCTTTAAACGGCCCTCTGTGGAATTTTTCATTCTCCTTTTATTGTTTTAGTTAGTTTTTTAAAAATAAGGTATATTACTTTCTCTTACTTAGAATTTCCTTGATCCCTTCAAAAAATAACAATAAAAACTGAGAGTAGGGAAATAAAAGCACACAAAATATGAGTTTAGAATAAACTGTGTGTGTGTGTACTCATGTGCACACCTGCATACATATGATGTATAATACTATGTTTTTGTTTCAAGCTAGGCATTGGCATTTTATTTGGTAGATTTCCTTTTCATATTGATTTGAAATAATGGTAACACCTACTAATAAAGAACAAAGAGAATAAAAATATAAGAAGTAAAAACAAAAAAATATATAAACATATCTATCAAGCATTATTTCTGGTTGAATTGCTTTATTTCCTGAAAAATTGAAGGACTGAAATACAGCTTATGTTGGAGACTAGATAGACTTCCTACTGCTTTGGATCTGTGACAGATTAGTTTCAGGAAAAGAAGCTAGACGTCTAGTTATCCCTCATGCTTACTTCATGGAAGATAGGGAGAGAAAAAGACCCAACTTTTTGTAAGCAAGTCAATATCAATGAAAGATTACAAAAATGGGTACATTTGTATCTATGCATGTGTACATGCATGTGTTTGTGTACACTCTATAAAGAAAGAGGAGCATTATTTTAGAGTATTTGTACATGGCAGAATTAGAACCAGTAAGTAGATATGAAAGTTGGCTTAGGTACAATAAATTAATTTTTTGATATTAGCTTGGAGTTCTGTGCCCCAGTCCTGCTTAAAACTGGATCGGAATAACCATCTCTCTGATGTAAAATACAAGGAAAGCTTGAAATTTGTGGCTTCTAGCATATTCTAACTCAGAAAATTATAAAAGCAAATAAGATGATTTAGGTAATAATAAGGAACAAAATTACTTCGGAGCAAACTTTGTCAAAGACAGGTATATGAGGGGTGCCTGGGTGGCTCAGCTGGTTAAGTGCCTGCCTTTGGCTCAGGTCATGATCCCAGAGTCCTGGGATTGAGCCCCGCATAGAACAGGCTGCCTGCTAAGTGGAGAGCCTGGTTCTCCCTCTCCCTCTACCTGCTGCTCTGCCTACTTGTACTCTCTATCTTCCTGACAAATAAATAAATAAAATCTTTAAAAAATGATATATGAAACATTGTTTCCTACTATAATTTTTTCCTCAGAAAAGCTACTGCTATCTTTATAATTTTTTTTAAAGATTTTATTTATTTTTTTGACAGAGAGAGATTACAAGTAGGCAGAGAGGCAGGCAGAGAGAGAGAGGAGGAAGCAGGCTCCCTGCTGAGCAGAGAGCCCGATGCGGGACTCGATCCCAGGACCCTGAGATCATGACCTGAGCCGAAGGCAGCGGCTTAACCCACTGAGCCACCCAGGCACCCATCTTTATAATTTTTTTTCCAGTTTAATTATTTGGTACATATAGAATCTGATTATAGCATGTTTATTCTGATATTTACCTTTTATGATACAAAATTATATAATTCAAAATTTTGAAAAGAATTAGCATGTTAAGTTGTTGGTCCCTGTGCTATATTAGGAATTAGTAAAATGAGGATAAAATAACTGCTGGTTGGGTTAGAGCTAAAGTAAAAAGATATGGAAGGAATGTGTTTCCACAAGATCAGGTTACCTCAAAATTTGGTTAGTATCAGTGAATTTAATACCTTCATGGAATTTTAAAAATTAAACCCAAATACTTAGCAATATGCACTATAGGTTAAAATATCTATATTAATATATAATGAGAAACTTAAAGTGAAATCATTAAATATTTGACAAAATCATAGCATACAGTAATATTAATTCTTATTATATGCATAATTATGATTTAGAAGTATATAAAGCATCAAAACTTATTTTGAGACAATTTTTGATAATAGATTCTTAATAGTTTTTTTTTTTTTTTTTTTGAGAGAGAGAGAGAGAGAACATGAGTGAGTGTTGGTAGGGGGCAAAAGGAGGGGGGGGAATCTCCTGCAGACTTTACACTGACTACAGAGTCTAACAAGGGCCTGGATCTCATGTTCCTAAGATCAGACCTGAGCCAAAATCAAGAGTTGGACATTTAATTGACTTAGCCACCCAGGCACCCAGTTGTTCCATTTTAAAGATAATGAAAATTAAAACAAATGGACTGAGAAATTTTTCCCAAAGAATGTACTTATTTTGGGGTAATACATCTTATCTTTCTACTGAAATTTATTACTTCTTTATTTCATAGGAAACTTGTAGATTCCATGGAGCTATAAAATAAATTAGAAAGTGGTTCCTGGCTTTAAAGGGCTTATGATATAGATTGGAAAACAGACATGTACATGTAATACCATAAACAAGTGGTTATACCTTAGGCATTATAGCACAGGTATGAAGTAAAAGATCAATTGCATGATCTTGCATGATGAGATAGTCTTTTCTATCAGACAAAAAGAAAAATATGGTAATCAATGGTGAAACACCCATATCTGAAATATTGTTCCGAATTTTTAACACTAGTATTTAAGAGGTCTTTGAAATGATGAAATGCAACTGAAATAACACAAGGAAAAAAAGGTAGATGATTTGAACATAAAGAAGACTGGGTTTTGAACAGAGATAGAAGAAGTATGTGGGCATGATTTCATTGTGGTTCTAGCAAATGCTCATGTAGGAATTTTCTAATAATTAGCACTGTTTCAGAATGGGATTGGGCATTATAATTCCCACTATGAATTTCTAAATAGATGCTGAATTATCATTGTCTTTCTGGATTAAATGCATGGGAAGTTGAACTAGATTTCTTTCAGTCCTTCTTGATTCTAAGCACCTTAAATTCGATTAATGGACCTACTATTTAGATATTAGCAAGAAATTTCAGATAAATTCCGTTTGTCACTAAATCAGTTATTTGCCTTCCCATTCTCCCATGTAACTCAAGGTGACCTTATGGTAAATTCTAGCAAAGGAAAGAGAAGGGTTCAACTTAATATTCCTGAGACATCTATTTTTATAAAATATAAGAGTAGTACACAAATTAAGGGCCTTATTGTCACTGATTCCTCAACATTCCTTCAACATAGAACTATTGGTGGCAGAGTTTAGAGGAGCTAAAAAGAAATAGAGAAGGGCCCCTGGAACCACCAGTGACAAGTATCCTCACCACTACCAACTCTAAAGGCACAAAGAAAGAGGGATAACTGTAATCCTAAAAAGTAGCTATATGGAAAGACAACAGGTCATTGTTGGATGTTTCCTGTAAAAGTCCATTGTGGATCTGTCCACAAAACTGTGCAAAGTCACAGCTGGTTTCCTTCAGAGGAAGCAATTAAAAGAGTAGGGGAGTGTGTGTATATTGGAAGCCACAGTATCTTTGTAATCTGATTGTGAAAGTACTGTCACATCACTTGTCATTTTCCATTCATGGAAATGACCCATTTTATCTAGCCCCCATTCAAGGAGTGGATTAAACCAGGGCTGGATACCAGGAAATGGAGATCCATTTTAGAGAGTACCCATAATGTTAATGTTAGTAATCCAAGAATTGGTTTTTATCTATTCAAATAAAGTGATTTACAGGGGTGATACGAGATATGATATAGCCGAAGCATAGTAAGAAAATAGGAAATCTGAAGGAAAATAGAGAATATTCAAGACTCCGTAATGCAGTGAATTGTTGATCATGGAAAATAGTTCAGGGACACCTGAGTGATTCAGTTGGTTAAACGTCTGTCTTTGGCTCAGGTCATGATCCCAGGGCCCTGGGATTGAGCCCCACATCAGGCTCTCTGCTTAGCGGAGAGCCTGCTTCTCCTTCTCTCTCTGCCTGCCTCTCTGCCTACTAATCCTCTCTTTATGCCAAATGAATAAATAAAATCTTAAAAAAAAAATAGTTCGGACATAATGCTATATTTAAGTGGTATCCAATGATGTATTTTAATTAAAGCATTGAGAAGATCTGTTTATATTTTGAAAAACAATTACTTTTGTATTTAGATAGAGAATGGGTTGCCAAGAAGCAAAAATGAAGGAAGGAAATCAGGAAGGCAAAAGCTGTAATTCAGGTTAGAAGTAATTTTGCTTTGGTCTGCAGTGGCAGTAATGGATATGAAGTATGTGGATTTCAGATAGATACATTTTGGAGATTGAATTGTCTTGCTGAGCATTTAATATAGGTTAGTAAAGACAAATAAAAAAGAAAATCAAAGGTCCGCCTTAGGTTTTTGGTCCTTATATCTAGGTGACTTATAGTTCTATTTACTGAGATGTGGAAGACTGAAAAGAGAACAGGTTTGTTATAAAACCAGTTAGTTACACTTCATCCATTATAAGTTTGTCCTATTATTAAACAATCAATAGGTGGTACCAAGTAGGAAGCAGGATAGAAGAGTTTGGAATTGATAATATTTGTCTGGGCTGGAGATAATGATGTGGAAGTCATCACATATAGATGACTTATTACAGCAACACAGAGATATTTATGTGCAACTTTTCTACCAGAGAAGCATGAGAGCTTTTAGAGGGATGTCTCCAACTCAGATGGCCACACCATTTGTTTTACCAAACCAGAAATCATACTCTTTCAGAATATCTTTCTTCAGGCTTAACTGACTTTACAGTTTTCTTCAAGAATAATATGTTGGCACTTGCTTTAAATTTCTGTAAATAAATGATTCAATCAAATTACTTTCTAATTCAAAGGAATTATCTATACCAACAATAAACTCAATTTCCCATTCCTGCATGACAAAAAGTAGTTTGCCATCTTAAAATTAAAGTTTGTATAGTTTCTAGTTCTAGTTAATAAAAACATGTAGGTGTAATTATAAGGAGCATATTAAGCTTATAATTATATAATACTTATTATTTGCATTCTTAATTCTTTACATTGCAAATTAATTTTTAAATTCATTATAGAGTTTTAATAAATATCATTTCAGTCACTGTGTTATTGTTCAAATCATAGATACATGAAATTTTATGTACTAGAAATAGAAAATAGTGCACATTTCAGGTGATGACCCATTACTTTTGGACCTAAATAGTCACTGATGAAAATGAAGTTTTTGTATATATTTTTGGTTGATGAGTAATTATTTAAATAAATATTTATTCAGGATATAATAAACAATATAAGAAACACAATTGATTTCATTTAAGTAACTTAGATCCACATGGGGGAATTAAAGGTGGCAAGCATATAACTATAAAGAACCAATATAGGTCAGAATATCGTATGAATCAGGATCATTTAGAGTTCTTTTTTAAAAGGAAAACAAAAATTTCTAGTTTAGGCATTGAGAATCTGACTTTTATGATAGGATTCCAGGTATTTTTATACTCTAAATTTTAAAAACATATGATGTAATACATATATTTTATAAATATCATATAATATATATATATATTATGATAATAGATACTTATAAGGTATAATGAAAGCAAGAAGACTATCCTAACTTGATCCTAAGATATTAAGAAAATTATTATTATTGAAAGTAGGAGATCTCCCTAAGATTTTTGGCTATCAGACAATAAAAGTAAGTAAGATTATTGAACTCTGCCCTTCTAGGCAAGTGTTTCATAACACCATTGTGATGGTCTTTTTGTTTTTTGTTTTTAAGATTTTATTTATTTGAGACAGAGAGAGTGAGAGAGAGAGCGTGAGAGGGGAGGTCAGATGGAGAAGCAGAGTCCCCATGGAGCTGGGATCCCTATGCAGGATTCGATCCCAGGATTCTGGGATCATGACCTGAGCCGAAGGCAGTCAGTTAACCAACTGAGCCACCCAGGTGCCCCTCTGATGGTCTTTTTGGAAAAAAAAACAAAAACAACTATACAGAACAATTTTTTAATGCAACTAAAATGAATTACTAGAAAATTAAAAGATTAAAAATGGATATAAAATGCATGTCCCACATTTTTAAGTAGTTCACAGACATAAAGTGCTGGTCAAAGTGCCATATGATTTTCTAAGTATTTACTTTTGATTTCCGCACTTAATTTGTTGCCTCTGATAACAGTTTGCAGACCACCACCAGTCTACAAAATACACTTTAAATAGCACTATTCCTAGTCATGTGGATAAAAAATAAATATGTTCTGTGTAGAAATAATTGTTAAAATAGTCAGAAGGTAGGTAGGAGACATCTACATTTACTTGGCACAGTGAAGGAAATGGACTTTTTAGTAAATTTATCCAATGTAGAAATGCATGAATATGTCTATGTGTGTGGATATATATGTGAATAGTGATAGTTTACTTGGGTGGAAAACAAGAGCAATGATATTATTTCAACAAAACAAAGAAATAAGATGTTATGGACTCTGACATTCTCAGACTTTAAAAAAATACAGTGTTATTTTACTATAATACAGATGTCAATACTTACATAAATGTTCAAAATTATATAAAAAGTTCTTTTATTTAATTAGCTATCCTATTTTGACTTTTAATCCCAAAGCTGACATCTCAAAAACCATTACATGTCAATATCTAACCACTATATAAATTTCTTTTTTTTAAATTACTTACCATAGGAATGTAGGGAGAAATTGCAGGAACTGGAACTTAAGACAGGAAAGGAGTTGGTCTCAACTGCTGCCATCATGGACACTCAGAAATATGAATTACCTTTAGCTCTTATGAATGGCTATTTGATATATCCTTAGAGACTCCCCCTACAAGACTAACTATTTTTCCCATTTATTTCCTCCAACATCAATTACGCTTGATAAGGCAGAAAAAGCCAAATGTCACATTTGGTGTGTTTCTGGATGACTGCATTGATTTTTGGCTTGTGGATAAATTCAATTACATACAGCATTCGGAGATTTCTGTAATTGTAATTTTGTTGGATCTCCTCACTCAATAACTTCTCATTTCCTAATCTCCTGTAAGGTCAAAGTGGCAGAGTGTAGAGTAATTTTTTAAAGCAGTACATGAGTAAAATTCAATATCTAATAATAGGCAAAGCAAATGCTGTTATACACTCAACATTCAGCTTTAAAATTCATATTAATTGCAAACTACCATCTGCTCAAGTTCTGTGGATATCTCATACCTGCAACCATGGACTCTTGATTTAGAAAATAAAAGCTGTAATTTCTGCCTGAATGCTTTGGATTTAACAATACTAAATGTTGCAAAAGTTAATTATGAAATATTGAAATTTAAGTTTAAATTATGAAGTTTTATAACAATGGAAAAATGTATGTATATACAGTTAACATGCTATAAATATATCAAAAACATGCAAGCCTACGAAAAAGAGAGCAAAGAAAGTGTTAGATTCCAGGACAAGGATTAGAATGGAAGGAGGGAAAGAGAGAGGATACCAGGAATATTTGTGTAAAGAGGTTGATGAATGCAGTTGTTTCTCTATTAGAATTTTTTGCTACTTCTCTTCATGTATAGTTACTTGATGTAATACCAAGTATTTCTGATTATTGACTCAGACTGGCAGTTGGCTATTGCCACATGATGGAATATGCACACACACACACACACACACACACACACACACACACACACACAGAGTTCTATATGGTACTACAAAAATATCATTTATTTCACTCAGTTAGCTTTGGTATATTAATTTGTCAATGTCCCATTCTGTTTCTAGGGTCATACTCAGTGTCGTTGATGTCATACGTTGCTTCTTGAGCTCAGCTCTAATCTTTTATTTCCCCATGATCTCTTGGTTTGTGGTCCTCTTGTTTTGTTTGTTTTGTTTTGTTTTCACCCTCTTCCTTGCTCTTTGTTATGTATGGTATAGTGGAAGAGCACTATGGTAATGGTGAGAACAAAGATTTGAATGCTAGTTTAGCTACTTAGTAATTCTGTTATCTTGGGCAAATATCTTTCCTCTCTCAACCTCAAGACACTCATCTGTAACAGTTAGCCTACAGTGTTCTTGTGAACTTTAAATAGCATAATAAATGAATATATGATTGGAGCAAGGCTGGCCAGCATGAGTGGCCTCCACAGCATAAGACTGTTAACCTTAAATGACAATAACAGGATGCAAAAACTTATAAAATTTACAATTAAATTCTAAAAACCTTATAAATATATAATTTATAATTAAATTTAATGTTAAAACAAGTATTTCAGTAAGTCCTAAGAAGAAATAGATAAAATGTAAATACCAGTTGTTTCTAGGTTGGTAGCCATGCCTATTCTTTTATTTTTTATGTCTTTGTTTTTACAAGCTTCTAAAAATAAGTATGTTTTGAAGGTTTAAAGAAAAATATACATATAATAAATCACTAGGATAAATGAGGAAGGACTCTTTTTACTCTGGGAAAAGAATGAAAAGAGAGTAAGGAAGACAGTTGAAGGAAGTATTTGAAAAGCAGTAAAGCCAAGTTGCAATTACTGTTACTTACCTCCTGTTTTCGATGAAATAAACACTAAAATGTCCCAATGAGATCTAAAAGGAAATAGTAGATAAGTAGCTTTTAAAATATGCCGAGATGAGAAAAAAAAAACTTCAATCACCTGTTGATGAGTTCAGAAGTTGAGATAGGTGTATATAATATAGGGATTCACCAATTCTGTTGAGCAACTGTACTCATCATGACGAGTGTACTCTTTCATCCCCATTACCTGTTTTAACCATCTCACTCATTAACCTCCTCTCTGGTAACCAATCAGTTTGTTCTTTATCATTGAGAATATGACTTTCAGCTTCCTAAGAATTTAGAAGGAGTTTTTCCATGTGAAAAAAAAAAGAAATGCTACGTTTCTTAGAGACAGAGACACTGAGAACATGTGACTTTCAGCTGAGTAGTAGCAAAAGACAAGATTCAGGACCAAGAGTATGAACAAATTATAAAACTTTTTGAAAAATTATTTGCTGCAGTAACAAGGCTGATAGACTGAACATGTAATTAGAAGACGTTATGTTGACATGTCTTAGAGGGTATGGAAAATATCAAGGGGACTTGGAATAATCATTCAGCCACTCTTGTAATTAGTCTCCTAATGTAAAATTCATTTACTTATTAGAACAGTTGAAATTATATTTTGGAAGTAGTGTGGAAAAAATAATAACATGAACCTAGGGCATGCCAATGAGGATGTTTGCGTGAAGTGAGATGAAAGATAAGATGTCTGAAGCTGCAATGGTCAAGGAACTGAGGAAACACTGAGTAATTGTACTGGTATTTTAATGCAGAGTTTTGAAATCACCAAAGTAATTATGGGAGTCAAGGTATAAAGAAAGGGGTCCTGTTGTTATGGAATTTTTTTTAGCTATATGAATATGACTACTTTAAACTATGTCTGCTGTGAGACTTAAGACTTTTATTATTTTTTATAATTAACATATAGTGCTATATTAGTTTTAGGTGTATAATATAATGATTCAACAGTTATATACATTTCTCAGTGCTCATCACGGTAATTATGTACATTATGGACATTTTTTAATGCACTTGGTTTGGATGTTTATTCTCATGCAAAGACTATTTACCTCTGATTTATGACTTCTTTGTTTTCTTGATATCTTTATCTTGAGAGCTTGTTTGCTCTTTGTTCCTAACACATATATCTGTTAAAATTGGAGTTACACCAACTCAATTCCTAATTGCTATTGATTGGTGTTACAAAGTAGCATTTTGAAGATTTCTCAATGTTAAAAAGTTTATCTAGAAGGTGCTGTATAAATGATGAAAATCACATATAGGCCCACTTTTCTGTCTAACAATTCTTATGATGATCTCTGATATGATTAGTGTATTGATATCTTGCAGATAAGATATGTTGCATAGTTAATAACAATAACCTTTGATGAGAGAATGTTTGAGTCATATTTTATGATAGTTTATTCCTAGGACATCCCATTATGTACTTTGAAGATACTAGTGTCAGTATAACATGAATGTTAAATTCTCCCTAGTGTTCTAACTAATCTACAGACCAGTGTTCTTAAGCTTTTTGGATGCAGGGCCCTTTGATACTTTTAAAAATTATTGAGGAACCTAGATAGCATTTGATTATGTATATTATAACTATTAATATTTACTATTTTAGGAATTAAATATTTTTCTAGTTAGTTAATTTAATTTTTTGATTTAGGCATAATCAACATGTAACATAATGCTACTTTCAGGTATATAGCATAGTGATTAGATATTTTTATATATTATGAAATTATCACCACAATAAGGCTAGTTAATAGTTTTAAATACTTAGTGATTTTAAAACTACTGCAAAAATCCACTATAAGTTGTCATAAATATTTTATGAGAAATGACAATGTCTTCAAAAAACCTAAGAGAAAAGTCACATTTCTTTACAGTTTTGGAACTGGATTTAGTGTCTGACTTAAGAGAAGAAAGCAAAATTTTAATTTTTACCTCTGCTGCTCTCTGTTTTGTTTGAAATTCATAGAGAAAATCTGGTCTCACATGGGTAATTGTGACTATGCCATATAGTCTGTGGAAGACTCCACTTGTGAAATAATAATAAAGAAAATAATATCATCCTATTATTATAAAAAAATATTTTTGACCTGAACTTGTGTGCAGTTCTCTATACAGTCAGTATTGGGGGTTCATACACATGCCACACACATATTCAATACTGCTATACTCATAGAGTATATATAGAGCAGTGTCTATGGAAATGAACAAGGTCAAAATTCAAAATGAGAAAAAATAGATTTTAGCTTCATTTTTTCTCATTCTTCTTACTGTCATCCAAGTATTAGTCTAAAAACTTTTTATTTAATATCACCCCATGGGCGGCACACCTCCCATCCCCCTTTCCAATCAATTGTGCTTGCTGATAACGGAGTTAACGTAAGATGTTAATCTAATCAGAGCCAAACTGCTAAAGGACTTCTCTGACTTATCTCTGATTTTATGATAGATATTAAAATTCTTAGTCTGTCATTCTTATCCTGCTTACTGGTACAAGCTCACCTTCGCATTTTCCAAAAATAGTTTTCTAATTGATTTGTTCAGAATTTTTTCAGAATCAATCTCTCTCTCTCTCTCTCTCACACACACACACACACACACACACACACACACACACACACACTGTTGAGACCTCTGGATGCTCCTATGTAACTCTGGGGCTGGCCTCCCTAACCATCTCCCAGTCATGTGTTCTTTAAAAAGTAGAGAGTAACCAAAGAGATTCTCCCAGAATAAATAAGAAAATGGAAATAGAAAGACACTATCCTTCCATGATGACAATAGAAGCAAACTTCTTTTCACATCAACAGAATTGCTTCTATATAACAAAAAGCAGAGAAATATATGCATATAAGACTGTGCCATATGTCTTGTTAATACGGTTGTTATTAACAATATTATTATTGTTATTAATGTTATTAATAACCTTGTTTTGGAGGAAGGAACTTTGTGGATGAAACTTTCCTCAGAGGACTATATGAGGCAGAACACAGCAAGGCCAGTATGCAATGGGTTCTTCCTTATCCCTACTACAAAATTAATCAATTAGAAAGATCAGGAAGTGAATGTATCTACTTTTGGTCCTGGTGAAGGGAAAGGTAAAGAAAAGAACAAGTGTCATTTACTTGTTTGAACAAGTACTTTATTTTTTAATACTATGATCATTAAGAGTGCTTAAATCTTCTGGTCCAACATATGAATAGGGAACATTGTTAGGTCTCCCATGAGTTCTAGGCAAATTTATATAATATACCTGGGAAAGTCAGAGCTATAAACATGATCCCAAATAAAAACATATGAGCAGAATATAAGTCCACAGAGATTGTATTGGCATATCTCTATCTCCATTTATATCTATGTCATATCCATATCTACAGCCAGGCAAAATTACCATCTCCTATAATGCAAGTATGTTTCCACCAATATATTGAGTTACAGTTAAAAAAAAAAGAAAACTTTCATAAAAATAATAATACTTATCAGTGCCTGTGTAAAAAGAACAATTTGTTTATTCTATAAAGACAATTTAGTGGGAAGGAAGCCAAATTATAACCATGAAGCAAATTCTGGATGAGTATGAACTTAGAGGCAGACCAGCTGTCTAAGGGAATTTTAAGCATCTACCTAGACTTCTGATATTATTTGTCAATAGATCCAAACATGATGGCTAGGAAGATTTAGTCTATTTGTGAAAGTTCCCTCTCCTTGGAAACAGCTGGGATGGACACTCTTGTTGCTAGCTTCTGAGACTCCTTTGTTTATCCCCTCTTTGCCTCCTCTCTCTTCTTCTTCTTTTTAAGATTTATTTACTTATCTTAGAGAAAGAGAGAAAGAAAGAATCTGAGCAGGGGGAGGGGCAGAGGGAAAATTCTCAAACAGACTTGCTGCTGAACAGGGAGTCTGATGCAGGGCTCAATGCCGGGAACCAGAGATCATGACCTGAGCCAAAATCAGGAGTCTGATGCTCAACCTACTGAGCCACAGGTGCCCCACATCATTTTTCTTTTGATGAACTTACACATTCAGTTAAATAGCTTTAGATTTTGTTTCTTTTAGACAACTTTGCTATCCCCTTTATTGACAGAACATATACAGAGTTTACTTTTGATACTCAAGAGACAATCTTCTTTTCCTCAAGTTATATTATGAGAAGATACTTAACTATAAACTTCAATACTGTCTTCCTTTTTTTCTCTTTATTTTTTTTAAAGATTTTATTTATTTGAGAGAGAGAGAATGAGAGAAAGAGAGCATGAGAAGGGGAGGGTCAGAGGGAGAAGCTGAGCAGAGAGCCTGATGCAGGATTCGATCCTAGGATGCCAGGATCATGACCTGAGCCGAGGGCAGTCACTTAACCAACTGAGCTGCCCAGGAGCCCAGCTTTTTCTTCTTTTCTCTTTAAAAATGGAAAAAAATGCAGCCCATTTATTGACTATCTGAGCACTTTATATGAATCATCTTTTAAAAATTTCTCAGTAACATAGATAAATTGAGATTATTATATGTTTATTGATGTTAAAATATGGTATATAGGTGTCTAGTGACTTGCTTAAGGTCATTGAGTTATTAAGTGGTAGAACCAGTATGGCACTCAGGTCTGTTTAGGCCTAATACTCAGTTTGTACTTTTCTGACCTTAAGTTGAAAGACTGTGGTGACTGTTCACTCAACCGTGTAGTATGTAACCCATACATGATCATGTGCCATAGTTACCAAATGAGATATTTACAATAGACTTGTTCTAGGTTATACATTCACTATGAATGAGTAAATTATAAATTAAAAAAAACTAATACACATTGGAAGAAAGTATGGAAATGTCTGTTATGGGAAATAAGACCTCTAATTATAATATCTAATAGTATCATCTTGTGTGTTCTGTACCATGAAAGTATTTACTGTCCCTGGAAATGGTTTTGTCATTTCATTTATCATCCATTTTAAGTCTACAAGCAAAGACTTGCCTTGGCATTAACTATATGACTAATGATGGAGGGAGATATGGGACTATTAATTCTGGTTATAACAAAAGTTAGAAGTTAGTTCTGTTGATGATTCATTTTGCCTAATCAACATCTTAATAACAGGTGAAAAGATTAAGAGCAATAAGTAGTCTCAGTTTCTTATTGCTGATTGCTGTGATATTTTAAAGATTGAAATCAATAATTAAGATAATTAAGTCATTCAATGTCAACCTTCTATGCAGACATTTAAAACTATTTAAATAAATAGCTGGCATACAGCCATATGACATTTGGGTTGTTCTGACATGCTTTGCTCTATACCTGATTAGATAAAAAAGAGGGCAAATGATGTATTTATAAATATACTAAAGTAGGAGAACTTGAAATGGGACTTCATAAAGTAAACAACTAAAGATATAGAATAAAGCATTCTTTGACTTGGATTCACAAAACTCCAACATTTCCATTTTCATGAAACATGTTTACTCATATTACTTTGTTATCCATCACCATTCAGAGAATTGCAGACAGCTGATCGGACACCCAGTAGTGTACTCAATCCATCTGTTCATCCATCAACCTTATGGCGAATATGTGAAATGAAAAGTTTGCCTGAGGTCACAAAATAAAGGCAGAATTTAGTCATGGCAGTTAAGAAAAACAAACAAACAAACAAACAAACAAATCATCCTTTAATCTTTTGGCTAAATTTGTACTGAAATTACCTTGTTACCTTTATAAAATAATCTGACAAAACCTAAATGACTGATCTTGAACAACTATGTAAAATCCTGCTTTACATTTGATAGTAATTTAGTTGACATTAAAAAAATTCAATCAATAAATCTATATAATTTTTAAAAAGTGGTCAGGACAATATATGTTTTTTACAGATGATTTATAATGTAAGGAGTTCTTAGATTATATACTTTTAGTTGTGGGTTGGAGGGGTGCACAATACATCTTGGAAAATGGTAACTTAAATTTGTCCTTCACAAGTGGTCCATCTGTCTCTCCTCATCACAGAGAACACCTCAAAAAAATTTCTTTTAAGATTTCATTCATTGATTCATTTGTCAGAGTGAGAGAGAGATCACAAGCAAGGGGAATGGCAGGACAAGAGAGAAGCAGGCTTCCTGCTGAGCAAGGAGCTGATGTGGGATTGGATCCCAGGACCTGGGATCATGATCTGAGCTATAAACAGATGCTTAACCGACTGAACCACCCAGCCATCTCTCAAAAATTGTTTTTATAGCAATCAGTCCTTAGTAGAGAATAATCTATAACATGAAACATGGAATATTATATATTAAATTATCAAAAACCTCTATAATACAACTACGTGATTAAGTTTAAAGTGCATATATATCAAGGAAATAGTTTATCTTTCAATATAATCAGAATAAGTAAACTTTTATGCTTTATCTTAATGTGTGGCATTATATTTACTGAAGTCTATATGATATAAATAACCTAGAATTCTGACTTTTTTTTTAATATGGCTTTGCATTTATTATTTCTTATTTTTTTTTAAAGATTTTATTTATTTATTTGACAGACAGAGATCACAAGTAGGCAGAGAGGCAGACAGGCAGAGAGAGAGGAAGGGGAGCAGGCTCCCTGCTGAGCAGAAAGGCCAATGCGGGGGTCAATCCCAGGACCCTGGGATCATGACCTGAGCCAAAGGCAGAGGCTTTAACCCACTGAACCACCCAGGTGCCCCTAGAATTCTGACTTCTATCCCCGTTTTTGTAATAGTATTTTTTTTAATTCATTAATTCCTTCAACAAATGAAACACTTGAAACTTAAGAAACACTATGGTTATTTTTAGATAATAAGAATGCTACAATAAATGAGAGTATCTACCTTCAAATTGCTAGTAGGAGAGACAGGTAAGTAAATAGCAATTGAAGTGCAATACGGTAAGAGTTATAATGGTTCTTAGTTCAAAAGGACAAGGCAGCCCACAGAAAAGGCACATAATCTCTTCTTGAGTACCTAGGAAAACCTCACACTGGAATTCACATCTAAGATGAGACTCAAAGAATAAGTAGGAGTTAATCAATGAGAAAAAGAAAGAGCATCCTAGGTAGGAGGAATTGAATGTGTAAAATTCCAAAAGAGATGAGGAATATGGTATCTTTACAAAACCATAAAGTTTGGATATAAATAAGGTAGGTTACAAGCAGTGGTAATGTGAGAGAAATGCTTTTGTGGTGGTAACGAGAGGTCTGGTAGCTGTGAAATCAGTTAATAAGAAATAATCACTACCTGACCAAAATAGTAACAATAAGTATAAGAAGAAATGAATAAATGCCAAGCATGATTGGTTACTGATTTTCCAATAGGTTTGAATGGAGTTTTGGACATAGTAATTTGGAATGAATCATGTTCAGTCAAAAATATATTAAAATGTGAGGATATGGTTAGCAGTGATAAGGCTCTTTGGGATGAATTCTGGAATGCAGGAATATTTGGGAAAGCAATAATATATGACTGTGGGAGAAAAATGAGATTTTGCATTTCTTCTTCTAACATTTTTCTCATTTGAACTCAGAGCTCAGTTCTTTGGAGGGACTTGACAGTTAAATCAGAGTCGTTTGCTGACATTTTGAGATTCAATCTGTAATCTTAGATGGAAAATGGAAAGGGTTTATAGCAGACAGAAGAGTCTTAGGCAGAATATAATAAGAAGTAATCTCCAGCTTCCTGTCACAGCAGTAAGAAATTGTTATACCTTTGTGGATGGGGAAAAGCCATGGCTATAGACTGAATGTTTGTGTTCCCTCAAAATTCATATGTTGAAACTAAGCCCTAATATAGTGGAATCTGGAGGTGAGGCTTTTGGGAGTTAATTAGGTCATGAGGGTGAGCCCCTCATGGATGAGATGAGTGCTCTTAAAAAAGACACTCTAGAGAGATCCCTTGCCTCTTCCATCCTATGAGGACAAGGCAAAAAGACTGCCAGCTCTGACCCACTTTGAACCACAGAGTGGGTTCTCACCAGACAAAATTTGCCGATACTTTGGGACCTACCCTCTAGAACTGTGAGGAAAAAAAATAAAAAATAAAAAATAAATAAATAAAAATAAAATTCGGTTTGTAATCCATCTAGTAGTCCATAACATTTTTTACAGAAACCCAAATGGACTAAGATAGCTATCATGGCAGTAAGGAGAACATAGATATGTTTGTATCTGTTTGTGTATGTTTGGGGGAAGAGGAGGCTGATGAAGAGAGGAAACAGGAAGTTAGCCTCATGATCCCTTTTCCAGGGAGGTGGCAAGGTAGATCTATTTTTTGATCTGTGGCCAGAAAAGATATACGCCCAATTTCCTCATTAAAAACCTTCTATCTGTTCATAATAAAAAATTCAGAGATATTAATATATAGTTGTATATATAGCTGTATAGTTAACTTATATGTATGGTTATATTTCTTTTATATTGAGGTATAACTTACATACAGTAAAATATTTTGACCTTAAGTTTTTCATTCATTGAATTTTCAAAATTGCATAAATCCATGTAATCTGCATACCAAAAGAATAAAGACCAAAGCTATCATCCCAGAAAATTCATTATTGGTCCTTTCCATTTAAATGCATACCTTACTCCTACCCATGGATTAGTTTTGCTTTTACTGAATTTTATATAATGTCCTGGCCTCTTTTACTCCATATAATGGTTTTTGAAATTTATTATGTCTTT
Organism: Mustela erminea; assembly: GCF_009829155.1. NCBI lineage: Eukaryota > Metazoa > Chordata > Mammalia > Carnivora > Mustelidae > Mustela > Mustela erminea. The sequence continues at coordinate 28,223,841 of NC_045617.1, forward strand.
GTATGTATCTGCAGTTTCTTTTTTTTAATTGTTGAGTAGTATTCTATTATATAGATATACCACAGTTTTCTTTTTATGTGGGTAGTTATTGGGATTATTTTCAGTGTGTTGGCTACCATGAATAAGGCTGCTATAAACCATTTTTTTCAACCCATTTTTAGGGCTGCATGTTTTCCTTCCATTCAGTAAATAACAGAGAGTTCAAATACAGTAGGAGAATGAATAATTTTCAAAGAAATGTCGCTTACCCATAATCCCACCATTTAAAATTATAAATGTATGCATGTTCTAAGCACTCTGTATCTTCAGAGACATTTTGTATTGTTAACATTTTTTAAAGAACTTCTCCACCTATACCTTACTACTTCAGTTTAATTTTTTAAAACAGATTTATTTTAAAAGAACAGATATTTTGTTCTTTTTAAATAACTTATTTAAACATTAATATACAAAATGTTGCACATATAGAGCATAAATTTTCATAAATTTTGACATATGCATAATTTATGAAATCATTACTAGAATCAAAATGGACATATTTATCCTCCAAAAGTTTCCTATGCCCCTTTGTAATCTGTCATTCCTATCCCTTCCTAATTCAAAGCATCACTTACGTACTTCATGTCACTCTAGATAAGTTTATATTTTTTAGAGTTTTATGTGAATGGAATCATACAACTTATAATCCTTTTTACTGGACTTCTTTCTTTCAACATTTTTGAGATTTTTCCATGTCTTTGTGGGTTTCAGTATTTCATTCATGTTTATTGATGTATAGTATTCTACTGTATAGATATACTATTTGTTTATGGACTTTTTTCTAATTTTCAGCTATTATACTGTGATTATTATTGGAAAATCATTTGAATGACATATTATTTGTTTTATCTTGAGTACACACACTATGACAGGTATTATACATAGCATATATGTTTAACCTTTTAAAAAACTATTCAGAAATAGTTGTACTCTTACAGTCCCACCAGATCAAATTGCTGTACATCCTTGCAAACCTATAGTAAGTGTGCAGTGATATCTCATCATGATTTTAATTTCCATTCTCCTAGTAACTAGTAATGATGAGCATATTTTCATGTGTTTATTTGTATTTTCTTTGGTAAAATGTTTCTTTAAATTTTTTGTCAATTTTTATGGTGGTGTTGGGTTGTTTGTTTCATTGATTGAGTTTTGAGAGCATTTTATATATTCTGGGTTCATATTTTATCTTTTTTTTTTTTTTTAAGTAGTTCGTATACCCAGCATGGAGCCCAGCTCACAACCCTGAGATTAAGACCTGAGCTGAGATCAAGAGTTAGATGCTTAACTGACTAAGCCACCCAGGATATATATCTATCTTAATAAAATTTCTTTCTGCTTTTGAAAAGGTTTCATTTAGCTGTGGTTGAATGAAATTTTTAAAAATGTCAAATAAGACAAATTGTTTGATAGTGCTATCTAAGTCTGTTATATTCTTACTGATTTTCTGCCTGTCTCCCCATCAAAAATTCAAAGGTATAAAGTTTCTGAAAAATATATGTATACACAATTTATATACACATATAATATATATGTATATATATATTAGTATATATATATATACACACACACACGTATGTATGTAAGTTTCTGAAAATATATGTATACACACATTTATATACATATATGTATATATATTAGTATATATATAAACATATATAATGTATGTGTAGGTCTTACTGTAGATATACTCATATTTAGCACACACACATACATATATAATGTTTATATGTGTATCTATACACTTTTTACCTTTTACTTTTGCATTGTGACTTCATAATAAAGATCATTTTTAAAGTCATGTTTTGATATTTTTTCCATTTTAACAAACACTCTATTATATCTGGGGATTTTAGTTTTTGCCAAATTATGTGCAATTTTCAGCTATTATATCTACAAATATCTTTTATTTTCCATCCTCTTTCATCTTATGTGGGGACCTAATCAGAGGTATTTTAGGATGCTTGTAGTTGTCCCACAGTTCACTAATGATTGATCAATTGATTTAGATTTTGTCTATATTTCATTTTGAATAGTTTATATTGCTCTATTTTCAAGTACACTAATTTTTTCTTCTTCTAAGTGTCTAATCTGCCATTAATTTCATTGTTCTCATTATCAGATAAGGTTTAATCTCATAGTTTAATCAAAACCAGTTAACTAGATCTTTTAACATTTTTTGTGTCTGTACCTAGTTTCTTTTTAACATGTAGAATAGAGTTATATGAACTGTTTCAAGGACCTTGTCTCCTAATTCTAAAATCTGTTTTAATTTGAGGTGCATTTTGATTGAATTATCTCATCATATTTCCCTACTTCTTTGCATGAATGTAATCCTGCGGATTTTAATATTTTGGAGTGCAGAGTATTTTTATATTTCCATAAATATCCTTAAGTTCAGTTCCAGAATACACTTACTGTTGGGGTTAATGTAGAGCATGAAATCTTTAATACCTGGCTTGCTAAAATGTAACACAGAGGCCAATGGGGGCGAGGGAAGGTTTCAGAGAGGGGCATACGCTTTTGGAAGGCCGAGGCTGATGTGACCCTTGGAATGCCCTGAGAGAGTTGCCTTCTTGGAAGTTTCATAGCCCAAACAGCTGCCCTGTGATCTAAGAGAGGTATGCATTGTCCCTGAAGCTATCCTTAGCAGAACTCATAGAACACACAAATTAGGATATTGTATCTTTCCTGATAAACAGATCCTCCTAGTTCCAGTAAGACCCGTTGTCATACATCAAGTGCTTGAGAAACAGTGACAAGAATTTGTGATTATCCTGAAGGACCAATAGAAGGGAGCAAAGAAGGGCAAAGTTTCTTCTTCTCTAAGGGTTGACCCCCTTGCCTTCTCCTCTCTTTCTCAGCAAAGTCTGGAGTCATCTTTCATCTATTGGTATGAGGATTGCTGGCCATTTCTGAAAAGTTATTTGGAAACAATTTGCTCTTTTCAGGTTTTCTCTTAAGATTACCTTGGTGGGTATGTAACAGTGCTCATTCTTATTATAATTATATTCTACTAATGCACATGTTTCCACGTTCTTGACCTTATGTCACATTACTAATGACAATTTACAGATTGGCTGATGGAAAAAGGTGTTATTGCCAGCCCTATGTGAATGTGGCAGACTACATCCATTTCTTTCAAATACTTATTTACCAGAGCTTGGGTGGTTTCCTCACGTCTTTGCATTTGAGTTCCCTCTGTAGACTCTTGACTCTCTGGTATTGTGTCTTGTGAACACTAGTCAACTTTGTGTCCCAGGGATCTCAGCTTTCTCTCCAACTCACTAAGTAACTTCTCCTCCTCCTGGCTTACCTTCTCCTGTGCTGCGGCTGGAATCTCTCTCGAGGCAATAAGTGAGGTCCATAGTAGAGCTTATCTCATTGTGTAAAGTATCTCAAGAATTGTCTTTCCTTTTCTGATTATAATCTAATCACTCTGTCTTTGGAGTACATAATGAAATCAAGTCTTCTATCTTTATTATTCTTTTTAAAAATTTTTTGGGGGGAGTGGTTATTCTTTTTATTTTAATTTTTAACTTTTTTTATTTTTTATAAACATATAATGTATTTTTATCCCCAGGAGTACAGATCTGTGAATCGCCAGGTTTACGCACTTCACAGCACTCACCATAGCACATACCCTACCCAATGTCTATAAACCCATCCCCCTTCTCCCAACTCCCCTCCCCCCAGCACCCTCAGTTTATTTTGTGAGATTAAGAGTCACTTATGGTTTGTCTCCCTCCCAATCCCATCTTGTTTCATTTATTCTTCTCCTACCCCCTTAACGCCCCATGTTGCTTCTCCACTTCCTCATATCAGGGAGATCATATGATAGTTGTCTTTCTCCGATTGACTTATTTTGCTAAGCGTGATTCCATCCACTATGATGGCTGCATAGTATTCCATTGTGTATATATATCACATCTTCTTTATCCAGTCATCTCTTCATGGACATCTAGGTTCTTTCCATAGTTTGGCTATTGTAGACATTGCTGCTATAAACATTCAGGTGCATGTGCCCCTTCGGATCACTACATTTGTATCTTTAGGGTAAATATCCAGTAGTGCTATTGCTGGGTCATAGGGTAGTTCTTTTTTCAACATTTTGAGGAACCTCCATGCTGTTTTCCAGAGTGGTTGCACCAGCTTGCATTCCCACCAACAGTGTGGGAGGGTTCCCCTTTCTCCGCATCCTCGCCAGCATCTGTCATTTCCTGACTTGTTAATTTTAGCCATTCTGACTGATGTGAGGTGGTATTTCATTGTGGTTTTGATTTGTATTTCCCTGATGCTGAGTGATATGGAGCCCTTTATTATGCCATCTGGATGTCTTCTTTGCAGAAATGTCTGTTCATATCTTCTGCCCATTTCTTGATTGGATTATTTGTTCTTTGGGTGTTGAGTTTGCTAAGTTCTTTATAGATTTTGGATACTAGTCCTTTATCTGGTGTGTCGTTTTTTTTTTTTTTTTTTTAAAGATTTTATTTATTTATTTGACAGAGAGAGAGATCACAAATAGGCAGAGAGACAGACAGAGAGAGAGATGAGGAGAAGCAGGCTCCCTGCTGAGCAGAGAGCCCAATGCGGGACTCGATCCCAGGCCCCTGGGATCATGACCTGAGCCGAAGGTAGAGGCTTAACCCACTGAGCCACCCAGGCGCCCCAATCTGGTGTGTCGTTTGCAAATATCTTCTCCCATTCTGTCAGTTGTCTTTTGGTTTTGTTAACTGTTTCCTTTGCTGTGCAAAAGCTTTTGATCTTGATAAAATCCCAATAGTTCATTTTTGCCCTTGCTTCCCTTGCCTTTGGCAATGTTCCTAGGAAGATGTTGCTGTGGCTGAGGTCGAAGAGGTTGCTACCTGTGTTCTCTTCAAGGATTTTGATGGATTCCTGTCTCACATTGAGGTCCTTCATCCATTTTGAGTCTATTTTCGTGTGTGGTATAAGAAAATGGTCCAATTTCATTTTTCTTCATGTGGCTGTCCAATTTTCCCAACACCATTTATTGAAGAAGCTGTCTTTTTTCCATTGGACATTCTTTCCTGCTTTGTCAAAGATTAGTTGACCATAGAGTTGAGGGTCTATTTCTGGGCACTCTATTCGGTTCCATTGATCTATGTGCCCGTTTTTGTGCCAGTACCATGCTGTCTTGATGATCACAGCTTTGTAATAGAGCTTGAAGTCCGAAATTGTGATGCCACAAACTTTAGTTTTCTTTTTCAATATTCCTTTGGCTATTTGAGGTCTTTTCTGGTTCCATATAAATTTTAGGGTTATTTGTTCCATTTCTTTGAAAAAAATGGATGGTGTTTTGATAGGAATTGCTTTAAATATGTAAATTGCTTTGGGTATCATAGACATTTTCACAATATTTGTTCTTCCAATCCAGGAGCATGGAACATATTTCCATTTCTTTGTGTCTTCCTCAATTTTATCTTAACTTTATTTAGGTTTATTCCTAGGTGTCTTATAGTTTGAGGTGCAATTGTAAATGGGATTAACTCCTTAATTTCTCTTTCTTCTGTCTTGTTGTTTGTGTAGAGAAATGCAACTGATTTCTGTGCATTGATTTTATATCCTGGCACTTTACTGAATTCCTGTACAAGTTCTAGCAGATTTGGAGTGGAGTCTTTTGGATTTTCCACATACAGTATCATATCATCTACGAAGAGTGATAGTTTGATTTCTTCTTTGCTGATTTGGATGCCTTTAATTTCCTTTTGTTGTCTGATTGCTGAGTACTAGGACTTCTAGTACTATGTTGAATAGCAGTATGATAATGGACATCCCTGCTGTGTTCCTGACCTTAACAAAAAGCTTTCGCGGTTTTTCTCCATTGACAATGATATTTGCGGTGGGTTTTTCATAAATGGCTTTGATAATATTGAGGTATGTGCCCTCTATCCCTACACTTTGAAGAGTTTTGATCAGGAAGGGATGCTGTACTTTGTCAAATGCTTTTTCAGCATTTACTGAGAGTATCATATGGTTCTTGTTCTTTCTTTTATTAATGTGTTGAATCACATTGATTGATTTGCGGATGTTGAACCAACCTTGCAGTCCTGGAATAAATCCCACTTGGTCGTGGTGAATAATCCTTTTAATATACTGTTGAATCCTATTGGCTAGTATTTTGGAGAGAATTTTTGCATCTGTGTTCATCAAATATATTGGTCTGTAGTTCTCTTTTTTTGATGGGATCCTTGTCTGGCTTTGGGATGAAGGTGATGCTGTCCTCATAAAATGAGTTTGGAAGTTTTCCTTCCATTTCTATTTTTGGGAACAGTTTCAGGGGAATAGGAATTAGTTCTTCTTTAAATGTTTGGTAGAATTCCCCTGGGAAGCTGTCTGGCCCTGGGCTTTTGTTTGCTTGGAGATTTTTGATGACTGTTTCAATCTCCTTACTGGTTATGGGTCTGTTCAGGCTTTCTATTTATTCCTGGTTCAGTTGTGGTAGTTTATATGTCTCTAGAAATGCATCCATTTCTTCCAGATTGTCAAATTTGTTGGCGTAGAGTTGCTCTTAGTATGTTCTTATAATAGTTTGTATTTCTTTGGTGTTAGTTGTGATCTCTCCTCTTTCATTCATGATTTTATTTATTTGGGTCCTTTCTCTTTTCTTTTTGATAAGTCTGGCCAGGGGTTTATCAATCTTATTAATTCTTTCAAAGAACCAGCTCCTAGTTTCCTTGATTTGTTCTATTGGTTTTTTTGTTTGTTTGTTTGTTTCTATTTCATTGATTTCTGCTCTGATCTTTATGATTTCTCTTCTCCTGCTGGGTTTAGGGTTTCTTTCTTGTTCTTTCTCCAACTCCTTTAGGTTGGGGTTAGGTTGTGTACTTGAGACCTTTCTTGTTTCTTGAGAAAGGATTGTGCCGCTATATATTTTCCTCTCAGGACTGCCTTTGCTATGTTCCACAGATTTTAAACCATTGTGTTTTCATTATCATTTGTTTCTATGAATTTTTTCAGTTCTTCTTTAATTTCCTGGTTGACCCATTCATTCTTTAAAAAGATGCTGTTTAGGGACGCCTGGGTGGCTCAGTTGGTTAAGCAGCTGCCTTCGGCTCAGATCATGATCCCAGCGTCCTGGGATCAAGTCCCACATCGGGCTCCTTGCTCAGCGGGGAGCCTGCTTCTCCCTCTGCCTCTGCCTGCCATTCTGTCTGCCTGTGCTCGCTCTCTCCCCCTCTCTCTCTCTGATAAAAAAAAAAAAAAAAAAAAAAGATGCTGTTTAGTCTCCATGTATTTGGGTTCTTTCCAAATTTCTTCTCGTGATTGAGTTCTAGCTTCAGAACATTGTGGTCTGAAAATATGCAGGGAATGATCCCAATCTTTTGATACTGGTTGAGACCTGATTTAGGACCCAGGATGTGATCTATTCTGGAGAATGTTCCATGTGCACCAGAGAAGAATGTGTATTCTGTTGTTTTGGAATGAAATGTTCTGAATATATCTGTGATGTCCATCTGGTCCAGTGTGTCATTTAAGGCCTTTATTTCCTTGTTGATCTTTTGCTTGGATGATCTGTCCATTTCAGTGAGGGGAGTGTTAAAGTCCCCTACTATTATTGTATTATTGTTGATGTGTTTCTTTGATTTTGTTACTAATTGGTTTATATAGTTGGCTGCTCCCACGTTAGGGGCATAGATATTTAAAATTGTTAGATCTTCTTGTTAGATCCTTTGAGTATGATATAGTGTCCTTCCTCATCTCTTATTATAGTCTTTGGTTTAAAATCTAATTGATCTGATATAAGGATTACCACCTCTGCTTTCTTCTGATGTCCATTAGCATGGTAAATTGTTTTCCATCCCCTCACTTTAAATCGGAAGGTGTCTTCGGGTTTAAAATGAGTTTCTTGTAGGCAACATATAGATGGGTTTTTTTTTTTTAAAGATTTTATTTATTTATTTGACATAGAGAGATCACAGTAGGCAGAGAGGCAGGCAGAGAGAGAGAGGAGGAAGCAGGCTCCCTGCTGAGCAGAGAGCCCGATGCGGGACTCGATCCCAGGACCCTGAGATCATGACCTGAGCTGAAGGCAGCGGCTTAACCCACTGAGCCACCCAGGCGCCCGGGTTTTGTTTTTTTATCCATTCTGATACCCTGTGTATTTTGATTGGGGCATTTATCCCATTAACATTCAGGATAACTATTGAGAGATATGAATTTAGTGCCATTGTATTGCCTGTAAGGTGACTGTTAATGTATATTGTCTCTGCTCCTTTCTGATCTACTACTTTTAGGCTCTCTCTTTGCTTAGAGGACCCCTTTCAATATTTCCTGTAGAGCTGGTTTGGTGTTTGCAAATTCTTTCAGTTTTTGTTCGTCCTGGAAGCTTTTTATTTCTCCTTCTATTTTCAATGATAGTCTAGCTGGATATAGTATTCTTGGCTGCATGTTTTTCTCGATCAGTGCTCTGAATATATCATGCCAGTTCTTTCTGGCCTGCCAGGTCTCTGTGGATAAATCTGCTGCCAATCTAATATTTTTACCATTGTATATTACAGACTTCTTTTCCGGGGCTGCTCTCAGGATTTTCTCTTTGTCACTAAGACTTGTAAATTTTACTATTAGGTGACAGGGTATGGACCTATTCTTGTTGATTTTGAGGAGGGGTTCTCTGTGCCTCCTGGATTTTGATGCTGGTTCCCTTTGCCATATTAGGGAAATTCTCTCCAATAATTATCTCCAATATAACTTCTGCTCCCTTCTCTCTTTCTTCTTCTTCTGGAATCCCAATTATTCGAATGTTTTTTCATCTTATGGTGTCACTTATCTCTCGAATTCTCCCCTCGTGATCCAGTAGCTGTTTGTCCCTTTTTTGCTCAGCTTCTTTATTCTCTGTCATTTGGTCTTCTATATCACTAATTCTTTCTTCTGACTCATTTATCCTAGTAGTGAGACCCTCCATTTTTGATGGCACCTCTTTAATAGCTTTTTTGATTTCAACTTGGTTAGATTTTAATTCTTTTATTTCTCCAGCAAGGGCTTTTATATCTCCTGAGAGGGTTTCTCTAATATCTTCCATGCCTTTTTCAAGCCCAGCTTGAACTCTAGATCTGACATATTACCAATGTCTGTATTGATTAGTTCCCTAGCCTTTGGTACTGCCTCTTGTTCTTTTTTTTTTTTTTTTAAAGAGGGAATCTTTTTTTTTTTTTTTTAGTTTATTTGACAGACAGAGATCACAAGTAGACAGAGAGGCAGGCAGAGAGAGAGAGAGAGGGAAGCAGGCTCCCTGTGGAGCAGAGAGCCCAATGTGGGACTCAATCCCAGGACCCTGAGATCATGACCTGAGCCGAAGGCAGCAGCTTAACCCACTGAGCCACCCAGGTACCCTTGTTCTTTTTTTTATGGTGAATTTTTCAGCTTTGTCATTTTGTCCAGATAAGAGTATATGAAGGAGCAATAAAATAGTAAAAGGGTGTCAAAGACCCCAGGAAAATACGCTTTAACCAAATCAGAAGAGACCCCAAATTGTGGGGGGGATAAAGGGGATAAAAAGAGGTTCAGAAAGAAAAAAAAAAAAAGAAACAATTAAAAAAAGAAAACATATAAAGAAGGGCACCTGGGTGGCTCAGTGGTTTAGAAAACATATAAAGAAAAAAATATAAAAAAGAAAAAAATATATATATATATTAGATAAACTAGTTAAAAAACGTTACAAAAGAAAATGGTAAAAGCTAAAAAAAATTAGCAGAAGAAGAAAAAAGTTAAAACAAAAAACAAATTAAATTAACTGCAAGACTAATGAATCATGGGGAGAAAGCCATGAGTTCAGTGCTTTGCTTTCTCCTCCTCTGGAATTCCGCTCCTCTCCTTGGAATTGAACCTGCACTCCTTGGTAAGGAGCTTGTTCCTGGCTGGATTTCTTTTTGATCTTCTGTGGGAGGGGCCTGTTGTAGTGATTTTCAAGTGTCTTTGCCCCAGGCGGAATTGCACAGCCCTTACCAGGGGCTGGGCTGAGTAATCTGCCCAGGTTCGCTTTCAGTAGCTTTTGTTCCCTGAACACTTTCCGAAGAGTTCTGGAGGCGGGAATGAAAATGGCGGCCTCCCAGTTTCTGGCCCAGAGGAGCCAAGAGCTTGGGGCCCCACTCCTCAGTGCACCCTCAGAGAATAGTGCCCAATAACTCCCGTCTCCCTGGCCTCCGGCCGCACTCTGAGCTCACCCAGGCTGCGACTGGTTCAAGGTAACCCTGAGCTGAGAGCTCACTCCTCAATTCTGTCTCTGTAGCCAGCTTCACCGTACTAATACTTGCAAGCTCTGCGACACTCAGACACCCCCGGTCCTTCTGTGATCTTGCAGGACCTGGGTCCACGCTGACCCCACGTGGGCTTCACCTTGGTTTAGCCTCTGGAGCGATGTCCCTCAGCAGAACAGACTTTTAAAAGTCCTGATTTTGTGCTCTGTTGCTCTGCTGCTTTCCAGGAGCTGGCCCCCTCCCCCTGGAGTCTATCTTCCCATCGCTTTGAATTCACTTCTCCGCCAGTCCTACTTTTCAGAAAGTGGTTGATTTTCTGTTTCTAGAATTGCTGTTCTTCTCTTCGATCTCCCATTGGATTTGTAGGTATATTTGCAATGTTTAGATAAGCTATCTAGCTGATCTCCTGCTACCTGATGTAGCTTCTGCCTGCCACTTCTCCGCCATCTCGACTCCTTCCGGTTATTTTATTGTATTCATGTTCTTGCTATTTTGTGCTTCCATACAAATTTGAGATTGAGTCTCTTGATCTCTTCAAGAAATCCTGTTGGACTTTGATAGAGAATTTTTAAATCTATAGATCAATTTGAGAAAATATGTATGACAATACTGTCATTCTTTCCATGAACATTTTATATTTCTTAATTCCTTTATTTCTTCTTTAATTTCTCTCATAATTACTATACTCAGTATTTAATTTTTTATGCTTTTTAAAAAGTGTTTCTTATGCATTAGGTTATTTAATCCTGACAGCAGATTTAGAGGTATTATCTCCATTTTATAGATGAAGAACAAATACATACAAGGGTTAAATAATAACAGGCCTATTAATTTAAGCCAAACAGCCTGGTTCCTAATTTGTGTTCTTAACAGTTATACTTCTAACTTCTTCCCCAGTTTTTTTTTTTTAAGTAGGTTTAATTTTTTAATTTTTTAAAATTAACATATATGTATTATTTGTTTCAGGGGTACAGGTCTACAGTTCATCAGTCTTACACTATTCACAGTGGTCACCATAGCACATACCCTCCCCAATGTCCATCACCCAACTACACCATTTCTCCCACCCCATTCCCCTCCAGCAACTCTCAGTTTATTTCCTGAGATTAAGAGACTCTAATGATTTGTCTCCCTCTCTGGTTTCATCTTTTTTCATTTTTCCCTCCCTTCCCCTATGATCCTCTGTCTTGTTTCTCAGATTCCTCATATCAATGAGATCGTATGATAAATGTCTTTTTTCTAATTAGCTTATTTTACTTAGCATAATACCCTCTAGTTCCATCTAAGTCCTTGCAAGTGACAAGATTTCAGGGGTTTTTGATGGCTGCATAATATTCCTGTGTGTGTGTGTATGTGTGTGTGTGTACACACAATAGACTATTATGATGTGAAATATATATATATTATCTCACATATTCTTTATCCATTCATCTTTTGATAAACATTTAGGCTCTTTCCATCATTTGGCCATTGTGGGCATTGTTGCTATAAACTTTCGGGTGCACGTGTCCCATCAGATCACTACATTTGTATCTTTAGAGTGAATACCTAGTAGTGCAATTGCTGGGTCATAGGGTAGCTCTATTTTTAACTTTTTGAGGAAACTTCATACAGTTTTCCAGAGTGGCTAGACCAGCTTGCATTCCCACTAACAGCGTAGGAGGGCTCTCCTTTCTCCACATCCTCACCAACACCTGTCATTTCCTGATTTGTTAATTTTAGCCATTCTGACTGGTGTGAGGTGTTATCTCATTGTGGTTTTTGTTTGTACTTGCCTGATGCTGAGTGATGTTGAGCATTTTTTCATGTGTCTGTTGCCCATGTGGATGTCTTCTTTGCAAAGAAGTCTGTTCATGTCTTCTGCCCATTTTTTGATTGGATTATTTGTTCTTTGTGTGTTGAGTTCGTTAATTTTTTAGAGATTTTGGATACTACCCCCGTATCTGTCATTTGCAAATATCTTCTGCCGTTGTCAGTTGTCTTTTGGTTTTGTTGACTGTTTCCTTTGCTGTGCAAAAGCTTTTGATCTTGATGAAGTCCCAGTAGTTTATTTTGCCCTTGCTTCTCTTGCCTTTGGTGATGTTTCTAGAAAGAAATTGCTCTAGCTGAGGTCAAAAAGGTTGCTGCCTCTGTTCTCCTCAAGGATTTTGATCTGTTGCTGTCTCACATTTAGGTCTTTCATCCATTTGAGTCTATTTTTATGTGTGGTATAAGGAAATGGCCCAGTTTCATTCTTCTGCATGTGGCTGTCCAATTTCCCCAAACTATTTGTTGAAGAGATTGTTTTTTCTTCCAGTGGATATTCTTTCCTGCTTTGTCAAAGATTAGTTGACCATAGAGGTCAGAGTTCATTTCCGGTCTCTTTGTTATGTTCCACTGATCTATGTGTCTGTTTTTGTGCCAGTACCATACTGTCTTGATGATGACAGCTTTGTAATAGAGCTTGAAGTCTGGAATTGTGATGCCGCCAACTTTGGATTTCTTTTACAACATTCCTCTGGCTATTTGGGGTCTTTTCTGGTTCCATATAAATTTTAGGGTTATTTGTTCCATTTCTTTGAAAAAAGTTGGTGGTATTTTGATAGGAATTGCATTAATTGTGTAAATTGCTCTAGGTGGCATAGACATTTTCACAATATTTGTTCTTCCAATCCATGAGCATGGAACATTTTTCCATTTTGTGTCTTCCTCAATTTCTTTCTTGAGTATTCTATAGTTTTCCTAGTACAAATTTTTTGCCTCTTTGGTTGGATTTATTCCTAAGTATCTTATGTTTTGGGGTGCAACTGTAAATGGGATCGACTCCTTAATTTCTCTTTCTTCTGTCTTGTTGTTGATATATAGAAATACAACTGATTTCTGTGCATTGATTTTATGTCCTGACACTTTACTGAATTCCTGTATGAGTTCTAGCAGTTTTGGGTTGCAGTCTTTTGGGTTTTCTACATCAAATACTATATCATCTGCAAAGAGTGAGAGTTCGATTTCTTTGGCAATTCAAGAGCCTTTTATTTCTTTTTGTTGTCTGATTGCTGAGGCTAAGACTTCTAGTACTAGTACTAGTACTAGTACATTTATATTGATACCTAATTCACATAAAACCATTTACCTGTTAAAATTGTTCAGTTCAGGGCACCTGGATGGCTCAGTGGGTTAAGCCGCTGCCTTTGGCTCAGGTCATGATCTCAGGGTCCTGGGATCGAGTCCCGCATCGGGCTCTCTGCTCAGCAGGGAGCCTGCTTCCTCCTCTCTCTCTCTCTCTGCCTGCCTCTCTGCCTACTTGTGATCTCTCTCTGTCAAATAAATAAATAAAATCTTTAAAAAAAAATAAAATTGTTCAGTTCAATTTCTTTGGAAAATTCATGTATTTATATAACCATCACTGTAGTATAATTTTAGAACATCATCACCCCAAAACAAATCACTGCCTGTATCTTTTAAGTGGTTACTCTCAGTTCCCCCCTATCTATCTCCACACCAAACACTGAGCATCTAGTAAATTAATTTCTACTTTTATAGATTTATGTATTCTGGACATTTCATATAAATGGATTCATACAATATGTCGTCTGTGTGTGTATGTCTTTTTTTGGTTGTTTGTTTGTTTTTGGTTTTGTGGGGTTTTTTTTGTTTGTTTCTTTGTTTGTTTAGCACAAGGCTACAGTGTTTCATCAGTATACATCATTGCTGCCAAATAATATTTCATTGTGTTGATACAGCACAGGTTGTTTATCTACTTAGTAGTTGGTGGACATTTGGGTTCTCTCCACATTTTGGTGCTTATGAATAATACTGCTAAAAACATATGTGTGTGTAAGTGATCCTTTTTCTTTTATTTATGGAAGAGTTTTGAAAGGATTTGCATTTATTCTTTAAGTGTTTGATAGAGTTTACCAGTGAAGTAATCTGTGCTTGGGCTTTTTCTTGTGGAAGGTTTTAAAATTATAGATCTAGTGTCTTAATTTTATTAAAAGTATATTCGGATTATCTTTTTTCTTTCTAGAGTTAGTTTTGCTGTATTTCTAGATCTTGTCCATTAATCTGAGTTGTCTAATTTGTTAATATATGGTTGCTTTCAAATTTAATTCCACTGTGGTTGCAAAGGATACTTTATATAATTTAAATTATTTAAGTTTAATGAAGCTTATTTTATGGCCTAGCATAGTGTCTGTTCTGGAAAATGTTCCATGTATGCTGGAGAAGAGTATATATTCTGCTCTTGTTGGGTGGCATGCCCTCCAGATGTCTGTTAGTTCTGATGGATTTACAGTGTTTCAAGTCCTTTGTTTTCTTATTTAACTTATTTTTTTTTTATTTATTTATTTGACAGAGAGAGAGATCACAAATAGGCAGAGAGACAGACAGAGAGAGATGAGGAGAAGCAGGCTCCCTGCTGAGCAGAGAGCCCAATGCGGGACTCGATCCCAGGCCCCTGGGATCATGACCTGAGCCGAAGGCAGCGGCTTAACCCACTGAGCCACCCAGGCGCCCCTAACTTATTTTTTTAAAAGATTTTATTTATTTGGCAAAGAGAGAGAAAGAGAGAGAGAGATCACAAGTAGGTGGAGAGGCAGGCAGAGAGAGAGAAGAAACAGGCTCCCTGCTGAGCCGAGAGCCTAATGACCTGAGCCAAAGGCAAAGGATTAACCCACTGAGCCACCCCGGCGCTCCTCTTACTTAACTTATGCCTAATTGTTCTAGTCGTTATTACCTGTGGGATATTGAAGTCTTCAACTCTTTTTTACTTAACCTTTTTTTTTTTTGCTAGTTTTATGGTTTTATTAACACAAATACTGCTCTCAAGTCTTATTTTTGAAGTGACTATTTCTTGCTTCAATTCTATCAGTTTGTCCTTCATGTATTTTGGAACTTTATTGTTAGGTGCATATTATTTAATTATTATATTTTATTGGTTTATGGATCTGTTTATCATTATGAAAATCCCATCTTTGCTCTAGTAACAACTGTTCTTCAAATTATTTCCCCCCTGATATTAGTATAGCCACTGCAACTCTCTTTTCCTTGCTATTTGCATGGTGTGTGTATATATATCTTTTTTTTCATTCTGCTAATCTCTGCTTTTAGAGTTTTAATCTAAATATAATTTAGATTTAAATTTAAATACAAAATATATAATTCCTATTTTATACATAATTACATTATATGTAAATAATTTTAAAATAGGAATTATATTGGTAATTTTGCTGCTATTTACTATATGCCTTATGGCTTTCTATTTCTGTTCATTATTATTCTTTATGTGTTAAAAAGACTTTTTCTAACTTAACACTTTAATTTCAATATAATGTACGTTTACCTATCTATATATAAAGTTATTTTGAAATGGATATGGTGTATATTACAATTATCATCTTACTTTAAAATAATCTTGTTCAGATCAATACCAATGTCAATGAAATCTGGAAACCTTGTTTCAAATTGCTATGTTCCCCCCTTGTTTTTTTATGTTATTATTACCATTTAAATTATGTGTTTTCATATCATATTTAATAAATAATTCTATATAATTTAGGTGATTTAAGGCTAAAAGAAAAAGGTAAAAAGAATAACACCTGTAGTAGGAAAATTTAGGTAATTTAAGATGGACAGAACCATAGTCTGAATAAAGAGAATAACTTAACCTAGTTCTTAATACTTCCAGATATATTCAGGCAAAAATTGATCAAATGATTTAAATATTTTTGTTAAAATGTCATTTAAAATATCCATAATAATCAGTTTTTACATAATCAAGTCAATGACACTACAGTGAATCTAAATCAGCAAATAATGGGAAAAATGAGTGATTGTACCAAATATATATATATATATATATATATATATATATATACATATATGTATGTATGAACAAATTTCATAGAATGAGAAAAAATTAGGTAAACCTAATATGTATTTAAAAATTATTTGTCTCCATTAAAAATTACATTTGAGTTCTGTTCTTTCAGAGTTCTCTGTAACATGTGATAATAGAGAGAGAAAATAAAAAGTAGAAACCTAGTGACTAAAATACCTTTTTTTTTTTAAGATTTTATTTAGTTATTTGACAGAGATCACAAATAGGCAGACAGGCAGGCAGAGAGAGAGGGGGAAGCAGGCTCCCCGCTGCGCAGAGAGCCTGATGCGGGGTTCCATCCCAGGACCCCGGGACCATGACCTGAGCCGAAGACAGAAGCTTTACCACACTGAGCCACCCAGGCGCCCCTAAAATACCTTCTTTTGTTTTTGTTTTATTGACTGTATGTAGTAGTATATCATTATTGCAAAATAAAGGGAATTTTTTTTTCCTGTGTATCTAGAGCCCTGTAAAAATTCTCCATAGTAGGGTGGTAGCTTAGGAAGTGCAGTATTTTCTTTCCTTTCTTAGAGAGAGAAAGCTAAATTGGTAAACAGAGAAGAGCTAACATTGAATACATGCTGTTTTGGAGCATATTACAATTTCAATGTATTCCTTCGAAAACAGATGTTTTACATCTCTAGCCCATAGTACCTCTGAAGGTTATCTTATTTAGGAAACCTTTGCAAATGCTATCAAGTTAAAATGAAGTTATTAGGGTAGGCCCTAATCTAATGTGACTGGCATCACTCTAAGAGGGAAATTTGGATATAATACGCATGGAGAGTGTCAAGTAAAGACCGAGGCAGAGATTACAGCGAAGCATCTGTAAACCGAGGAATGGCAGGGCCTGCCAACTGCCATCGGAAGCTGCATCTACAAGAGATCAAGGAGTGCTACAGATTTAGCTACAGATTGCTAAATGTTCCCCGAAGCTAGAAGACAGGCATGAAATAGATTGTCCCTTAGAGCTTACAGAATGAACCCTGTTGCCTACGTCTTGATTTGGGACTTGTAGGCACTGTAATTGTGAGACAAAATAGATGATTAATACACATACTATTTATAGATTTCACTTATTTCAGGGACTTCATATCTTAAGAAACTTGCATGGATCATTTTACAGTTCTGGTTAATATACGACTCAATTTTTGTACCAGTATGAACTGCCTGAAAAATACCATAATAATTAGACAAAACAATTTGGGGCTCAATTAATAGAAAGGTATTTTCTCAAATATTAACCCTTTTATTAAGTTGTTACATTGCAAATTATATGTAGGTTAATATATGTGGGTAGTTAAATGTGTGTTAACCAACCTTTAGAACCAGAATTTCTCATATTTATTTCCCTACAAATTTAGTCTCAGTACTAGAGTACTATACATTTCTTTCATATTTTTCTTGCTTTCCTTGAAAATGGAAATCCTTCTTTTAATTTTAACTTTAATAAACTGCTAACATAGGAGATGCCAATTATCTTTGTAAGAACATTTTTCTTAAACATGAAGGGGGTATAAATGTTTCTTTTATTGAGGTGAATATAGAAAATTAACACAAGTGCTCTTAAATTACTTTTAATATTTATATGGACTGTATTTTAACATGTCAAAGAAATAAGATATAATTTAAAGCCATGTTTCATAGCAAGGTGTGTATGTGTATGTCTGTGTGAATATATATTTTAACTATGTAAACATAACTGCAAACCTTTTTTAAGTAATATCAAAGGAATCCATATAAATGGAATCCATATCAATGGATTTCTTTATATTAAGAAGAGTGGGTTAATATGCTATTTGAGAACTCTGGAAAAACCACAGAGACATTTTTAAGTTATTTAAGGTAAGGTAGCTCATCTAAAGAGTCTTTAAGAACGCATTATAAAGACCTAACAAAGAATTAGATATTTTAAATGTTTTCTCAAGTTTAATATTTAAGAAAAAAATAATTAGGTAAATTTCTTATACAGTGTAGGCATTACAGGGAACACTCTCATAAAGGATAAAATGTCTGAGGAGAGAAAATATACTGACATTAAAAAGACAATGTTTGGGGGCACCTGGATGACTCAGTTGGTTAAATGTTTGACTCCTGATTTGGGCTCAGGTCATGATCTCAGGGTCATGGAATCAGGCTCCATGCCCACCTGGTGCTCAGCTTGGAGTCTGCTTGGGAGTCTCTCTTTCCCTCTCTTTCTGCCCCTCACTCCACTTGCACTCTAAACAAACAAATAAATAAATAAAATCTTAGGGAAAAAGACAGCATTTGGGAGGGTCCTACTTCTACTCTGTTTTAATAGATTTAAATAGTCATGCTCAATATGTATTGATGCCTTTCCCAGTATACTGCTAATGGAGAAAAATAAGAAGTGCCTAGAATACTCAGAAGACATATGCCAGTAGTAACCTTCCACCATTATATTTTAATTTCTTTAAACCCACTAAGAGGGGTGCCTGTTCTCATTGGTTAAGCAGCTGCCTTCAGCTCAGGTCATGATCTCAGAGTCTTGCTCTGTGGAGAGTCTGCTTCTCCTTCTCCCTCTGCCCTTCCCCCTGCTCCTGCTCTCTCTCTCTCTTAAATGAATAAATTAAAAAATCTTTAAAATAAATAAAGAAAGAAAGCCACTAAGAGATGGGATAAGTAAGTAAGGATTTATTATTTTGGAATTTACCAACTACAGAGCAAAGGAGATTATAATGTAGACAAATTTAAAATCAGATTTTTTTAAAAAAGGAGAGAAAATTTAAGCCTTTCTACAAAGTCGTACAATTAAGACTTTGATGTGTATTGTTTCAAATAGTTTATCTACTAACTATTCAACAAATATTTAATTAATGTCAGCTCTGTGTCAGATAGTAAGCTAGGCACTATTTCACACTGATGGCCTTTGCCACTGAAGGATACATGTTTTGTTATTAGAAGTATGACTAAGCCAAGAGATAACAAAGTGTAGAAGGCATCATGATACAGTTAACACCAAATGCTTTGGAGAATGGATATATGAGAATTGCTTTTGAAATTAATAATCATTTTCTACTGAAAGGTTACTTAGTATTTAGTGTGCAAAATATTCTGTCTGCCACAGTACCATGTTTGCATTATCAGATTTATGGAAAATATATGTTTTTTCTACAGTCCAAATTTTTAAAAAGTTGAAAAACTATATTTTGTTATGCAGAAGAATTTCAAAGGGAGTGCATTTTCTATTATTGTCCTCCAAAAGGGGATTTAACAAGTTTCCAATGAGAAAAGCTTCATTTTAGGTTTTCATTTTTATTATAATTTAAACATATATAAGTACATTCTGGATCATTGAGAAGAAAACCTTGTAAGTACATATATGCTACTTCAGAGCCTGAATTCATATATATTTTAGAATATTATAGTAACACAATGTAAATGGGTATGGACTGATCAGAAAGTGCATAAGTAGACTCCTAAAGAAAATTCTTGCTAATTGATGGCCCCTGTGGCATACCAAGATTTCATCACAGTAATTCAAAGAAAGAAAAAAGTTGGAGCAATTCAATGATACATGATACAGGGTTCCAAAATGTCGGAGGCAGGCCCCTGGCCAGGGCGGCCTCCGCCATTAAAATATGGCGCCTGGCTAGTTGCCAGGTTAGGATTGCCTTGTGAGACTAAGCGGAACGCCCAAAGAGGAAGTAAACAGCATTGGTTGCTAGCGAAGTTGTTCGTTTAGGTGCACAGGCTGATTTGCTCCCTCCTGTACCCTGCTCGCTGATTGGTCACGTAAGCGTATATAAGTGTGTAGACTTGGGGAAATAAAGAGAGAGAGAAGAGAGAGAAGATGCATCCGAACCAGGGCGTCTTGTCGTCCTTGCAGGGTGAGGGCGACAAATGGTGCCGAAACCCGGGAACTAAATAAAGGAATCTTACAAGGTAATCCGCAGGAAAGCGGGGAGTAAAGGTCCGCAGGTAAGCGGGGAAGGGACCACGTTCAAAAGTGGGAATTCCGCGGTAAAGCGGGGAGTAAAAATAGAAAAACCGTGCAAGGGAGAAGTCCACAGGTAAGCGGGGTAAAACCATGACAAAGGTGGTGGGAAACTTGTACAAGACCGCAATAAGAAGCGGGGCAGCCATAGAGCTGGGATTTTCTTATCGAAACCGCAGGTAAGCGGGGAAGGGACCACGATCAAAGTGGTGGGAATCTTGTACAAGTCCGCAATAAGAAGCGGGGTGGCCTTAGAGCCCGGATATAGCAAGTCCGCAATAAGAAGCGGGGCGGCCTTAGAGCCGGGATTTAGCAAGTCCGCAATAAGAAGCGGGGTGGCCTTGAGCCGGGATTAACTTGTACAAGTCCGCAATAAGAAGCGGGGAGGCCTTAGAGCCGGGATTTATCGAGTCCGCAATAAGAAGCAGGGCGGCCTTAGAGCTGGGATTTTACAAGTCTGCAATAAGAAGCGGGGCGGCCTTAGAGCTGGAGTTTAGCGGCGAGTCTTTAACTTCCGCGTCTGTTGTCTGTGTGTTCATAATGGGATCTGAAGTATCTAAAGTGTGGTTGGAAGGGTCTTTTTAGAAGACCTGCTGAAAGCCAATGGAACTCCACTAAAAGCAAAAACTGCTCGGGCCTTTTTGAATACAGTGGAAAAGGCGGCTCCATGGTTCCTAGATGAAGGCTTGCTAAACATACCTCAATGGGACCACTTAGGGGAGGATTTGAAGAAACAGAATGCTTTAACTCTTCGCCTCAAATTTAACATAACAAAAGCACAGGCACGGGACATAATAATCTCCTGCAGAAATTGCGTGATCTTACTACCTGCACCGACCTTGGGGGTTAATCCTAAGGGTTTGTTACCTAATCATATATGGCAAATGGATGTCACACATGTTTCAGAATTTGGAAAGTTAAGATATGTTCATGTCTCTGTAGATACCTGCTCTGGAATAATTTTCGCCTCAGTACATGGGGTGGGGGGAAATCCAGAGATGTTATCGCCCATTGCCTACAGGCTTTTGCGGCATGGGGAAAGCCACCCCAATTAAAGACAGATAATGGTCCAGCCTATAGCCCACAACCCTTTAAAGCCCTCCTATAACAACCTGACATTGACTCGATATATGGAATACCCTATAACCCACAAGGACAGGGTGTTGTGGAGCGTGCGCATCTTACAATAAAAAATGCACTTTATAAACAAAAAGGGGGAAGAGGGGACACCTTCAGGTCCCCTAAAGATAAGCTCAACACCATTCTCTTTATTTTGAATTTTTTAACGTTGGACAAAATGGGTAAATCAGCTACAGACAGACATGCAAGTGATGCTGCTGCTTTCCCTAAGCCTTTAGTACTTTGGATGGACATCCTCACAGGAAAGTGGAATGGACCAAATCCAGTGTTAGTATGGAGTAGGGGGTCTGTATGTGTTTTTCCACAGGAAAAGGAGGCTCCAATTCAGATCCCAGAGTGGCTGGTGCATGCAGCCTTGCCTTCAAACACCAGTCATGATGCTGAAGATGCTGATGATAACTCTGGGGATGTTAAACCTCCTGCGGCAGACTCAAGGCAGAGAGCTGTGAGCAGTGGTTAAAGCATGGCTATATCCTTTACCAGTGACTAACTCTTCTCTCATATTCCCTCCTCTCCCTTTGATTACTTATCAGCCCACTCCCATATGCATCTGGTCACCGTTCCCTTTCCTCATAACAAATGCTAGCGAGCTGAATGATACGTTGAATTGCACTAAGAATTGCTATCTTTCCCATTGCTGGAATGTCACGGCCTTCAAGCTGGCTGTGCTTATGCGTATCCCTACCCATGTTCCTATCCCAGTTTCCATTCCAGAGGACAAGTTACCGGTGGTGCTATCCAGAAAGAAGAGAGATTTTGGTATCACAGCCACCGTTGTGACAGCATTGGCTATATCTACAGCAGCTGCCACGGCAGCAGCAGTCTCGCTTGCTGCAACTATACCCACTGCGGAAGCTGTGAACACCCTTGCAGAAGGAACGGCGGCTGCTCTTCAAACATAGACTCAGATCAATGCACATCTGCAAGCAGGAATCCTGATAGTCAACCAGAGAGTGGATTTGGTTCAAGAACAAGTGGACATATGGGGGGCCCTATTGGGACTGGGATGTATAGTACCCTTCCGGCGATTTGTGTAACTCCCATAGCCTATACTAATATGAGTGACTTACAGAATGTCTCCCGACAGCTCTCCCAATACTTGCGGGGGAATTAATCCGCAGAATTCCAAAACTATACTCAGCACCTGCTACTAGGCATAACAAAGATAAATAACACTAGAGTTGAGCTTGCAACCCTCCCAGAGATAATCAAAACATTGCAAGATGTGTTAACCTTTACGAAACCATGGGCTAGCGTAATTGGTCTGATGACATTCCTCGTAGTGGGCTTGATTCTGCTAGTAAGGAAACTGCAAATTTGGAGGCGACAGCAACCTAGGCAACAGCAAGCCATGGTGCAGGCTTTGTTAGCCATCGAGGCTGGAACATCCCCCCAAATATGGCTAAGTATGCTGGATCGGTAGTCAACGATGGGTAATATTGGTGGGGGAAATATACCAACCTAAGACAGGACGCAGATCATTGATATCTGCCGTCTGATGACGGGTAAGGATATTCCCCGCCACTGACAACCTAAGACAGGCACGATCCCTGCCATAAAAGAAAAAAGGGGGAGATGTCGGAGGCAGGCCCCTGGCCAGGGTGGCCTCCGCCATTAAAAGATGGCGCCTGGCTAGTTGCCAGGTTAGGATTGCCTTGTGAGACTAAGCGGAACGCCCAAAGAGGAAGTAAACAGCATTGGTTGCTAGCGAAGTTGTTCGTTTAGGTGCACAGCCTGATTCGCTCCCTCCTGTACCCTGCTCGCTGATTGGTCACGTAAGCGTATATAAGTGTGTAGACTTGGGGAAATAGAGAGAGAAGAGAGAGAAGATGCATCCGAACCAGGGCGTCTTGTAGTCCTTGCAGGGTGAGGGCGACACCAAAAGACTTACTGAAGCAAGAGAGTAATTTAATATTGTTACATTATTGCAAATTTGCATGTCATTGATTTTATGGTTTTCCTTGTTTTACATTTATAAATATGTTTCATTATATAAATGTGAAGCTATGTATATTAATATATTATGGTTTTATATATTCAGATGCATTTTAATTAAAATTGTTTACGTTATTCAAAGTCTTCTCATACAACTCTTGAGTCCAGGGCACCACTGCTGCTGGAAAGCTTTCGAAAAAGCAAATCCACTGTCTGCTGCTAAAATGCAGTATTCAGAATTCCACAGAAATGGGTGACAGAAGCTATCTCGTTTGGGGAAGTTCCTCTCTTTCTCTTATTTGTACTTACTGTCAGGCACTTGATGGGAGATTTTAGGGCATACCTATTTTTACTCACCATTCTCGGTATACAAAGCCAAGTTTCCCTTACTGTCCCTGAACTGGATTTTTAAATAGTCATGTATAGTCATTCAGAACTAATTAACTTTCTTTCTTTCTTTTCCTTTCTTTCTTTCTTTCTTTCTTTCTTTCTTTCTTTCTTTCTTTCTTCTTTCCTTCTTTTTAAAGATTTTATTTATTTGAGAGAGAGAGAAGATAGAGACAGAGAGCTGTTGGGGGGGAGCAGAGGGAGAGGGAGAAGCAGATTCCACCCTAAGGGCAGAGCCTGATGTGCAGCTTCATCTCCCAACCCTAAGATCACGACCTGAGCTGAAATCAAGAGTTGGTTGCTCAATCAACTGAGTGACCCAGGTGCCCCAGAACTTTGTTTCTTAAGCTGAGAGGATTTAGAAACCATATTAAAAATGAAACAAAACAAATATCTTGAGTGGCAGGTGTTTCAGTACCTACTCCCCTGGGACATATGAAAAAGTACAAATTAGTGAAAAACTTATCTTTCCCTTCTGAAGTTATCATAAGTTTTCCATAAAGACATTTTATAGTAAACAAAGCCTGGTGTGGTATGTGTGGGAATAGTAAATGACAGTCTGGCCAGAGCGTAAAATGTGTCTTGTCATTTATCTTCTGATATTCCCCAATAGAGAATTGGCACATGTATCAAGAGGATTGCAACTCTGAGTCCCAGATGATGCCTGGAAGTCCAGGAGAGTGAATTTGCCTAAATATCAAATTTATGTTCAGCATATATGATTTAACATCTGACACGTTAGCCGAAAAACACCTGTGGACAGTGTAAGAGCAATGAGTTCAAATAGTCCTGCTTAAAACTTAATTTAAGATTTAAATCTTAAATTCAGTGTGGCCTAGAGCAATGTACTTCACCTCCATATATGTCAGATTTAGCATTGGTGAAAAGTTAATGATGATATTTCTGATTGGTATGGTATGCATGAAATTAAGTACTATGAAAAAGAATAAATAACTTGGGGAGGCTGGCATATATTCAATAAGCATTTAATTAATTACAGATATTAGTACTATTGTTTTTATATATTTTATTTAATCTGAAAATAAGCCATTAGGTTTTTGTTTTTTTGTTTTTTTAGTATAGAAAGTTTAAATATATAAAGTTAAGCATACAATAGGGGTGACTGGGTGGCTTGGTCAGGTAAGCGTCTGACTCTTGGTTGGGACTCAGGTCATGATTTCAGGTTCCTATGATCAAACCCCATTTTGGGCTCTGCACTCAGTGGAAATCTGCTTGGATATTCTCTCCTTCTGCTCCTTCCCCTGCTTTCTCTCTCTTTCTCTCTCTCTCTCAAATAAATTAAAAGAAAAATCTTTAAAAATATACAATATAATGCCACATTTAAATGGATGTCCTTTGCCTACAGATCTAGAGAAGACTCATTTCAGATAAATTTTCAAATGAAGAAGAAATTAGAACACATCTTATATTTTGGGCTAACTTTTGGCAAGCATATTCATGATGTCATTTAAAGCTATGCAAGGGGGTAATTTCAGGGAATTTGATTATCAAGCACGGAAAATGCATGCTTCCTTTTTAGTGAACTTTTTGTCAGATACTCCTATTTCCTCAACCCTAATTCTTTTGGAGTAGCCCTGGACTGAACAGAAATCGTTAAATAGGTACTTCTAACTCTGTTCAAATTTTCTATCTGCAGTACCTAAAACTACTGTATAAAAATGCATCTTAGAAAACAGCAGGTATGTATATTAATCTAAATCATTTAAACCATTTTTCAAGTCCATTTATTTGCCACCATGTATAGCATTTAATTTATTTAAGCGTGCATTACCTTTTGTTTTATATCCTGCTAAAGGGAAAAACATGTCTAGAGGGAGATTTACTGGGAGCCTAATATGAGAAGAAGCAGTGTTAAGAACCATAAATACGTTAGCTCATTCGGTTGACACTCAGTGAAAGGGGTATATGGGCAGGGATCGGCAGGAGTGCTGAAACAGACTCAGCTTCTGTCTTTTCTTCTTGTCTGTGTGGTTTTCTTTAGCACCTGTTTGCTTTTTGTTCCTTATTTCAAAATCATAAATCATAAGAAACAAACAAATATGCTTTTTACATTCACTTTTGTAACTATTGAGTTTATACTTTTGTATATATATATATATAAATATAAAAATTTATTTTTTCTTTGTTCATTATTATTTAAATGAAACCGCATCCCAAAAGGTAAATAATAGAGTGTTCAAATTATGTACTTGAAATAATTTCTCACTGGCTTTAATTAATTTAACCGTTTATCAATAAGATACTGGCATATAAATATTTAAAAGACCAAAACCAAAATTAAATGACACAGCAAGTTGTTCTAGTAGATAGAAAACTTTATGTGCTGTCAAATTGCCTGGAGGTCAGTAATCGAGGAGCCAAATCTCCTACTTAGAATATGTAAGTGATTTGTTGAAATCACCTCTCTGAGCCATTGCTGATTGTAAATATTAGATAATTTTGAAATAACGCACTATCAAAGTATAATTCCTGGTCCCCCTGAAAAGTTTGTATCCTGAATTTTGGATACTTTGCAAACTACTAGTTGGATAATACATACTGGACGTGTTTGCATGGCACATTTAATATTATAGACCTATTTTCTAGTCAAGTACCATATTTGACGGTCACCTGGATGGCTCAGTTGGGTAAAGGTCTGCCTTTGGCTCAGGTCATAATCCTAGGGTCCTGGGATCTGAGCCCTGCATCTGGGTCCCTGCTCAGCGGGGAAACTGCTTCTCCCTCAGTCGCTCCCCTTAGCTTGTCAAATAAATAAATAAAATCTTTAAAAAAAAGTTCTATATTTGAGTATATTTACTTTTAATATCAAATTTATTTAAAATGACCTTTTCTACTACCTCATTATCATGTAAGAGAGTTATGGTTTGCCATTTAAATGCAAAATAGTTTCCCCTTTATTTTTTAATTTTAAATGGCAGGTAGCTAAATCATTTACCTTATGAGTGAAAAAATTATAATCTGATAATTTTTTTTCTGTGTCTCTCAGTAATTACTGTAGTGCTTACCTAAGTGCCCCTTACGATACACAAAGGGAAGATTGAATATTTTTAAAGCCAGGCAGGTTTTAAATATATCTAATTGCACAACATTACATGATTTAAAAGTTTGAGGAGTGTATATAGATATAGGCAACTTGACATAATAAGAGAAACTGTTTAAAGCTTTAAACTATTTAAAACGTTTTCATGAACAATGTAAATGCATAGCATTATGTACTTTGAAACTAACATTTATAAAAATGAAATGATTATAGGATATTTATTTTGAATGCTTAGACTCTCATTTCTTTCTTCAAATATCCAGGGTCACCCAGTTTTCCTACTTGTCCCTCCACAAGGATGGAAGAGTCATCATGAATTCCCTTGTCTGTTTGAGTGTGTGCTTATCTTCCCCATACATAATGCTGTTCCTTGTTTCTTATTTCACACTGTCCCCATGAAGCTCATCCTCTCTCTATATTCAAGATACAGCCTCTTGTATTTTACAAACCTTGGAGGTATCACTTAATCTTTTAATGATTATAATCGCAATTTATAAATTTTCGAGTTTAGCAGGAAAAATTTGATTATTTTTATATGTAACTTTATTACATTAATGGAAGTTCCACATGAGATCCTCTGAAAACATTATCCACTATGACTTTTCTATGAACTTAACCTCCGACTCTTCTTTTTCCAGCCCTCTTGCTAAGTGCAGATAGAGATAGCCAAACAATAGCTGCTAAAGAGGAAGAAAGATTCCCTCTTTTGAGAGGAGTGCCTTGGTGGCTCAGCGGATTAAGCCTCTGCCTTTGGTTCAGGTCATGATCCCAGGATCCTGGGATTGAGCTCTGCATCAGGCTCTCTCTGTTCAGCGGGGAGCCTGCTTTCTGCCTGCCTCTGCCTGCTTGTGATCTCTGTCTGTCAAATAAATAAGTAATTTTTTAAAAAAAGAAAGATTCCCTCTTTTTCTGAGAACTGTTTTTGCCCCACTTATTCATGAAACCAACTGGATTTTTACTACTAAGTCTCTGTAAAAACTTGTCTTTCTTTCCCCAAAGTAGGACACCACTTCCTTGATCAAACTTTAGCCAAAATCTCATCTAAACTGTCTTTTCAATAGGCCTCAACCTTTGGATTGCATGATAATGTTCAACAGGAACACAATTAACATAAAAATTAAGGTAGTGGGAAATATTCTTAATACTTATGAATGTGCTTTTTTGCTTTTAAGTATATTGGTGAGGAAATTAAAAAGTAATAGCAATTTCCTTTTTATTTTGGTAACTTAGCAATTCAGAATTTCAGTGATTTGTCAAGATTATTCAACTAGTTGGAGAGAACAGAGTAAAAAAACATTGCTTCTGACAGAAAAAAAATGCTTCTCAGATCTATCACTGAGATAAGTAAATTGGAGGAATTAATAAATAGATACTACCTTATGTTAAATTAACAATAAAATATAATATTGAGTTCATTAAGGCTATTTTACAGAATATTTGAGTTTTCCTTATTGTTTCCTTAATTTTATACATCCCAGATTCCTTTGTGTTACTGAAAAAATGAAGTTAGTAGTTATATATTGAGACCTGAAAAAAAATAAACAAGGAGGATTATAAAAATTATGTGTCTGTATATGTGTGCATGTCCTAATTCATAATCTTTTGTTATGTCTATTGGAAATTAAGTAATTTTTCATTATTAAGAAAAATATAAATCTCTAGTCATTCCAGCAACACACTGATGAATGTCATCAATCTTAATGGACCATTGAAGACCACTTACCCTTATAAATCAATTTATGGTACAATTTAAGTATAAAATCAATTCCCCAAACTATTTATGCTTTGCTCATATAAGTATAAACAGTTTATTTGTTATAAAGGATTAAGAATACAGAGAACTTAAAAGATATTTTTTTTCTTTTTATTTATTTATTTATTTATTTATTTATTTATTTTTTATTTCCAGCATAACAGTATTCATTATTTTTGCACCACACCCCGTGCTCCATGCAATCCGTGCCCTCTATAATACCCACCACCTGGTACCCCAACCTCCCACCCCCCCGTCCCTTCAAAACCCTCAGATTGTTTTTCAGAGTCCATAGTCTCTCATGGTTCACCTCCCCTTCCAATTTCCCCCAACTCCCTTCTCCACTCTAAGTCCCCATGTCCTCCATGCTATTTGTTATGCTCCACAAATAAGTGAAACCATATGATAATTGACTCTCTCTGCTTTTGGGAGAAGGGGGTGGGATTATGGACATTGGGGAGGGTATGTGCTTTGGTGAGTGCTGTGAAGTGTGTAAACCTGGTGATATTTTTTTATGTGAAGGCAAATTGTATTTATACATCCATCTACTTCCTAAAGTTTCTACAAATATAATGCCACCTTAAAAACTGAAGGTTTTATGTAAAAATGTATTAAAATGAATACTTTATAACTGTGTGTTCTGTATTTGGTTAGTTTATTTCCATAGTTTGTTCACCGAGGACAGCTCTTTTGTTTTATTCATCTTTCCTAAACCAGCTACTTCATCTTTACCTCCAACCACGGGTTTGCTTTCTAAAGTAATAGCTACTTAGTAAGTGTTAAATAAGCAACTGAATAATTGAAGAATCTACCAAAATAAATTTACACATTTTATGTTATCAAACTTGTACATTTACTAATATTA
This sequence comes from Mustela erminea, assembly GCF_009829155.1. NCBI lineage: Eukaryota > Metazoa > Chordata > Mammalia > Carnivora > Mustelidae > Mustela > Mustela erminea. The sequence continues at coordinate 28,253,044 of NC_045617.1, forward strand.
AGTGTTGTCCTAGGTAACAGAGTTTTAATAAAAATATCTTTTTTTTATTGTAAATTTAGTGGTAGGCATAAAAATAAATGGGTATAATTCAGTTTTCTGATGTCGGTGATAATGAGAGGTTATTGCTGGGTATCAAAGAGGTGGCATGCAGGTACCAGGAAGGCTTACCTTAGGTATGTGAAACTAAAGCCAAACCTCAGAAAATCTTAGGTGGAACTCCCCTTTTCAAAGAAATTCTGAACAAAAACATTCTATTTTGTAATACTTGAAGCTCAGTCACAGTCTAAGTTTCTGCTTCATTTCATGGAAGACAAAGAATGCTAGGCAGTGATTACCTACTGCAGGTACTGTTCAGGCTTTAAATTGGATCTGACACAGAGTATTCACACTCTGAGAAACAAACTGAGGGTTTTGGACGGGAGGGGAGTAAGGGGGTTAGGTGAGCCTGGGGTGGGTATTATGGAGGGCACGTATTGCATGGAGCACTGGGTGTGCTGCATAAACAATGAATTCTGGAACTCTGAAAAGAAATAAAATAAAATAAAATGAAAAAAAAAAAAAGGAAGAATGGTGAATGTGTCACCATTGTCCACATACAGAGTTATGTGTTTAATGGAGAAAACCGAGATTGAGATTCAGCACAACAAAGGAAGAAGGATGGGGAAAATGGGGTTTATTTTGACATGGACTATATCATATGATCTTAGGGTTTGATGATGCTGTGTGAAGCCCACTGAGAAGTCTGAAGAACTTTTTTGCCAGCGTGACCATGGGTAGATACAATACATACTAGCTTTTCTGGTATACCACTACTGTCCTAGGAAAGGGGGAATGCTAAACTAAATGATGTGCTCTGGGCAAATTATGTATGTATTATACTTCATTTTTGTCATCTGAAAAATAGAAATAATCAGAGTATCTGCTTCTTAATGTTTTTGTGAGGATTGAATGAAATAACACATTCAGTATGCTTAGGGAAGTGCTAATGAGCATCTACCAATTTCTCAATAAAGGTATTATCATCAATATTTTAAAGTTTACGGTACATACTAAATATGCAAAGAAAGCATAGAAATATCTTTCAATCTCAAATTCCATATTAAAAAATGTTTTTCAGGTGACAACTTTTACTCCCAGTCCTTGGAGATTTCAGACTACATGTTTCTGCCAAATTATTCCTCTGTCAGCATAGCCTAATCTGCTTTATAGACTAATTAGTATACTTGAAAGATTTCAAGAACACATTTTGATAACAAACTTACTATGGAGGAAAGCCATAAACTAGCATCTCCCACATAAGATGTTCTAAAATGAAAAAAAAAAAAAAAAAGTGAAGCGTAACAATACTATAAACAAGAAAAATACCATTAATAGAGCAGAGATTTTAAGAAATTATAAAAATAAATAAGTAGTTGGAATTAAATAAAATCTCTAGAGAAGTGAACCAGAAAAAAAAAATCGGGGTTCAAAGCATTAGAACAAGACATCCGTATAGCGGGGTTCAAAGCATTAGAACAAGGCATCCGTAATTAAGATGCGTGTTCCAAGATCAGAATCAGCTGATACAATGTATAAGAAAAGTTCCTGAAAAATAGTTGATACAGATTTTTTTGGGCAGAACATTTAGAGAAGCAAGATGACCTCTAGACTTTTGTAGATCGGTAAGCTCCAGGGTTTCCCCAGGAGGGTTCAAAGACGTTCAAGAGTGTAAGAGGAAAAGCTATAACCCAGGCATCTAGACAACCAAGTAGTATGGGGGAAACACTAATTTATTTATTTATTTATTTATTTATTTATTTGTTTATTTTTATTTTTTTTTTAAAGATTTTATTTATTTATTTGACAGACAGAGATCACAAGTAGGCAGAGAGGCAGGCAGAGAGAGGAGGAAGCAGGCTCCCTGCAAAGCAGAAAGCCCGATGCGGGGCTCGATCCCAGAACCCTGGGATCATGACCTGAGCTGAAGGCAGAGGCTTAACCCACTGAGCCACCCAGGCGCCCCGGAAACACTAATTTAAACAAACCTCGTAGGGCACCTGGATGGCTCAGTCGGTGTCTACCTTCACCTCAGTTCATGATCCTGGGATCTTAGGGTCAAACTCTGTGTCCGTTCCCTGCTTAACAGGGAGTCTGCTTCTCCCTCTCCTTCTCTGCCCCACCCCCATTCTCTCTCTCTCTCTCTCTCTCTCACACACACACACACTCAAATACATAAATATTTAAAAAGAAAAAATTAAATAAACAAGCTTTTTGTACATTTAAGCTAGCAACATGGCAGATTGGTTCCACCCTTGTAAGCCTACCCAGTGTATTTAGTAGAGAAAAATAAACAAATAGTGGAGAAAAATAAAAATAAAAGTAAATTAAAAACAAAACAAAACAGAATTCACATCTGACATCAATGTAAACATAAAAAGTGAATGGACACAGAGTGGATTAGAATTAGAAAATTTATTAGATTTGCCAGATACAGCATTTTAAAAAAGAAATTCAGTTGCATTTCATATACTAGCAATGAAAGTAAAAAATACATTTTAAAAATTACCATTTAAAACAGTAAGAAAGCTATAGTATATCAAAGATGAGTAATGAAAGATGGATAGGACATTTGTGGAGGAAATTGTAAAATGATTTGAAATGAACATGAATAAATGCATATAGAAATACCTATGGTGGTATTTAACAGGATGCCATTTTATCAACTTCTCCAAATTCACCCACAAATATTCTCAATTCCTATTAAAATCCTGACTTAATTTTTCAAGGATTTTTTCACCCTTATTCAAAAAGATATTTGAGAAAGCAAAAACTCTAGTAATAAAAAAGACAATTTTCAGGAGAAAAAAATGACCCTGTAGGGGAAATTATCCTGTCAGATAAATAACAGCCTTATTATAATCTACATTTAATTAAGGAAGTAAGACATTGGTATAGGTATATATAAAGAGACCAAAGGAATATATCCCAGAAACAGAACATTTACTCACTATAAATTGGTGAGTAAAAGTGAACTATTCAAAAGTATTATAAATTTTTTTTAATAGAGAAAAACATAAAACCAAGTCATTTCATACCATTCACAAAAACAAATCCTGGAAGAAATAGAAATAATGGAACAGTCTTAATGTCAAAAGAAACCTTTTCCTTTTGTTTAAGATTTTATTTTATTTTGAGAGAGAGAGGAGAGAGAGTACTAGTAGGGAGAGGGAAGACAGTGAGAGAGGGAGAAGCAGACTTCCCACTGAGCAGGGAGCCTGGGAGATCATGACCTGAGCCTAAGGCAGATGCTTAACTGACTGAACTGGCTGCTTCCTGGTGACTGATGGTGAGAGTAAGCCATGTAAATAGAGGGCCGGATATCTAGATGCTACACCAGGAGGGTTTTCTTATTTTTTTTCTAAAAGCACATTATTTAGTTTGTCATGGAATTTAAAGTCTTTTGGATACATGAACTGCAATTGCTTTTCATTTGAACTAGTATGTGTGTATTTTTATCTTTGGATTCGCTGATTTATTTTTTACAATTTTCCCCCACATATTCAATAATGTAGTTCTTTAGGAAAAGGAATTCATAAGAACAATAATGATAAGAGCCAAAACAAATTTGTTCTGAAAATTTGTCTAGTTCTCCCAAGTGCATTCTGTTGCTTTGATGTTTTAATGCATATATTTTAATAAAAATCTACCTGTTTAGTAATATTTCTGTTTTAGGTCATAATAGTACGTTGGATTTCATGTCAGGACCATAAATTATTATTTCAATTACGGCTTTCAATATATTTTCCAAGTTGTGTTTTCTTTAAATTGGTATTAAAATCTGAAATGAAAAATTCAAAAAGTATTGCATAAAGAAAATATTTCTCATTGAATCAGCTTCTTTTTATTTCTTTTCTGAAGGTTATTTTCCATAAAAATTTACATACTCTGAATGAATTACTAAATAAATTGTGGAATGTAACATCAGATTTGCATTTATCTTTTATTTTTAAGTGTTCCATTGATTAAATATTGCATATTTAATAACATTACTGGCATTACTCATGTGCTTCTTTAGTAAATCACATATAAAATACATTAAAGACTAAATTTATGAAATATATAAATCTAACATGTGACTTATACATGGCTAAAATTTAACTCAGAGGGTATATTATGCAGTACTTTCTTGAGCAAAGGAAATAAAAAAAGTAGAAATGCTACATACATTAAAGCAGTCAGCAATATTATTGTATAAACAACTTCAAAAATGACAATATATTACCATTTACAATATGCCACTCAAAAATAACCATAAATCTATACTATATATCCATAATCTTATTGTCCTGCTTTTACACTTCTGATGACTTTGGGTCTTTGTTTTCCAACAGCAATCACACAGGAGAATTAATTGCTAATCAGATTGGTAATGTGTAGATGTAGGCTTTGGAGATAACATGTCAAGACACTGAGACTTGTATTTGAAAAGTAGAGTCAGAAAATAGCTGTATATGGGGAAATATTGAAGGTAAGACCTGAAGGATGAAAAAGTACAATCTATTGTGTACAGTGTGAGAGAAAACTTCTAGGCTAAAGGAATAGCCTAGTCCAAGACCCTGAGGTGAAGAGTAATTAGACATTATTTCAAGGACTGAAAACATAGTGTCTATGTTGGAACCCTGCAAATTTGGAATGTTGTACTGCACTTTACAATTTCATTCATTTATGTATTCATCATTAAAGCAATACCCATTAACACTGGTGAAATGTTCTTTAATAAAAAGAAAGGAAAGAAGAAAGAAAGGGAAATAGGAAGGAAGGAAAGGAGAAAGCATCTGCTTTTGTTTTTGTTTTTGTTTTGAAGCCAGCTTTCTTAATGAAGGCAACCAACATACATAATCTGACAATAATAATTTGACTTCATGGTATATAAACCTCTGAAAGTGAAAATTAAATATATCAACAGATGTAAAATAACATTGTGCTAATTTTCTTGAATTATGTGATACTTTTTTTTATTTCATTTGAGCTTATCTATTCAACACATTTACTGCTCTTTTAAGTCTTCTTCATTTATGTTCACTTCTTACTTTCCACTGTCTCTATATTGTTATTTTTCTATTGTTATTAAATCATTCACTTACAAATAACAATATGCTAAAAAAACATATCTGAAGCCTAGGTCCACATCTCACTTTTCATGCTTGAAATCATAACTAAGAGCCAGGAGAACATCACAACAACAACAACAACAACAACAAACTTTTCCATGAAATAGCACAAATACATATAGCTGTGGACTAAAACAATTGACATTATGAGAACATGCCTGGAAAGCCTCATGTTATAGCCCCATCCCATCCCCCCACCCCTGGCAAAGAAGAGCTGAGAAAGTGGAGCTGGTCTAGTAATGGCAGAAATCTGCTGGGCAAACCCACTTGGAGAACAGAGGGACTTTGTCTTGACTGCTTCATTAGAGAAAACACACAGATAAAGCAGTAAGGTTATGTGATGGTAGTTTAAGTGCCACAAAACTGACAAACCTCCAAAAAAGCTTCATCTGCTACAATCGAGGGAACAATTAGGAATCGGAGTCTGTGCATTAGCAGTTTCAAGTGAAGGAACTTTTTTAGAAGCTCAATGTTGGCTATAGAAACACTTCTGAACTGGTGATGTTTGAGAAACAAAAGAGATTTTAAAGTTATGGCCAATCATGTTAGAAATAAAAGGCAGAGCATGGGAGCAGAGAAATGTACAAAATTCTCCTGGCCCTTTACTACCCTTACCAGGAAACTTCTATTTATTTTTTTCCGCAGGCTTATTGAGATATAACTGAGAAATAACATAGTGACAGGGTAAAGTATACAATATAATGGTTTGATATGTGCATATATTGCAAAATGATTACCATAAAAAGGTTATTTAATACATTTATCACATCACATGGGTTTTTGGGGGGAAGAAGGATGAGATGACAACATTAAAAATCTACTGTGTCAGCAAATTTTAAATATATAATACAATATTTTTAACTATAGTGACAATGTTGTACTTAGATCCCCGGAATAAATTTGGCTAGTTTCTGTTTTATAATTGAACTATTTCTAATAACCTTTTAGATCTATCTGGGTCTTAATTTTTGTCATATTGGTATAATTCAAAATATATGTAAAATACATATGTAATATATTTTTGAATTACCATTGTTCAAATTATCAATAAACATTAGCTGAAGTGATATCTTAAATGACACACTTAATTAACTGGAATTCACAGCTCTGTTTTGAATATGGAGACTGCCTACAACTATGTGTGGTTTACAATCTAGAGATGGATATTTTCATTTCATACAACGGCAGTGTATGTTTTGAATTATAAGCTACGCAAAAGCTAGGACTATTTCCTACAGAGTACAAAATCATTGGGAAATTCAAAGAGGTTATTTAGGTTACCAAATTTAAAATTACACTGTAAATCTACTGGTGCATCTCATTATCTCTGCTTTTATGTTGTGAAGAATATTACCAGTTTTCCTTTATTTTGATTATCTTTTCCAATTTTCCAATTTTTTTTATCCTATAACAAATAGTAACATCTTTTTGTCAATCAAGTTATATATGGATAAAAAGTATAACTTTATAAATATAAATAATTACTGTGGGGGTCACAAGGTAAAGCAGTTAAAACATACAGGAACATTGCTTTGGTAACTGCACAATGAGGAGTGAGAATATTAATCTGTTGGCTTTATTAGGAGTTTCTAGTACCATTTAATTTTCATAAGGAAGTATATACTATATTATTATTGATATATTCAGTATTTAAATAAGACAGCATTTATGTTGGTTAAATTCCCCTTCAAGTTTTACCAGTTAATACACAGTTTGGTGAACTAAAGTGTTAAATGTGTTTACTTCTCTATAAAATAAAGGAACTGAAAATGAAGTCAAAATGTGTGAAATGAATAATTTCATTTACATTTTGCTTTAAGTACCATAATTGTAAATATAAATTTTAGACATGGCCCACTACCCTTTAGATTTCTGTAAGGTAGGCAGTTTTGCTGTTTTGTTTAAATAATTTTTCTATGCAATTGTTATCTTACTTTCATTGGCCTAGAGGAGAGAGGGTTCATAGAAAATGTTTAACTCTTGTTTGCTTTGTAAAATTGTTGCTATTTCCTTCTACTTTGTAACATTCATCACATAACATTTTCCATTTTTGACTTACTAATATTGGCAAGAATATTCACTTCTCAACTTTTTTCCCTATATTTTGATTAATATCCTTATTCAATCTGTTCATTGTTGGTTATTTCTATATTTCCACAGCTTACTTGCTTACCACCTGTCATTCTCCCTTCCCACTCCCTGCCTCTTTCTACATTTTTTTTCTCTTTGTGTAGGTGACGTCAGCCCCTTTTCCACTTGCCGTTCTTCCAGTCCTGTTCTGTTCTTTCTGTGTTCTTTATCTCTTCTCTGTTGTGTGCCTTGAGCAATAAACAAGTCATCAACATTTTCAAATTCATTTATCTTCTAATATTCTCAGGGCAGTGATAGTTTGGGGATAACAAAAGAAAGAGATTCTTCCAATACTAAATTTAAAGAAGTGTGTGAAAGTTTAAATAACTTGTGAGAAAGTAAGTTTATTACCAAGGTCAGTAATGACTTAAAAACAGAGTTTAAATTAAAAAGGGTTTAAAGAATTTTAAAAGATCGAAATAGGGTCTTTGCTTAATTCACAGCACAGACATCACAGTATATATTATAAGGGTTCTGATCACTTCTTTTGAGTACTAAACACTATAGCAGCACAGTATTCACACTTTGGTAATATTGCCATTTCTCCTTATTTATTGTGGGAAACCATAAGCTCATTAAATTTCTACCTTTACACAACGTTTTGGCTTGTAGATTAGCATTATCAACCAACACCATCCTTTCTCTGAATTACCCCTATATTTTATTTTTAAAGGTTTTATTTTTTTAGATTTTACCACCACTGCATTATTTTTGTGAATAATGAGTCACATAAGGTTTATAAAATTATTAGCATATATCTGACAATATCATATTATTCCATGACATTAGTATGTATTTTAAAAATGTTTTAGAATATAAACAATTTAACATTTGCTTTAACTCCCTTACCATCCTCACTAAAATGGTTATAAATGTTAAACATTTATGAGGTCATAGGTTAGGAAAAAAATTATCAGTGAATTGAAAAACTGTGGAATTATTGTCAGTGGAATTTTTCTTTTGCTCTTTTGAATTAAAATGTCAGAATTTTCATATTGCATTCATATTAACTCATATTTACTTCTTGTCTCAGATTAACCTGTGATGTCAAAGGTGATATTACTTGAAGTTTTAGGTTAATGCATATAATTTAAATTATAAATTAGAAAACTTCAGTGGAATAATTTTTCATGAAAAAAAGATCACAACTTGCTTTGTCTTCCATCTATGTAGCATATAAAATCACATATGTAATAAATATATAAGATTATTTAAATATTTAATAATGGAAATAAAATTCTGTTGTGCCAAGAGACTTATAGGATTCTATAGATGTTAACAACTGTGATTCTCATAGTAAACTTTACAGATTAATCCCAAGACAAAATTATTTCCTTTATAAAAATATACCCGAAGAGCATTATGAAGGCCTCACATGGAATGCTATAGATTAAATCAAACACAATTTGTTTATATGAGATGAAAACTTTAAAATAAGGGGTATTGACATTTACTTGCAGAGAAAACCAATACAAACATAACAAATATATTAATTCACTGATATGTACTAATTGCTTTTGTGGATTAAGTGAATATTTTTAAAAGATATAAATCATGCATTTATTAAACGTTCAATACAAAAAATGTTTTGACTCAGTTTAGTGGAGCAAATCAGATGTCATTAGAGATATGTCATTTCAGTTTGGTCATTCAAAGGAAAAAGTAAGGGGCTTAAATATTTTTGTAAGAGAATAACATCAGGACAAAACTATATAATGTGTTCATGTACAAATTATGTTTGTTTTTCTACTGTTCTAGAGTATGATCATATATTATCTATGAGAAGTAAAGAATAAGGATACCATTCACATTGTAAACATCTTTATTATTTTGACATTTTTTATATTCTAGTTAGGAGTCTAATTAGCAGTCTGCAGAGGATCCCCCTCAGGTAGTCTGCTTAGACTTTACACTAGTAAAGAAACTAGTGTAGAACATGGATAGAATTACTGCAAGGTTTGGAGGTAACAATGCATGGTGGTCACAAAGGGTCAGAAATTTGTATTCATAAAATGTAAAAATGCAGAAGAGTGTAAGATGGATTATTAACATCAATAAGTTCTAGGGCTCATACAAATATCAGTTTTAACATAAAACAGTAAATGGCAGAAGTAAAATTTTAAGTGATATCATATGTAAGACCAGCAAGAAATCCTCCAAAACTTGGGTTTGAATCAAGCACTGATCTTTTCAAGATTCTTTGCTTCCAATAATTTATTTTAAATATCTGGGTTTTGTCAAGATGGCCCTAGCCCATTTGATTCCTGAACACATAATTAGAATATCCTTTTTTGGTGGCATGAAAAGAGAGAGATGATAATATGATAATGATATTCTCATTTTCCATATTCAGTCTGTACTTACATGTGGATAAGGAAATACCTACATTCAAAAACGTCATAGGATCTCACCACAAGGCCTTTCTAAATGATAATCTAGGAAGGTGATAAAACTGTCTTTATAGTGTGTCAAGTGAAAGATATGGAAAGCATTTATACAGAGAACAAGGAAATATTTTAGATAGAACTTATGAATTGTCAAATAAGGAAATGCAAATGCAGTTATATGCATTGATATTGAAAGATCCAATACTATAAAAAATGTCAGTTTCCTCCAAACATATATATGGACTAAATGCTATTACAATAAAAATAGCAGCAGGTTTTTGATGAAAATAGGAAAGGTGACTCTGAAATATAAATGAAAATTCAATTGTCAAATCTAGCTAATAATTTGAAAAAAAAAGTACAAAGTGCAAGAACCTATAATAACAAAACTTAATAAAAAACACAAGTATTAAGACTTAAAAGAGTATGTGTTGAAAGTGTAATTTAACTTAAGGCTTCAATTTTTTTGAAAATTTGTCTATGTTATATATTCCTTTTTTTTTCTGCTTTATAGGGCTAGATACACAAAATGTTACAGTACTACTTTCTAATTATCTTTAATGTTAGAAACAATCCTATAATTTTCTTTCTGTGTTATTAATCATCAATTTTACCTAGAGTACAGAGTTTATGTTAAGTGAGCTGATTTTTTCTTGAATGTGCTAAACCTAGACATAACAGCACTTGGGAAATAAATAAAGGAGAAAAAAAAATGGGCATTTAAAGAATCATATTTTATGTCTTTTATCATACTTAAATAAAATTACAAAATATTGACTCAAGTTAATCTAAGTGGTGTTACTTTAAAAAGCTTAATAATTACTATGACTTGATTTGATGAACTCTACTTCCCATCCCCTAGTATATTAAGAAATGGTATTGTTCACTTACAGCTTATTATGCTATGGCTCATGTTATTTCTTCCTATCCTGGAATGTCAGCCCACATACATTATTCACATGAAGCAGAGTGAACTTTAAATAGGGAGATTATACTGGAGGGAAATGAGAAAGCCATCATTCTCAATTTTACCCCATACTGTTATTAAAGGTTACATAGGCAGTGATCTTTCTTTTTCCCACTTTTATTTAAAGCTTTATCTTCTTTCTTTTTTCTTTCTGATTATCTTATTCCTTTTCATCTCCCATAACATCCACATAATTCTGCCTTTTTTTTCTGTATTGTGTGAAGGACTAGTTGAGTTATTTTAAATGATTTACCGTCTTCCTGTTGTGAGGTAGACATTGAAATAACTTATGATGAATAAGATATTGTATACTATATGACTTCCTTCTATTCTTTGTCTAGAATGTGGTCAATCTGAATTTAAGTCATTAAGTATGAAAATATTTGCCTGAAGAATTTGAACAGAAAGTTTCAGGCTGGTATAAATTAAATTATTAAACAATGACAATTGCAGTGGAAATGCTAACAGACCTTTTACTAAACAATAAACTGCAATTAGAGACAGTGTTCCCTGACAATCATGTGCTTACTTATCAGCAAAATGTTTCCATAACAGCATTTCCATGTTAAATGACTGATAGATACTTAAACACTGCAGGGAACATATAAAAGTTTTGCTTCTGAAGAAGTATTTAAACTGGAAACTTATAAAATGGCACACTCAATTTATTGATATTTAAAAAGTTGGTCATAAAATTAAAAAATAGCAGTATAATCTAGAATTTTTGTAAATTATGTATAAAATTAGTCTTACTAATAATCACTACATTTATTTGTACTTAATATGTTTTTGGTATGTCTTTATCATGTTTTTAATATATTTTATCGCTGGCATAAGAAAAATTAGAAGAAAAATAATGATGTTTCAAAAGTGAACCATTGATATGTTGTTTTTTCTTTTAAAGATTTTTATTTATTTAATGAGATAGATCTCAAGTGGGGAAAAAGGGCAAATGGAGAGGGACAAGCAGACACCCTGCTTGAGGAGGGAGCCCTACGTGGGACTCAATCCCAGGATCCAGGGATCATGAACGGAGCCAAGGGCAAATGCTTAACTGACTGAGACACCCAGGTGCCCCTGGTATATCCTTCCTCAAACTCTTTCATATATATCAGAAAGGCAGTGAGTTTTACTGGAAAGAACAAACGCTTTGGAGTATGTCATCTATTTTCCCACACATTTGTTGTACGAGGAGGGGCTGTTCCTTAACAACCCTGATATTCAGTTTAATTATTGGCATGGAAAAGAAGTAAAAGAGAATGAACTAATAGAGTGGAACACAAATGCATTTATTCTCCTATCCCTCAGTTTACACGAAAATGCATTTCTTCACAACTACTCTTCCCTCCCTCCTGGTCCCATCACTGTTTTCATTTTCATTTTCAGCTTCATTTCATTTTCAATTTTTCATTTTGAATTAGCCTTCTGATTTGTTAAGTTCTTTTACTTTAAGATTTTTGAGTACTACCTCTAGGAAAAATATGTTTTTAGACATGACTTAACATTTGAAACCTGTGACAAATATCTGATTAGTGTGTAGCATCTTTCCTTGGACATCCATTGTTACCTCAATTTTCTAGGTATTTAGTGAAATAAGAGGAAAATGTATACCCACACAAAAACCTACACACGCATTTTTATAGCAAGCAGCTTTTTAAGGAATTATCAAAAGATGGAAGCAACATCATGTGGCTATACTGATATTATTAGATTACATAAATGAATTAGAATAGACAAATCATCCACGCAGAAGAATCCCAGATAATTTAGTTAATGTGCCATCTTCTACAAGGCATAACTTAATTCCCCACTCCTTAGAAGTGGGCTGTACAAAGTGTTTTCTTTTCAGACATTATGAGGGGGTGGCTATCAAGTAATTTTTATGGTGGAAGAATCTCACAAACACTACTTCCACCAGGTGACCAAAATTAACAACAGTGATACGTCATGTTGATAGTTTCTTCTTTTGATATGAAGTAATGAAGGGCACTTTACCTTAGTGGGCTTCATACCCAAAACACACAACCCCTGTCTAACCATTAGGAAAATAGATATAAATCTCAATAGAAGAATATTCTACAAAAAAAGAACCAGTATTCCACAAAACTACCAATGTCATCAAGAACAAGAAAAGTCTGAGAAACTGTGATAGCCAAGAAGAGCCTCAAGAGATGTGATGACTAAATATAGTATCATGTCCTGGATGTGATACTAGAACAGCAAAATGGCAGTAGGTAAAAAAAAAAAAAAAAAAAAAAGATGGACTTTTATTTCATAATAATATGAAAAATACAATTTCTGAAATTGGTAGCATCAAAAAGGTATTAATAAAAGAGCAAATATCATTCAGTTGAAAACATGTTGGAAAGGTAATTTTCATAGACAATACAGTCAAGGAATGTTATTATAGAAAACAAAACAAAATAAGTGGAAATTGTGAAATACATTAACAAATAAATAGTAGATGAGAATTACATCAGAAAATCCCAAGTCTTCATATGTAACTGGGCCCCCAAGTGTCCAAAACTGAATGTAAAGAAAGATCTACACATATACACAATGTAATGACATTTCAGGAAACCAGAGGATAGAGCAAAAGTCATCACCAGAGAAGTCAGAGTCATACTGGCATCTAACATCTTATCCCCAAACTAAACTGCCACAAAATGCTGTTGAAATATAAAAACAATAAGATACCCAAAAAATGGACTTTAGAAAAACTAATTTTTTTAAATTTAATTTAATTTTTTTTCAGTGATCCAAAATTCATTGTTTATGCACCACACCCAGTTCTCCATGCAATATGTGCCCTCCTTAATAACCACCATCAGGCTCACCCAAGCCCCTACCCCATCCCCTCCAAAATCCTCAGTTTGTTTCTCAGAGTCCACAGTCTCTCATGGTTTGTCTCCCCCTCCAATTTCCCCCAACTCACTTCTCCGCTCCATCTCCCAACGTCCTCCATGTTATTCCTTATGCTCCACAAGTAAATGAAACCATATAAGTGACTCTCTCTGCTTGACTTATTTCACTCAGCATAATCTCTTCCCATCCCATTCATGTTGATGCAAAAGTTGGGTATTCGTCCTTTCTAATGGAAGCATAATACTCCATTGTATATATGGAACATATCTTCTTTACCCATTCATCTGTTGAAGGGCATCTTGGTTCTCTCCACAGTTTGGAGACTGTGGTCATTGCTGCTATGAACACTGGAGTACAGATGGCGCTTCTTTTCGCTACATCTGTATCTTTGGGGTAAATACCCAGTAATGTAATTGCAGGGTCATAGGGTAGCTCTATTTTTAATTTTTTAAGGAATGTCCACACTGTTTTCCACACTGTTGGTGCAGTTGGCTGCACCAACTTGCATTCCCACCAACAGTATAAAGGGTTCACCTTTCTCTACATCCTCTCCAACACTTGTTTACTGTTTTGTTGATTTTGGCCATTGTAACTGGTGTAAGGTGGTATCTCAATGTGGTTTTGATTTGAATGTCTTTGATGACTAATGATGATGAACATTTTTTCACGTGTCTGTTAGCCATTTGTATGTCTTCATTGGAGAAGTGTTTATTCATGTCTTCTGCCATTTTTTGACTTGATTATTTTTTGGTTGTTGAGTTTGAGAAGTTCTTTATAGATCTTGTATATCAGCCCTTTGTGTGTAGTGTCATTTGTAAATATGTTCTCCCATTCCGTGGGTTGCCTCTTTTTCTTTCTTTGTTGTTGTTGTTGTTAACTGTTTCCTTTGCTGTGCAGAAGCTTTTGATCTGATGGAGTCCCAAAAGTTCATTTTCACTTTTGTTTCCTTTGCCTTTGGGGACATGTCTTGAAAGAAGTTGCTGTGGCTGATGTCAAAGAGAATCTTGGCATCCATATTCATCAGGGATATGCCTCTGTTTTCCTCTAGGATTTCGATAGATTCCTGCCTCACATTGAGATCTTTTATCCATTTTGAGTTTATCTTTGTGTGTGGTGTGAGAGAATGGTCTAGTTTCATTCTTCTATACATAGCTGTCCAATTTTCCCAGCACCATTTATTGAAGAGACTGTCTTTTTTTCCACTGTGTATTTTTTCCTGCTTTGTCGAAGATTATTTGACCATAGAGTTGAAGGTCCACATCTGGGCTCTCTACTCTGTTCCACTAGTCTATGTGTCTGTTTTTGTGCCTGTACCATGCTGTCTTGGTGGTCACAGCTTTGTAGTAAAACTTGAAATCAAGTAATATGATGCCCCAGTTTTGTTTTTCTTTTTGAACATTTCCTTAGCAATTCGGGGTCTCTTCTGGTTCCATACAAACTTTAGTATTGTTTCTTCCAGCTGTTTGACAAATGCTAGTGGAATTTTGATTGGGATGACATCGAAAGTACAGATGGCTCTAGGCAGTATAGACATTTTAACAAAGTTTTTTCTTCTAATTCATGAGCATGAAACGCTCTTCCATCTTTTTGTGTCTTCTTCAATTTCTTTCATGAGTGTTTTGTCGTTCCTTGAGTATAGATCCTTTACCTCTTTGGTTAGGTTTATTCCCAGGTATCTTTGGTTCTTGGTGCTATAGTAAATGGAATCAGTTCTCTCATTTACCTTTCTATATTTTCATTGTTAGTGTATAAGAAAGCAGCTGATTTCTGTACACCTTAAAGAGCTGGGGAATCAACAATGATTTAGGCCAGTCCCACACACTAGAAGGGAAATAATCAAGATTAGAGCAGTGATATAGAAACTAGAGCTACACTAGAACACATCAATGAAACTAGAAGCTGTTTTTTTGAATCAATCAGATTGATAAACTACTGGCCAAACTAATCCAAAGGAAGAGAGAGAAGGACCCAAATTAATAAAATTATGAATGAAAAGGGAGAGATTGTGACTAACACCAAGGAAATAGAAACAATCATCATAAATTATTATTAACAGTTACATGCCAATAAGTTAAACAACCTAGATGAAATGGATGCATTCCAGGAAACCTATAAACTTCCACAACTGAATCAGGAAGAAACTGACAACCTGAATAGACTAATATCTAGTAATGAGATTGAAGCAGTGATCAAAAACCTTTCAAAAAACAAGAGCCCAGGACCTGATGGAATTCCTGGAGAATTCTACTGAACATTCAAAGAAGAAATAATAGCTATTCTCCTGAAGCTGTTTTTAAAAATAGAAACAGAAGGAAAACTTCCAGACTCTTGTTATGAACCAGCATTACCTTGATCCCCAAACCAGGCAAAGACCCCACCAAAAAGAATTTCAGACCAATATCCCTGATGAATATGGATGCCAAGATTCTCAACAAGATCCTAGTTAATAGGATCCAAAAGTACACTAAAGTGATTATCCACCATGACCAGGTGGGATTCATCCCTGGGATGCAAGGGTGGTTCAACATTCACAAATCAATCAATGTGACAGAACAAATCAATAAAAGAAGAGAGAAGAACCACATGGCCCTCTCAATTGATGTAGAAAAAGTATTTGACAAGATACAGCATTTGTTCTTCATTAAAACACTTCAAAGTATAGGTTTTAGAGGGAACATTCCTCAACTTCCTAAAATCGATGAAAAACTGATAGCAAATATCATCCTCAATGGGGAAAAGCTGACAGCATTCCCTTTGAGATCGGGAACACAAGGATGCCCACTCTCACCACTGTTGTTCAACGTAGTACTAGAAGTCCTAGCAACAGCAATCAGACAACAAAGAGAAATAAAAGGTATTCAAATTGGCAATGAAGAAGTCAAACTCTCTTTGCAGATGACATGATACTTTATATGGAAAACCCAAAAGACTCCACCCCCAAACTAGTAGAACACATATAGCAATTCAGTAATGTGGCAGGATACAAAATCTATGTATAGAATAACTAATTTAATATATAAATAGTATTTATGTAAGTGATAAAATATGTTTAAGAAAAATTAAATTATAAAAATAGATTATGTAGTTTAAAGTTTTCTGATTAACACAACTAGTGCTAGAAATCTCTAAGAGAGTTGCATTTGGTTACAGCTTTTCAGGAGGTTTTTTCTGCCTTGCTTGGCTCAGAGTTGAGGCAAAGTTATTTGCATTCTTCAGAGAGTTGAGAGAGATGGGGATAGTGCAATTCTTGTTTACTCTATTTGCGAAGATACATCTTTTTCTGTCTCCAGCTTTGTAGGGAGGGTTCTATTTGACTCCATACACTGGGTACTGAACCTTCAGTGAAGACTATTTTACTGATGCAAAACTAAAACTCAAATTAATGTGTGTCAACTAAGTTTTCGGGATCAAAGTAGTTTCAGTAATTATTTACTTTACTACTTCAGGCTCCTGAATTTTCTTAGTATGGCTTTGTAGGGCCTCTTATTTTTCTTGTTATTTGATACACTTGAGGATTTAAAAATAAAATATTTTACTCATCATTTTTCCTTTTTTTGTGGAAGGATAGGTTCAAATAACCTGCCCATGTTTCTAGAAATTAAAGTAAGCTACAAATGTAAAAAAGTTATTTCCATCATAGCAAATGGCAAGATTTCATTCTTTTTTATTTTTTATGACTGAGTCATATTCCATTCCACATCTTCATCCATTCTTCAGTTGCTGAACATTTGGGCTGTTTTGGCTATTGTAGATAACACTGCTATAAATCAGGGTGTATGTATCCCTTTGAATTAGTATTTTTGTATTTGGGTAAATACCTAGTAGCGCATTTGGTAGATTGTAGTGTAGATCTGTTTTTCACATTTTGAGGAACCTCCATACTGTTAGAAGCAAACCAGGAAACAGCCTCTTAACTGTAGAGAACACACTGATGATGGGAGGGAGGTGAGTGGGAGAATGGGTGAAACAGGTGATGGGGTTTAGAGTGCATTTGTTGTGATGAGCGCTGAGTGATGTTGAATGTGTTGAATCACTATATCAACACCTGAAACGAATGTTACATTCTAAGTTAACTAACTGGAATTTAAATAAAAACTTTAAAAATTTATTTCCAACTATTAAATTTACAAAACTATTGGCAGAGCTAGAGATGAATGTGTCTGGCACTTAAATGCAAAGCCTATTTCACCCTACCCCACCCATCTCCATTACTATATTTATATCCTTCGATCTTATGGGAATTGAATAGCTAAGTAAAACCATAATCTCATGGTTCAAATAGTGTTTGTAGAATTGTATGGGTTTTTGTTGTTGTTGTTGTTGTTGTTGTTGTCTGTTTGTTTGTTTTTTATTAAGTTGGCTCCATGCCCAATGTGGGGCTTGCACATCATGACTTGAGCTGAGATGGAAAGTTGAACGCTTAACTGACTGAGCCACTGAGGCATCCCTACAATTACAATTTTTTTTTCTGTGCAATGCTTAAAGCTCAAAGCTTTTAAAAGCTTCATTCAGATTTTTTTTTCCCCGTATTTGAATACTTCCTCAGTATAGCAAGTCGTCCCTCCACTTGATTTCAACACAAGGCTCCAACAAAAGTTTATTTAGTCTCCCCCTACAAAAATAAGCACTGAGACAGGCTAACAGGTATTATCCCAATTTTGAGAAAATACCAACCAAGACACATCTGATTATAAATTTAAAGACAGCAGTATAAATAATTTTTGAGGCAGTGGTGGAGGAAGTCAAGAGTGGTCTATTTATTATTTATTTATTATTAAAAAGGGTCTATTTATTTCAGTAATGTCCAAGATAGGTTTTTCTCTTTAAAATGAAGAAGATGTAGGCAGTCTAAAGAGGGAGATAAACAGAATAAAAATTGAGGAAAATGGACGAGTTAGTAAGAAGAGGTACAAAAAACATACAGGCAAAATTTAGAGTCAAGTTAAAATGTAGCCAGAAGAATTGTAGTGAACCCAGTGCAAAGATTCCTATGCTTTCTTTTGTTTTGTTGTTTTGTTTTGTTTTGGCAGCTTAAGAAAGGGACTGGGAGTTTATAGAGGTTAGATTCTTTGTGGTTGTATCACAGAGCATGTGTGCTGAAAAGAAAAGAAAGACCCTTCAGGTGTGGGAAACAGTAAGTAAATGATTTCTAATGTAATTATGGCTCAATAGTGAAGAAATTATGTCAGAATAGAACTAATAAATATGAAAAGATTGTGGTGATTTGGAGACTAAAGATTTGATGGTTTTACATAAAATTTATTGAGTAAGAAAATGAAAGAGCACATATTAAATACACACTTAATAAACATCTGTTGATTAACTCATGAGGCAAAGATGCATATTATTAAGTTGAATTAATTATTCTTAATTTTCTAAGGTTAGCTTTTATTTTTTCTGTTTCCCTAAATTTGGATTACATATAGTTCATTATCACAGTTAAGTTTTAAAATGAAGTATTTTCACCATGTGTTCCACTTGATTATTAACATTTTGTAGTTGGCTGATTGAACATGAAGAAAAATAATCTCACTGGTCACATTACTAAGTTTTTTTTCACGTTATGAAACAATGTCTGACCTGAGGAAGTATTCAGTTACTGAGAGCATGATTTTACTCAGTGATTTTGCTTGTATTTGCTTCAAAAATGGATGCAAGTGATCAATTGGTATTCTTAAGTGTGAAACTCCTTGTGGCATGATTTATTTCTAAAATTTTGAACATCCTCTGGACTAATTTTGTCATTATATCACATTAGTACTAATTGAAGAGACTCAGATTTAGAGTCTTGTTGTTTCTAGATGAAACATAATTTAAATTCTAAGAATGCAGACTGTCATTGCTCCTTAAGTAAAATTGCTAGGAAATTATGCTGATATATCTTAAAGTAACCAGAACTTTACAGCTAAAACTTTCTCTGAAGTTTTAAAAAAGTAATCATGATTATGAAATGACTGTTAAGAGCTTGGTTGCATTAAATATTGCACTAGAATACATAGAGAAATAATGATATAAATTTTGGCCTTTGTTCTCCAAGACCCTTTGAAATTAAGCCCTGCTTTAGACCTACATGCAAGACATGTAGAGAAGAGAAAAACATTATAATGGCAAAAATATAATTAAGCAAGTTATTTTAAAACATAAAAACACATGTTTAATTCACTAGAGCTTCCTTTAACAATGGCAGTTGTATTTACTTATTTCCTTGTCTAATTCTCATGCTTCTGTGAACATTTGAAACATCCTTCTCAAAAATGTGTATTTCTCCTAAAGAAACTCATAGAGAGCCGAATCAATGCTGTATTTACAACTAGATTGCTTTAGAGGGTCATCTAGGGATATGGCTATTTGTACATATCATTTCCTACCTTATAGTACAGTTTGTTTCAGAAATACTTAGATAAAACCATGAGCCAGTAATAACAGCAGACATCATGAACAAGGTGACAAGTGAATATACAGAGATACCTTTGAAGTCACCTCAGTATAAAGAAGAAAATGATAATAAATCAAAAAATGAAGATGGCCTTTTAAATCTTTTTCTTGTTGTTGCTCTAGCTGGAATTACTTCTGAAAGTTCAATTTACTGCTATATTAAGGACACATTTAACTGCATGGACATTTTCAGCTACAATTGACTATGATATAGAGTATGCATTTTTCCAGAAATATTGTCTGCAGCAGGGGCAAACTTTTGTGATTATTTTGACAATTACTTACCAAAATTAGGTATGTTTATGTGTATGATAAGGAAAGCCAAAAGTAACATTTTATTTAAATTTAGTGTAACAAATAATTACTGTCCATATCACACATGAATGACCTTATTAATATAGATTAAAAGACATTTATATAATAAAGTCCCTTCCCAGAAAGTAAA
The DNA here is from genome assembly GCF_009829155.1 of Mustela erminea. Classification (NCBI taxonomy): domain Eukaryota; kingdom Metazoa; phylum Chordata; class Mammalia; order Carnivora; family Mustelidae; genus Mustela; species Mustela erminea. The sequence goes on from NC_045617.1 coordinate 28,273,423, forward strand.
ATAGCATGAAAACACTGCATCTAAACTATGTAAATATTAATATAAAGCCATAATTAACTTGAAAGAATCAGAATTCTGTTATGTTATAATGACACTATTGTTTAAAAATACACATTGTAAAACCAGCATAATTAGATTGAAGTTTATTTTAAATTTATATCCCACAAAAGCATCATTGGCCCATAGTATTTTAGGTTTTATCAGTTTTCAAAAATTTCAGCGTTAAAAAATTCTGCTATAATCTTTAATTTTTTTGAGACCTGAAAAATTTTATTACAACTTAGCAAATGTTTTAGGATTTGGATTATAAGAACTCATCTTTCTTCCCATTTTTCTCCCTATTAACCTGATAGAAAATAAAATTTCTGAGAAATTCTTTAAGCCTGCAAAGAAGTAAACTTTAAAGATGGTTATAATCTTCTTGTTGATCTATACATTTTTAAGTGTCCTGGGTGCAGTCATATTTTAAATACCTTATGACATATTGTCCATGTATTGATTAAACATATTTTATTTTCCATAATGTCTTTTGGATACAGATGTGTTTTTTCATTTTTGCTGCCACCACTTAAATTTGACAACAACTTCTTACCTGGTTTCTAACAGTGTTCTCAATATCCGTAATTCCAGTTGCTACTCCCTTCCAGACATGAATACTGTTAACCAATTAGGAGTATGATTGCATTTTCTCTGTTGTGGCTTCTCCCTATATTCTTTAGAATTACTTGTGTTTCCATACAACTAAATGACCCTTGGGAAGCTTAAACTGTTACTCTAATTTATGAAATTTATAATTCTATATTACTACTTCATTACAGAATGGATCTTAAAGGAGTGTGTTACCAAAAACTTGATTCTTGGTTCAATCACATTTTCACATAAAATTAGCTAAATTTTACACCCATAACAGCCTTATTTTGCCTCTTAAAGTTATTATTTACTCTCTTTTTTAATTAAAAGTATTGTATAACAAGATGTTAAAAATTATTTTAACCAACTTCTTTTTACCTTCCCTTTCTCTAGTTGGAACAGTTTTTTGTACTAAATATTTTTAGTATGTCAAATACAGAGTAACACAAGCACATTGACAAAGTATTACAATAAAAATATAAAAATATAAATAGTTATAAACCTACAATAATTACTTTTCATGTATCTCCATGTTTTTATTTTCATGGGCTTCCTGTATAGTTACTATCACCTGAAAATATGACATATTTTGTAGTCAATTACACAATTTTTTATTTTTTCCATTTTGTTGAGTTACAATTCAACCACAATAAATTGCAAATAAAATATTAAATTGGCTCAGTTTTGACACAGTGTATGCCTTTGGACCAACACCAGAATTAAGATAACAGAGTTACTTCACCCAACATTTCCTCATGTCTCTTTGTAATCTAATTTTTTTTCATCCCAGGTATTCAGTCATCCAAAGATTTGCTTTCTGTCACCGTAGATTAGTCTGTATTTTCTAGAATTACATATGTGTGTTTATGTGTGTCTGTATCTGTGTGTGTGTATGTATGTGTTTAATAATGGGATGAAGTTTTGCCTAATTTCTTTTACTAAGTGTAATTATTTTGACATTAATTCATACTGTTACCATATCAATAGATATTTCCCATTTATTGCTAAGTAGTATATATTAGTATAGTAATATGTTAGTATAGTAGTATGAATATATCAAAACCTGTTTATCCATTCATCTGGTGATGGACATTTATATTGTTTCCAGTTTTGACTATTACAGATGAGGTTGATATGAGTGTTTGCACCAAGTCTTTGTGTAGACATAGGTTTCTTTAGTCTAGGGTTAATACCAAGGGTTGGAATGACTTGATCATGTGTTTGGTATATGCTTAGTTTTTAAAGAAACAGCAAAATGGTTTTCTAACATGGTTATACTATTTTACATTGCAATTAGTAGTGTATGAAACCTTCATTTGTTCAACATCACCAATATTTAAAAGTCATTCTTTTTAATTTTAGCAACTTGAATAAGTATGTAGCAGCATTCCTTATAATTTGAATTTCCCTTACATATAATAATATACAATAATTTTTCAATTGACTTTTGGTCATCACGTATCTTTATGACAGAGTTAAGTCCATTTTTGAACTAATTATTCTGTACCACTAATCAGTTTGTCTATGTTTTCATAAACACCCACAGTCTTGATTTTCATACCTATACAAGAAGTGGTGAAATCAAGTGGAATAAATTCTTCACCTATGTTATTATTTGTAGAAATAGCTTTTGTTATGCTTGTTTCCTTTGGACTTATATATAAATTTTAGAGTCAGCTTGTCAAATTCACAAAATAATTTCTGTTAGAATACAATGGAGATTATATTGAAACTATAGATTAATTTGAGGAAAGTGCCATCTTAAAAATATTGAGTCTTTTCATTATATGCTCTTTTTAAATCATATTATTTAGATTTTTAATTTATCTCAGCAATGTTTTATAATTTTTCCCAGTTTTATTGAAGTATGATCAACAGATAAAAATTGTGTATCTTAAAGGTATAGAACTTGATGTTTTGTCTTTGTGTACATTGTGAAATAATCACCATAATTAAGCGAATTAACATATCCAGCAACTCACATAGTTAATATTTGTGTGTGTGTGTGTGTGTTGGGGATACTTAAGATCTACCTTCTTAACATATTTCAAGTATACAATATATTACTGTTAACTAGAGTTATATTACTATACATTAAATGTCCAGAGCCTGTTCATGTTGCATAACTGAAACTTTGTATTCCTTGATCAACATCTTTTCATTTCACCCTCCCCCTAGCTCCTGGAAACCAAAATTATTCTCTGTTTCTACGAGTTTGACAATTTTAGATTCCACACATAGGTGAGATCATGTGGTATTTGTTCTTCTGTGTCTGGCTTATCTAACGGCGTAATATACTGCATTTTTACCTATATTATCACAAAGGCTGGATTTCCTTCATTTTTATAGCTGAATAATATTCCTGTGTGTGTGTGTGTGTGTGTGTGATATTTTCTTAACCATTCGTCTGACAACAGACATGTAGTTGTTTCTATACCTTGACTGTTGGGAGTAGGGTTACAGTGAACATGGGAATGCAGGTATCTCTTCAAGATCCTGATTTCATTTCCTTTTAATATATATTCAGAAGTAAGAGTCCTGAATCATAAGGTAGTTCTGTTTTTAATTTTTTGAAGAATCTCCATACTATTTTTCATAATGGCTATGCCAATTTACATTCCCACCAAAAGTGTATAAGGGTTCCTTTTCCCCCACATCCTCACCGGTACTTGTTATCTTTTGTCTTTCAACTATAGCCATTCAAACAGGTGTAAACTAAGATCTCATTGTATTTGCATTTCCCGATAATTAGTGTTATAAATTTGTCAACGCAACACTTACTAAGTAGAGCACAGGTTGCAGGTCGGGGAGTTGTTCAACAACAGATCACAACATGAATTGAAATGAAGGTCCTGAAGGAACTACTCAGAGGCCTCAGGGGTCCATAGTGAGAGGTGAAGGCAGAGTGTGGAAAGAGAGACACAGGACCTAAAGCTCATGTTTTTGTTTTTGTTTTTGTTTTAAAGATTTTATTTTATTTATTTGACAGAGAGAGAGAGATCACAAATAGGCAGAGAGGCAGGCAGAGAGAGAGGGGGAAGCAGGCTCCCTGCTGAGCAGAGAGCCCGATGTGGGGCTCGATCCCAGGACCCTGGGATCATGACCTAAGCCAAAGGCAGAGGCTTAACCCACTGAGCCACCCAGGCACCCCAAGGCTCATGTTTTTATTAGGGTTCATGAATGAAGCGCTTTGGGGTTCCCAAGCTACAGCCAGACAGGGCAGTTTGAACTAAAAGAGTAAAGTTTTAGTAGCCACATAAGGGTTTTATCTAGAGGGTCTAGATCTTCTAAGATCTTCTAAGGAGATAGATCTTCTAAGATCTTCTAAGGAGAAGACCCTTGGAGTCAAGGGACACTGTGGATCATAAGGGCATTAGGGACATAAGATTAGAAGCTTATGTTGTTTCTGACTCTGCATGTTCAGGGCACCTACTTGCATGAGGAGGCTAGAGTCATTTTAAGGTCACTACAGGCTCCTTTGACAATTAGAATAGATGCCAAGGGGGCAATAGCATGGAGTAGCTAAACCCTTGACAGTAGGTGCTGCTGAGCACTTTTTCATGTACCTGCTGGCCATTTGTATGTCCTTTTGAAGAAACGTGTATTCCAGTCTTTGGCCCATTTTTAAATTGGGTTATTTGAATTTTTTTTCGCTATAAAGCTGTGTGAATTCCTCTATATTGTGTATATTAACTCATTATCCTGTGTGTATATATATTTAAAACTATATATGTGTAGTTTTATATATATATGGTTTGCCAGTATTTTTTTCCCATTCCAGAATCTGTTTTATCACTTTATTTTTTTCCTTTATTTGATCAAAAACTTTTAGTTTGATGTAGTCCTATTTGTTAATTTTTACTTTTGGTGCTTGTACTTTGCAGATCATATCCAAAAAAATTATTGCCCAGACCAATGTCAAAAAGATTTCCCCCCATGTGTTCTCCTGGTATTTTTATGGTTTCAGGTCTGAAAGGAAATGAAATCAGTCTTTAATCCATTTTAAGTTGATTTTTATATATGATGTGAGATAAGGGCCCGATTTCATTCCTCTGCATTGTGTATCCAGCTTTCCCAATGCTATTTGTCAAAGAGATTCTTTCTCCGTTGTGTATCTTGGCATCCTTGTTGAAGATCTTTGACTGTAGATGCATGAGTCTGTTTCTGGATTCTCTATTCTGTTCCATTTGTCTATATATCTGTTTTTATGGCTATTCAATACTGTTTTGGTTACTGACGTTTATAATATATTTTTAAATCAGCAATGTGATGCCTTTAGCTGAAGCTAAAGGCATGAATGTCTGTCAGTTCCATTTGATCTGTAGTGTTGTTTAAGTCTGCTGCCTCTTTATGTATTTTTTCTATGGATTTTCTTTTCATTTTTGAACTGGGATATTGAAGTATCCTACTATTATTGTATTGCCGTTCAGCACTCCTTGTTTTTGTTCATCGTACTGACTGAGAATCTTATCACTGACTATATTTGACTCTGTCTTCAGGAAGTAAGCCAAATTTGTGGTCCACTTCTAACCATTATATAAGAATAAGGTCTTTCATTTTATTTGGTTCTTTGAAAGTTCTCTACATACTAATTATTTAACATTTTTAACAGATTCATTTTACAAATAATAGAAATGGTTTTTAAAATTTTATTGAAAACTTTCATATTGCTTTAAATATATAGAGAATGTCCAGTCCTGGAAATTCAAAGTTATGCTAAGAAGTTTGCTTGCAAGAGTACAAGAGTAAAAGGAGACTGCTGATCTGAGACTAAATTTGATTCTCCAACGTATACTCACTGATCAACAAATTTTTAGTAAGGGGGAAGAGAATTTCCATTTTTCAGTTAGCTCAATAAGAAGGCTTTTTGGCTATAGTCAGACTTAATGGTTCGGAGTCTCACTCTACCATTCACTAGCTGAGTAGTTGCTGGCAAGTTATCAACCTTTCTGTATCTCAGTTTTTAATTCTATAAAATTAGAAAAATAGCAAGATCAAGACCTACCTCATTAAGTTTTTGTGAGCATTAAATGTGATTAAAACACACACAGACATGCATACATATAGACATATATACGCACACACCCAAAATGTTGAATTGTGCTTGATGTGAGAAGTATTAAATAGGTGTTAGCTTTTAATGCTGTTGGTTAAATTATGTTAGAAATAATTAGGAAACCATGTAATTTAGCAGCATAAAAGTTCTCACTGAATTGTTGTATGAAAACATGCAGTTGATACCTCAAAATAGAGAGGAATATTCTGAATATATGAAATAATTTAAATTTGCCGTAAATAAAAAGTTGAACAGAATCAACTCTTCTTACCTTCTCACCTTTGCAAATCTATACAAGACACACTGTACACTAAATTTATTGCAAAATTAGTAAAAATAATGTGAGAGAGTTTTTAATATTTGATTTGGAATCTTATCTTTTGCCTATACTCTTGCCTTCTAGTTTTTATAAATTATATATATGAATCTTGAAGTGAATAGATCAAATCTGGTAATTTTGTTTCAGTTATCTTCGATTAAGAGGTGATATACTATGTCACAATATAAAGTGTGCTATATGAAATTATATTTTGTTATATTTCATGTTAAAATAGCTACTAAATCAGTTGGCTTTGTGTTTATGATAATGTCTTTTTCCTCCAAGTGTTGATTAGAAAAATTTTATAATGGTTGCATCATTAGCAACTATTAAAAGTCACAGTGACTGTTTATGACCACATGATTTGGCTCTCAGCATGTTAATGATCCCTTAAAGAAATGCAAACCAATTTAAATATAATATGGAAACTACTTATCATAAAAACCAGTAGTGAAAACTCCATGAAGTTTAATCCTCTTCTAATTTTATGTGTTTTATGCTGTAATTTTTAAGAGACTTGATTAGATTCAGGCGAAGAAGGAAGTCTTATTGAAATAACGATAATGGCTCACATTGAATAATTTCCTTTCCTCCAAATAAGCCATGGTAATTGAAAATGTGACTTTAGGGGTTAAGTTTAACCATCTTTAAAATGATTCTTTCATTGTTGACTAACTATTCAAATGAGCTCTGATTTGAAATAGTCATCCTTTTAAAGCCGTTTGATAAATATTTCTAGGTGCCATATATCCACATCCATATTATAATTATTTATACCCATAATTTGGCTGTCAAAATGAAGTGCAAGCTCAGACTGGTCCTTCTGAGACCATTCTGAGTGAGACCAGAAGTTATTATTGAATCTCTCTGTGTCTGACGTGTATATGTTCCATCTCTAGATGCTATAGGAAAGCGTTACTATTCCAAATATCTGAAAATTAAGTCAACATTTTCAGTCTCTTTTTTCAAATCAAAATACACTTACTAGATGTTAAAAAAATGTAGTTAAGAGGTCAAAGAGATGCCAGTTCATGGAATGGTTAAGGCTCAATGTGCAGTCTGAGGCACTGCTGCTTTTGCCAAGAGAGCTATGCTCCACTCTGGAGGTTCCCCTTTGTGAACAAGCTGACAGCTGGCTCAGTTCTGCTTGGTCACCTAGCTGCCCAGGAGCCCAGCTGCCTGTTTCTGGGGATGTGGTCAGCAAGAGGACTGATGAGATTTCAGTTAAACAAATTTCACACAGGCCAGTAAGTTTGATTCTTCAACTCCCATGCAAAATCCTGCCAAGTCCACTTTATGTAAGTCCTGAGCTGTGAACTTAAAAAGCTGCTGCCACTGCTTTCTCAAGCAAAGGTTTTCTAGTGCTGAGGCCTTACAGGGTGGGCACATTTGGCTATTCGTTTTCCAACACTTGAAAATATATAAGAAGTGGAGTAATGGTAAGGAGCTAGTGTAATGTATATTTACATTATATCCAGTAAATCAAAAGACTTCTTACAAAAGGCAAAGGTATCAAGAAGACTCAGTACAAGTCAAGCTGCCTGAAATGAGATGGAGATCTCATTTACTTTAAGTCTGGTGAAATCCAACAGATTCCCTGGGTATAGGAGTCTCTTCACAGTGGAGCCTACAGCCCAAGCAAGGCTGAGGGGTAAGTCTTTGTTTGTTTGTTTTTTGTTATTTGTTTGTTTTGTTTTTAAATATTTATTTATTTACTTACTTACTTAAGAGTGGGAGGCAGAGACAGAGCACATGGTGGAGGGACAGAGGGAGAAGGAGAGAGAATCCCAAGCAGATGTCACACTGAGTGTGGAACCCAACTTGGGGCTTGATCTTGTGACCTTGAGATTATGACTTGAGCCACAACCAAGAGTCAGACACTTAACCAACTGTGCCACCCAAACGCCTTAGGGGACAAATCTTTGAATAGATGGCCAGGGATGGCCAGTGTCCTGATAACTACTGAAGAGCCATGGAGAAGTTGCATTCTGTTTGAAGCATATTAACTCTTTGTCTAAGCACATATTTCCCCAATGATTATCTCTGCTTCATCAACATTTGGGCACTAGGTGCAAACAGCTTTAATAAAATACAGTTGAAAATTTTCCCTCTTTTCCATACTTAACACCATCCCCATGGCTTTTCCCTTTATCAGTTCTCGCTATATGAGCAGACTATAACTGCCTTTGTTGCATTTAGTATGTTACACCTCCAATCTCTATTTTGTTTCTTGCCAGAGTAATCTTTATAAAACATTCATTAGAATAATGAACTCCTTTCCTGCTTCAAATAGTTAGATGGTTCACTGTTTCCCTAAGGTTTTCTTAAGGATGACCTTCCATATATCTATAATTGGTTCCCCTCTATTTTACCAATTTCCTTTCTATCACTTACACCTCATCTCCAAAAATGTCCTCCAACTAGTTGAAAAAAAAAATAAAAATAAACAAAACAAGAGTCATTAGTTCTTCATACTGTTTCTTATTCATGTTTGTTCAGTCTTGTTCATGGTAAATTTTTTCAGTGAAATGTCCCATTCTTCTTTTCTGCCATTCAGATTTCTAGTAAGGATGTAAGACTCTAAAAGCCTGAATTAGTTTCTTTATTTTATTCAACTTCACTGCAGTTATTATATTTAGTATCTATTTTCTCTTATATTTAGTTTGAGAGGTGTCTGGTTTTAGTATGATGGGTGATTTCTAGTTCAAACATGTACATTTTTGATACCGTGTTGTGAGACTCTAGATGTTGTTTTGAAACTATATTTTAACTGTATTTTTGTGACATTGCTCTGGTAGGAGAAAAAGGACTCTACCTTGTTATTGCTAAATGGAGACAGAGGTCAGTGGTCCCCACTTGGCTTCCATTGACACCAGGGGAGGAAGATCCTCATTATGCCCAGGTAGAGGTGAGAGTTTCTGCCTGGCCACATGGTCTCTCCACTAACATCATGATGGCAGTGATCTCCTTACCACTGGGCCATGGTTAAAGTCCTGAATTTCCTTCTTTGATGCTTGCCCAACAAGGATGGTAGGGGAGCCTCATTACCTGCTGAGTGTGGATAGAAATCCAGGATCACCATATAATCTTTACTGAAACCATGTTAGGGGATCAAGTCTCATTAATGATCAGCATTGAAGAAAGTTCCAGCTCCCAAACTGACATTTTCTGATATTACCACAACAATGTGGAGAGACACTGATTATAGCCTTGCTATTTTGGAAGTCTAGGCTCCACACAACCTTTTCTGGAATGAATGGGGAAGGGATCACATATTTTTCTGTGGTGGTTGACAGATATAAAAAGGTTATTTTGTGAACATTTTCTGTCTTGTTAGTTGCCCCTTTCCTGGTCCTTTGGGTTAGTGTGAGCAGGTATTTTGGGGGACTTTTTGTTGGTAGGTTCTGTTTTTTCCTATAAGCACTTTAAAGATGTTATTCAACTTTGTTGTAGCTTTCATGGTTTCTCATGAGGCTCCAATCATTAGTCTCAAGTCTCATCATAGCACTCTTGGATGCAATGAGTTGTTTTTTTCTAATCCAACTTTTAAGGTTTTCTTTTTTTCTTTATCTTTGGCTTTTAATAGTTTGGATTATATAGTAGGTCACTGGGGCCTACTTATTTTTTCGATCTCCCACCCCCCTCCATTCTGAAGATTAAATTATTTTTATTAATCTGTCTTTAAATTCATATAAATGAATTTTATATTTTCTCTTTCCTCTTGACTCAGCTATTAAGTTTATCCTATGATTAACTTATTTCAGTTATTTTAATTTAGATTTCTAGAATTTGTTTTTAGTAATTTTTATTCATTTTCTAGAACTTCAACACACACATATATACAAAATATATATTTATATATGCATACATATATTTCACTGTATTCACACTTTGCTTTATTTAATTGAAGGAGAACATAAGAACATCCTTAAAATACTTCCTTTTATTTTTCCCCTAATTCAACATCAGGTTCATACCAGAATCATATTTGGTTGATTTTTTATTTCTCTTGAGAATATGTTTTGTTTTCTTGGTTCTTTGTATGTAACTTAATTTAGGATTATTTCCTAGACATTATGAATGTTGAATTGTGGAGAGTCTAGGTTCCATTTTTTTTCATCTGATAAGCATTGCCTTTGATTTATCGGATGGTTATCCTACCTATACTTTAACAAAACTGTTTCAAGGGGGCAGCAGCTTTGGTAAAAGTTCAGACTTTTTGTCTTCATCATAGCTTCTTTGAGTGTATTTCACACATGTGAGATTCGGCTTTCACTCATAAATGTGGATAGATGGAATGTGGGGATCCCCTTTCTGACTCCTTTCCTTCTAGGATTTCCCCCATTTTCTGTACCAGCCAAAGTTTTCCAGCTTCCCTGGACAGAAAGATTGTTTTTAATATCTGGCATCACCACCTTATCATCCATGTTCTATGAATAGCACTTCGACAAGTTTTAAAGCTGAGCACATGGGAACTTCATACATTTCTCTTCACATTCTTTGAGTGCATCTCCCTTACCAGAACCTGACATTTTCTGTTCAATCTCTTGTCTCTTCAGGTACTTGCTTTTGGCTCATATTCAGATTTTATGATTGTTTTATGAGCGTAGTCATCCAGTGTGATCCTACTTACTCCATCAGTACCAGATGTCAAAAGTCAGTTATCTAATTTATAATAACTAATCAGTATACTGTTCCCTCTCATTGTCGAAAGTATCATTCTGCATTCTGCTTAGAGATGCAGGGGCTGAGACTCCACAAACCACATTTCTTACTTGCCAGTTGACTCCTTATTGGGTTCAATAAATGGGGAGATTCTTCTTTTTTGATATTACTGAAAAATCACCTTAGCATTATCTGAGTAATGCTTATGTCTCTTGGTTCCATTCATTTAAGTCTTACCCTTTTTAATGGCTCTCATTGAACCAACTTCATTATGTCCCTCAGAGACTTCTGTCCCAATTGGTTGGGAATTCTCAGATTTCTGCATCCTAGCAACATCTGACACGGTTGAAAGCTGCTGAGATACCAGCACAATATCATCCTTAGAAGATCGTCTTAGATCCCAAGACCTTTCTTCCAAGATTCTACATTCTAACAACCCAAATCCACCATCACCCTTTACCCCTAGGACTATAGGAGTTCTAGAGGTGGAAGCTGCTTTGGTGGGTATTATTTCAATGTATTCCCTTTCTTTTTGATTGTTTAATTCTTCAACAACCGTTTAAAAAATTTATTGTGTTCAATTCTCTGTTTTAAAATAATGTTTTTCATATACATCTAACACATTTAGTACCTTCTGGTCATCTGGACTGTCCAGTATTATGTCATTAATATGGCGTACCATTGTGATGTTTTGTGATGCATCATAATCTTCGCAGACTAGAATGTTAGCAAAAAACAAAACAAAGCAAAACAAAACAAAAATGACATCAATCTGAGACAAATTAAATAAGAAGAAATTACTCTTGGTGGTTATTGAAAATGGTATATGGAAACAACACCAACAATAATATTTTCCAGAAAAGTAGCTTTTTATAAATTGCCATGACCTCTGTTTCTTTGTTCCAATAAAGATACCACATAGGGAATAGTGATTTTGGTTGCTTTGTGTATATTAGTCTACAGAAATCTCCAAAATCCCATCTACTTTTGCTCTATGCCATACAGGAAAGTTAAATAAGCATTAGATAGTTATCCCATACCTGAATGTTTTGAGCCTTTTTGTTTGTTTGTTCCTTTAATCTGTGAAACCCTGGAAAATTAATAAGAAAGATGACTTGTTCAGATATCTTTCTGTACATGATAATAATAACAGACTTTCTGGCAAACATACTGATCATATTTCTAGTAACAGAATCTTTGACAGTGGAATAATTTTCACCAGATATACTTGATTTGTTTAGGATTCTAATAATAATAATAATAATAATAATAATAATAATAGAAATCCAAGAAATATTTTTGGATTTGTGAGATATGGTTTCCTGGAAAATGTGTTGGAGAATGAAATAGCATTAAGACAGCTGTCATCTGTAGAAGTAATACAACTGCAGGTATCACTTCATGAAATCATATGTTAAATCTGGGCCAGAGTGTATCCTACTGCAGTGAGAAGGCATCTGGTGTGGCAGTATTGGCAATCCTGATTAATCCCCGCTTCTCCTGCACTGTGACATGAATTTTATCCTTGAAATTGTTTATAAAGCTTTATATTGTATAAAACATGATTCTTGTGAATCTCATTTAATGAAAAGATTCTTTGCATTACCTCAAAAGCATTACAAATTATGAAGTAGAGTTCTGTGTGATTATATGAAATATCTTCAAGATATGGTAATAAAGGGAAAATCTTCAAAATTTGAAACACTAGGAACTATTTGTTCCCCTTTCCTGTGAAATAGATTGAATGTAAATTATGTGCCGTGAAGTTATATAATTGTCTATCTCCCAACATTTAAAGTTATACATATGTTTATTTATACCAATATACATCTTATATTGCTATATGTAAGCTCCATCTGTCTATGGAAACAAAGATATTCGATGGTGAGGAGGCAAGTTATTTTGTGTTTATAGCATTTTGTTTTAGTGGAATCTTGAACTATTTATTGACTACTCTTAAAATGAAAATAATAATAAAGCTCTTCATATTATGCTAATGCTTAACCATTGTGAGATCATGAAAATACTTCACATTTTTCTCTTTTCACTTATGTTTAACTATTGGAATCAATTTTAGTATACCCAAGATTTCCAGATAGCAATTCTTTCTTTCCTTATCGATCACAGTATGCCTCCAATGTCTGCCATTTTCCCTCTGAAATAGTAAAATACCTAGGACCTCATCACCTTCAGCGTGCCCATTCAATACCTCAGTGTCTATAATAAATAACACTATATTATATGTGTTGTAGTGGAGGAATAGTAGATGCATCCTTAGTTTTACCTTTTAACATCTTCATTAACCAGCTGAAATATAGTATTTTATATCTGTTAAGCTACTATTCTCAGGTCCTTTCATGTAAAATATTTATTTAATTTCAGGACAAAAGGCATATGTAATGATATCGTTTCTGCATGTCCTGTGTGTTATAATTATTATAAAATTTATTCTGTCAATGTAGTAAATATTGAAATTTAGCTCTTCCTTATGTTTCCAAAACACCCTTATGCACACATGAAATGAAAAAAAAAAAAAAAAAAAACACACACCACAATCAAAACAAAAGCCTATGGAGGTTAAACTTTCTCTCTTAAATAGATACATGGAAAGATTTAACAAGTGCAAGTTTGAAACTGTAATACCTAACTACAGGCCCGAAAGGAGAGCAGGGATTTCTGTTTCCTCTCTCTATTACTCAGCACTGTGCAGGAGTAGGGTGGTCCTTCACATAGAATTGCTCTGTGAGTCAGTCTCCTCAGATCATCCCAGAAGGTTTACTCTAGCTGCCAGTTATCTGAAAAATTACTCATCAATCATTTATAAAGCCTAAAATTAGTTTGCCTAAAAATTCACATTAATTCTCATCAACCAATTAGCTATTGCTTGGTTTTACTACAAAAATACATCTAAGGGAGAAGGTAAAATTATTTTCTCTTTTATAATTAATAAAAAAAAAAACCAACAACACTAATATCCTAGTGCCAATCTGAAAATCAGTGATAGTGTCAGATAATAATCTTCCTTGTATTCTCCATAAATACCTTTAAACATAAGAATTTCAGGATGATGTGAATGAAATGCTATTACATAAAGAAGATAAATACAGATGAGTAAATACTGGTTATTTTTAAAACCTTAATACGCTATGGAGTTGGCTTTTTATATTCTTTCTATGTAAGTAGGAGTTATTAACCAAGCAGAACATGCATAGCTTTTATTGTTTAGATGACTGAGCCAGGTTTAAATGTCATTTAGGAATGCTTACAACATATGGCATTGATAGATGAAAAAGAAAATTGCCATTTCAAGTCGACCTCTTCTATCTAAAACCAGGGCTCTCTTAAGTGAGTTTAGATAACTGCCTAAATTAGTCATCATTAAAGAGTTGCAAGCTCTAAAAAATTTGACTTTAAGTTGTCTTACATTTAAAAACTTTGTTTTGAAAGAAAGGTAAGACACAAAAATTTTAAAAAGCATATATATGCATATTCTTTTCTCTTTTTTTAATTGATTCAGACTTATTCATAAAAATTCCTCAGATATGGAGCACCTGGGGGGCACCTTGGGGGGCTCTGTCGTTAAGCATGAGCCTTTGTCTCAGGTCATGATCCTGGGGTCCTGGGATCAAGCCGTGCATCTGGCTCCCTGCTCAGTGGGTAGTCTGCTTCTCCCTCTTCCTGCTTCTCCCTCTGCCCGCTGCTTGTGCTTGCTCACTCTCTCTTTGTCAAATAAATAAATAAAATCTTTAAAAAAAATTCTTCAGATAATCTGTCTTATCTAGTCACTGTTAATAGAAAAGAAATCTCTCTGGAGCTCGTATTCATTATGGATGAAATTTTATTAGAAATATTTGGCTATAGGATGTTCTTGTGTTCCCTCAGTATTTCTGGGATGAAATTTGACCATGGCAAAGATTATGGTTGCAACAAGAAAGACCCTTTATTTTCATAATATATATAAAATATACATATATTTTATATACATATATAAAGAAAAAAAAAGATTTCCATTTTGGTCCCATTCCTGCTTAGATATATGTTATATTCTTTAGTTCATTTAATTTTAAGCCAATTTTCTTTATAATCATATAATATCTCTTAAGTACTTTCTTTGAATTTTTCTTGATATTGAGAAAAAAAGAAAGAGGGTAGAGAGACATATGTATTGAGCATCAACTATGTGCTGGTGTCTACTAGGCATTTAACATATGTTACTAGAATTTATGTAGGACATAACCTGTTTTAAGAAAACTGGAGAGTTAAAAATATGGTTTGTGGAGAATTAAAAACTTTTTATCTCAATCAAACTAGCCTCTATATATGTACTTTCTGTTACATTAACTTTTTCCATTTAATTTTTTTACTAAAAATATATTCTGATAAACCTCACCAAGTGAATGTGAAATATAACAACCAGTTCCTAAAATTATAATTCATGTACATGTAGAAATTAAGGTGTGGACATATATCTGGAAATGTTACATACCAGTGAAGCCCACCAGTTCTTTCTAATGACTAACAAGCGCAGAAACACAACTACTTCCATTACATTTTTGTTTGTTGGCAAGTATAGCCTGGCTTAAGCCAAAAATATGTGGCTTTCTAAATGAACAAAATCATTCAGTTTTTGCATTTTCTAGAAAGTTATTTATTTGTGGTTTTGTTAAAATGAGAAAAAAATATATAAATTGATGATTTAATTTGGACCTCCTGGTTATTGTTTCATGTTATACAAGAACTGCCCTTTTCAGTATGATGGCCACTAACTACATGTAGCTCATCAATTAAAATTAAATATAGTTTAAAATTCTGTTTCTCAGAATTTGTACTTAAGTAAAACTGGCAAAAGTTTAAAAAATAATTTGAATCTACTAGCATATTACATATGGTAGTTGTTTACTACTTGATTTGTATTTATATTTATATATGTTCTTTCTTAATTAACATATAATGTATTCTTTATTTCAGGGGTACAGGTATGTAAATCATCAGTCTTACACAATTCACAGCACTCACCATAGCACATACCCTCCCCAGTGTCTATCACCAGCCACCCTATCCCTTCCACACCCCTCCCCTCCAGCAACCCTCAATTTGTTTCCTGAGATTCAGAGTCTCTTATGGTTTGTCTCCCTCTCAGACTCTATTTATTCGTCAGAGAGAGAGAGAGTGAGAGAGAGGGAGGGAGCACAAGCAGGGGGATTGGCAGGCAGAGGGAGAAACAGATTCCCTGCTGAGTAGGAGCCTAATGCAGGGCTCCATCCCAGGACCCAGAGATCATGACCCAAGCCAAAGGCAGACGCTTAACCGACTGAGCCACCCAGGCATCTCATA
Source organism: Mustela erminea (assembly GCF_009829155.1). Classification (NCBI taxonomy): domain Eukaryota; kingdom Metazoa; phylum Chordata; class Mammalia; order Carnivora; family Mustelidae; genus Mustela; species Mustela erminea. Next base: position 28,289,427 of record NC_045617.1, read on the forward strand.
TTTATACACATTTTAGAGTCAGTTTTTTCAGATTTGCACTCTTGCAATGTATCTCAGCCACACAGAATTGCTTCATATTGTGTAAGTCCATACATGACAGCAGATTCCACACTCCTGTGCATTTTAACACATTCTACAGTGACTCCTCATTTTTGATAAGCTTTCTGAGTATTCCCTTGAGTATTTTCCTTTCTGAATAGCTGCTTTATATTTTCCTAATGTGAGGTTAAACAGCTCCTTTTAAGTAGTTTTTACTTATTATTATTTTGGCTTCTAGAGAATTCTGTTCTGAGCTCGTGTCTCCCTCTGCTTATTCAACAGAAACTCCTTAAGTTCTTTCTTCTGAAAAGACCTCATTGGGCCATTTCTCTTTTGGAAGACTGGCCTAACAGTTGTAGTAGACAAGGAGGAGCAGTTCTCTGAGAGTCAGAGACCTAGGCTAAATCACATGTTAAACAAGTTACTAAGTGAAGAAAGCTAGTTGATCTACTGTTCTGATCTTATTCTCCTTATTTTGGGCATGTTAAATATACTTTTTTACTTAAAGATCTGTTGGGTGAATAAAATTATATAATGAACCCTTTGGGTATTTGAAAGTTTTTTCAGATATCATTTGTTTTAATCTACATTTTTTATACATGTTGGCACCTCTATCCTTATTTTAGATTTAATAAATAATTATATTTCACCTGTTCTGCCTAGATAGAAAACAGATAAATTCTCAGGCACTAAGTTTCCAAAAAATGTAGTATTTTTTCATGTCTTAATTGCATCTTTTTCATGAATGATTCTCATCCAACAACCTGTTTGATGTCATTAATGGACTGGTGTGATAATTTAATCAAAAGAATTAAACTAGCTGTGTATGTAGTTTAACACTGATCTTTAAGACAAACCCTAAAGAATTGACTTCCTGTAATTTTCTTTATGAAATTCTATTAATGAAAGAATATTGTTTATATTACATAGCAAGAATTTCCTAGTGTTGAAAGTACTTTTACGACTAAAGACTATTTTAAAAACTAACATGAAATATCTGAATAATTATAATCCATTGGCATATATTTACTATTTTCAGACTATAAGGGCCATTACACTTCAGTGGACAGAATTTTGGTGAGGCATGATAGTGACTAGTACTTGCTTTGAAATTGGTGGATAAAAGTAGATTCTTGAGGTTTTGGTTGAAACACTGACAAAAAAAAAAATTATCTAACTGGTAGGGAAAGCTGAGAGAAGCAGATTTCATCAAGGACCGTGTGTTAAACATAGGTTCAAGACGTTTCAAACTAGAAAACCCTCTTAACTACCAAGTAGAGAGCTTGGTATCTGAATTTCAGGTCTGCAGTTCAGGGAATGAGCTCAGAGAAATGTGAAAAAATGGGGGCATCTTCAGCGTGTCAATTATATTTACAGTCTAATCTTCCACTGAGGTCATGAGAGAGGACAGAACACGGAAGTAACATTGTATCAAAAGCTACCGTGAACTCTCTTCCCTGCAGAAGCACAGTGCCTGGGGGGTGTTTGGGTTTAGAAACTTACAGTAGCCTATACAGCCTTCGTGGCTGTGGCTCATGGTGGCCGCTGGTCAGAGGATGACAAAGCCTCTGTTAAGGAAGATGATATATTATAGCAATTTTTAAAAAGCTAGAGGATTATAGTAAAGTATCTACAGCAGAAGGAGAACATAGGAAGGGGTATGGTTTAAATATGTCTCCCCAAAATTCACGTGTTGAATTTTATGTCTCCCCAAAATTCACGTGTTGAATCACAAATTACTAGTATCAGTAGGTGAGGTGTCTGGGAGTTGATGACATCATGGGGTGGAGCCCTCATGAAGGGGACTGTGTTCTTATACAAGAGAATCCTCAGAGCTCCCCAGCCCCTTTCCCCATGTAAGGATACAACAGGAAACTTGAAACCTAGAAGAGGGCTCTCACCTGATCATACAGGCACTCTGATCTGGGATTTCCAACCTCTTGAATTGTGAGCAATTAATTTCTGTTGTTTTTAAGTTACCCTCTTTGTGGCATTTTGTCGCAGCAGCCTGAATGGACTAAGACAGGAAATAGCTTATTCAAATGTTACCAAATATCCTTCATTATAAAAAAATAAAAAAGCTCATGCTAAGAGCATACATTTGAAGGGAAATGCCATAAAGTTCAAAATAAATCAAAATAAATTATTCAAGTAATTTGAATGCCAGCTCAGTCACAAAATTTGCTGGATTGTTAAAGTTTTTTAAAATATATTTTCTCTCATTTCTTATTTAGATACAGATTAATTAAGAAATACAAAACAGGGGCATCTCGGTGGCTCAGTTGGTTAAGCATTGAACTCTTGATTTTGGCTGAGGTCGTGATCTCAGAGTTCTGAGATGGAGCCCTGCCTCAAGCTCTGCGTTGAGTGTGGAGCCTGCTTAAAATTCTGTCTCCCTCTTCCTCTTCCACTGCCTCTTTCCCCCACCTCACTCACCTGTGTGCTTTCTCTTTATCTAAAAAAAAAAAAAAAAAAAGTAGTGGGCTCCTGGGTGGCTCCAAAGTAACTGCCTTTGGCTCAGGTCATGATCTCAGGGTCCTGGAATCAAGCCACATATTGGGCTCTCTGCTCATTCAGTGGTGAGTCTGCTTCTCCCTCTCTCTCTGTGATCTCTCTCTTTTTCACTCTCAAATAAATAAATAAAATCTTAAAAAAAAAAAAAGAAGTGCAAAATAATGAACTTTTTTCAGTTGTCTCCTTTGTCTGTTAGGCTGATTTCATAACTACTATTCAATTGGCAGTAGATTCGTTATTATTTATCTATACAAAACTTGCAAGACTTTTAAAATAATGAATGAACCTAAACCATCCTTTCCCAGAACTTGGTGTAAGAGCATATGTACATATCATCACATGAATACTATCTGATGTCATATTCAATTAGGAAAACAAGTGCGTGTGTGTGTGTGTGTGTGTGTGTGTGTGTGTGTTTATGTGTGTGTGTGTGGAATGTTACTAGAAAATTCCAACAGTCCAGAGTTTGACATAAACTTAACCTAAACTCTGGTTTCTAGTCTCTCATGTAAGAAATTTGGAAGTTGCTTCTCCGTCCTAACAACGAGCAAAAACTGAACAATAAGCATAAACTGAAAAATCAACTCCTCTTAGATCTGCAAGAGAAGTGAGTTCACTGGGCAAATCTGTGTCTCCCCCCACCCAGCCCCCCGAGTTGGAGTAGCAGGTGCCTGGGAACACCTGCTTTAACTCGGTTGTTGGAACTGAAAATGAGACCACCTGGGTCAACATAATTTAACTGTTGGCTCTGGAAATTCTTGCTCAGAACGTGAGACACCAAACTAATAACTTCACTATTTATTTCAAAAAATTCGTGCAAAGAGGTTAATCCTGGCAAAATTTTTCACATCTGAACAAACAGTTTTCTTATCATAACAGATTACTCAAGACTCACATTGAAACCCTCATCTTACCATTCCCAATTATTATATGAACTTTATCTAATCTTAAACCCCCTCCTGGAAAGATTTTTCTTAACCAGTCTTGCTCAGAGCTCAAACTCCAATAAACAGCCTTTTTAAACTTACTTCGTTTGAGAAACTACGAAGATTGCCAAGATTGTGTGTTCCCTTGCTATAGTAATTTTTACAAGCCAATTTTACTTGACTGACAGAGGTCTTCCTAGCATCTCTGTGTCAGTTGATAGTATATTACATAAACAAAAGCAATCAAAAACAAAAATATATCTCAAAGATTAGAAAGTCAGGCACAGCTACTTTATTTGCCCCCAAAAGCATAATTTTAAATAAGATTACCATACTATGATGACAGAATATGAATAATTATAACAGGAATACCTGGGTAGCTCAATTAAGTGTCCCACTCATGTTTTGGCTCGGGTCATGATCTCATGGGTTGTGAGATAAAGCATAGTCTAGGCTCCCTAAGTCTGCTTGAGATTCTCTCCCTCTGGCTCTCCCTGCACTCATGCATTCTCTTGTCTCTCTCTGTAAGTCAGTCTTAATAAAGCACAATAGCATTTTACTATAAATCCTTATAGTAAATGTACATGCCAAAAATTAAAAATAAAATTTCAAATATTAAAATATCTGGATAATTTTATGATTTGAAATTTTAGGGTAAACAAAGATTTTTCTCAAGTAAGTTACAGACATATATTTTTTATGACCAATTTTTTTTATTATGTTCAGTTAGCCAATATTTTTAACAATTTTATTTACCTTTTTCTGTTATCATAATTTATGTGGAAAAATATTATTCTTTATTTTAGATTATTAAAAATACACAGCCATTTGAGTGCAAGTCAAAATGTTAATAATAGAAATAAAAAATGCAAGGGTAGAATCTGAATAATTAATAATTGCTTTATATCTTTTAGGAAAATTCTATGCTGTCCTATTTGTAAAATAAAATATTATGAGATGGAGTTACCACTTAAAATGAATACATATGTATACTATGTATGTATAAAGAAATATTTATAATCGCATATCTGTATATATGTATGCATATATATTTTCCAATATCTTTATATATTTATCTTTATAAATTTTTTATATTTGGATATATTAATCCTAAAACATAAGCTAGCATTAGTCTATTTTTACTATCTAATATGATATCAAAACACAATAAGTGACAAGACACTTAATAAAATAAATGATTAGTTATGCCATAAGATTTTATTTAGTAATACATGACATAGAACATTCTTTCTGGTATACCATGAAGGCTTAAATGACCTTGGATGTGAAAAACAAACTGGAAAGTAAATCCTGTCATGTTTAGTTTCACAGCCGTATAAAAATATAATCAAATGTCAGCACAACAGCTTGCACGCTAACAATATCAAGTCCCAATAAAGTGTTTGGAATGCTACATTAAATTATTGGATACCGATTCTTATCAGATTTGATTTTTCCTTTGAGAAATTTGATAGAATCATCAGACACAGTCCTATTTTATGATCCTGAACTCTATTTTTATTTTAAAATTTCTGTTCATCTTATAACAAGTTTGTGAAATAAATGTATGAAAACTAAGAAAAAAGCCAATCATTAGGGTATTTTAAGGAGTCTATTTTGTATAATTATATTTTCTTCTTTAATAGTAGTATGACATATTGTCCATATATCAGAAATCCCACATCCAAAGAACATTTGTTAATAATAAAGACGGTTCATTAAGAAAGTTATGAAAACTTTCATACACCAAAAATCAGATTTTTCATATATTAAAAACCATGTGCTAAAAAATCAGAGCTATTAGTCTTTATCATCTCTAGTTAGGAAGCTAATATTCAATATACTTCACAAACATGAAGATTTATTAATCAAAACATAAATGATAAATTATAAGCATTAAAATTTTATAATCCTAGGACATATTTTTTGTATCTGTGCTATATTTTTTGCACTACACTAGCTATAATTTTACTTTTATCTGTAGTAGGCAGTTGATAAATATTTGCTGACTCCATTGCTGAATTTCATACATAAAACAAATAGAAGAATTCAAATATTTATTATTTAAAAAATCAATAGAATTCAATTTTCAAGCAAAGGAGAAAAATCATACAAAAAATCATATAATTATTTTGACAAAATTAAACATCCATTCACAGTAAAATTTTCTTAGAAAACTAGGAAAAGGAGAAAACTTTGTTCATCTAACTCTGTCTAAAATACATATACACAAAAATCTTCATGCAAATCCCATTCTTAATGTTTAAAAGTTGAAATACTGTCCTTCCAGATCTGAAACAAAGAATGGTAGCTTTAGTATCTTTGTCCTAATAATTTAGCTTTGAGTTTTTTCCTACTATTTTCTCTGTATTTTATATTAGTTTTCAGTAATGGCTGTTTTGTGTCTTCCATTTTCATCCTTGTTCTAGTTCAGGTGCAAAGAAATTAGGTCAGTATATAAAACATATCTGTGCATGTGTGTCTTTTGTGTGTATGCATATGCATTCAAAATTTCTAGATAGTAACAAAAAACTTTTCATATGTGATTTTAAAATTTGCTATTCTTAACTGTAAACTTCAAAACATCAAATGACTGAAATAAATCCAACAAAAGAAGTGTAAGACTTGTGGGGAAAATTTGTGGAAAGGAATGAAAGCATCCAAGGTATAGTGCTATACCATATTCAAGATTTGGAATATTCTATTATGTAAAGAAAATGTAACAGCATTTTTCTCAAAGCAGAAAAATGGCATATGTTTATCAAATATTTCATTTGTAATCACATAATAAAGCACATTATATCAGGGAAATGAATGGACTCTGGCTACCCACAAGAATAACTCATAAACAAACTGCTCCGTGAAAGAACCTAGCCTTAGAAAGAATACATGAGGTAGGATTCCCTTTATGGAAATCTAACATTAAAAACACCCAAATGGACAAAACTAAAACTACGTTTTGGGGATGCAAGCTTACTTGATAAAACAATTTCATCACACTGATACCCGAAAAAGTCAGCGTTAATTTTGGCAATGTGGAAGGCAGTTTGTAATTGGAAGGTATGGAAGAATGGAAATTTATGGGAAAATGGGAGATTTACATGTATGTTTTGTGTGTTTCTGTGTTATATTTCAAATTATAATCCAATATAAAATGACTAAAATTTAATATGTTAAGAGAGTATTTTGAATATTATTTTGCAGCTATTTAGTTTTAAAGAAATAAAGTTAATACTGCTATGAAATACATTGTTTACATTGCTTGACACATGTATAATAAACATGTATGAAAATATCATGCACATGATACATACTAAAAATAGACTCAACCTGAAGACTACTATTATTTTCAATCCTCAAATTATGTAGATTTACAAAAGGAACTTTATCTTAGAAAATTTTACTTTATTTTACTTGCAATTGTGTTTTAGTGAAATGTAAAAATTTCAGAAATGCATACACATTAATTACATAAGCCATATGAAAAAGTGAAAATAATGTATGTAAGATTTTGAAAATGGAATTTCCTGTAGTTTTTTTCATCAGCTACTGGTATTTCTTATGCTTGTTTATAATGATAACATAGCAATTTATTTGTATTTATTTTTTAATTTATTTAAAATTAATTAACATATAATGTATTATTAGTTTCAGAGAAGAGTTTAGTGATTCATCAGTTGCATATAACACCCATATAACCAGCTCATTACATCAAGTGCCCTCCTTAATGCCCATCACCCAGCTACTCCATTTCCATTAGTGTAATAAAAATATCTGTTCTCTCATACTTATATGCCCAAGGAATTACCACCCTTAGGAATCTACTTCTTGAATTTTGTCTTTAAATTATTAATGCCAGTTTTAAGGGCGCCTGGGTGGCTCAGTTGGTTAAACGTTTGCCTTCTGCTCAGGTCATAATCCTGGGGTCCTAGGACCCTGTCCTGTGTCAGACTCCCTGCTAGACTCCCTGTCAGACTCCCTTTCTCTCACCTTCTTCCTCTTCTCCCCTCTCCTCCTTCTGCTCAGGTCATAATCCTGGGGTCCTAGGACTCTGCCCTGTGTCAGACTCCTTGCTAGACTCCTTGTCAGACTCCCTTTCCTTGTCCTTCTTCCTCTCCTCCCCCCGACCCCTGTTCATGCTCTCTCTCAAATAAACAAGTAAAATCATTAAAATTTTTTTTAAAAATTAACACCATTTTAAAGATTCAAATTCATCACATAAATTTATATTGAGCATCAAGCTTATTATACATTGCTAGCTGTTCTGAAAAATATTTATTTGGAAAGCATATATCTATTATTCACAATATAAATCAGAATATAAAATATTTGGATAAATGCGTGTTTAAGAAGGACTTGAAAAACAATAATAATCATAAAATATTCCTATTCACCTGACTTACTTCGTTAAGTATACCTATTCTTGGTAGAAGACCAGAGAAAAACAATACTGCCTCTTCCACAGTATGTGCTTTTTCCATTGTTTTGCATCAGTTTTTCTTTTTTCTCTGCTCTCCTTACATTTTATTATGTGCTGTATTGTATCATTTATCTAATTCTAGTTTTTACTGGAATTTACTGGAATTATGCATTTGTTTTTAGTATTTTCCTAACTTTGATAAAATTGAAATTTTTGAAGGCATTGTGTGTGCACGTGTATGTGGGTGTGTTTCTGTGTTTTATATCCTTTTGCCTAGCAATGCCAAGCTATGGTATTTATTAAGCCATTGTTTCTTAGCTTTAAACCTATTCTTTTATTGCCTGCTTAGCAATGATTGTAGGACTGGGAATCTATAAACACCATTTCTTCTTTGTCAAAGAGTTCCTGTGTCTGGTGCTTGACAGGTAGGGGTTGCACCGTGAGATTGGCAGGCTGGAGAAGGAAAGGACTTGCAGGGTTTTGTTTACTTCTTGTGGGCTTCCCATTCCTTTCTATTGGCTAGTCCTTTTGTCAGCTTTGTATCTGTGGGGCACAGAATAAGAGCTGCTCTCCCAAATGATGCCCATATCCTAATTCTTGAATCCTGTGAACATATTACCGTCCTTTGCAAAAAAAAAAAAAAAAAAAAAAAGACTTTGCAGGTGTGTTTTCGTTAAGGGTTTTGAGATGGGAAAATTACCTGAATTATCCTCATGAACTCAATACCATCACAGGTGTCCTCAAATGTAGAGACAGGAAAGTCAGAGTCAGCAAAGATGTCACAATGCAAGCCAAGGGAGAGGGGAGATGTGACCAGAGGAGCATGGCTGATGGGCTTTGGTGATGGAGGAAAGTGACACAATCCATGGAGTGCAGGTGGCCTCTAGAAACTGGTAATGGAAAGGAGGTGGATTTTCACATAGATCTTCCAGGAAGAACGCAGCTGTGCTAACACCTTGATTGTTGACAGGAAGACCCATATCAGATTTCTGACTTCCAGAACTGCAATATAATTCTCTTGTGATGTTCAAAGCCAGTAATGTTGTAATAATGTGTTACATCAGCAATGGAAAGTAATAAACTCTTCTTGTCACCAACATGCCAGCAGTGCTGCTTCTCTCCAGCAGCAGCGGTTAGTTCTAGTAACAACAGCTGATTTATTTGCATTTTTCTGGTCCTTTCAGAACCAGCCTTATTGTACTCCCTCAGAATTAATGAACACTAAACCAGGTATCACTTCTTCATTTATCTTGGCTCTTGTCTGTGGGACTTATTTTTCCTGCTCAGAAGAAGGCATCACAAATATCTGAAACATTAGCAGTTTTTCTGAATTATGAGTTTCTGCTCCATGGGACCCTTCCCACTTTGGCTCCCTTGTGCTTACACTAGAAATCTGCTTCTTCAGGTGCCCACTGAAATACGTTACTGTTCTCTTTTTGCCTTTTTTTAGTTAATAATTCTTTTTTTTTTTCTTAAAGATTTCATTTATTTATTTGACAGACAGAGATCACAAGTAGGCAGAGAGGCAGGCAGAGAGAGAGGAGGAAGCAGGCTCCTCACTGAGCAGAGAGCCCGATGCGGGGCTCGATCCCAGGACCCTGGGATCATGACCTGAGCTGAAGAGGCTTTAACCCACTGAGCCACCCAGGTGCCCCTTAATAATTCTTTATATTAAATTCTCTCTGCTGAAATAAACTGATGTAGTTTCTTAATTTTTTTTTTTTTGAGATTTTATTTGTTTATTTGAGACAGAGAGAAAGTGGTAGTACATGAGTGGGGTGGGAGGGATCTCAGGGTTCTGTACTCCCTGCTTGGTGGGGAGCCTGCTTCTCCTTTTCCCTCTGCCCCCAGTGCAAATAAATAAATAGAGAAAATCTTTAAAAATAAATAAATAAAAATTCAATTACCTTTACTATAATTTTAAGTAATAACCTCTGCTGCATTTCCTCACGTAACTACCATTTCTGATGTTCTTCATTCTTAGGTATAGATCCATATTTCCAAAAGATGTTACTTTCCTTCAATAGGCAAAACCTACTTTAAACTTTCTTGTGCTGTGGCTATGCTAGTAATGCATTTTTTTCTTTTTATGTATGTTTGAAAATTTCATATTCATTTTCTAAAAGATTTCATTTATTAGAGAGAGAGAGGGCAGGTACCAGTGAGGGGAGGAGCAGAGGGAGAGGGAGAAGCAGGTTTCCCAATGAGCAGGGAGCCTGACATGGACCTGGGTTGGATCTGGAGATCATGACCTGAGCCAAAGGCAGATGCTTAACCAACTGAGCTATGCAGGCCCCGCTCATATCCATTTTTTAAACTTTTTTTTTTCTCTATTTAGAATATTAGGTCGACAGTTTGTTGTGATTCTTTCAGATATTTATAAATATCTTTTGTCTACTGTCATTGCTTGCATTCTTTAGACCAGAAATCTGC